>NC_092587.1:206128750-207475000 GCF_047663525.1 Anas platyrhynchos | reverse complement strand
CTAACCCTAACCCTAACCCTAACCCTAACCCTAACCCTAACCCTAACCCTAACCCTAACCCTAACCCTAACCCTAACCCTAACCCTAACCCTAACCCTAACCCTAACCCTAACCCTAACCCTAACCCTAACCCTAACCCTAACCCTAACCCTAACCCTAACCCTAACCCTAACCCTAACCCTAACCCTAACCCTAACCCTAACCCTAACCCTAACCCTAACCCTAACCCTAACCCTAACCCTAACCCTAACCCTAACCCTAACCCTAACCCTAACCCTAACCCTAACCCTAACCCTAACCCTAACCCTAACCCTAACCCTAACCCTAACCCTAACCCTAACCCTAACCCTAACCCTAACCCTAACCCTAACCCTAACCCTAACCCTAACCCTAACCCTAACCCTAACCCTAACCCTAACCCTAACCCTAACCCTAACCCTAACCCTAACCCTAACCCTAACCCTAACCCTAACCCTAACCCTAACCCTAACCCTAACCCTAACCCTAACCCTAACCCTAACCCTAACCCTAACCCTAACCCTAACCCTAACCCTAACCCTAACCCTAACCCTAACCCTAACCCTAACCCTAACCCTAACCCTAACCCTAACCCTAACCCTAACCCTAACCCTAACCCTAACCCTAACCCTAACCCTAACCCTAACCCTAACCCTAACCCTAACCCTAACCCTAACCCTAACCCTAACCCTAACCCTAACCCTAACCCTAACCCTAACCCTAACCCTAACCCTAACCCTAACCCTAACCCTAACCCTAACCCTAACCCTAACCCTAACCCTAACCCTAACCCTAACCCTAACCCTAACCCTAACCCTAACCCTAACCCTAACCCTAACCCTAACCCTAACCCTAACCCTAACCCTAACCCTAACCCTAACCCTAACCCTAACCCTAACCCTAACCCTAACCCTAACCCTAACCCTAACCCTAACCCTAACCCTAACCCTAACCCTAACCCTAACCCTAACCCTAACCCTAACCCTAACCCTAACCCTAACCCTAACCCTAACCCTAACCCTAACCCTAACCCTAACCCTAACCCTAACCCTAACCCTAACCCTCTAACCCTAACCCTAACCCTAACCCTAACCCTAACCCTACCCTAACCCTAACCCTAACCCTAACCCTAACCACAACCCTAACCACAACCCTAACCACAACCCTAACCCTAACCCCTAACCCTAACCCTAACCACAACCCTAACCACAACCCTAACCCTAACCACAACCCTAACCACAACCCTAACCCTAACCCTAACCACAACCCTAACCACAACCCTAACCACAACCCTAACCACAACCCTAACCCTAAACCCTAAACCCTAAACCCTAACCACAACCCTAACCACAACCCTAACCACAACCCTAACCACAACCCTAACCACAACCCTAACCACAACCCTAACCACAACCCTAACCACAACCCTCACCCTAACCACAACCCTCACCCTAACCCTAACCACAACCCTCACCCTAACCCTCACCCTAACCCTAACCCTAGTCGCGGGCTGATGACGTGCCGGAAGCACGTGACCGGAAACACGTGACCGGAAGCACGTGACCGGAACTTGCGTCACTTCCCCCTCCCCTGATTGGCTGGTTCGAACGAACGAACCCTCCAATGAGACTCAAGGACAGCAGGACATTTTGCGCGCGATTCACCATGACGTGTTAACCACAACCCTAACCCTAACCCTCACCCTAACCCTAACCCTAGTCGCGGGCTGATGACGTGCCGGAAGCACGTGACCGGAAACACGTGACCGGAAGCACGTGACCGGAACTTGCGTCACTTCCCCCTCCCCTGATTGGCTGGTTCGAACGAACGAACCCTCCAATGAGACTCAAGGACAGCAGGACATTTTGCGCGCGATTCACCATGACGTGTTAACCACAACCCTAACCCTAACCCTAACCCTAATCCTAACCCTAGTCGCGGGCTGATGACGTGCCGGAAGCACGTGACCGGAAACACGTGACCGGAAGCACGTGACTGGAACTTGCGTCACTTCCCCCTCCCCTGATTGGCTGGTTCGAACGAACGAACCCTCCAATGAGACTCAAGGACAGCAGGACATTTTGCGCGCGATTCACCATGACGTGTTAACCACAACCCTAACCCTAACCCTCACCCTAACCCTAACCCTAGTCGCGGGCTGATGACGTGCCGGAAGCACGTGACCGGAAACACGTGACCGGAAGCACGTGACCGGAACTTGCGTCACTTCCCCCTCCCCTGATTGGCTGGTTCGAACGAACGAACCCTCCAATGAGACTCAAGGACAGCAGGACATTTTGCGCGCGATTCACCATGACGTGTTAACCACAACCCTAACCCTAACCCTCACCCTAACCTAACCCTAGTCGCGGGCTGATGACGTGCCGGAAGCACGTGACCGGAAACACGTGACCGGAAGCACGTGACCGGAACTTGCGTCACTTCCCCCTCCCCTGATTGGCTGGTTCGAACGAACGAACCCTCCAATGAGACTCAAGGACAGCAGGACATTTTGCGCGCGATTCACCATGACGTGTTAACCACAACCCTAACCCTAACCCTCACCCTAACCCTAACCCTAGTCGCGGGCTGATGACGTGCCGGAAGCACGTGACCGGAAACACGTGACCGGAAGCACGTGACCGGAACTTGCGTCACTTCCCCCTCCCCTGATTGGCTGGTTCGAACGAACGAACCCTCCAATGAGACTCAAGGACAGCAGGACATTTTGCGCGCGATTCACCATGACGTGTTAACCACAACCCTAACCCTAACCCTAACCCTAATCCTAACCCTAGTCGCGGGCTGATGACGTGCCGGAAGCACGTGACCGGAAACACGTGACCGGAAGCACGTGACTGGAACTTGCGTCACTTCCCCCTCCCCTGATTGGCTGGTTCGAACGAACGAACCCTCCAATGAGACTCAAGGACAGCAGGACATTTTGCGCGCGATTCACCATGACGTGTTAACCACAACCCTAACCCTAACCCTCACCCTAACCCTAACCCTAGTCGCGGGCTGATGACGTGCCGGAAGCACGTGACCGGAAACACGTGACCGGAAGCACGTGACCGGAACTTGCGTCACTTCCCCCTCCCCTAATTGGCTGGTTAGAACGAACGAACCCTCCAATGAGACTCAAGGACAGCAGGACATTTTGCGCGCGATTCACCATGACGTGTTAACCACAACCCTAACCCTAACCCTCACCCTAACCCTAACCCTAGTCGCGGGCTGATGACGTGCCGGAAGCACGTGACTGGAAACACGTGACCGGAAGCACGTGACCGGAACTTGCGTCACTTCCCCCTCCCCTGATTGGCTGGTTCGAACAAACGAACCCTCCAATGAGACTCAAGGACAGCAGGACATTTTGCGCGCGATTCACCATGACGTGTTAACCACAACCCTAACCCTAACCCTCACCCTAACCCTAACCCTAGTCACGGGCTGATGACGTGCCGGAAGCACGTGACCGGAAACACGTGACCGGAAGCACGTGACCGGAACTTGCGTCACTTCCCCCTCCCCTGATTGGCTGGTTCGAACGAACGAACCCTCCAATGAGACTCAAGGACAGCAGGACATGTTGCGCGCGATTCACCATGACGTGTTAACCACAACCCTAACCCTAACCCTCACCCTAACCCTAACCCTAGTCGCGGGCTGATGACGTGCCGGAAGCACGTGACCGGAAACACGTGACCGGAAGCACGTGACCGGAACTTGCGTCACTTCCCCCTCCCCTAATTGGCTGGTTCGAACGAACGAACCCTCCAATGAGACTCAAGGACAGCAGGACATTTTGCGCGCGATTCACCATGACGTGTTAACCACAACCCTAACCCTAACCCTCACCCTAACCCTAACCCTAGTCGCGGGCTGATGACGTGCCGGAAGCACGTGACCGGAAACACGTGACCGGAAGCACGTGACCGGAACTTGCGTCACTTCCCCCTCCCCTGATTGGCTGGTTCGAACGAACGAACCCTCCAATAAGACTCAAGGACAGCAGGACATTTTGCGCGCGATTCACCATGACGTGTTAACCACAACCCTAACCCTAACCCTCACCCTAACCCTAACCCTAGTCGCGGGCTGATGACGTGCCGGAAGCACGTGACCGGAAACACGTGACCGGAAGCACGTGACCGGAACTTGCGTCACTTCCCCCTCCCCTGATTGGCTGGTTCGAACGAACGAACCCTCCAATGAGACTCAAGGACAGCAGGACATTTTGCGCGCGATTCACCATGACGTGTTAACCACAACCCTAACCCTAACCCTCACCCTAACCCTAACCCTAGTCGCGGGCTGATGACGTGCCGGAAGCACGTGACCGGAAACACGTGACCGGAAGCACGTGACCGGAACTTGCGTCACTTCCCCCTCCATTGATTGGCTGGTTCGAACGAACGAACCCTCCAATGAGACTCAAGGACAGCAGGACATTTTGCGCGCGATTCACCATGACGTGTTAACCACAACCCTAACCCTAACCCTCACCCTAACCCTAACCCTAGTCGCGGGCTGATGACGTGCCGGAAGCACGTGACCGGAAACACGTGACCGGAAGCACGTGACCGGAACTTGCGTCACTTCCCCCTCCCCTGATTGGCTGGTTCGAACGAACGAACCCTCCAATGAGACTCAAGGACAGCAGGACATTTTGCGCGCGATTCACCATGACGTGTTAACCACAACCCTAACCCTAACCCTAACCCTAATCCTAACCCTAGTCGCGGGCTGATGACGTGCCGGAAGCACGTGACCGGAAACACGTGACCGGAAGCACGTGACTGGAACTTGCGTCACTTCCCCCTCCCCTGATTGGCTGGTTCGAACGAACGAACCCTCCAATGAGACTCAAGGACAGCAGGACATTTTGCGCGCGATTCACCATGACGTGTTAACCACAACCCTAACCCTAACCCTAACCCTAACCCTAACCCTAGTCGCGGCCTGATGACGTGCTGGAAGCACGTGACCGGAACTTGCGTCACTTCCCCCTCCCCTGATTGGCTGGTTCGAACGAACGAACCCTCCAATGAGACTCAAGGACAGCAGGACATTTTGCGCGCGATTCACCATGACGTGTTAACCACAACCCTAACCCTAACCCTCACCCTAACCCTAACCCTAGTCGCGGGCTGATGACGTGCCGGAAGCACGTGACCGGAAACACGTGACCGGAAGCACGTGACCGGAACTTGCGTCACTTCCCCCTCCCCTGATTGGCTGGTTCGAACGAACGAACCCTCCAATGAGACTCAAGGACAGCAGGACATTTTGCGCGCGATTCACCATGACGTGTTAACCACAACCCTAACCCTAACCCTCACCCTAACCCTAACCCTAGTCGCGGGCTGATGACGTGCCGGAAGCACGTGACCGGAAACACGTGACCGGAAGCACGTGACCGGAACTTGCGTCACTTCCCCCTCCCCTGATTGGCTGGTTCGAACGAACGAACCCTCCAATGAGACTCAAGGACAGCAGGACATTTTGCGCGCGATTCACCATGACGTGTTAACCACAACCCTAACCCTAACCCTCACCCTAACCCTAACCCTAGTCACGGGCTGATGACGTGCCGGAAGCACGTGACCGGAAACACGTGACTGGAAGCATGTGACCGGAACTTGCGTCACTTCCCCCTCCCCTGATTGGCTGGTTCGAACGAACGAACCCTCCAATGAGACTCAAGGACAGCAGGACATTTTGCGCGCAATTCACCATGACGTGTTAACCACAACCCTAACCCTAACCCCTAACCCTAACCCTAACCCTAACCCTAACCCTAACCCTAACCCTAACCCCTAACCCCTAACCCTAACCCTAACCCTAACCCTAACCCTAACTGTGGTAATTCTAGAGCTAATTCTAATTCTGATAACCCTAACCCTAACCCTAACTCTAACCCTAGCCCTAACCCTAATGGAGCCGCGCTTAAATATGCCCGGGCGGCACCGCGCTTAAATGTGTCCGGGCGGCGCCGCGCTAAAATGTGTCCTGGCGGCGCCGCACTTAAATGTGCCCGGGCGGCGCCACGCTTAAATGTGTCAGGGCGGCGCCGCGTTTAAATTTCCCTAATACTTTTCCCGGTATGCTCTGGGCACCCAACATGGCCACCCGGAAGTCCGGAGTCCGAGAACTACATTTCCCGTTATGCTCTGGACGCTCAACATGGCCTCCCGGAAGTCCAGAGTCCGAGAACTACATTTCCCGGTATGCTCTGGGCGCTCAATATGGCCTCCCGGAAATCCGGAGTCCGAGAACTACATTTCCCGGTATGCTCTGGACGCCCAACATGGCCTCCCGGAAGTCCAGAGTCCGAGAACTACATTTCCCAGTATGCTCTGGGCGCTCAACATGGCCTCCCGGAAGTCCAGAGTCCGAGAACTACATTTCCCCGTATGCTCTGGGCGCTCAACATGGCCTCCCGGAAATCCGGAGTCCGAGAACTACATTTCCCGGTATGCTGTAGGCACTCAACATGGCCTCCCGGAAGTTCGGAGTCCCAGAACTTCATTTCCCAGTATGCTCTGGGCATTCAACATGGCCACCCGGAAGTCCAGAGTCCGAGAACTACATTTCCCGGTATGCTTTAGGTACCCTACATGGCCACCCGGAAGCCTGCTGCCGGAAAACTATACCTACCAGCATTTCTTGGACAGCCGGCACAGCCAATCACAGGCCGAGTTTTCGAGAACTACATTTAGCAGCACCCACTGTAACCCTCGCCCTTACCGCCCTTACAAAAAAGCCTCAAGCCCTAACCCTAAAAAAAAACCTCGAAACCCCTACAGACATAACCCAAACTATTTACCACACTAAACCACTGAAGACCTATGCCTAAAACCCCTAACCCAATAAATTAAGACATTCAAATCCCAAACCCACAAAATTAAGACTCTCAAATCCCAAACTCAAAAAATAGGACTCTCAAAACCTAAACCCAAAAATTGAGGACGCTCCAAACACTAACCCAAAAAATTAAGATGCTCAAAACCCAAACGCAAAAAAATAAGATGCTCCAAACCCTAACTCAAAACATTAGGACACTCAAAACCCAAACCCAACCACAAACATTAAGACGCTCCAAACCCTAACCCAAAAAATTAGGACACTCAAAACCCTAACCTTGGAGAACCTAACCTGAATAAATAAATAAATAAATAAATACCCTAAATAACCCTAAATAACTGATCAAAAATAAAACCCTAAGACCCTAACCCTAAAAAAACTATCAACACTACAACACAAAAAACTCTAAAATCCTAACATGCTAACGCTGAAACCCTTAAAACCCTAACCCCCAAATCCCTAAAATTCTAACCGTTAAAACTCCAACCCTAAAAAACTTAAAATCCTTAAACATAAACCCTGAGAACGCTTACCCTGAAACCCAACCCTAGGGCCCTATCCCTGAAACCTTAAAACCATGAATCAATCTGTAGCCAATAACATAGGCTCAGGAGAGGATCTCAGTACAGTAGCATTTTTATTCGAGATTACAATGGCAGGCGTCCCGCAAGCAGGAGGGCGCCTACTAATTCCATACACAGTTTATATACTTTTTTTTTTTCCCTCCTAAGGACCGGGACCCTCCCCTGTTTCCCCATTAACTGTGCAATCCAGGTTCATACTCTATCTGTTGCTTCACAGAAAATACACAGCTGCTGGCCTGTTACAAGTCACATTTCTTTTGAGGCTTTTATTCTTTGAGGTGGTAATGTTTCTTACACCATGATTTCCACCTAATGGCAGTAAGGATTCTGGTTGTCTGCATTTTATAAGGTTGTCTGTTGTAAATAAGTCCCAAATAGGATTACAATCAAAGTTTACAATTTATTAAATGAATAGAGGTAAGCAAACAGCACTGGGTGCACTGGGAGTCTCTGCTCGACCAAGATGCACACAAATTACATCAGGCAGCTGGTTTTTATGCTCCTAGGCTAATACATATTCGTTACTACTTCTAGAAAAGGAGGGTTATTATAATTAGTTCCTGGAATCCAAACCCGCCCACTGGTGCATGCATTATCAGTCTCTGGTGGTCCCTCTGGGGGTCTCTCGTACTAAAGGCTCATAGTCTTCCAGGCTTTTCCCTTGTCCTTCTCCTTTGTCCATCTTGGCTGGATGTCAGAGACTTGCATAGTGCCCCATGCAATAGTCATAACAGTTAGCAGTTATTCTGAAACCCCTTTGTTCTCTTATCCCCTATTGACACGAATTGCTGGACCATTCCTTTGCAAGATACAAAAACTCTATACACTAACCGCCCTGTTTTTCTTAGACTTGTGTTTATACAAGGGTATGTAAGATAGAAGGTCACATTACATCATATCATGCAGCCCTAGCATTGTTCCATATTGACACGAATCAGATGAACACATTTCACAATCCCCCATCTCCTTTTTCATGGTATTGATTTGTGTTTTCCTTTCCAATCGAGTCAATGCTTGCCGAATTTTTATCAATTTTGGATCTTTGTTTGTTTTTATTATCATCAGAGAATGGGTTTTCTCTTTGCCTGGTTCTGGGTCAACAGGTACCGCGAATCACAGAATCACAGAATTTCTAGGTTGGAAGAGACCTCAAGATCATCGAGTCCAACCTCTAACCTAACACTAACAGTCCCCACTAAACCATATCCCTAAGCTCTACATCTAAACGTCTTTTGAATATTTGCATTCCTTGTATAACCGAGTGTATTAGTCTGGTAATACAAGGTATTAAACATGGAATTATTAACAATCCTCCACATATCCCCAATAAAACCATCCTTTTTTTAGCAAACCAATCACCGCCCATAAAGCCACCCCCCATAATCCTCCTAGATTGATTCCATTCCAAGTTTGAACTGGGACATATGCAATGTTCTTCATTTCTTTTATAAGTTCACTTACAGCTTTTCCTTCTGTTGTGGTTTAACCCGGCCAGCAGCTAAACACCACACAGCCGTTCGCTCACCCTCCTCCCTCCCTCTATGGGATGGGGGAGAGAAACAGGAAAGTGAAGCCTGTGAGTTGAGATAAAGACAGGTAAATAATAATAACAGTAATAATAAAGACAATGATGATAATAGTACTACTACTACTGTGTATGAAAACAAGTGATGCACAATGCAATTGCTCACCACCCGCTGACCAATGCCCAGCCTAACCCCAAGCAGTCCGTCCCTCCTCCCCCTTTGGCCAGTTTGCTGCACTCCCAGCCTGCCCGCTGGCAGGACAGAGTGAGAAGCTGAAACACCCTTGGCTTGGTGTAAGCACTGCTCTGCAACAATTAAAACATCAGCATGTTATCAGCACTCTTCTCATCCTAAGCCAGAACATAGCATTCTACCAGCTACTAGGAAGAAACACCATCATCAATTTCTAAACAGCAATTACTAAGGTTAAATTTTCCACAGACGACTCCTTCTTGTGCTAGTAAATAATCCAAGGCTAAGCGATTTTGATACAAAGCAGTTCTCATCTTGGTATTTTGCTTTGCAATTAATCCAAGTGCATCTCCGGTTTTATTTACAATTACTTCTATTACAGCTTGTAACCTAATTATTCTATTAAGCATGTATGTTGGGGTCGTATAGCCTCAGGATCCATCTTCTGCCCACGTAGCTGGATCATAATAGGCAAACACCTTCAATCAAGGGGTTGGGCCTGCTTTCAGGGTCAATTCGGGCTTGTGTTACCGTTCAGCCTGTCAGGGTGATCCAGCTCCTGGAAAACAAATCACAATTTTATATAGGCTTAAAAAACTAGGTTCTTATGTTATTTGCTTGGGACAACCTGACCTTAGTGCGGGAGAAGTCCGGTCAAGGCACTCTCACTCAGCAGTCAAGATCCATAGGGGTTGCCTCCCTCGGTAGACCATACACACCGCAGTGGAGGGTCCTGCCTTCTCCCTTTCCTCCCTTCAGGCTTGTCCCCTTTATCTGGTGCCCTTAATTCATGAAGAGCCTCATTGCCAGAATACTAGTCCCTCTTTACCCTTAGTTTCAGTTCCCTAAGAGTGGACTCAACCCTCCAAGCTTCGGTAATTATTGGTCCCTTTACTCTGGATGCGTGGGTCTAACCCCTTTCTGCTGTTCTCACAGCTGATTCAGGAGTAAGTAAAACAAGGTACAGTCCCCTTCCATCAGGGGTTCAATGATTCTTCCCTCCAGGCTTTTATTAAGACCTTGTCTCCTGGTTGTATCTTATGAATAGCAAATCCTAAAGATGGTGTTTGAGCCATCAATCCAATTTCTCTTAGCTCTTGTAATCTCCTTCCAACAGTAATTATGCATTTCTGGATGATATGATCCTCAACTACATTGTTCCCTAGAGGCATCCCTTGAGAACAAGGCATACCATATAACATTTCATACGGCGATAATCCAGTCCCACTGTGTTGTTTAGTTCTTATGTTTAAAAGTGCCAATGGTAAGCATTTCATCCAGTGCATTTGTGTCTCCATCATTAACTTAGCCACTTGTTGTTTTATCATTTGATTCATTCTTTCTACTTTCCCTGAGCTTTGTGGGTGCCACAGAATATGGTATTCTCACTGAATACCTAATGATTGACATAATAATTTTATTATTTTAGAAGTAAAGTGTGTGCCCTGATTAGAATGTACTGGATATGCAATGTACTGGATAGCATACTACATAGCATATGCCCTATAATTCTGCAAAAATCATAAGGGACCTGGAACCACAAAGTAAACACACAAACATCATCATCCTATCCATAAACATGCTATAACAATTACTCACCTGAAGAAGAGCTGCATGCAATATAGGCACCTACTACTAGATTGCTTTACTATGACAGATCCTATTAGTTACCACCTCAAAAAGATGGAATTACCGGTCTCTACTTGGAAACACATCAGTCCATAGACTCTCACCCACCTAAAGAACCTCTTTAGCAACCTGTGCTAAATATCCTTCTATTAAGTGAATTCCAAGCACTTAGAAATCTAGAAATCCATAGACTCCAACCTGCCTAAAGAACCCTGCAACTGACTGAAGGAAAAACAAAGCACTTACCCCAAAGATCAGCCCAGGCAGAAGGAGCTCTGATAGCATACCTGGGGCTCATATAGCATACCTTTGGTCTCACCCAGCACCCAAGCCAAATCACCTGGGAAAGGGGAGGGGCAAAGCACAAGAAAGTAAAAAGAAGAGGAGCAGCAGCAGCTGTGGTGGTTTGTTTTTGTTATTTTATTTTTTTTAATATTTGCTTTAGCTCAACAGCATGCAGAGAGCAGACAAGAGACCTGGGGTGTTTCTAGAAGCAACAATCCCCATGCTTTTGCTGCAGCTTTGAATATTGGAAGGACAATATGACCAAGCAAGTAACTGAATTTTTTTCAACTGGAATTAACTCAAACTTTTCATCATCACCTACAAAATCAGAGAACCAGCATTCACTTGCTCGCCAGCCCTGATACCCACCTCCACCGTAACGTTGACTACTACTGATGCAACATACCATTGTGCAATACCTCTCTGTTCCCAGCTCCTTTACCTCAGCAGCTCATTAGCTCTACCTGAGAAATGTGCCCGGGCAGCAGCGTGCTAAAATGTGCCCAGACTTATCCTTAAAAGATGAAGAAGGTGACCCTGCTCAGTCTCTTGGCAGTACTGCTGTCAAGGAACCATACCCCATGGTTTCCCAAAAACAAGGTACCTGGCCACCCCTCCTAAACATACCTCTAAGATGTCAATTCAAGGACATAAGGCCTAGAAGGCTGCAAGGTCTGAAGACTCAACAGACAACAAAACCACAGGCAAAAGCTCCAGAAATATAACAAACTGTCCCTGAAGGTGAAACATACTAACCCTTACATGCCCACTGCTGCCATTTTCAGATACATGCTAACACAGAGAATTCGATGATACATTTCTCCTAAACCCTGCTCCATTACTTTGCCACCAAGGTTGTAACTTTGATAATATTTGACAAACAACAAAGACTCACAGAAAGCCCAGTAATTCTGCAAAAATTATAAGGGACCCAGAACCATAAAGCAAACACACAAAGTAACATCGTCATCCTAAATATGCTATAACAATTACTTACCTGAAGAAGAGTTTTATGCAATACAGGCACCTACTACTATATAGATTGCTTTAATTTACTGAATCGCAATAGTTGTTACCTCAAAAAGATGCGCATACCAGTCTCTACTTGGAAACGCATCAGTCCATAGACTCTGACCCACCTAAAGAACCTTGCAAGTAACTGAATGTTGTCGATGGAAGGAAGACACAGACGCTCAATATGAGTGAACAGTGAACTTCAACTTTAATGGATAGCTCAGTCGCCTTTTATCTAGTTCGAACATAATCAACTCATACATATTGCAGAAGCTAAACTCAGGATTGGCTAACACTTCCCGGGCTTTTCAGTTAGTTCCTCCTTCTTTTAGCTACCGTCCCGCCTTAGGGACTCTCCCTATCACACAAGGTCATCGTGTCCTTGAGCCTGATTGGCTCTCAGCCAGCTGCGTGCGTGCCCAGGCTCATATGAGTTAAGTACGGTACTTCACTAGCCCATTGCCTCCTAACTGCTCAACATCCACATGTCCTACTTCACTTAACCATTCCTCCACAACTGAAGGAAAAACAAAGCACTTACCCCAAGAAGCAGCCCAGGCAGAATGAGCTCTCTGATGCCATACCTGGGGCTCATATACCATTAGGTTCCACCCAGCACCCAAACCCAGTCACCTGGGAAAGGGGAGAGACAAAGCATAAGAAAGTAGAAAGAGCAGCAGGATCAGCAGCTGTTTTTTTTTTTTCTTCCTTTTTTTTTTTTCTTTTCTTCTTTTTCTAGCCTAGCTGAACAGCTTGCAGAGTGCAGACAAGAGAACTGGGGTGTTTCTAGAAGCAACAATCCCCATGCTTTTGTTTCAGCTTTTAATATTGAAAGGACACTATAACCAAGCAAGTAAATGAAACTTTTTCAACTGGAATTAGCTCAAACCTTTCTTTCACACAGGAAGAAAAATCTAGGAGCATAACACATTACACGCCAAAAAAATAAAAAAGCAATGTAGTAACATCACTCAAAGGAAAAAAGAACGTGCATGCACGGCACCGCTCAGCCTGCAGTACCCTCTCAAAAACAGCAGAAAAAATGCACGCCACACTGTCTAGGGGAGGAAATAACGGCCCAGAGCAACATGCCACTCCTGGCTTGGAAGCCGAGCAGTAATGCTAAACTACATTTCCCGGCATGCCCCATGAATCAGCATGGCCGACCAGAAGCCCAAAGCCCAAAGACAACAACTCCCGGCATGCTGCTGGGCACGAAGGCTGGCCACCGCTACTGCGCATGTGCCCAGCCTCTGCTCCTGCTGTACCGGTTCTTCGCCAGCGGGTGGCACCACAGAGCTCCGCGGCGCCCGTTCCGAGCCAGCCTGCTCTGCTCATGCGCGGAATCAGAACTGCAGCAATGGCTTTTGAGACAGTTTGCTCGTTAAAGGAAGCAGCGTGAACTGCGCGGAACACCGCACGAAAACAGAAAGAAAAGACACTCCGCTCTGCTAACGCGGAAGGAACTGCCCTTCCGAACTGTGCACGTGCCACGTCGGACTTGAAAGCTGAGTGGCTTGAAAACTACATTTCCCGGCGTGCCCTGGAAACCAATGTGGCTGACAAGACCACAACTACCAGCATGCTGCGCGGCACGGTGCTCACAGCCACCTGACCCTGCGGACGCCCCGGAGCCACCCCCGTCGTCAGCCCTGCTCCCCCACCTCACAGAGGCTTTCCCTGTCCCACTCTCCTCCACACCCTCACCTCTCCCCTGCTCCTCTGCAAGCAGAAGGAGCGCTGGCCACGCTTGCTAACCACTCTCTCCATGCAGACCGGCCCTACCTAGCACACCCACCCCTGGGAGCAAAGACATCACACGGCTACTCCACTGCTGCCTTTGCTTCCTCCCCCACTCCCCTGGCCCAACAGCCTGCAGCCCCCCAGCAAGATGACCCCCACATGCCAAGGAGCAGTCCACATCTATCAGCCCCCGCAGCCTCACCTGGGGCCCTGCTCCAGGAACTGCGGACCAGCCTGTGCACCTTTCTCCCACCCACCCCATTATGGAACCTGCACCCACTGACACAGGGATGGCCACTTACCCACAGCCACAAACACAGACAGCAGTGCAAGCCAGAAAGCAAACTCTTTATTAACTGGTGTACAGGACTCCCAGAGGGAGACTGTGGCAGGGTTCTCCGCCCATACGTGGGGAAAAAAAAAGTGACAGAAAGAAATTGAGAGAGAAATAAAATCATACAACCATAGAATATCCTGAGTTGGAAAGGATCCATAAGGATCATTGAGTCAAACTCCTGGCTCCACACAGGTCTATCCAAAAATTCAGACCACATGACTAAGAGCACAGTCCAAGCACTTCTGGAACTCTGACAGGCTTTGTGCTGTGACTATGTCCCTGGGGAGCCTGTTCCAGTGCGCAACAACCCTCTCAGTGAAGAACCTAGGGAGCAGGAAAGAAAGATTGAGAAAAATCAAATACTGCTGGGGCAACAGGATTGAGAAATGAAGAACTGAGAAGTTCTTAGAGGGAGTGGGCAAGGGGACGCGAACACCCGAACACTGAGACTGAGGGGTCTCAGAATGGGACAGAGATGAGAGAGAGCAGTGTGCAGCAGGGCTGAGACGGCAAAAGAGCGTCAAGGGAAGGGGAGAACGACAGAGGCACAGAAAGAAAAACGTGAGCAAGCTGGACAGAGGGCTTGATGGCACGATGGCAGAGGCCATAGGACAGAAACATGCGGACAGGCAGGACAAGGAGCGGAAGGACTACAAGAGCAAAGAGCAGGGCAGATGTGGGTACTGAAACATTAACAAGGGACAGTTGGTGTGTAATTGAGAGATGGAACGAAGGACAGAGTGGGGAAAAGAACGACATGGACAGAGAAGGAAAAGCCTAGGATGAGCAGAGAGAGGAAGGGGAAGTGGGGGAGGGGAGCAGGATAGAGAGAAGAAAGAACCTAGGAAAGGCGGCAACACAGAGGAAAAGGGACAGTAAGCAGGATGCAGTAAAACGTGCAGATGGGCCATACAGAGGGCAAACAAGCAGGACAGGGAAGAGGACTGAAAAGCAGGCCAAAGAGACAGACGGGCTAGGAGGAGATGGGGGACAGAGAAGGGTTGCAGATACAAAGGGGAGCAAAGGCAGCCTGGGATGCAGAACAGGGGGGGACAGCCTCAGGGACCTGGCGCTTACCACAGCTCCCACTCTGGGCGCTGCCAAGAGGATTTCACAATTCAGACGTTTCTCGCTTGCTCACTCTCCTGGTTTCCTCCTCTGTAAGGATCTGGAGGCTCAGCTGTCACCCGACCAAGAGAATACGCAAGGGTGCATCTGCAACAATGGTAGATGGTTGTCCACAGCCCTTGTATTTCATAGTAATCTTTCGTAACAACTGAATAGTGGAAGGAGAAAAAAGATACACAACATGTCCACAAAAGGTTTTGTGGAGAATACTTAAAGGAAAACAAAACAAAAAAAAAAGAAATATTAAGCAGCCAGTACATCATTTTTGTTAACAGAGTAACATTAACATACTAGAAATTTCCACATTCTTTACCCTTTACCTTGAAGATGTCACCCAATTCTGTCACTGTTGACCATTAGCATTTTTTAAAATTTTCATTTAGCATTTTTTTAAATTTTCATTTAGAGGGAGAATGGGGAAAAAAAAAAAAAAGAGGGGTGAGGGGTGAAGTGGCACAGCCATTTCTTTCCTCAGTAACACGAGCAAAAAGCTCACTCAGCAAGAACATGCTTTAAATCAGTCCATCCAACCCAAGAGGGGACTCCACCACACACACACACACTCCCACCGCCTCTTGCAGCTCTTCCCACATCCCCCCTGCCATCTCTCAATGCTCGTCCCCCCTCATCCCCAGACCCCCAAAGCCCAGCACAGCAGAGACTCTCCTCCCCCCCCCGCCGGTAGGGTCTGCTCCAGCGCACCCCCAGCCTCGCACAACGGCTGTTTCCCCAGAAGCCACTGACCGCAGCGCCCTGACCACCTGACCGCCTTGCCCCGCACATCATCATGGGGCAGCCCTGACCACCAACCTCAGTGTGGCACCGTGCCTCGCCATCCCGTCCTGAGCAGAGCCTGGCACAGCTCCTGCTCCAGAGAAGGGCACTGCTATGTTGCCACGGCCAGGGCATGCAGTGCCAGCCCTACAGCATTGCTCGGCTCTTGCTCCTCAGTTAGCTACGCACGTGCATGGAATCAGAGCAGCAGGCATGGCTTGCCAGAGCAGCACTGCTGTTCAAGCTTAAACAGAAAAACAACAACACACACCGCTTTATGCGTTTACACAACTTAGGGCAGAGGTTGCCCCTTTGTTGGGGCGGTACGCAATAAAGGCACCTCCTACTGTATAGATGGCTTTACTCTAAATGATCCTGCTAGTTGCTACCTCAAAAAGATATGCTTAACTCTCTCAACATTGAAATGCATCAGCCTATAGACTCTGACCTACCTAAAAAAAAAAACCTGCAACTGACTGAAAGAAAATCAACTCACTTACCCCAAAAAGCAGCTCGGGCAGGATGAGCTCTCTGATGGGATGCCTGTGGCTCGTATACCATTAGGCCATTAGGCACTACCCAGCACCCTGCCCCAATAGCCTGGAAAAGGGGAAGAGCAAAGCACGGGAAGGGAGAGAGAGCAGGAGGAGCAGCCTCTGTGTTAAATATCTGCCTTAGATCAACAGCTTGCAGTGTTACTGGAAGCAATAATTCATATGCTTTTGCTTCAACTTTTAATATCAAAAAGACAATAAACTAGGAGATAATCTAGGAGGGTAACAGATTACACACCAAAAAAAAATCAATTCAATGTAATAACATGACTCACAGGAGAAATCAGGTACTTGAGTAGGCTATCTGAAAACAAAAGGTTACACAGCTGGGTCAAAAAATAAATAATAATAATAAAAAAAAATCAAGGTCTGAAAAGGGTACAGATACCCTCAAAGGGCACAGGAGAAAAAATAGTGGTATTTAAAAGACCTACAGAACCTCAGGAGGGACCTGAGCAGAGCACACAGGTTCTTTGGGAAGAGGGAGGGTTGAGAGCAGGTAAGGCAGGGACTAGAAATGCTAAATAGAGGAGAAAACGAGTGTTGTGGGCCTCGAGCATGTGCAAAGAGAGTAAGGAGGGCTCCTGAGAGGACAGGGGAACAAAGGGAAAGCTGCTTACCTCTGGGAAGTCATCTACGATCTTTGTGCCATGGATGTTTGTCTCACATGCTCGACACATGAGTTAGGGGTCCCCATAAGTTGAAGGCTTCTTACCTCTGAGAAGTCCCCCCTAGGGCTTTCTTCTAGTAGATGATGGCTTTCCCAGAGACTGCATGGAGAGGCCCTTAGTCCCCCTTATAATCGGAGAGATCTCTCTTGCACAGAGAGATCCTTGCCTGAGCCTTCACAGCCTGTGATGCCATGTGCATGCAGCTGTTCTCAGGAAGACAAGCAGCTTTACAGTCTGAACTGTAAACAGCAAGCATTTCTTCCGGGCAGGTTTCAAATCATCATCTCCCTTCGCAGGAAATGGAAAAGTCACTCCTGTTTGCTGCTCCCAACATCTCCCAACATCTCCCCCCCCGCCCCCCATCTTCCCCTGCTGATTTTGCTCCTCTTAGGTCACTGCATGCCTCCACCTTCCAGAGCAGCTCATTCTCATCAAGTTCTCCTGCGTCCTGTCCCCAGCTGCTCCCATCCCACAGTGCTCTCAATGGCAACATTAGCTGTCACTCGGAAGTCCTTCCCACTTGGTACCCTCTGCAGCTATCCCTGCTGTGGGAATGGCAGAAAACTCTGCAGGGCATCTGTAGCCATAAGGTTGAAGAATGCATTTACCTGGAAGTTTCTGATGAAAGATTACAGAAAGAGTCACACCTCTTCGCAAATGCATTACCCCTTTCCAGAGAGACACTAAGACGTCACATGCCATCTCTCTGTAACTTTTTCAAATTCAACAAGGATTTGCGGTATTACAAAAAATAACATTAGACAGAGAAGACCAGTAGTCCTGACAAATTCCCTAAGTCAGGAGAACCTGTCCAATCAACCCCAAACCGTTCATTACTTTTGAAAGCCAAACGAGGAGGTGCGTATTCTACTCTTTCCCATCTGTGTTCTTGTTCTGGCTTAACCTGGCGAGCAGGTAGCGCAAATAGCACCGTGGGAGACTTGGGAAGAAAAAATAGTCGAAGCTCATGGGTTCAGATAAAGACAGTTTAATTGGACAGAAATTAAACACCTCCGGCTGTTTCTCTGCCCCAGCTGCCAATCCCGTGGGTCCCAGCCTCCCTGGCACTCTCCCCTCCCCTCTTCCTTGCCAGGGAACACCAGCCCCCCCCATGACACCTGTCCCACGGCACAAAGACAGCACAGACCTAAGCGTTGCCCTTCCTGCGTACCACTACCCTCCTGCCCGCTGGCCCCATGCCTGCAGCTCCCTGGCAAGATGACCTGCACACCCAGAGGGACTGTCTGCATCCGTCGACAACACCCCTCTGTACTGGGTCTGGCTGGAATGTTAACTTTCCCGGCAGCAGCCCATACAGTGCCGTACTCTGTACTTGTAGCTGGAACAGCAGTGTTATCACACCAGTGTTGCGTCTACTGCTGAGCAGCAGTGGCACAGCATTGGGCCTTTCTCTAACCCTCCTAGGGGGTGGGCAAAAAGTGAGAGAAACATCACTAGGGCAGTTGACCTAAACCAATCAAAGGGATATTCCATACCATGTGATGTCACACTCAGCAATAAAAGGTGGAAACAGGAAGAAGAGGGGAGGGGTGGGCTCTCGTTGAGAAGACGTCGGTCCTCCCCTCGAACACTGGCTACGTGCGTTGAGGCCTTGATTCAAGGATGTGGTCAATCATCGCTCATTTGTGGGAAGTAGAGAGTAATTTCTTTCCTCTGCACTTCTATATAGCCTTCATTTATTTTATTTGTTTGTCTTCCTCCCTTCTTTTTATTTTTCCTTTTCCCCTCCCTTTTCCCCTTTCCCATTTTATTTCCCCTTACTTAAATTGTTTAGTTCATAATAATCTTTATTTAATTATTATTATTATTTCCTTTTAATTATATTATCCTTATCTCAACCCGTGAGTTGTTCTTTGCTTTACTTCTCCCCCTCCTCATCTAAAGGAGGGGGAGTGAGAGAGCACAGCCGGTGAAAATGGGGTCAATCCCCAAGGCCCTGCCCCCTCCGCACCCACCCCGCTATGGAAACTGAACCCACGGACATGGCGATGGCCACTGGACACAGGGCCACAAACACAGATGGGAGTGCAAGCCAGAAGGCAAACTAACTCGTGCACAGGCTACTGGGAGGGAAGAAGGCATAAAACAGCATCCCTCCCTCTGTCCATCTCTGCATCCGTCCAGTGGGGAACCATTGCCTCCTGCAGCCACAGGCTGCAACGAAGCACAGGAGAAGGAAGAAAAACGAAGGAAAAGGGCACAAGCAGGACACAAACAGTGAGAGAGAAAACAGACAGCAGGGGCAAAGGGACAGAAGAACCACCCAGGGAGCAGGACAAGGATGATCAAGAGGGTTGGTCAAGAAACACAACAGAGGCACAACTGCAACGACACGGACGACTGAGAGTCATAAAAATTTTACTACTACTGACTTAAGACATTTTTTGGTTTGGGGAAGTAAAAAACAAAACACACCATAGCAGAGATGACTGTTTACCAGCCTCTGCATTTCCAGTATTTGAAAGGAAAAGTCACGAGGATAAGTGCAAAAGTATGCAGCTATTACCAACAGAGACACCAGAAGTAGGCTTCTCAATATTGCTTTTGGTATTTCAAAGGGAAAACATAAAGCCTAATATTTTTCATCCGTAAGGCCTTGGGGAGCAAGCAGAGAAGGAACCCAAGACTCTTAGTATGTCTTCTGAGAATCCCAGCTTACAGTTACTCAATGGCTTCTGGTCGCACAGGATGAGGCAGAGGTATAATTAATTCCTTCATCTCTCTGGTGTGACTTTTAGAAATGTTCAAATGTGACCTATGACACATTCTGTTTCACTTGTTTAATTATGCTTGGCTACATATTTCCAATGACTTTTTAACTCAGTGGCTTCACTTTACTTCCAAGTCAGCACTGTGCAAACTTACGTCCCTTTTGAACACAGCACTGGTCCTCATTTTACCTCTAAGAGCTACCACTGCCACCACAGAGCTACTCCTGGGACATTTCATTTGCAGAAAAACAAAGAATAAATAAAAAAAAAAAATCAATGAAGTATGCATGCTTGTCATAACTTTATCTCCTAAACCCTTCTCCCTATTCCACCTTTACAAATGCATTCTGGATAGAAAACTGCGATAACGTTTTGTTGTTCTTGGATCTGCAAGCGAATAGCTGTCTCACCATGGTGCAGTGGCATAGTTCGGTCCTGTTTGGTCCCAATTAGTGTCTGGTCAAAATATTTCTGAGGCTCAATGAGACGGGCTTTGGGTTCAGGTGTGTCCCAAAGGAGAAGCAGTTCCCACCACCACCAATAAGCAACAACTCCTTTTCATTTGGCAGAAAAACACTACTATGATTATGCAGCATTAATGGCCACTCCAAATGCTCCTGAAAAGAAAGAGATTTTAAGTCCTTAGCCTGAAACAGAAGTCTGTGTAGTCTGGGGGACACCAGCCAGTCACATTCTGGAGAGGTACACAAAGGTCAAGATGGGGAATTGGACATAGAGCAGTAGGACGTCTGGACAAAGTACTCAAAAATCAGGAAGGGAATGAGAACTAGTAGCTTCTCTAATTACTCAGAAATTCAACATCTTAGGGTGGGACTTTTTTTTTTTTTCCATACTAGGGAGCAAAGGGAAATGCAGTAAGTTCACCAGTTAGGCACCTGGTAAATTCTGTTTCAATTATTGTGTCCACCAATCTGGATCAGACTTAGGAAGTAATCTTTGAACATACAGGACTTCAACAGATGTATACCTCATACAGTGCTGCAGAGATACTTCATATAGATACCTTCATTAAAAAAATAAGGACAACCGCAATGGGTGACCATTTAGTCAACTACACCGACTACAAATATGGACAAAAAAAGATACCTAGAGAAGAATGTAAAAGCAAGGAAACCATAATGTACTCTTCTAAGATACTCCACTCACTGAACAACTTGCAATTCAGTGATTCTGAATGAGAGAATGTCTTCGTATTCTCCAGGCCTCTAGAATTACTGGATAAGAAAATCACCAGGAGTAGTCAGCATGGATTTGCCAAGGGGAAGTCATGCTTGACCAAGCTGATGAGTTCCTACAGTGAAATGACTGGCCTGGTAAATGAGGGGAAATCAGTGGATATTACCTACATGGACGTCAGTAAGGCTTTTCATAGAACCATAGAATCATAGAATGGCTCGGGTTGGAAGGGACCTCAAAGATCATCTATTTCCAACCCCCCTGCCATAGGCAGGATGCCATCAACTAGATCAGGTTGCCCAGGGCCTAATCCAACCCGGTGTTGAACACTTCCAGGGATGGGGCATCCACAACCTCTCTGGGCAACCTGTGCCAGTGCCTCACCACCCTCTGAATGAAGAATTTCTTCCTAACCTCTAATCTAAATCTCCCCTCTATTAGTTTAAAATCATTCACCCTTGTCCTGTCAATATCTGATTGAACAAAGAGTTGCTCTCCATCTTTTTGATAAGCCTCCTTTAAGTACTGAAAAGCCACAATGACGTCACCCCCCAGAGCCTTCTCTTCTTTAGGCTGAACAGCCCCAGCTCTCTCAACCTATATTCATAGGAGAGGTGCTTCAGCTCTGTTAATGCAGCACAGGATGCAGTTGGCCTGCTGTGCAGTATTCTATAACATGGATGCAGAAGGGTTGGTAGCTGCTTTTGCTTATGAATTGTTTGGCTTGATTTAGATGCAAATCTGTAGGCTTTAGAACCTACCAGTTCTGTTCTCAAGTATTGACAGTATTGTGTAGTGTATGTGGATTGGTCCTAAGTTCTGAAAGACTGGAAGTATTGGTTTTCTGTGCAGCACTGGATACTATTAGTATTACTGCTTTTATACATGTGTTAGAAGGTGATAGCACCAAAAGTTCTTGGCTAGTAACTCTCTATGTGCTTAAAGTAGCCATGCACAGAGTTACCATGGTCACATACATTACAGAATCATATGAGAGATGTCATATACATTAAATTTTATCATATATATTTTTATATTGCTCTATTATTTTGGATAAAACTTCATTACCATTGTACCATCATCACTGCTATGGAAAAAGCTGCAATGTCAGCCAGATGTCCTCACACTGCCTATCATAAAAAACAAATCTGTTACAAATTCCAGTTTAATCTGTACATGTGCATCCTATCCTAGGTATCTCAGGAAATGTGTTATATTATGTAAAAGAAAAATAAAAGCTTTTCAATCAAGAGGAGCTTTCTCCAACCAGTATTAACACAGATGAGGGCTACTCACATAGACAGGTTCAGATTTAGGCAAGTTTTGCCCAGACTATGCCAAAATCCTGCTGTGTAACAAGCACACTTGTATGACTGAGATGAGATCAGGTCTTATGTTTGAGAGATTAAGGCTTACGAGTAACAGCTGAGGGAGCTGGGGTTGTTTAGCTTGGATAAAAGAAGGTTCAGGGGAGACCTTATTGTACTTTATATTTACCTTAAAGGAGGTTGTAGCAAGGTTGGGACTGGGCTCTTCTCCCATGCACCAAGTGGTAAGATGAGGGGAAATAGCTTCAAACTGTGCCAGGGGAGACTTAGGTTGGATATTATCATAGAATCATAGAATCATAGAATATCCTGAGTTGGAAGGGACCCTTAAGGATCATCAAGTCCAACTCTTGACACCGCACAGGTCTACCCAAAAGTTCAGACCATGTGACTAAGTGCACAGTTCAATCTCTTCTTAAATTCAGACAGGCTCGGTGCAGTGACCACTTCCCTGGGGAGCCTGTTCCAGTGTGCAACCACCCTCTCTGTGAAGAACCCCCTCCTGACGTCAAGCCTAAATTTCCCCTGCCTCAGCTTAACCCCGTTCCCGCGGGTCCTGTCGCTGGTGTTAATGGAGAAAAGGTCTCCTGCCTCTCGACACCCCCTTACGAGGAAGTTGTAGACTGCGATGAGGTCTCCCCTCAGCCTCCTCTTCTCCAGGCTGAACAGGCCCAGTGCCCTCAGCCGTTCCTCCTACGTCTTCCCCTCCAGGCCTTTCACCATCTTCGTAGCTCTCCTCTGGACACTCTCCAACAGTTTCATGTCCTTTTTATACTGTGGTGCCCAGAACTGCACACAGTACTTGAGGTGAGGCCGCACCAGCGCAGAAGACATTTCTTTACTGAAAGGGTTATACGGGATTGGAATAGACTGCCCAAGAAAGTGGTTGAGTCACCATCCCTAGCACTCTTCAAGAAACATCTGGATGTAGAACTTAGTAGCATGGTTTAGGGGTGGACTTGTCAGTACTAGGTTAAAGGTTGGACTAGATGATCTTTGAGGTCTTTTCCAAGATGACTGATTCTATGATTGTTTTCCAGTGAATTACAAAAAAGAATCACAGAAAAGTTGAGGTTGGAAGGGAACTCTGGGCATCATCTAGTACAACCACCCCAGCTCAAAGTAGGCTCAAGTTGAGCAAGTTGCTCAGGACCTTTTCTAGTCAGTTTTTGCATTATCTCCAAGGATGGAGACTCCACACTCAGAAGAACCTGTTCCAATGTTCAATCACCCTTACAGCAAAAAGTAGTCTCATATTTAATTGGAGTTTCCAGTACTTCCATGTTGTTTTCTTCTTGTACTTCAGGCAGCAGCTACAGCACACAGCAATTTCCACTGTGAAGTTTTAAGTGAAATAATACCACAGACCTTCAGAAAAACTAACTGAGGCTCTGGTTTAATCTATTCTCATCATCCACTGACATCCTGAAATTGCTATATTTGTGCACATCTCAGTTCTGCACCCAGTCTGAAATAGCGCAGCTCTGTGCCCTTCTGTCTTTTGCACACTCAGACTCTCCCTCTCTTAAGGCTATTATGTTCTCAAGGCTGGTCAAAGCACTTCAAAATTTGATTCTACCACAAAGAGGTAGAATCTAAATTCTACCATGCACAAATTTGACTCCTTTGCTTTCCCTATTCCATTTCAAGAAAAGGCCCTGAAGTTACCACCTTCCTTCACATAACACTGTTTACCCTGAAAAAAATAATCAGTACTTACCACACTAATTGTGTAGTCCAAGCAGAGACCAGTTATTAAGTCAATGACAGTGATGCCTGGCACAGAGAATGAGTGAAGCCACACTCCACCAACAAGCAGTAGTTTTCCATCATGCACGTGAGCAGTATGTGAATACCTGTGAGTTCAAAATTAGATTGAACTCCATTAGTAATGGGAGACAGCTAGAGGCAGGCCAAAGATTCACTGCTGAACACCTTCTACTTACCTTGGGATGAGAGGAGGGTGTGTCTCTACTGTCTGCCACTGAAAGCCGTGCTCAGCCTCCCTCAGAAAGAAAACTGAACCTAAGGGCTGCTCAGCTGCTCCCAGACCTCCTGCAATTAGCACTCCTCCTTTCCAGCTACAGGCACTGTGAGAGTGACGGCCTTCTGGTACTGGACCCTCAACAGGAATCTAAGAAAACATAAGTCCAAGCCTGAAGGTTGCCTCTCTTCCCATTTTGTCTCCTGTGGGATTTAATATTCCTTTCCTTCCTGACATAGGATAGGTATAGCTGGGGAGGGGAACAGACTGAGTAAGCACAATCATAGAATCAGAGAATCAAAGAATCATAGAATGGCTTGGGTTGGAAGAAACCTTAAAGATCATCCAGTTCTGATCCCCCTGATGTGCGCAGGGATATTACCTGCTAGATCAAATTGTCCAAAGCCTCATCCATGCTGGCCTTGAACACCTCCAGGGATGGGGCATCCACAACTTCTCTGGGTAACTTGTTCCACTGCCCCATCACCCCAAGTAAAGATTTTTCTCCTAACATCTAACCTAAATCCACTCTCTTTTAGTTTAAAACCATTCCCTCTTGATCTATCATTATATGCCTGAGTAAATAGGGAAGAATAAAAAATTCCTCAAGCTGCACACATGGGGGTTTCCTCTAAGGATGGCTACATAGAAGTGTTCCAATTTACACTGTCTTCGGTATTTCTCTAGATTTTATTTAATATTGTTCAGCCTTTATAGAGTTTTATTTCTGCACATGTATTAGAAGTAACTTTGTTTTCCTTCTTGCACGCTGCTCTCTGTTCAAGATAGACCTGTGAACCTTAAGTTTACAAATACATGGATTATAGAATCATAGAATTATTAAGTTTGGAAAAGACCTCAAGATAATGTGGTCCAACCATCACCCTACCACCAATGTCACCCACTAAGTCATGTCCCTAAGCACCACATCCAACCTCTCCTTGAACATCCCCAGGGATGGTGATGCCACCACCTCTCTCGGCAACTCATTCCAATGCCTGACTACTCTTTCTAAGAAGAAATGTCTCATTTCCAACCTAAACCTCCCTTGGCACAACTTGAGGCCATTCCCTCTGGTCCTATCACTAGTTACCTGTGAGAAGAGGCCGACCCCCAGCTCCCCACCCCTTCCTTTCAGGCAGTTGCAGAGAGCAATAAGCTCTGCCCTGAGGCTCCCTTCTCCAGACCAAACACCCCCAGTTCCCTCAACCACTCCCTATAGGACTTGTGTTCCAGGCCCTTCGCCAGCTTTGCTGCCCTTCTCTGGCCATGCTCCAGGGCCTCGATGTCCTTCTGGGAGTGAGGGGTCCAAAGCTGAACCCAGCACTCGAGGGGCGGCCTCAGCAGAGCAGAGCACGGGGGATGATCACCTCCCTGGTCCTGCTGCCTGCACTACTCCTGACACAAACAGGATGCCGTTGGCCTTCTTGGCCACCTGGGCACACTGCTGGCTCATGTTCAGGTGAGCATTAATCAGCACCCCCAGATCCTTTTCCTCTGCACAGCTTTCCAGCCACTCTGCCCCAAGCCTGTAGCGCTGCATGGGGTTGTGTACTGGGTCTGGCCAAAGTGCAGGACCCGGCACTGAGCCGTGTTGAACCTCATCCCTTGGCCTCTGCCCATCGACCCATCCTGTCCAGGTCCATCTGCAGGGCCTCCCTATCCTCTGGTAGATCAACACTTCCCCCCAACTTGGTGCCACCTGCAAACTTACAGAGTGTGCACTCAATTCCCTCATCCAAATCATCAATAAAGATATTAAAGAGGATGGACCCCAACACCGACCCCTGGGGAAAAAACTCCAGTGACCGGTTGCCAGCTGTATTTCATGCCGTTCACCACTACTCTCTGGACCCAGCCGCCCAGTTTTTAACCCAGCAACGAGCAAGCCATGGGCTGCCAGCTTCTCCAGAATACTGTGGGAGACTGTGTCAAAGGGCTAGCTGAAGTCTAGGTAGACTACATCAACAGCCTTTCCCTTATCCAACAGGCGAGTCAGCCGGTCATAGAAGGAGATGAGGTTGGTCAGGCATGACTTGTCTTGCAGGAACCCATGCTGACTGGGCCTGATCCCCTGGCTGTCCCACACACGCTGTGTGATTGAATTCAAGATGACCTGTTCCATCACCTTCCCTGGTACGAAGATCAGGCTGACAGGCCTGTAGTTCTCCATGTCCTCCTTACAACCTTCATCTGGTCCAGCCAGCTGGTCTAGCCAGCCTTCTACCTCTAACAGGAGGTCTAGGGGCTTAGGCAGAGGTAGTAGACACATGCTGGTATTCAAGAGATCAATGACTGCAGAGTGCTTGTGAGGTAAGTGCACCCTCAGCAAGTTTGCTGATGACACAAAGCTTGGAGGAATGGCTGATAGCCCAGAGGGCTGTGATGCCATTCAGAGGGACCTCGACAGGCTGGAAGGTTGGGACAAGAGGAACGTCATGAAGTTCAACAATGACAAGTGCAGGGTTCTGCACCTAGGGAGGAATAACCCCAAGCACGAGTACAGGCTGGGGTCTGACCTGCTGGAGAGCAGCGCTGCAGAGAGGGACCTGGGAGTCCTGGTGGACAGAGTGCTGACCATGAGTCAGCAATGCGCCCTTGTGGCCAAGAGGGCCAACGGTATCCTAGGGTGCATTCCGAAGAGTGTTGCCAGCAAGTCAAGGGAGGTGATCCTGCCCCTCTACTTAGCCCTGTTGAGGCCACACCTGGAGTGTTGTGTCCAGTTCTGGGCTCCCCAGTACCAGAGGGACACAGAACTACTCAAGTGAGTTCAGAGGAGAGCTACTTAAATGATGAGAGGACTGGAGCACCTGTTGTATGAGGACAGGCTGAAAGAACTGGGCCTGTTTAGCCTGGAAAAGAGAAGACTGAGGGGAGACTTCATCAATGTGTATAAATATCTGAGGGGAGGGTATCGAGAGGATGGAGCGAGTCTCTTTTCAGTTCTGCCCAGTGACAAGACAAGAGGCAAAGGGCACAAACTGAAGCACAGGAGGTTCCAACTCAATGTGAGGGGGCACTTCTTTACTGTGAGGGTGACAGAGCATTGGAGCAGGCTGCCCAGAGAGGTTGTGGAGTCTCCTTCTCTGGAAATATTCAAAACCCGCCTGGCTGCTACACTGTGCAATGTGCTCTAGGTGATCTTGCTCAGCAGGAGGGCTGGACTACATGATCTTCAGGAAGTCCCTTCCAACCCCACCCATTCTGTGATTCTGTAAGATATAAGTGTGCACAAATGTTTGCTAGCAAATTTCAAGCTGTACTAGCTGGCAATCAAGAGACTCACAGAGCAGGTAAGAGAGCTCAGGATCTGGGCAGGCATCTCAGATGTGCAGATACTGTACTGATACTCGATGGAACTGCAAATGCACACATGCCTGTCAATCTACAGAACAGAGGCATGTGTGCTCTGACTACTGAACTACCAATCCTTATCAGCCAAAGAGAAGGGAGGGAACTAAAGGCACTTGAATCTGGATTTCATGTGAGTCCTGGTAATGTTATACATGGGTGCTGTTGAAGGCATCATCTTATCTGTAGCAGTCAGTGTAGCTGGCCATGCCAGTGCACTCTGTGTGCACATATCTATGTGTCTTTGGGATATACAGTCAGCCTCACTACCAGTTGAACCTGCACACAAGAAAACAGCTGCCACGTCTATTAGCCTCGGACAGACACATCCCAGGTCTTTGGGAACACTGGAGAGGATTCCAGTGGCCAGTAAGGAGGAATTTCCAGGCCCAGAGCTGCTGGAAGTGACCGCTACTTAAAACAACTGTGAACAGAATTTCCTCCATGCAGTCTGGAATCATGCAGTCTACCATATGCTTAAATACGGTAATACCACTGTGATTTAGTTGAGCTTCCAATAGCACAGCACTTTCTATTCCCCAGG
This sequence comes from Anas platyrhynchos, assembly GCF_047663525.1. Lineage (NCBI taxonomy): Eukaryota > Metazoa > Chordata > Aves > Anseriformes > Anatidae > Anas > Anas platyrhynchos. The sequence continues at coordinate 207,446,539 of NC_092587.1, read as the reverse complement.
GCCTCCCTATGTTCTTACCACAGTGCAGGAAATTTCTGGAGTGTGCAGGAAATACCAATCTCCTAGCACTGGCTGCACAGCAGAGCGGCCTCCGTATATAAAGAGGTACTTCTCACCTGCAGAAAAACAGAATGAGGGAGAAAGAGAAGTTAGAATTTGCAATGTCACAAAAGCAAAAACTTCTATTTGCATGGAAGGAAAGCTGAGCTGAGATAGCTGGTCATGCAGCTGTATACACTGTTTATATGAAGACATACAGCAACTTGATTAACATTTCACAACATTTTCAAATTTTAATAATAAATGCAATAAATTGTTTAATAGATACAAGCATCACCCTTTTATCTAGATTTTTTATAAGGCAATTGTAGGACTAAAAATATTTCCACTGAGATGCCGTATACTTCATGCTCGTGATCATTGAGAACACCCCCATCACCCACTTATATTATGTACTGTCTGAATGTTTAAAGACTGAATGTCATTCACACAACACAGTCACAAAACCAAAAGGAACAAACATGTTTTTAAATACAAATAATGGAGTTAAGGAATGAAAACTCAGACAATGGGAAGATTACACCTCTAGAAAACCCTAAGAGCATAAATCATAGCAACACAATGACATGGATTGAGAGAAAACAACAAAAGAGATGAATCCTCCTAAGACAACAAGAATGCATTTTTTCATAGAAAAGGGAGATCAAGGTAATTTAAGTGTGTTGGAGAATCTGGAGAAGCATCAAAAAGGAGGTACAAAAGGTGCACTAGTAGTCTGGGTAGATGTCAAGAATGTGCATCATGTTTTCATAATGGACTGTGCAAGTAACACAAGTATTGATCAATTACTTTTACTGAAAAGCAAAATCAAGGCAAAATAAGATGATACAATACAATCTAACAAAGACAAAAGCACTGTATTATTCATAACATTTTATTTATGCATTTAATTAAACACTGCCCCACAAATTCAAAGTACGCTTATACTATAGAGTAGACTAACAACTACTTAGCAATCCCCTCGTGCTCTCCTTCAGTAACACCTTGCCAGCTAGTAGAGAATGACATAGCTTAAGAAAGGACAGCTTTAACCTCCTGAATTCCACTCTCAGTCTCACCACTGACTAGCTAACAACTGCTCTAGTTTTCGTCCATTACAATCATTATCTTTACTAGAGAAACCTTCAGTGTGCCATTGCTGGTCTTGATTCTACACCTCACAACTAATGAATAGTTATCAACTGCTAACAGAAGTGCAACATTTCTTCTGAGGCACTTCTTCCAAAAAAAAGAGCCATGGATCCTACTCCATAATGCTCTAAAATTAAAATACTGCTCTTCAGAGAAGGAGTCCTGAAACTTTTTTCTGGCATGATCAATCATGAATCACTTCAGCCATAAATGATCTCAAAAAATCAGTCTTCCAAAACAAATTATATACCTAGGTTTCAATTTGACTTACCACTGGGGATTATGGGGCATATGTAATCAGAAATTATCATATTTCACGTTTCAAGAAGAGCCCTTTTTAATTTATTTTCTACTTTAGAGGGTACTCAGTCTGTGATAGTTGTATTAAAACTAGGAGTGTGTGGTAGTTTTACCCTAATAAGCAGCTGAAATCCATCATAGCCACTCTTTCACTCCCCTTCCTCAAAGGAAAAGGAGAAAATATGATGGAAAGGGCTGAAAGGTTGCGATAAGGACAGGGATCACTCACCAGTTATCGTTATGGGCAAAACAGACTCAGCATAGGGAGTTTAATATAATTTATAAGCTATAACTTATGGGCTAGAACAGTGAGAAACTAAAAGCAAACTAAAGCACCTTCCCCCTGTATTGGGTTTATGTGGCAAGGTTTTGGTAGCAGGGGGCTGCAAGGGTGAGAAGAGTCCAGAAGCTATCCCATGTGAAATAAGAGCCAGTTACGGCCAGCTCCAAAAAGGAATCTGCTGCTGGCCAGAGTCGAGACACTATGTGATGTTGTTTGTGCCTCTGTGAGAGCATATTTAAGAAAGGGAAAAAAAACTCCTGCACAAAAGGAGCTCGAGAGAAGAGTGAGAAACAGCCATGCAGACACCAAGGTCAGTGCAGGAGAACAGGAGGTGCTCCTGGTGCTGGAGCAGAAGTTCCCCTAAGGCCTGTGGAAATGCCCATGGTGGTACAGGCCGTCTCTCCACAGCCCATGGAGTGGTGCAGATGGTGGAGCACCATGGTGGAGCAAATTTCCATGCTGCAGCCTGTGGAGGAGGCCACAGTGGAGCAGGTTAATATGTCTTGAAGGAGGCTGCGGCCCATGGAGAGCCCCTGCCAGAGAAGAATCTGTTCTAGTGCTGTAGCCTGTGGAGAGGAGCCCATGCAGGAGCAGGTGATCTGGCAGGAGCTGCCACCTATGGGGGACCCCTGTTGGAAAAGTTTGCTCCTAAAGGATGGACCCCATAGTATGGACCCATATGGGAGCAATTCTTGAAGAGCTGCTGCCTGTGGGAAGCTCACATATGATAAGTTCAGGAAAGACTGCATCCTGTGGGAGGAACACCATGCTGTAGCAGGGGAAGAGAGTGTCAGCGAAGGAATGGTGGAGAAAAAGCATCATGGAATGACCATAGCCCCTGTTTCCCACTTTTACCTTTGAATATTACTTCAGTTGTACTGTGTCTCCAGCGCAAAGCAAATGGTTCAGCAGCAGGCTGCAGACTTACAAGCTCCACTGTAATGTCATTTGGATCCGAGTCGTTACAGGTTTTGGGAAACTTTAGCCACAGCATTCCCAAAGCTGCATTTGGGGATGTTCGTCCTCCTACCACCAGGGCCAGGCTACTTGAGAGACATGACACAGTATGGTACAATCGCTCGTCTGTAGAGACATAAGACATCACAGTTCACACTGATCTTCCATGAAATTCAGAACCTTTGCATCTCTTTGACTGTCAGTGTAATTGCACTCTGACATCACTTTCCACTAGACCCTATTTCATAGCTAGCACAAAAACATCCTCCTTATCCTTGCCATCGATACCCACCTTGTGATACTCACCCCATCTTTTATCATGATTTTCCTTTTTCACACATCCAGCCTTCCAGTAGCCTGCATGCTTAATTAGCACATGAAAATTTCTCATACGACAGTGCTGTCCATTCTCCTCCCCAAAGCCTCCAGTGGTCAGAATTACATTGGGTGTGATAAGAGCAGAGTGGTGACCATAACGTCTCAAGCCAGAAGCTTCAGAGCGCACTTCACACGCCAATGCATTGATACTCCCAACTATCCTGACAGGACCATGATGATGAGGAACTGAAGGCAATGAGAAACAAAGCATGTTAAATTTCATACAAAGAAGCAACACCCACACTTAAAATGACAGATTAAGCACATCTATTCAGCTTTTCAAAAAGAAAAAATTGTAAAGCAAGTCGGTACTTCCAATTGACAATCTGACATGCCCTAGAAATCAAGCTGTAATGATTTACACTACCCTGAGTCAACTTGTCTCTAAATTGGAGACATGGATTTAGCAGATGGACCACTAGGTGAGCAAGGAATTGGCTGGATGGTCAGTCTTAAAGAGTTGCAGTCAACGGCTCAATATCCAAGTGGAGATCAGTAACAAGAGGTGTTCCTTAGGGGTCAGTATTGCAACTGGCATTATTTAACGTGTTTGTCAGTGACATGGACAGTGAAATTCAGCGCACCCTCAGCAACTTTGCCGATGACACCAAGCTGTGTGTGGTCAACACACTGGAGTTTAGGGATGCCATCCAGAGACTTCAACAGGCTTGAGAGGTGGACCTGTGCAAATGTCATGGAGTTCAGCAAGGCCAAGTGCAAAGTCTTTGCAGCTGGGCTAGGGCAATCCCAAGCACAAATACAGGCTGGGTGGAGAATGGATTGAAAGCAGCTCTGAAGAGAAGGACCTGGGGTTGTTGGTTGATGAGAAGCTCAACACAAGCCAGCAATTTGTGTTTGCAGCCTAGAAAGCCAACCATATCCTGGGCTTCATCAAAGTGTGGCCAGCAGGTCAAGGGACGTGATTATGCTCTACTCTGCTCTTGTGAGACCCCTCCTGGAGTACTGTGTTCAGCTCTGGGGTGCCCAGCACAAGAAGGACATGGACTTATTAGAATGAGTCCAAAGGAGGGCCATGAGGATGATCACAGGGCTGGAGCACCTCCCCATGAAGACAGGCTGAAGGAGTTGGCTGTTTAGCTTGGAGAAGAAAAGGCTCTGGGAAGACCTCATTGCAGTACCTAAAGTACCTTACAGTACCTAGAGGGGGCAAGAGAAGGACTCATTATCAGGGATTGTAGGAAAAGTAGTAATAATTTTAGGTTGCATGTTAGGAAGAACTTCTTTACCGAAAGGGTTGTTAGACACTGGAACAGGCTGCCCAGGGAAGTGGTGGAGTCACCATCCCTGGAAGTCTTTAAAAGACGTTTAGATGTAGAGCTTAGGGATATGGTTTAGTGAGGACTGTTAGCGTTAGGTCAGAGGTTGGACTCGATGATCTTGAGGTCTCTTCCAACCTAGAAATTCCATGAATTTTCAACTAAAAAAGGGTAGATTTAGATTAGATATTCGGGAGAAATTCTTTACTCTGAGGGTGTTGAAGCAGTGGAACAGGTTGCCCAGAGAAGTTGTGAATGCCCCATCCCTGAAGCGTTTAAGGCCAGTTTGGATGGGGCTTTGGACAACCTGGTCTAATGGGAGGTGTCCGGGCCCATGGCAGGAGGGTTGGAATCTTTAAGGTTCCTTCCAATCTAAGACGTTTTATGATTCTATGATTCTTTTCCATCCTTTTCTGCTCCCTGTAACAGATTTCAATCTTCAGATGCAGACAGAATTGCTTGTGGTGCTGCACTGTGAACAAGACCAGTGATGCTAACCAGGTTAAAAATAATCTGCTTTCCACTCTGAAAAAGGAAGCAAGCAGCCAAATGCAGGAATTTCTTGGACTGCTACTGCTGCCAAGTCTTTTTTATCATGGAAGCACAGCCTTGGTCTTGGCTTTACTCCTGCTGTATCACTTTTCGCCCATTTAAAAAACAAAAAAAAACAACATACAGAAGATTTCAGAAACAGAAATGCTACATACACAATTCCACCCACAGGAGATAACAAAAAAAAGAAAACTTGTGTTACACAGTCCCGAGTGCTCTCCTGGACTGCTTTGATGGTGCACTAGGTATAACATATAACAACCTATCCTGGAAGAACAGAATGGCCCAGAGAGCTATATATGGAGGCAAGTTGGAATTAATTGAAAAGACAGAGTCTGGTGGATCCCAAAAATAGGAGGAAAAGCAGGGTAGCCTTGTGTTGCAGCCATCTATAAACAAAAGGAAGAACTGTTGGGACTGGAATGTTCAATAAATTAACAGAAATTAACATGAAACTGATCAGAACCACTTGCTGGGACACAGCTCTGGCTTTGCTAAAGACTGTGAAACCACTGTGATGAGGATGGAGAAAGCTAATCAGGTGGTAGCATCACATGCGTTCCTTACAGAATTTTACTGCCTCCTAAAATTTCTCACAGGGAGACACATGAGATAAAAGACTATAAAAACTAGTCAGTATGTACCTGTCATACTGGATAACAATGGAGTCCAGGAAGGTTCCATCCCCTTTGATGCAGTCAAGACAAAGTAATGAGAACATTTCAGATGCCATTCCTGTAGAAAGCCAAAGAAACAAAAACAAGCAAGGGCTCTCAAAAATCTCAGAGCAAGTGGCAGTAAGGATCTAAGAATGGCCAGAGTGATAAAGTCTTAGATCAACCTGGCTTAACAGTGTTTTCAACAGTGGCCAAAATAAAAAGCCTAAAGCTGAATCTGAGAAAGAACAAGTACGTATACAGTAATACCTTCCCTTCTCCCAAATATTTACAGCCCAGGGCTTTTCTGTTTTATCAAACAATCCCTGCATTTCTCATCCAAGAACCTATACAGTTGCTTTTTAAACTCATATAAACCTCTTTCAAGCAAGGAATTCCATAGCTTCGTTACAAATTGCATGATGAACACAGTTTTTTGGAACCAGTTTCCCTTAATGCTACCCGTTTCTGATCATAAAAAAAGACTGCAGGTTGTATACCAGTGGAATTAAGATTTCTTAAAGGTCATGGAATGTAAGTGATTCCAAAGAAATGACAAATGTTCAAAGGTGCCACTTGGTCACTGACGGTCAACAATACCTAAATACGGTTTACAGTTTCGCTGTGGAATCACTCAAAGGTGGAAGCACAAGCAGAGTACTGTACTGGAAGTTAGCAGCAATACCAAACTACACCCTGGCTTTTGTGGACATCAAGTAATTGAATATGTTTATTCCGAGGGAACTGAATAATTCAGCCAATTATGTGACAAGAAGGCACAAACATGAATTTAAAAGGCAAAAAAAAAACATAGAATACTTAAAGTGGAAGAATACACTATTTGTCTCTAGGAAAATCATTCCAAAAACAAGTCACCCTCAGCAGTAAGTATGTATTTTACACTTCTAACCTAATTCTATCAAGCTTGTTGCCAATAAGACTTGGATCTTACTCTATCTGAAAGGTTAATTGTAGAGCTCTCTGCTTTTATGTATCTTACTCTTATGCAGAATGTCCGTTGTAGACTTGTAAACCTCCTCTGTAAGGAAATGGTAAACAGTCTTTACTTTCTCACTGTATGAGTATTTTCCTTGATCTACAATAATTACTGTAGATATCGCTACACCACTTTGCAAATCTGCCAGAATCTTTCAGTCAATATTATTTTTTCATGTAGCACAGCAGATACTGCGTGGAGGCAAAATAAATGCAAGTACATTAAATTGTTTTCATACTGTGGGCTATTAAATTTCTAGAAAGAATTATAGAGAACCACAAGGTTGAAAAGGAAACTTCTAGTAAGTATCCTACACAACATTCATCTCAAAGTTACTCATTGTCCTTGTCCTATCTTCTCTCCTAGACTTCCAATAGTTGCAAATTTGCCATCAGTTAACATAAAAATAGCACAGAATATAGTCGTAGCTGAATTTCAATCATTATTATAGGAATGGCTTCACAAAATCAGACCAAAAGATATCTGAAGCCAGTAAACTGTACTCAACAATGACAAAATGGTAGTTGACTAGGAAAATACAAGAGAAGCACATACTCCACCCAGGAAAGCTCCCAGACATTTGCAGGTCAGGAACCTTACACCAGGTATATTTTTTATGTATTTAAATGATCCTCTATTGATTTCTTTCATTAAAAGAATTGCTCCTTTAACCCATGCAAACTTTTAGCATATATAGCATCCCTTACGCCACCAGCTACTTTGCTACGCTGAGACTGCCTCCTCAGGAGATCATTCACTGAGGAAGGAATAAGAAGCTTTTCTAATATAGAAGAGAGTCTTCTTCCAATGTTACTTGAGGAGGATTACCTCATATTCATCAAAAGGCTCCAGAGACTGCACTCTTTGTTGTTCATTTTCTGGAATACAACAGGTGAAAAACTCATTCATATCCATGACACTGCACTCAGTCCAGCCCTAAAACAGAAATCCCTCAAAATCATTACTTCTGGAAGAACAGAGACTCACTTCCCACAAGAAAATAAAGACCTTAAATAAAGTGCCTCACAAGCCTTTAGGACTGTCTAGCTGAAACAGCAGCAGCCCAGATTGCAATGAGGATAGACCTCTTGCCTGTAAAACTCTAAAAAACGTAATTACATTAAAAGCCTCAGAGGAACCCATCTTGCCTTAATTCCATACCAGAACATAGGCTGCAAGTTTGCAGAGACCTTCAAATGACTAGTCATGTTTACCAGAAAGGGCAGTGGCTCTGCCTTGTCCCTGTTTGCTTCAACCCATAGGTGGCCCAGATGACAACTTCGAAAATAATTTAAAGTTACAATCTACTATAATTTAAAGTAAAATTAACTTAAAATTAATTTAAAATAAAGTTAAATCTACTATAATTTAAAGCTACATCTACTAAGATGTTGAAGAGCTTAGAGCAGAAGACGTATGAGGAGTGGCTGAGGTCACTTGGTCTGTTCAGCCTGGAAAAGAGGAGGCTGAGGGGAGACCTCATAGCAGTCTACAGCTTCCTCACGAGGGGGAATGGAGCAGCAGGAGCCGATCTGTTCTCTTTAGTGACCAGTGATAGGACCCAAAGGAATGGAGTCAAGCTGTGACAGAGGACATTCAGGCTGGATATGAGGAAGAGGTTCTTCACTGAGAGGGTGGTCGCACACTGGAACAGGCTTCCCAGGGACACAGTCACAGCACCAAGCCTGTCAGCGTTTAAGAAGCGTTTGGACTGTGCTCTTAGTCATATGGTCTGAATTTTTGGGTAAACCTGTGTGGTGCCAGGAGTTGGACACAATGATCTTATGGGTCCCTTCCAACTCAGGATATTCTATGATCTTTCCCAGGTAAATCAGGTTTCATGTGTGCCCTAGGTCTGCAGGTACTTACTTTTTCAAAAAAGCGCCTCTGCTGAGCCTCACAATCAGGGTATTGTGACAAAGAATGAAGTGCAGAGTTCAGCTGGCTAAAATGCTGCTGCATGACACGTCCAAAGGAGTCCTCAGGGTGCATCTGCTCATACAGCAGAAAGCATGCCTGAGAGAAATGCTCTGCTGCCCACTGAATCAAGGCATCTGACCTGTCAGGCAGATGTACATAAGAATAATTAAATAATTTTGGGTCCAGTTATTATATGGCACATGCAATAATCTTCCTGCAACATCATAAAGCATGCTATTAAGGCATCCTGACAGAGATAATTTACAAAAGAGAAGCCTGTTCTGGGGACCTATGAACATGTCCTCCTCCATGCGTGAAGAAATAAATCAAAAATCAATCATTTGAGGTTTTTCCCTTTTTTTTTTTCCTTTTTTCCTTAAGAAAATTAAAAAACATAGAAGGTTCACAGAGTAACAGAACAACTGAGGCAGCAGGTACCTCTGGATGCATCTGCTCACATCCCTGCTCCAACAGGGCCACCCACAGCCACTCATCAAGGACCATGTCCAGATGGCTTTTGCAGATCTCCAAGGAGATTCCACAGCCTGTTTGGACAACCTGTGCCAGTACTTCATCACCTGCACAGTAAAGAAGTGCTTCCTGATGTTCTGACAGAACCTCCTGTTTCAGTTTGTGCCCATGGCCTCTTGTTCTGATGTCACCTGGAAATCAACTACCACATTATACATATGATATAAGGAGCTGTTTGGGACTTGCACAGAATCCATGAGCTTTTAGTTATAAGACGGCAGGTCTCCCAGCCCAAGATGACTTACAATGAAATTGCTTCTTTTCACTTTACCACCTAGCTAACACAGGGTAATTCAACTGACCTGCTGTTTTCCAGATAGGTGAGCACCACCTCTGCTATGAAAAGGGTGGGGACTTCATTGTCCAGTCCTGCTTCTTTTAGGGCTGTACTCAGCTTAGACAACTCTGATAAATCCACCTCCAGTAATTTATAATCTTCTCCAGAAAAGGCAGTAGTGACTCCTGTGGGACAAAAATGATACAAACTCACTACAGTGTTCATGCTGTACTGAAAACAAAAAGGACAAACAGGAAAATCAGCTCCACCAGCAATCATTTATAAGGCTGTGTCCATCAACTCGATTTCTCTGCAACATATACAAGAAAAACCCGTAACTGAATGAACCACAAAGGGATAGCAACAAGAAGCATCAGTAAGAGACCCATTAAACCCAGAACTAAAATTCCATTATTCCTAACACAAAGTTCTCCTACTGGTTTCCAATAGAATTATATTTACTATTACAATAAAACTTTATCATGTTTACTTTAATAACATTTTTATATTACCACTATAATTCAGAATCAAGAGCTCTCATTTATGGACCCTTCAGTTCAGGCTAAGAAAGTACCATTGCTTTGTTACAATTTGAATGTTTTCCCTCACAACTGTAAGAATATTCTCAAATTTAGTTGTGGGTTTGGTGTTTTTGTTTTGGTATTTTTTTTTGTTCTTTTATTATTACTGTCTTAAAACCAAACTTCATTTTTGTAAAAGGGTATGGGATTTTGAACTATGACATGCCAACTGTCTGCAAATACTAAGACTAATCTTATAGATCCCTGTGCTCAGAAATAACTGTCAACTTACATGTACATTATCACGGCAAGCCTCTGTACTTCATAAGAATATAAGTTGTATGCTGGTTGAACCTTTTCAACCAAAATCAGATCATAAACTAACAAGTTTGTAAAGTGACTTTAGAAATTGCCTGCTCTATGCCTCTATACTAGTGCAATCCAACAATTAAACCTGTACAGAGAGCTGATAATTTACACTGTTCTCAAAGGCATCCATTAATGGAGGTTCAATGGCCTTCATAAGCATCCCATGCCAGTGTTCCCTGTTACTTTCTTCTAATATCTAACTTGCCTATCCATCACTTCTTGTCCTCTAGACACAGAAAACAGGGTATTGCCATATGTTTTGACAACTGTCTTTTACTTCAGTTTGGAAAGTTACTGGTATGGACAGAATTCTTTTCCATAGGATGTTGTAGATATTAAAAACGAGGATGGATTCAAGAAGAAACTGGACCAGCTTATGGAAGAGCTACTCACTAAGACATGTTCAACTGCTCATGGGAGACAGGAACTTGTGTTCTACTTCACAGAATCACAGAATTTCGAGGTTGGAAGAGACCTCAAGATCATAGAGTCCAGCCTCTCACCTAACACTAACAAGTCCTCCACTAAACCATATCACTGAGCTCTACATCTAAACATCTTTTAAAGACCTCCAGGGATGGTGACTCCACCACTTCCCTGGGCAGCCCGTTCCAATGCCTAACAACCCTTTCGGTAAAGAAGTTCTTCCTAATATCCAACCTAAAACTCCCCTGCTGCAACGTTAGCCCATTCCCCCTCGTCCTGTCACCAGGCACATGGGAGAACAGGCCAACCCCCACCTCGCTACAGCCTCCTTTAAGGTATCTGTAGAGAGCGATAAGGTCACCCCTGAGCCTCCTCTTCTCCAGGCTGAACAAGCCCAGCTCCCTCAGCCGCTCCTCGTAAGACTTGTTCTCCAGGCCTCTCACCAGCTTCATCGCCCTTCTCTGGACTCGCTCGAGCACCTCCATGTCCTTCTTGTAGCGATGGGCCCAAAACTGAACACAGTACTCGAGGTGCGGCCTCACCAGAGCCGAGTACAGGGGGACAATCACTTCCCTAGACCTGCTGGCCGCGATGCTTCTTATACAAGCCAGGATGCTGTTTGCTTTCTTGGCCACCTGAGCACACTGCTGGCTCATATTCAGCTGACTATCAACCAATACCCCCAGGTCTCCAACCACTCATCTCCCAGCCTGTAGTGCTGCTTGGGGTTGTTGCGCCCCAGGTGCATGACCTGGCACTTGGCCTTGTTGAACTTCATAGTGAGGGCCAAATTCTGCTCCCCATCCCCTTCCACCAGTTCAGGGTACTGGGTATCCAGAGAACAACTGGTTTTGCCGCTGAAGACTGAGGCAAAGAAGGTATTAAGCACCTCAGCCTTTTCCTCATCTCTTGTAACTAATTTTCCCCCCGCATCCAGTAAAGGATGGAGATTCTCCTTAGTCTTCCGTTTTGCATTGATGTATTTGTAAAAACATTTTTTGTTGTCTTTAACGGCAGTAGACAGATTGAGCTCCAGATGAGCTTTAGCCTTTCTAATTTTGTCCCTGCACAGCCTCACAACATCGTTATAGTCCTCCTGTGGACTGCCCTCTTTTCCAAAGATTATAAACCCTCCTTTTTCTCTTTTTTTACTTAACTTGATAGCTGTTCTCCATCTGTATTTAAATTACAGTCTAAATGTAGTGGCTTGCATATGTCTCTGTTGTATTTCATTCCCCATTTTCCAGAACATACTTCAGTCCTTAATCATTCTCCTGACCTATCACAGAATATGCAGCAGTTTGCCATTGTTTTTGTATTGGTAAGCTCAAAGTTGGACATAGTACTTCAAAAGATGTCACAGAATGAGATAGAGCTCTTCACAAACTCATTGTCAGCTACACATCTTCTAGTTATCTCCCAATGCTTACAAATGGTTTCTTTGTTCCCCTTTTTTTTTTTTTTTACCCAGAAAATGAACATATACAACTTCCTAGTTCCTCTGCCATCATGACTAACATTTAAAAGGCTGAAGCTTTGTTTGTTTCTTCTGGAACATTTAGCATCCACAACATGTTCCAGAAGTATCATACCTAATCGCTCCCCTTCAGTATCTCCCACAAGTGCTGACAACTCTTTTGTTGTTTTGATCAGTGTAGCTTTTTGGCGTGCCACATTTGGGAAATCCACCTCATACATCACAGTGTGATGCAGAAGACCCATGTCTTTCAAACGGAAGTACAAGGAGTCCAAGCCAGCACCTAAAGACAGGATCTGCAGATAAAGTATCAGAAAATAGTTATATTCAACTCTAGCAGCACCCTGAGCATCTAACCATGAAGAATATTCAAGTTCAAGAACACAATCTGTCGAGTGACAAAAACAGGCAATCTACCAAAAGAGGTAGAATATTGTATAGACACTGTTCCCTCCCAGATATTGCTGTCAGAGTGACAAATGGAGAGCCAGTAGCGACAGTCAGATTCTCTGTGCTCTTCCAGGGAAAGATCACAATAGATGCACTAACAAGCTAAAAGTGCCAAGATGCAAAAAAGATTTTTCACAAGTACAGTGGAAACTACAAGTATACCCAGACAAAGAAACTGTACCTGTGTCCTAGGATAACTTTGGGTCTTTAGCAGAAAGTCTTGAACACAGTGATCTACAGCACGGGCACGGATATAATAACCCCTGTGAAATGAAATTCAATTATTTCTCCAACACTGGCACCCTGTTTCAAAAAACTTACCTTCTCTCTCAGCTTCTCCATGTCTGACGATTTTGTCATATCCAGACTTTGATAATACATACAGAATTCCTGTATTCAGTGTCTTAACCATCAAGACTGTGAATAACCTAGAGAAAATGTGTAGATATCCTAACTGGACCTGTTCCATTTTGCATGCGTGAATATTCAATGGGTGAAAAGTATGAATCCAGATGGTTCAGATACTTCCCTACAGTGTGGGTGGCCAACATATGAGCTCCTTCTCCCAAATCAGACAGCATAACAATATGAAATTAACTCCTTTATACGCCCTGTTGCTCCTCCAAGCCATCAAATCCCTCACTGGAATCGTGACGCCGGGCCCCGCGCACCGCCCGCTCCTCACCGGTGGACAAGCGGCGCGCGCCGCCGCCGCCGCCCCGCCAGGAGCCGCAGGAACCGGTCTTCGAAGTAGCCCCGCTCCGCCGCCGAGCACTTGCTGATGGCGCTGCTGCCGCCGGTGCCCTGCACCTGCCGGGACACGGACACCGCGCTGGCGCTTCCGACGGACTCGGGCGCTTCCCCGCCAAGGCCAAGAGGCACCCGGGCCCACCGGGACGGGGCGGCGGGGCCGCGCACGGCCAAGCAGCGCCCAGGGGCTCCGAGGGCTGGGCGGCTCTCACCGGCGCCGCCGAGCCCCAGCCTCTCGCCGCCCGGTCTGCCGCCCCCCTCCCCGAAGCCCGCCCAGGCACCGCCGGCCGGGCCGAGGCCCCGCCTGCGCGGAGACGTCCCGGGAGGCATCGCCCCGGCCGGCGCACACTCACGGCGGCGTCGCGCGGGCCGCCCGGGCGCCCGCGGCCCATCCCGCCCGCACCGGCCGGCAGCGCCGGGCAACCCGATCGCCGGGCGCAGGCCGCGTCGCACCGCGCGGCGCGTCAGGGGCGGGACGCTGAGCGTGGAGCGCGCCCCCTGGCGTCCCGGTCCGCCCCGCGGTCCCACCCCCGGGCGACCGGCCTGCAGCGGCCCCCCCCCCGCGGGACCGAGGGACCGCGGTCCGCCCCGCCGCGCTGCCTCGCGCTGCCGCCGCGGCGCTCGGCGGATCGCGAGCGCGGTCTCGTACCTGGGCCCGGTGGCGAGGGAGGGCCAGAGGCACGTCGCCATGGCAACGGGCAGCCTCCGCGCGGTAAGCGGAGGGGCGGGGGGAGCCGCGTCAGAAGCTGGGAGCGGGGCTCCCCGGGCAGGGCGCCGGGCTGCCCGGAGGGTGCCGATCGCCCTGGCGGTGCGGAGGGCTCCGAGGCTGTCGATCTCCGTGACGGGGCGTGGAGCGCTCCGGAGCAGGACGCAGAGGTGCCCGGGGGTCGCCGGGCTCGTCGTGGCCCTGCTGCTGAGCTCCCCGGCGGGGGCGCAGAGCTCGCTGGAGCGGTGCGGAACTCCGTGCGGCGCTTGAGTTGGAAGTGACACCGGCGACTGCACGTATTTTGGAACATAGCTTCTTGGGGCTCACAATCTGGCAGTCTTCACGACAGACGGGCAGGGGCAGGGGGGTGTCTGTGGTAGAGGAGAAGAATGTTCCATGTTATTTCTCTTCAGGGCTTGCACTAGGAGTTCTAGAAGAGCCACGGAAGCCTGAGCTGTTAAGTGTCTTGAGTACTGTGCTTGCATCCTGTGCAATATATCTCTCTATATATTTCACTCCACAAATGACTATATTGTGCATTAAATAAGTTAGAATCTGAAAATGTCACTTTTACAGAGAATGATCAGTATGCATATATTTCTGACTGGGACCCATGTCCCAGCTCAATCCTCAACCCACTGTTAGCATTTTATCAACAACCACGTGTAAATTTGAGGTTTAAAATAAACCTCTCTGAGGTTTATTTTATTAGTGTTACCTCTTAGGTGATGCCTAGCATATTTGAAGTAGCCTGTAGCTCCCATACTTGTATTCCAGAAGTATGCACAGTTTCTGCAGAGATCAAGGCTTCCCTTCCCTCCAAGTTCCCTTTTTGGTAGCTGTTCATCATTTTGTTGGGCTTGTCATGTTTCTAGAATCTGGAGATGATATTTTGATTTAGTTGCAGTTACCACTCAGAGGGAATGTTAGCCCATCCTGCTGGCACTTCAGGTCCTGCAGTATTTCTAATTCTACAAGCATCCTGAGAATGATGATGGAAAAAAATGCTTGGCAGCAAGTTGGGGAATGGTTACTCAATTTACTGCATCCAGCTGTCCCAGGAAGTCCTTTCAAGTCCTACGTTTCTATATCCATAATCTTCTGTGCAAGCTCTGTGAGAAGACACTGAAACATGAAGTAGACATCTTGGGTTTAACACGAGAAGACAGATCCAAATAGCTTTGAGGGGGACTGGAAGGTTAGTTTTCTGTCCTCAGGACAAGGTACCACATGCGTACTCCATGAGGGGAGGCTGTTTATTGGATTTCCATGGTGAAGGAAAAGATGGTGTGCAGCCATTCTTGTGCCTTTGTGTCCAAACCCTATCTTCCACAGGTATAAAATCCTGTAATCACTCGTAATTTTATCAGGCTCTAGTTTAAAAGCAACTGGGATTTTTGCTTCTATCTCTTTCTTACTTTGCAAAGATGATTTAGAGCCTGATCGCTGTAATAGTTAGAAAACTCATCCAAACTTCTTGTTGCATGTATTAATAGCCATCTTATATCCATCTAGATTCACAGTTAGTCTTAATATGAAATGGTTCCTTTACCTTTCTGGCACTGACTCCAAGTGTACAAGCAGACTAATTTATCACCACTTGGTCTGTGTTTTGCCAGATTAAGCTTAGCTAAGCAAGTTCTGTTGGTGGGAAGTAGAAGGCTTTTAAATGCATTTCTGAGAGGGGATGGATGCTATGTGCAGCGGGTGTGCTGCCGTAGCACTACCACATCTCTGGAGGTCCCTTCCAACCCCTTCAATTCTGTGATTCCCTCTGGTTTGGACATCTTTGCAGGCTGACATGGGGGAGGGATGCCTCATCCTGATGTGCATGGCAACCTTCCCGCCTGCTCTCTCCTTCCACTCCTTTGAGGATTCCCCTGGGGCTCTGCATGACATTCAAAGCCTGTGAGGAATGCACAACCCACCCCCTTTAACATAAAACACATCGCAGAGCAGCACAAGCATCTCGGGGCCCCATGCTGCTCCCACCCCCAGCCAGGCGGGCGGTCTGAGGAGAGGGGAGCACATAATGAAAAGCATTTGCTGCAGCAGCTATCTATAGTCTTTTGTTTGGGAGCAGGCAAGGGACAGGCGTGGCCCTGCCTGTCTGACCTCAGAGCTGACGTCAGAGAGCCCCAGATGAGTAACTGAGTGCTCTAAAGGGAGAAGCGCAGCCAGGATATACGGAGCATAAGGTGCAGGGCATCAGCATCACCGAGAAAAGAGGTAAATGGAAGGTGTTATCTCCCACAGAAGGGTACACTATATCCACATGAGTCAAGGCTCTGGCAGCAGTTCTAGGTGGTCCAAAGATGTTGGGGCCTCTCCATAGATTGACTCAGCAACACAAAGTATGTGCTTCTGATCTACAGTGAAGCATTTTCCCTTATTTGTCCTGCCATTTTAATCACTTGGATGCATGCTGCAGGTTATCAGTTGCAGCACAGTCTCTGTGTCAGCTTGCATCTGCAAAGCAGCTCTAGGAATGGTAAAATGGTTACACATCTGCCTTGTGCTATCCAGTAGGACTGTGCATGAACAATATTGCTAGCTAAAATACTTGATTCTTACATCACCTATATTGTCCTGTTGCTCCCGGTCACTGCAACAGGGAAGGGCTGGGCTCATCTGCTAACCTAGGGCAACGTGGTAAGATCCTGGAGAACATATGATATGAATCTCAGATCTCAATCATTTTATTTTAATGTAATATCACAGAGAGGTCTGAGTGACAGGACAAGTCCTTGTCAGGCTAAGGCCAATATGGCAAAATTTAGAGACCATAACTTATAATCGTAATTTCTAAGTCCTATACATACATGCTACACTTGAACATACAACCTAAATACTTAACAAAATACAACTGGGTCATCAAGGACAATTATTAACAAAACAAGCTACAATCACAGGAGCCAACTCCTGGTCATTTTTAAGAATTTCAAAAAAGAACCAAACCAGTACATTATAATCCAAAATAATCTGCTGCCAAGGAAGATACTGTGATTTTTTTTCACTCTAGTGCTCACCGGAATCTTTTCTCCTCTTCAAAAAGAAATATGGAAGGAAGTTCAGAAGATACCAATAGATACTAATGACAGGGACGATGGAAAAGGAAAGAAGACATAGTTATCCTATGTCTTGTGACAAGTTAAGAAGCACACAGGACAGTTATGAGGGCTCTTAAAAGACAAAAGAAGTAGTGTGCTTTATTGCCTTGTAGAAACTGCAGTACAGAAGGGGGAACTAAGGTGGAATGTATCTATACTAGCATGGAAAGAGAATATTTGCAGCAGTGTTATAATGGATGAAGACTTGTGAATTGACAAAGAGGGTGAAAAGAACTGGCTGAGGAGATGTGAGAGCAAAGAATGTTAAGGTATGGTTTTGTTTTTCTTCTGTTTTTGTTTTGCAGAGATCTTGGACCAAAACATCTTGGGCAATTACAAATGCACTGATATTTATAGGATGAAAATGTCATATCTTGTGAAATTGTTGTATCCTTAATACAGTATCAGACCTGGGCAAAATGGTGGAATGTTGCTACACACTGTGAGAGGAAGCAATGGTTGTCATTAACTATACAAGCATTATACATTTCTGAGCAAGATAATAAGTCTGTTTGTAATGCCAGTGGAGATATATTGATATGCTAGGAGGTTTGCTTCCCCGTTTTATTCCCATGCAATATTATGGTCTTTTAAAATATTATTTCTAATAATTTAGAACTTCATTAAATTATATTATCCATTCCATACTGAAGAACAAAAGCTTGATCTCAGGCAATGCTGTGGTTGAGGTTTTCTTTAAAAATACTTAAGCTGTCTGAAAAATGTCTTGAAGTCTTCTCCTTGCAAGAAGATGCTCGTATGCTTCACATCAAATGATACTGACCTCCCACTCTGGCTTTCATCTTCTTGGTGGGAGGCACTCCTCATCTCGTAACCCACCATTAGAGTTCCTATACTACCTGCTGCTTTCACCATTTTAAGTAATACATTACCAAATGTGTCTTTTGTATTTACATTCAGTGATTCTCTGGACATTTTGTGAATAAACATGGATTGTGGCAAAGTTTTGGTAAACTAATATGGCATTTTTTGGTGCATTACACTTATGTTTATGCTATTCAAAGACCTTATCACACCTTCTCAATTTGCTTTCTCTCTCTAAACAGCTCAAACTCATTTATTGTGCAGTATGAGGTTTTTCAAAAACGTTTGAGCAAGATTGGACTCTTTAATTTCTGTTTAGGGAAGTTTCAGAAGTAACCTTTCTGCCTTTGTTTACAGTCCTGATGTATGGGGGTGTTGCTCCACCAGCCACTTTAATCATCAGACCTGAGCATCTCCAAGCTCACTTTGTATTTTAGAGACAAGGACACTGCCTTGTGCTTCTCTCCAAATGCAAAAATGAAACACTGTCTGTTTCCTAATTTCTCTGGCAATTTGAAAGCCTTCAAATACCTGGCTGTTACATTGTTTCCTCCTCAAATCTCTGGAGGATTGAAGATCAAATTTTCACATCTGTAGAATGGAGATAATAACAATTTTCTTACTTCCAAGGTGGAGAACATGAGAAAAAAAAATAAAAGAATTTTGGCTCATGAGAGACAGATACAGGATTTCGATAAGGTATTTAGCAGTAGTGTATGAAGACCAACGTCTTTGTGCAGGTGCTAAGGGAGCCAACTAGGAAAGGTGCCCTCCTAGATCTGTTGCTGGAGAACAGAGAGGGTCTTGTGGGAGATGTGGCAATTGGCAGATGTCTTGGTCATAGTGACCATGAAGCGGTTGAGTTTAAAATTTTTGGGGACAGGAGGAAAACTGCCACCAAAATTTCAGCCCTGGATATGGGGAGAGCAGACTTTAGGCTGCTCAGGGAACTGGTTAGCAAGGTCCCCTGGGGAGCTGTTTTTGAAGGCGTTGGTGTTCATCAGTGCTGGTCAGTCTTTAAGCACTGCCTCTTAAAAGCACAGGAACAGGCAGTTCCAAGATATTGGAAGTCAAGCAGGTGGGGCAGAAGGCTGGCTTGGCTGACCGGGGATCTTCTTCTGGAGCTTAAGCAGAAAAAGAAAGTGTATGGTTGCTGGAAGTAGGGTCAGACAATGTGGAAAGGGGATGCTGTTTGCATTTGTAGGGGAAAAATTCCTGCAGCCAAAGCCCAATTAGAGTTGAAGCTGGCCAGGTCTGTGGGAGACAATAAAAACTTTTTGTTTGTTTGTTTGTTTTTATTTTTGTTGTTGTTGTTTGTTTGTTTGTTTAAATATGTGAATAGAAAAAGGAGGATCAAAGAAAACATAGGTCCACTACTTCATGGGGAAGGTTACCTCACAGACAAAGACATAGGCAAAGCAGAGACATTTAATGCTTTCTTTGCCTGTGCCTTCAACGCTAATGATGGGCTTTGGCACCCTGGGTGCCCTGAGCAGGAAGACCATGACAGTGGCGATGATAAACTGCTAATCAACACTGAACGTGTGCAGGATTTGCTGCTCCACCTGGATCCATACAAGTCCATGGATCCAGATGGGATTCATCCCAGGATGCTCAGAGAGCTGTCTGATGTCATTGTGGGACCTCTCAATTATTTTTCAATGATCTTCGGAATCTGGAGAGGTCCCAGTAGACTGGAAGCTGGCAAATGTACCACTTTTCAAGCAGGGCAAGAAAGAAGACCCTGGTAACTACAGGCCTGTCAGTCTCACATCAGTGCCTGGTAAAGTTATGGAGAAGATTATCCTTGAAGTTACTGAAGTGCACCTGGGGGACTATGCAGTCATTGGTCCCAGCCAACATGGGTTCATGAGGGGAAGGTCCTGTTTGACTAACTTGATTTACAGTAAGATTGCCCATCTCATTGATCAAGGGAAAACAGATGATGTGATCTTTTTGGATTTCAGTAAAGCTTTTGACACAGTTTCCCACAGGATCCTACTGGACAAAATGTTCAGCATACAGTTAAAAAAAAAACATAATACGATGGGTAAGCAATTGGCTGATGGGCAGGGCTCAAAGGGTTGTGCTAAATGGGGCCATATCAGGCTGGTGGCTGGTCACTAGTGGGGTCCCCCAAGGCTCCATTTGAGGGCCAGTTCTCTTCAATGTCTTTATAAATGATTTGGATATAGAACTAGAAGGTCTTTTGAGCAAATTTGCTGATGATACTAAACTTGGAGGAGTTGTTGACTCTGTCGGGGGTCAAAAGGCCTTGCAGAGAGATCTGGACAGATTGGAGAGATGGGCAATCACCAATCACAAGAGCAAGTGCTGGGTCCTGCACCTGGGATGAGGCAACCCTGGCTATACATACAGACTGGGCGATGAGACGCTGGACCCACAGGGTGGGATCTGGGAGTTTTGGTTGATAGCAAGCTGAATATGAGTCAGCAGTGTGCCCTGGCATCCAGGAGGGTCAACCAAATCCTAGGGTGCATCAAGCATAGCATTGCTATTTGGTCTAGAGAAGGGATTGTCCCACTCTACTCTGCGCTGGTGCAGCCTCACCTCGAGTACTGTGTGCAGTTTGGGGCATTACAGTACAAAAAGGATGTGAAACTGTTGGAGAGTGTCCAGAGAAGGGCTACTAAGATAGTGAAGGGCTTAGAGGGGAAGACATACATGGAGTGGCTGAGGTCACTTGGCCTGTTCAGCCTGGAGAAGAGGAGGCTGAGGGGGGACCTCATCGCAATCTACAGCTTCCTCACGAGGGGGAGTGGAAGGGTAAGCACTGATCTGTTCACTTTAGTGGCAAGCGATAAGACCTGTGGGAATGGTGTCAAGCTGTGACAGAGGACGTTCAGGCTGGATATGAGGAAGAGGTTCTTCATTGAGAGGGTGGTCATGCACTGAAACCGGCTCCACAGGGACGTAGTCATGGCACCAAGCCTGTCGGAGTTTAAGTAAGTGTTTGGACTGTGCTCTTAGTCATGTGGTCTGAATTTTTGGGTAAACCTGTGTGGTGCCAGGAGTTGGACTCGATGATCCTTATGGGTCCCTTCCAACTCAGGACATGCTATGATTCTATGATTCTAAGAGCTGATGGAACACTGAGCAGTGTTTTTAAACTTTTGGTTTAAAATATGTTTCTGCATGTAACAGTGGATAATTGTCATCCAGCAGGGTTATTTCAATGGGAGTCCCACAAAGCAGTTCATGGTTACAGAGTGGTAGCTGTGTCCTGGAAAGCAGGAATTAAAGGATTTATTGATTGCATTAGATGACCAATACAATATGAATTCTCAGTTTGATGATATAACTAGATAATATAGCTAGACCAAAATCTATTTTGAAGAGTATATAAAAAGGGCAATGTCACAGAATCATAGAATCTTTGAATAACTTGGGTTGGAAGGGGCTTTAAATATCATCTAGTTCTAGCCCCTCCGCCATGGGCAGGGACACCTTCCAGTAGACCAAGTTGTTTAAGGCCCCATTCAACCTGGCCTTAAACACTTGCAGGGATGGGGCACTCATAACTTCTCTGGGCAACTTGTTTCACTGCCCCACCAGTAAAGAATTTCTTCTGAATGTCTAATCTAAATCTACCCTCTTAGTTTAAAACCATTCCCTCTTGTCCCATCATTATCTGCCCAAGTAAAAATTTGTTCTTCATCTTTTTTATAAGACCCTCTAAGTATTGAAAGGCTGCAATGAGGTCTCACTGGAGCCTTCTCTTCTTCAGGCTGAAATATCATGTACAAAGGATGATTGGTACTACTTATGTATATTTCATTGCTGCAATGAAATATACATTTCCCACAGCATTCTCCTGAAGAAACTGGCTGCTCAAATCTTGGACAGATGGATGCTTCATTGGATTAAAAACTGGCTGGTTGGCTGGGCTCAAAGCATCATAGTGAATGGAGTTAAATCCATCTGGAGGCACGAGTGGTGTCCCCCAAGGCTTAGTATTGTGGCCAGTTCTCTTCAATATCTTTATCAATGACCTGAACGAGGGGATCGAGTGAACACTTAATAAGTTGCAGACGACACCAAGTTAGGTGTAAGCATCACCAAGTTAGGCATAAGCGTTGATCTGCTTGAGGGTAGGTGGGCTCTGCAGAGGGACTTGGATAGGCTAGATCTATTGGCTGAGGCCAACTGTATGAAGTTCAACAAGGGTAAGTGCCAGATCCTGCACTTGAGGCACAACAACTCCTTACAACACTACAGGCTGGGGGAAGATTGGCTGGAAAGCTGCCTGGCATAAAGGGACCTGGGGGTATTAGTTGATAGCTGGCTGAATATGAGCCAGCAGTGTGCCCAGGTGGCCAAGAAGGCCAATGATATCCTGGCTTGTATCAGAAATATCATGATCAGGAGGACTAGGAAAGTGATTGTCCCTCTTTACTTGGCTCTGGTAAGGCTATACCTCAAATATGGTGTTCAGTTTTGGACCCCTCACTGTAAGAAGGAAATCGAGGTGCTAGAGCATGTCCAATGAAAGAGCAATGAAGCTGGTGAAGGGTGTAGAGAACAAGTCTTTAGAGGAGTAGCTGAGGGAGCTGGGGTTGTTTAGCTTGGATAAAAAAAGGCTCAGGGGAGACCTTATTGTACTTTATATTTACCTTTAAGGAGGCTGTAGCAAGGTTGGGACTGGGCTCTTCTTCCATGCACCAAGTGGTAAGATGAGGGGAATAGCTTCAAACTGTGCCAGGGGAGGCTTAGGTTGGATATTAGGAGAAATTTCTTTACTGAAAGGGTTATACGGGATTGGAATAGGCTGCCCAAGAAAGTGGTTGAGTCACCATCCCTAGCGCTCTTCAGGAAACATCTGGATGTAGAATTTAGTAGCATGGTTTAGGGGTGGACTTGTCAGTACTAGGTTAAAGGTTGGACTAGATGATCTTTTCCAGCCTGATGTCTTTTCCAGCCTGTGTGATTCTATGATTCTATGATTAATTACTGGCATAATATCAGTGTTCTGAGATCAGCACTTAAACTCATTCTGGTTTTAAGTTGTAAGGAGTTCTGGTTTGAGACCTCCCTTTTAATCAGAGAATGAAGGTACACAGCCTCTTTAGTTTTAAAATGATTGTAAAGTTATCTTTGTATCCACAGTGGGGCTTTTAGAAAGTCAAGTCCAATCTGGATTTGGACTGAGTTCAATTTTGTCAGCATCCTAGGTACAAGGCCTTCCATGTTCCTCTAACAGATGACTATTTCTTGCCAATCTCCTGATGTTTCAGGAAGCAGCATGTTGGCATGTTTGCCATCAGACATGGTGCTGCTTTCCCCACATTAGATCTCCTCATCCAAGTGGTGTTAAAACTAGAATCACATTCACTGATTTCTTTGCAAGAAGCTCAGATGAACTGCACTAGCAAAGGAAAAGTATCTCTCCAGTGTCTTAAGCCCCATTTCTTCACCTTTCCTTTATCAGCTTCACTATTATCTTTGCTCCCACGAATTCTTAACCTAACACACATCTAGCCATTTTCCAGGAGTCTCTGGTCCATGAATTTGGCCTTGTTTATAGCATCTGAACCAGGATGTCATCACATTGGGGCCCCACACATAGATGGCAAGGGAGGAAACAGTATAAATTATGTTGGGCCCTGCTTTCTTGTGGTGAGATCTCTACTTGCCAGAAACTTCTGGCCTTTGTTCTGAGCTGGGAATGGTTTTCGTAATGGAGAGGGAGGCACTTTCTATTTTGAGTGGAGAAAGCAATACCAGGGAAGGTTTTAATTATCTCTCATCAGTACAAAGCAGCCAGCCTGCTGTACAATTGCAGGAGTTGATGAACAGTGTAGTCCCAGTCCAGTCCATTACAGCAAGAAGGGCTACAGGAATGGAGCATGTTCTTACCCCAAGAGAAAGGGGTCTTTGTTGGAGGATAAAAGGAGTTCTTAGTAAGATCCAGAATGGACTTGCTCCCGAGAAGAAAGGACTTCCTCTCTCAGGTTTGGAGCAATAGAGAAGCAAACACCAATTAGAAATGTAAGGGAAGCACAGCAGGCTTTTCTCACCTTTCTTCCATCTCTCAGCTGAGGTGACATGACATTCTGGTATTGTCCTTCTACGACATTCTAAAGACTAATGTACAACCTGGGCTACTGCAGTTCATAACCTACCAGGGAATGTTTCAATCATGTGGAAGATGCTCTTGTCTTCATTTTCAGGCCTTGCCTTGCAACCATCCTGTTTTTCTTCAGTGTAGCCTGGTAGTCAAGCACTTTGGGTTCCTGGTATGAAAATTATATGATCAGTATTTTTCAAATGCTTTGGGGGGAGTGTTTTTGTTTACATGCTGCTCCTACTTTTTAATTCTTCATGTGTTAATTCTCCATCTTGTTACCACTATCTGTTAGTGGTTCACATCATCTTTGCTAGATCCTTTCTCTGCTTTGTTTTTGCTTTCCCATTGTAATCTGTACTGTCAGATGCATTAATTTTCTATAAGTGATAAACAAGCCTTAAATTTTGCTTCTTTACTTGAGAAATAAAGAATCAACAATAAGCACAAAACGGAAGACCTGTAGTTGTGTGGAATGGAGGGGAATGATAATGTTTCTCAGAATTACAGGCTTCTAAAAGCTACATATTGTTTATTCTGTCACATGATTATGGTAGAGGATCCTAAAGCCACTGTGAGTCCCAATGTTTTATAGGTGATTGAAGTTGGAAATGCTGTCTTGATGAGTATGGATCTGCACATCAGATATGACAGTCCTGGCAAAGTACTAGAATCATAGAGTCATAGAATCATAGAATATCATGAGTTGGAAGGGACCCACAAGGATCATTGAGTCCAACTCCTGGCTCCACACAGGTGTACCCAAAACTTCAGACCATATGACTAAGAGCACAGTCCAAACGCTTCTTAAATGCTGACAGGCTTGGTGCCATGACAATGTCCCTGGGGATCCTGTTCCAGTATGCGACCACCCTCTCCGTGAAGAACCTCTTCCTGATATCCAGGATCTTTGGTTTAACTTAACATGATTAGCATGATGTGTTCAAGACGAGGTTGGATAAGGCCCTGGGCAACCTGATCTACTGGGTAGCATCCCTGGCCAGGGCAGGGGAGTTGGAACTAGATGATCTTTAAGGCCCTTCCAACCCAAGCCTTCTATGGTTCTATGATTCTATTATTAGTAATGTATGTAATATAATGTTTATAATATATTAAATATATATTAGAATAATATGTTTGTATGCGTGTATTATTTTTATATATAAGCATACATCTACCAGTTCTCCCTTTTTTTATAATGCAAACACACATGCTTCTGAGAAATGCCATGAAGTTTTTCTTGTATAAATCATCTAATCTTCCAGACAAAAAAAAAAAAAAAGCCGTCTGTGTTTTCATCACAGAGATGCCTCCTGTGTAGGCCTAGACTGTTAAAATCATAGTGCTTACTGGAGATGGTGGCAGGAGAAAGAACACCTGAAAGTTAAGCTTCATCCATTTCTTGGACAAATAGTTTGCTTTAATGAAATTAAAGCAAAACTGCACTGAAGATCAGTCTCACTGTGTTACACTTGCTATGGTAATACACTTCTGAAGAATTAGAAATGATACTCAAACTGCTGGTGGAATTACTGGGATGAGCAATCATCTAGTGAAGTCCAAAAAAAAAAAAGTATTCTTCTGATTTCTCTATTATTGTGACCCTTTCTCACATAATTTTACTTTGAACACTTTTTTCAGATTTGCCAGGTGCCTGAAGAATGGAGAATGCTTAAGTTGTTTAAGGTTATTTTTTCCCTTCATTACAGAACCACAGAATCAGAGAGAAGGGAGGGTCCTCTGAGGTCATCTTGTGAAAGCTCCTTGCTCAAGCAGAGTCAGTGAACCAAAGATATTTCCTCCTCAAGCTTCTTTAGACTGAGAGGTGCGAATGACTGGTCAGTTGATTTTAAAAAAAAAATTGTTATTGTTAGACCACTGTTTACCACCTTATATTTTCATCTCATATTTCACATATAGAAAAGAGATAACTGACCAACTATTCTGTCTTGACATCATTAACAGTTTATTGCCACATAACAGATTTCCCTATGCTGGATTTATTTTGTTCTTAGTTTACTTCAAAAACAAAAACATGTTTTTATTATCTAATATTAATATACCAGTGAGGTATATTTTCTCCTTTCCTTTTTCATTGGTTTCAGTTTTACATGATCTAGGGGAATTATGCCACTTAGAAATTACCTCTTTTCCTTTTGCAATTGCCACCTTTTCTATTTACAGGATACAGATTTGACATGCTGAAAGCAGACATGATCCCATAATTACAGCTTAGTTACTCTTTTTTGTTTTGTTTTGTTTTGTTTTTCAGTCCATAGTAATGTAACAGAAGGGAAGGGAAGGGAAGGGAAGGGAAGGGAAGGGAAGGGAAGGGAAGGGAAGGGAAGGGAAGGGAAGGGAAGGGAAGGGAAGGGAAGGGAAGGGAAGGGAAGGGAAGGGAAGGGAAGGGAAGGGAAGGGAAGGGAAGGGAAGGGAAGGGAAGGGAAGGGAAGGGAAGGGAAGGGAAGGGAAGGGAAGGGAAGGGAAGGGAAGGGAAGGGAAGGGAAGGGAAGGGAAGGGAAGGGAAGGGAAGGGACACACAAACAGATTTTGATTCAGACATTAACAATGGCAAGATATTCACACGATTAGCTCGTTTGTATTGTTAATTACTTGGGCTGTTAAAAGTTTGTATTCTGCATTTGAGTTAAATTGATCTCTTTCTTAGCATTCCATCAAGGACAGTTTTGCATTCTGTTACAGTCAAGCTAACAGACCTATAATTGTTCAAAATACTTTTTCTTAAATATAGCTAATGCATTTGGTATTTACCAAATATTTTACCTCTAACGTGGCAGAACTGATTAAAAATTGCCTCCATTAACAATTGCTTCAGATACATATGCCCATTCCTTCCTTCTGGGATGGAGAGGAGATGAGGAGATTTAGTACAAACTAAATTAAAAATAAATTCTAATTGTTTTAATCTGAATCATAGAATCATAGAATCATAGAATATCCTGAGTTGGAAGGGACCCTTAAGGATCATCAAGTCCAACTCTTGACACCGCACAGGTCTACCCAAAAGTTCAGACCATGTGACTAAGCGCACAGTCCAATCTCTTCTTAAATTCAGACAGGCTCGGTGCAGTGACCACTTCCCTGGGGAGCCTGTTCCAGTGTGCAACCACTCTCTCTGTGAAGAACCCCCTCCTGATGTCAAGCCTAAACTTCCTCTGCCTCAGCTTAACCCCGTTCCCGTGGGTCCTGTCGCTGGTGTTAATGGAGAAAAGGTCTCCTGCCTCTCGACACCCCCTTACGAGGAAGTTGTAGACTGCGATGAGGTCTCCCCTCAGCCTCCTCTTCTCCAGGCTGAACAGGCCCAGTGCCCTCAGCCGTTCCTCGTACGTCTTCCCCTCCAGGCCTTTCACCATCTTCGTAGCCCTCCTCTGGACACTCTCCAACAGTTTCATGTCCTTTTTATACTGTGGTGCCCAGAACTGCACACAGTACTCGAGGTGAGGCCTCACCAGCGCAGAGTAGAGCGGGACAATCACCTCCCTTGACCTACTAGCGATGCCGTGCTTGATGCACCCCAGGACACGGTTGGCCCTCCTGGCTGCCAGGGCACACTGCTGGCTCATATTCAACTTGCTGTCTACCACGACCCCCAGATCCCTCTCTTCTAGGCTGCTCTCCAGCGTCTCATCGCCCAGTCTGTACGTGCAGCCAGGGTTTCCCCATCCCAGGTGCAGGACCCGGCACTTGCTCTTATTGAACTTCATGCGGTTGGCGATCGCCCAGCTCTCCAACCTATCCAGATCCCTCTGCAAGGCCTTTCCACCCTCATTCGAGTCCACAACTCCTCCAAGTTTGGTGTCATCAGCAAACTTGCTCAAAATACCTTCTATTCCTACATCCAGATCGTTTATAAAAATATTGAAAAGTACCGGCCCTAAAATGGAGCCTTGAGGGACCCCACTAGTGACCGCCCGCCAGCCTGACGCAGCGCCATTCACCATAACCCTCTGGGCCCTGCCCGTTAGCCAATTGCTCACCCATCGTATGATGTTTTTATTTAGCTGTATGGTGGACATTTTGTCCAGTAGGATCCTATGGGAAACCGTGTCAAAAGCCTTGCTGAAGTCCAAAAAAATCACATCATCTGGTTTCCCTTGGTCCACCATACGGGTGATCTTATCATAAAAGGAAATCAGGTTAGTTAGGCAGGACCTGCCCTTCACAAACCCATGCTGGCTGGGACCAATGACTGCTTTGTCCCCCAGGTGCGCCTCAATAAGTTCGAGAACCATCTTCTCCATGATTTTACCAGGCACTGACGTGAGACTGACAGGCCTGTAATTGCTAGGGTCTTCTTTCTGACCCTTCTTGAAAATCGGCACAACATTTGCCAGCTTCCAGTCTACCGGGACCTCTCCAGATTCCCAGGATCGTTGAAAAATAATTGAGAGAGGTTCCGCGATGACGTCCGCCAGCTCCTTCAGCACCCGGGGATGAATCCCATCCGGACCCATGGACTTGTAGGGATCCAGGTGGAGTAGCAAATCCCGCACACGTTCAGGGGCGGTTGGGAGTTTGTCATCCCCACCGTCCCGGTCCTCCAGCTCAGGGCACCCTGGGTCCCGAAGCCCATCATCGGCATTGAAGACAGAGGCAAAGAAGGCGTTAAGCGTCTCTGCTTTGCCTATGTCATCGTCTGTGAGAAGACCTTCCCTATCAAGGAGCGGCCCTATGTATTCTTTAGTTCTCCTTTTTCCATTCACATATCTAAAAAAAACCTTTTTATTTTCTCTCACAGACACAGCCAGCTTCAACTCTAGGTGTGCTTTAGCCACACAAATTTTCTTCCTACAAACACGAACAGCATCCCTGTATTCTTTCCATGTCACCTGGCCCTCCTTCCAGTAGCGAAACACTCTCTGTTTCCGCCTAATCTCCATAAGAATGTTCCTGGTCAGCCACGCCGGCCTCCTGCCGCGCCTGCCTGACTTGCGATATTTAGGAATTGCCTGATCTTGTGCTTCTAGGAGGCATCGCTTAAAGAATGACCAGCACTGGTGGACATCAAGGCCTTCAAGAGCAGCTTCCCAGGGGACCTTGCTGACTAGTTCCCCAAGCAGCTTGAAGTCCGCCTTCCCCATATCTAGGGATGAGGTTTTGGTGGCACTTTTCCTTCTGTCACCGTAAATTTTGAACTCAACCACTTCATGGTCGCTATGACCGAGGCGGCCACCAATCACCACATCTCCCACCAGACCCTCTCTGTTTTCTAGCAACAGGTCTAGGAGGGCACCTTTCCTAGTTGGCTCCGTTAGCACCTGCACCAAGAAGTTATCATCTAGGTGCTTCATGAACCTCCTGGACTTGCTCGTGTCAGCCGTGTGGCACTCCCAGTTAACGTCTGGCAAGTTGAAGTCCCCCATAAGGACAAGGGGAGTTAATCTCGAGGCCTCTCTTAGTTCTGTAAAGAATAATTTATCGGCGCTATCGTCCTGGCCAGGCGGTCTGTAATAAACTCCCACAACAACGTCCCCTTTATTCGTTCGTCCCTTGATCCTTACCCAGAGGCTCTCAACTTTGCCATCGCCGACCTGGAGTTCCACACAGTCCAGCCCCTGCTTCACATACATCGCCACCCCACCACCTCGCCTACCCTGAGAAATTATCATTTCCATATTCTTGTTCCTAGTAGCACCTTTGTTTTTGATACTATGCTTCTCAGGTGTAGAAATCAGTGCCTTTCCCATTTCTGTAGATTCTACATGCAGGTCTATCATCTTTTCCAAGTAGGTATTCATCCAGGGAAGTCTGGTGCCTTAGCCTATGAAAACATGGTATTAGGCCTCTGTACAACAACAAAACAAAACACCTGCTTTTGTATGGTGACTCTAAATTGGAGAGATGTGGATTTGATGGATGGACCATGTAGGGGGGATGGTCATGGTCAAAGAGTTGCAGTTAATGGCTCAATGCCCAAGAGGAGATCAGCAACGAGTGGTGTTCCTCAGGGGTCGGTATTGGGACTGGCACTATTTAATATCTTTGTTGGTGAGATGGACAGTAAGATTGAGTGCACTCTCAGCAAGTCTGCCAATGACACCAAGTTGTGTGGTGCAGTCAACACACTGGAGGTTAGGGATGCCATCCAGAGGGACATTGACAGAAATCAGGTTGGCCAAAGCCTCATCCAGTCTGGCCTTGAACACCTCCAGGGATGGGGCATTCACGACTTCTCTTGACAACCTGTACTAATGCCTCACTACCCTTACAGTGTAGAATTTCTTCCTAATGTCTAGTATAAATCTAGCCTCTTTTAGTTTAAGACCATTCCCCCTTGTCCTATCATTATCTACCCAAGTAAAGAGTCCTTCATCTTTCTTGTGCTAGGGGCCCCAAACCAGGACGCAGCAGTCCTGGTGGGGCCTCACAAGGGCAGAGTAGAAGAGGACAATCACCGCCCTCAACTTGCTAGTCACACCTCTGTTGATGCAGCCCAGGATGCAGTTGGCTTTCTGGGCTGGTAAAGCGTACTGCCAACTCATGTTGAGCTTTTCATCCACCAGAAACCCCAAGTCCTTCTCTTCAGGGCTTTCAACAAGTTCTTCTCCCAGTCTGTACTCTTCTCTGGGATTGCCCTGACCCAGGTGCAGTACGTTGCACTTGGACTTGTTGAACTTCATGTGGTTCAGATGGGCCCACTTCTCCAGCCCCTTTGAATTATATCTCTTCCTTCTTTGGTATCAATCACACCACTCAGCTTGGCGTCATCAGCAGACTTGCTGGGGATGCACTTAATCCCATCCTCTACGTCATTGATAATGATATTGCAAAGTACTGGTCCCAAGACAGAACCCTGAGGTACACCACTCATCACTGATCTCCACCTGGACATAGGTCCATTGACCACTACTCTCTGGGTCCAGCTGTTGAGCCAATTCCTTATCTACCGGATGGTCCATGCTTCAAATCCATATCTGTCCAACTTAGAGATTGGAGTGTCATGTGGGACCATAGAATCATAGAATCATAGAATATCCTGAGTTGGAAGGGACCCATAAGGATCAAGTCCAACTCCTGGCACCACACAGGTCTACCCAAAATTTTTGACAATGTGACTAAGTGCACAGTCCAAACCCTTCTTAAATTCAGATAGGCTTGGTGCAGTGACTACTTCACTGGGGAGCCTGTTCCAGTGTGCGACAGGCTGTTGCACTGTGTCAAAGGCCTTACAGAATCCAAGCAGACGGCATCAGTCAGTCTTCCCTTGTCAACTGATGCAGTCACTCCATTATAGAAGGCCACCAGATTGGTCAGGCACAATTTGCCCTTGGTGAAGCCATGCTGACTGTCTTGGATCACCTCCTTGTCCTGCATGTGCCTTAACATTGCTTCTAGGAGGATTCATTCTATGATCTTGCCAGGCACAGAGATGAGGCTCACTGGTCTGTAGCTCCTTTCCTTCGTGTCTTCCATTGTACCCTTTTTTAAAAAGGGAGTGATGTTTCCCTTTTTCCAGTCACCGGGGACTTTGCCTGACTACCATTGTTGGACAATAATGGACCCAGTACTGGCCCCTGGGGGAGACACCACTAGCTACTGGCCTCCTACTGGACTCCACACCACTAAGCACAACCCTTGAAGCTCTGCCATCCAGCCAATTATCAATCAACCTCAATGTCCACTCATCAAGGCTGTACTTCCTGAGCTTGTCTATGAGAATTTTTATGGAAGACAGTGTCAAAAGCCTTGCTGAAGTCAAGGTAGACCACATCCACTGCTCTCCCCTTGTCTACAAAGCTTGTCATTTCATCATAGAAGGCTATCAGATTTGGTTAAACAAGATTTCCCCTTGGTGAATCCATGCTGATTTATCCTGATTTCCTTCTTATCATCCACATGCTTGGAGATGACCTCCAGGATGAGCTGTTTCATTACCTTTCCAGGGATAGAGGTGAGGCTGACTGGCCTGTAGTTGCCAGGATAATCCTTCTTGTCATTTGTGAAGACTGGCTTGACATTGGCGTTCTTGCAGTCCTTGGGCGCTTCTGTTCTCCATGACCTTTCAAAGATGTTTGATAATGGCCTAGCAACAATGTCAGCCAGCTCCCTCAGCACTTCTGGGTGCATTCCATTAGGGCCCATGGATTCGTGGATGTCAGGTTTGCTTAAATGATCTCTGACCCGATCCTCTTTGACCAAGGGAAAGTCCTACTTTCTCCAGACTTCCTCTCTTGTCTCTACGGTCTGAGATTCCTGAGGGCTGATCTTAGCAGTAAAGACTGAAGCAAAAAAAGACATTCAGCAACTCTGCCTTCTCTGTATCTTTTGTCACCAGGGCACCCAACCCAACTACATTTTCTCAGTCTTCATTTTCCTACTGATGTATTTGAAGAAGCCCTTCATATTGTCTTTGATATCCCTGATGCATGAAGAAGGAAGAAATTACTAGAATCTGTACCTTGTTCTGGTATTAATTTTGTCATGAGAGTTGCTGAAGGACTGAAGAACATGAAGCAAATAGCCACAAAAGTTTTCTTGGAATCAGACATAGTGAAAAAGCTCAAGACTCCCTCTAGTCTTGCATCAGTCTCCAAGACTGGATACAAATGGATGCACAGGAAGGTGTGGAAGAACAGGAAAAGCATGCTTCATAAGGTTTTCACCTCATTACATCCCCAGACCCAACATTTTGTGATTCACAGAGTTCATGAGCTGGAGAGGGTTTCCTTTATGCAGAAATCCTCAAATATTTCTATTCTGTGAACTAATCCAGGTACCCCTTGAGCCAATACAATTTTTGAGCATCCACAGCATTCTATGGCAAAGAGTTCCTCAGTTCCATGGCTTCTCATAAGAAGTACCACCATCTTTTGTTTATTTTGATCTTGGCTTCTGTTAGCTTTATTTCATACCTCTTTTATATCAGAAGAGGCAGTGTATGAACAAAATCAGCTCCACAGGGCTGAGCAAAATCACTCTCCACAGGCTACTCATGATTTCATTATCTTATTCCATATTCCCCTCATTTGTCTCCTTTCCAGAATGGAGACTAAATTGTTCCTTGCATTGAAGCTGATCTGGACCTTTGGTCATCCTTGCTGCCATCTTCTGAACTTTCTCCTGCTCTTCTGTAACCTTCTGGAGATACAGTGACCATTAAGTGCACACAGCATTCAAGATGCATGGCAATTAAAAGTTTGCACAGTCACATAATGCAGTTCAGTTTGGGGTTTGGATTTTCTTTCCCTAATTGCTCCAAATATTTCTTATGTTCTTTTGACTGCTGAGCACTAGGATGATGTTTTCACCAGACTCTTTTAAGTTGAAGCTTTCACTCTCTGTGTAGTAATCATCTCAGATCCCATAATTTGACATGTGAAGCTGAGACTGTTTTCCCTTAGGCTCCACTTTAGATTTGCCTCTGCTGAATTTTATCTGCCACTTTTATTATGAATTAGCTCAGTCTCCTAAGGCCATTCTGTTCTCCCTCAGCAGTCTGTCATCCAAGCTTCCCTCAACACTTAGGATCAGCCACAAATGCTGCCTCACAGATTATTCTGTTTTGCAGCCTGAACATATATAAACTGAAAGCAGAGGTCCTAGTACAGAGCCTGTAATTCTGCACTGGCAGCTTCCCTCTGTGGAATGATCCAGCAGTTTGGAGTCTTTCTTGGAGATCTTCAAAAGCCAGTTTGACATGGTCTTGGGCAACCTGCTGAAGGTGGCCCTGCTTGAGCAGGAGGGTTAAACCAGATAACCTTCAGAGATCCCTTCCAACCTCATCTGTTCTGCCATTTGGTGATTCTGTGACTTCCTCTTTCTCTCTGTTTCCAGTCTTTTAACAATGTTTCCATTCACTTACTTTCCTACTTTTTTTCCAAAAAAAAAAAAAAGTAGGAAAAAAAAGTAAAAAATTGACACTACCAAGAAGAGTCTGTCTTCCTCTTCTTCATTCTTTTCTATTGGGTTTTTATACACATCGGTAAGATCTCCCTAAGCTACATCTTTTCCAGGCTCAGCATTCCCAACTCTCTCAGCCTCTCCTCATATGACAGAGTTTTCAGTCTCTTAAGCATTTTTGTGTACCTTTGCTGGACTCAACCGGACACAATACTCCAGATGTGGCATTGTCACTTCTGGCTCGAGAGGAGTGATTGCCCCACTGACCTCTTGGTAACCTTCTTGCCTTCCTCTCTGGAGGACAGCACAACACTCTAGTGTATCTGCCACTCTTCCCAGTTCTGTTATCAGCCAACTTGCTGAGTGTGTGTGCTGCTCCACCTTCCTGATCATTAATGAAGATGTGAAATGTGACTGGACAAACTGGTGACTTCAGGGTACTCCACTGGTGACTGGTCTCCAGCTGGATTTTATGCCATGGATCACAATCCTTGGTCCTGGCATTTCAGACAGTTTCAGATAGTCCACCTCACTGTCCCAATATTTCATCAGTTTCTCTATAAGGATGTTATGTGTGACATCTTTACTAAAGTTGAGGCAAACAATATCCACTGTTCTCCCCTCCTGTACCAATATAGCTATCTCATTGTAGAAAGCTATCATTCCCTAAGGTTAAGTCTTCCTTGCTGCAGTTTTCTTTTGGTCTTAGTGACCTGGGATTCCTGAAGACTACTTTTCTGTGTCATTTGTCAGCAGGGCACCTACCCATGTATCAGTGGGCCTACATTTTCCTCAGTCTTTCTTTAGCTGATGATGTGCTTGTAGAAACTTTTCTTGTTGTACTTCACATCTCCCTCCAGATTCAAGTAAAATGGACTTTAGTTTTCCCTACCCCATAACCACATGCTTAGATATATTCCCCGAGTCACCTGCCCCTTCTTCTACCTCTTGTCTGCCTCACAGTGGCCTGTGTTATTTTTAGACTTTTAAAACACATTAAGGTGGTTCATATGTCAAACTTTTTCTGTTTCCTTTTTATTTCTGCTAGGTCAGATATGGTCTTTAACTATTATGTAAAGCAGAATCAGCTAAATTTCTTTTCATAGTCTGACTCTGTTGCTGGAGAAGATAGGCATCTGTGATTTAACCTGGTCTAAATAACTTTTTTAAGGATGTGGTAGGCTTATATATTCATTTCTAACCTCTGGGCTGGTTTTGGTTTATGAATGATTTTGATAGATTAAACCATTTGAGTTCAATGGTGACATCTTTGTTATATTCATCACAGTAGCCTAAACTGAAAGTTTATGCTTTTTTTTTTTTTACTTTTTAAAATATTTTAAACATGATAAGTGTCACACAGAGTTTTCTTGGTCTGTATCTAGGATTCATCAACAATTCTATATTACCGAAACAAACAAAAACCACTATTTTTAGATTAAGACCGTGTAATACATATATTTCCACTAGATGGTGCTATATCATACTAGTTCGTTCGTGTGTGCGTGTGCGTACGTGTGTCTGTATGTCTTCCTCTCTAGATTAAGAAACCCAGCTTCCTGTGTCTATTTGTGGCAGGTATATTTAGTGCCGTTCCAATGTCATATATGCACGTGGTGTATTTAATATGGAATAATGGACTGTTGGGTTAGAGTGTACTTTGTTGCTATTTAGCTGATGGCACATACAGTGTATTTGTGGCATATCCTAGAGCATTCCAGTGTACATTGGTTGTAGATGACAACCTTGACTTGTCAAATGGATGTTTGGCCGTCTTCAGTTTTCTTTTCCCCATAGGAATTATCAGATCTTACTTCAGAACCTGTTCCTGTGTGACACAGCAGAGTTTGAACCCAAGGTCCTGGTAAGTGTACAAGTGTAGATGGGTGATTCCTGGACAGCCAACTTGTCCTTGCAGACTCCTCCTCCCAGTTCTCTGCTGCTAGGCAGAAGAGCCCAATGGAGCCAACAGCATGTGGGTGAGACTTGACTCTGCTGATCTCAGAGCCTTTCCTTCCTGAACAAACATTTTCCATTCTGAAATAATCACCTCACTATATATAGAAAGCACCACCTCCTCCAAAGCAAAAGCCTTTTTCTTTGGAAAGGGATATCCCTCAAATTGTTTTCTTCCTTTTACAAAACACCAGCAAGCCCTTTGCTGTCAGGTTTTTATCTGCCTGTGAACAGTGCTGATCAAAGGCACATGTTCAGCTCACACCAAAATAATCTGGATTCCCCATGCAGGTCCTGTGCTCCCTACCCCCATCACATGGATTTTGAGACTATGTCTGTAATCACAATCCACAGTATTTCGGAAACCACCTCCCCATCTCACTTCCTCCCAGCTGATTTTCAGGGGAACAGAAGGAGACTTGTTTGCTACCAGGGAGGAAGTCCAGGCCTTACCGAGCAACTTTCTAAGAGGCACCTATGAGAATGAGGCACTTTAGTCAGTGTAAGCTCTCAGAGGTTGCTGCCAAATGAGGTCACCCTGCTGCAGAAACGTGGATGAAGAGATTCCAGGAGGATGGAAGAAGCCAGGACAGGAAGTAGAGCAGTCAGTAGCACAGGGCTCAGCTCAGTCAACTTCCCTCTCTGGAAATGTTGATTTCAGTTCTGTCTTGGCTCACAGACTAAAATGTGTTAGATAGTTTCCTTCTCATAATTTTCTCATTCCCTTTTCTCATCATAAAAATCATTCCATGGTTTGATACAGTTCAGCCATCTCTTTAGGAGGGTGTAACAGGGCAAGCAGCACACAAAGGGCAGTTCAGAGACTGGGACTGCGTGACACTGACTTTTCTGAATCACAAAACCCACAGAACTTCAAGGAGAGACTCTTTAAAAACCTGCTCCTTTGCTGAACTATCACATCTCTCAATAAAGATGGATAATCCTGTCTGCTGGGTAGTTGTTATGACCTTGTCTTAGTTATTCTAGTGATTAATTCCTCTCTCCATTGAATAGCAGCTCTTTTCTTTCATTGTTTACAATTTTAGTTCCATCCTATTGCTCCTGTTCTGCCTTCATTTTATAGATTTGAAAATAATATGCAATTTAATTTTTTGTCTCTTACAAATCCTTAGAATTCACTTCATTTTCTTATCTTTCTAAAGCTATCCATGTTGAAACTTGTTCTGTGGATTTTAACTCATTCTTGTGACTTTGAGGTCACTTTGACTTTTCTACAGTCTTTATAAAGATTGAACACTAAACATATTACTAAAACTGCAATAACGTAATTTTCCTATTGTTCCATGTACTTCTTTTTAGGCAGTTAATACTTCCTTGCAGATTATTGCTAGTGAAGATACTAAAAAGCATTGGACTGTAGAGAATTCTGTGCAAGACCCCATTAGGAAAACTGCTGGAGGTGGATTTCTCATTTGCAGTTAATCATGTGATGTAATACGAAACATGAGTGTGCTGTTTAATCTTGCTTTGATCTGTCTCTCATGAAAACTTAGGTAAAACACCTTAAAGAGATCTGTTATATCTGTGTATGCATACATCAAACAAATTAAACAGTGATTGGAAATATTAACAAGTAGACTGATTTATTTTGTTGTTGTTATTATTATTATTTGCATTGTTGTTGTTATCATTTCAAGTAACCAAAGCCTTTCTGTCTCACTGGCAATTTTTGCAGCTAGTGGAAAGTGTTTTGGCTGCATTATCTTCAGTGACATTTGACTTCCAAGTCCAAAATCAAGATGTAACCTAAAAGTGTTTCACCTTAAAGCATTCTTACTATAACTTATATGCATGCCTCTGGATTGGTAGTGATTTATGAAACAATCTATTCAGTGGTCCCCATGACCTAAAGAACTAACATATTTTTGATGAGTTTTACAACAAACAGAAATAATCTTGGCCTTCTTCTGGGTTTATGCATGACAGGCAGATCCTGTAAGATGTAATAAAACTATTAATGGAGTTGTTACAGATTATTTTGTAGTTTGAATTATTGTGGCTATTACATTGTATAAGAATTACTATTATTGCTGGGTAGAAATGAAAAAAAAAATGTAATTATTCCTTGGTAGGAAGATTATCTATGGTGTAAGAATAATCAGCTGCACCAATACAGACTGAGAAATAATAGTCCAAACAGTAGCTCTTCAGAAAAGTGTTGGGTTTAGGCAGAATATGAATCAGCTGAGGGCACACTCAAATAAAAAACAAATAAACATCATATAAGATGGTATAATCAGGAATATGACTTGCAAGATACATCAAGTAACCTCTCTGGCTCTACATTGCTCTGATTAGGCCCTTACTTGTAGTACTACACTCAGTCTTAGTGACTGCACTTCAGAGAACATAGACAAATCTGAGGAATTCCAGTGGAAATTAGAGGTTGAGAAAATGCAATATGGAAATATTAAATGCTCTGGGGTAGTGTCTCTTAAAGAAGAATGAAGAGATATGATAACTGCCCTTGTTTGTAGAATAAAGTTGCAAAGAGAACAATCTACTTCTAGTGTTCATGATAGATAGTACAAGAAATAATGGGTTTAAATAATAGTGAATAAATTTAGCACTGGATAGATTGTCTGTCAAATTTATAAAATGTTTGTTATGTGAGAGCTTTAAGAAGTGGTTAGATGCACATCTGCTGAGCCTGACAGGCACTTCTGGGTTCTTCTGAACTCTCTTTGAGGTATAGGAATGAAGCAGTTGACAGCCCTAGATTTTTTTTTCTACTGTTTCATATCTGCCTATTCTGTTGTTTACAAATTAGCTGCAAAGAATAACACTGCTACCTCACTTGCAGCCTTATCCTTCCATTGTTCTTTATTGTACCTGCTTGTTTTCACTTTTGATTACTTTGTCTTCTGGGCATGAATTGTCTTATTGCTGCACTTGAAATCTTTACCTTTAGATGCTGCTATAACTTAAATAATACCAAATGATCTGTCTGAGAAGTCCCAAGTTGAATTACAAGAGAACTGCAGGATGTGAATCCATGGAACTGGCAAAATCGAGAAGTCCAGGGCAGAAACAGAGGTAGCAAAGAGCTACATTTTAAACCCAGCTATTTCAAAGGTTTTGCTGTGCTAGAGAAGTCCACTAAAAAGGAAGACAGAATTCACAATCAAGCGCTCAGGTCATTTAGGGCTGGGCTAGATAGAGCCCTGAAAAGAACAGAGACTGTCATAGTCATATCCAGGATACTATGAGAAGGATGGGATGAAAGGGAAGGTGATGGCTAGGCATCCTTACTTTAAGCATGATGTAGTATAAGTGTGGTGTTAAGACCACTGCCCAGTCCAGCTGCTTCTAGGACTGCCAGATTTCTTAGATTCATTCTCAGAAACAAATGAATGGAAGCCATGATTTCTTCTTGCTGTACCCTAAAACCATGCATCATAAGCAGACCAGCAAAGGGACTTACATTCAAGGCTGCTCATGAATAAAACCATGGCATCTAAATATGCCTGCTAAAAGAACCTTATGTGACAGGAGCTTAGTGTCCATTTAGAAAAAGTAGGAGATGAAGAACTATTTCACTGTGAGGTTCAAATCCAGCTAGTCAGGTTATATCTAGCATCAGTGCCCCAGCAGCATTTCTTTTTAACCAGGCTGTGAATATAGAGCTGCAAAGCTGAGATAACTGTGCAGTTTGCCAGGTGAAATGACCTTGCATCTCTTTCTGTATACTTCATAGATTTCAAAAGCATTCCAAATGGCAGAGTTAGACTTGGGATCTCAACTGAGAACACTTATGCATGTCTTAGAGAGAGCTGTACTCCTGCCCCCCACATCCTACCCCTCTTTGCCCTCTCTGCC
Source organism: Anas platyrhynchos (assembly GCF_047663525.1). Lineage (NCBI taxonomy): Eukaryota > Metazoa > Chordata > Aves > Anseriformes > Anatidae > Anas > Anas platyrhynchos. The sequence goes on along the minus strand of NC_092587.1, from coordinate 207,406,844 downwards.
TCCTAGCAGGTGCCTGATTTCTTTTATTTTTAACCTCCATTCTGAATGCAGGAAGCCTTTGCTTGCTGTGAACATCCGAGAATCAGAGCCCAAGCACATCCTAGAAGGATTTCCTGTTTGGGACTTCTGAGCCAGACTCTAACATGCAAGAGTGGAAGCCTCCCAGCAACTTAATCAGTCCTCCTGGGCTATCTGCCCGATTGCTCCTATCTAGTTTAGCAGCAGGAGACCATAAGATGCCATCTAGCAGGAAGGTGCTAAGCTGCCAGACCGCTCTCCACATGCTGTTGAAGAAGGTGGGAACATGCAAAGTCAGTTCTGGGGTAGGGATGTGTGGGACTCGAGGATCAAGGTCATTGTGGTGGCATAATAGGTACATGAGGGTTAGCATGGCATCACATTACGCTTCAGTATTTGCCTATTGAGCTAGAGAAACACAAAGAACGCAGAGAGCATGTTTTCTATCTATGGCTATCCAGCCAGTTTCTAACCCAACGAAGCGTACGCCAGTCCAAGCCAAGAGCAGCCAGTTTCTTGAGGGGAATGCTGTGGGAAATGGTGTCAAAAGCCTTGCTGAAGTCAAGGTAGACCACATCCACATTACTATATATATAGTAATAAATTCTAATTTATTAGAATTAGACAAAAAGGACCAATTTTCATCTCTAGCTAGAGGTGCAAGAATTGCTGGTCTAAGAAGAGAGGTATTTAATGATCAGGGTTGATGTCAAGGGAATAACAAACATCACAGATACTGAAGAAAGGACTGAAGTGAATGATCTAGGCAAATGCAGATTTCTTGTACAAGTTTACAGGGGTTTCAGTATAGATTTTGATAACATGACAATAAATTTGAGACCTCATTAATGTACATGTATATAAATATCTGAGGGGAGGGTATTGAGAGGATGGAGCCAATCTCTTTTCAGTTGTGCCCAGCAAGAGGATAAGAGGCAACAGGCACAAACTAAAGCACAGGAGATTCCAGTTCAATATGAGGGGGCACTTTACTGTGAGGGTGACAGAGCATTGGAGCAGGTTGCCCAGAGTGTGCAGTCTCTTTCTCTGGAGATACTCAAAACCCGCCTGGCTGCCATCCTGCACAACATGCTCTAGGTGATCCTGCTCAGCAGGAGGGTTGGACTAGATGATCTTCAGAAAGTCCCTTCCAGCCCCGCCCATTCTGTGATTCTGTGATTCTGTGATTATGTGGTTCTGTCATTTTGTGAAATGGCAAATGTGATAAAATGCAGCAAGTTTGTCAGACTAGCACATTAGACAACTTTCTTTATAAGTGATCTTTTAGGGGGAGCAGCAAAAAAGGTAGATCAGACTATCTGAACTGCAATGCTATAATGCCACATGAGAGATTATTTGTTCAGATGAAGAAGACAGAATTTAATACAAAAACTGTAAGATGTAAAAGACTGGCAAAAAAAAAAAAAAAAAAGCAAGATTATCAGTAAATCAGAACGTCTAGGCTTGAGAGAATGCACTGGTTTTTCAAGATGCAGTTCTGGAGCTCATCTATTTCATTTTTTGCAGATCTTGGGGGAGGAAGTTATACTGATAAGGTTGATCAGTGAAATAATGTAAAGAGGCCTTGCGAGAATAGAGGGTGACCAGAACATCATAAAAGAAAAAAGATATTATTAAGGACTGACATAATAGAAATAGTATGAAAACTGTAATTTCATAGTAGACTATTCCTTCACTATTAAAAGGGATGTCCAGAGGTGCATAGTCCAACCTCTCATTTGAATCAGGACTGTCAACAATACTAGGTCAGATCTGCCTTGAAAACTTGCAAGGGTAGAAATTTGTGTGAGTAGCTTTTTCCAGTGTTGCGCTGCTCCCCTGTGAAGAAACTCCTCCTAATGTCCACTCTGAATATCACACGCTATAATTATGGTGATTGTTCTTGTTCTGTTGTCTACCACTATGAAGAAGCATTTGGCTCTGTCATCTTTTTACCTGTCCTTCAGCTAGGGTGCCATTACAAAGCCCCTTAACATACTTATCACCAGACTAAGCAAGCACTGCTTAGAATCATAGCATAATAGAATCATAGAATATCCTGAGTTGGAAGGGATCACAAGGATGGTCGAGTCCAATTCCTTGCTCCACACAAGACCACCCAAAAATCAGACTATATGTCTGAGAGCATTGTCCAAGTGTCTCTTGAACTCCACCAGGCTTGGTGCCATGACCACTTCTCTGGGAAGCCTGTTCCAGTGCCTAAACACACTCTCAATGAAGAACTTTATCCTTAGCCTCCCCTGATGAAGCTCCATGCCATTCCCTTGGGTCCTATTGTTGGTCACCAGAGAGAAGAGATCAGCACCTGCCTCTCCTCTTCCCTTGTGAAGAAGTTGTAGGCCACCATGAGGCTTCCCCTCAGTCTCCTCTTCTCTTGGCTGAACAAACCAAGTGACTTCAACCACTCCTCATATGCCTTGCCCTCCAGACTTTTCACCTTCCTCATAGTCCTCCTTTGGCTGTTCACTGATAGTTTTATGCCCTTCTTATGCTGTGGTGCCCAAAGCTGCATGCAGTGCTCAAGGTGAGGCTGCACCAGGCAGAGCAGAGTGGGACAATCCCTTTCCTTGACTGGTTAGCAGTGCCATGCCTGAGGCACCCCAGGGCACAATTGGCCCTTTTGGCTGCCAGGGCACACTGTTACAGAATCACAGAATCACAGAATTTCTAGGTTGGAAGAGACCTCAAGGTCATCGAGTCCAACCTCTGACCTAATGCTAATAGTCCCCACTAAACCATATCCCTAAGCTCTACATCTAAACGTCTTTTAAAGACTTCCAGGGATGGTGACTCCACCACTTCCCTGGGCAGCCTGTTCCAATGCCTAACAACCCTTTCAGTAAAGAAGTTCTTCCTAACATCCAACCTAAAACTCCCCTGGTGCAACTTAAGCCCATTCCCCCTCATCCTGTCACCAGGCACGTGGGAGAACAGGCCAACCCCCACCTCACTACAGCCTCCTTTAAGGTATCTGTAGAGAGCAATAAGGTCACCCCTGAGCCTCCTCTTCTCCAGGCTGAACAAGCCCAGCTCCCTCAGCCGCTCCTCGTAGGACTTGTTCTCCAGGCCCCTCACCAGCTTCGTCACCCTTCTCTGGACTCGCTCGAGCACCTCGATGTCCTTCTTGTAGCGAGGGGCCCAAAACTGAACACAGTACTCGAGGTGTGGCCTCACCAGAGCCAAGTACAGGGGGACAATGACAACCAGTACCCCCAGATTCCTTTCCACGGGGCTGCTCTCCAGCCTCTCATCCCCAAGTCTGTATGTACAGCTAGGGTTGCTTCTTTAGTCCGTCCATAAAAATCTGTGTGCCAGGCCCCTAACTATCTCCTACAGTTTTTCAATATCCTTCGTGAATGGAGGGAACCAAAAATGTAGATAGGTGTCCAGGTGTGGCTTCCCCGTATGCCAGGCTGAGGGGGATGACTTTTTCCTGTGACCTGCTGCTTGCCCTTCTAATGTTGCACAGTGTGTTGATTGCCTTCTTTGCAATGAAAACATACTATTGACTTCATTCAGTGTCCACCCCAATTCCATTTAGATCTCAGCAGGACTGCAACTCGAGTTGGTTCCCAGGCTGTACCAGTTATGGGGTTGTTCTGCTTCAGGTGCAGAGCTTTGTACTTTTATTGAACTTAATGAGGTTTCTGCTGACTCAGTTCTTAAAACTTCTCTCTGGATCTAAGTTCTGCTGTGCAACATATCGGATGCCCCTCCTAAGTACCACCTGAAAATTTGCATTTAGTGTCATCATAGATATGAAGATACTGAACAATATTAGCTCCCAAATCAATGCTTGGCTAAAACAGGGAGCCATCCGCTAGTGGAGCAGCCTTGACGGTAACCCACTCTTGTCCTGTTTTCTTTCTTAGTAGACACTGGCGGGGCCCCAATCACTTGCATGGCAGGCACTATAGATAAGTACTGTCCAGCCCAGACGTTTCAAGCCCTGATGTGAGACAAGGTGTTAGCAGGTTACAGAATCTTGTACCCGGGGCTCTGCACTTGAGAAAGTAGCTGTGGTAAAGACTGGAGAACAGGCTGTGCCCCTGTGATCCTGTCCCCACATCCTTGCAATGCCACCCACCGACTCTCTCCATCGCCTTCTGCCCAGCCCTCTGTCCCATACCATCGCACCACCTCCCTTTGCTCCTTCCTACCCTTTCCCATTCCCCGGGCCCCCGGCGCCCACTGCTTCCTCCCCATCCCTCTTTATCCCGGTTGCAACCCTTCCTTCCCCTCCGTGCAGCCCCTATCCCCGCCGCTGCTCCCTTGGCCCCTTCGTGCTCCCTGTCCCGCCACACCGTCCCACCGCCACGGCTCCCGGCACGGGGCCGCTTCGGGGCCGCGCTCCGCCGGCGCGCTCCGGTGGCGGGGCGGGGATGGGGGCGGCGGGGGGAGCGAGGGGCTGAGGGCGGCGCTGGGTCGGGTTTCAGCAGGAGCCTCCGCGCCGAGGCAGCGCCGACCCGCCGCCTGCCGCCGAGCTCTCCGCGGGGCGGCCGCGGCAGCGGGACGGCCGCGGCAGCGGGAGGCCGGGACACCGGAGCACCGCGGGGGCCGCGGCACCGGAGGGCACCGGAGCGCCGGAGGTACCGGAGCGGCCAGCAGTAACGGAGCGGCTGCGGCACCGGAGCACCGGGATACCGCAGCACCGGGGTAGCGGAGCGGCTGCGGGGCGTCTCGCCGGGGCCGTATCCTGCGGGATGTGAGCGCCGCCAGCGCGGGACGCACGGCGTAAGTGCCAGCGCCGGGGACCGACCCGCACCCGTTGCCCCGCCGCCTGCGCCCGGTGTTCCGCACGTCCGCATCGCCGCACGGCGGGCCGGGCCGGACCGGGACCGGGCGCTTTGTTCTGCCTCCGCTGCGCAGACAATGAGGCGGGGGGGGGGGGGGGGAGGGGGCGGGGGCGCCCGCGGCGCAGCACCGCGGATCCGCGGCTGGACCGGCCTCGCCCGCGGCGCGACGGCAGCGGGGCCGGCGGTGGGAGCGGACGAGCGGGACGGTGCGGGCGCGGGCTCGGGCGAGGCGCCGGGGGTGCCGCCGCAGAGGCAGAGCCGCCGCGGGGCGGGCGCTCAGCGGTCACGGCAAAGGAGCCGCGGAGGCGCCGGGCGGGGGCTGCGGGCCCGAGTAGAGCCGGGGCCAGGGTCGGGGCTGGCATAGCTCCGGCACGGGGACTGCACCGTGCAGGGCGTCCCAGGAGCACCAGGGAATAGGGCTGTGCGCGGGGACCGGGAGCACCAGCAGGCGGGGGGTCAAACGGCCCAAGAGCTCTGAGTGACAGAGAACCCTGGTAGCCTGGGAGTGCCAGTGACCAGGGAACCCACTGGACAGCAAGCAGCCAAGGACATGGACCACCTCTGCCGTGGGCATACAGTATGGCAGAGGCCCAGCCAGTGCTCAGATGCCTGTGGGCCGGGACTGTGGGAACTGGCTAGTGCGTGAGGAACTTTTATTAGAGATGCTTCCTATGTGGGGGAGTGTTTTCAGAGACAGGACAGGCTAAAGGGAGCCCTGGCATGGCACAGAAATGGGGTACACCAGGGATGAAGTGGAACTTGATTGCATCCTCATGAGACTCATTACTTGGGTCTGATATTAGAGGGAAATAAAGCTGTGTGGCAGGGCAGGGAGCGAGCAATAGGGAATGGGATTGAAGTGCTGGTGCAAGAGGGCCAGGTAGGAGGAGATGGAATGGCCAGGAGGCATCTTAACTGTAGGTCATGGTAGACAATAGAAGTTGAAAGTGAGTTGTTAGCCTTGGGCTGCACTGCAAATGAGGCTGGACTGTGTCTATCTCTGAAGGCAGAGAACCTGAAAGTCTTCAGAGAGACCTGTGTGAATGTAGAAGAGAAGAACATGTTCCAGGACAGTGGAGTGGTACTCAGCAAAGATTAAACAGGCTTCTGCATCTTTCCTGATCTGGACTGGAGTCTCAAAAACATCATTATATGAGTCATGGCCTCTCATGTGAGGCTTTGGATATGGCAGCAGCATCTGCAGCTTTGATGGAGCTTTTGCACAGCAAGCGCTCTGACATCTGTTTGTGGCATGCACAGTGGGCTCATTTCTAGCTTCTCTGCTGGGGCCAGTGTAGGCCTGCTTTCCCATCCTCATGGCTGACATGAGATCCAATGCCACTGGTAGGCAGACAGGGATGCATGCATTGGCCCTTCTGTAAATCCTTATTTATTTATTTATTTTTATAAATGTGACATCTCGTAAGCCTAGGCTTGGTGCTTCTGGTGCCCTGGCATATCAGCCCTAGGCCTGGGGATGCCTCTGTATACTGCAGCACCCTTCCTGTCAGCCTCCTTACTTGGCTCTGGACCCCAACCTCCTCCCTGGACAGACTGTGATGCTAACAGTTTTCTTCAGAGGCTTCTGCTGCCAATTGTTACTAGGGAACTCAGTGCCCAATGGTGGGAGGGACATAGAGGGAGCAGGGCAGTCTGGCTCACATTACACAGGCTGGGCCTGGACCAGTTGAGCCAGCCCCTAGCACTGAGCTATCTGCTAATTGGAAGCAGCTGTTTGGATTTGGTGACTCTGCATGCACTGAGGTCACTGCCGTCTGTCTTCCTTGCCGACCCAAGCCTGCAAACTTCATAGGAACAGAGGGCTGTTAGTACTATGGACTCGTGCAATCTGGCAACCTGCAGTTTCATCTTTTGCCTAAGAGGTAGCTAGGTTTTGAACCTACCCATATACATACAGGGAGGATAGAAAGGGAGAAGTTCACACAGACTTTCATCACCCCAAGAACGCTTGTTCCTCACCCCAAGAACCCTAGTCTGTTCCTCGGTTGTCCCAGTGCTCTCAACTGCTCTTTGCACTCTTCAGCTTGACTTTACCAGTTTCCCCGCCCCTATGCAAGTAGCCCACAAAACCTCACTGCACTCCCTTCTGCTTCCCAAAAGCCATATCAAGAATCAAACCTTTTTTTTTTTTTTTTTTTTTTTTTTTGTTCCCATATCTGTGCCCTGATCAGTGCTGGGCACTATCCAAGACCTTCCAGCTTAATCCTGTCCTCAGCCACTGAGATCACCTCATTGCCTCTCTCTGTATGTCTGTCTACTAGTTCTTCTACCCTTCTTTTCCTTAAGTTTTCATCTACTCACCTGCCAAGGTTTTGAACCCTCTGCCTTGTACCTTCCCATGACCTGGGCAACTGAGTCACAGTTAGGATGATGCAGTTTCATCACAGAAGCAAACTTGGGCCCCATTCCTCCAGTTCTGGATGTGTTTAGTTACCCCTTCAGCTGTAGAAATTTAATTAATTCCAATAGAAAGAGATGGACCTGACCGGGACCACTGAATTGGTGCAGGTCACCAGCTAGCAGCCCACAAGTACATGTAACTTCTTTTTACTTCTGCTCCTGAAAGAGAGGAGCAGATATGAGGATTCATATTTGCTAGGTGCAAGAACAGTGTGTGGTTTTATTTGCCATGGATGAAGTCAGGCACTGGGTGTATACATACATGTAGGTTTCTAGTTTGTATAGCCCATTGAAGTAAACAGATATATCTTCATACGAAGAAAACACTTTAAAAATTTTATTTCTGTCACTAACCCAAGATTTCCACAGGAAAAATCAACCTAAGCTGATTTCCTGAGGTGGAAAAGAAGACCAAGGAATAACCATACTACATCCCCTGGAAAGGGTTAACACTGCTGTAGGGTTCTGTAGACCAAGGGCTGCCATTCTTAGTCCCTAAACTAAGGCAGTATCAGCCACCTCCGTCCCCCAAGACAGGGAGGTTCCTGCCGTCCTATGTCTGACATGAGCAGCTCCTGAGTGTGGTTATGGGACCAGCAGCAAATGCTTTCAAGAGAGTCCAAGTGTGAGCTCATGCTGCCGCCATCCCTGCAGACCACTAAGCCTCGTTTACCGGGGGCTAAAAGCAGCACTGGGGCTGGTGTTCTTCACAAGGTCCTTGACTGCTGAATTGCTTTGGCTACTCGCAGGGAGGGTGGGCAGAGCCCTTGGGGGCTGACTGCCTTTGGGCACCGGGAGTGTGTCCAGCGTGTCCAGTAGTGGTGTTGCTGCAGGGAGCTGCTCCTCCCTGCTCGTCCCTCCCCCACTGCTGCAGTGAAATGAAGCTACAGCAGGGGGAAATGGAGTGAAGGAGCCAGAATGAGCAAGGAGCAGTAAGAAGGAGACAAAGGAGGAGAGTGAGCAGGGGAGGGTGTGGGACGGGGAAGGAGCCAGAGCAGCTGGCAGTTCAGAGGGAGTTGCTGCGTTCTTACTGTACCACCACCACCCTCCATGGTACCAGCTTGGGGCATCCACAGATCTCTGTGCCAGGCCAAACAATGGGCCCTGTCCGCCCTAGGAGGACAGGATTTTATCCTGGGCATTCCCAGCTGTGGGTATGTCCTTTGCAATAGAGCCATTCTGATTTATTGTTCACTGGATGTAAGCCCACTCCAGTTCTGCTGCTCCCTTCTAGGGACACCCGATTTGCACTTCACATTTTTTTGAGCCTAAATCCCTGTTGTCCTGAAAAGCATGCTACTGGGGGGGGTGGATTCAGCAGGGTCACTTGTTGGGCTCTCTCCCAGTTTAAGATTGTATTTTTCAGTATAGAGAGGTGCTAGGCTGCTGCTTGTCCAAAAATCTCTGTGGTCTTGCAGACAGCCTTTCTCAGCCTCACTGGAAGCATTCAGCTGTTAAAGGCACAGGAACCCTCTGCTGTAGGGCAGCTGACTCCAATGTTGCTGGGAGAGCTGGTGGTTGGGAAGAATGCTTGGCTGTGTAGAAAATAGCTTATGTGATAGGGTACCAGCTAGTAACCTCAGCAAGAGGTCAGGTGTGCTCTGCTTATCTGACGTAAGGTGCTGTCCTAGGCCTTCCTTCTGGGCACCCTCTGCTCTAACACCTTTTAATCTCATGAGGGATAAGTGATACAGAGCAATCAGGCAGGAGATACCTGGTAGGCTTTCCCTCCACATGTTTTTCTTTTGTCCTTCCTTTGCTGCTCCCTCTTAACCAGCCTCTGGTCTGCATTCCTTGCAGGATTAAAGCACACTGCAAAGAAGATCGAGCAACCTTCTGCTCTGCAAGTCCCTAGTAATGGAGCAGATGAAGGGGTCAGCCGTGCTTCTTCTGGAGCTGCTAATCCTTGGGGGCCTGAGAGCAGGGAAGGGCTCTGCCGTCCTGGGTACCCTGGATCTACAAATAGATGAGGAACAGCCAGCTGGCACCATCATTGGGGACATCAGTGCTGGCCTGCCACCCGGTACCAGTGCCTACATGTATTTTATATCAGCACAGGAGGGCAGTGGTGTTGCCACTGACTTGGGAATAGATGAGAACACGGGTATCATCAAAACAGCCCGTGTCCTGGACCGAGAGACCCGGGACCGTTACAGCTTCATTGCTGTTACTCCAGAGGGCATCACAGTAGAAGTGAATATCCAAGTTAATGACATCAATGATCATGCTCCAGCCTTTCCCAAGCAACACAGTACCTTCCAGATTCCAGAGCACACTCCCATTGGTAGCAGATTTCCCTTGGACCCAGCCTTTGATGCTGACAGTGGCCTGCTGAATACCCAAGGCTATGTGATTAAGGGTGACAATGTGGGGCAGGCCTTCCGCCTGGAAACACGGCGAGGACCCAATGGGGTCTTGTATTTGGATCTGGTGGTCAGCAATGTCTTAGATCGGGAGAACCGATCATCATACTCCTTGCTTTTGGAAGCCTATGATGGTGGCTCCCCTCCCAGGAGCACCCAGATGATGCTGGATATATCTATCCAGGACATCAATGACAATGCTCCTACCTTCAACCAGAGCCGCTATCATACTCTTATATCAGAGAATTTGAAACCTGGCAGCAGCATCCTTCAGGTCTTTGCCTCTGATGCAGATGAAGGAGAAAATGGGGATGTGATTTATGAGATCAACCGTCGACAGAGTGATCCTGACCAGTACTTCACCATTGACTCCCGAACTGGAGTCATCAAGCTCAACAAGGGTCTGGACTATGAAGTCAGGAAGGTGCATGAGCTGGTGGTACAGGCACGGGATAAGGCTGTCCATCCTGAGGTCACTACAGCTTTTGTCACTATCCATGTGCGTGACTACAATGACAACCAGCCCACCATGACTATCATCTTTCTGAGTGAAGATGGCTCCCCTCAGATCTCTGAGGGAGCCCAGCCCGGCCAGTATGTGGCCCGCATCTCTGTTTCTGACCCAGATTATGGTGAATACTCCAATGTTAATGTCACACTGGAGGGAGGGGATGGTAAGTTTGCCCTCACTACCAAGGACAACATCATCTACCTTATCTGTGTGGACCAGCTCCTGGATCGTGAAGAAAGAGACTCCTATGATTTGCGGGTGACAGCTACTGATTCAGGAACACCTCCACTCCGGGCAGAATCAACCTTTGTGCTGCAGGTGGTGGATATCAACGACAACCCTCCACTCTTTGACCAACAGGAGTACAAACAGAGCATTCCTGAGGTTGTGTACCCAGGCAGCTTTGTCCTGCAAGTGACAGCTCGAGACAAAGACCAGGGTCCCAATGGGGAGGTGCGGTACAGTATCATGCATGGCCATGACACCCACTCCAGCTGGTTTGCCATTGACCCTGCTACAGGTATCATCACTACTGCTGCTCCACTGGATTATGAGAAGGATCCTCAACCTCAGCTGACAGTGTTGGCCACGGACAGGGGAACTCCTGCCCTCTCTTCCTCAGCTGTGGTGCATGTGGCCCTGCAGGATGTCAATGACAATGAGCCAGTGTTCAGGAGTAATTTCTACAATGTGTCCCTGAAGGAGAACACCCCTGTTGGGACCTGCTTCTTACAGGTAGGCACAACTGTCAGGAGTTGATGTTGAGAAGGGCACAGCCAAGGCTATGAGGGGTTTGGGATGGGAGACCTGCCACTGAAGGATGTTTAGTGCAGTTTTCATGGCTTAGATAGGTCCTGATGGCAGCAGGAATGCTAGAACAAAGAAATCCCTACTCAATGTGAGTGGGAAACGGGGCAGAACAGTGTTACACCGTTTCTGCATGTAAGTACTGAGTAATATCGCTGATATTGTGGGCAAATCTCAAGGAATTCCTTTGTGCAAAACGTTTCATTGGCATCAGCTAACATTGTGCACCACAGTACAAGGCATTGCTGGCACAAGGGTGGAGCAGCCTTGCAGGCTAGGATACTAGAAATGGTGCTCAGGAACAAGGGTCAAATCTGTAGGAAGCTGCTATCTTCTTTCTACCCCTGTGAGATGATTAGGTGAAGTTCATCAGTGTTTGAAAGGCTAGTTGCGAATATTAGCATTAATTATGCATGACTGGCATTGTTATATTACCTTGGAAGCAGCATCTTTGGAATTTGAACTGAGACGCAATTGCTGCATCAGCCTTCGAGCAGTAAGAGGTCTCAGGTGAGTCCTGAAGGGTTCGTGCACCTCTATCAGGTTCTGTGGATGCGTGGCAGTGATGCCATTTGTATGACTCCGAAGGTCTGTTCAGGGCAAGACGCTGCCTTGTCCCAGGTGGGTGGGGTGGGGCTAGGGCCAGGGCTGGGGACAGAGGTAGGGCAGAGGCCAAGGGTCGGAGTGGGCTCAGGGCCAGGGCAGGGGTGGAGCGGCTCTGGGGAGTGTGGAGGCCCCAGGTGTGCACAGGGACATCTTGGCTGCAGCAGCCCCAGGGGAAGTCCCCGCTCCTCTGTGCCGTCCGGCTCAGTGCTGCTTGCTGGGCAGGAAGGTGTTCTGGAAATGCAATTGGCGATGGCAGCTGGGCTTCTGGCCACAAACATGGGTAGAGGCAGGAGGGAGAGCAGGTTCCACAGAGGAGCTGGGGTGGCGCAGAGCCACAGGGATGGCATGAAGAAACTGTTTGGGTGTGCAAGGCCTGGCCACGGTGAGGACCGGCGCAGCGTGGGGGCCAGCCCGGCTCGCACAGCACAGGGGGAGGCGCTGGCCCGGAGGCCAGCAGCAACTGAGGATTTGGCCAGATTTCGATGGTCTTGGCTCAGCCCTCATGTTTCGTTTGGAAACAGCGCGTCTGGGCTGAGCGCAGGTAACTCCCGCGTGGCCCCAGCACAAAGCAAACAGCTCACACATCTGCTGCTGCTTCCTCTGAGCCGGGAAACGTGAGAGGATGGGAAAGGAGGCAGGCCAGGCTGCCGGCTAGGCACTGGGCCGCAGCTGGAGTGGGCCAGGTTGGGGAGCTGGGCAGATCTGGGGTTGGGAGCCTGGATCGCCTGCTGGTTCAAGCCACCCCTCCCCCAGAAGAGTCTTCCAAGGAGCCATTGGGGTCAACAGTGGCCAGCAGCCGGCACTGTCCCACGGGGTTGCTCATGTCAGCCTCTGTGTGCCCCCTGCTTTACTCCAGCTGTCTGTGACCTCCAAGCATCAGGGCTTGTCCTGCCTTTGGAGGTGAAAGGATCTGTGGCGAGGTCTGGATTTGGTCCAGACCCATGTAATATTCGCAAGAGCCCAGACCATGGGCAGGCACTACCAGCATGATGTGCAGAACACAGCTGCCAAGGCCAGCACGAAAAAAAGGGTTTGGTTCTCCATTGGACCACCATATTTCTAAGCAAGAAACCTTGGGAGGACCAGTTCTATTTTCAGATGTTGATATCTGCTCTCTGTGGGCAGGACAAAATGATGGGAAAGTGAGGAGTCAATGTGAGTGTGAGTGACCAGGAGAGACTAGCTGCAGGTCTCCTGCATGCCCACACACCCCATCTGCTCTGCCAGGTTGGTCTTTGTGTTTGGTGTACGAACAGGGCTGAGCAGAACAGGTTGCTGGCCTGAGCTCCAGAGAAGAAAGGAATCTCATAACATCTTTGTTTATTACTTGTGTTTATTATGGGCCAGGTCTCACGGTAGCAGACTCTGCATAAGCCCTAACCAAAGGAAACAGCAAACTCACAGTTCAAGTCTCAGATGAGAGAGAAATGCCAGTAGAGAAGGAGCCCAGGGAATCAGTGGACACAGCACCTTCAGGCAAGAGAGCAGGGGATAGTCAATAATCAGTTGTCTCTGTTTCTCTGTGGCCATGAGTTGATAGTATAGATGCTTTAGGGCTCATCGGACCACATTCAAGTGCTATGGTTATATGATGCAAAGCACTGTTCTGGTATAAATTCACCCTGCTGGCTTAAATTTGCTTTAAATATTCTGTTGGATTGACTTTGTACCAGCAAGCTGCATGCATGGTCAGATATTGACTTTCTGGGCCTTTCTAACTTTTCATGCTACATCAAGTATTGTCTGTCCTCTGGCAGCCACTGTAAAGCACAGAGAGAGCTGTGTAACCCCCATGTTGTGAATGGTGGCTAATTTGACTGAAATGTGAATGGGATGAGATGGTGGATTACTGATTCTTGCATAGATCCAATATTAATGATTTTGGAGCCAGGGTTTACATATTTCCCTTGCACCCATACACACAGTTGTTGGGGAAGAAGATCACCACCAATCAAAAGCTGACCAGCAACACATGCAACGTATATCCGTATCTTAAAATTTTGAGGACAGGTCTGATGAGCTTTTAAGTTTTAGTACTGTTTTGTGATTCTGTGGGACTGGCTATGCTGCATGCACAGCACTGGGACAGCCTCTGGGGCTGCACCATGACCTGCATGAAGTGCTCTAAGCTAGATCAGGCTGCAGGAACTGTATTACAAAAAGAGAGTCCTAAGGGATAATCCTGATGCATTGGTTATGGTACTGAAGGGGACAGCTGTGAGAGGACACAGCGAGTAGTCACACATTGGGACTGGAGCAGCAGGAAGACTAATACTGACTTTGCTGCTAGAGAGAGTGGTGGAAGGACATCGTTACATTCATTCATTTTCTTGGGACAACGGATTTGGCATTAACCTATTTTCAGACCTTTGCACGACATAGAACAGGCCTCCTCCTGCTATGAAACAAGAAGACAAGTTTCCCAAGACAAGATCGGGAGATGCCTGTGAGTTCCTTAGGGATCAGCATGAGGAGAGGGAGTGCATCATGCTTCTGGGAGAGAGGGCTGGGAGAGCGAGTCTGGGGGTACAGAGGGACTGGGAACATGGGGGAGATGCTGGTACATGGGGAGGTTGTGGGGGAGGTGAGTGCTGTTGTTACCGCCAGAAGAGCTGCATTTGTTCCAAATTCCTGTGAAAGTTATTTCCTTGCGCTGCCAGCAGCCTCCTCCTGGGCTTGGCACAGCAGCCAGCGCCATGATTAATTCAAGTAGCATTTCCCCTGGAGCTGCAGCAGCTTTTCCACTGCAGCCGAGAGGCCCCAGCCCCTTGCGCTCCTCTCCCCCATACTCTGCTCCTCCCCCAGCCCCCTCCACAGCTCCCTCCTTCCTCTGCACTGATCTCCAGCCCCCTCACAGCTGCCCCTCTTCCCTCACCTCTGCTTTGGCCCCAGGCCCCCTAGAACTCCCCTTCCTCCTATAGTCCTTGCTCGCGCCCTCCCTCTTCCATGCTGCCCACAGCCCCACACCTGTGCACACTGCTCCCCCAAAGTGCCCGGCACTGCTCCTCCCCTCCCAGAGCCCCAGCCTGCCAGCATACTCCCCCTCCCCTTCCCTCAGTCTCTGCTCCCTCCTGTTCTTCCACACCCCTTGGCTGCTGCCAGCTGCTGTCATCTGCCCCCCAGGGACCCTTGCTGTTTTGCCCCTGGGGCAGATCTCACTGACAGTGCTCTCCCTCATGGGCATGGCCATGGGGCAGGCACCCCAGCCTCTTGGTGTTCCCCTGCTTGTCCTGCTCCCTACTTTGCTGCCCCAAGCTCCAGTATCACCTGCATGTCTTGCATCGTCATGCCCCATCCTGCTGTGCAGACCCGCTCTGAAAGCTCTCACTACCAGAGCTTTGTGCAGCCAAAGCTCAGCTCAGCACCCTTCTCTGGAGTCCTTGGCATCAGCACCCTCCAGCAGGTCACTTCCTACCCTGCACTGCTGCTGCCCCACTCAAGCCCCCTTGAGCACTCTTCCTTTGCAGGGTCGTGACTTCTGCCCTCCCTGCTCAACGTCCAAACTCGTCCACTCTGCCGAGGTTCTCAGTGGCTTTAACTCCTTGCTGCTCTAACAGAGCAGACATCTGTGTGCTTGTGTGTGTGTTTTTCTCCTACTCTTTCTGCTCCTTACTTTGCCCCTGCTCCTGGAAGAACTGGGACTCCCGGAAAGTTTGTACTCACCCTCGGGTTCCTGTAGCCAGTAGCCCAGCCTCACCCTCCACCACAGTCTTATCACCCTGCCAGTGTCTTTGATTAAACTGGTTCCCTTCCTCCTCAAACCCAAGGGCTTTGCTACATCACAGTCAATTCTTGGATGTCACAATCTGCCCCTGTGCTCCATACCTAGCTGTGTATGGATACAGCAGCCCTGCGTCTGCCCATGCTTTGGCTGTGGCTGTGGAGCTGCCAGCCAGAGCCTCACCATGTCCTGTAGCTGCTGGGCTGCAGGAGCCAGTGGTGCAGGCATGCAGGGACTGCAGCTGTGCAGAGGGGTCTCCCTGGACGTGGCACACCCCACAGCCTCAGGGTCTGACCCTCGCCTCAGCCACGCGTGCTGGACAATCACTAGGGCCGAACCCTGACCCCACACACTCCCCTGAGGCCTGAGTATGCTGGAGGCTGAGATGCAGTCCGGGAGCCAGAGACAGATCCTGAAATAGCAGCCGTGGCCGCTCCCTGGCTGCTTTTAGCTGGTCAGCAGCTGTGCCAGGGCTGGGGAGGGCAGGACGCCTGGCACACACTCAGGCAAAGGGAGCCGTGCGTGGGATCGTTGACCACACTGGCGCCAGCCTCCCCTCCTCTCCCACCAAGAGCCGTCACTCTGAGGGGCGGGAGCCCAGAGCCAGATGTTTGCCAAAGCCACAGCGTAACATGTGCGTAGCAGAGATCCAGCCGGGGCAGGGCTCCAGATGAGCTCCCTGCCTGCTGACTGTGCTTGCTGGAGATGAGGAGGATAGCCAGAGAACGGCTGCTGAGAAGCGCTCCATCCTTTTCATGAACTGTGGACTGCACAGGGGAGTAGAGAGGTCAGTAGTAAGGCTGGGAGGACAAAGATGGCTGTATTCAAGGGACTCTGGTGTTGCCCTCTAGACGGATCTGTGGGAGGTAAAAGCCTTGACTCCAGGTGATGCAGCTGAGGACTCTAGTGTGCGGCTTTGCTTCTCCATCCATCCTCTGCTCTGGAAGAACCTAAAAGCTTTGTGGTGCCTTGGTTCTACTTCCTTGCATCTTGTCTTGCCAGGGTAGTAGGAGGATGGTGAAATAACAAGACCTCAAAGCTTCGATGGCCATGTTTGTCCTGCCAATTCTCCATGTGGTGTGGAGAGGCACACCTTCCCAGCATCTGCCATCCTTTGCTCAAAGCAGTCATAGCTCCCTGAGATTCATGCTGTGGTTTCTTCCTAACCCTGCAACAACTTGCTGCTCTTTTGCATCCACTGCTGCTACTTTGACTGCATTAGTCTCATGGGTACCCTTTTGCCCAGCTGCTCTTGACAAGTGGCTGCAGGCTATACAAGCAAAGTTTTGAACCAAACAGGAAAGAAGAGTCAGGTAGCAGATGCTGCTGCACAGTGGTCCCAGGGCTGTGTGCAGGGCTGATGGAGCAGAGCCACTCTTTCAGAAGGACTAAAGCTGACTGGAGTTCTGGGATGTTCAGAAGGGCCTTTGGCTGCAGATCACAGAATGACAAAGGCTGAGATTGAAGGGACCTCTTGTAATCATCTAATCCAATCTCCCTGCTCAAGCAGAGCTACTCAGAGCTGGCTGCCAAAATCCTGAATCCACAATGCCTATGGGCAACCTGTGACAGTGCTCAGTCACCTGCCCAGTAAATAAATGCTTCCTGATGTTCAGACTGAACCTCCTGTGCTCCAGCTGGTGTCCACTGCCTCTTGTCCTGGCACTACCACAGAAAAGAGCTGGGCTCCAACATCTTTGCACCCTCCCTTCAGGTATTTACAGACACTGATGAGATTCCCAAGCTTTCTCTTCTCCGGGCTGTACAGTGCCAGCTCTCTCAACCTCTCCTCCTGTCAGAGATGGTACAGTCCCTTCAGCATCTTTATGTCCACCAGGCCCCCCAGGTCCGTTTCTGTCAGGCAGCATTCCACCTTGGGAGCTCCCAGCATGTCCTGGTGCCTGGACTTGTTCCTCCCCAGGGGCAGGACTTTGCACTTCTTGGTGAACTCCGTGACATTTCTGTCATCCCATTCCTCCAGCCAGTCCAGGTCCCTCTGGAGGGCAGCACAACCCCCTGGTGTATTCGCCACTCCTCTCAGTTTTGTGCCATCTGCAGCCTTGCTGAGGTTACACTCTGCCCCATCACCCAGACCATTCATGAAGATATTAAACAGGACTGGACATGGTATTGACCCCCAGGACTCATTACTGGCCTCCAACTAGACTGCACCACTGACCATTACACTCTGTGTCCTGTCATTCAGCCTGTTTTCTATCTACCTCACTGTCTGCCCATCCAGCCCATACATCACCAGCTTGTCTGTGAGGATCCTGTGCAGCACAGCGTCAAACGCTTAACTGAAGTCTAGGCAGACTATATCCACTACATTCCCCTTATCTATCAGGCCAGTCGCTTCATCATCGAAGCTTCTCCAGTTGGTCAAGCATGAGTTTCCCTTGGTGAATCCATGCTGACTGCTCCTGATGATGTTCTTGCCCTTCGTGTGCTTAGAAATGGTCCCAGGGTGAGTGGCTCCAGCACCTTCCCCAGGATCAAGGTGAGGCTGACCGCAATGGGCTGCTCTTGGGCCTGAAGAAGGTGATCCTTGAATACTGACCAGCTTTCCTGGGGTCCACTCCTCTCCAGGGCCATATCCCACAGGGCTCTTCTGAGCAGGTCCTTGAAGAGGCCAAAGTCTGTTCTCCTGAAGTTCAGGGTTGTGAACATGCAGTGCACCCTCCCCGTTGCCCTGAGGATCTTGAAAGCCACCATCTCCTGGTCACTGCAGCCAGGGCTGACTTTGATCTTCCCCTTCCCAACATGCCCCTCCTTGTTGGTGCGGATGAGCTCCAGTGGAGCACCTCTCCTCATTGGCTTCTCTATTGCTTGGAGAAGGAAGTTATCACTAACACACTCTAGGAACCTCCTGGATTACTTATGCCCTGCTGGGTTGTCCCTCCAGCAGATATTCACAGAATCACAGAATCATCTAGGTTGGAAGAGACCTCCAAGATCATCTAGTCCAACCTCTGACCTAACACTAACAAGTCCTCCACTAAACCATATCACTGAGCTCTACATCTAAACGTCTTTTAAAGACCTCCAGGGATGGTGACTCTACCACTTCCCTGGGCAGCCTGTTCCAATGCCTCACAACCCTTTCGGTAAAGAAGTTCTTCCTAATATCCAACCTAAAACTCCCCTGGTGCAACTTAAGCCCGTTCCCCCTCGTCCTGTCACCAGGCACGTGGGAGAACAGACCAACCCCCACCTCTCTACAGCCTCCTTTAAGGTATCTGTAGAGAGCAATAAGGTCACCCCTGAGCCTCCTCTTCTCCAGGCTGAACAAGCCCAGCTCCCTCAGCCGCTCCTCGTAGGACTTGTTCTCCAGGCCCCTCACCAGCTTCGTCGCCCTTCTCTGGACCCGCTCGAGCACCTCGATGTCCTTCTTGTAGTGAGGGGCCCAAAACTGAACACAGTACTCGAGGTGCGGCCTCACCAGAGCCAAGTACAGGGGGACAATCACTTCCCTAGCCCTGCTGGCCACACTGCTTCTTTCAAGCCAGGATGCTGTTGGCCTTCTTGGCCACCTGGGCACACTGCTGGCTCATATTCAGCCAGCTATCAACCAATACCCCCAGGTCCCTTTATGCCAGGCAGCTTTCCAGCCAATCTTCCCCCAGCCTGTAGTGTTGTGCCTCGAGTGCAGGATCTGGCACTTACCCTTGTTGAACTTCATACAGTTGGCCTCAGCCAATAGATCCAGCCTATACAGATCCTCCTGCAAAGCCTTTCTACCCTTGAGCAGATCAACACATGCACCTAACTTGGTGTCGTAAGTTAGGTGGTTGAAGTCCCCCATGAGGGTCCTGCCCCTCCTGTATGTCTACAGAGGGCCTCATCTGCTTGTTCTTCCTGGTCAAGTGGCCTGTAGCAGACACCCACTATAACATCACTTTTCCAGTCCGTCCCTTTAATCTTAACCCATAAATTCTCATCTGGCTCTTCATCCACCTCCAGGCAAAGCTCCATGCACTCTTTCTGCTCTCCCATACAAATGACCCCTCCCCATCTTCCCAGCCTGTCCTTCCAAAAGAGCCTGTATCCCTCCATTGCAACACTCCAGTCATAGGACCCATCCCACCATGTCTCCATGATCCCAACATGGTAATAGCCCTGCAATTGTACACACACATATACGTCATCACGGTGTGTGTGGTTTTTTTGTTGTTGTTGTTGTGTTGTTTTTTTGTTTTGTTTTGTTTTGTTTTTTTCCCATACGGTGTGCATTAGTGTACAGGCACTTAAGAGAGGCATCCCAGCATAGAAACAGTTTGGGAGATTTCTCTGTAATGGTGCCTTGTAGGCGCTTCCCTGCCTCCATGCAAGTGCTGGACATGACCCTGGTTAAGCCCCATTTTGCTGATTTTGTGATCCATTCCTGTAGTCTATTTCTCATTACTGCTACTACCTCGGAGTCTAATTGTGCTCTTTTAAGACTAAGAGGTGGTAGTTCTCAGAAACTCTTCCCTTATTGGTACTGGTGAGTGGACTAGACAACCCACCTCCTCCCTGGACAAAACAGCCACGTGCTCAGATAGAGTTTTCCAGCTTGCAGCTGTCCTGTTCTAGCCTGTAGAACACCATTCTCTAAAGGGAAATCCTTTGCCATGAAGAGATAATGAATGCATCCTGCTATTGTGTATGGGAAGTGTTTCTGCCAGCAATCAGCTCCTTGCTCTTGAAGACAGAGGGAGATCTGAGACCCATCCTGCTGTAGTCCAGAACAAAGCCAGAGCAAAGCAGTTCCAGTGCTCCCACTTGTCTTTGGGTTTTGTTATGATGTGCTTGGCTGCAACATGGTATTTCTCTGTAACCTGTTGTAGTTGCGTAGGGCAGACATAGCATTATTTCTGCTACACTGCCTCTGTGCCTTGCTCTCTCAGTCTGCCTACAGCATGCTACTGGGACAACCCAGGCTTCACCCAGCCTTCTCTCAGCCCAGGGTGCACCGGTGTCCCCCCCTGCACACCATGCTAGCCATGGCCAGGTCTAGTCTGCAACAGGCTAATACACCTCTCCCATGTCCTACAGCATACCCCATCCTTATCTGCATCTTGTGCCCCATGCTGTTCCACTATATCCTAGGCCTCAGATGCTCCCATGGATGCTATCATTGGCACCTTTCTGTTGTCACCCCCAGTAACACCTCCATCATCTCACTGTATTGCTATCTTCCTCCACCACCCCTTATCCAGGGTACCTCCCCAGCCATCCAGTGTTGCCTCTCAGTTCTGTGAGGGACGTACAGATCCGGCACCTGCTTGGGCTTGGGGCACTCCTGGCCTCTTCTCATGTCTGCCACCCACATTGCAGGGCAGCCAGCTTGGTCCCAAACTGTCAGGGTATGCTCACAGCACCCTGTTTCAGGGCCAGCCAGAGCTGGTTGCTTTCCAGCAGTGCAGAGTTCAAGAAAAATGCACTCTGCTCTGGAATTCCTTACTTCTGGGTACTGTGATATCAAACTGTGTAAATTAAGAAAGTAAATACCCACATTCACAGAGAAAAATCCACCACACGCTTTAAGCACAAGGACATCAATGCTAATCCAAGAAGTTGAGGTTGGTACAGTGTGCCAAGGAGGTGGCAGTACAGGAGGGAAGTCTCTGAATCATAGACCCCGGCTCTCACAAAAATCTTCAGTTTCCCAGGCCAACAAGGGGTGACACACAGTTGGACCAGGTGTTCACTAAAAGGAAGAACTGCCTAAGGATGTGGTAATCAATGATAGCCTTGGCTCTAGCAACCATGAAATAATAGTAATGTTCAGTATCCTAAAGGGAGTAAGGAAGGAGAGTAGTACAGACCAAGGACTTAAGACCTCAGCTTCTACAGGGATGTGTTAGATGGAAGGGTTCTCATGGGAAGCAGGTCTGAAGACCAAAGCACAGGAAAGCTGGTAAGCCTTTAGGACATCATCTTCCAAGCACAAGAACAGTCCATCCCAGCACTCGGGAAAACAAGGTTACATATCAGGAGACTGCTTTGGTTAAGCAGAGACCTGTAGGCTAAGCTGCAAAAATGCAGCATATGGGAGGTAGACACAGAGACAAGCTACAAAGGAAGAGATTATAAACAGTGCCTGGGCATATAGGGGTCATATCAAGAAAGCTAAACTTCAGGTGAGACTTGTGAGGAAAACTGAGGGTAGTAAGAAGAGCTTCTACCACTGTATTGGTAGCAGGAGGCGAAATAAGGACTTACTGCTGAATGGGGTGGGTGATTTAGTGACAGCAGACTGAGACACTCAATGCCTCCTTTATCTTGGTCTTCACCAACAAGCCCTCCCAGGCCCTTCATGCTTATTGAAAGGGTTCAGAGAGCTTCTTGACAGGGTTTAGGATTGAGTCAGTATTTCTTCAGTGACCTTGACCCATATGAATCCATGGGACGCAACAGGCTGCATCAAAGGGTGCTGACAGAAATGGACTTGTAGAAGTGCTCTTTCAAATGTGGTGGAGACCAGAGGAGATCCCTGACAACTGGAGGAAAAGCACCCTGGCTTCAAAAAAAGGCCAAAGGGATTATCTGGAGAGCCTACCCTGTTGTCAGTG
This sequence comes from Anas platyrhynchos, assembly GCF_047663525.1. Classification (NCBI taxonomy): domain Eukaryota; kingdom Metazoa; phylum Chordata; class Aves; order Anseriformes; family Anatidae; genus Anas; species Anas platyrhynchos. Next base: position 207,385,023 of record NC_092587.1, on the reverse strand, counting down.
TCGCTTTGGTCTCTGGAAAAATCATGGAATTAGTCCTCTTGGACCATGTGTTTGGCCACACAGAGGAAATTGGGAAGGCAGCAGCCAGCAAAGATTGAGCAAGACTAAATCATGACTGAGCAGTCTGTTTGCTTTCTGTGGTTCATGGCCTGGATCTGTTAGTGAAGGGAGAGCAGTGGATGATGACTGCCTTGACTTTAACAAGGATTTTGACACCTTCTCCCAAGGAGAAGGTCATGGCTTGGAGAGGCACAACCTGGTGGGTAAGAAGTAGGTTTCTGTATAGTTGGGCTCAAAGACTGGTGGCTCGTGAGTTGTGCTATACTTGGAGGCGGGGGCCAAGTGGAGCACCACATCCCTAGAGAATGAGAGCCCATTGGCAGAGGTGGAAACATGAGTTTCAGGCTGGATCTAGGAAAAGGCTTTCCCCATGAGGACTGTCCGGTAGTGGAGCAGGTTGCCCAGAGAGGCTGTGCAGCCTCCTGTGCTCTCCTTCCTTGTGTCCATTGGGCTGGGCAAATGCAAGGCATTTGGGAGTGCTCCAGCAACACAGTCCCCAGATGCCTGTTAATCTAATGGACAGGGGTTTGCAGGACTAGCTGTTTTTTTCCTCACATACCTGCATTACTACAAGAAGGCAGGAGCCTTGTGACAAGCTGAAGACATACAGCATCCTATCAAACAGAATCACAGAATCACAGAATCATCTAGGTTGGAAGAGACCTCCAAGATCACCCGTCCAACCTCTCACCTAACACTAACAAGTCCTCCACTAAACCATATCACTAAGCTCTAAATCTAAACATCTTTTAAAGACCTCCAGGGATGGTGACTCACCCCACATGCATGACCCACCATGGGGGTCTGCAGTTGTCCCCACTTCTGTTCATAGCCCACAACAGGAGTCACAGCATACTGAGGTCATGTGGGGAACAGCAACAGGCACAGATTCCCAGGAGGAGGTTTTTCCAACAGAATCTGCATCTCCCAGACACATAAACATGCCCACTGCCAACAGCAGTGATTCAGTATATTACATCTCACATAGCCTCTACTTACTGGTGTCACACAGCAGAATATTCACATGTTCCTGTGCTCCTTTTCTGTTCCCTTAACCTTTCTTTCAGGCTCTCTCCTGCAGTACATCTTTGGCTTTACTGACCACCTGTACTTGGTCTCTGCCAATCTCTAGCACCTACTAAACTTCTTTTTTGTATAACACATGGTCTGTCTTGGGTGTTCTCACAGTTCCAGCATTCCCAGGGGCCATTTTTCATAGCACTCTTTCCCATCCTGGCATCCTGCAAGGGTAAAACCTCTTCTTGCTGGCACATGTTGAGAGTTCCAGGTGATATGTAGCCAAAGAGAGAAAATACTCCCTGGTAAAGAAAATAAGAAAGAAGCAGGAACTACTTTCCCAAGAGCCATGAGAGACCCACTGCATTTGGCTTGGAATGGGTTTATACTAAGCTAAAGATGCAGCATTGGCTTCCTAGCCTGTATCTGTCACCAGACCCTGCTGGATTAGGCACTGTCAGACCCAGGCTGCATGGCTTGCAAAGAGCCACAGCCACCCCTCCGCCAGCAAACAGCATGGGCTGAATGCTCCCTAAGTGAAGAAGGCAAGACAGGACCCACATGCAACCCAGGCAGTGACCCCACTGATGGTTGCGGTCCCACACGATCCAAACATGGTGAGCAGAGCCAAGTGCTGGTAATATGGTCCATTGACAGTCCTGGGCAAAGCAAGCAAGAGCCAGTTTCAGCGTCCTTCCAGAGAGTCAGGTCAAGGCCACATGTAGATAGGGACAGAGACAGAGATAGAGTTAAGGCTACAATACACATCTGAGGGGTCTGTCCAGGAGGTGAGCTGCCTACAGCATAGGTCTGGGGTCAATCTAGGAGGCAGGACTAGACACAGTATCTAACATAGTACGCTAACATAGCTCTGGCCAGGCATGGGTGCCCAGACCTGAGCTTGAATGGAGCCCCTAGAGCCATGGACAGAAGGTGTGGGGTAGGTTCCCTGGTTGAGGCTGATCAGGGCCATTAAAGCCTATTAGTGCCCTTAGGGCTCAGATTCTCCACCATCTACCTCTTTAAGGAGGATATTAGTTTGTGTCAGGCAATGTCAGCTCCACGTTACTCCGTAGCAGGTACCACTCAGCCAAGACCATGCAGCTAAGGCACAGAGGGCAGTGATCAGAAGGATCCGATTCCCTTAATTAATTAATTATTCACTCCTAGTTCATATCTGAATCCTAAAAAGATAGGCTGGCAGTTCTAAGACTATTTGGAAATAGGCTGCATGCCTGTGGGGTTGGTTTGTTTGTTTGTTTTGTATGTGTTTGTTTGTTTTCTATTTCCTTCTTACATCAGATGAGGGAAATAATAGAATATGAGAGAGACTACCCCCAACAACACACTGTGCAGCAGCACAGACCAAAAGCTGGGTTGCAGAGGAAAAGCTGACGGAGGAGAAATTAAGATTTTGCTTCCTGCACAAGTGAAGCAAAAGGCAGAAGAGGCAGGAGGAAGCAAGGGAGAGTGTGCTTCTTCAATATGATGGACCAGCCTGAAAAACGAGCATCCTAATGCTACTGAAGGCATTAGCCTGGAGATCTGGTTGGAGACAAGGGGGCTGGAGACTGACCTTAGGGCCTCACAAAAATCCCTTTAAGGGATTCTGCATTTCACTGCAGACTTTGGAGACAAAATGTTCAATATGGGTAGTTGTTCATCGGTTCTGCTGCCATGTTCCAAAGCAGGATGGGAGAGAGGGGACAAAGGCACTCAAATGCTGACAGCAGCTGAGTGGGCAGCAAGCCCTTACGGACAACCCCAGCAGGACATTTTGTGCATCATACAGCACCTCAGCATCTACACGGGTTGTGTGTGACCACAGTAAAAAGGCTGAATGTGTTCTCAAGTCTGTATGCAGGCTGAACTGTGAATATTAAGTGTTTAGCCAGATACTGTATACTCAGAGCTAGGAATATCACAACAGCCATGTCAATACTGGTATGTAAAAAGCATGGTAGCAGGAGAAATGTACTAATTGAAAAACACACAAAAATGTGAAATGTTAAAACAAAATAGCTACAGTTTGGCACCGTCACCCACAAGGATCACTGAGTGCAAATCCTGGCTCCATACAGGACCACCCAAAAATCAAACTGTATGTCTGAATATTGTCCTGTTTAATATCTTCATGAATGGTCTGGGTGATGGGGCAGAGTGTAACCTCAGCAAGGCTGCAGATGGCACAAAACTGAGAGGAGTGGCAAATACACCAGGGGGTTGTGCTGCCCTCCAGAGGGACCTGGACTGGCTGGAGGAATGGGATGACAGAAACGTCACGGAGTTCACCAAGAAGTGCAAAGTCCTGCCCCTGGGGAGGAACAAGTCCAGGCACCAGGACATGCTGGGAGCTCCCAAGGTGGAATGCTGCCTGACAGAAACGGACCTGGGGGGCCTGGTGGACATAAAGATGCTGAAGGGACTGTACCATCTCTGACAGGAGGAGAGGTTGAGAGAGCTGGCACTGTACAGCCCGGAGAAGAGAAAGCTTGGGAATCTCATCAGTGTCTGTAAATACCTGAAGGGAACACTATCTCTTCTTAGCATATAGGGTTGTAGCTGCACATTCTGTAGCCTTGGACAGAAACACAGCATGCACTTTGGCTCTACACATTGTGCCTAGTGTAACCATGGTGATCCTGCAAGCTTGTGCAGGTGTTCTCTACAGGTGAAGTGACCCCACAGCTTTGTCCACGTCTCGTATCTTCAGGCCGACCTTCTGAGCACATGCAGGTGTCTTATGCAGGTGTCTTTTATGCACATGGGGACATGCAAGTGTCTTGGACAAAAGTGCAGTGGTCCTGTGAGCTCATGTAGGGACCTCATATTGGTGTTGTGATCCTGCAGGTTAGTGTATTTCCCATACTCACACAGTGCCCCTGCAAGTTCATGCAGGTGTCTTGTTCCCAGCTGCAGCCTTCTCCTCTCCTTTCTCCTCCCACATAAACTCCTCCTGGGAAGAGCCAGTCTTGGCTCTGCAGGATATTCAAAATCGGAGGCGGGGCTGCTGCAGAGGATCCACTCAAGCTCAGAGGTCTGACTCCTGCAGACACACGTTCAAGCAGCAGCCCTTGCACAACCCCAAGTGGAGGGCTCTCCCATAGACAGGCTGACCCCATTTTCCTAATTTCTCAGGCAAAAGTCAGGAGCCTCCTAAGTTACAGTAAATCCAGCTGTTCCAAAATTTTGGGTGGGCACTAAATAGAGAGCCTGGGGCTGATCTGGATTAGCTTTTAGCAAAGTTCCTAGAAAAATGTCCAGACTTGGTTTAAAAAATTCCAGGAGTGGTGAATTTGCCACAGGCCTTGCTGAGCCATTTTGGTGGTTAATTAACCTCACAGATAAAAATGTGCAGCGTCCCAGATTGCCTGTGCTCTGCAGTCTGCAGCCATGGATCCCAGCTGTGCATGCCTGATGGACTGTGGTGTCTGCCATACCTAGTGGCTGATCAAACACTGCACTGCCACTTGGAGAAGTGCCCAGGCAGCATCACTCCCTACCAGAGACAGCATCGTGCTGGCCTTCAGGGGCTGTCAGGCCCCACAAGCATGGGCTAGCTAAAGGCAAGCAGCCAGCCCCATCCCACAGGAGGCAGGCAGAGGGCATCAGCGGTCTGCAGGCAAGGAGGGCTTGGGCTGGGGCCACTAGGTACAGTCCTGTGCCCTCTCCATACAGTGACAGACACAATGTGAATTGTACAGCAGCCCCACACTGAGCTAACATGCTCCGCTGCTCCTTCAGATGTGTTTGCTGTTCCTGTGGCTTTTCTCTAGACTTTGGTTTAGCACCACACCGCCAAGTAAGACAAGGACCAGACACAAATCTACAGTGCTGGTATAGCAGTGACACAACCTCTCTTGGACACTAAGTGGTCTTGTGCACAAACTGTTTGTGCTAGACCTCTTACCTGCTTCTTGAGGGGCCATCAAAACAGGACAGGGAGGTGGCGTGATAGATACACATGAATAGGGAACTTCTCTCAGGATCCCTTGCACTGGCTGTACAGCTAGGTTTGTGTCTGTTGCCAGACTCTTGGCTCCATCAGGCATTCCTGCAGGGAGATGGCACTGGGTACTGGGGAGCAGGCAGGGAGATGATACTGTATTGTACGATAGTGAGAGCTCACCTGTTTCTCCCCTGTTCCCAAAACCCGACCCAGCTCCTGTGGCAGAAAGCTGGAGTTCCAGATAACTTCCCCTGTAGGTGTCTGTCTTATGACAGGTCAGATTCATACTCTAATATGAACAACTCCAACTGCTATCTGTCTTTATCATTAGGTCTCTGACTTAACACCCTCCTGTTGCTCCCTGACAGCCTCAGCTTGATATCTGGGGCTCTAGATGGATTCTGATCTGAATGATGCAGGTTTATAGTAGTCGCATCCAGACTTGTGACCCTCATGCTGCATCTCACCTGTGGCCCTGCCAACCAGATACTCAGCCTGTGCTGCACACAGTGACCATTTCCACTCAGTGGCCCCATCCCAGCCTACTTCATGAGCCCTCTGCAGCCAGCCATGCCCTGCTCTGAACCCCTGAGCCAAAGCTTCCTCAAGCCAGGAGCTCCTGGCATGTCCAAGATGCTGTTGCTACTGCAGGAGCAAGGAGAACACAGCAAAGGGAGCTGAGGCAGGATGGAGGGAGGAGTTTGAACAGAGCAGGAGGCAGGTGGGGCCAGTTCCCCGGGCTGCTGTCATGGCACCTATGTCTCTGAGTGCTCTGCATCTGGAGCAGTGAGGGAGATCTTGTTCTATGGCACTTCTTCCAGCAGCTGCTGTATGGTAGGGGAGCAGATCTCCTCTGAAGGGAGCACTGTGCTTGTTGTCGATGTGAACTCAGCTTCTCTTCCTTGGCGTCCCCTTGGAAAAGGCCCACAGGCCTTGGGGCAGGAGGGCTGGCGGGGGAGTGTCACAGGTGCTGCCTCCCCTCCCTGGGGGAGGGGCTGTGGATGTCAGGCAGGAGAACCAGCAAGGGGCTCCCTCAGGTGCTGCCTCCCCTTCTGTGGTGAGAGCATAATGAGGTCCTACCTTTTCCTACTTTATTCCTTCTTCCCTGGCCCAGCAGTCTCTGGTCTCACTCTGGTTGTTCGTCCATCTCTGAGGATCTGGTGGTAGCTCAGGTTGGGGGCCCTGCCCGTAGGAAGGAGCTGTTTGCAGCCCCCAGCTGGGCCCTTTCCTTGGCGCGCATGCAACGTTCCTGTGCTTCTCGCTCACGGGAGCCGAGGCCCCAGCGCTGCTGCTGGGAGGAGCTGTGGCTGACGAGGCCTGAACTCCACTTCACCCGGGCCTGGCCCAGCTGCCTCCCTCCTGGCTCCGTCCTCCAGCTTTGTTCTCCACACCGAGCTCCCAGCTGGTGAAAGAGCCGTGGGCAGTGATGCTGCGGTCAGGGGGAAGAAGCTGTTTTCTACTGAGCTGAGCTGCAAAGAGACAGAGGTGGAGCAGGACCTTGCAGACAGGGAGCAGTTTTAATCTTCCTGCTGTGTCCGTAGATGCTAATGTAAAGCTTGTGCCACGGGGTCTGGTAGGTCCAGCTGTCAGAGGGCAATGCCACCCCCAGGCATTCTTCTCAAAGCCCAGGGCTGCCAGGCACAGAGCTCTGACAGTGGGGCAGAGCCTGGGACATGGGTAAGGAGGGTCTGGTTTGCTTCTCAGCTTGTCTTAAGTGTCCTTGCAGAAGAGAAAGAGCAGAGGGCCAAGGCCAGCTGCTGCATGAGTGTGGGTTGTCTCTGGATGGCCGATCAAGCTGGGTGCAGGAGGGATGCTTGTCTGCTAGATCTTTGGCATCTCTGCACCTTTTTGCACCCCCATCCTCCCCCTGTACAGCCTTTTTCTTTGCTAAGGGAAGTCTGTAGACCTGGGCAGTGGATGTTGCCCTAGGGTTGCAAGAAAGGTTTTACCTGGAACAAGCCACCTCTGGCATGCAGGCACCCATGGCAGCGCTGTAGACAGCAAGCATGGTGCAGCTCTTGCGAGTCTGCAATGCAGTGCTCCCCAGCCCTGTGTCCCCTCCTGGGAAGTGCCAGTGTAGGCTGACCCTGGGGTGCCTGCTTCTGCCTGCCACTGCCTAGGGCACCACCTGAATATGTGTGACCCTGCAGGACCTGTCCTCCTTCAGAGAATGCTGCAGAGGAAGTCATCTTGTCTGGGACAAGGATGTCAGGAGTGAGTCACTAACAGTCAGAATGCTTTGCTGTGGCCACCTTTGAGGGCTGTGCAATAATTGTGGGCTGTGGAGTAGAGGACAGTAATGGGTTATGAAAGTGGTGGGCTGGGTCTGTCTGCTTAGGCTGGTGGTCTCAATAGTGCTGCCCTGCTTAAGTAGTGCCTTCTCCTATCCAGGTGACAGCCACCGATGCTGACAGCGGCCTCTTTGGCTCCCTTTCCTACTCTGTTGGTTCTGGCATCGGCAGTGTGGTCCCCACACAGTTCAGCATCGACAAGAACACGGGGCAACTGTGTACGGTGCAGCCTCTGGACCGTGATGAGGGCACGTCTGCCTATGATTTCACCATCACTGCTGTTGATGGGGTGAGTGCTGCAGATGCCAATGGGGATGCAATGCTGCTGTCGCAGCACTGTGCAGGGGATACAATTGTCCTCGCCCCTGCTGTTTGCCCCATCTCTGATCTGTTTTTTTTCCACAGGGTGGCTTGAACTCCATGGTGTATGTGAAGGTTTTCCTGGAGGACATAAACGACAATCGGCCAGTGTTCTACCCGCTAGAGTATGCTGCCAGCATTAGCACACAGAGCATGCCGGGTACAGCTGTGCTGCGTGTTACTGCCCATGACAAGGATGAAGGTCTGCATGGGAAAGTGACCTACCGCATTGTCTTGGGGAACTCACCCCCTCTCTTCTCTATCAACAAGGACACAGGTGAGAGAGCTCAGGGCCAGCCAGAGGAAGCATCAGCCAGAGCAGTGGGATGTGGGAAGATGTGAAAGTCATTCTGAATGTTTCTGTTTGGCCAACTCAGCAATTCAGGCTGCCACCAGAATATGTCTGTTCCTCTCCTGGATATTTCTTCCTTGTCCCAGTGTCTTGATCTCCCAGCTGCCCATTCTGAGACTCAATCTCTGACTCCTTGGTTCTGTTCCCTGCTCTCTTCTTTATTTGTCCCCTTTTTCTTCCTCATTTTCATTGTCATCCCGAACTCAGTGCACCTTTCCTCCTGCATGCTGCTTGTTTTGTCTCATCAAGCTTTATCCTGCTTAGTTTCTTGTCCCTGCCCAGTTGCCTCCTCTCCCCTGATCAATTTACTCTCTTCCCTCATAACGCTATTAGCCACACAGTCCAACCTTTCTCATTGCCTGTCTTGTCTCTTGCCTTCTTTGGCCACCAAAGTCAGACCAGTTTCTGCTGGGGAGGTGTGTGCATGGGTATATGGTGCCAGGGCCCTCAGTGGGACAGGGTGGTGTCCTGTGCTTGGCAGAGGCATCAGGGTCTGCCCACATTGGTCCCCAGGTTGCCAAAATTTGGCTGGGATGAGAACAGGCCTACTGGCCATCCTAATGCAGGCCCACCTCCTTTGTAGGATTTGTCTTGGAAGGTTCTGCAGTTCTACATTTCCTCAGGAGCCTACTCACAGCCCAGATCCCACCTGCCACTGCTGCACCCTGACCATTGCCCTGTGCCCCCACATCAGAAGTTCTGTTCCCTCCTTCCCCTCTCCCAAGACCTGCTCTCTGTCTTACTTGTCACAGCCTTCATTGCTGCTTAGCTCAGGACTAGACATGAGGCTGAGAAGGGAGAATTTGGGGATCTTTTCCCATCAGGGTTCCTATTTACTCCAATTCTTCCATGGCAAGTTGCCTTGAGGCACACACTGTTTGCTACCCTTTTAGGTTTCTCATTTCCAGATCAATCTGATCTAGCTGGTGGCATCCCTGCCCATGGCATGGGTGTTGGGACTATATGATCTTTAAGGTCCCTTCCAACCCAAGCACCGTTCTATGATTCTACAAATTTCAAGCTTGTAGTTTGTCCTGTTGCTCTGGTGCCACATGATGTAGGGGTGCAGGCTTAGTGCCCTCTGAACGTCTTTATTCCCTAGGTGTCATCTCCCTCTCATGGTCCCTGAGTGGTAAAGCCAACACCCTGGTGCAGCTGGTGATCTCTGCACAAGATGGAGGAGGCCTACAGGCACAGCCAAATGCCCGAGTGAACATCAGCATCGTAGAGGGCACAGTCTCGCCCCCCATCTTTGAGCAAGCCCAGTACTTCTTCACAGTGCCTGAGGACATTTTGCAGGGCACCAACGTGGGGGCTGTCCGTGCCCAGAATCCTCCAGGTATGGGCCTGGCACTTTTATATGCAGTCACTTTCCGCTGTTCCTGCATTGTTTTGAAAGTCTGGTATCACACTTCCTCAGAGAGCAACCCCATTCTGGGAGCTCCATGCATGCTCAAAGGCATGCACATCTGAATGTGCACCCCAAGATTGTCATTCTGTTCCAGTACTCGCTGTCAAACATGCTTTGTGTACACACACACCGTGCACACAAACATGCACAGTGCTGCTCTATATCTCCGGACCAGAGTCTGCCCTAAACAGCAATGTCCAGCCCTGCTGCTGTCTGTAGCAGGCTGAGGAGGTGGGCCAGGTACACAAATCATTCCTCCTGTCTTCATTTCCCTATCTGCAGGTCATGCCGATGACATCTTTTATTCCATCTCCTCGGGGGATCCTCATGGCTATTTTTCCATTGACTCTGGATCTGGGCAGCTCCGCACCAGCCTGCCTCTTGATCATGAGTCTCAGGCAGTCCTCATTCTAGATGTCCAGGCCCGAAGTGGTTCACCCCCTGCCTATAGCAACACCCGTGTGAAAATCTCTGTGTCAGATGTGAATGACAATGCACCAGTGTTCCCAGCCAGCTCTGACTCCATTCTGCTGCCAGAAGCCACAGAGCCTGGGACTACAGTGTACACTTTGCAGGCTGAGGACCGTGACAGTGGTGCCAATGGTCAGGTGAACTTTGAGCTGGTGTCAGGAGGTGATGGCACCTTCAGTGTTGAGCGCTCAACAGGGACAGTGCGACTGGTCGGGGCACTGCAGTATGAAGCCAGCGCAGCGTACAGGCTGGCCATTGTGGCCCGAGACAGTGGAGTTCCCCAGCTCAGCTCCACCTTCACACTCCTGGTGCATGTGCAAGCTGAGCATGACAATGGACCCATCTTTGACACACTCACCTATCGTGTGGAGGTGCGGGAAGGTGTGCCTGTCTCCACTCGCTTCCTGCAGGTGCGGGCCCTGGCACGTGATGCAGAAGCCATGACCCTTACCTACCATTTGCGTGCAGATGGGGATGCTGCCAGCTTTGGCATCATGCCTGAGAGTGGTTGGCTGTATGTCAAAAGTGCCCTGGACCGGGAGACACGGGACCTGTATGTGCTCACAGTGCTGGCATCGGCAGGAGGCAGTGCCACAGGGGGGGAAGCCCGGAAAACAGGCACCAGCACTGTACGAATCAGCATCACTGATGAGAATGACAACAGCCCTCGGCTGAGTGAGGAGCGTTACTTCTTCACTGTTCCTGAGAATCAGGCTCCTGGTAGCAGTGTGGGAAGGGTGATGGCAAGTGACCGGGATGCTGGACAGAATAGCCGTCTCACCTACCGTCTGCTTCAGCATGAGCCCAACTTCCTTATCCACACACAGACAGGTGAGAGTCCCCCTAGTTTCTTGGGCTGGGGCTGGCTGGGGAAAATACCCAGGGCAGGTCAAAAGTGATGCAGGCCAGGCCAGTATCACAACAAATTAATCATCTTCCTACCCCTGCAGTGCTGGGCTCCCCAGCAACACACTTGAGCACAGGCCCTTCTCTAAAGAGGATTTCTCCCTCACAGGGGAGCTCAGCACCAAGCACAGCCTAGACCGCGAGCAGCAGTCCAGCTACCAACTGTTGGTGATTGTGCAGGATGGAGGAGCACCACCCCGTAGTGCCACAGGAACCATCTATGTCACTGTCCTGGATGAAAATGACAACACTCCTGCTTTCCTTCATGTGGCCAGTGGTCAGGAACTGCCTGTGCAGGTAGGTGCAGCAGGCTCAGGTCCTAGTGGGGCAGCAGCATGGTAGCCTTTGGGCTTGGGGGCAGGTAGGGGAAGGGCACACAGCAGAGTCTCAGGGTGGGAGAGCAGTCACAGGTTGCACCCATGCAGCAGCCAGGGCAGTCTGGCAAATCTGAGGGAGATGTGCTAAGATGGGCATGCCCTTGGGAAATAGAGGCCTCCTTGTACACAGAGTGGGGACTGCAAAGGGCTCTGGTGCCAATAGGACTGAGCAGCAGGCAGAAGGTCTTGGCTCACAGCTGCTTGCAAGGAGGAAAGGTGAAGGGGAGCCCCAAACCTGAGCCAGCAGACCCAGGAGTAAAACGCTCACAAGCAGGCAGGCATGGGGTGCATTTATCTTCTGGGTCTCAGGACTTTCAGCGTAGCCACTGAGGTTTCTGGGAGGTCAAGAAAGCACTGCCCAGGTTGTTGAGAATCTGTGATGGGCTCCAACCCAGCTTTCCCTCTCAGTATGGCCTGGTGGCTGTGGTCACCCATGCTCCCAGTGTGCTGTGGACTGAGCTATGTCTGTGCTGCTGAAGAAAAGTGGTAAGGACCAGACCTCATCTCCCAGCCCTGCTCTGCTGTGGCCCCTCTGGAGCAGCTTCTGTGGCCAGGACACCAGCAGTGATGGAGGGCAGGGTGGGGGATGTAGACCCTGTCCTCATTCTGTATGGAATGGGGAACACCTACAACTGAAAGGATACACTTGCACTGCATCCTTACAGCACTTCAGGCAGCCTGCTCAAAGCCACTTGTGTCCCACTGGGTTTTAAACATCCTGGTGATGGGAGCCTTTCCTGTGTTGCAGGTCCTGCCAGGGCCAGGCTGTGCTGGCAGGTCGCTGCTGCAGCTGGGAGGCCATTGACATGGCCTGAGGTGCTACAGCTCTGGTCAGGCCTGCCCTGATGGTTACTGCTTCCCTTCCTGCTCCATCCACAGCTCCCCTTGCCCAGACTTTCTTGTGCCTGTCCATCTGACACAGCTTGCAGATCTGTCTGGGAAGGCATGGACTGTATGATAGCATCTCTCAGGGCTTGGTGGAGGAAGGGAAGGCAAAGTTAGTCTCATGCTCTCTCTGAGCACTGGCCTTTGGGTCACTCCTGCAGGCCAGGGCCAGCTGGCCATTACACTGCTGGGTGTAATAGAACAGGCTCTGCAGAATGGCATTGCTAGCACTCTCTGCAGTCTGCTAAATGTCCTTGCTTATGTGTGGGGACACCAGCAGCACAAGTGTGCTGCAGTGGATTCCATCGTCTGGGCCATGAAACAATGGGAGTGTTCTGCTGGAGCTCAGGTCTCTTCTCTTGCGAAGGTACCACAAAAGCATGTGCATCCTTGAGGAGACACAGCAAGGCTGAGGTGTCAGCCTTGGAGTTCTGAGGGCAGGTAAATGCAATGAGAGGAAAGATGGGAGATGGCATTCATTGTTGCTAAGTAGAAAGTGCTAATATACATGGCAAAAAGCAATATGAATTTCACTTACATAGTGATGGGCTCTGAAAAGGCAACTGAAGTCTAGGAAGAAGATCGAAGTATCGCTGTAAATGCTTTGTGAAAATATCGGCTCAGGACTCAGCAGCAGTCAAAAAGGTGAATCAAATGCTGTATTTTATTAGAAAAGGAACAGAGACTGAGAGAAAAACTCATCTCAATTCTGTGTACATTCTATTGTGCCTTCACAGAATCACTGAATCACAGAACGTTAGGGATTGGAAGGGACCTTGAAAGATCATCTAGTCCAGTCCCCCTGTTGGAACAGGAACACCTAAATCATGTCACACAGGAATATGTCCGGGCAGGTTTTGAATGTCTCCAGAGAAGAAGACTTCACAAGCCCCTTGGGCAGCCTGTTCCAGTGTTCTGTCACCCTCACCGTGAAAAATTTTTGTTTCACATTTAAGCGGGACCTCCTATGTTCCAGCTTACACCCATTGCCCCTTGTCCTGTCATCGGGTGTCACCAAGAAGAGCCTCTTGACACTCACCCTTTACATATTTATAAACGTTAATAAGGTCACTCCTGTGTCCTCTTCTCCAAGCTAAAGAGACCCAGCTCCCCCAGACTTTCCTCGTAAGGAAGATGCTCCACTCCCTTAATCATCCTTGTGGCTCTGTGCTGGACTCTCTCAAGCAGTTACGTGTATTATAGTCATTCCATTGAATAAGCAGTAGTGCTGCAAAAGGCTCAGAAAAGAGTGTTAATGTGATCTCTAGAAGATAATGGCTTCCATGCAGAGAGAAAATACTTGAACATTCTTTGGCATGACAGATACTGCAGGAATATGACAGAGGTGTGCATTGAGTGGCACAGAGCGAGTCATGGGGAAATTAGAGGTTGCACTTTTCACAATACAAAAACTAGGCAGCTTCAGGAAATGACCGGGCAGCAGGTTTAAAATAAACAAAGGCAGTACTTTTTCATGCAGAACATAATTAAAATGTGAAATCATTGCCAAAAGTTGCATGGGTTCAAAAGTAGATGAATTCATGGAAAGAAAAAAATCCAGCAAAGGCTGTTGAACAAAAATATGATCTGTGGCTGAGGAAGTGACTTAGACACAGACTGTTGGAAGCTGGGAAGGTTTCACAGGAGAATTATTCCATACGTACCCTACTTCTTGCATCTTCTCTATGCACTGCCAGCCACTGTTTGAGTTGTGCCTCTCGCTGAGACAGTTCTCTTTGGACCAGGTTGGTATTTGCAACAGCCGTCTTGGAGGGTGGACATCTGACCTGGACAAGCCTGCCTGGTGGTAATTTTACTAAGGTGGAGGTTTTTTCAGAGGCAGAACCACTTCTATTGCTATTTATTTCTCTGTTTGTGCACCTGAAATGTCATTTGTAATGGAGCCTGTGTGGATGCTGCTTTTTTAACTCACCCACTGAGTCACTGCTTTCCTCAAGTGGAGTTTGATTTCTGGTGGAAGGGCAGTGTGACCATGTGCATGAAGTTGGAGCCCCTTGTATCTTCGAAGGTGATTATGAACAGTATGGGGGCAAGCCCTGTCCCAACTTGTTACAGAGAAGGGCTTGGAAGGGGCCTCCTAAGCATGGCCCTGCTCAGAGGTGTCCACATAGATAGTCCTTTTCATAAACAGCTGAGCTATATTTAGAAGGTCCTTTGCCTCCACCACTGCTGTAAAATGCTGTTCCAGATTCCTTGATCTGGTAGTTAGAAACCATCTCTTAATTTCCAGCCTAAACTAATTTCTGACCACTTTATACTCATTTGTTCTTGTGCCAATATTGTGTTTTTGCTTAAATTGCTTCTCTCTCTCCTTGGAATTTCCCTCCCCTTTCCTCTATGTTTACAGAGTGCAGTCACATCACTGTTTGGCCCAGCTAAACAAGTCCAGCTCCTCTGGTTGTTGTCCCCCTCCGCCCCCGCTCTCCTTCTGTGAGCGCCACCAGCGTGGTGCCAGCAGCTTGTGCAACAACATTAACACTTGCCTCCTCTCAAAAGCTTGCAGACTCTTTCCTTGGACTCTTTCTTGGATTGCGTTTGTCCTGTGTATGCATGCATTGAAGCGGTACCACACAGAGATCAGAGAGCACAGCTGGGTCTGTGAGGATGATTTGTGCTGTAGGATGTGAATTTGGTCTGTGACAGCATCATATTGGTGAGAAAGAGATCACAGAATCTGTGCTAAGTGGGCTGCCTGCTCTACTGTTGAGGTGTTTATGGGTGCAAATAGTCACCACTGGAGGAGAGACAGGTCTGCCAGCAGGTGTGGGTTGTTTGCTGAGGGTACCCCTAACACTGATGGATGGTGAGGGACAGTAATGGGGATGTGTCTGTTTCCATAACTATCCACGAAAGGAGTGAGTATCCACTAAAGGAGCCTGTGCTCTTAGTCATATGGTCTGAATATTGGGGGGTTAGACCTGCATGGTGCCAGGAGTTGGACTTGATGATCCTTACAGGTCCCTTCCAACTTGGGATATTCTATGATTCTATGATTCTAGGAGTTTCCATGCAATGCTGTTACGTGTGGCCTCTGTCAGGAAGCAGAGTGTAGTGTTAGCTGAGGATGTGCATAATTCATGCCTTATAGGTACTGTGACGCACTGGCACAGAATGGTAGTCTTAAGTGCCTGCAGACAGCCAGTCAGTAGTGCTAACTAGAAGAAAAGGAGAGAAGGGAAAAGCCCCAGGAGTTGGAGTGTTTGGATGCAGGAAGAACTGCCTGATGCATTTCCATTGATCATGAACTGCCCTGGGCTGGCTGGTGGGAATTGAGGGGACCCTTTCCATTGCCAGTGTGAGTGGCCTCTGCACTAGTTAGAGCTCGAACATTTCTATTCCCCTCCAAAGGGGTCAAATGGGCGTAGAGGGGGTTTTCTTTGCTGCAGAGGCCTTGGGTGTAACTTTGGTGGTGTCCCTCCATCACCCTGCAGCTCACTGCTGCAACATGTGCCAAGGCTGCTGAGCTGCGTTAAGCTGGGCGGCACAGGGGGATGGCAGGGCAGGACCTCTGTCTGTCTGCTTGGCTGCAAACTTCCCCATGTTGTGCAGACTCAGGTCTTGGATGGGGGGCTGTGCCCTGGGCAAGGTGCAGGATGGGTGTAGGAAGACACAGATGCTGTGCTTGGGGTCGGTCGGAATGGCTCTGTGACACTCAGCTGCTCTCTGGGCTGTGCTGCAGGTGTTGGAAGAGAAGCCGTCGGGACTTCTTGTTGCCTCCCTCCAGGCCAAGGACCCTGACGAGGGTGAGAATGGGACCATCACCTACTCACTAATAGGTAGGAGCTGCTGACCTGGCTACCTGGCACTGTTCTCTGTCGTGCAGCCATGACCCTTGTGGGCAGATGGGTGACCACTGCCCCAGACCTGTCAGGCCACAGTCCTTCCTCCATCCCAGCATGTTCTCTGCCCCTCCCTCCTCTGCCTCTCCCTGCAGCATTTCACCTTCTCTCTGCAGGAGCCTGGGCAGAGCGCTTCACACTGCATGTGGCCACTGGAGAGCTGCGGACTGCCACAGTGCTACGCCGGTCTGACCGTGCTGAGTATATCTTCACTGTGACAGCCAGTGACCGGGGCACGGTGCCCCGCAGTACCTCGGCCATCATCCGCATTCAGGTATCCAACACCCCAGCTGCTCTCGTTCCTGTACCATCCACCCCTTGCTCATCTCTCGGAGGACACCATTCTGCTACTTGGCAGCCTTCCTCCATATCCTTCTTGCCCTCCACCACCTTCATCCCAGGGCACCCTCTGCCCTTGCTCAACTGTTGCTCCAGCCCCACCATGGTGGTGGAGAACATGGGATGGGAAGAGACTAGCTGCCACTCATTCATAAATGCTCTCATTCGTAAAGTGGTCAGCATCAGCATTAGTAGTAAACATTTTTCTTCTGCAGACTGGGACAGCCATCCCAGTCCTACACATGTTGTTGCAGAGACAACCTTAGAAGTCCCCTGCCCAGAGGCATTAATTCTTCCCAGCATCTACTGAAAACATTTCTCCTGATGTACAGGAATTTCTTCATGTATGCATAGCTTTTGCACTCACCGTCTGGCGTGTTGGCTCAGATAGCTGAGTCCTTTCTCTGTTGTTAGTAATGAATTTAATTTTACAGCAGAGACTCTGTTTCCCCCCCCAGTCAATGCACTTTCACAGTACACCATTTCACATCCTGTCCCCATTGTTGCAGTTCCCATGGTCACTTGACTCTCTTCGTTTGATGTTCTGTTCTTTCTCTGTACTGGCAGTGCCCTCTAACTCTGTCAGCAAACCTTTAACGTACACAGCTTTCTTTTATTATTATATTAAATTAGATCTACTGTGTTTCCTTTGTGTTTGAGAAGTACTGTGTTAGCCTGGCACATCTGCCTTTAGCCATTCTGCAATACATTTTAAAACTATTTCCTTTTTATGCCATGTCTAACTGTTCTTGTTTTTCAAGTTCCTTGGCCTTCAAAGTGCTGAGACCAGGCTGACACGCTTTTTGTCCCTGAAGTGCTAGTTTGCATGCCCATAATGTAGCTATTTGCTTGGCAGTCACTAGTTCTGATACTCCTCTGAGTTGACAGTTTTGCTGGACTTTATTTTTCCCCAACTCCTTGACAGGAGTGCACTGAGTTCTTCAACATGTTTTCCCTTCAGATGACACAATTACTTTCTCTCACTCCCATCCACAAGTGTACATCATCCCTGAATTAACTTCACAATCTTTAATAAAAGCAGTAATAGTATTTATTTATCTTCAGATCACACTAGGTTGTCTTTCTTCTCTGCACCTCTCATCTGAATGAGCGTTACTTCTCTTCTTGCCCACTCTTGATTATGTTTTGCAGAATTGTTTCTGCTGGCATCTGTTTCTATTACAGTGTCTAACCCAGTCACAGAATCACAGCGTGGCTGAGGCTGGAGTTATCTGGTCCAACCCCCGCCTGCTCCAGCAGGGCCACCCAGAGCCACTTGCCAACAACCACATCCAGGTGGCTTTAGAAGATCTCCATGGATGGAGACTCCACCACCTCCCTTGGCAGCCTCTTCCATTGTCTAACCACCTTTTCAGTGAAGATTTTTTTCTTTAAAAAATCTAGTATTAGTATTAATCTAGTAATTTAATTAATTAATTTAAATAATTTAATTACTCTAGTATTAGTATTAATCTAGTATTATTATCTAATCTAAACCTACACTGGTGCAACTTGAGGTCATTTCCTATTTCCTGTTGCTTGTTACTTGGGGGAAGAGATTGACCCCCCACACTACAACCTCCTTTGAGGTAGTTGTTGAGAGCGGTAAGGTTTCCTCTGAGCCTCCTTTTCTCTAGGCTAAATAACCCCAGTTCCCTCAGCCATTCCTCATAAGATTTGTTCTCTAGATCCTTCGCTACCTTCGTTGCCTTTCTTTGGACATGCTCCAGCACCCTAATGTCTTTCTTGTAGTGACGGGCCCCAAGCTGAACTCAATGTGGCCTCACCAGAGCTGAATACAGAGGGACAATCACTTCCCTAGTCCTGCTGGCCACATTATTTCTGATACAAGCCAGGATGTCATTGGCCTTCTTGGCCACCTGAGCACACTGCTGACTCATGTTGGGCCTGCTGTCAACCAATACCCCCAGGTTCCTTTCTGACAGGCAGCTTTTCTCCAGCCTTCCTCAAGCCTGTAGCATTGCATGTTTTTTTGTGACCCATAGGGTGGTAGGACCCAGCACTTAACCTTGTTGAACTTCATACAGTTGTCTTCGCCTCATCAATCCAGACTATCCAGATCTTGCTGTAAAGCTTTCCTGCCCATGAGCAGATCAACACTCCTGCCCAACTCTGTGTCACCTGCAAACTTACTGAAGGTACACTTACTCCCCTTGTCCAGACCATTGATAAAGTTACTAAAAAGAACTGGCCCTAATACTGAGCCAAGAGGGATGCAACTTGTGACCAGCCTCCAACTGGAGGGTAGACAACATTCACAGCCTTGTGCCCAGTGCCTCCTCTCTCATCACTGGGTGCCACAGAAAAGAGCCTGGCTCCATCTTCCATACACCCTCTCTTCGGATATTTATATACATTGATATACCTGAGCCTTCTCTGCTCATTCAGCAGCTCTGTCTGTCCTTACCTACTCTAGTTCCTCCGGTGAAGCTTGTCTTTCATCCTGTCAAACCTGTGCTCCTTCTCAGCATGTTTTTCAAGTTGTTACTCATCTGTTAGGCCACAAGACCTGTGACCTTGCCTTCATACACCTGCACTCCTCAAGCCCCATGTCCACTGGCTCCCCAAGAGCCCCCCTCCCCACCCTGCCTCCCCAACATGTAAGATCCTGGTATGCACCCCTGACTACTGCCTCTCCTCTCAGGTGCTGCCATCCTCCCGTGTGCTGCCACGGCCCGATGCCACCGTGCTGACACTGCACCCTCTCGAGGGGGTCAAGCCAGGGTCTGTGATTGGCTCAGTGGCACCCCCAGATGCCCCTGCACGAGGACAGCTGACCTACACAGTGGTAGGAGGTGGTGGGGATGGCACCTTTGTTGTTGACAGTGTGACAGGGGAGATCTACGCTGCCCAGGAGCTGGATTATGAAGCTGGGGCACGGCACATGCTTCAGGTGAGTGCTGAGGACACACAGCATGGCTATCCTTCCAGCCGACTGGTGCTGGTACAGATCCATGTGCAGGACTGCAATGACCAGGCACCCACCTTCCCTGAAGACCCCATCACCATTGTGGTGCCAGAGAACGTGCAGGCTGGTTCGTCCATCTTCACCTTCCAGGCGCTGGATGGGGATGGCGTGGGCCCCAACAGCCAGGTGCGCTATGCCCTGCTGCGCCAGGAGCCCCCTGGGGCCCCATTCCAACTTGACAGCCGATCGGGACTGCTGACCCTTCGCCAGGGCCTTGACCGGGAGGCTGCTGCCTCCTTCCTCTTGGTGGTGGAGGCCACAGACCAGGCACGCAATGTCAGTCAGCGCCGCTCGGCAGCTGTGACGGCCCGTGTGTTTGTGACTGACGAGAATGACAATGCGCCCGTGTTTCTGTCACCTGCTGCTGTCAGCGTCATGGAGGATCAGCCAACTGGGTTCGTGGCTCTGCACGTGGTGGCCCAGGACAACGATTTGGGAGAGAATGGGCGAGTGAGCTACTCGTTACGAGCAGGCAACAGTGATGGCCGCTTCCACCTTAACCCCAGCACTGGTGAGGGCCTGGGAGGATGCAGGGTGGGCAGCAGAAACACTGGGAATGTGGGGGCTGAGGGGGGTGCAGGCACATGTGGGGATGTAGCATGGTGCACAGAAGGAGAGTGTGGGCTGGGGAGTACAGATCACCTGGAGGTAAGAAGGACTTACAGGGTGTGGACAGCCCCAAGCATAGCACCTGGCTGGCGTGACCCTGCTGTCTCTCAAGACCCTGGCTCACCCCAGTGCCTGCAGCCTTGTGACACCTCTGTCCAGGGAGTGGTTGGCCCTGATGGCATGCAGTCCCAGATCATCCCTCTTCCCCTGTCTGCAGGTGCGCTCTCTGTTGTGCGGGCACTGAACCGGGAGGAGGTGGTGCAGCACAACCTGACTGTGGTGGCCACAGACCATGGCTTCCCACGCCGCTCAGCCACACAGCTACTCTCTGTGCTGGTTCTGGATGTCAACGATGAGGCTCCCAGTTTTGAGAAGCCTGAGTACGAAGCACACATCATGGAGAACCTGCCAGCTGGCAGCCCTGTACTGCAGGTGCTGGCCACAGACCGGGACCTGGGTGAGGATGCAGGGCAAGAGTGAGCTGCCCAGTTTGGTCAGGAGCCCTTCTTGGGATGCAACTTGCAGGACGAGGTGCACTCTGCTCCCTCCCACCTGGTTTGGAGAGCCTGGGTGTCCATGGAGGGAGGAACCATCACCTGGCCTGGTAAAGAGGGATGGGATGGACCCTGGGAAAATCTGAGAATGAGAACAGAGATTGATTCCCTTTACTTCCCAAGTCAATGGGCTTTGTTCCTTGGAGGTTCCTTATCCCATTTTCCCTTCCACAAGCTGGGCTGGTCTGGGACCTCCCTCCACCACACATCTCTGCCCACACCTTTACTTGGCAGGCAGTGAGAGCATCCTGCTCCACAGTCTGTCTGCCAACTGGATGGGAAGGCTGGGAGGAAGGAGGTGCGGGGCTGGGAGCCAAGTGAGAGATTCTTGGCATTTCTGCTGGGCTGCCCTCAAATGTACTCCTCCCTGCAGGTGCCAATGGGCAGGTGACCTATGGGGGTCTCTCTGGGGGACCATTCTCCATCCACCCACAGACGGGGCTTATTGTCACTACACATGCCCTGGACCGTGAGGAGCAGGAGCAGCATGTGCTGATGGGTATGGCTGTGCTAGTGCATGAGAGGGAGCAGCAGACATGGCAGGGTGGGTTATAGGGAGCACAGAGAAGACAGATGAGTGCTCCTCACTGCTGGGGAAGGGTGGTGTTGCGAGGCGGGCAGGCCATGGGAAGTGATGAGGGATTGCAGAGCATGCAGGGTTGTTGGGTGGTTTGAGCATGTAGGAATGCCAGTGATCCCATGCCTGGCTCCCCTGTAATTGTCTGTGACTTGCATGTGACAGCCTTGGTAGTAGCTCCCAGTTAGCAGGGTACTCTGCAGCACTCTTGCTGTGTTCCTGCAGTCTATGCACGGGATGGTGGCCTTCCCCCCAACCTCTCCAAGGCAACTGTGCGGATAACAGTAGGGGATGAGAATGACCACACACCACACCTAGAGAGTGAATCCTGGTCTGTGGAGGTCCCTGAGAACCAAAGCTGCGTAGCACTCTACACGCTGCGGGCCACCGATCCTGATGGAGGCGAGAATGGGCGCTTGGAGTACCGTGTGGCAGGTGAGGAGCATAGGGACAGAGAGAGCTCTGTAGTTTCATGCTTGGTGATTGGTAGCAGCTGTTCACCCAGGCTTGCTAGGAGCTCTTGGAAGCATCACCTGTGGCAATTCCCGTTCCACATCAGCTCTCTCCTGCTCCAGACCATATGTTGCTACTCCTTCCTCTCAACCCCCTAGTTGCACTGCCCCCGGTAAATGTGCACAGGCCACATTGCCTCATTCCCCAGGCTCTCTCTGGTTCCTCAGGCTCAAATTAGTTCCACACCTCTCTTACCTGCTCTGGCCTGTTGAATTTACAGCTTGTTAAGTGAGATGTCTTTGTTGTTACACCAGGCATTATCTGTGGCAACAGCACTGCTCTGTGAGCTGGTGGATCCAGTTCTTACACATACACACACAGAGCTGGACCAAGGAGGTTCAGTCCCACTTAAGTCCCACTAGGGACTTACAAAGAACAGTTCACTCTACCCTCTCTGGCAGGCCACACTGGGATGGACTTCATGCTGTCCCTCCACGCAGCATAGGTTAGGTCCCTCCTTGTGCCAACCTCAGGTTACAGTAACGCTGTCTTGCTGTTCCCTGTCTTCTTTTCCAGATGGAGACCCTGGGCAAGATTTCACCCTAGACCCTGTCTCAGGTGTCCTCTCCACTGCACGTGCTCTTGACAGGGAGCAAGTTGCTTTCTACACCCTCACAGTGGTGGTGCAAGACCATGGCACCCCTCCACGCAGTGCCACCATGTCAGTCAACGTGCGGGTGTTGGACCTAAATGACAATGCACCTGTTTTTGCTCAGGCCAGTTATGTGGTGGAGGTGCCAGAGGACTTGCCTGTTGGTGCCCTGGTTCTGCAGCTGGAAGCTGAGGACCCTGATGAGGGCACCAATGGGCAGGTTACCTACTATCTGGGCAATGAGTCACTGGGCATGTTCCAAGTAGAACCACAGAGCGGGCGTATCAGAAGTGCCCAGGCACTGGACCGGGAGCGCCACGCCAGTTACAGCTTCCTTGCCAAGGCTGTGGACTCAGCACCATGGGAACCCAAGAGTGCAGCTGTGCGGGTCACTGTCACAGTGCGGGATGTCAATGACCATGCTCCTGCCTTCCTGCACAGCCCGCTGACTGTCAACTTGTCTCGCCACACATCACTCAAGCAGGTTGTGGCCACCATGAGGGCAGAGGACAGGGATGCAGGTGCCAACGCCTCCATCCTGTATCGCCTTGCCACCCCCAACTCTGCATTCGCAATCAACTCCTACACAGGGGATATCCAGCTGCTGCAGCCCCTGGGCTCACTCAGCCAGCGCCAGCGGACTCTCTTCATCCTGGCCACAGATTTGGGGCAACCAGCGCTCTCCTCTACTGGCGTGGTGGTGATCCATTTGCAGGAAGAGCCCTACCGAGGGCTGCGCTTTCCCCGGAGCACCAGTGAAGTGGCCCTGCCAGAAAATGCTGCCCCAGGTATCAGCTGAGCAGAGTGCCCAGCACAGACTGGGATGAAATGGGAGAAGATGGGGAGGAAGAGGGATATTTAGACTGGAGAGCACTGCAGGATTTTTGGAAGTCATCATGCTTTGTGTATATCCAGGGGACAGTAGGGCCTAACTGGTGCCCAGGGTATTGAGGGTGGTAATCCTGTGGGTCACAGGTGCACAGATGCTCCTGGAAGGTCTGCAGGGTTCAGTGGGACCATAGAAAGGCCACAGACAGGCCCTAGAAGTCCTGACTCTCACCTCCTTTGGCAACAGTATCCTCAGGCGGGGCCATGTTCCTCTAGTACAGCACGTGCCCCTGACCTCTGGCACCTGCCCTGAGACTCTGCTGCCCCTTCAACATTGTTCCCTCCCTTACAGGTACTGCTGTCACTAGCATCCAAGCTGTGCACACAGGGGGCTCTTCTGGGCGCATCACGTACAGCATCATCAGTGGCAACGAAAAGAATGCTTTCCTTATCCAGCCCAATTCAGGTACAGCAGCAGGACCACTTGGGGAAGCAGCAAGGGAAGGTCACTTGTGCTCTGCCAGTGCCTGCTCAGCTCAACAAGTCTCAGAGCCCTCCAAAGGCACAGGAACACAGTCTACATATCTACCAGTAAATTTAATGGTATTAGGATTTGGACATAGACACTATCCCATCATTGTCCAGAGGTTGCAAATGCAGCTCTTAGCACAATTTTGGTCCCTGCTAACTGGATCTTTCCCCAAAAAATGTGCAGGCCCAGTTCAGAAGTTAGCAGAGGGCAGTGTTCAGGATTTATCACCAGGGCAGTTCACCAGGGCTGATGAGAAGGCTTTAGATTTGGAGAGGGCTCAGAAGAGCTCAGTATACTATTTCTCTCTATTTGAGAGTGGATGGATGGGTGGAGGGATCGATTGAGTGTAAGGGAACAAAAGAGAAGATGGGGACTGGGTGTGCTGGTGCCTCACTCACCCACTCTCCCCCTGACCCTGCTGTTTCCCCAGGTGCCATCTCAGTTCAGGACTCCAGCAGCCTGGATTTCGAGGCCAGCCCCCGGTTGCGTCTTGTGGTCCAGGCAGAGACAGCAGCTTCCTTCAGCTTTATGGCCATAAACCTTAACCTGCAAGATGTGAATGACAATTTGCCACGCTTCCAGCTGCAGAACTATGTGGCATTCATCTGGGAATCACAGGGCTATGACTCCCCAGTCATCCAGGTAGCACTGGGGGCACAAACAGGGACATCTGAGCCCCTGGCTGCCCCTGCCAGGGTGAGGAGGTGGGGGGCTGTGCCATAGGCCCATGGCTGGCACCTATAAATCTGTAGGTCTGGCCTTGGAGGTCTGTAGTTTGTAGGGCTCCACAACTGCACTGCTGAATCTCTCTTGTGGCTTTGCAGGTCCTGGCAGATGATCTGGATCAAGGAGTGAATGGGCAGGTGACTTATGCTATTAACCAGTCCCTGCCAATGACAGGCTTGTACCACATCGATCCTCAGACCGGCACTATCACTACTGCTGCCATCCTGGACAGGGAGATCTGGTCACAGACCCGGTGAGTAGGGCCGGACCAACTTGTACCGTAGGTATGGGAGGGACATAGGAGCAGCATCCCCAAGGCTGCAGAGGATAGTCTGTTACTTGGTGCCACCCAAAGCCATTGCCAAACAACAGCAGGAACTCAGACTTAGTAGTAGCATGTGTAGCAAATGGCACTGAGGGCATGGCAGATAGTCATGAGATGAGCCTGCGCTCTGTTCAGCCAGGATTTCACAAATCTGAAAAGGCTGTGAAGGGGGCAGTGGACTCTTCAGTAGCTGCATCCATTCTCTTTCCTGCCTGCTTAATCCAGACCGTATCTGTTCAGTCCCTTCCCACTCCCGCACATTGCACCCTCCTGCTCTGCCACATGCCCTCCAGAAGCTATCTCAGCCCTCTTGCAAGTCCCTCTGCATTCAGCCCAAGTCCTCTAGGTCCCTCACCGCATGTGCACATTCTTGACATCCCACAGTCAGCCTAACCACAACCATGTAAGGTGATGACAAACTCTACAAACCATGAATTTAAACCTCCCCCTACCTTTTTACACATGCATGGTTCAGATACAAGGAACAAGGAACAACTTTGTCCAACTCACCAAGGCTATGTTCCTGCTGTCATATGTATGTTTCAAATCTCTCTTCACTCTTCCAAGGCACATGGAGGCCTAGGGGATTCGTTCCATTCACATACACATCACTGCTCCATGCAAACAGAGGCTCCATGTATTCCCCAGCTCCCAAATATGCTCCAAATGCTGTCACCTGTCTCCTTGCATGCCTCAACACACTCTGCCCACATCTTTTCTCACCAACATTCCAGATTCCTGCCCCTTGCACATGCTATGCTATGCAAAAATATAATACATGAAAAATGCTATGGATGCATCCACTGTAACCCCCTTGCAAAAGCCCCCAACCATGCATGTGCACATGACAGGGCTGTGCATGCTCCAGACTCTTGTGCCCACATCCCTGCCTGCTCATATGTTCCAAGTGCTGGGCACAAATCCACTGCCCTCCAAACACAAACCCCAAATGTACATCCATCTGCTGCCCCATATTCCGTATGGGTCCACATCCACTGACTCACGTGTACTCCAGATGCTCTGCACATATCCATTGCCCCATATACTCCAGATGCTGTGCGTAGTTCTACTACCATGTGTACACACTCCAACCCTGCACACATGTGTAGTGCCGCCTTGCCCCATGTTCCAGATGCTATGCATGCACGTACTGGCCCTCACACATATGGCCACATTTGTGAACCTTGTGCCGTGCCCTTGTGCTTTTCCACAGTTTGGTGGTAACAGCAATGGACAGAGGGACACCTCCTCTTGTGGGCTCTGCAACACTGACCGTTGTGGTGATGGACATCAATGACAATAGCCCCACCATCCCATTTCCTTGGGAGGTGCGGGTCCCAGAAAGTAAGTGCAGCTCAGCCCCATAGGTCAGCGCGTCACCAGTGGCAGGAGCTGAGGCATGATAAACACCTGTGGGTGGGGGAGAGGCCCCAGAGAGGCTTGCTCATTCCCTTGATGAGGGATGGCTTGTGCTGACCCGCTGGCTGAGCTCCCCCAAGCCCTTCGGCACTGCCCTGTTTGTGATGGCCTGGAGCTGGGGGTTGTATGGCTGGCTGTGATGCAGCAGCTGTGTCCTGATGGAAACAGCTGAACCCCCAACTTCTCCTTGGTCTCTGCCCACTTCATGGGGGCTCTGGCTGCACGAGTGGCCTGCTGGCTCTCTGCGCTTGGTATGCCTGCCCAGTCCTCCTGCCTGGTTCCCAAGACCTGCTCCTTGACCACTAGGACATCTCCCTTATCCCCAGTGCTCAGGCTGGTTCCCCCACGTGAGCTGGGTTCTCTTCTGAGGAGATGGGGCTGCTTGCTCATGCCTTGCCTCTCCTCAGACACACTGCTAGGCACCCAGATAGCACAGCTGACAGGGAATGATGTGGACTCGGGCCCTACACTCTCCTACACCCTCGTGCTGGATGGTGATGCTCTGGGCACATTCAGTGTGCTGCGGTATGGGGGACGCATTGCCCTTACGGGGCCACTGGACTACGAGCAACGCAGCCACTACACCCTTACCCTGCGTGCCTCTGACACCCGCCATGAGACCGAGGCCAACCTCACCGTTGTCGTGGAGGATGTGAATGACAACGCACCGTCTTTCAGCCAGGGCTTCTACCAGGTACTGTACACACACGCACCTGAACACGCACGTGCTGGCTCCCCTGCATAACCCCCTGTGCTGCTCCTGTACACCGCCTGGCTCACCTGGCCTTAGGAGGCACAGAGATACCCTCAAGGATGGGTCTGAGCCCATCCCGGCCCTTCTCCTTCTGAGCCTCTATCCACACCCTGACACCCCTCCTGCTGTCACTGCAGTGTGAACAGGAAGCTGAAACCAGGCACACGGCACTGGGATCAGCAGCTGCAGGCCTGCACAGCTGCATGCAGATGGTACATGCCAGAATAAGTAGGAGCAGCAGGAAGGCCAAGATTGGTGGGAGATGGGTCACAGGCTGACGTGTTTTTGGTGAGACCTGGCCAGAAGCCCCATAGGGAGGTAAATGGACAAAAGCTGACCAGTACCATGTGATGTATCTCTGGAGCAGAGATGCAAGAAGTTGGGAAGACACAGAAATGCTTGAAGGTTGGGAGAGCAGACAGTGGAACTGCCTGTTTGTACATGTTGTTTGGCACAAGAGGATGAGAGGTGTTTGAGTTGAGTAAAATACCTTTTATAGACAAAAATAAATATAAAAAATAATATCATCTAATAAGTTTTTCAGCATAGCAGAGGATGGTAGAGAAAAGGATCAATAACTGGATGCTGAAGTTTCTCAGAAGTCACACTTACAATGCTAGGTGTCATGCATGTGGGACAGGTGACCTCAAGTGTGCCAACTGTGGCCCTGGTACAGAGGTGGGAAGGCCCTGGTCAGTGAGGAAGTGAGCTACTTTGGCCATGGCTGCCCTGGCCAGCCCAGACCTTCTCCCAGCTTTGCTGGCCAGATCCAGTCAAGCAGGAACAGATGCCCACAGAGGGACATGATTTTGACTGGGGCTTTCTTCTTTTCCAGGTGACGTTGCCAGAGCACACACCTGCAGGCAGCATCCTTCTCACTGTGAGTGCCACTGACCCAGACTCTGGCAGCAACGGGGATGTCACCTTCCACCTGGCTGTGCCCAGCCCTGACATCGCCATCGACCCCAGCAATGGTGTGTGGGGCTAACTGCTACATAGGGTTCATGCTGTAGATTGATCCAACAGTGCATGCAGAGGGAGGGGCCCCATGCTGGCCCCTCATTACGGCTGGGGTAGTCAGAGAGGCAGACATAGTGGTGGCAGCCATCAAGGCATACCACAGCATCCCAGAACACCATGCCCACCTCCCTGCTGGCTCCCCATGCTGACTCTGGCTTTGTGCCCTCACAGGGACCCTGTTCACCATTCGGCGGGTGGAATTTGATGCCAGTCAGCCTACCCTGGACCTGGTGGTGGAGGCCCGTGACCATGGTTCTCCCAGCCTTTCATCTTGGGCCACTGTGCAGCTGCAGGTGCTCGACGTGAATGACCACAGCCCCAGTTTCCAGGTGCCGTGCTACAATGCCAGTGTCCCTGAGGACTTGCGCCCGGGAACCACTGTGCTGACATTGGAGGCAGGTGATGCCGATCTCTCACGGGAGAACGCTGGCTTTGACTACACCATTGTCAGTGGCAATGGTGGCAATGCCTTCCAGGTGGAGAGCCGTGTGGCCTGGGCAGGAGGACACCTCCGCACACAGGGTGCCTTGGTGCTTGTGGAGCCCTTGGACTTTGAAGCCATCCCAGTCTACAACCTCACTGTGGCAGCCTCGGACCGGGGCCTGCCACAACGCAGTGCTACAGTGCCTGTGCTCATCACTGTGCAGGATGTCAACGACAACCCACCCGTGTTTGCCCGAGCTGAGTACCGCACAGCAGTGAGTGAGAATGTGCCCCCTGGCACAGAGCTGCTGCGGGTGATGGCCCATGACGCTGACTCGGGGCCCCACGGCCACGTTCACTATACCATCAGTTCAGGTGACCAGCATGGGCTCTTCCAGCTTCATGAGAGTACAGGGGCCCTGTGCCTGGCACAGCCTCTTGACCGTGAGGCCCAGTCACTGCATGCCCTCGTGGTGCAGGCTACAGATGAGCCAGGCGGCCACTTCGCACTGGTACCTGTAGCCATTGAGGTGAAGGATGTCAATGACAACAAACCGTACTTCCCAGTGGAGATGCTGAGTGCCAGCATGCGGGAGAACCTGCCTCCTGGCACATTGGTCACCACCCTGCGTGCCATCGATGCAGACACTGGCGTCTTTGGGGAGCTTCGGTATGCAGTGCTGGAGCAGCCAGTTGGGGAGCCTGGTGTGGCAGAGGGCCGGGATGCCTTTGCCATCAACAGCAGCTCTGGGGAGCTGCGCTCACGTCTTACCTTTGACTACGAACGAGCTAAAGCCTTCCAATTCCTAGTCAGGGCCACCGATGCTGGCAACGCTTCTGCCACGGTGACTGTGCGGGTACTGGTGACTGGGGAGGATGAATATGATCCCATCTTCCTGAGCCCTTCCTTCAGCTTTGAGGTCCCTGAGGGTGCCCGCAAAGGGCAGAGCATTGGGCGAGTGCTGGCAACAGACGAGGATGAGGGGGCTGATGGAGTTGTGCTGTACTCCCTCACAAAGCCATCACCGTACTTTGCCATCAACCAAACCACGGGCACCATCTACCTGCGCATGGACAGCCAGCCCCAGGCTGGGGCTGGGCGCGCCAAGAGGGAGCCACGTGAGATGAGTGTGGAGGTGCAGGCACGCAGCCCCCTGCCTGCCTCCCGCTCAGCTTCTGCACAGGTCACCATTGACATCACACACACGTCCTTCGGCCTGGCTCCGGACCTCAACCTGCTGCTGGTGGCTGTGGCTGCCTCCCTGGGGGTTGTGGTGGTGCTGGCTGCTGTGGCCATCGTGCTGGCACTGGTCCGCTCCCGTCACCGCCGGGGCCACGAGAAGCCAGAGGGGGACAGGCCACTGGCCCGCGTGCAGAGTGGCTCCCTGCAGAAGCTGGGCCGTGAGGAACCAGCACTTCCTGGGGGTGAGCACATTTACCATCAGGCCCTGCCAGGGTATGGGGGTGAGCCAGCAGGGCCCTACACACGAGGTGGCTCACTAGACCCCTCGCACTCCAGTGGCAGAGGTTCTGCTGAGGCTGCTGAAGATGATGAGATTCGGATGATCAACGAGTACCCGCGTGTGGCCAGCATCACGGCCTCTATGCAGGAGCATATCTCTGCCCGTGGCCCTGACTCTGGCATCCAGCAAGATGCCGACCAGCTCTCCGACATCTCCTGTGAGCCAGCCGCCCTGGAGAGCACCCAGTGGTTCAAGAGCAAGAAGGGCTCCGGGCTGCTGCTGCCGGGACCACCCCCGCAGCTGTACCGTGAGGATGGGGGAGGCAGCGCCTTCCTCGGTGTGCGCTGCGGCCTCAGTGTGTCCTCCCAGCCCCAGGACTATGCCTTCCCAGAGGATGGCAAGCCCTCTGTGGAGGGCTCGCTCACTGCCATCGTGGCCAGCGATGAGGAGCTCCGAGGCAGCTACAACTGGGATTACCTGCTGAACTGGTGCCCCCAGTTCCAGCCATTGGCCAGCGTCTTCACAGAGATCGCACGCCTTAAGGATGAGAGCTCCCTGCGCAAGCCCTTTCCAACCAAACCCAAGGCAGAGCCCAAGCCCCGCATTGATCCCCCACCCCTCATCACCTCAGTAGCCCACCCAGGTGCCAAGTCTGTGCCCCCCAAGCCACCAGCAGGCAGGACCTTCCCACACCCATCCTCCCTGCGCCGCTCACCCATCAGCCACGAGGGCTCCATCTCGTCCTCTGCCATGTCGCCCAGCTTCTCCCCCTCGCTGTCCCCACTGGCTGCCCGCTCCCCCGTGGTCTCGCCCTTTGGCATCTCACAGGGGCCCTCAGCCTCTGCCATCAGTGCCGAGCACTCACTGGAGCCCCCCGAGGAGGCCGAGCTCAGGATTTAGACCTGGGCCCGTGGACTCCGCCACCCCACCCTGCAGCCATGGGGCCAGGAGCAGGGCCAAGCCCAGGGCCACTCTGCATGGGTGCTGATCCTGCTCTCCCAGCACCTTGCCTGGCCTGGAGCCCCCATGAGCTGCAGGTTCCCATGTCTTTTGGGACTGCCGGCTCCTGTGACTCCCTGTGGTCTGGCAGATTCAGTGCTAGTTTTGATGCCCTATGGACTGCTGATCCTAGTACCAGCACCCCAGGGCATGGTTTCTTGTACTGCTCATGGTGTCTCAGATCGGCGCCTGGCACGCTGGTGCTTCGTGGTACTCTGTGCTCTGAGAGGGGCTGGGAGCAGATGGGTGCTCCCTGCCCTGCTGGGCCAGGGCATTGCAGACTGCAGACCCTGTTCTTGCCTGGCTGCTTGCCCAAGCCATGCAGCACTCTGGGTGCAGTAGGAAGCTGGCCCATCCCTGCTGGCCCCATCTCTGTGGGAGCTTGTGGGGCTGGGGAGGAATGCTCCCTGGACAGGGATGCACTGCTCGGACAGCACAGCCCCAGCTGCCTGCTGGTCTGCCCATGCTGCCTGTGGGAATGGGGATGGCTGAACTTGCTTGCTGATAATATGGGGAAACACATCCCAGGCCAAGCTGTAGGGGGAGAAGGCATCAACCACTGTCTGCTTGCCTATCCATGGCTGATGGGGGGGAAAAGGGGATCCTTTCAGGTCCCTCAAGCCCTTCCACCTGCCCCCACTGCATTTGCCTCTTGTAAGGGCTCTCCCTCCCAGAATTGCTGGAGAACACTGCTCCTCAGGGGCTGGCTGGGAGACTGGGTGCCCTACACAGCACAGAGAGGCTGCTCCCAGGCCCAACTGCCTCTCTGAGCTGTGGGCTGGCTGGAGCATCAGGCACAGACACTGGGCAGGCTGTGGCAGGGCCGGCAAGAGCATCAGCTGGCCCCAGGATGCCAAGCCCCCCAGGAAAGGCACCAATGTGGCCGCTCAGGGACTCAAGTCAGTGACCACCTCTCGCTCTGTCTGCCCCAGGCCTGGTGGGCAGCATGCAGCTGCAAGGAAGCAGGGGTGGGGGGTACCCTGAAAAAACACATGGCCTGAGGCTGGCTTGGTGGCAAACAGCACGTTGTCTTGCAGCCACAGTATGGGATATGGGGTGGCAGGCCTCCCCCAGGGCCCTGCAGTGCAACCTGCTCACCAGGACAGGCTGGGCCACCAGGAACACCTCCAGAATGTGGGTGGTTGCCAGAATCCCCAGCCCTCTGTGCAGGGGCTGCTCTGCACCAATCCTTCATGTTGTGTTGTGATCATGGGGGAGAGCCACATTTCCTTGGGGCTGGTCCCCATCCGCACACCAGCACTGCTTGCAGCTGGCATCAGCTCATGCCAGGGCCAGCCCCTGCCCCAGTGCTCACCCACAGCCCACAGGGCATTGCATGGCCCCGCACCTTGGGAGTGCAGTCCTTGTGCCGGCCACTATGGCCCTGGGTGCTCAGGATCACTGTGACCTACACACACGTGGTACAGGATGCAGGGTGAGGCTTGGGAGCAGGACATTCGGGGCACCATGGCAGCCCCAGCTACACAGTCAGCCTGGGAGGACACCCAGACGTCTGAGAAGGGGGTCTGGGGCTGTTCATTGTGTTTGGGAATTCCCTTCCTATCACACTTCTCCTACACCCGCTCTGTAGCCTCAGTCCAAAGCCTGTCAGCACCATAGCTGCATCCCCACCTGTCATCCCAGCCCCAAATGTTTTATCACAGCAGCCACAAACAACCATTTTTGCCCACTGCCCCTTTCCCACTCAGAACCTCCTGTGACTGCAGCCACATGTCCGCCAGTGTCTCAGCTCCAACCTCCCCCACATGCCATGGGTCCCAGCCCATGCAATGGGTGCCCCACACCCGGCACTGTGCTGCCCATGCAAGTGCGTGCTCAGTGCTGGCAGCCCCAGGAGCTGCCCTGGACAACAACAGGGCTGGGATCTGCAGCAGCAGTGGTGGCACCAGGGCCATGCCTTGGGCCCATGAGGGAGACAGGATGGCTCTGGGAGAGGAGGACAGTTCTTGCCTCACGTGGCACGTGGAAAGCCTAAAGAGGCACCCCCAAGGAGCCACGTGTGCTGTGAGCCTTGCATGGGGCTAGGATGGCCAAGCAGCCCTGCTCCCCTCTGCACGTTCAGGATGTGGGGTGTAGACGGGTCACCCCCTGCACGCCATGTTAGAGGGTCAGACACACGGCCCCTCTTTTGTCTGGGGGGATACAGCCACGTGCTGCTGAGCCCAGCCAGGAGCCAAGCCTCCAGTTATTTATTTTTACACATTGTACTACGATTCCTGTTTTCTACTTTGTTTGTACCTTTTGTATCGTGTCTCGCTGAGCTGCATGTATTGGGCGCTGCTCGTCGGCCTGCACACTGGGCCGCTCCAGCACAGCCTGGACCCAAGTGCCAACTTCTCAAAGAAATGCCTTAATAAACCACACTTGTTTGTACAGAGCTAGACATTGTCGCTGCTGCTCTGGGCTTGTGCTGTGCTGGCACTTACGGCCTTGTGGTTGCTGGCATGGCCAGTGGGTGGAGGACAGACCTGTGGCACTCAGGGGCTCAGCACACAGCTCAGCTGCTGTCAACATGCTGGGGGTTGGGGGCAGACAGGGGGACCTGCACCCTGCACTTGGCCCTGGGCAGCAGCTTGGGTGGCAGAGCTGGGGCTACCTGGGGCATGGGGGCTGCACAAAGGCCACTCTGTGCCCTTGGGGCAGACAGCACAAGGAGCCCTGCTGCCCAGCCACAGCTGCCTGCCTCCTAGCCTCTGCAATTTGTCAAGCCAGCACAGGAGGTGCAGCAATTTTAGGCTTTAGTGCAGCAGAGGACATTGAGAGCCTGATCACAAACTGTGGGCCTGGCCCAGGTGCCTAGCTCCTCCAGCGGTGTGTGCGGTGCCTGCACCTGTCACTGCATTGCCACACAAACAGCCCCAGCTTGGCTGCTGCCCAGGCCAAGCCACCAGCACCCATATGCATCACTGCATCTTGCACGTTCCTTCCCTTAGCAGCTGCCAAGCCCAGCAGGTGAGGCTGCACCACACCATGCATCCAGGTTGAACCAGTGGTGAGGCTGAGCACGCCTCCCCTACAGCCACACAGCCCAGTGCCGGTGTGCAAGTGGACACACGCAGAGGGGCACACAGGACCATGCAGACACACTCACTCATGCTGACAGCACTGCAGCTTCATCCTGCTCCCCTTTCTGGCTGACAAAGTCTGTCATCGGGAATGCACATACACGAGGTGAGTCCCTCTGGCAGCCAGGCTCAGACACCCAGTCTGCCCAGCAGCTGCCCCCAGTTGCTAGCACCCCAACATACGAGCCCCTGAGGCACAGCTCCACTCCTGCTTTTGGTATTGCCCCCAGCTCAGGGGCTCTCATTTGGATCTGCTCATCTGCAGACACACACAGACACCCTGACACAGACACACACACACACCCCGAGGGGCACAGCTGAGCCCAGACTCTGCACTCTCTCTGGCAGTAGGCTGGGAACCCCCTGGTCCTTCTGACAGCCTCCCTGCTGTGGGCTTGCCCCTAGGTACACACACCGCGGCTCCCAGGCCACTCCAGCTGCTCACTGCCCAGTCTGTTTTGACACCCGTTAGCAAGGACAGGGGCTGACACCCCTGCATCTCCCACTCAGCTGCTGGCACCACAGGCCCTGGGACCTGTGATCTGACTGCAGCTACTGACACTTGGACTCCATGGACACACATGCACACAGAATTGGGTCCCCAGGAAAAATACTTTGCTGTGGAGTTTAAGAAGATGGGACAGGCTGTGCAGTCACCTGACGCAGCGCATGGCCAGACACGTGCTGACTAATCCATTTACGTGCAACCATCAACTTTTATATCCTTTTCCCTCTTTTTCCACTTTTGTTCTTCCAAGCTGCCTCAATCCCTCTCTTTCCTCACCTCTGCTACACATCCCATAAGTCTTGTGCAACCCTAAAATGCTCTGCATTCTGCCTCTCACAACATGCTCCGTGTACCAGGCAGTGTCCCCAAAACCTGTAGCTGCTCAGGGCAGCTACTCCTGCTCCTGTTTTGATGGGCGCTGCCCTCAGCCCTGGGGTGACTGCTGCTGTGACAGCCTTGGGTGGAGCTGGGCACAGGGATCCCCTTCTCTGACTGGGTTATTGGGGTTCCCCTGCCTGCCACTGCTTCTCGGTGCTGCTTTGTCACATAACCTAGCACCTCCATCTCCCTGACTGGTATAACTGCCGTGCTGGATATGCTCACTGCTCTGTGGCTGTGACCAAGGGGGTCCCTGTGAGCAGGGAGTGCCGTGATGTTACCGCTCTCTAGCATTTTCCAACCGCAGGTATCCCTGACAGTCTGGAGACGAGGGCACCCTTGATTCCAGCCACAGGAAGAGCACCCACGGTGCACCAGGATGGGTGTGCCCAGGACACCCTAGCAGCTTTGCTGGCTACTCCAGCGCTCCCATCCCCTGCTTGCTGCAGACCAGCTAGTCAGACTAACAGCTTGTCAGAGTAATTAGCTCTGTCAGAGCACCCTAATCTTTGCAGGCCAGACAGATCCAGGAAATAATCTCCTGCAAATCTCATCCCACTTACAGCCCTACCCAAAGCTGTAAGCAGCTGGACAGCTGGGTGGGCTGCTGCACTCTGGCAGCGCCTCCCAGTGCCCCAGGCCCTTAGCCAACATGCGTGCGTCAAGGCTGCGCAGCAGCGAGTCCCTTCTCTGTGGCTGCAGCTGCTGGTCAGGTCCATGCAGACTGAGACAGCCAGGAGCCAGTCCAGGGTGCTGGGCCACCCCTGGATGAGGGGCAGGGTGGGACAGGACGGGGGCCAGCACATGCTGTGGCTGTGTGCCTGTGTGTGGGACGAGGAAGTGGCTGGGGCTGCATAGCTGGGAGCCACTGGGCATGGTCTGGGCACAGGGACCACGCTCTGCCTGCAGCCACCCACCCCGCTGCTGCCCACACCTCCCTGCACACCTTGAGCACTCGCAGGGTGCTGGTAAGGGATGGTAAGCAGAGCTACCTCCAGCTGGGAGACCCTTACACGTGAAGACAGGCAACTCCCAGCCCTGGCAGACAGCTGCCCCTGCGTGGTTCAGGAGCCTTCCTGTGGCACAGTGGAAAGTTCATCCTAACAGGGCTGCGGGACAGGGCTCAGCTGAGACGTTCCCCCTGAGCCCTCCCTGCTGCGCTGGGCCCTGTGTCCACTGTCAGCTGCACCCACCATGCCCAGTTCCTTCCTGTGTTTCCTGGACGCTGTCTCCCACAGCTCCCCCGTTCGTCCCCCCAGCCCCGCAGGGCGCAACTGCACAGCTTCGGGCGGGCAACCAGCTCCAGCTGCTGCAAACCACACAGCGCCGCATGCATGGAAACTCTGAGTGGCCCACATATGCTTCCAATTGCAGGGACCAGAAGTGCCCTAGGGCTCTGCACACACACTCACGCTATGGGCAACACCCAAGCAGGAGTGCTGGAGTCCCGCAGGAAATGGGGACGGAGCTGGGGATTCCTGGAGGACATGAGACTGGCCTCACGGTGGCAGGGGAAGCACCCTGAAGGCCTGACAGGCAGCTTGGGTGGGCCTGAGGAACACGGGCTGAGGTCCCAGATTCAAAGAGATGCCAAGTGCTGCTCTGCGAACAGAAAATATGCTGCTCAAGCCCCACTGGATCTCCTGGCTACCTTACTTCACCCAAAGGGAGTGGGGCCAAAGTCAGCAGCAGGCACTGCCTGCCTGAGCGTGTGGCATCTTCACCTCCCTGCTGCACAGATGGTGCAGGTGAAAAAGCACTGCCCGCACAGCAGGTCTGAAGGCAGGAAGGAGAACAGAACTGCTACAGCTCATGACACTACCGCGGCAGAACACCTCTGGCCTCTGCCCAGTAGCTGCTGCTCTGGACAGTCACAGTGCGGCTCTGGTGTGGGAGAGATGGCAGCCTGGGCCAGGCAGGTGGTTTTCCCATTGTCCCTCTTTCTGGCTTGGACTCTGCTCTGCAGAAACAGGAAAGCAACTGGGAACCGCTGGAGCCATGGCACGCAGCATGTCTGTACATGTGGCCAGCACGGGGACAAGGACTTGGAAAGCTGGCCTGGTCAGATGGGGTCACAGCACCCCCTTCCTCACCGGCCGTCTCTGAGACAGCCCCTCCTGGGCTGCTTTAGGGCTCACAAACAGGGTAACAAACTCCACGGCACCATTTCCAGAGCTCTCTTTAGCACTGGCAACAATTGCTTGAACTTTCCACAACCCCGAGACCACAAGTATCATGATACCACTTTTGTGATACTAATTAGGAGGGCTCCTAGTGTGGGAACAAGCATCCAGAGGAACAAGCGCAGGAAGCCGAGAGCTGCTGCTCAGCAGCGCCGGGAGCCAAGCGGCTGCCGGTGCCGGTGCCAGCTGGACGGGACAGCGGCCGTACCGCCCGCTCCGCGCAGCCCCCGCCCGCAGCCCTGCAGGGACACGGCCCCCCCGCCCCGACGCCCCCGCCCTCCCCGCACCCGCGGCTGTGCCGGGCCCCCGCACGCAGCCGGGCGGCAGCGGTGCGAACGCCGCCGGGGCCGGGCGGCCGCAGCCCGCGACGCGGAGGGGACGCAGCCGCCTCCTGCCGCTGCCCCCGCAGGGGTTCCGGCGGCTGCCCCGGCCCCGGCCCCGGCCCCGGCCGCACCTTCCCGGCCCGCTCCTGCCCCGCGCCCCGAGGCCGCCCCCCGCCTCCAGCCCCGTCCCTGCAGCGGGGCTCCGGCACTCCCGGGGGGCCCCGACCCCCCCTGCTCGCTCGCTCGCTCCCCGGGGCAGCCTCCCCCCGCCAGCGGCCCGGCCCCGGGGGCTGGGCAGGGCCCGTCCCGTTCCGGCCGCGCCCCGCGCCCCCCCCGGAGCCCCCCGCCCCGCACGGAGCCCGCAGCCGGGACCCGCCCGCCCCGCACGGGCCGGGCCCGAGGCAGCCGCCGCCGCCGCCCGCGCCCAGGGACCGGCGTGCCCCGAGCCGCCTCCGCGGCGGCCCCGCGGGACCCTGAGGGCGGCCCGCGACGAGGGGCAGGGCCCCGGGACCGGCACCGGCACCGGGACCGCGCCCAGAGCCCGCCCCCGGCCCCGCCCCGCCGGCGGCGGCCTCCCCACGTGAGCGGCCGTCACGCGCCCCGCGCCGCACACGTGACCGGGCGCAGCGGCGGGATGGCGCGGCGGTAACGGGGGCGCGGGGCCGGGGGCGGGGGGGCGGCCCCGGGGCTCCCCGTCTCGGCGGGGCTCCGCGGCCGCCCGGCACTGACGGCCCCGCCGCAGGTGCGGGGCGCTCCCCGCCGTGCTGTGCCTGTGCGCGGCCGCCTGGAGCTGCTGCGCCGCGGGGGTGGCCCCGGAGCGGGACCAGCCGTGCCGGTAGGTGGGGGCCGCCCGGGGCGCGGGGCCCGGGGCCCGGGGCCCGGTGCCCGGCGCTCACGGCCCGCCCGCAGCCCGCCCCCCGGCTGGGTCCCCGCCGGCCGCGTGAGCCCCGAGCACGACGTGCAGCTGACGCTGGCGCTCCGGCAGCAGGGCACGGCGCGCCTCGCCCGCCTCGTCCGCGCCGTGTCGGACCCGCGCTCGCCGCGATACGGTACCGGCCCCGCGCCCGAGGCCCGCCGTCCGCCCGGCCCCCGGGCAGGGTGCCCTGAGCCCGCCGTGTGCCCGCAGGCCGGTTCCTGTCCCTGGAGCAGCTGCGGGACCTTGTCCAGCCGTCGCCCGCCACGCTGATGACGGTGCTGAAGTGGCTGCGGGGGCACGGCGTGGAGAGCTGCAGCAGCGTCGCCACCCTCGATTTCCTGCAGTGCCACATGCCCGCGAGGTGAGCCCCGGGCAGCGCCGGGCCCTGCTGCGGTGGCTGTGCCTTGCCTGCGAAGACGAGAAAAGCCAGACCCTGCCCTGCAGGCTGGGACGTCCCCTGGCCCCCGTGGTGCAGGCAAGCAGCGGGAGGCTGAGCCCCACTTCTGCGGGGGCTGTGGGCGCTCTGTGGCCAAGAGCTGGCTGCCACCGTGCAGCCCTAGTGCTGGGGGAGCTGCAGCCCGATGCCTTGGAACACTGGGGGCCAGGTGTGCACATGTGATAGGTGCTCTGGCCAGCCCACGCCTCCTCTTGCCCGCTTTTGGGGTCACAGTACACACACAGTGGGTGAGGTGCAGAGTGCTCTTTGCTTTATAAGGTCGGCTGTGCCGATGGGAAGGGGTGCTCGTCCCTGTCTCCTCCCGGCAGCAAGCGGGGTGCAAAGGGGAAGCAGGGAATGGGCACGGGTGGCCAGGCTGGCAGCGGTTGTGGTGTGAGCCCCTGTGTGGGGGGCTGTCCCTGTGTTGCAGCACGGCTGAGCGCCTCTTGCCTGGGGCTGAATTCCACCGGTACCTGAAGGACCAGCGCAGCGTTGTGCGCTCCCCGCTGCCTTACACCATCCCCAAGGATCTGGCTGAGCACGTTGACTTCGGTACAGTATGCGTGGGGGTTCAGGCGGCCCAGAGCTTGTGCTGCCTCAGGTACAGGTGCAAGGTTGAACATTGCCCAGCCAGGAGGGGCCACCTCAGAGGATGGTGTGGCCAGCCCTCTGCCCATGGTCTCAGCTGCCCTGGACCCTCCTGAGGAGATCTGTGCCCAGGGTCTGGGCAGGCAGCGTCCAAAGTCTGTGTTTTTTTAATAGTGCTCTCGGCCCCGGGTGCTCAGTGCTGTGCGTGTGGGTGTCTGTGGGTGTGCAGCCGCCTCTGGGGTGGGAACGCTCCTCACATGAGGAAACCGCAGTCATTGCACAACGAGAGCGGGGGTGTCAAGTGGTGACAGTGGCTCAGCAGTGGGGTAATGGAGCTGAGCAGCCTTGGAGCACCTCTGGGGACTGGGGAGGCACCCAAAGGTGCGGTCTCTGGTCAGGTGCGCCCCTGCGGGCAGGGAGGGGGAGCGGGGGGCTATTGCTGAGTCCTGCCAGAGCACCAGGCCCTGGCACCTGCTGCTTCTCCTTACGTGCACATCAGTGGGTGGCCTGCATCGGTTCCCTGCGGAGAGGAACGTGGTCAGCAGAGCCTGGGCCAAGGAGCAAGCAGAGCCAGGACAGCCCCATGGACAGAGAGCGGCTTTCCACCTGGGGGTGACGCCGTCCGTCATTCGGAAGAGATACAACATGACGGGAGGAGACGTTGGGCTGCTGCCAAACAACAGCCAGGCCTGCGCCCAGGTAACTGCTCCCAAAGCTGATGGGGGCAGAGGCCTGCAGGCCTGGGAGTGCGGCACCTTGGGGCTCCTCCAGCACTTGGCTGGTCTGGCCTTCCAGGACGCTGCAGGGAGGCTTCCGCAGCTGTGGGAGCACTGTGGGGCTGGCGTTTCACACGCACGCTGAGCCAACTTTCCAAGTTGGGAAAGAAATCTTAGTGTCCCTCCTTGTCCCCCCCAGTTCTTGGAACAGTACTTCCACCAGGCTGACCTGGCTGAGTTCATGCAGCTCTTTGGCAGCAGCTTTGCCCACCACTCCAAGGTCGACCAAGTTGTTGGGCACCAGGGCTGGGGCAAGGCTGGGCTGGAGGCCAGCCTGGACGTGGAATACATCATGAGCACGGGTGCCAACATTTCCACGTGGGTCTTCAGCAATGCAGGTACTGATCCCGTGCCAGAGTTGGTCTGCTCTGCCCTGTGAACACTTCCGTGCATCCCGCTTGCTGTGGCACTGACACATCAGGCTGCTCTTTAGGGAAGTGCTTGCTTTGTGCCAGGCACGTAATGGGCTGCATTCAATCCGTCTGGTACCCGTCACAGGGGCACACTGGGTGCAGTACAGTGCTTTCACAGCTGCTGTGGGCATGTAGCATGTGGGCTTCCAGAGCTGGAGCTGGTTTCAGGGCTGTCTGGATTCATCTTGATTTCTATAGCTGCTTTTGGACACATGAACTTACAGCATCCACAGCATCCTGCAACAAGGACTTCCATGCCCTGTGTAAAGCAGTCATCTCACTATGCTGCCTTCCCACAGAGAGAGAGAGGATCTCTTGCCAGTCAATCTGCCAGTAGAGTGGATAAAGGAGAGTGAGGCAGTTTGAGGAATATAGGTTGCAAACCAGCCTCCGCAAAAATAGCTGCTATACTGCGGGATAAAGTGTGATCTGTCCAGATCAGAAGCTGCCTGGCTGGAGACAGAGCACACTTAGGACTGCTGGCTCTGTCATCCTGGTGGTGAAGTCTACCAATGAAAGCTGCTTGGCTTTGGCTTCCACGTGTGCGGTGCCTGTGGTGTGGGAAGCGGGCAGAGAGACCCCTCTGGGCCGCTGTGAGGCAGCAGTTGCCGAGGCCTCGCACTCCTTGCTGCATGGAGAGAAGCAGGAAGGGACCTGGGCAGGGGGAGGCGAACTGGCATCCTGCTGCTCTGGGGTATGTGGTTAAGGGTAGAGGGCCCAGAGCTTGGCTGAGCCTTGGGCTTTGTCACTGCCTGGAGCTGAGGGTGGCTACAGCCCTGCGGAAGGTGTTCAGAGGAGTGAGTGAATGCAGGCATCATGCCGTGGGTGCCACGCTTTGACCAGAGCCATGGGCAGAGCTAGCCATCCCTGCTGTCAGCCGTGCTGCCATCGCCTCTGCTACCAGCAGGAGCTCACAAGAGTGTTCAGATGCTCCGTGCTGCATGTCTGTGCTCTGCAGGCAGGGATAGGAGCCGGCAGGACCTCCAGCTCCTGCTGGTGCTGCTGAGACAGGGTAGCTCCTGCCACTGCACTGGACCAGCCCCTTTGTCTCTGCAGGGCGGCATGAAAGCCAGGAGCCCTTCCTGGCCTGGCTGCTGCTGCTCAGCAACATGTCATCGCTGCCGTGGGTGCACTCCGTCAGCTATGGGGATGATGAGGACAGCCTGTCGTCGGCCTACCTGCAGCGTGTGAACGTGGAGTTCATGAAGGCGGCTGCCCGTGGCCTGACTGTGCTGTTTGCCTCGGGTGCGTGGTGCTGTTGGGGTGACGTGGCTGTGTGTGGGGTGGGAGCACGGGCTGCTGCCAGGACCCTGCTGGGAGGCAGCTTTCCCCCTGCCCAGGGGGCAGCTTGTGGGCCACCACCTCACCCGTTTCTGCTGGCAGGTGATGATGGTGCTGGTTGCAGGAGAGTGCCAGGGGGGAACCACACTTTCCGGCCCAGCTTCCCAGCCTCGAGGTAACCACGGGGTAGTCTGTGAGGGTCTGCACAGACCTGGCTGGTGCCAGGAGCTGCTGTCTGCTCTTCCACCTTGGCCTGCAGCTGGGCTGCTGCAAATGCTGTTCGTGAGCGCTGTGGGGGCTCAGGACAGCCGCATGGTGGGATGGGGTGGAAGGTGGCAGGCCCTGAGGTGGGGGCTGAGCAGCTCCTGGAGGGGCTGCTGTGTGCTTGCCCCCAAAGCCTGCCTGTCCGCAGCCCCTACGTGACCACCGTGGGTGGGACGTCCTTCAAGAACCCCTTCCTGGTGACCGCGGAGGTGACAGACTACATCAGCGGCGGGGGCTTCAGCAACGTCTTCCCCATGCCCGATTACCAGGTGGGGGGTCGCAGTTGCGTGGGGCTGGGTGGGGGCAGCGTGGGCAGCCGGGGCTGGGGGCGGGGGGCCGGGGTCGGGTCGTGCCGGAGCCCTTCCCTCTGCTGTGCCCCCAGGTCGCGGCGGTGAGGAGCTTCCTGCGCTCGGCTGCCAAGCTGCCCCCCAGCTCCTACTACAACAGCAGCGGCCGCGCCTACCCCGACCTGGCCGCGCTCTCGGACAACTACTGGGTGGTGACGAACCGCGTGCCGCTGCCCTGGGTGTCGGGCACCTCGGTACGGGGCGGGCGGGGCCCCGCGCGCGGTGCCGGCGGCCCGGGGCTGAGCCGGGCGCTGCCTCCCGCAGGCGTCCACGCCGGTGGTGGCGGGCATGCTGGCGCTCGTCAACGACCGGCGGCTGCAGCGCGGCCAAGCGCCCCTCGGCTTCGTCAACCCCGCGCTCTACCAGCTGCGGGAGCGCGGCCATGGGGAGGCCCTCTACGATGTGAGCGGGGCGGGGGGGAAAGGGGGGGGAAAGGGGGGGAAAGGGAAGAAAAGGGGGGAAAGAGGGGAAGGGGGTTGAGGGGGGATGGGGGGGGCACGGGTGGGCTGGGGGGAATGGGGGGGGTTGGGGGCGGATGGGAGGGGGATGGGGGAGAGTTGGGGGGATGGGGGGAGGTTGGGGGGGACACGGGGGTGTTGGGGGGTGTACGGGGGGGCGCTGAGGGGGTGCCGTGAGGCACGGGGCAGGGC
Source organism: Anas platyrhynchos (assembly GCF_047663525.1). NCBI lineage: Eukaryota > Metazoa > Chordata > Aves > Anseriformes > Anatidae > Anas > Anas platyrhynchos. The sequence continues at coordinate 207,342,273 of NC_092587.1, read as the reverse complement.
GGCGCTGGGGCCGTGCCCGAGGGTGGGGAGGGGGGGGCTCTGGGGGGGGGGGCAGTGGTGCTGGGGCCGGGCTGTCCCCGTGGGGCGGTCGCGGTGCCCGCCCTGACCCCCCCGCAGGTGACGCAGGGCTGCCACCTCTCCTGCCTGGACGGCGCGGTGCAGGGACAGGGCTTCTGCGCCGGCCCCGCCTGGGACCCGGTCACCGGCTGGGGCACCCCCAACTTCCCGCGGCTGCTGCGCGCCCTGCTCGAGGCCTGAGGGGGGCGGCGCGGGGCGGGGCGGCTCCAGTAAAGGCCCCGCGGCACCGGCCCGGCCCCTCCGAGCGCGTCTGCCTGCCTGTCTGTCTGCGCCGCCAGGGGGCGCGGGGCCAATGGGGAGCGGCGGGGGCGGGGCGGCGGGGCCAATGGGGAGAGCGGGCGGCGGGGCCAATGGGGCGGCGGGGCCAATGGGGCGGCGCGGCGCGCGCAGGCGCGGGGCTGAAGGCGGCCGGCGTCGCTCGGCGGCGGGCGATGAGCGGCAGCGCCGAGGCCGACCCCGCGCCCGCGGCCCCGGCCGCCCCGGCGCCGCCCGCCCCCGCGCCCGCCCCCGCCGCCGACAACAAGCCCAGCCCGGCCGCGGGCGGCAGCGGCGTCCCGGGGGCGCCCCCGGGCGCGGTGGGCGGCGCGGCGCGGGGAGCTGAGGGCGGCGCGGCCGCCGGGAGGGGACCGGGTGAGCGCGGGGGGGGAGGGGGTGGAGCGGCCGGGACCAAGGGGCCAAGGGGGAGCGGGGCTGGGGCTCGGGGCGGGGGCGGGCGGGGATGCGGGGCTGGGCCGGGGCTGCCGGACGGCTCCCCCCCGGTTCCGGTGAGCGCGGCCTCGTCCGCAGCCGCGGGGCAGCCCCAGGTGGGGGCGGCGGTCGCTGAGTGCCTCTGCCCGCAGCGCCCGTGTCGGCGGCCGTGGCCGCGGCCCCGTCCGAGGGGGCGATGTCCAACGGCGTGTACGTGCCGCCCAGCGCCGCCAACGGGGACGTGAAGCCGGTGGTGTCCACCACGCCGCTCGTGGACTTCCTGATGCAGCTGGAGGACTACACGCCCACGGTACGCGGGAGGCCGGCGGGGCGGGGGTGGGGGCGGGCAGCGGGCAGCCGGGCTGCTGACCTCTCTCCCGCGCAGATCCCAGACGCTGTCACCGGCTATTACCTCAACAGAGCGGGCTTCGAGGCCTCCGACCCGCGCATGTGAGTGGCGGGGGTGCGGTGGTGCAGCTCTGGGACCCGGGGGGCCCTGCAGGAATCCCCTCGTCCCCATGGTGCGTGGTGCTCCCCGTCTGACGTTGTCACTTCTCCTTTCCTGCGTGGTAGCATCCGTTTGATCTCCCTGGCCGCACAGAAGTTTATTTCTGACATTGCCAACGATGCGCTGCAGCACTGCAAGATGAAGGGCACAGCCTCAGGCAGCTCCCGCAATAAGAGCAAGGTGAGAGAAGGTGGGAACGGTTGTACGGGTGAGGGAGAGCATCCTGTCCTGGGGCTGCAGGATCTAAACGTTCTTCCATCAAATGTGGCTGTTGTAAACATCTTTGACTCCTGCCCCCAAAAGGTCAATGTGTACTGATGAGTAAGGGCTCTGCTGTTGGGAAGGGACTCTGCTGAGAAGAGGAGGCGGGCAGTGGAATGCCCAGGGCATGCCCTGAAGGCCCTGCAGAAACGTGCAGGTAGCTGTGCGTGGTCAGGCTGAGGGCCACCTAGCACTGCCACCCCCTCTGACAGGGACCAGACTGGTGCGTAGGGAGAAAGTGTGGAGAAATAGTTTCTGGGAATTCTCACATTCACTATCTATTTGTGGTTCAGGGGCTTCATGACAGCCGTGTAATTCATCTTCATAGCATTGGGTAGTGCTCAGCATGTTTCTCTGCAACTGGGCGCAAAGCACATGAAACCTACAGTAGTTAAATGCTGGTCAATGCCCCAGCCACTGTTCTGTAGCTGCTTCTGGGAACTGTGCAGGTACAGGTTGCCACAGCTTATAGGAGAAAAATCGTAAACCAACAAGAGTCTGAGGAATGCCTGGCAGCAGAAGTTGTCCTTGCTGTGACTGACGTTACTCATTGTCCCTTCAGGATAAGAAGTACACGCTGACCATGGAGGACCTGACACCAGCACTCGCGGAATACGGCATCAATGTGAAAAAGCCACATTACTTCACATAAAGACTGAGGAATTGGCTCTGGGAACTTTTTTTAGGGTTGCTTCTGTGCCATTAAACAGCTCGGTAGTCTTTTTTTTTTTTTTTTTTTTTTTTTTTTTTTTAAGACACCTTGTTTCATGCCCATATGCTAATGCCCTGCCTGCAGTAAGTGAAACAGTGTTGGCTGGCCTGCAAGAGCTTCTCTTACTGCAACAGAAGTTGGTCCCGTGCCTTTGGAAGCTGATGCAGAGAGCTGCTGGCTGTGGGATACAGCAAAGAGACTCAGCTGCACCTTTCCTGGAGGGCTCAGCCTGACCCAAGGCACTGCAGGGAATTAGGCATGGTGGGAATAGATGTACCCAACCCTCTTCATTTCTTTCTCCCTAGCGCTGCTCTTCTTTCTTAAGCGGAATGCTCAGGGACCTGCATGGATGCTACTGCAGCTGTAGCGAGGCCCACGTGCTTGTCTTGCCCCAGCACCAGAGGAGATTTGACATGGGAGCAGCTGCAGGGCCTAGGGCTCTGCAGACTGCTAGGCAACCCTTGCCTCAATGCCCCCCCCTTACACAACAGCCTGCACAAGTACGCACCCCTCTGCCAGCAGGCAGTTTTCATAACAAATGTTTATTTCAGATGCTGGCGGCTTTTCCATGTGGCCTGGATGGAAACGATAAAAAGTGAAGCGCGAAGCTGGGGTGGTGCTGGGCGCAAACAGGCAAGCTTCACCCCACTGTCCTTAGCAGGGACGAGCACCAGGGCTGGGCGTTGTCTGGGGGGGTGAGCTGCTCTGGGCCAGGGAGGGCAGGGTGGCTGTGCAGCGCAGCCCGGCCTCGTGGGCAGCAGAGCCCAGCCGCACTCGGTGCCCGGGGCCAGGCCCCCCGCTCAGTCTGCCCACAGCTGCCAGGGAGGGTGGAGGTGCTGCCATAGATTGGTTCTACAGAGCCCAAAGCCTGCAGAGTGGCTCCAGGGAAGGCAGCGTTGTCTGTACCGTGTCCGTGGCTGGCTCAGGGGGAGGGGGCAGTCCCTGCTCCGCCTTGGCTCTGGGGTTAAAGGCACTTGGGGGTGGCGGGGAAGGGAGCATGGCAGCATCGGGTGGCTGGGAGGCACCTCCCTCTACTTGTCCTGCATCTTCTCCAGGATGGGCACTATCATGTCAAACTTTGGACGCTTGGCTGGGTCCTCATTCATGCAGATCTTCATCAGCTTACAGATGTGTGGGGAGATGCCGGGTGGGATGGTTGGACGTAGCCCCTCCAGTGCCACCTGGAAGCAAAGCAGGGCAGAGCAGGATCAGAAATTCAGACCCAGCCCTGCCTTTGACAGTCGTGCAGGTACCTCAGGGCAGAGTGCTGCCAGGCTCGCCTCTGTTGGGCCCTGCCTCCTCATCCCTGCTGGTGGCTGTAGGCCCAGTTGTGCCCTGGCTGATCTGGTTTGGACTGGTGCAATTTAACCAGCCCTTTCCTCACCTTCATGCCTATCTCCATGTTGGACAAGTCTGCAAATGGCACCTCGCGGGTCACCAGCTCCCACAGCAGCACTGCGAAGCTCCACATGTCAGCTGAGCGCCTGTTAATTTCCTCAGGCTTCTTCTGCAAGGCTGCAGGGAATCCAGCACAGGAGGCTCATCAGAGCAGAGGGTGAGGAAAGGGGGGCAAGCATCAGGAGGGGCCTGACTACCTGGCACTCACCTTCTGGTGCCACCCAGGCTGGTGCATACATCCTCCCTGGGCACTGGAAGGAGAACTTCACATCGGCCATGCTGATCCTCGCAGTCATGTCCTCGTCGATCTGAGGAGAGAGCGAGGGTTATAGCAGCCCACACATCCCCGTCTGCAGGGGCGTTCAGCACTGGCACTCACCATGATGCTGCGGCTGTTGAGGTGGTGGCGTGGGATGAGAGGCTCCAGCGTGTGCAGGAAGGCCATGCCTCGCGCAATGTCAAAGGCAAATTTCACCGCCTGCATCTGGTCCACCACAAAGTCTGCAGGGAAGGAGGTGGCATCAGGGTCACTAAGCAAGGGGTGCTGCACTTGAGGGCAGGGAGTGGCAATGCCAGTGCTTGGACTGAGTGTGTGGAAGGCACGCAGGCTGCAGACAGAACTCCTCCCATGCCCAGGAAGGGTCCCTGCTGCTGCCCCAAATGTACGGAGAAGCAGCTCCCCAAGGACAGTGGGACTGGTCTCTGCCCCAGCTCTGTCACCCCCATCAGCACTCACTTGTCCCCTCATGTAATACGTTGTAGAGGGATCCATAGGGCATCCAGTGGCTGATGACAATGGGGTGAGGTGCTGGGGGGGACTGGCAGGCACCCAGCACCGGCAGCACATTGGGGTGAGAGAAGATCCTGCAAGAGAAGTGACAGCCCTGAAACCAGGGGTGCTACCCACACCCCCAGCTCCTGCCTCGCTCTGCTCCATCTTCCTGGGGGCTCCTCACACCCACCAGCTTCTGCTCTCTGGTGGGCCCCTGCCTATCTCCCGCCCCACTGGGGATGATGCCCACCCTCAAAGACCTTGGCTGCTTGGGAAATGATGCTGGCACTCACCGCAGCTTCGGGTACTCCTCATTGAAGTCTCGACTCTTCCGAGTTGTCCAGTCCCGGATTTTCAGCATTTTGATGACGATGTCATTGCCTTGCCAGCGTCCTTTCCACAGCTGCAGATAGACAGGGGGACACTGTCACTGTGAGGGGTACGCGGTCCCTGAGCACCTGCTGGTTCCTCATGCAGGGCTGTGGGACCCACAGATCTCCTAGAACCAACACACCCGCAGTGATGCGCAGTGAGTGTAGCAAAGTATGTAAGGAAACCTGGGCAGGTGCCCTCTGTGTGGGCTGTCCCCGTGCTCAGCCCCCTGAGCAGTTGTGCCCTGGTTCTGCCCTACACAGCCAGCCAGGGGCTGGGGTGCAGCTGCTTGTCCTAGGGAGGTAACAACCTACGTACCTCTCCCGAATGGTTCTCATTGAGTTTTTGGCTCAAGCTCAGTTGTTTGAAGTCTATTCCAGCAAGTTTGTTGAGGGTCCCGTTTCCTGTAAGAAAAGGAGAGGCTCAGCCCGTGGCTGTGGGACCTTCCTCCTGCTGCTCCCTTGGGCCACAGAGGGCAGCAGTATCAGCATGGTCCAGGCACTGCTCCTGCAGCGAGGGGATTTCCCCCTCCCCACCGAGCCACGTGAAGTTGAAACCGCTGCCCCCAGCCCTGTCTGCCCTACCACAGAGAGCCGTGCCCCCACGGATCAGCACGCCCCACTAGGGAAGGCTCTGTCCTTACGGGGCCGTGTGCGGGTTGTGCCCTTCCAGAAGGTGTCCTTGTAGGGGATCTTGGTCAGGCTCTGGCCCAGCTTCTCGGCACGCTCTGGAGAGAGATAAGGCATTGGGCAGCATGAGCAGGATCCTGCAGCTGCTGAGCACAGGAGCTGCAGCAGGAGCCAGAGGCAGGTCCTAGGGACTGGATGGGAGCCCCCTACCTTTCAAGACATCCCGTAGCGGCGTCTTGGCTTTATCAGTGGGTGTCTCACCGTATTTGTTTGCGATGCTGACCAAGGCCCCGTTGCCTACTAGGTCCTGAGGGAGGAAAAAATGAGTCCCTGCTGTCGCTGTCCTCTTCTCAGCCTCTGCCCATGCACCCAGACTCCACCCTCACCCCTCCTCTCCCTCCCCATGCCCCTTCCTTGCCCTGGACCCCTTCCTGCCTGTGTCCAGGTGCTGCTGCTCACCTCTGCCACCTGGTCATGTCCCCAGAAGCAGGCGTAGTGCAGAGGGGTGTTGCCGTGCTCGTTCACGGCATTAATGTCTGCTTTGAACTGGATCAGCTGGGGGCAGGAAGACAGCGCTGGTAAACCTGGACCAGGTCCCTTCCACCCCACACCTCCTCCTGGGGCAGGGCAGCAATGCCACCACAGCACAGCCCAGCTGCTGGGAAGGGGCTGAGGCTGGACAGGGGCTTCGTGGGGAAGGCTGCTCCAGGTCCCAGCGGGTGTGGGGATGGCGGGGAAGGGGCAGGGCAGGGCCCGGGGAGGCCGGTACCTTCTGCACGATGTCACGGTGGCCGTGGCTGGCAGCCAGGTGCAGCGGGGTGTCATCGCCACGGTTCATGACGTTGATGCGTGCTCCCCGCATGATGAGCATGTCGACCACATTGGAGCGGCCCTCGCGGCAGGCCCAGTGCAGGGGGCTGAAGCCGTGGTCATCCCTGAAGAGAGGGCAGTGAGGGTTCTGCCAGGCAGCCCCAGCGCGTGGTTGTGAGCTCCCGACTGGGCAGGTAGGGCACAGCCCTGCAGGCCTGCAGCATGCTGCAAGCGGGGCAGCCCCAGCAGCACTCCTGCTCTGCCCCGTCCCCAGGAGGGCCCCCGCCAAGTCCCATCTTCCTCAGGGTTAAATCATCGAGAGGCTGGCAAGGGCTGGCTCCCCCCAGCCTCCACCCCCCCCCCCCCATCTGCTCGCAGCCATGCCTGGCCAAGTAAGGGAGGAGGCTCCAGCCAGGCCTTAAAAGGAGACTAGGGCCTGGCAGGCGGGGACGCTGCATCCCCACCGCCACCGGCTCCGGCGGGGCAGAGCAGCCAGAGACGACCAGAGCCCACCTTCCCCCCCTCTAGTCCCTGGCCCCACAGGACAGAGGTACCCCAGCACAGCCAGATGGAGCCCAAATGCCCCAGCAAGCGACCCCAGCTCCTCCAGTACATCCCAGTCTGGGATGTGTGCCTGGGATCCACCGGGAGTGGCTGTGAGATGCAGCCGAAGGGCACAGGAAGGCCCCTCTTCCCAGGGGGAGTTCAGCAGAGGTGCTGCTGTGGGACAGACGGCTGCACCGGGCCTTCACCCAGCGGGCGGGCAGTGCTCGGGGACACACGGCCCCACAGGAGCTGCCCCAGGGCACCACGGGCAGGGCTGGCACAAGGTCGTGGCTGGGGACAGGGGATGCGGTCACCCAGACGCAGCAGCCACCCTGGGGCAGCGGGGGTCTCCCCAGCACCCCCGGCCTGCGGCTGGGAGCGGCAGTGGCCGAGGAAGCGGCCGGAGGATGTGCAGCCCTCATGCCTCTGCGATGCGGTAACTTCCTCCCGGCGGGGAGGAGCCGAATCCCACCCCCTCCCCTGGACACGGAGCGGAAACGAGTCCGGAGCTGCTCCAGCGCCCTTGGCCCGGGCAGCCCCGGCACAGGTCCCCCCTGCTCACCCCTGGTTGAGGTCGTTCTCGGTGTTGTCCAGCCAGAGGCGCACGGCCACCGCGTTGCCCTCTCGGCACTGCGTGAAGATGTCGTCCATCGCGGCTCTTGCTGCAGAGAGGGGTTTGTAAGGGCACGGTGCCCTGCTGCAGCGCAGGGCTCTGCGTCTGCCCAGCCCTGGCACCCAGATGTTGCTTCCCACAGCCCCTCTGCCCCCTGGGGGCTAAGGACAAGAGCTCGCACCCCTCCCGGGCTGTCCCGAGGAAAGCCGCAGGGCTGACGGAGACTGGGGATGGAGCTGGATGCGCAGCCAAAGGGGAAGCTCACGGCTGACTCCAGCGTCACGGGTGCCGCTGGCAGGAAGCGGGTTCAGCATCCACGGGCTTATCTGCGAGCCCAGGCAGCCCCGGTGCCCGCATCTCCCGCGGGGGGAGCGGAGCTGGCGGAGGTCCAGCACCGCCCCGCATGGGTCCCGCAGCTCCACAGAGCCCTCGTCCCTCTGCTCCCGGCCAGGCCTGGCTGCGCTCGGCACAGCATCACCCTGGGGGACCCCCTCGCTCCCTCACATCCCCCCAGTGACCGGACGCTGCTGCCCCGAGCCGGGCAGGGAGCACCCGGGGCACCAAGCGGGGACCTGGGGCTGCCCGCAGCGGGCGGCGCTGCCCCGGCCGGGTCCTCGCCCCCCCCGGAAGGGCCCCCGGGGTCGCCCCATCCCCGCCCGCACCCCGCCGCCGCCGTCCTCCCTCCTCCCGGTCCCGGGGCCCTGCTCGTCCCGGGACTGCGGCGCCCCCCCCGGCCCGGCCCCGCCCCGCCCGGCCCGAGGCTCCCCGCACCCCGCCGGGCCCCTCGCTCCCGGCGCTCCGCCCGCGGTTCCCGGCCCCGCGCCGCCGCCCCCGCCGCTCGTCGGACCGGGCCCCAGACCCGTGCCCGGCGCCGGCTGCCGGGGTCCCGCCCGTACTCCGCAGCCCCGGCCCCGCAGAACGAGCCCCGCGGCGGACCGGAGGCAGCGCCCCCCCCCGGCGCCTCCTGCCCCGGGCCGGACCCCCCCGCCCCGCCCCGGCCCCGCTCTGCCCCGGCCCGGCCCGACCCCGCCCGGGCCCACCCGCGGCCCCGCCCGGCCCCCTCCCGGCGCGGCCCGGCCCCCGCCCGGCCCGGCCGCCCTTACCGGCTCCGGCGGCGGCGCTGGGCGGCGGTCGGCGGGCGCGGGACAGCGCGGGGGCTCCGCCCCGGGCCGCCGCCAGCGCCCCCTGCCGGGCAGCCGCCGGCCCGCACCGAGACCCCGCGGCGGGGCCGCGCCGGGCGCACGGCGCCGGGACGGGAGCGAGCGCCGGGAGCGCCGGGCGGGGCGCTGCGGGCGGCGGCACCGGGAGGTGCCTGGGGGGGGGCACCGGGAGCGGGCACCGGGCGGGGGCGGGGCGCACGTGTCGGTGGGCGGGGCTAACCGGGCAGGGGCGGGGCCAACCGGGCGGGGGCGGGGGCAACCGGGCAGGGGCGGGGGCGCGCGTGCCGGTGGGCGGGGCGAACCGTGCCGGGGCGGGGCTGCCGGGCCGCCCGTCCTCCCGGCCGCAGGGGGCGCCCTCCCGGCCGCGCTGCCGGCGCCGCTCTGGCCGCAGGCGCGGGGGGCTCCCGGCGCACGTGGGTTCGGTGCCGGGCCCCGGGGCTGCCGGCGGGCCCCGGCCATGTTCGCGGAGGAGGAGTGGGGCGAGGGGGCGGACGGCCTCGCGCCGGGCCGGGTCCCGCCGGTGAGGGGGGCCGGGGGGGGCCGGGCTGAGCCGCCCCACGACCCGCAGGCCCCCGGCGCAGCGGAGCGGAAGCGGCGCCAGCGGCTCCTGGCCACCCTGCAGCGCCTCGAGGCGGCGGCCGGGACCCGGCCGTGCCCGCCGGCGGACGGGCAGCCTGCGGCGAAGCGGCCCCGGAGGCGGCGGCAGGCCGCGGGGTGCCGGGCCGAGGCGGAGGGGCGGCCGGCGGGCAACGCGGAGCCGGGGGCTGGGCGGGAGGCCCCGGGCGGCGGCGGTACCGGGCCTCCCTCCGGGGCGACCGCGACGGGCGGGACTCGGGCGGCCGCCGGTAACGGGACCCAGCGCGCCCCGCGGGGATGCGGCGCTGGAGGTCGCGCGGCCGCGGAGCGGGACCGGAGCGGCGCCGAGAGCCGCCGCGCCGCGGTGCCCGCCCCCACGGTGCCCCCCGGGGTCCCGGCCGAGCCGCCCGCGGCCCGGCCCGCGCGGAGCTCGGAGGCGGACAGGCCGGGGAAGGGGGCTTCGGCTGCGGGATCGGCACAGAGGCTGACTCGGCAGCAGTGGAAGAACAGGCAAAAGAACAAAAGGCGCCAGAATAAGCTCAAAGCGGGCGCTGGGGAGGAGAAGGAGGCAGGCATGGAAGCAGGCACGGGAGCGGCGGCTTCGGAGCTGCCTGCCCTGGAAGCGGCCCCCGCGGGGAGGTCGGCGGCCCTGCGTGCGCGGATGGAGGAGCGGCTGCTGTCGGCGCGGTTCCGGTACATCAACCAGCAGCTCTACACCTCCAGCAGCCAGGAAGCTGTGAAGCTCTTCCAGGACGACCCCGAAGCTTTCCAAATCTACCACCGCGGCTTTGCTCAACAAGTGGGGCGCTGGCCGGAGAATCCCGTGGATCGCATTATCCGTTACTTGCGCCGGCGGTGAGTGTGGGAGGAGGCAGGGGCTCTGCGGAGGGCCAGGCCCAAGGCAGTCTGTGGTCTGAGCTGAGGTGGTGGGCAGAGCAGCGTTATCAGCCTGTTCTCTGCTTCTCCTTAGGCCGGCTTCTCTGGTCGTGGCAGATTTTGGATGCGGCGACTGCAAGATTGCGAACAGTGTCAGAAACAAGGTTCATTCTTTTGACCTGGTACCTCTCAGCCCGCTTGTCACTGTGTGCGACATGGCCAAGGTAGGGGGGAGCAATGAGGGTCCACGTTGTGCAGAGTAAGCGAGCCCCACGCGTGCTCAGAGCCAGGGAGGTGCAGGGGAGGAGGCCGTGTGCGAGGGGTGGCAGAGCTCTGTGGCTCTCCAGGCTTGCTGAGACGGCAGCGTGCTCCCATGTGGATGTTCATGGTGGCTCGTGGCATTGAAGCTGCCTGTCAGGTTTCGGGGTGTACAGACCGAGGTGTCAGGTTGTGGGGGACAGAAGAAGGTGGTTGGGAGCATCAATGGGAGGGATGAGAACCTCGTGTGTGAGAAGGAGCGTGTGTTTGTTCTCATACGGGGGTACCGCTGCTTGTTCCTCCCACAGAGAAGGTGCTGGGGTGAATCTGAGAGCCGTGGGAGTGCCAGACAGAGGGACAAGCTGCCCGTCCCCGTTGCCATCCTCCCTTTGGGGCTGGTCTCTGTGTTGGTGTTTCGTAGGTGCCTTTGGCAGCCGAGTCAGTGGACGTTGCGGTTTTCTGCCTAGCGCTGATGGGCACCAACCTGCAGGAGATCCTGGAAGAGGCAAATCGTGTGCTGAAACAGGGGTAGGCAGAGACGTGCGTGCAGCTGGGGCTGGGCGCGGGGGCGAGCCCCAGGGACACAGCCGGGTTATGGGTTATAGCGGGCAGTGAGGGGGGAGGCCGGGGGGCCTTGCAGTGCCACCCCTCACAGCGGAGCCGTTCCCGCAGCGGTACCCTGCTGGTGGCCGAGGTCGCCAGCCGCTTTGAGGACACCCGAGCCTTCATGACCGCCATGGCCCAGCTGGGATTCAAAAGCGTCTCCAAGGTGCGTCCCCGAGCACACCGGGTGCCGCAGGGTGTGTGAGGCTCCCCCGGGGGAACCGGGGAGCTCGGGGCAGAGCCTGCAGGTCCCGGCAGCAGGGGCTCGGCCCGGCCTGGGGCTGGGGGGGCTGAGCCCGGGCGGTGACGGGGCTGGGGGCGTGGGGCGGGGACACGCGGCCGCCCGTGACGCCGAGCCCCGCCGTGCCCCGCAGGACTTGTCCAGCCCCTTCTTCTTCCTGCTCGAGTTCTCCAAGACGGCCCCGCCGCGCCCCCGGCCCTGCGCGGGGCTGCGCCTGCGGCCCTGCCGCTACAAGCGGCGCTGAGGGGCGGGACCACGGGGGGGGCGGGGCTCCGGGGCCGGCCCCCGGCAGCGAGCGGGGCGGGGCCGTGCCCGGTGCCTGCAGCCCGAGGGGCGGCGGGCCCCGCCCCGCGCACGCGCAGTTCCAATAAAGAGGCTGTTTCCGTACGGGCTCCCGGTGCCTGGGGGGATGCGGGCGGGGCGGGGTGGGGCGGGGCGGCGCGTGCGCAGTGCGCCCGGGCCTGCGCGGCGGCGGCGGCGGCGTTTCCTGCCGGGGATGTCGGGGCCGGGCGGGCCGGGCCCGGGCCCCGGCGGGGGGAAGCTGGACATCAACCGCGCCGGCGTGGCCGAGCTCGAGGGGGCGCTCAGCGGCATCGGCCGCCGCCGCGCCCGCGGCATCGTGCGCAAGAGGGAGGTGAGCGGCCGGGCCGGGGGGCGGGGGATGGCCCGGGGCGAGGGTCCCGGCGGGGGACGGGAGGGGAGCGGCGCGGGGCGGGGGGGCCGGGTCGGGGCCCGCTCCCCTCGGCCTGGCCCCGGGGTCGCTGCCGGGGCTGCGGGCGCGGGAGGGCCGGGCCGGGCCCCGCCGCCCGTTTCCGCAGCCTCGCCCGGCGCGGCCTGCGGCGGGGCAAGGCCCTGGGAGCCCGTCCCGGTCGGGGCGGGTGCGGCCGGGTGCGGGCCCTGCGGAGCCGCCCGGCAGGGCCGGGGCCGGGGCCGCGAGCTCCGTGTGCCCGGGGTGGGTCCCGCGGGCCGGCGGCGGTGCTGCTGCGCCCCGGGAGGGGAAACGCGGGGGGGGCAGGGGGGGCGATCACCGCGGGCTGGAGGTCCTGCCGCCCCCCCCATGGGCTGTGTGACTGCCGCTGGGAAATGACAGAGCCGGAGAGTCACTCACGGGATGAGTGAGCCACCCGTGTGACCGAGCCGTGAAGCAGGTGCGTGTGAGCGCAGGCTGTGCCTGTCACGGTGCTTTCAGCGGAGACAGGAAAATTAATGCCCCGGAGAGCTGGCAGGATCGTAGCTGAAACATGGCATCGGTGCTGAAAGAGACAGAGAAGTGAGGCAGGTGGAGATGGAAGGCCAGGTTCCCGGGAGAAGACTGGAAGAGCTTGACTTTTTTTGGCCTGGAAAAGAGGAGGCTGAGAGGGGCAGGGTCACCAGCTATAAATACAGCAGGAATGTAAACACCGTGGAGGCAGAAGAGCCACGGGGCTCAGCAGCCACAGGGCTGTTGGTATGGGAACAGGTGAGGACAAATTCATAGAAAAAAGGCTTATCATCAGAGCAGTGGTTTGGGGTAAAACTGTTTATTGTGGAGAAGCAGAAGTGTTGTAATGATGCCTGACAGCTTTGAGGGGTTGGGAGGGGCCTTGTCTTGGCCCAGAGGTCTGTGTTACCATCACGCTCCCACTGTTCCCGATGATTTTAGGCCCTTTGACTTTGGTTTGTGGCAGAAGCTACGTGGAAGCTGTGCAGGCTGTGGATGTGATCCCTTGTAAGTCATGGTCCTCGTGCCTGTGGGGCCAGGCAGTGCCTGACCTGGTGTTTCATGGAGCGAGGGGTGCCCTGCACACGCACGTGTGTGCATGCACCTGGCAGAACGTCGGGGCTGTGTCCAGTCCTTGGAGATTGACTGTGGGGGCCAGTAAATGCACCTGGCCTTGGGACTAGTGAGCTGGAGGGTGCAGTTCCACTTTCTGAGCTTTTGTTGTTTGCTTTTGGGTGACTTCTCCACCTGCCAGTAACAGCTCTACTGTTACTGCTGTTCCTTGTGGGTGTGTGTGGTTGGGCATTGTCGCAGCTGCTCAGAGCTGGGGCAGTTTGCGGAAACAGGAGGGACTGCATGGGAGAAGCAGCTTGAGGCAGAAGGCACTCCTTACTGCTGATGGGTATAGGAGCAGGGACTTGAAGTACAAAGGTAGCGCTTTATTGTGGGACCCCGAGCCTCCTTCCCCCAACACCTCAAATTATTAATGGGAGCTGTGGGTGTAAATGAAATGGAAGCTGGTTGGTCACTGCCAAGAAACAGCCCCTCAGACGAGGGTGTCAGTAAGCCTGGTCCTCCCTGGAGGCTGATCCTGTGCTCCACGTTGAGTCTTACTTCTCCCTCTCACAGGAGCTGAAGGGCTTCAACTCACTCGATGACCTTCTCCACGTCAAAGGTATCACCACCCGCATCTTGGAGCTGAACAGTCAGCGGATGACTTGCAGAAGGAGGCCAAGCAGCGAGGAGGCTGCTAGGGTGAGCCCTGGTCTGCAGGGGGACAGTAAGGCTCCTGTGCCTCAGGTAGGAAAAGAAAGTTAGGGCTACTTTCTGTGTGACGGGGACGTAATCCTACCTCCAGGAGCTGGGGAGAAGTGTCCTGTGTTGGGCAAGGGGACAGCTAGTGCAGGAATGGGGAGGTTTGCTGGGCAGGAGACACGCCTGCTTTGGCCTTTGCAACAAGGCAGTCCAGAGGAGGCTGCGCCCTTCTCAACAACCAAGCAGTCAGTCCATAATTGCCCTGTGAGGTGGCAGTTTGCTGTCCAGGTCTTCCCCAAAGCAGAGGCTATGCCCTGCTGTAGGGCGGGTGTGGTGGCCCCTGGGTGCAAGCCTTGCTGGGAGCTGCTCTGCTCGGTGCGTCTGTCCCAGAGTCCCCAGAGAAGCAGTGCTCTGACCCCAGAGGACACTCATGACTTGTCTGCACACACACCTCCCACCCCCAGCTGCAGAGCAGCTATCCATCAGCAGGCCTCTGCAGCCAGTTGTTGAGTTCCAATAATTGCTCATCATCAGAGGCCAGAACTGGGTGTGGAGGGAAGTTCTTCCCCGAGGCTGGCAGCTGAGGAGGCCAGAGCCCATTCTCACCAAGGTCCCTGCCTCATCCTCATCCATGGGAGCAGTGGCCACACGCCACCTGCCTGGTGCTGGGGACTTCTTCAGGAAGTGCCTCTTCCTGCTGCTGGTCCCTGTGGGGCTGAGGAAACTCCACGGGGCTCAGGAAAGCTCTGCCTGGCCAAGCCCTTGAGCGTTCTGCCGAGCCGGGGTGGGGGGCAAGGGGTTGCTGAAAAGTATTGGGCTGCCTGGAGGTTGTCAGTGGCAGCTCGGGATGCCCAGTGCTACCCCAGCAGCATGGTCCCAGTGTCCCTTGGTAGCCATGACCCAGGCCTGAGCCCCAGGCCTGGATGCCAGAGGAGCTGATTGAGAAGCCTGGGCCCGGTGCTGCCTCCCGGAGAGGCAGATCCCAGCACCCGGCCTGGGCCACTGCCTCTGCCCCCAGCTGGCCTACAGAGGGCTTGGAGGGGTTGACGGGTGCCGTGAGGCAGCAAGCAGCCAGCCTCGGGGCTGGGCGGCCTGCCCTGGCTGTCTCCTGAGAACACAGATGCCGAGGCCTTGTTCCTAAACTCAAGCAAACCCAGCCCCAGCTGCCCTGAATGTTTTAGAGCCTGGCAGGAGCCCATTAAAGCACCAAAGATTTTCCCTCCACAGGTGTAGTTTTGTATTGTGACCAAATCATCTCCATTTCTTTTCTTCTCCTACGAGATTTTTCTCCGGCCTCTGAATCATCTGGGGGAGGGGATCAACCAATGTATTAGTTTTAAGCGTTCTGTTTTAAAATATGGATCGGGCGTTGTGGTAGTGTTGCAATCCTCCTTGCATTTCTTCCCTGTTTGGATTGTTGAGCCTGAAGGTTGTGTGGAGTGTGACCCCTCATTCCTTTTCAGCCACTGCTTTACAGGATGTGCAGGCCCTGGTGTTTTGCTGGTCCTGCTCTCCTTGTCTTTAGATGGAGAACATTCTCTGAATGTACTGAAATGCATTTTATTTGAGTGAGCGCAGTGTACCAAGTGATGCTGATCACTGTGTGGCTGCCCCGTCCTTGCCTCCTACCCAAATCTTGATCTCAAAATGTAATTGGAAAAAAAAATCTACTTCCTTACTGTGAGCAAAACAAATTCTGATCAGTGTTTTTCCCACTTGTGGGCCTGCACTCAGCCCATCAGCAGAAAGTGAATTTTCCCAGCAACACCTTCAGAGATCTGTTCGCTGGCGCTGCCTTGATCTAACCCTTCTCACCAAACAGCACGTCCGAGGCTGTGGTGTGCCAGTGTTGGGATGAGAAGGCTGTGTCCCAGTCAGTGTATGAGCATGTCTCATTTATGTGATTCATGTAACTGCTTTTGTTAACCAATGTAACGCTTCAAAGAATAAAATCAACTTTATTTGAAAAGACATTTTCAAAGTCTCATCAGCTGGTGCAAAGCGTGTCCCTGTCATCTTACCAGTGGAATCCTGCACCAGCCCCTCTATTACCAGATGTAAAACCATGTGAAGATTCAGTCGTCTGCCTTCTTCAGTTTTGACACAGTTTTCACACTTCTGGTCTTTGCAATTCCTCCTGTATTCCAAGATTTATTAAAAATAGTTGGTGTGGGCCAGTGATCAGCTTGTACTACTCACTGGGACGCTTTGGTGCAGATTACCCTGGTCTGCTGGTTGAGAGATGTTCTCGGTGTACTGGCAACAGTTCCTCATTCTCCTGTGATGTAAGGGCATTGTTCTGCTTCTTCCAAGTAATTACTGAGTGCTTCTGCTTTTGTGTGTGTGTGTGTGCAGCTAATCACAGTGCTATATTATTTGGGGAGGAGGGGTGCAGGTGATGCTGGGTGGGCACGCAGTGCTCGCACCCCTCCGCTGGTTTTGCTGCCACTGGGTGGGCTGGAGGGCCACTCGCCTTGCCGTGAAGGCTGCTGCTCAGCCTGTGCCACCCACACACACAGCAGCTCTGCCCCTGCTTTGCCAAGCACCGGGTTAAAGGCTGCTCCCACTGCAGCAGGGAAGGGCTCTCTGCACAGAGGAGTACTGGTGGGTTCAGGATTGTTCAGTGACCCCCTGACCCTGCAACTTCTGTGTGTGCTGCTCAGCCGTGGAGTGGCCTGATGCTGCATATTTTGGTTGTATGGCAGCTGTGCCCTCCTCTAGGGCCGGGAAGCATCCTGTCTCCAGGCCTGGCTTGGAAATGGCTGCCTGTCCACAGAGAGTACCTTGGCTTGGTCGTCTGCTCCCCTCTTCCCATCCTTGGCTGTGCCCAGCTCGTCGCTCCCCCCCTGGGACTGTGGAGGGAAGCCCCTGTGTGCTTTGGGCCCTTGCTCTGGCTGGCAGCCCCACAGCACGCCCCCAGTCTGGTGCCCCCGGGCACCTGAGGGCTGGGGCAGTGATTCTGCGTTTCCCTGTCTTGCAGGCAGCAGCCGAGGAGGAAGATGTGTCGGGCCCCTGGGAGCCAGAGCGCGCTGGGGAAGGGAGTCCGGGGTCAGGACCAGAGGCCAATGGTTCCTGTGCGCAAGAGGAGCAGGAGCCAGTCAGCTCCACGGCCTGTGGGGAGCAGGAGCAGGAGGAGGAGGAGGAGGAAGAAGAGGAAGAGGGGAGCTGCTGCAGCGAGGAAGGAGAAGATGGCAGCAATGTCTACTTCTACTACACCATTGGCGAGCGCTGGATAGACTACCTGCAGCGGACGGAGGACGGCGGCCTGCTCCGCCACGTGCGGCCCAAGGTAACGCTGCTGCAGGCACGGCCCCGCTCTGTCCCGCGTCCCAGCCTGGCTCTCCCTGTAGCTGTCAGGTGCAGCGTGGTGTGCTGAGCTCTGGGCCTGGCTGTAGGGCTTGTCTGTCAGCAGGCTGCAGTGTGTGTGGCGCTCTGCCTGCTCCACACTGGACTGTGCCTAGAGAAGGGCACAGCAGGCCTGCTGTTTTTTTTCAGCCACTGCTTTTGTCCCTGTGTACCTGCTCTGCTAACCTTTCCATGTTGGGTCAGATTTTGCCCTCAGAAGGACCAAATCCTGTTTTTTCCCCAGAAATTAACTCTGCTGCCAGCTCCAGAGCTCAGCTGCCCTTCAGCTTCTGCAGGTTCCCAGCAAGAGTGTGGTCTTGGAAGACTGGCTGGGCTGGGTCTCCTACTCTGTCACTCTTGGCAGAAAATCGGTGACCCAGAACGTGCACAGAGGGCTGTGCTCCACCCTGCTTTAACTTGTCCTTCCCCTTGCAGATGAAGCGGAAGTCGGAGAATGGCCTGGACGGCAGGGCCCTCTCCCCTGGTAAAAAGCTGTGCAAGGGCTCTGAGTACAGCAGGTAAGATGAGTGCTCTCTGTGGTGAGCGGCATGTTGGCTTGGGGAGTGGGAAAACCTCAGTTCAGCAGTCCCGTCCCTCAGTCACCTACAAGCCCTGCTGAGGTGGTGCAGTCTCCTTTTTTGAGATCTCCTGTAGCTGTGCCTGGATGTGGTGCTGGGCAAGCGGCTCTGGGTGGCCTTGCTGGTGCAAGGTGGGAGTAGGTGCACCCGGAGGTGTCTGCAGCCTCAGCCACGCTGTGATTCTGTCATTCCATAGAGTGGGTTAGGGTAAGGGGAGTGTGTGTGTAGCCATGGTCCCTGTGGAAGGCTTGGGGAAAGGCGTTAGCCTAGGGGAGGCTCAGGGTTTGTAGTACGTGGGGACCGACATTCCGAGAACTGCTTGTACTGCGTGACCCAAAGAAGTGCTGGTGTTTCTCACCTTTGCTTTCATCTCCCCCGTCTGTGGCCCAGGACCCTGGGTCCCTGCATGCCCAGTCCCACCACCACCTTTGGAGACCTGCGCAATGCGAAGGCGGGCCAGGCACGGCGCCGCTGCATCCCCTCGGTTGCTCCTCCCCCCGAGCTGCAGGACTGGCTCCGCACCTTCCAGGTAGGCACAGAGCCCTGCCGAAGGGTTCACCGGGGGTGGCACCATGAAGCTGCGGGGCTGAAGGGCAGCACGAGGGGGGCCGAGCCCTGCAGAGTCTGTCTTTGTGCAGCCTGCTGTAGGTGGGGGTTCTGGGTCCTGTGGTGGAGTTTCAGTGAGTTTTTGCCCTTAGCTAAGGGAACGCAGATGTGATGTTGGCCCACCTCCTGTTCCCACTGGGCAGTGTGTCCTTTGGGGCAGTGTTGCTTTGTCCACCATCACAGGGCACCCATATCACATTGTGTGTGACTGGTGGAGCTCCCAGCCCCACCTGTCTTGAGGTGTAAGTGCTGGAGCCCTGGTTGACTCCAGAGGCCTTGCTCTCCTATGGCTCAGGTGCCCCTGTGCCACTTGGTGTCCCTGCTGTGGTTGGGGTGGGCATAGGCAGACACGGAGCTTGTGAGGGCCTGCCATGTGTGCAGACAATGTGACTGATGTCCCTGTCCTCAGCGGTGGAGCGGCCCAGAGAAGCTGCTTGCTCTGGATGAGCTCATTGATCGCTGCGAGCCCTCACAAATCAAGTACATGATGCAGGTCATTGAACCGCAGTTCCAAAGAGACTTCATTTCCCTGCTGCCCAAGGAGGTGAGTTGAAGCAAGTGATGGGCTCGCCCTGGTGCCGTGTGCTGGTTACCACCCCTGGGAGCCCACTGTGCACGTGTAACTCGGCTTCTGATCCCGCAGCTGGCACTCTATGTCCTCTCGTTCCTGGAGCCTCGGGACCTGCTCCGTGCTGCCCAGACCTGCCGCTACTGGAGAGTCTTGGCTGAAGATAACCTGCTGTGGAGAGAGAAGTGCCGTGAGGAAGGTAAACACCTGTCCTGCATGTGGCACACTGTGGCTGGAATCTGCAGCCACAGTACCCAAAGTAGGGGAGCCCACAGCTCTCACTGCTGTGTATCATCTTGGTTCCTACCAGGATGGGGACGTGGACCACCTGTGTGCCAGGAGAAGGTCTGCATCACGCTGCATTTTCTTCCCACAGGCATTGAGGAGCCCTTGAACCTACGGAAGCGGCGCCTACTGAGCCCTGGGTTCATGTACAGCCCCTGGAAATTCGCCTTTATGCGGCAGCACAAAATTGACATGAATTGGCGCAGCGGGGAGCTTAAAGCCCCCAAGGTAGGTGCCTTCAGCAGTGCATGCTGAGAAGCAGACTCCAGAGCTTTGACATGTAGGAATCTGGTTAAAGAAGGAAGCAGCAGAAAAATATCCATGACCAACAGGGTGTGGTCATTAACAATTTTAAAAGCGTCTTGGGAAAACATTCAGGTGTCTGGCCTGTCTTCAGGAAACACAAGCCAGAGACATTCACCTGCAAGTATTTGAATTTAAACTTCCCTGAAGCTGTAGGGTCCTGCCAGCTTCCTGCAACTCCTGTCCCTGCCTGAAGAGAGCAGATCCACAGCACAGCTTGTTTGGAGTTTTTGCATGTGCTCTGGCTGGCAGCGCAGCTGGTGTCAGGGATTGCCACAGTGGATGGTACAGGAATGCAGCTCTGCCAGTGGAAAAAAGGTTGCCCTTAACCCCAGAAAAGGAGTTTTCCACATGTTCACCCCTTCTCTGAGTGCATGTTGCAGGGCTGTAGCTAACCTTGGCATGCAGGGCTCCTAAGGCTTAGCCAAGCCTTGTCCCTGGTACATTCCCTGATAGGGTGTCGCGGAGCGCTTTGATGTCTCTCCCTGCCAAGATCCCTTCCTGCCCCTTGTCCCTATCCTGCAAATAGAGCAGAGCCCCGGCCACCCCTGCAGCCATCCTGCAGGTGATAGTCTCTGTCTTGCTTTCCATCCCCAGGCTTTCTCCAAACCCCCCGTGTCCCCTGCCCTTTCCCCACACCCCTGCAGCACCCGGTGAACAGCGGTGTTGGCCATGCTGTGGGGACTGCAGTAGTAGCAGCAACCCTGAGCCCCTGATGCCCTTGGTCACTGCGCCAGCTGTGAGCAGAGCTCCCCAGGGCCCCGCCGCTGGGATGCCTCCCTGCACCACCCCATCACAGTGCCTTCCCTGCGCTGGGCAGCTCCAGGCTGGCCGTTGCACCAAGCCTCTCCTCACTGTGCGTGGCTAGGTCTGCCTGGCTTGGGGCCCTGCTGAGCTGCCTGTCCTCTGCCCCTGCAGGAGTCTCAGCCATCGCCTGCCTCCTCTGCCTGCTGCTGCATTGCTGCTCAGGGAGGTGGAAGTGGACGCAGAGCTGTTCGTGTTCTACCTGCCTCCCAGGGAAGGTGGAGCTGGTGGTCCTAAACATGCTCTGTCTAATGGACACCATTTTTTGATCTAGGACAAAGCGTTGTCTCTGAGCTCAATTGCTAGTGCAGCCTTAATAGCCACAAGGGTCAGTCCATGCGTTGGAATTCTCTTGTAGCCCGTTATCCCCCAGCAGTAGCTCTCAAATGCCCCCTTTGGCTCTTTCCGTAGCTGCTACCCAGCAGAGAAGCAGCAGGGCGGTGGCTGTTGTTACAAGAACCCATCTCTGCACAACTCCCTCCTCATTGATGGTCTTCTCTGTGCAGGTGCTGAAGGGACACGATGACCATGTCATCACCTGTCTGCAGTTCTGCGGCAACCGGATAGTCAGTGGCTCAGATGATAACACGCTCAAAGTGTGGTCAGCTGTCACTGGCGAGGTGAGCTGTTGTCCCACATCCTGTCACAGGGCTGCTCTGCCGGCACAGTGGAAGTCGTGCCGTTCCTCTGCACTGCTGCAGAGAGGGTGGAGGTATCACAGCCATTTGGATGGGTTTATCTGGTCTCTGACAAAAGTGCAGCTGGGGGGAGGAATTGGTAGATCCCGTGACTGCATGAGCAGTGGGAAGAGCTGTCTTAAGCTAGGGGAGTCAGTGTTGGCATAGTAACAGATGAGCAAGAGCTTGCCACACGTCTTTTCACCAGTGGTCAGCAAGTGTGGATCACTCTCCTGAAGACCAGAAAGGTCGAGAAACTTGATTGGTTTCAGAACAGCAAGTGACTGTTGTGGGAGGACTCTGGTGGGGGCCTGAGTTTGCAGGGAGGTGGGTCTCTGACCTGAAGTGCCTTACCAGTCTCCTGCCCTGGAGAAGTCCTGTTCTTTGCTGCCCCTTCGTGCTGTGTTGTTCAGCCTTTCCCAAAGCAATGCCTCACATCTCCTTGTTCTTTGCAGTGTGTGCAGACGCTGGTTGGCCACACAGGGGGTGTCTGGTCTTCCCAGATGAGGGACAGCATTGTCATCAGTGGCTCTACGGACCGGACACTCAAAGTGTGGAACGCAGACACAGGCGAATGTGTGCACACGCTGTATGGGCACACGTCCACAGTGCGCTGCATGCACTTGCATGGGAACAGGTATGGGGTCAAAGGTGTTTGGGGTCTGGTCGGTGGGGTGGGTGAAGGTCAGGGAGTATTAGGGTCTGGGCCAGTCTGTGAGGTCTGACCTGGTGCAAGTGAAGGTGCAGAGGTCTTCTGGGCCTAAGCTGGTCTGCCGCCAAAGGATGCTGGGTGGGAAGAGGCCTTCCCTGGGGAGGGTAAGCTGGGGCTGCCCCTCAGAAAGCTGCTGTGCCCTGGCTTAGCTCAGCTGGGTGAGGTCTGGAGCTGATGCAGGCTCCAAGTGCACCCTTGCTCACAGGGTTGTGAGTGGCTCGCGGGATGCCACTCTGCGCCTCTGGGACATCGAGACTGGGCAGTGTCTGCATGTGCTGATGGGGCACGTGGCTGCCGTGCGCTGTGTGCAGTACGACGGGCACAAGGTGGTGAGCGGCGCGTACGACTACACAGTGAAAGTCTGGGACCCTGAGAGCGAGAGCTGCACTCATACGCTGCAGGGACACACAAACCGCGTCTACTCCTTGCAGGTAAGAGCCTGGCCCCTTCCCCTCGCTGCGGGGACCCGAGCCTGTCTGTTCTGGCACATAAGAGGCCGTCTCCTCTCTGCATGCATGCACTGCAGAGGCACACAGACCATGCTCTGCATAAAATGCTCTCTGCCCTTCTGCCCTGACCCCTCTCACGTGTGTGCACTGTAGGAACACACAAACCATGCCGCCTCCCTAGAGCGAGGGCGCTGCCAAGGCATGTGCACCCTGCTGAGCCGTAGGGTGCTGCCTGAGCACCGTGGCCTGCCCCAGCCTCTGGTGCTGCACTGCCATGAATTGGAATTGATCCTTGTGGGTCCCTTCCAATTCAGGATATTCTGTGATTCTGTGAGAACAAGCCTCCCTTTCCAGGCAGGCCGTGCTGACCAGTGTCTCTCTGGCAGTTTGACGGGACGCACATCGTGAGTGGCTCTCTGGACACATCAATCCGAGTGTGGGACGTAGAGAGTGGAAACTGTCTACACACGCTCATGGGGCATCAGTCGCTCACAAGTGGCATGGAATTACGTGACAACATCCTTGTGTCTGGCAATGCTGACTCCACGGTGAAAATCTGGGACATCAAGACGGGCCAATGCCTGCAAACACTGCAGGGTGAGTGCGGGGGGGTGGAACAACTTCCCTTGCTAGGGGATTTGGAGCAGTGTCATGTTGTTCCTGGCCACCAGACGTGGCAGGGTCACGACAGATGCTGCCCAGGGGTGGAAGAGCCAAGCAGTGGGTGATCTGAAGAGCCTGGGACTGGAGGTGGGAGCACAGGAGAACTAACGGGTACCCTCTGCCTCCAGGGCCCAGCAAGCACCAGAGCGCGGTGACCTGCCTACAGTTCAGCTCCAAGTTTGTGGTGACCAGCTCGGATGATGGTACTGTCAAGCTCTGGGACCTCAAGACGGGCGAATTTGTGCGCAACCTGGTTGCACTGGAGAGTGGGGGCAGTGGGGGTGTAGTGTGGCGCATCCGTGCCTCCAACACCAAGCTCGTGTGTGCAGTGGGCAGCCGCAACGGGACAGAGGAGACCAAGCTGCTGGTGCTGGACTTCGATGTGGACCTGAAATGAACCTGGCCAGTGCAGGCTAGGAGGGAGGATCCCGCGGGCTGGGCGTAGCAGCTGGTCTTGGTGGGGCTGGCCCCGGAGCAGGCGCTAGCTCCCCGCGGGCTGTAAATACTGTTTGCAGCTGTCTGGGCCTTATTTATATATGTGTGAACTCCCTGTGGGGAGCCTGCGCCCGGCTGGGGCACTGTACAGAGGAAGCAGCATGTTTTGTACACTAATATATCGATTTATTTCTGTACCTGGGGCCTGCTTCTCCACCCCTGCTGTTCCATGAGCCTTTCCTTCCCGGAGCTTGTCTCTTTTGGGGAAGCAACTGGTGGCTGCAGCCTCTTTGGCGGATTCCAGGCAGGAGTGGGGATGGTGTGGGCTTTTCTGTGTCTTCCCTATGAGTCTGACCTCTGAGACCAACGCTTTCCCTGCACACATATGTTCTTGTCTGGTTGAGCATCCTCTGCATGGAGTCCTATAGCACTGCTCTGGTCCAGGTGAGGGAAGCAGACAGGACACGAGTTTTGCAGTGCCATGAGCATGGGGAGCAGGGCAGCAGCAGGCTGGGCAGTGTCTGGCAGCGAATGCATCCTGAGCCCCATGCGGTGCAGATCCACCACTGAGGGGAGGGTGGTGAGGCCTGCGGCCCTGCTGGAGCTGCTGCTCTGCTGAGCCGCCAGGACTGCCCCACGGCAGGGCCTGCAGCAGGGTGCTGGGAGGCAGAGCGGGGATGCAGTGCAGGCGGCCCTCCTGCAGCACCCTTCTGGGCGTGCAGCAGTTAGTGGCAACTACACTGCGTTTCCAGTGACTTCCTGGGCCCTGCAGGTGCAGCACAGCTGTGGCCAAGGCAGGCAGCCTTGCTGTGGGGTGGCCCTGCTGCAGGCAGTCCTGCACGTCGCTGGGTCCTCCACCTGGTGCATAGAGCCAGGGAGCGTCCACTCTCCTCCAGCAGGAGCTGGTGTGAGGGTCAGGGCTTGGGCTGGGGTTGTCTCTTGTGGGACACAGCTTCTGCCTCCTGCCCTCTGTAGTCCTGCTCATAGCAGCGCTGGCCCCCATTCTGCTGGAAGTCGCTCGCTGCCCGGGTAGGGGTGGCAGGCAGCCAGGCCTGCTGGCAGCAGAGGAGATGGGAGAGTGTGGTGAGGCTGCCAGCAGCTCATCCCACGAGCCCTGGGCCATGCTAGAGGAGGATGGCTGCTGGGCTGAGGAGCTGCTGAATGCGCATCTGGGTCTCTGAAGTCACCCCATCCTTAGGCAGACACAGAGGCAGGAAGTGCAGAGTGGATGGCTTGCTCATTCTGCTGCAAAAGGCATTATTGCTAATAAGGTGCACATCTGCCCAGCCTTGTCTTTCCCCAAATACACGTGCCGCCCACCTTCTCCAGGTAGGTACTCGCTGTTACCTGTGTTGAGGCAGCCCTGTAGAGGGGTGAGGAGGCTTTGGGATTCAGCAGGAGCTGGGGTGCAGTGCTTGGACATGGCTGAGCCAGGCTCTGTGCTGCTGCTACATCTCCATCCAGAATAAAGCTTCCATAAGGAACAGACTCTTCATCTAGAAGGGGCTGTCATCAGACCAGCTGGTTTGTAGCATCCCAGCGCCTGAAGGCACAGCTCCTGCTGCTGTGCGACATTGGAGCTTGGAGAGCAGCCATGAGACTGCATCGGGGTGCACAGGCACGGCCCCCAGGGCCTCGTGTGGCTGGTGGTGCTGGGGACTCTGCAGCACGTGGCCATGCTGTGTGCAGCACAGCGTCCCCGCTGTGCCCCTGCTGCCCTGACCATGTCTGCTGGCTCAGTGCCTGGCCACGGGTGCGCAGCAGGAGCACCAGTCCAGGCGTCTTGCTGGAGGTGGTGCCAGCATGCGGGCACTGCAGGGCTGCCAGCCCTGCCTCCCGCAGGGGTAGTGCAGAGCAACCAGAGGGCCCTGTGGGCTGCAGTCCCCGCTGCTGCTGATGGCAGTGACACAGCTGGGAGCAGGATGGGAGGGCGCAGGTGAAATAGTGCAGTTGGTGGTGACCCGCAGATGGGCTGGGAAGATGCTGGTACTGTTAATACCCAGCCAAGGAAGGTTCTGGCTGTCCAGCAACACAGAGGGGACGCTGGCAGTGCCACAGCCTGGCACCATGGGCATTGGTAGCCCCTGCAGCAGGAGCAGGTCAGGCTGTGGTAGGGAAGGCTGGAGCCAACTTGGTGCTTCAGTGGGTGGGCTTTCACTCAGCTTTGCCTATCACAAGGTTGCACACATACGCAATATATTTTTTTTGTCCTCCGCCAAGCAAACTGAGCTGTTTGAGTGGTGGTTGGCATCTCATCAAGTGAGCTACTGCTCTCTGTTCTCCAGTTTTGGAGAACTGGATGACTTTGCAAGCTGGGGGGTGGGTGGGAAGGGGAAGCAGCCTCCTGGTGAAATCCAAAGCAAAAGGGGTGGCCAGCTACTGTAGGATATGCTGAGCCAAAAGCCCAAGAACTTGAAACATCCTGTGATCTGGAGGACAAAAAAGAAACAGCAGAAAGCCTAGCCAAGAAACCAGCAGGTCTATGCAGCAGGGTGAAATCTGGCATTGCTGGGTAAGTCACAAGTTCGCAATCACCTGGATAATTAGTCACCAGCTGTGCCATGAGTGTCCTTATCTGCCTGTGAGTTCCTGTTGCACTAAACAAAATCTTCTGCAAGACAAAAAAAGTCTCAAGCAGCTGTGTGAGCTGAAGTGCATGAAGCTGTGTCATCAGCTGCTGTACACTGCCCTCACCCAGCTTGTTACCATAAGTGGTTTGGCAGTGAGTGGCCAAACAAATCTGCCTGCTTGCCTTTAGGGTAAATTATTTCACCCAAATAATATAAATCACCAGGGCCCCTAGTCACAACTGTTCTGGATCATTTTGCCTTCTCAGACAGCTGCAAAATGTCAGCGATGAAGGAACTGAGTTCAAGAGAAAAATCTTTGTGCTCTTCCTAAACATGCTATGAAAGCCTAGTCAGAAGATCATGGCTCAACCATTGTTCTTAGTTGTTCATGGACAAAACCCATCTTTCCTGATGAGGATGTTACAGTTTGTCAGAGACTTCTGCAATGGCTCCAAATCCTTTGTGTTATGTGTGAAAGCAATTAAGAACCCTCTCTAGCAGCCCCTGGTTATCCACACGATGAGTGATCCATAGAACTGGTGATTCTCTCTGTATGGGCACTGAGGTCTGTGCACTTCTCTCCCAGCAGAGAAACATTTCCACCAACACAACAGCTCATCAACGTGGCTCTTAAAGGTGTTGCCCTGAGACAGAATTGGCACGAGATGGGTGGCACTGGGCAGAGTGAAGAGCTGTGCTGCGAGCCAGCCCCCCCTGATCGCACAGCAGTGCATCTGGGAGCGGGGGGCAGCACCGGTGGCACGCAGGGGATTGGGTCCAGTGCAGCAGAAATCATTATCAAGATCGTTATCACCACGTATTAGAACGGAGCCTGAAGCTGTCCGGCATAAAGCAGGGACCTGGGCACGGTCTGGCCCTGGCAGAGCTGCAGGCAGGGACAGCTCAGGCAACCCTGCTTGGCTTCAGCCCGAACTGCTGCCCTCTGGGAAGGTTCCAGCTGCTGGAGTGCCAGCAGCACAGGGGAAAAGCAACCGCAGGGCTGGCAGCCTGACCGCTGGCATCAGGGAAAACAGGCAGCCCTCAGGAGGAGGGATTTCAGCAGCCTGGAGCTCTGCTCCCTGCAGGCCTGGAGCTTGCAAAGGATGGCAGAGACCTGGAGGCTTTTCCTCCACCACTGCCAGCTGTCAGACTGCAAGGCTGCAGTCAGGAGTCTTGCATTAGTCCCAGGTGTGTGGCTTCACACACAGGCCTGCCAAATTTCTGCAGATAATCTGATTAGGAGCAACAGCATGGATTAAAGTAAGTGTATGCACATGAGACAATTATATAATTGCTATTAAAGACACCAGTGTCTTTTCTAGTGTTAAGAGTTTGGAGCCACACATCTGGCACAGGTGTGCTGGGTCTGTGATCTGTAAGAAAGAAGGAGGATATTTTCTGCAAACATCTGCCTGTGATATGGAGAACAAAATATTGTCGTAACAGGAGGCCTCAGTCTGGGAGATGGATGCTGGAGTTGCACAGAATAAATATGGTTTAATTTTTAGGTAGTCTTCTGTAGAGCCAGGAGCTGGATTCCATGGTCCTTGTGGGTGGGTCCCTTCCAACTCAGGATATTCTATGGTTCTAAATCATCACTGGATTGCCTGGAACACTTTAATCCATATTTTTTAGCACAGAAGTGCTGCAGGTAAAGCATTGTTTTAAGCAAGATTACCTTGCCGTGGGGCTGGAGGCTGCACTCCAGCTGCATTCTGCATGGGTGAGCAGAGGATGGGGCAGACAGCAACAGCTGTAATTGATACTGCAAAAAAAAAAAAAAAAAGATGAATTTTCCACAGCTGAAGAGAACCTAC
The DNA here is from genome assembly GCF_047663525.1 of Anas platyrhynchos. Classification (NCBI taxonomy): domain Eukaryota; kingdom Metazoa; phylum Chordata; class Aves; order Anseriformes; family Anatidae; genus Anas; species Anas platyrhynchos. Next base: position 207,314,906 of record NC_092587.1, on the reverse strand, counting down.
ATTAAAATTATGCAGGAGGACATTTTCCGACAGAAGAAACTTGGGAGTTTTTTTTTTTTTTTTTCCAGCTTGTTTGGTTGTGAAACTAGATTCTTGGCAAGCAAAGAACAAGAAACTTAGAAGGATGCTAAACACCCACTGGAATATAACAATTCTTTGAAATAAAAAGGCCTACGTAACTTGCATTGCACAAAGCAGTTTTTGTTAAAGCCTTGCTTTGGGACTGGCTGAAAGAGCAAGTGCTGCCCCATTCAGCTGTGGGTCAGACCAGGAATCCTGGGCAGGAACAGAACAAGCATCTTCTCCAGCCAAGTCTTTGCATCCTGCTTGCTTGTGCTACGGTGTTTACCACCCTTGCTGCCGCCCTCTGACCCTCTTCCAGGTCAGTGAATGGACTGCAACAATGCTCTGGTTTGTCCTCCAAGATGTTTTCTTTTTTTCCAGTCCTTGGTCTGCTTTTTGACCAGCAGGAAGGGCAATGTTGTCGTCTCTTCCAAGCTTACCTTCCTCAGAGTGCTGTGCAGTAAGGAAACCTTTTAAAGGACATGCCACAGTCCTTGCTGTAGTACTTCAACAAAAATATAACTGCAGGAGCCTGCTGGGCTCTGCTGTGGTGCTCCAGTCCCGCTGCTCTCTTCAGCCCTGTTCCAGTGCCCTCTGTGCACGAAGGCTGCATCCTGTTCACCGTGGCAGCGCTGCCCTCAGCCTTGCACTGGCAGCCAGCACCTGCTGCAGCCCTTCTGGGTCAGGCCCTGGGCCACCAGCCCATTTCTGTGGGCTGCAGCTCAGGAGTCAGCAGCTCCTCATCCTCCACATCCTTCTCTAGCTCCACTCCCCAGTCGCTGCTGAGCCCGCAGCACAAGACTGCAGCTGCTGGATGCTCTGTGAGTGGCAGTACAGCGGCAGTGCAGACCCTCTGGCACAGGGCAGCAGATGCAGCACTGACATGGCACAGCAACACAGGCTTTGCTGCTCAGCACCACACAGGGCAGCATCTCAGACAGCTTACTGGACATCTCGCCTTTGGGTAGAAAATCAGCTTCTGTAGGGCAGAAAGGAAGAATGACCCTAGACTTAAGGCAGGCCTGATGCTGGATAAAGCAGAGTCCTTCCAAGGTCAGACTCCAACATTCCCATGGACTTGCAAATAGCCTCGGGCTTCTCAGCATCTGTGCCCCTCAGGTGAGGAAGCCACAAAACCAAATCCTGAAAGCTCACCTGGGGAAAGATGCTTCCAGCTCCCACCAGCTGAGGGCTGAGCACCTGGGCACTGCAATGGGCACATGTCCCAGTGCAGCTGTGGTTCGTGTGGTACGACGCTCTGTGGAGTGGAACATCCTGCAGCCTGTTGGCCGTGGGCTGGTGAGCGTGAGGCACAGGGAGCCCACAGGCCAGAGGTGCTGAACCAGTATAGGGTAGAGGAAGGCTTTTTGATAGGAAAGGGGGAAGAAAGAGAAATGTTTTGTTATGGAAGCCCTGGTGTAGGTGGGTTCACAGAAGCACATTCATGTGGCTTGGAGGCTGAAATATGCCAAGAGTCTAGGGAACATGCTGCAGAACACTCATAAAAGCACAGTACTGCTAGGTATGGGCTAGTACCATGTTTACCTTACTCTGACATATTTTCAAGTCTGATTTTCAAGTCTTACATTCATGTCAGAAAAATGAGTACTTTCTATTCTCTGGCACTGTGGGACACAGCAGGTCCGGCAGAGCAGGGTGAGATGGATGTTTCTGCAGAGGCAGCAGCTCAGCACACACCATGGGGGCAGCTTGCTGAGCACGTGGCTGCCCCCACACCTACCTGGCTGCCACAGCACTTCCAGCCCAGGAGGGCTTTGCAGCACCGCAGAGGAAGCAGAGGTGGCTGGGCTTGGTGAGCTGAGCAGCTGTGGGTGGAGGCAAAGGGGGTGTTGAGGGGAAGAAAAGCAGGAGCCTGATGGAGCTGCTCCCAGGCAGGGCAACACCCAGCTATGAAAGGACCATGAGGTCAAGGGAAAATGTGACAGCGTGCCCAGGCCCTTACAGCTGGCATGGCAGAGGAGAAGCCTGTGGGGCAGCTCCCACCACACTCTGCTCCTGGAGCTGTGCTGGGGCAGCTTCTGCTGGAGCCACAGCCACGCTCAGGCAAGGGGCAGGAGATGCAGTGGAGAGGAGGAGGCAAAAGTTCTGAGCATTCGCTGGAGCTGTAAGCTGGCAGCAGGCTGTTCTGGGAGGAAAGACCACTGGAAAAAATATCAGCGGGGCAGCTGTGCCATGACAAGGAGTAACTATGAATTATTTTCGACATCTGCAACAGCTTAGTTCCTGAAATGCAACAGATGGGAAATCCAAGGTAACTGCATGCCAAAGAGGAACTGCACTGCAGTGATGCCTTCCTTTCCCAGGGAGGAAGAGCCAGTGTCCATGCTTAAAGTTTTTACCTAACCCTGAGGAACAGGGGACAGAACAAGACTGACAGATGCCTAAGCTGCAAGGGATAGCAGGAACATGGCCACTGCCTCCATTTGCTTTGTATAGTCCAGCCAGCTGCTGGGGCCAGGATGGACCAGTGCCAACCAGGACAGTCCTGCATAGCCACTGGAATCCAATACAGACCAGTGCTATTCAGTACAGTCCTGCCTGGCCACAGGGGTCCAGCACAGTGCCAGGGGAGCTGTGGTCCCTGCCCAAACTGGGGGATGCAGATGCTGTTTCTCCCTTTTCCTTTAGTTTCCTGTTTCTGCCTCCCCCTTTTTTCCCTTAGTTTCCCTGTTGACAAGGTCCTTGATCAGGTAACTTTGCTGGAATAAACATTCTCACACTCTCACGTACCCTCACCAATTAGTGTGACCGACCAGGTTTGGCTCCCATCACCTCCTCCCTTATCATTTGCCGGTCAGGGCTGATGTCCTGTATGTTCTTGTTCATGGCTTCTTCCCTTTCCCATTGTTCGGCATGGCCTTGAAAATGGCCTGTGCCCCAGTACCCCAGAGGAGCAGACACTGCTTCCACACAGCCCTGCATGAACATCCTTTATAAAATCACCATCTATTAACAAAGCCCGTGTTTTGTTACACGTGCACTCAGTCTGCACAGTGTTAGTAAATGCAGAGAAAAATGGTGCACAGAGCCAAAAACTGCTCCCGATGTGCTATTTACAGTGTTTATGACTACTTGAAAGAACAGATAAACACACCGAGTGGCCTGAGTTCCCCTGTTTTTGTCAAAGCTGTCCCTGCAGCCTCCCTGCTCTGAGTGGCTCCCGGCAGTGCTGCAGCACGGAGGCACTGAGGTGGCTCAGGCAGCTGCGGGAGAGCTGGTGGGGCTCGGGAGTGAGCAGGAGTCTGAAACCCAGGAAGTTTTCCACGCTGTTGCATTAAGCGATAAGTTAAACTAATACTTGATCATTAAGAATCCAGAAAATGCATCAAAGTTTACTTAGTCATGGCCAGAACTGGAGACTGACGTCAAACCTATTGTAAGTTTACGTTACTTTATTTTTATGTTTTTCTTTATAACTGCTTCCAGTCTCCACATATAAAACCCAAACATTTGCTGCAGTAGGAGAAAGCACGCTGGCTTCATTTCAGCCCATCTCCCATGCAGGGGCCCTGGCCAGGCTGAGCATGTCGCGTGCCTGCTTTCCCTGGTAGCTGGCACCAGGCTCCTCACTGCAGCCCTGCCGCCACCACTACCAGCCTCAAAAACTGCATGTGCGTGGGAATGAGCCCCCATGTGCTGAACCTGGAGAGGGATGCCAAGGAATTGCTATTGCACCCTGGAGGCAAATAAACACTCATTTGTGCTTGAACACAAAGAGATTTAATGGACGATGCATCAGACAGAACCCTCACGCTGCCAGGGAGGTCCACAAGGCCGCACACGAGCATATCCCACACACAGCAGTGGCAGCACTGACCCTGAGAGCGGCAGCAGAGCTCAGAGCACTTCAGACCAGCTGAGTTTGGCCCAAGCCCCGCAGGCAGCCCCCAGCACTTGTGCTGCAAGACAAAGCTGAGACCCTCGGTGGGGTCGTTCCACCCCTGGCATGCCCGCTCCCAGAGTGACCCGTTCTGCAGCCAGGCCTCCTTGCCTCGGTGCTGGGCACTCCCTTGGCCATGAAGCACCACGGCTGAGCACCTCCTGAATTTCCCCTTCAGATGCCAGCTGGGAAACCGACCCTGGCGGAGGCTGCACCCTAGGCTGGGTGGCACTCAGCTGTGGGCTCCTGGGGCCGTGCTGCCTGGTGCGCGCTCGATATACGTGAAGCTCTCTGTAGGTGCAGCGCAACTCGGAGGAGGCAAATCCCACCGTGTGACAGGGCAGGCATAAACATGGTCAGAATGGAAACACACCAGGAGAGGAAGACGTCTCCTCAGCACCCTGGCCAGCTGGAAGCCCGGGGTGTCTTTGATGACTGCAGAACAAAGAAAGCATGGAAAGAACGAGAGCAGATGTCAGCCACAGCTGCTCCAGGCCCCAATGCCCAATGCCCCCTTGCATCTCTATGCCACAGACACAGGAGCAGCGCTCTCCTGCCCAGAGCGGTTTCCCTGCGCAGGGCCCCTGGGCAGAAGGAGCCTTGTGGGGATGCCTGGCTGCCTCCAGACCCTCGGACCCCAATTATCGATAGGAGATTTCCACTGTCAACCAGCCGTGCTCCTGGGCAGTCTGAGGCACATTGCACTGGTAACACCTCACATAATGTATGTGGTAAGTGTGTAAGTGAGCAGTCATGAGTACGGCTTTGCTTTGCTAGCATTAATTTACGGACAAGTAAAAAAACCCTCTGTGTCCTTGTATCTGTTAAAATCCCATGGTCCATGGTCACAATCCTTATGTACGTGTGGGCTGGGTATCCCCTACAGGTTGTGAAACTACAACTGGTTTCAGGAGTGGGCGTCTATACGTACACCGGTCACAGATGCCTGGGAGAAGGCTGTAGGAAACCAGTAAAAATGGCCAGAGAATAAGGGATGGGAGACACCAAGGGGAGAGGAAATGGATTGTTGAAAACTGTCTTGAGCGGGAGGCCTCGTGAGCAGGACTGTAGAAGTGGCAAGGGATTTCCAGATGTAAAGCAAAAGACATCAAGGGGCCCTGCACTGGGCTTCTCACAGAGGCACTGGCAGCTGAAGGCACTTTGCTGTAAGCCGCTGAGCAGTGAGCCAAGGGTCAGAGGCACGAGCAGCTGCCTTTGAGTGCCGTGGTCATATTCAGAGCCACGTCAGAGGCTAGAAGCCATCCTCAGACCCCGGCTTCACAAACACCGGAACAAGAGCGTACTCTTCTGGTCTCAGAGAGGGAGACTTCAAAAGATGTATGCTCTGAGGGAGGAGGGTTTCAATCTGATACTTGGGCATCACTAGACAAGCTGACAGGTGAATCATAGAATCATAGAATATCCTGAGTTGGAAGGGACCCTTAAGGATCATCAAGTCCAACTCTTGACACCGCACAGGTCTACCCAAAAGTTCAGACCATGTGACTAAGTGCACAGTCCAATCTCTTCTTAAATTCAGACAGGCTCGGTGCAGTGACCACTTCCCTGGGGAGCCTGTTCCAGTGTGCAACCACCCTCTCTGTGAAGAACCCCCTCCTGATGTCAAGCCTAAACTTCCCCTGCCTCAGCTTAACCCCGTTCCCGTGGGTCCTGTCACTGGTGTTAATGGAGAAAAGGTCTCCTGCCTCTCGACACCCCCTTACGAGGAAGTTGTAGACTGCGATGAGGTCTCCCCTCAGCCTCCTCTTCTCCAGGCTGAACAGGCCCAGTGCCCTCAGCCGTTCCTCCTACGTCTTCCCCTCCAGGCCTTTCACCATCTTCGTAGCCCTCCTCTGGACACTCTCCAACAGTTTCATGTCCTTTTTATACTGTGGTGCCCAGAACTGCACACAGTACTCGAGGTGAGGCCGCACCAGCGCAGAGTAGAGCGGGACAATCACCTCCCTCGACCTACTAGCGATGCCGTGCTTGATGCACCCCAGGACACGGTTGGCCCTCCTGGCTGCCAGGGCACACTGCTGGCTCATATTCAGCTTGCTGTCTACCACCACCCCCAGATCCCTCTCTTCTAGGCTGCTCTCCAGCGTCTCATCGCCCAGTCTGTACGTGCAGCCAGGGTTTCCCCGTCCCAGGTGCAGGACCCGGCACTTGCTCTTATTGAACTTCATGCGGTTGGTGATCGCCCAGCTCTCCAACCTATCCAGATCCCTCTGCAAGGCCTTTCCACCCTCATTCGAGTCCACAACTCCTCCAAGTTTGGTGTCATCAGCAAACTTGCTCAAAATACCTTCTATTCCTACATCCAGATCGTTTATAAAAATATTGAAAAGTACCGGCCCTAAAATGGAGCCTTGAGGGACCCCACTGGTGACCGCCCGCCAGCCTGACGCAGCGCCATTCACCATAACCCTCTGGGCCCTGCCCGTTAGCCAATTGCTCACCCATCGTATGATGTTTTTATTTAGCTGTATGGTGGACATTTTGTCCAGTAGGATCCTATGGGAAACCGTGTCAAAAGCCTTGCTGAAGTCCAAAAAAATCACATCAGCTGGTTTCCCTTGGTCCACCATACGGGTGATCTTATCATAAAAGGAAATCAGGTTAGTTAGGCAGGACCTACCCTTCACAAACCCATGCTGGCTGGGACCAATGACTGCTTTGTCCCCCAGGTGCGCCTCAATAAGTTCGAGAACCATCTTCTCCATGATTTTACCAGGCACTGACGTGAGACTGACAGGCCTGTAATTGCTAGGGTCTTCTTTCTGACCCTTCTTGAAAATCGGCACAACATTTGCCAGCTTCCAGTCTACCGGGACCTCTCCAGATTCCCAGGATCGTTGAAAAATAATTGAGAGAGGTTCCACGATGACGTCTGCCAGCCCCCTGATACCTTATAGCCAATTGCCGAGGTGGCTCACCCTGCAACAAGGAGCTCTGCTGAGACTTCTGGATGCCAGGATTCTGGCAAGCCCATATCCTGGGGGCAGCAGAACCGCCTAACCCTGGCGTGACCTGCTGAAGGAGCACATGCTGCTTGGGAATGGACAGTGACTCACAAAGAGCTTCATTTTTTAATACTGAGAGTTTTAGAGTGCCAGGCCATGGGCCCAATAGTGCCAGGGCCACCTTTCGCCTGCGCACCGGAGTTGCAGAAAAAGGCTGTCAGAGGGGACTGTGGCAGTGGGTTCCCAACAAGGCCCGAGGCACCCCACACAGTTGGGGTCAGCAAGGCCGCGAGGCTCCCGGGCACGGCGCTCACCTGGGGAAAATCCACTGCTGGCTGCTCAGGCCCAGCTGGGAGCTGAGCCCACCGCACAGGGTGCGTCCCCACAGCCGGGGCCCTGTTCCTGTCCCCAGGGCTCAGGGCACACCGGCTGCACCCCGCAGCTCGGAGGCTGCTGGTGCCCAGCAAGGCGGGCAGGGGGGGTGTGCAGCAAGGCACCCCCTGCATGGGCGACGTGCCCCAAACGGGTCCGCAGCCTGGGTCTGACGTCTGGCAGGGCTGAAGGAGCAGGGGGCCCTGCTGCGGCCCCCAGGCAGCACATCCGATACCCAGGGCCGGGCGGTCAGCTCAGACAGGGCCCTGCTAGTACCTAGAATCACAGAATCATAGAATATCCCGAGTTGGAAGGGCCCCACAAGGATCATTGAGTCCAACTCCTGGCACCACACAGGTCTACCCAAAAATTCAGACCATATGACTAAGAGCATAGTCCAAATACTTCTTAATTTCAGGCAGGCTTGGTACAGTGACTACTTCCCTGGGGAGCCTGTTCCAGTGTGCAACCACCCTCTCGGTGAAGAACCTCTTCCTCATATCCAGCCTGAACCTCCCCAGTCGCAGCCCCAAAATACATTTTATAGGAGCCCTATCCTGAACTTCCAATAAATGGGAGTATATTTTAATGGGGGTAGAGACTATTAGCAGTTTAGGTATGGCCTATATGCGCTCACAAGCTAGTGCAAAATACGACATTTGAGGATTAGAACAATGATTTACGCACCTACCTTTACCCTCTGAGATTCAGTCATATCACATTTTAAAAAATAAAGTTATATAGAGATGTAATTAGGTGAATTTTCCTCATCCTCTATCACCAGTGAAATGGTGCTATGGAATGCTGGAAGGGAAATCTTAAAACTCAGCAATGCATTCACAGCCACACCAGGGAGTCCAAAGCCTCAGCCTGCATCTGTGCCAGAGGTGACAACATGACCCTGATGATGCAGTTGCTGCTTTAAACAATCAACAGATCCTCGCCACTCCTCTGATCTGGAAAGCTTGTCATAGCACTGCAGTGTTACTTCAGACATATGTAATAATAATCAAATATCTATTGGACCAACCTCTGAGGTTAATCATCTGCAAAAAGGAAGTTTTTCTTGCATGGTACCAAGACCCCTGCAAAGTGCCATGTGGAAGGTGCTCGGCCACCAGGGTAACAAACACCTCACTTCTGAGCTGTGGATATCCAAACTACCTAATATCCAAAGGGAATTAAGTGGTTTCTGTGTTTTCTTTGAGGTTACCCCCAGCTGCAATACTGGCAACCAGGAACACAAATTAACTTCCTTGGCCTTACCTTGTTTGTCATGCTGATGGCTTGTTTGGCCATTTGACAGGAAGCCAAGCAGGAAACAATGTCTTGGGCAACCAAGAATCCCAGAGTTAAGAAAGGTTTTTGGGGAAAACGCCTTTAATTTCCTTTCTGTCTCATAATTATTTATATACCTATATATGTGTATATATATATATTATTTATATACCCATAAATGTGTGTATATATATATGTAACTATTGGGTCATATCTATTAATTGGCATAATACTCATTTCCTTGTACCAGGGATGGTATCACAATCGCATTTGTGAACACAATTTCTCAAGTGGGTAACAAGTCAGATTGCTGTGCTTACACCACTCTCTATCATTAGATGCTGAACCCGGGTGGCAGAACCTGTTCCCAAAGCATCTCAGTATCAGCCTGATTTGTCACATTACTCGCCAGCACCTCCAAATTATTGATGACAACCTTTCAGGGCACATCCGTATTACAAAGCCCCATGGTGCATTAGAATGCCCCAGGGCACAAGCTCAACCTGGCTGGAGAGGGCAAGGAATTGTAATTACATTCCACATTACAATTGCACCCAAGTGCAGTTCCAATTTGAATATAACAACATGAGCTTGCAATGATTCTGACCTGGAAACCTCATGGACCTGAATCAGCAATTACAAAAGATATTTTTGATAGTCTGGAACTCTGGAATCTTACACAGAATGCTAATAAAATGAGCTGCCAGAGATACCATAATTTTACGTATCCTAAATCTATGTGCTGCAGTTTACAGAGTGATGGTTAGCTGAGTGCTAATGATAATTCAGAAACATGGCCCAGACAACATATCTGTCTGTATAGATTGCAGTGCCTTTTGAAAAATCTGATTAAGCCAAACACGCTTAATAACATTCACTTGTTGTTTCCAATCCAAGGTGCTCACTTCGCCAACATTGGAGTAACTCCTGGCAAAGCCAGTGGCCCCCATGTGAATGCATATGTCAAACATCTATCTTGGGATCTGGTTCAAGAAAGGGAACAATGCACAAATGAGGAATCTAGTCTTAAACAAATGCTCACAGGGCAAGCTAAGAGTTACATCCCTCCAGACAGTGCCAGTGACGCCCCAGGCAGAGACCTGAGAAGACACAGAAGAAACATCTGAAAGCCGAGGAGCAGCTCTGGGCAAGGAGGCATCTTTCAAGACACTGAAGTTGAATCCACGTAAGGAAAATGGAAAGTACCAGAAGATGTCAGGCCGCACATTAACAACACAATAAGAATCTGAGGAACAACTTGCAAATGCAGGTGACTCATTTAATCAACACAGTAAAGATCAAAGAGGTCTCTAAACCCAGGAAGGAACAAGAGAGAGGGTGGAGAGGAGTCAAATATTTGCTCTTTCCACACAGGAGTTAAAAGGCTTCAAGTGGAGCTCGTCATGGGCAAGCTGAGAACAAACACTGGTTTTCATGCAAAGTCCAGCTACAGCCTGCACAACCTTGCTGCAGGTGCCATGCTGAAAATTTGCTCTGATTCAAAAATCAAACCTATGAATTAATGAAAACAAATAAATAAATAAATAAAATCAATAAATCTAGCTGAGCCTACTGAATACAAAGACACAGGGTCTGGTTCAAGAGGTGCTCGGTGAAGCTGTTTATCTCCCCGAACAGTTTGTTCAGGGAGACGACAGCATTCAGAGCGGGAGGGAGTGTGATAGATGTCATTTACTTTCATTTTAGCAATGCTTGTTCCCATCCTTGTGGCATCTGGCAGCTAGATGGGTGCAGTAAGGGCTTGATTAAAGGAACATAGGTGGAAAATTGTCTAGCCAATGGGTCAGAGGGTGGTGGTCAGCACGACAGTCTCACAGGCAGCAGCGGCCCTCAGGGACAGACACTGGGACCAGCCTTGGCCCACCCCAGGCACCAGCTCCTGGGGCCAGGACCCCCACAGAGCGCTGCAAGGGGCCAGGGGCACAGCGGTGCCCGGCTGCCCCCTTCAGCACCGTGCTGCTGCGTCCCCAGCAGCACCCAGCACTCAGCTCAGGCTTCCATTGCCTGCAGCGGGAGATGCTGAGGCACTGCGGGATGGCACAAGCCTCCACAGACACAGATGAGATGTATCCGCAGGACAGGGCATTGTGCTTGCTATGCTGCTGTGGCACGGCTGCCTGAGGCACAGATACAACAACCCTGGCTTTGCCGCATGCCCCAGGGGCACCAACCTGCCCACCCCACAGACTGCAGGCCCCTCACAGCCCCTCGGCATCCATCCACCATCTGTGTCCTGGCTGGGGCCTCCGGCTCTGCTCCGGTGCAGCAGCAGCCAGGACATTTTGCATGGTGCAGGCTGGAGGAGCTGTGTGGGGACAAACACAATCCTGCTGTAATTTGGTCAGACAGTGATGAACAATGCCTGGTGGCAGGATGAGAAGCCACAGACATTAATTGGAACATGGAAAATTGCTGCTAGACACAAAGAAAAGTTTTTTCCATAGTAAGGGTAGACCCAAAGAAAAGCTTTTTCACCATAAGGGTGGTCACCTGTTACAGCAGGGAGATGAGTAAGGGGAAATCTCCATCCTTTGAGCTAGTTAATGTTTGTCTGGACACTGCCTGGAGCAAACTCCCTGGCCCAAACCTACTGAGTATGCTCAAGTCTATGCTTGGTATGTCTGCCCTTGGTTCCCAAACAGGGTTTCATCAGACCTCCAGTCATCTCTGTACTGCCCTCCAGTCCCTGAGCACCATCCACCAGAGGTGTCACGCATGGGGCACTCGTCCTGTGGGCGCTAGTGGATGTGCTGCTCTTTGGCTCAGGAGCTGCTGCTCCCATGGTTACTCCCAAGCCCTTTTCAGCTGAGCTGTTTATCAGGACGCAGCCCGGCATATCGCAGCTTGGACTTGCATTCCTGACCACTTCGGGTATGCTCTTGCACAGTTAGGCCTGTGAACACAGGCAATCTCTTGTAAAATGACAAAAACATTCCAAAGGTTGGATTGCGCCTCGGGCTGTGGAGAGGAAGGCGGCGGTGGAATGTCCTGCGGTGGAATGTCCTGCGGTGGAATGTCCTGCGTGGCTGCAGAGGAAGGCTCTGGTTTAAGACAATGAAAGGGGTGTTTGGAAGAAGCTTTGTGGGAGAAGCCAAAGTGCCAGAGGTGCTGAGCAGGCAGGCAGGGCACTGCGTCTGCATGGAGAGCAGCAGCACGGACCTTCCCCGGCAGCTAGGAGCAGGTGAGAGCCAAGGCACAGCCCAAGCACCCAGGCACAAATGCTCAGTGCCTTCCTTGACAAATTACGTATGTGCTAGGTAATATATTAAACTCACACCTTTTCACAAGGTGGAAAAAATCTGAGGGGATTGCCACAGGCTGCCCAGAGGAGCTGTGGATGCCCCATCTCTGGCAGTGCCCAAGGCCAGGTTGGATGGGGCTTTGAGCAACCTGTTCTAGTGGGAGGTGTCCCTGCCTGTGGTGGGGGGTGGAATTAGGTGATCTTTAAGGTGCCTTCCAACCCAAACCATTCTATAATTATATGAAAATGTATAATTACCATTTTGCAGTCAGCCAGACACTAAGTAATGGTGACCACGCTATAGTGGTCACACATCCTCAGTGTGACACACCACCTGCAGCCTCCGGACAGACTTCGGAAAAATGAGACGGAAAACAAAGGATGTGCAGCCTTCACAAACCTGCAGACTGACAGCCTCACAGAAGGGAGGTGTCTGGAACAGAAAGCAACCAAGAAGATGCACCAACTGGCAACTCCAGAAAGCAGCTCCAGAGCCTGCAACTACTGCTGCTGGTGAGGCCACGAGGCCACCGAGTCCAGGAGGCACCTGAGAGCTCCTAGGACAGGACCATTGTGACGAGAGGAGAGAAAGATGGCCTGTGTAGACATCGCCTCCTGGGACGTGCCAGGAGCTACTGACACAGCTTTCGGCAGACCAGTGCAGCCTCCAGCGGCAGGCACCCTGAGCCCTGTCCCCTGGGGGCAGCCTCATCTGAACTGGGGTGCTCGGGTCCCATGGGGGCAGCCGGGGCTACGCTGGGGCTGGGTGATGTGCTGCCAGGCCCGGGAATGGGGCCTGGTGTTGGGCAGGGACAGGCTGCCTGCCCGCGGCAGTGAGGGGCACCCCTGCTGCAGCTGCATCCCCCAAGGACTGCAGGGGGACCAGAGCCGTGCTGCATTCCGCCCCCTGCACCCCTGCAACCAGTCCACGGGTACAGCTGGAGCTCCCGGGCCAGGAGCAGAGTGTGTCCCAGAGGAGATCAGGAGCACGAGGCTCGTGGCTCTGACCAGCTGCCACCCACCCACACTCGGCTCCACCAGGCCTTCCAGATCACAGAACAGATGCTCTGGAAAATGTCATTAGTCTTCACAAACTTTGCATTCTTCTTTCCATTGTTTCTCCAGGGCTTCCTGAATGGGACGATCTGTGCAGCTGCAGTCCGAGCCCGCAGAGCGCAGCCTGGTGCTCTCGCCCCGGCCAAGCAGCCCACCCCAGCGGCACCGCCTCACTGCAGGGCTTCTCGCACCAACGTCCTGCACCAGCAGACGTCCTGCTGGTGATGTGCCCCCAGCCCACACACGTGGCGCACCCACCCTTCAAAGGCATTTCATCCCCACACAGAAGGCGGGCTTCAAATTCCGTGTTTATTCCTAGAACCAGTTAACTGCAGAAACACCGTGCCACAAATCCTGCTTTCTAGCAAGGTGTGAGAGGAGCAATAAACCAGAGAGCTCAGCAAAGCGGCTGGCAGTGCGTGAAGCCCCTGCTGCACCCCATGGTGCAGCAACAGGGTGCGATAAGCTGCTGCCTCCCAGTCCTCCTGCAGGCATCGTGGGACATTTCTCCAGATGCAGGCAGCAACCATGCTCCAGAGGTGTCATCACAGAAACACCTGCACCAGCATTCCGTAACCTGGGAAGATGGGTTTGACAGGAGTTCTGGGTGTCCCTGCTTGAGAAGGAGGATTGGACCAAACAACGTCCGGAGGTTCCTACAACCTTCAACATCCTGTGATTCTGCAAGTCCTGGCCCTGTCTGTGTCCCCAGGAAAACATCTAGTGCAAAGTCCCCAGGATGGCTGGCCAGGCAGGCTCGGAGACAGCAGAGAAGAGCACAAGGAGCTGTGTGACCATGATCCAGCCTCCCCCGATCTCTCTTCTGTGTAAGTGCTCCTCCTTGGCTTCCAGGAGTGACTGGGGTACAGGTCTCACAGATTGGCAAGTTCAGTGGCCACTGTTGGCAGCCTATTTATTCCCTACAAGTTGGACCAGGCTCTCCTTAAAAACTTGTCCAAAGCCAATCAAATCACATCAAGCACTCACTTTGCTTTCTTGGCCGTTACCGTGCTGTAAACCCACGTGAGGGCATGCTGTCCAGGCTGGCAGGCACAGCCCAGGGCCACCAGCACAGCTGGGACTGCCACTCTCCTCACATGGCACTGACACCAGGTCTCACTCCCATGTCACCACTCAGCCTCTGCAGACACCTGCAGCAAGGATGTGCCAGGCCCTACAGGGCAGTGTGGCTGCAGGCTGTGGGGCCACACTGCCCCCCGAACACATCCTGAGTCCAGGGACAGCAGCTGCAGGGCACGTCCAGACAGCCCCAGAGCCCCGCATGTGCTGTGCCAACCCCACCACTGAGGCAGGAGCAGGAAGCCTGCACTGCTCGCACCAGTGCTGCCTTACGTGGTGATCTCAGGCGTGTTACAAACCATCTGTGTGTCTGTGCACCTTCAGCCTTGTAACCTGGATGAGGCCAACTCCAGTTGGCAGCAGCCTTGTAGTGGCACACAGGGTGCTGGAGCAGGTCCCACTCCCTCCAGGCTAAGCCACCTCTAACGCTGCCCTACCTGGCTGTGGGCTGGGCCCAGCCATGCTGCAGCGGGCACCCCACCACCCCCAGAAAAAGGGCTTGTCCCAGCACCATCACGTTCTGCAGCCTGTTCCAATGCCAGTAGCCACAATGTGGACAAGAGAAGGGTGACCAGAAGGAGCAATGTGAATCCCTGCCCCAGGGAAGCACCCTTGGCCCAGCAGGATGCAGTGTGCAGGGGGTGTTCGTGGAGCAATCCCTGTGTTCCCTCATGACATATTAGCACTGAGACAAATATGAAGAGAGTGTTTAATTGTACCAGGAAACAGCCTCCTGGAAATATGGGAACCCCCACTCTGGAGCATGAGAGCCCAGCACAGGGGTCGCTAAGGCAATGGACAGTTCAGCTGGGAACCTCCTGGCCAGAACGGCGGCTGCTGCAGATCCCTTTCTCGTTACCTTCAGGGCCAGGGGGCTGCCCCCACCCTGACGCCCCTGGGGACAGGCAGACCTGGCTGTCAGTGTAAATGCACGTGGATCTGTGGGGCCTGGCCTCGGCGCAGAGCAGCTCTGCTGCTCCACACCCGCGCTACCAACACCGCGTGGAGGCCCAGGAGCCACGTCTCACACCGCGAGCACAGGGCCTGGGGCTGCCCCGCAGCCACCCGGCCCTCTGCTGCCGCTGGAAGCCGCAGCCGGGCTCACGGCTCTGCTACGTGCTGGCACCCGCAGGCTCAGGCGAGGCTCCGCTGCCCACCGCAGCCGCCGGTGCGGGAGGAGAGGCACCGGGAGAGGCGTCAGGAGAGGCATCAGGAGAGGTGTCGGGGGAGGCACCGGGAGCGGCGTCGGGGGCAGCGGGTGCCGCCGGTGCCTCCTGCGCCCGGGCCGCGCTGGCCTCGTAGTCGGCGGCGCGGCGCTGCGCGATGCTCGGCATCAGGGCCACGTAGGCGCTCAGCAGGCGGTGGTTGCAGCGCACGAGCTTCCCGGCGCAGCGCTCCAGGCACAGCTCCTGCGGGCACGGGCCTCAGCGCGGGGCGGGCGGGCGGGCGGACCCCCAGCCCCGGCCCGGCCCCGGCCCCCGGGCCCCGCTCACCTCGCGCCGTGTCAGCAGCCGGTGGTTGAGGTCGGAGACGCAGCGGCAGAAGCAGAGCTCGGTCATGCGGTTGTAGAGCAGCAGGAAGTCCCGCAGCTGCGGGGGACACGGCGCTGCACGGCGGCTCCCCGGGACCCAAACCCGGCCCCCCCCGCCCGGCCCGGTCCCGGTCCCGGTCCCGGTCCCCCCCCGCCGCCCCCTCCCGCCGCCCCCCGCCCCGTGCCCCTGCCCCTCACGCTGCGGAGCTGCTGCTGCTGCTCTGCCGCCGGCTCCATGCCGCCCGCCCGCCCGCCCGCGCTTCCGGAGGGGCCGCGCCCGCCCCGGGCCGCCCCCTGACGCCACGTCCGGGCCCGGTCCCGGCGTCCCGCACGCGGGGCCTGGCGTCACCGCGGTTCCGGCGCGGCCGGGCCGAGGCGCAGCGGGGCCGGGGCGGCGGCGGCGGGGGGGGCCCGGCGGGGCCGGGGCGGTGCAGGTGGGCGGGGCCGGGAGGGGCCGGGAGGGGCGGGGGGGCCGGGACCGGGCCGGGCCGGACCGGACCGGGAGGGGGGGGCGGGGGGGTGTAGGCACCGGGCCGTGGGGGGCCGCCCCGGGAGCTGCGGGCGGGGTCCCGTTGGTCGCTGCCGCCCCCGGGCGGGGACACGGGGCCGCCCCCACCCCCCCAGCCCCGAGGCCGTGCCCGGGCCGCCCGCCGCGGGGCAGGGAGCAGCGCGGGGCCTCCCCCCCGCCCCCCCCCCCGGCCGTGCCGCGCTCCCGGTGCGGGGCCGCGGGCGCTCCGCCTGCCGCGGGGCCCGGAGCCGCCGCTCGGAGCCCCCCCGGGCCGCGCGCCCACCCCCCGCTAACGGGCGGCGCCACCCGCAGCGGGCCCTGCCGCGGCTGTGCGACGTGGCGCCCGGGGCTGCACCGGGCCCGGGGCCAGCGGCCGCCGAACCGCCCCGGCACGGGGCACGGAGCCCGGCGGGGCCGCCCCCGGCCCTGCCTCTGCCTTCGGCCCCCAGCGCGGCCTCCGTGTCCCCCCCGCAGGCCCTGAGGATGTCGGAGGGGATCATGAGCAAGGCGGCCACCATGGAGATCCCCATCAGCAGCAACGGGGACACCGGCAGCCTGCCCGAGGACGACGGCTTGGAGCAGGTCTGGGCCGGGGGGGTCGCCGGGCACGGGGGCAGCCGAGGGCTGCGTGGCCCCAGGTCCCCGCGTGGGGCCCCGTCCCTGTCCCCGCGCCTCACCCCGCTCTGCTCCCCCAGGACCTGCAGCAGGTGATGGTGTCGGGGCCCAACCTCAACGAAACCAGCATCGTGTCTGGCGGCTACGGGGGCACCGCCGAAGGCATCATCCCCACCAGCACGATCAAAGGTAGGTGGAGGCCGGGCCCCGTGTGGGCAGGCGGGGACGGGGCTGGGCGAGGGGTGGGCTGCGTGGCAGGCATCGGAGGGGAGGGCTCTGGTGGGGGCACAGAGCAGAGCGCGCTGCCTGCCCGTCCTGCCTGCTGCTGGGGGCAGGCATCGAGGACGGTCCTGCCCTGGGGTGCGGCGCCCAGTGGGGGCAGCTGTGCCTCACAGGAGGCCCGGGGACACAGGCAGAAGCTGTTCTAACCTGCAGCTGCCCTGGGAGGTGGCGTGGCCCTGCAGAGTGGAGCCTGTTCCTCGGGGGCAGCCCAGCTGCAGTTTTGTGGGGCCCCTTGCTGGGGTCGTGTCCCCCACTGGCACAAAGTGCCTGCAGCCTGTCCCTCCAGGGCAGGCTGTAGCAGCAGCCTGTGCCCCAGCTCCAAGCCTTAGCCCCTTGTGTTGGGCAGCCACAGCGGTGCCATGGGCCCAGGCTGCTGGTGCCCAGCTCTCCTGCAGGTGCGGGGCTCCCGCTGGGGGCTCTGCCCCCCAGGGCAGCTTCTCCTGGTGCAGCGCTGCAGCTTGTGGCACATGGGCTTAGCTCTTGGGAGTTCTGCTGGTGGTGGGGAAGAGCCTGGTGACACAGCTCGTCCCAGGTCCTGGAATTGCACGGTGCTGGTGTGGGCTTGTGGTGGCTGTGCCCAGGGGACAAGGGGTGCCCTGCAGGTGTGTGGGGGGAAAACAGGGCAGGGTGACTGAGCTCCGGGCTCTGCGCTTGTTGCCCCTTGTGGCTGATACCAGCCTGGGGGTCGTGGGTGCCTCGATGGCAGAGCCTGTGTGCGAGCACCTTCCCATAGCAGGGGCAGTGCCTGTAGGCGGCCGGGTCGCTGCTGGTGCCACGTGCCTGCAGCCAGGGCACGTGCTGGCTGGTCCCAGCAACCACTCTCACCCTGTCCCCATTTTGCATGAGTCTCTGTGTCCCGGCTCTTGGCCGATGCATCCCTTCATCAGCAAACAGATGGCTTGACTACGGGCTCCTCTGCGCTGTGCCAGGCTGAACAGGTGAATTGGCACAGATGGAGGGGACGTGGGATTTTGCTGACAGCCCGCTGCAGCAGGGAGAACGTGTGCAGTGGTTGCCATCCCCGTGTCTGTCAGCCCTGGCCTGTCCCAGCTCTCAGCTCAGTGGCACAGCGATGTGCCAAGGGGCGGGGAGGGAGTGGGAGAGGAGCCTGGGCACCTCTGGTGCGGTGCTGTCTGTCCGGCAGCCAGCTGTGTGTTCTGATTTCACATCACACTTTCATCTGCTCCCCTGCTGCCGTCCTCCCTGCACACTCATCCTCTGTTCTGGCTGTTCCTGCTCTCGTGTCCTTCGCACCATCCCACCTCTTCCCTCCCCGCTCACCTCCTGCCAGCCCCTCCATTTCCAGGCTGTCTTGTCCAACCTCACTCACCCCGAGGACCATCCGTCTCCCCCAGTGCATCTGCCGCCAGCAGGATGGCCAGCCAGGCTGGTGCTTCAGCAGGTACTGTGGCTACCCCGGCCCAACTGTGGCGCCACGTGGCCTTTGGGGTCTTCCCACTTGGGGCATCTGGTGCGCTCCGGGGTTCCTCAGAGCTCACTCCTTCCCCTGCCATGGTGGGGAGCGTCCCCAGCACATGCCCCCCCCAGCAGCCATGTCCAGCCATGGTGCTGGTGCAGGGGGCACAGGCGGTGCTGCTGAAGCCTGGTAGCTGGGTGGTGACACTGTGTGCCTGCCCCCTGCTGCGGTTTCCTGGTCTCACCTCCACCTGCACTGTGCCTGGGGGCGTGTCGAGTGCCATATATATACCGGCGCTGCAAGTGGATAGGGGGGGGCAGCACTTCCCATCTGAGCAGCAGCCACTGCTGCCAGCACTGTAGCCTGTGCTGGGACCTGTCTGGACGGACGTTGAGCACCAGGTTCTCTGCTGCATACTTGAGATGCCTGCGGGCAGATTAGAAGGCGTGTGATACCGAGGGCTCTGTCAGAGCCAGTAACGGTGCTCGGCTGGCAGGGGAAAGCCATCGCCTGCCCTGCCCTGTGTGGGGTGAGGCACCTGGTGCGGGCTGTGCAGAGCCAGGTGCTGCTCATACCTGAGTTCTCTTTGCTTGTACTTTGTCAGGCCCCGGTGCAGCCCCGCAGGGAGCACAGTGCCACCCTTGGGAGCAGCCTCAGTGCCAGCCGTGGTTGGGAGTGGGCAGCCCAGCCTGCAGCTGCATTCTGTGCTGAGCCCCACCAGTGTGCTGTCTGTTCCAGGCTCTGGGCTGCACCAGCCCCATCCCAGCCCACCAGTTGGAGGGGAGGAGGTCGTCCGTGGTATCGCCGTGGAGAAGTTTGACATTGTCAAGAAGTGGGGCATCAACACATACAAGGTGAGCAGGGGACCCGGCCACACGGCAGGGGTGGGCTAGACCAGGCCTCTCCGTGCAGTGGACCTACAGGGATGGAGGGACAGGGCTCTGACACCCCCTCCCTCTTCCTGTAGTGCACCAAGCAGCTCATCTCGGAGAGGTTTGGCCGGGGCTCCCGCACGGTGGACTTGGAGCTGGAGACGCAGATCGAGCTGCTCCGGGAGACAAAGCGCAAGTACGAGTGCGTGCTGCAGCTTGCACGGGCTCTCACCAACCACTTCTACAGCCTGGTGCAGACACAGCACGCCCTGGGGGATGCCTTTGCGGACCTCAGCCAGAAGTCTCCTGAGCTGCAGGTATGCCTGCTGGGGTGGTGCTGCATGCCTTGTCTCGGCTGGTGCTGCGGTCTGCTGTGTCTGGGAAGGAAACTGAGAGCCCCAGAGTAGCCTCGGGGTCTGCAGCACAGCCTGGGCAGTGCTCCTGCAGCACGGCCTGGGCAGCACTCTGCTGGGCAGCACCCCCAGGCATGTGGGGAAAGCAGGAGGTGGCTGCGGGCAGCTGCGCTTGGTGAATGCTGCGGGGCTGGGAAGGGGTGCAGGACGTTGTGGCAGCCCTTCCTTGGTGCAGCCAGGGCCAAGCTGGTTCTGGGTACATGGGAGGAGGGCAGGGGCACAGCAAGCTGTGTTGCTGCAGACCCTGACTCGTCCTCCTCTCTGCCCCAGGAGGAGTTTGGTTACAATGCGGAGACACAGAAACTGCTCTGCAAGAATGGAGAAACACTACTGGGAGCTGTCAACTTCTTTGTCTCCAGCATCAACACGCTGGTGAACAAGACCATGGAGGACACGCTCATGACGGTCAAGCAGTATGAGACAGCCAGGTAGGACAGCAGCACGGGCCAGGGCTGGGTTGCTGCAGGTGGCTGGAGGGGCCACCGTGCAGCTCTGACTGTTGCTGCCCCTGTGCAGGCTGGAGTACGACGCCTACCGCACGGACCTGGAGGAGCTGAGCATGGGTCCCCGGGACGCCAGCACCCTGTGCCGGCTGGACGCAGCCCAGAGCCAGTTTCAGAGCCACAAGGACAAGTACGAAAAGCTGCGTGCTGATGTGGCCATCAAGCTCAAGTTCTTGGAGGAGAACAAGGTGGGGAGGGCCGCAGGGTGCCAGATGGGACTGTGCTGCGCACGCGTGTCCCTTGGCCCTGTCTGTGGGCTGCGCGGCCTCGCTGCCCCATGCCCGAGGTGCTCCTGCAGGTGGGCAGTGCCCGTGCAGCGGCTGGGAGCCGCGAGGGGAAGGGCAGGTGAGCGCCCGTCTGTCCGCCTGCCTTTTGCCCGCTGCAGGCAGCTGCTTTCTGGCTGGCGGCAGCAGCTCTGGTCCCGTCCCGTACCCCCCTGTGCTGGGCAGGTCACGCCCTGGCCCCTTCCCACCATCCCTGGGTGCTGGGCAGTGGGTCTGGGAGGATGCACACTGACTCCTGCTCTCCCCAGATCAAGGTGATGCACAAGCAGCTTCTGCTCTTTCACAACGCCATCTCTGCCTACTTTGCTGGGAACCAGCAGCAGTTGGAGCAGACCCTCAAGCAGTTCAACATCAAGCTGAAGACCCCTGGTGCTGAGAAGCCCTCCTGGCTGGAGGAGCAGTGAGCCCCCCCAGCCTGCCCCACCTTGTGCTCTGGCCGGGGAAGCCATGGACCTGAACTCGGACCTCTGACTGCTGGTGCAGGGCCAGACCGCGTGCACGAGTGGTGAGCGGGGGACGCGGCCTCGGCCCTGCTGCGCCTGCAGCCGGGGGCACCGACAGGGCAGGAGCCTGGTGGGGTGCGGGCAGGGGCTCTGAGTGGGTCGCTGCTCCTGCCTGGGGAGAGGAGCCTGGAGAGGACAGGGCTCCCCTGGCCTGCGCCTCCCCCTGGGGCAGAGTCCTGTCCTACCTGGCCCTGTGCTCCCTCCCCAGCGCAGACCCCTTGGCGAGATGGTGGGCACCCTCTGCAGCCCCCCACAAGGCCACAGGTCCCCCCTCCCCAGGGTGGGATGCTCAGATCCCACTAGGCACCTTTGCAGAATGGGATGGGATTCACTGCAGCTTCCCACTGCCTCCCCATGGGGCAAGAGGGTGCGTGGGCTCCACGTGTCCCTGCTGCTTCCCCCGCTGGCCTCCCCTGCTGCCCTGAGCCAGGCTCTGCAGGGCCAGGCCAGGCACACCACTGCCCCCTCGCAAAAAAAAAAGTTTATTTTGAAATGAAGACAAAGCTGCAGAGGGGTAGCACTGGCACTCCCAGTCCTCTCCCAGTCCCTGAGAGGGGTGGCGGGGGGTCCCAGCCCCACTGTGGCAGGTGGCCAGGGCTCCTGCTGTCCCCCCCCCAGCTCTGGGCTTGCCCTGTCTCTCCCGGCTGATCCCTGGTGTTCCCAGGCAGCTGCTCTTGCACTCCCCCTGACCTGGCTGGTGCTCCCGGCCACACACTACACTCCCCTGCATGGTGGGGCCGCTTGTGCCGGGCTGCCTCCCATGCCACGGCGCCCATCCCTGCTTTTCCCTTGGCCAGGGCCATGCGCATCAGCTCCGTGGGCAGATATGGGCTGGGGTGGTCACGGCCGCTGGGTGCTGCTGTCCCGAGGAGCCGTGGACGTGCTCCCACCCCGCGCTGCTCGGAGCCAGCCAGGCAGCCCCACTCCCCCAGCACCCACAGGGACCTGGCTGCCACTGAGGGGCGGCGAGGACTTGAACCGAGGACCAAAGGGCGGCCACGTCCTAGGGCCGGTGCATGTGCATGTCCGTGTGTGTGACGCAGGTGCGCTTCTCTGCGCAGCCATGCTGGGGCTCCGGCCGGTGTCCCACGCCTGGGGGAGCTCATCCCGCTCCAGCTGAGTGTTGCTTCTCGCCCTGGCCACATGCAGCACTTGGGCACTTTCTCCTGAGACAAGACAGTTTGTTTTTCTTGCTAATTTAATTCCTGGTAATTTAATGTCTGGATCTTGACAACCCCCCCTCCCCCTTTCCTGGTGAAGGTCTGCCCCCCTTTCCCTCTCCACTTCTGTAAGACTCCAGAATAAAATGATATGAATCAGAATAAAACGGTACGGATCAGAATAAAACTACAGAATATAATGATACAGTTCGCCTGTATGCGTGGTGCTGTGGGCACAGCTCCCAGGCTGGAGGCTGGGCCTGGGGGTTCCCCGGGTGCCAGCAGTTCCCGATGACAGTGGCTGGTTCTCCTGCAGGCTGCAGCTCGTGTCCCACAGTTGCTTCTGTGGGGCTTGAGCCGAGGGTGTTTGGGGGCACAGCAGCAGCGGGGGTCGCGCTGCCCTCCAGCCCGAGCTGGGCTCGCTGCCTCGCGGCCGGGAGGGGACGCGGGGGCCTCGCGCTCACCCCGAGGGCCCCCGGGCGCTTGTCGGCCCTCAGGGGCAGGGCCCGGGGATCGGTCCTTCTCCCCGCCCGCCCGCCGCCGCTCTCGCCCGTCTCCAGGGACCGGCCCGGGGCTGGTGACGGCAGCTCCCGTCCTCCGGGGGAAGGCGGGGGGACGAGAGCGGTCCCGTTCCGCCGAGAGCGCCGCGCCGAGCCGAGCCGAGGCGGCTTTGGCCACGAGCAGCTCCTCCCGGGGCCGTGCCGACCCGCACCGAGCCGTCGGGGCCGGGACCGGGGCCGGCACCCGCGGCCCCCCGGCGGGGCGGGGCCGGGCGGGGCCGTGCCGGGCCGTAAGAGCGGCGGGGCGGCCGTGCCTCCCCCCGCCGCTGGCCATGGGCTCCCCCCGCCGCCCCCAGCCCCCGCCGCCGCCGCCGCCGCCGCTCCCCCCGGCGGTGCCCTCCCCGCCGGCGGCCGCGCGGGGCGAGCGGCTGCGGGCGCTGCACTGGGAGCCGCTGCCCGCGGCGCGGGTGCGGGGGCGCCGCTCGGTGTGGGCGCCGCGGCCCCCCCCGCCGCCGCTGGACCTGCCCCGCCTGCGGCTGCTGTTCCGAGAGCCCCGCGGGGCGACCCCCGGGCAGCGCCCGACGCCCGCGGTGAGTGTCCCGCGCCCCCCCGGTCCCCCGTCCCCGCCGGTCGCGCCCCCGCCCGCTCTGACCGCGCCGCGCCCCGCAGGCAGCGCTGCTGGAGCCCAAGCGGAGCCTCGCCCTCGGCGTCTTCCTCAAGCAGCTCAAGCGGTGAGCGGAGCCCCCGCTGCCCCCCGGGCAGCCCCGGTCCCGCACACGGGGCGCGGGCGGCACCTGCGCTCCTTCGGGGACATCGCGCGGCTGGGCGGGGGGGGGGACGGGAGTGGCTGCCCCGGGCCCACGCGTGGGGGAGAGCAGGGGCACGACACGCGGGGCTGTCTGCTCCCCGGGGCCCTGCTGCCCCGCGTGCCCCCGGCGGGAACAGGAGCGGGGGGGTTCCTGATCCGGGGGGCAGCATCCTGTGGCTGATGCTCTCCCCCCCCCCACCCCAGGCCGGTGCGCCAGATCGTGCGGGACATCCAGGAGGGCATCGGGGCACCCTACGGGGCTGAGAAACTGCTGGAGCTGTCCCGGCTGCTGCCTGGTGCCGCAGAGGTGAGGGCTGGGGAGCAGGGGGTGCCCGGCGCCCCCCACCTGATGCCCCCTCTGCCCACAGGTGGCGCGGCTGCGTGCCTTCTCTGGCAGCCCCTGGCAGCTCCCCGACCCTGAGCTCTTCATGCTGCTGCTCACGGAGGTGCCCAGGTGGGAGCCGGGGGATCCCCACGTGCTGGGGGGGCCGTGTCCTCACCCCGCTCACCCTGCCCTTGCCCCCAGCTACACCCAGCGCCTGGAGCTGCTCGTGCTGCAGGAGGAGTTCTTCCCCCGGCTGAGTGCCCTGCGCGGCTCCATCCAGACCCTGACGGATGCCGCCACGGGTGAGTCGTGCCGTGGGGTGTGGGAGCACCGTCCTGTGCCCTGCTCACCCTTTGCCCCCTCCCCAGAGCTGCTGGAGTGTGAGGAGCTGCACACCATCCTCCACCTCATCCTCAGCACGGGCAACCACCTCAACTCGGTGAGCTGGTGCTGCGGGCGCTCTCCCACCCTGCGCTCTGCAGGGCTGTGGTGACTGCCCTGCTCCCATCCCAGGGCGGCTACGCTGGCAGCGCTGTCGGCTTCCGCATCGCCTCGCTGCTGAAGCTGCCTGACACCAAGGCCAACGAGCCAGGCGTGGACCTGCTGCACTTCGTGGCCATGGTGAGCTTGGGCACGCTGCCCCTGGGGATGGGCTTACAAGTGAGGGTCTTGTTCATGGCAGAGCACTGAGTTCATACTGAGAGCTTCTCCCTGCTGAGGGGTCCCCACACCCCTTGCTCCTCTCCCTGGCCCTTGGAGCAGCTCCAGGCCTGGCTGCCATGGGCATGGTCTCACTGCCTGTGCTGCTCTTCTGCTCTCCTCAGACCTGCTGTCAAACCCCACCACCCCACCAGTGGCATCTATGATTCTCATGTGCCACCTTGGGCAGCAGCAATGTGTGCTGCCTCAGCTCCATCTTGGGCTGCCATGAGGTGCAGCAGGAGCTGGGGCAGTGTCCCCACATGCTGTGCTGTGTGCCTGCAGCCTCCCGCTCCCTCCCCTGCCATGCCCAAGGTCGTTCCCATGCCGCCCTGGCTGAGATACACCCAGCCCGCACATGTGGAGGAGGCTGTTTTCCTTGCAGATGCGCTCCAGCACGTGTTTTGGCTCATGCACTCCCTAGTTCTGTCCCTGTAGAGCCATTGCTGCCCTTGCCTCTGCCAGTAGCATGCTTGCTCCCCTCTGCTTCCGTGCTGTCCCTTGGCATTGGCCTGTTCCTCTGGGGCCAGGTGTGGACCCTGCTGCCACTGCTGCTACGTATCCCCCAAAATCCCCGTGTGCCCTCGAGGCGGTGTCTGTCATTTCCAGGCACGTCTACTACTTGCACGAGTTGCTTTCAGTGCAGGTGTTAACAGTCAGGTTGTGCCCGCACCATCCTCGTGTTGCATCCGTCTGGGGCCTTGGGGGTGTGCGCCCTGCCCTGGCCACCAGCCCCACGGGGGAGTGGGCAGCAGCTGCTCTGCTCCGTGGGGCTGCGGCTCTGCCTGGCAGTGGGGGTGCCCCCCCCGACTGTCCCGGTGCTGCGGGGGCCGCGCTCTGTCTGCCGTGCCCTGCAGGAGGCGGCGAGGATGCAGAGGGACCTGCTGGACTTCCCGAGCAAGCTGCCGCACGTGGGCCCGGCCTCGCGGTAAGGGCTTCCCGGTCCCCGGGACGCGCGTGGGCCCTGCCCCGGGACGGGCGCGGTCCGCGTGGGGCCGGCACCGGGCGCGGGGCGAGGCGGGGCCGTGCCACGGGGGTCCCGCGCCCCGCAGGATCGAGCAGGCGGAGGTGGAGGGGGAGCTGCGGCGGCTGTCGGGGCGCCTGGCCGGGGCGCGGAGCCTGGGCGCGGCGGGGCTGGGGCCGCGGCTGCCGCCGTTCCTGCGGGCGGCCGAGGAGGAGCTGCGCGGGACGCGGGCGGCGATGGAGCGGCTGCACCGCACCGCGGCCGCCGCGCTCGACTTCTACTGCGAGGAGGCGGCGCCGGGCGGGCTGCAGGAGCTGTGCGCGGTGCTGCACGGCTTCGCGGGGCGCTTCCTCGGCGCCGTGCAGGTACCGGCCCGCCCCGCCCGCCCCGCGCCGCCGCCCCCCGGCCCCCGCCGCGCCCTGACGCCGCCGCCCCCCCCCCCCCTCCCCGCAGGAGAACCGGGCGCGGGAGCAGGCGCGGCGGCGGCGGCAGCAGCTGGAGCTCCAGCGGCAGAAGCGCCGCTCCGTCGCCTCCTGCTCGGCGCGGGACGCGGAGCCGGGCGCCCCCCGCCCGCTCCCCGCCCTGCCGCCGCCCTTCGCCGCCCCCCCGGCCCTGCAGCGGCGCCACACGGCCCCCGAGCTGCCCGCGCTGCCCGAGCCGCGGGGGGGCCCCGAGCCCCGGCCGCCCGAGCCCCCCGCCCCAGCCCCCGCGCCCTTCTTCGGGCTGTTCCAGCGGAAGGGGCCCGGCGCCCCCGGCCCGGCCCGCGCTGCCCCCTCCGAGGGCTCGGCGCTGCTCGGCTTCCTGCGGCGCCTGGCGGGGGGGCGGGCACGCGGGGCCCCCCCCAGCTGAGGGCCCGGCGGGAGCCGGGGGCTGCCGGCGCCTACCCCGAGCCCAGCGGGTTTTATCCTTCTCCGCGCGCGTCTCTTTTCCGAGTGTCAATAAACGTTGTGGGACCCCCCCTCCGCTGTGGGACCCCCCCCTGCTCTCCCCCAGCCCCCTCGCCCGCTGCCGGCCCCCGCCCGGCCGCTGTCAGCGCGGCGCAGCCCCGCGGGCGTTCCTCGTGCCCGGCCGCCCCCCCCCGGCCCAGCTGCGCTCCCCCCGCTCACTGCGCCCTTTGTTGTGCCCCGGCCGTGCCAGGCCGTGCGGGGCAGCTGGGCCCCCCCCCCCCGCCCCGTCCCGGCCGCCTCCCTCTGCCCCCTCCCGCCCCCCCGCTGCTGTCCCGGCTGTGGAGGGGGGGGGGATGGGGGCACTCGGGGACCCCCAGCAGCGCTCGGTAAAGGGTGCAGGGGCTGGGCGGGGGGGGGGGCTGGAGGCAGCTGGAACCTGGGCAGAGGAACAGTGCGGGGGGGCTTGGAGACCTCGGGGGGCCTCTGGTCCAACCACCTGCAGGGGCAGCTGTGGGCTCAGAGCAGGCTGCTCATGGCTTTATTCAGCATCGTGAAAACCTGCGCAGGTGGAGGCTGCACAGCCCCGCTGGGCAACCTGCTCCAGTCCCGGACAGTCCTCGTGGGATGCCTTTCCCAAGATCCAGCCTGAAACTCACATTTCTGCCTGTCTGTGGGCTCTCCAGCCTGCAGCACTGCGCAGAGCCTGGCTCCGGCTCCTCAGTAACCTCCCTGTAGGAGCCATCAGCTTGCTGCTGGGTTGGAAGCTTCTCTCCTGAAGGCTGAGCAAGCCTCAGTCTCTGCCCAGCTCCCTCCTCACAGGGCAAGTGCTCACAGCATCACTGAATGACAGAATGGCTGAGGTTGGCAGGGACCTCTGAAGGTCATCTGGCCCAACCCCTGCTGAAGCAGAGCCACCTAGAGCAGGCTGCCCAGGACCATTTCAAGGCAGCTTGTGAAGATCTCCAGGGCAGGAGATCCCACAGGCCCGGGGTTCATCACCTCCTCAGCAGAGAAGTGCTTCCTGATGGTTAGACAGGTTCAGCTCATGACCACCCCCATGGACTCCCCCCTGAACTCGGGGTGGTTTGTTGAGGTCTTTCATGTGCTGGGGGCCCAAAACTCACAGCAGCGTCCAGATGTGGTTTAACAAGTGGAGAGGGGGCTGATCCCCCCCGGCCTCTCGTCTGTGCCCCCATACACACAGGCTGGGTGCTGCCAGGCTCTCCTTGCTGCCAGGGTGTCCTGCAGCTCCTTGTCCTGCCCATGAAGACCCCCAGGACATTTTCCCCAGGACATTTTCCCCAGCTGGGCAGTCCTGGCCGGTGCTGTTGCAGGGCTGTGTCCTTCCTGAAGCAGGACTTGGACTAATCCCTACCGAACACCATGCCGTTCCTGTTGGCCCTTTCCTCCCGCCTGCCCAAAGCTCTTTGGGTGGAGTCTTGCCCTGGTGATGGTTTCCCCAGCCCGGTGTCACCCTGGCACAATTTCCCCAGCCTGGTGTCACCCATAACCTTCACGAGTGGGCACTGCCTGCACTGGGCTGAAGACGTTTGGCAGGAGAGGGCCCAGGGCTGAGTTGATGGCGCTGCTGTGTGGGGTGCTGGGGACAACAGCAGGGCGGCGGTGGTGGCAGTGGCGGTGCTGTGCTGGTGGCGCGGTGCTGGGAATGCCGCCCGGCCGGTTCCTCTGCGGGGGCCTGGGCAGCCCCAGGCCTGGGCCGTGGCGCAGGGGTGTTGGTGGGGCTCGGCCCCAGCAGCACCCATGGGGCCGGGGCAGCAGCCCACGCATTGAAGCACCCCGCGCCCGCTCCTCGCCATCGGCCGGCACCTGCAGCGCCAGGTCCCGGGGCTGGGGACTCTCCCGTCCCCGCAGGGTCCTGGCCGTGCCTGCATGGCTCCGCCGCGGAGGTGAGCGGCAGCAGCGCGGAGGCGCTGGGGGGCGGTGGCAGCAGGGGGGGGGAAGCAGCGGGGTCAGCGCGGAGCTCCCGGCACTGCTGCGCCCTGCGGGGGGCCGGGGCAGGAGGGCGGCGGGGGGCAGGTGGGCGCCGCGCCCCCCAGCACGGCGGGGCTGCGCCCCCCCATGCGGCCAGCAGCAGGCTCCGGGCCCGGGGCGGGGGGCGCGCACCCCCTCTTCGGCGGCGCCCCCGCTCGGGGCTGCTGTCGGGGCGGGATGCGGTTGCCGTGGCGACAGCCGGGTACCCCCGGGATGCGGGGGGGGGGGCGCGCCCGGAGCCCCCCCACTGCAGAGCCACAGCCCGGGCGCGACCATTCTTGGCGGGGGAGGCGGGGGGGGCGTTCCCGCGGGTCTTCCCACGGCAGCGCGTGGGGACCCCCCCCGCGGACCCCGCGTGGCTCCGGCGCTCCGCACACCGCCCACGGCCCGCCGCCAGCCCCGGGGGGGGGTCCCGGGGGGGTCCCCGCGCGCCGCCGGGCGAGGCCGCGGTGCCGGGCGCCCCCCCCCGCAGTGGTGCGGGCCGCTCTGGCAGATGCGGCTGCGGACCGTGCCCAGCCCTGGCGCAGTCCCTGCCGCGCCGGGCCGAGCCGAGCCGAGCCGCGGCGATGCGCCCTGCCGGCCCCCCGGCACCGGCTGCCCGCGGCGGGGGCTGAGCCGAGCCGAGCCGAGCCGGGCCTGAAGGTGACAGCGGGGCCGAGGGGCGGGGCGGGGGGGGGGGGCAGGACGCGGCTGGCACGGGTGGGGCCGGGACGGAGCTGGCACGGGTGGGGCCGGGGGGCGGCCTGCGCGGGGATGCGGGGCGGCGCCGGCACGCGTGGGGGGGGGGGCGAGAGCGACCGGGGGTGCAGCTCCGTGCCGGTACGGGGGAGGGGGGGTTTGGGGGTGGGGGGGGCAGGGCCGGGCCCGCGCCATCCCGGTGCCGGTGCCCCCCGTGCCCCCCCCGGGGCGGGGCGGGCGGGCGGTGACGTCGCGGTGCCGGGCCCGCACAATGGCCGTCGGGGCGGGGCCGCGCCGGGGCCTGCAGCCGTGGGGCCGCCGCAGCGCCGTGAGCGGGGACGGGGCGGGGGGGGGCGGGCGGCGCCGTGGGGAGGGGGCGCGCGTGGGGGGCCCCGCGGGGCGCGGGGAGCGCGGGGCGGACGCGGAGCCTCGGAGCGGGGCGGGGGCAGCGCGGCGGGTGCGTGCCGGGCCCCCCCCGCGTGGGGTCGGGCACCCGTGGGGCGGGGGGGGGCGGCGCTGTCCTTGGTGGGGCGCGAAGGCGCCGGGCGTGGGCCCGGGCCCCGGTCCCGGAGCGGCTGGGAGGGGGCGGCCCGTGGGGCTCCGTGGGGCGGGCGGGCGGGTGGGTGCTCTGCGTGGGGGGCAGCGCTCGGTGGAGGGGGGGAGCCCGCTGCCGCCCCCCGGCACCGTGCTGTGGGTCTCGGTTGTGGGGCGCTGTGTCTGGGGTGGGAAGGGGTGGGTGGCCCTGCTCGCCCTTGCCTGCCCCATGGTGTGTGGGGCGAGGGCTGCGGCCGCCCCCGAGCCCTGCGGGGTGAGCGCACGCTGCGTGCCCAGCCCACGGGGCCGGTGTGGGGCTGGGGGCGGCGTGGGGGTGCTGACCCCCTGACCACCCCCGCCTGCAGGCTGAGCGCCGCGGGGCCGCGGGAACGCCGCCATGGCGAAGCGGGAGGCCAGCGCCAGCCCGGTGGTGCGGCAGATTGACAAACAGTTCCTGGTGTGCAGCATCTGCCTCGACCGCTACCGCAACCCCAAGGTGCTGCCCTGCCTGCACACCTTCTGCGAGAGGTGAGGCCCTGCCCCACGGTGCCCGTCCACACCCCACCGCGGGGTTGGCACTCCCCCCTGCAGTCGTGCCGTGTCCCCTCTGTGCCCCACTGCACCCACAAGGTGCTGTGCCGCATGCCATGGCATCCCTGCTGCATCCCTGTTGTGCCCCACTGCATTGCTGCATCTTGGTGCATCCCTGCTGCATCCCTGCTGTGCTCTGCTGACCCCAAACCGCATCCCCACTGCACCCCCCTTTATCCCCATTGTGCACTGCTGCATCTCTGCTGCACCTTGTTGCGCACCCATTTCACCCACACTGCATCCCTGCTGCATCCCCTCCGTCCTGCTGCCCCCAAACCCCACCCCCACAGCATCCCTGTTGTGCCCTCTGCATCCCTGCTGCATCCCTCACAGCATGCCTACTGCTCCCCACTGTGCTCTGATGCTTCCCCCCTGCACCACACTGCATTACCCACGGCACTCACCGTGTGCTGCGCTGCATCTCCTGAAGCACTTTCCCTCCCAAACCTCCTGACAGAGCTGAACTGGGGTCCCACTGCACTCCCAGTGCCTGCTCTGGATGTCCAGACCCTGATGGGCCCCCTGCATCCCAATGCTCCCCACTGCAGCACCCCCGCCTGCTGCCAGGGCCCCACCGCATCCCCGCTGTGCCCCCACTGCATCCAGCTGTGTCTGTGCTGCACCCCGAGCCCCACTGCACCCCGTTGCCGTACCCCATCCGCCTGTACTGGCGGCTTCCCCCACTGCACCTCCTGCAGGTTGCCTGGGTCACTGCGCCCCGGAGCGTTCGTGCTGCATTCACGGACCTGCAGCGCCCTCCCTGCACCCGCGCTGTGCCCAGCTGCATCCCCTGCACCCCCCTCCCGCGGCTCCTGCAGGAGCGGAGCTGGGGCTGCTCTGTCCCGCTGCATCCCCGCAGCCCCCAAGCTGCATGGCACTGCGTTCCCACTGCCCCCTGCCGCATCCATGCTGCCTTCAGGCTGCATCCCCACCATGCCCCCATGGCATCCACGCTGTGCCCCGCTGCACTGCCCACTGCCCCCCTGCAATGCACTGCTGCCTCCAGGCCGTGCAGCCCCCCACGCCCCTGCACCCTCACTGCTCTGCACTGCAGCTCCCCATGCACTGCCCAGGCCAGCCCATGCCCCCAGGATGCCTGCCCCCCATCAGCCAGGGGGGAGCAGAGCCCCACTACATGTTTCAAATGCAAGATGGGGTGAAAGCCCCCCACCTGGAGGCAGGGGCTACGCTGCCCCTAGAGCTCCCATCCCATGGGCAGTGGGGTTGTTTCTGCCCCACAGTGCAGGGTCTGGCTGGGGGGGGCTGCGGCATGGCTGGGGGCTCTGTTCTGATGTCTGCTCTTTCTGTGCCCTCCAGGCCTCTGCCAGCACCTGGCGCTTCCCTGTCCCTGCCCTCATGGTCCCGTCCCATCCCATCTCTGTCTGTCTGTGGGTCTGGCCCCATGTCGGGGTCCAGTGGCCAGCTCTCCATTGGCACTGCAGCGCTGTGCCCCCCTCACCCCCAGTTGTCCTGCTGTCTGTCTGATACCCCAGCCCTCTCCCCATGCCCCCTGATGCACCGTGGCATAGCCCGTGTCCATCCTTCTGCCCCGTGTCTGTCTGTTCCCCCAACCCCTTCCTCTGCCCCTGTCCTGTGCACCCTGCGGCACTGCGGTGCAGCTCCCCATCTGCCTGTCCTGCTGGCTGCCCTTCCAGTCCCTTCTTCTCTTCATACCTTATGCTCCCCAGCGCATGCTGGCACAGCCCCCATCCCTCCGTCTGTCCCCAGCCCCATCCCTGCCTTCTGCCCTGTGTGCTTCCATGCACCATGGCACAGCCCCACGTCCGTCCACCTGTCCCCCCGGCCCCTGTCTGTCTGCCCAGCCCCATCCCGCTGCCCCACACACTGCCCCGCGCCTGCGTGGTGGTGGCCCTGACCCTCTCGTTGTCCCCGTTCTGCCCCAGGTGTCTCCAGAACTATATCCCGCCCCAGAGCCTGACCCTCTCCTGCCCCGTCTGCCGCCAGACCTCCATCCTGCCCGAGCGGGGCGTCGCGGCCCTGCAGAACAACTTCTTCATCACCAACCTGATGGAGGTGCTGCAGCGCGACCCTGACAGCCGTGGCCCCCACCCTGGCCAGGGGCTGGACCCCGTCAGCGCCGTCACCGGCCAGCCCCTCTCCTGCCCCAACCACGAGGGCAAGGTGGGTCGCGGGGTGGGGGGGCAGGGGGTGCCGGTGATGGGGGGCCCTGAGTGCCGGTGCCGCAGGTGATGGAGTTTTACTGCGAGTCCTGCGAGACAGCCATGTGCCACGAGTGCACGGAAGGGGAGCACCGGGAGCACGTCACGGTGCCGCTACGCGACGTGGTGGAGCAGCACAAGGCGGCCCTGCAGCAGCAGCTGGAGGCCATCAGGGGCAGGTAGGGGGGTACTGGGGGGGGGCATGGCGGGGGGAGTGGGGCCCCGGGGTCCCCGGCCGCGTACCTGTGCCCAGCCCCGGCTCTGCAGGCTCCCGCAGCTGGCAGCCGCCATTGGGCTGGTGTCAGAAATAAGCCAGCAGCTGGTGGAGCGCAAGAACGAGGCCGTGTCCGAGATCGGCAGCACCTTCGAGGAGCTGGAGAAGGCTCTGCAGCAGCGTAAGGGCTTGCTGGTGCGGGACCTGGAGGCCATCTGCGGGGCCAAGCAGAAGGTAGCGCTGCCTGCCCCTGCCGTGCTCCCCCGAGCCGCCACTGTCACGGCACGGCACCTGCAGGGACGTGGCCGCCGGTGACCCTGCCGTGTCCCCAGGTGCTGCAGGCACAGCTGGACGCGCTGCGCCAGGGCCAGGAGAACATCCTCAGCAGCTGCGCCTTCACCGAGCAGGCGCTGCACCACGGCACGGCGCCCGAGGTGCTGCTGGTGAAGAAACAGATGAGCGAGCGGCTGAGCGAGCTGGCCAGCCAGGAGTTCCCGGAGCACCCGCACGAGAACGACCAGCTGGACTACGTGGTGGAGACCGATGGCGTCCGCAAGTCCATCCTCAACCTGGGCGTGCTCATCACCACCAGCGCCACGGCGCACAAGACGGTGGCCACCGGCGAGGGGCTGCGGCACGCGGTGGTGGGACAGCCCGCCTCGCTCAGCGTCACCACCAAGGACAAGGACGGGGAGCTGGTGCGCAGCGGCAGCGCCAGCCTGCGCTTCCAGGTGACGGGGCCGGACGGCAGCGTGGCTGAGAGCGAGGTGCTGGACAACAAGAACGGCACCTACGAGCTGCTGTACACACCGCGTGCCGAGGGCGACTTCATGCTCTCCATCCTGCTCTACGGGCAGCCCATCCGCGGCAGCCCCTTCCGCGTCCGCGCCGTCAAGGCCTGCGACGTGCCCCCCTCCCCGGACGATGTCAAGCGCCGCGTGAAGTCTCCCAGCAGCGGACACATCCGGCAGAAGGCCGTGCGGCGCCCCTCCAGCATGTACAGCAGCGGCAAGAAGAAGGAGAACCCCATCGAGGACGAGCTCATCTTCCGTGTCGGTGAGCCGTGGTGGTGGCGAGGCCGCGGGAGGTGCGGGGGGCGCCGCTGACAGCTGCGTGTCCCCCCCACAGGGAGCCGCGGCCGGGAGAAGGGCGAGTTCACCAACCTGCAGGGCATCTCCACCTCCAGTGCCGGCCGCATCGTGGTGGCCGACAGCAATAACCAGTGCGTGCAGGTAGGAGCTAGTGGCGCTGCCGCGGCCCCCGGCCCCCGCCCTGGCTGAGCCCCCCCCCGGCTTCCCAGGTGTTCTCCAACGAGGGGCAGTTCCGGCTGCGCTTCGGCGTGCGGGGCCGCTCCCCGGGCCAGCTGCAGCGCCCCACCGGCGTCACCGTGGACATGAACGGGGACATAATCATCGCCGACTACGACAACCGCTGGGTCAGCATCTTCTCCCCCGAGGGCAAGTTCAAGGTGAGGGGGGGGCCGGGGCGGGGGGCAGTGATTCGGGGCCCCCTCTGATGTCTCTGCCTGCCGCAGACAAAGATCGGGGCCGGGCGGCTGATGGGCCCCAAGGGCGTCGCCGTGGACCGCAACGGGCACATCATCGTGGTGGACAACAAGGCCTGCTGCGTCTTCATCTTCCAGTCCAACGGCAAGCTGGTCACCAAGTTTGGGAGCCGCGGCACGGCCGAGCGGCAGTTTGCAGGTACACTCGATGGTAATACACCGATGGGCAAGTTCCCTCTTCCTTACTGCATGCCTTTGGCTGCCCGCTGGCTCGGGGCCGGGCCGGGTGAGTACTGCATGCCTGCCCCGTGCCGGCGGGAGCCGACCCAGCGGCACCGCGGCACCTGGGGCTGGGGCCGGGGCTGGTGTGGGCTCTGGGCTCGGGTGGTGGGGCTGATGCTGGGCCCGGGTTCTGGGTTCCAGTGCAGGGTCTTCTTCTGGGTCTTGGCGCTGGTGGGGGGGGCTGGGCTCCGGGTTCCAGTTCTAGGACCTGGGTTCTGGAGGTGGTGCGGGTTCTAGGCCTTGGTTCTAGGGCCTGGTTTGGGGTTCTGTTTCTGATGCTGGGGCTGGGCTTGGGTTCTAGGTTCTGGTTCTGGGTCCTGGATCTGGGCTCTGGCTCTGGGTCCTGGCCATGGTCTCTGGTTCTGCCCCGGCGGCCAGGGCACTGGGTCCCCCCTCAGCTCTGGGCTCCCCTGGGACCCCCTCTAGCCACCCCAGAGCCATGCACTGCCTGCACTAATGCCTTTGCAATGGCCTCGTGGCTGCCTGTACACACTAACCCCACTAATCTGTGCTGGTGCTGGTGCTGGCACGGCGCCTGGGCATCCCCGTTCCCATGGGCAGGACCCCTGTGCTGGGCGCCCGGTGTCCTCATCCCCACCTGGGCTCAGCGCTGCTCCCCCAGGGCCCCACTTCGTGGCGGTCAACAACAAGAACGAGATCGTGGTGACGGATTTCCACAACCACTCCGTGAAGGTGAGCCTGGCATCGGCGGGCAGTGCCAGCGGCGCGCCCAGCGCCGTGCCCAGCGCCATGCCCGTCCCGCTGTGCCACTGGCCCCGTGCCAGCAGCCACTGACACCCTCGTCCCCAGGTGTACAACGCGGACGGTGAGTTCCTCTTCAAGTTCGGGTCGCACGGGGAGGGGAACGGGCAGTTCAACGCCCCCACGGGGGTGGCTGTCGACGCCAATGGCAACATCATCGTGGCCGACTGGGGCAACAGCCGCATCCAGGTGGGAGCGCGGCCCCAGCGCGGGGTCCTGCCTGCGGGGGGCTGGGACAGCCCCATCCCTGCCCCACAGCCCATTGCCAGCAGGGGGTCCTGAGCAGAGAGCGGGGTTTGTGGCCCTGACCAGTGACTTAACAAAGGGTAGATCGGGGAGCAGAGCGGGGACAGGGTGTGCACCCGCATGGGGGGGTCACTGGGGCGGTGACAAGCTCTGTGCATCCATGGGGACAGTTGGGACATCTGGGGCATGAATGGTGAGTGTGCCCATGGTGGATACAGGGGTTTGGAAGGGTGTGTGTGCCCACGGGGACCACTGGGGTGCGGGTAGGGACCTCATGCCCATGGGAAGCTGCAGGACAGAGGTGGATCCTCGTGCCCATGGGGGCCCTCATCGTGGGGATGGGACCCTGGGGCTGCTGGGCAGGGCTTGGACAGCCAGGGCAGGGCCAGGTCCCCGTGGCTGTGGGACCTCAGGGGCAGGGATGGGTGCACGGGAGGGCGCAGGGCCGGGGTCACAGCTCTGCCACCACCTGCAGGTCTTTGACAGCTCAGGCTCCTTCCTCTCCTACATCAACACGGCGGCCGACCCGCTGTACGGGCCGCAGGGGCTGGCGCTCACCTCGGATGGACACGTGGTGGTGGCCGACTCGGGCAACCACTGCTTCAAGGCCTATCGCTACCTGCAGTAGGGGCGGCGGGGACCCGGGGGGCAACGGTGCTCACCCCACGCGGGAGCCCCCACCGCCCGCGCTGCCCCTCTTGTGCACTTTATCCCCACGCCAGGGCGGCCGGGCCCAGAGCAGGGGCAAGGACGGGCATGGCTGGCGTGGGGCGGGGGTGGCCGCGTTCCCCCCACGGCAGCGCCCGCGGGGCTCCCTGAGGTGCACGGGGTGAGGGGGCCGTGGGGTGGGCATGGGGTGGACTTGCAGCCCCCCCTGTAGCCCCCTGCTGCCGCCGCGCGCCCGGCTGCGCTCGCACGCTCTGTATGTACAAAATAAAGTATTCTGAGGGTACCGTCGCCCCCGGAACGTGTCACCGGCTGCGGCCCCCCCATGCCGCGGGGGTCGGGGCCAGCGTCCCACGGGACAGGACCGGGAGCTCTGCCGGGATGGGTGCACCCCGGGGACCCCAGGACTGGGGGGCAGTGGGGGGGTGGCAGTACTGGGGGTCCCCCGGGAGCTGCGGGGTCCGTGGCCCCCACCCATCCCCCGCCTCTTTGCCCCCCCCGCCGTGCCCCGGGCTGCCCGGCACAGGTCGGGCTGCCGGCTCCTGCCCGCGGGGCCGTGCCAGAGCAAACAGAGCCGGGTCGGGCGCTTCCCAGCACGGGGGCAGCTGATGGGAAGGGGCTGGCACGGGGCCAGCGCCGCGCACCTGCGGGGGGGCCCAGCCCGGCCCTGCCCTGCCCCGAGCGGGGGCTGCCCCGGTCCCCACCGCGCCGCGCCCCCCCGTGTACCCCCCCCCGGGTTGCGGTTTTCTTCCCCCCTTTTTCCTTCCCTTCCCCCTGACCCCCCTCGACCCGGTGCGCCTGCCCCGGCCCCCCCGGCCGAAGGTTGCGCGGGGCGGTCCGTGTTGAGCAATGGGGCAGGGAGATTGTGCAAGGCCCCCCCTATATAGGGCCGGCGGCGGCGGCGGGGGCCGTGCTCACCATGGGGGTCCCCGCCGCTGCCCTCTGCCTGGCCGCTGCCCTGGCCCTGGGGTGCGCCCGACCCCTGTGAGTGGGGGGCGGCGGGGGGTGGGCGGGCGGGGGCTGCGCGGGGCAGGGCTGTGGGGTCGGGGGGATTGTGCGGGGCGGGGGGCTGCGGGGCAGCGCGGGGCGCGTACGTGGCCGCTTGGGAGGGGTGCGGGGCCGCTCCCGTCCCCAGGACCCACCTGCCTGTCCCCAGGACCCACCTCAAACCCGATGCGCCTGGAGGAGGGCACCCCCACGGGGCTGAGCCCCTCGGCAACGACACTGGTGAGAGCCCGTGGGGCGGGGGGGGGGGGGGGCGCAGAGGTGCGCGTGGGGTCACACAGGCAAGGGGGGGGGGTGCGGGGGGGGGTCCAGGCACAGGGTGCCATGGGGCACGTCAGGAGCTCTGGGGCAGCAGGCAGCACCCAGGGGTCCGTGCCAACCACCTGCCTTCCCCCCACCACCCCCAGACCTGTCCCAGCTCTGCGGGGACAAGGGTGGCTTTGATGCCGCAGCGCTGACGGAGAACGGCACCATGCTCTTCTTCAGAGGTGGGGCTGGGGCGTGTGGGGCTGGGGCACGGGAGGAAAACGTGGTCTGGGGGGGACAGGGCTGGCATCAGGAGTGC
The DNA here is from genome assembly GCF_047663525.1 of Anas platyrhynchos. Classification (NCBI taxonomy): domain Eukaryota; kingdom Metazoa; phylum Chordata; class Aves; order Anseriformes; family Anatidae; genus Anas; species Anas platyrhynchos. The sequence continues at coordinate 207,277,438 of NC_092587.1, read as the reverse complement.
GGTTACGGGCTGTGGGGGAAATGGAATCTGGGGAGCTGGGCGAATAGGAGGGGTGTGGGTGCTGGGGGAGTGGGTCTGGCACTGGGAGCTCTGGAGGGGAAGTAGGGGGGTGTCCAGGGGAAATGGGGGGAGCTGGGGTCTGTGGGGGCAGATCACGGTGGGGACAGGAGGATACAGGGGATGTGGTTAAATGAGGGGTGGAGGTGGGGCCCTGGGAGAAAATGGGTGGGGGGGTTGTTCCCATGCCAAGGCTGGGCTAGGAGCAGGGCTTTGGGGTGGTGCGGGGGGGGCAGCACTAGGGCCCATGTCAGCTGCTGTGGGGCAAGCGTGGTGCCCCTGCCCAGGCACGGAGGTCTGGGAGACCTCACCGCGGGGACCCCTGCCCCACGGCCACCCCCTGGCTGCATCCTGGCTGGAGCTGGAGGGCCCCGTGGACGCGGCGCTGCGCATCCATCGCCGCGAGCACCCTGAGGAGCACCAGAGCCTCTACCTCTTCCAGGCACGGCTGTGGGCTGGTCATCCTGGGCTGGGGGGCTTGGGCTGGGGGGCCTCCTGAGGTCCTGCTCCCTGGGGCTGGGGGGATTAACCCTGTGCTGATCCCTTGGGGTTGGCCCGTGGGTGGGTGGTGCTGGCAGGGACAGTCCTGGGGTCCCATCCCACAGTTTGGGTGCTGGGGTCTTCTCTGGGACCAGCCCTGTGGGGCTGGCCAGGGACACGGATGAGACCGGTGGGTCTCAGGCTGTGGGGCACATTGCAGGGCGAGCAGGTCTGGGCCTATGCTGGGGGGCAGCTGCGCCCTGGCTTCCCCCGGCGCATTGGGGACGAGTTCCCGGGGGTCCCCGGGGGCCTGGACGCCGCTGTGGAGTGTCATCCTGAGGAGTGTGGTGGGGAGACCATCCTCTTCTTCAAGGGTGAGCGGGGCCCGGCCGGGAGGTGGTGGCGGGGGTCACGGTGGGGTGTGGGGGGGCTGGGGGAGGCTCAGGGCTCAGGTGCTGGGAGCTGTGCCGAGCCGGATGAGCCGTGCCGCTCCCGTGTGCAGGGGACAAGGTGTTCTCCTTCGACCTGGCATCGCGGATGACAAAGCAGCACACGTGGCCGTGGCTCGGGCCCTGTGACGCGGCGCTGCGCTGGCTGGAGCGCTACTACTGTCTGCAGGGGACCCAATTCCAGCGCTTCGACCCCGTCACTGGCGAGGTGCCCCCCGGGTACCCCCGTGACCTACGTGACTACTTCATACCCTGCCCAGGACGAGGTGAGGGCCCGTTCTGAGACCGTCCTGGGAACCCCTGCCCTGGGCACCATCCCGTGGTCCCATGCTGATGACCTGCACTCTGGGGACTCGTCCTGGGGACCCACACCCTTATGACCTACCCTTGCGATGTGCACCCTGGGGACCCCTCCCCTCCTGCAGGGCCCTGACCCTGGGTGCCTGGGCTCCAGGACTATGGTGGCCAAGGGACCCCAAGGTCCCCCCCTGCAGCAGAGTCCCTGCTGGCTGTCCTGGGGTCCCCCCGTCCCCATCCTTTACCCTGTTCCTGCTGCCACTGCTGCCACTGCCCTACAGGCCATGGTCATGGGAACGCCTCGTGGGGGGATGCCGGTGCCCGCTGCAGCAGGTTGCCTTTCCAGGCCGTCATCTCCGATGACACCGGCCGCATCTACGCCTTCCGCGGTGAGGGGTGCTGACGGGGGCCATGGGTCGGCTGAGCCTGCAGCAATGCTGGGGCTGCAGGGCCGTGCTGTGGGGTGGAGGGCTGTGATCCTGGATGCTCTATGGGGCCACGGGTTGTGGGCTTGGCTGTGCCGTGGGGCTGTGGGATTGGGGAGGTGTGGGCTGTGGGAGAGAGGGTTGTGGTCCTGTCTGCACTGTGGGGCTGTGGGGCAAGGGGAAGGGGGCTGTGGGCCATTGTCTGCGGGGCAGGGGCAGGGCTGTGGGGCAGGGCCGTGGCTGACGCATCCTGCAGGTGGGCTGATGTTCCGGCTGGACTCATGGCGGGACGGGTGGCACGCCTGGCCCCAGGGACACAGCTGGCCAGGGCTGCAGGGCGACGTGGATGCTGCCTTCGCCTGGGATGGACGCACGTACCTGATTCAGGTGGGACCCCCCCCAATGCACAGGGCTGCTCAAGGACATCACGCCTGGCATGGGGGCTGCTGAAGGGATGTTGCTGCTGGCACCAGGGCAGGGGGAGGCAGTGGCACAGTGCCCCCCACGACTGCACTTCTCCCAGCCCCCACCAGCACCTCCAGCCCCTCCTGAGCTGGCCCCAGCCGGGGGTCTCCATATGGCCCTCCCCATCCCTGATGTCCCTGCCTGCCCCATCCCTGTCCCGTGCCCCATCCCTGTCCCCACAGACATTTGTGACCATCCATGTGCCCGTCCCTCACCTTCACCACTCTCTGCAGGGCTCCCAGGTCTCCATCTACCTCTCGGGCCAGGGCCACCGGCAGGTGGAGGGGTACCCGAAGGCTCTGCAGGATGAGCTGGGTGTCCCCGTTGCAGACGCCGCCTTCACCTGCCCTGGCTCCACAGAGCTCTACGTCATCGCAGGTGGGTGTGCCGGCACCGTGCTGGGGCCAAGTGTGGGTGCAGGGCAGCACCGGGGGTCCCCGGGCTGGGCCCCACAGCACCGGGTGACAGTGGCTGTGCCGACAGGGGACCGCATGAGGCGCGTGGACCTGACACAGACGCCGCGACACGCGGGCGAGCTGCTGCAACTGCCCCACGATGGTGTGGATGGCGCCATGTGCACTGCTGATGGCATCTTCCTCTTCCGCGGGGACAGCTACTACCAGTACCGCAGCGTGGACGAGCTGCTGGGGGCGCGCCAGCCTGCCCCCCCCAAGAGCATTGCCGTCGACCTCTTCCACTGCCCGCAGTGACCGCGGCCCCTCCTGCTGCCCCAGGATGCAATAAAAGCCAGGGAGTCCCCAAGGCCCTGCTCTGATCTGTCCCGGGGTGTTGCGATGGGGGAGGAGTGGGGGGATCAGCACAACTGTGATGTGTCTCTTTCCCCATCCCATTACCAGTCAATCCCCATCCCTCTGTGGATAACCTTGTGGGGTACCCCGCAGGGGCTGGGGGCTACTCCCCACGGGCTGAGGCACCCCCAGAGGCAGTGGGGTCCCCAGTGGGGTGCCCTGGGGGGGTTGCAGAGGAGTCCCAGAGGATGTGGGGGGGTAGCCCATGGCTGTGTCGGGCTGTGCCGTGCCACGCTGCTCTGTGCTGCGCTGCACCACCCAGTTGTGTGCTGCGCTGCGCTGACTGGTGTCAGGCTGTGCTCGCCCTGCCCTGCAGTGCTGGGTCAGACCAGAATGCACCGTACCGAACCCATACACATACCACAGCTGTACCACGCCGTGCTGCACCTATCTGCTGGAGGGACAACCCAGCAGGGCATAAGTCATCCAGGAGGTTCCTAGAGTGTGTTAGTGATAACTTCCTTCTCCAAGCAATAGAGAAGCCAATGAGGAGAGGTGCTCCACTGGAGCTCATCCGCACCAACAAGGAGGGGCATGTTGGGAAGGGGAAGATCAAAGTCAGCCCTGGCTGCAGTGACCAGGAGATGGTGGCTTTCAAGATCCTCAGGGCAACGGGGAGGGTGCACTGCATGTTCACAACCCTGAACTTCAGGAGAACAGACTTTGGCCTCTTCAAGGACCTGCTCAGAAGAGCCCTGTGGGATATGGCCCTGGAGAGGAGTGGACCCCAGGAAAGCTGGTCAGTATTCAAGGATCACCTTCTTCAGGCCCAAGAGCAGCCCATTGCGGTCAGCCTCACCTTGATCCTGGGGAAGGTGCTGGAGCCACTCACCCTGGGACCATTTCTAAGCACACGAAGGGCAAGAACATCATCAGGAGCAGTCAGCATGGATTCACCAAGGGAAACTCATGCTTGACCAACTGGAGAAGCTTCGATGATGAAGCGACTGGCCTGATAGATAAGGGGAATGTAGTGGATATAGTCTGCCTAGACTTCAGTTAAGCGTTTGACGCTGTGCTGCACAGGATCCTCACAGACAAGCTGGTGATGTATGGGCTGGATGGGCAGACAGTGAGGTAGATAGAAAACAGGCTGAATGACAGGACACAGAGTGTAATGGTCAGTGGTGCAGTCTAGTTGGAGGCCAGTAATGAGTCCTGGGGGTCAATACCATGTCCAGTCCTGTTTAATATCTTCATGAATGGTCTGGGTGATGGGGCAGAGTGTAACCTCAGCAAGGCTGCAGATGGCACAAAACTGAGAGGAGTGGCGAATACACCAGGGGGTTGTGCTGCCCTCCAGAGGGACCTGGACTGGCTGGAGGAATGGGATGACAGAAACGTCACGGAGTTCACCAAGAAGTGCAAAGTCCTGCCCCTGGGGAGGAACAAGTCCAGGCACCAGGACATGCTGGGAGCTCCCAAGGTGGAATGCTGCCTGGCAGAAACGGACCTGGGGGGCCTGGTGGACATAAAGATGCTGAAGGGACTGTACCATCTCTGACAGGAGGAGAGGTTGAGAGAGCTGGCACTGTACAGCCCGGAGAAGAGAAAGCTTGGGAATCTCATCAGTGTCTGTAAATACCTGAAGGGAGGGTGCAAAGATGTTGGAGCCCAGCTCTTTTCTGTGGTAGTGCCAGGACAAGAGACAGTGGACACCAGCTGGAGCACAGGAGGTTCTGTCTGCACATCGGGAACCATTCCTTACTGTGTGGTGCACAGTGAGCCCATCTTCAGCAAATCTGCAGATGACACAAAACTGGGAGGGAGCAGCTGCATGGCTTGTGCTGCCGTCCGGAGGGACCTGGACAGGCTGGAGAAAAGGGCTGACAGGAACCTCCTGGAGTTCATGGAATCATAGAATATCCTGAGTTGGAAGGGACCCACAGGGATCATCGAGTGCGACTCCTGGCTCCCCAAAGGACTACCCAAAAATCAGACCATGTGTCTGAGAGCATTGTCCACATGCTCCCTGAACTCCAGCAGCTCGGTGCTGTGACCTGGGCAGCCTGTCCCAGTGCCCGACCACCTCTGGGTGCAGAACCTTTCCCTAACCCCCAGCCCGACCCTCCCCAGCTCCATGCTGTCCCCTCAGGTCCTGTCACTGTCCCCAAAGAGCAGAGCTCAGCGCCGGCCCCTCCACTCCCCTTATGAGGGAGCTGCAGGCCGCCATGAGGCCTCCCCTCATGAGGGAGCTGCAGGCCACCATGAGGCCTCCCCTCGTGAGGGGGCTGCAGGCCGCCATGAGGCCTCCCCTCATGAGGGAGCTGCAGGCCACCATGAGGCCTCCCCTCGTGAGGGGGCTGCAGGCCGCCATGAGGCCTCCCCTCATGAGGGAGCTGCAGGCTGCCATGAGGCCTCCCCTCATGAGGGAGCTGCAGGCCACCATGAGGCCTCCCCTCGTGAGGGGGCTGCAGGCCGCCATGAGGCCTCCCCTCATGAGGGAGCTGCAGGCTGCCATGAGGCCTCCCCTCGTGAGGGGGCTGCAGGCCGCCATGAGGCCTCCCCCCAGCCTCCTCTTCTGTGGGGCTGAACAAACAAAGTGACTTCAGCTCCTCCTTGTGCATCTTGCCCTCCAGACCCTTCCCCATCTTTGTAGCCCTCCTTTGGACGCTTTCTAGTAGTTTTATGTCCTTATATTGTGATGCCCAAAGCTGCATGCAGCTCTCAAGGAGAGGCCAGTGCCATGCCTGGGGCATACCTCCAGGTACCGTGGGGTACCTTTCGGCTACCAGGGCATGCTGTTGACTTGTATTCAACGTGCTGACAACCAGCACCCCCAGACCCCTCTCTGTGGGGCTGCTCTCCAGCCTCTCGTCCCCCAGTCTGTACGTATAGCCAAGGATTGCCCCGTCCCATCTGCAGGACATGGCACTTGCTCTTGTTAAACTTCATGCATTTTGTGATGGCCCAACTCTGATTTGTCCAGATCTGTCTGCAAAGCCTCTCTACCCTCAGCAGAGTCAACAGCTCCTCCATCGTGTCGTCTAGCTCCTCCTAGTGTCGTCTGCAAGCTTACTCAAAACACCTTCAAGTCCTACATCAAAGGCATTTCAATGGAAACATCGAAGAGAACTGGCCCCGAAATGGAGCCCTGGGGAACCCCACTAGTGACTGGCCGTCAGCCTGATGTAACCCCGTTTACTAGCACCCTTTGAGCCTGACCCACCAGCCAGTTGTTCACCCGTTGCATTAGGTACTTGTTAAGCTGTGTACTGGACATTTAGTCCTGAAGGACACTGTGAGAAGCCAAACGCTTTGCTGAAATGCAGAAAGATTACATCAGCTGGCTTCCCTTGATCAACTAGGTGGGTAACCTTGTCATAAAGGGAAATTAAGTTCTTTATGCAGGACCTTCCCCTCATGAACCTGCTGTTGCCTATGACTTTGTGCTTTCCAATAAGTCCCAGAACAGTTTTCTCCATGATTTTTACCAGGCACTGAAGTGAGACTCAGGCCCGTAATTACCAGGGTCTTCTTTCTTGCCCTTCTTGAAAACAGAACGTTTCCCAGCTTCCCGTTGACTGGGACCTCTCCAGATTCCCCAGACTGTTGAAAAATATTTGTGAGGGGTCTTGTGATGACATCAGCCAGCTCTCTGAGTACCCTGGGATGGATCCCATTGGGCCCCACGGACTTGTGCATCGAGCTGGAGCTGGTTTTAAGCAGGAGCTGAGCAGCGCCCTAGCCCCATGGGGGGGTCCATCCCCATCTCCAGGAGGTGCCCTCTGGGCCCGAGGCAGCACTGCTGTGCCAGGTGGGTGCCGGAGCCCTGGCACAGGCTGCCCAGAGAGGGGCTGGGGGCTCCTCCGTGGGGGCTCCAGCAGCTGCCGGGACGTGGGGCTGGGCGAGCGGCTCCGCGGGGCCCTGCTGCCGTGCCGTGCCGTGCCATGCTGTGCCATGCCATGCCGTGCCATGCCGTGCCATGCCGTGCCGCACTGATACCCCCTGTCACACGCCGTGCTGTGCCGTGCCATGCCATGCCGTGCCGTGCCGCACTGATACCTGCTGTCACGCGCCGTGCCGTGCCGTGCCGTGCCGTGCACCCAGGCGCTGCCCCGTGCTGCCCGCACCGCTCCCCGCCGCTCCGGGTTGTTCCGTGCTGCCCTCTGCTGCCCGGTGCCGAGCCGGGCCGAGCCGAGCCCCCCTGCTCCGTGCCGTACCAAGCTGCACCGTGCGGGGCTGCCCCAGCAGCCTCGTGCCGCACCGCGCCGTGTCAGCCCGTGTCAGCCCGTGCCGTGCCATCCCACCCCGTGCCGTGCCGAGCCGTGCCGAGCCGTGCCGAGCCGTGCCGAGCCGTGCCGTGCCGCCCCGCAGCATCCCGCGCCGCCCCGCGCTGCAGCATCTCGCACCGCCCCGCAGCGCCCCGCACCGCGCCGTGCCCGCTCCGCTCCGCCCCGCCCTCGGAAGCGGAAGCCGACCCCCCCCGCCCCCCCGGCAGCGGAGCCGCCGCAGGTACCGGAGGGGCCGCAGCGGGGCCGCTCCCCCCGGGGGCTGCGCCGGGGATGGGGGCCGGGGCCGGGGGTCGGGCGAGTGCGGCTCCGGGCCCGGCGCAGCGGGGGCACCGCGACGGGGACGGGGACGGGGACGGGGCCCGGGGGCTGGGGGCGGCTGCGGGGGGGCCGGGCTCGGCCGTGAGAGCCGGGCAGGACCGGGCCCTGGGGCGCTGCGGGGCTGAGCCCCACGGTGCGTGGGGCAGGGTCGCGGCTGCGGGGCCGCCGTGGGGTGAGGGCGTCCCGGGGCCGGGGGGCGGCTGGGGAAGGGCAGGGGGCCAGGGGGGGCACCCCCACCGCCACTGCCGCCCCCGCTGTCCCCAGTGCCCCCTGCCCGCAGGCCCCATGGACACGGAGGAGCTGGCGCCCCGGGGGCTGTAGGAGCCTCCGCCACCGCAGGTGAGGGTTGGGGCTGGCCCCGTGGGGGGGGGCCCACGGGCGATGCCGGCCCCACGGGCGGTGCTGGCCCCGTGGCAGCCGCTCCCCGTGGTGACGCTGGTCCTGCCCGCGTCTCTGCTGTCCCCAGGCCCCGCGATGTCGGGGTCCCTGAGCAAGCGCAGCGACCTGGCCAACGACAACAGCTGCCTGGGGCTGAGCCTGGCGCTGCAGGGCCCCCCCGAGCACGGGGAGCTGCTGCCGGCCAAGGCCCCCCCCGGCTCGCCCCACGGCCACCACCTCCATGGCAGCACGGAGCTGGGAGGCGGCGGGGGCCCGGCCCCCCAGGCCGGCGAGGAGCCCGCTAATGCCAAGTGGGTGAAGGAGGGCCAGAACCAGCTGCGCCGGGCAGCCGAGCGGGACCAGAACCGCAACGAGCTGGGGCCCCCCCCCGAGGAGCTGGAGGTGGCCGCACGCAACGCCCGCAACGCCGCCGGCAGGGGGGCCCTGCTCATCGACCTGCGGGGCGCCCCCGAGGAGGAGGAGGAGGAGGAGGAGGATGACGACGGGGACGACGCGGAGGACGGGGACGGGGACTCCACCCCGGTGCAGAGCGACCCCGCCACGGCCGAGTCGGAGCCCAGCGGGGAGCGGGCGCCCCGTGAGCAGGGCCGCAGCGCCAGCCGGCTCTTCGGGGCGCGCAGCGGCACCGCCAGCGACGAGGACTCCAGCTGGGCCACGCTCAGCCAGGGCAGCCCGGCCGGCAGCTCCCCTGACGACGCAGGTGGGCCCCGTGTGTGCCCGCTTGCCTGTGCCACAGCTGCCCCTGCAGCCCCCAGCCCAGTGTGCTGCCCCCTTCTGCTGTGCCCATCCTGCAGTGCCCCCTTCTTGCTGCCCCCCTCCTGCTGCCCCATCCTGCTGCCCCTATCCTGCTGTGCCCCCATCCTGCTGTGCCCCATCCTGCTGTGCCCTCCTCTTGCTGCCCCCCTCCTGCTGCCCCTATCCTGCCGTGCCCCATCCTGCTGTGCCCCCATCCTGCTGTGCCCCATCCTGCTGTGCCCAGCCTGCTCCTCTCAGCCCCACGTCTTTGTGTGCCCTCCCCAGCCTTGCACCCACTGCTGCCCCCAGCCCTGCCCCCTGCCCACGGCTCCGCGGCATGCGCACTGCATCGCTCCCTTCTGCATGGTGGCCCCCGGCCGGGCTGTGCCCCCCCCGTGCCAGTCACACATCCATCCATCCATCCATCCATCCGTGCCGTGCCCCGTGTCGTGCTGTCCCAGCGCGGTCACCCAGCACCCTCCTGGCTGCGCATCCCCATGCGCTCCCCATTGCCCCCCCCGGCCGCGGGGGTCCCCCACGGTGCCCCAGCTGCCCGTCCCCACCCACCTCACCCCCTGTCCCTGTGTCCCCGGCCCCCTCCGCACGGCCCCTGCTGTCCCTGTCGCCCCCTCCCTCCCTCCCCATCCCGGTCCCAGCCCCCCCCCCATCTGCGCATCCCCGCCCCCCCCCCGGCGCATCCCAGTGGCGGCCCCTGGCGATGCCGTCAGCGGTTGCCGGGGCAACGCCTGGACCAGCAGGGCCCAGGTGAGCGCTGCCCCGAGCCCCCCCCCGGGAGGGGGCCCCGCGGTGCCGGGGGGGTGGGCGCGGGGTGCCGGGGATGGGGGTCCCGAGGGGCGGGGGCTGGGAGGGGGGCCCTGGTGTGACGGGCCCCACGGCGTGGCGGGGGCTGCGGGATGGGATCTGTGGGTGCGGGGGGGCACCGAGCACAGCGAGGGCCTCGTGGCCATCGCCCTGATGGGGGTCTCGGTGCCTGCTGGCCACGTCCCCGCGACCCCGTGGGCCGGTGTTCGGGTGTCCCCCCCGGCCTGGCCCCCGTCCTGGTGGCCATCGGGACTCCTTATGGCAGCGGGGTCTCTGCCCTGCCTGGCTGTGCCCCCCCGCTGTGTGGCAGCTCCCCCCACATGGCGACCACCCCGGGGTCCCCTCCCGGCTGTGTGGGGCTGCGGGGGTCCCAGCCTCGGCTCCCCCCCTGCTCCCCAGACTCCTTCTGGACCCGGAACTCCTTCGAGACGGACTCGGACCTGCCTGCGGGATGGATGCGGGTGCAGGACACCTCGGGCACCTACTACTGGCACATCCCCACCGGCACCACGCAGTGGGAGCCCCCGGCGGGGCTCGCCCGCAGCTCCCAGGGCAGCACCCCCTGCGAGGAGCAGCCGGTGAGTCGGGGGGCACGGGGCTGTGGAGCTGCCCCACGGCATTTGTCCTGAGCCCTCTGCTCTGCCCACAGCTCGCCTGGACGGGCTTCGCTCCGGCTGAACGCTTTGGCGATGGCGATTTCTGGAAGGTGAGGGGCTGTCGGGGCCGGGGACATTGCCTGCTGCGCCCGGCCCTGCCACCCTCTCTCCTTCCCAGGACCCCACGGCAGAGGAGGCTGATGGCGAGCCTGGAGTGCAGGATGCGGAGCCACCGGCACCAGACCCGGCCTCGCCGGGCATCAGGTGGGGGTTTGGGGGCTTGGTGGGGGCTGCGTTGACCAAGCTGGGCGCAGGGTTCCCCGTGCGCAGGGAGCAGCCGGTGGCAGCCGGTGGCAGCCGGTGACAGCCCCACTCTTGCAGTGCGGCCCTGGCTGAGGAGGACGAGCCGGGCTCCAAGGTAGGCTGGGACAGTGGGGGCTGAGTGGGGCCGCCCTGGTGGTGGGCTCCTGCCCAGCTCCCCTGGCCCCTCCTGCCCCGGTGTCGCAGGGATGTGGGGGCCCTGGGGCGGTGGCTGTGCTGTTGCCACTGTGGGGGGGGCTTGGATGGACGGGGTGCTGTCCCTGGCCCCCCTCCGGTGCGTGGGGCTGGTGGGAGCCAGACTGCGCCTACCCGGGCCGTGCCCCGCAGAGCTTCCCTGTGCGCTCGCTGGGCTGGGTGGAGATGAGCGAGGAGGAGCTGGCACCCGGGAGGAGCAGCGTCGCCGTCAACAACTGCATCCGCCAGCTGTCCCTGCACCAGCATGGAGCGCCGGGTGCCTGGGGGGGGGTGAGTGCCTCCCTCCCCAAGCACAGCATCACCCCTGGCCCCCAGCACATCCCCTCTCTGCCCTGCATGCCGTGCTCTGTCCCTGCACCCCTCACCCCAGGCTGCCCCTGGCCTGACACGGCCCCCCCAGGGCCGGGCCATGCTGCTGCTCCTGCAGAGCCAGACGCTGAAGCTGGTGGACCCGCAGGACCAGACCCTGCTGCACGCACAGCCTGTGGCCAGCATCCGTGTCTGGGGCGTGGGGCGTGACAGTGGCAGGTGGGGGCGCGGGGCCAAGGGCTGTTCAGGGTCTCCTGGGAACACAGGGGGCATGCAGGGGTCCCCGTGGGGTGCGCAGGGCTGGTACAGAGGGGGGTGCACACACACAGCTGTCTTGGCACGCCGGGTGCAGGCATTTGTCCAGAGCTGAGGTGTGGGGTGGGTCCCTGAACTTGGGGGTGCGGGGGCGTCCTGCGGATGCGGGGTGCTGGGTGCATCTGTCAGCATGCAGGGTGTGTGTGGGGGTCCCTGTACTCTCAGGTTGTGGGGTCCTGGGGCAGGTGGGGGTCCCGTGGGCTGGGTGCTGCCCCGTGCTGGTTGTGTGTGTGTGTGCACCCAGCCCCCCTGACTCTGTTCTCTGGCTCTCTCCTGCTGCTCTGGCCGGGCACCCAGGGAGAGGTATGGCAGCGCCACGTGTCCCCAGCCTCTGCACACGCTGTGCTGGGGGGCCTTGGTGGCGGTGGCCCACTCCTTGTGGGCGGGGGGCCGGGGCCCTGGTGGCCTGTGAGGGGTCCCTGAGCGCAGCCCCTCCTTGTAGGGACTTCGCCTACGTGGCCCGGGACCAGCTGACACAGATGCTCAAGTGCCATGTCTTCCGCTGCGAGAGCCCCGCCAAGGACATCGCCACCAGCCTGCATGAGGTCTGCTCCCAGGTGAGCCCAGGGCTGCCCTGGGTGCTCCCCCCACCCCTCTGTCCCCTGGCTGCCTGTGCCGGGCGGAGGTTGGGGGCTGCATCGTGACAGGCTGGGGGGGGTCCATGGCCCCTCTGCTCTCCCCAGATCATGGTGGAGCGGCGAAGTGCCCGGGCACTGGCTAACGGCCTCTCCATGGACTCCTCCAGGATGGTGGAGATCCCCTTCCAGGGTATGGCAGGGGCCTGGGGTGGGGGGCACAGGCACCTGGGGACCAGCTGTGTCCAGCCCGTGCATGCAGGGGGGCTGGGGGCTGCACAGTGGCAGTACCATGGGGCTGCAGGGGCCATGTGGGTGGGTGCAGAGGGCAGGCAGGGGGGCAGCAGGCTGTGCGTGGGCTGGCTGTGGGGCTGTTGGGTGCAGCTGGGGCAGGGGGGATGCTCGGGGTGTGCGCTGTGACCCTGCCCCGTGCCCGCAGTGGAGTTCCCGGTGCCCAAGAGCGAGGTGGTGCAGAAGTTCCCGGTCTGCTACCTGGGCTGCGTACCTGTCACCAAGCCCGTGGGTGAGCCTGGGGGGCCGTGGAGGGAGGCTGGTGTTGGGGTGTGCCCCACACTGGGAACGGGGCCCTCTTCCCCCATGCCCGCCCTGAGCCCCCACCTGCCTGTCCCAGGCATGGACGTCATCAACGCAGCACTGGAGGCGGCGCTGGCCACCAGCAGCAAAGAGCACTGGACCCCCATCGTGGTCAACGTGGCCCCTGCCACACTCACCATCACCCACGAGCAGGTGCGGCAGCCCCATCCCCATCCCCGTCCCCATCCCCGTCCCCGTCCCCGTCCCCGTCCCGGTGCTGAGCCCGGCGCTGTGCTTGCAGACGGAGGCGGTGCTGTGCGAGTGCCGTGTGCGGTTCCTCTCCTTCATGGGCGTGGGCCGGGACGTCCGCTCCTTCGCCTTCATCATGGCCAGTGCCCCCGGCGCCTTCCGCTGCCACATGGTCTGGTGTGAGCCCAACGCGGCGGGGCTGAGTGAGGCGCTGCAGGCTGCCTGCATGGTGAGTGTCCCTGGCCCTGCGCCCCCCCCTGCACCCCCGTGGCCCCACTCACCCCCTGTCCCCAGCTGCGCTACCAGAAGTGCTTGGACGCCCGGCCCCAGGCCTCCAGCTCCTGCCTGCCCGCGCCGCCTGCTGACTCAGTGGCCCGCCGGGTGGGCTCCACCGTCCGCAAGGGCGTGCAGACCCTGCTGGGCAGCCTGAAGCCCAAGCGCCTGGGGGCACAGACGCCGTGATCAGAGCAGAGGGGAGTGACCAGACCCCTGCCCGCCCCACGCTCCTGCCTGCCGCAACCAGGACGGGACTGGGACGGGGCAGCTGCACCGGGTGCCGTGGGGCGCATGCCTGCGCCGGGGCACGTGTGTGTGTGTGAGTGTCCCCGGGCGGGTGGCGGCTGCATCCCACGCGTGGGTCCCTGTGCTCGTGCGTGCCCTCAGGGTGGCAGGGCTGGGCCCGGGGCCCTGTCCCGTGCACGGGGCGGCCTCGCCGCCTCCTGGGACGGGCGCTGCCCAGCCAGGGCGCAGGCTGCCTGCCCGATGCATGCGGTCTAACCTGCAGTGCGGGGGCCCTGCCGGGGCTGCCCAGCTCCAGAGCTGCCCCTCCTGCTGTAACAAAGATCTGTGTTGTACTAAATAATTAATAAACCCATTCCACCAGCCCGGCCCAGCCCCTTCCCTGCAGCATCCCTCGGCTCCACACCGCTGGAACGAGGTTCCTGGCCCCCCAGGGCCAGCAGCCAGCTCTCTCCATCACCAACCTTTATTATGCAGCCAGCTGGGGCTGCCACCAGTGGGAGTGCAGGGCCAAGTGGTGGCCCCGTGCGGCCAGGATGGGGCCCCTTCTCATTCCACAGTGTGGGTGAGTATCTGTCCCCATCCCCACGTGTCCCCTGGCGCCGCTGCCAGCCCCGGGCTCAGCAGAGCTGCCGCTGCCGCCAGAGCTGCAGGATCTGCCGGAAAGGCCGGGCTGGGCGCAGCACCCGGCAGAGGCTGGGGTCGGCCGAGCGGCCGGTGCGCAGCGCACAGAGCAGGGCCGCCTTGCAGGCCTCCAGGCAGGGCTCGCGGGGCAGGTGGCCCTTGTGGAAGTGGTACCAGAAGCGCTGGAAGAGGCGCTCGTCATCCTGGAAGCGGCGGATGAGCAGGTCCCAGTCGGCGGGGAAGGCGGAGGCCATCCCGTAGGCCTCACGGGCGCGGTAGAGGCGCTGCCAGTGCGGCTCTGCCCCAGGCACGTTGGCCTCGGTGAGGTTGAGGATGAACGTCTCGTGGTCCAGCACGGCGTGGGAGCTGCCGTTGTAGGCGCCGTCCACCTCGTACACGCGGTAGCCTGGGGGCAGCAGTCAGGGTTTGTCGGCAGCTCCGCAGCCAGAGCGGGAGGAGGGGACGGGAGGGGAAAGGAGGGGAGGGGATGGGGCGCTCACCAGGGTTGAGGTTGATGTAGGTGGTGACGCTGGGTGCCACGAAGGCCACAGAGACAGGGCGCGTCAGGGTCTCCTCATCGTAGAACATCTCAAACTCATCCACGTGTGTGTGCCCAAAGAACTGTGCTGCGATGGTGCCTTCAAACCTGCGCGTGGGGCACCAGGGGTGAGCGCAGCCAGCGCCAGGCCCCATCCCCTGCCCCGCGGCTCTGCCTGGGGATGGCCCCACCCCGTGGCACCGCTGCTCCCGGGACTCGTTGCACCAGCCTGGCTGCTGCGCCCACAGCACCCGCTGGCGCCAGCTCCCACCCGGCCCTCGCCCTTGGCCTCCTGATGGCACCAGGCGCAGCAGGGCCCCAGCACAGAGCGGGTCCCCCGCAGGCTGACCTGTTGACGATGCGGTAGTAGTTCCAGCTCCAGCTCCGCAGGCAGTGGGCCGGGGGGATGTGCCCGATGATGTGCACCTAGGGGCAGCAGCCAGGAGAGGGGGAGCTGGTGGGGGGTGCACAGGGGTAGCTGGGGGTGCCCCCACCCTGCTGCCGCCCACCTTCTCCCCCTGCTGCTCGGCGGCCTCCAGAACGCCCACGAGCCACTGCAGCTGCCCCGCGGGGTCGGTGGAGTTGATGAGCAGCCAGAAGTTGGCCTGGGAGCAGAAGTTCATGTTGAGCGAGACGAGGCGCAGCCCGGGCCATACCTGCACCGTGTAGAAGCCAGCGGCTCTGCAGGGAAGGGGGGGGTCAGCACTGACTGCCCAGGGCTCTGCTATCCCCATGTGTCTGGCACACGTCCCCCAGCAGCCTGCAGTACCTCAGACACCCCCCTTCCTCCCCTCATGTCTGCCCCAAGCACCAGTGCCCTTGCCCCAGGCACCTGTGTGCCCCTGGTCTGCACCCCCCCACCTGTCCAAGCACTCTCCCACCAGTAGTCCCTCCGTGCCCTACAAGCTCCTTGCCCCTGTGCCCCCCCAGCCAGCCCAGAGCCCCCCCAGCCCCTCGCTCCCTGTGCGGCCGCCCCACCGGAGGGTCTCCAGTGCCGGCGGGGGCAGCCAGTCCTTCCAAGCCTCAGCCATCGCGTCGTACAGCCACGCTGAGGACTGGTTGCCATGCACGTAGGGTGGGGGAAAGGCATTGACGGGGGTGGCCTCATGGTTGCCCACGGCCGGGTAGACGGGCAGGGTGCCCAGGTGCTGGCGCAACAGCGCGGTGACGGTGCGCAGGGCCAGCAGCTGGTCCTCACGGCGCTGCTGCCAGACGTTGTGTGCCGGGATGTCGCCCGTCCAGTACGCGGCGGCGAAGGGGCCGGCGTGGCGCAGCTGGGCCAGCAGCCCCGCGATGGTGTGCAGCGGCAGGTCGCACTTGCTGTACTCGCCCCAGAAGCCAGCGCCGCCGGGGCCGGGGCGGGCGGCGCTGCGGCAGCAGAGCGGGTCGGGGCAGGCGGCATCGCTGCCCGGGGTGTAGAGCCGGTCCCAGTGCAGGTCGGTGAGGAAGAGGATGCGGGCGCTGGGCGCGCCGGGCGGCGGAGGTGCCGGGGGCCGCACCGGCGGCTTGGGGGCAGCGGGCAGGGAGACGTTCCAGGCGCCGTAGATGTCCCAGTGGCCGCAGCGGGGGCCCAGCAGCAGCCCGCAGGCCTCGGCCGGCCGCAGCATGGAGCGGGCCCAGGCGGCCACCACGTCGCGCTGGAAGAGCTGCACGGCCTGGCGGCAGATCTCGGGGCGCGCCAGCCGCAGCTCCTGGCATAGCCCCGCCGCCACGCGCCCCACGCGCACCACGTTGGGCTCCAGCTGCGGTGGGCGATGGGCACGCGCTGGTCCTCGTGCCGCCAGCACCCGGCCCCGGGGGAAGCGGGCGGCCTCGGCCGGGTTCCCCTTCCCCTTCTGTGCCCCAGCGCCCGGCCCTGTCCCCGGCTGTCCCCGTCCCGTCCCCGTCCCCGTCCCGTGACCACCCCCAGGCACGTCCCGTCCCGACAGCGGCTGTCACGAGGCCCCGGCCCTGCCCCGGCCCCGCTGCTCCCATCCCTGCGCCCTCCCGGCCCCGGCCCCGTCCTCTCTGGCCCCGCTCTGCCCGATCCCGTCCAGCCCCAGCCTCGGCTCCTCCCGGCCCTGGCCCTGGCCCCGTGCTGCTGCCTCCCCGTCCCGGCCCGTCCCGGTGCCCTCCAGTCCCGGTGCCCCCCCTTCCCCTTTCACTTCCCCTTCCCCTTTCGTCCTGCCCCTCCCCGGTGCCCTTCCCCCCCGGTGCCCTCCCGGTGCCCTCCTCCCCCGTCCACTCCCCCCTTCCCTGCCCCGTCCCGTCCCGTCCCGTTCCTTCCCCTCCCCCCTGCCTTCCCCCTTTCCACCCCCGTCCCGTCCCGGTGCCCTCCCGGTGCCCTCCTCCCCCGTCCCGTCCCGTCCCGTCCCGTCCCGTCCCTCCCCTCCCCTCCCCCCCCGTCCCGGTGCCCCCCCCTCTCCCCTCTCCCCCCTCCCCCGGTCCCCCCCGCCCCGTCCCGGTCCCCCCGGCACCTGCAGGGCCAGGTCGAGCGCCCCGAAGAGCAGGCGGCAGCCCGGGCACGTCAGGTTGCGCCAGCCCCAGCGCGGCCCCGCCGCCTCCAGCAGCGCGGCCCCGGGCGGCGACGGCGACAGCGCCACCGACAGCGGCAGCGCCACGGCCACGGCCACGGCCAGGGCCAGGGCCAGCGGCGGGGCCCGGCCCGCGCCCACCGCCATGGCCGGGACGGCTCCGAGCGGGGCGGGGCCGGGAGGGGAGGGGGCGGGGCTAGGGGAAGGGGGCGGAGCCTGAGCGCGTGGGGGGCGGGGCTTCCCGCGGGGCACGACGGGAGTTGTAGTCCCGGGGGGGGGGGGGTGCGGCCCCAGCGGGGGCACGGCCGGGGACGGGGCGCACCGGGGCGTGGAGCGGGGAGATGGGGCCCGGGTGGGCGTCACGGACACGGGGTCCCGTGAGGTCACGGCCAGGTGGAGCCCCCCCAGGGCACTGCGGGACCTGGGGTCACGGGGGGGCTGTGGGAGATGGAGCCCGGTGGGCGCTGTCTGAGCAGGAGCACAGCCCCTGGGGACCCCCCCTGCTGCCCACGGGACCTGCTGTGCTTGTGGCCGGGGGGAGCAGCTGTGCGTGTGCACAGGGGGGTGGGTGTGCAAGTGCCAGGCGCAGCTGTGTGCGTGTGCACAGGGGTGCAGGTGTGTGTGCAGGGCTGTGGGCAGGGCGGTGTGCCCGTGTGTGCAGGGCTGTGCGAGCCCGAGCAGCTGCGTGTGCCTGCACGCACACGGGTGTGCACACACCCACGCGGGGGTGTGAGCCGCGGGCGGAGCCGGGGCCGGGCAGGAACGGCGGCAGGACCCGGGGCTCTGGGGCTCCCCCAGCCGCGCCGAGCCGCTCGGGACCGTCCCTGTGCCGGTGCCGGTGCGGAGCGTGCGAGCGCTGCCCTCCTGCTCCCGCGGGGCTCCCCCCGCTCGGGGCCGTCCCAGTCCCGGGGCTCGGACCCAGCCCGGGGCTCCCGGCGCTGCCGCTCCCCGCCCGGCTCCGCGCTCCGCGCTGCCCGGTGCCGGGCGCGGGGGGGAAGAAGCGGAGCGGGTGACACCAGGCAAAGGCTTTATTGCGGCCGCAGCCCGCGGGGAGCGAGCGGGGAGGGCCCGGGATGGGCTGGGGGCTTCCCCCATCGCCCCCGCCTCCGGCCCCACGGGCGGGGCGAGGGGAGCGCGGGGGCCGCCGCCGCCACCCTGCTCGGCCCGGGGCCGCAGCGCAGAGCCCGCAGGCGCGGGGGATGCCCCGGGGCAGGTTGGAGGGGGCGCACGGGGGTGCCACTGAGGCTGGAGGGGTAGAGGGGACACAAAGCACAGGGAGCTGTGTCAGGACACGACTGGGAGGTGGCGGGGGTGGAGGGGCACGGGGCTGGGCTCATGGGGGCCCGAGGCTGCTGACAGTGGTGTAGCTGAACTTGGAGAGCGAGGCGTTGACGTTGGCCACGTCCTCATCGAGCGGGCGGCGCGGGCAGGCGCGGCGGCAGCCGGTGCAGGTGCCCAGGAAGGCCTTGCGGAAGCGGCGGTTCATGAAGCAGTAGATGAGGGGGTTGGCACAGGCGGAGGTGTAGGAGAGGAGGTGGATGAAGGAGATGGGTGTCCCCGAGAGTGCGCGCTGGGCTGCCCGCGGTGCAAAGGCACGCCAGGTGTTGGCGGTGAAGATGGGCAGCCAGCAGAGGAAGAACATGGCCACAATGACCACCAGCATGCGGATCACGCGCCGCTTGGCCACCAGCTTTGCCTCTGAACTGTTGATGCGTGCCCGGTCCTGCTGTGCGCCCGCTGTGCCCAGTGCACGCAGCTCCAGCGCACCGCCTGGCCGGGAGAGCTGCAGGTAGCAGCCATCCCCCTCATCGCAGGCAGGTGCCGGCTCCGGGCCACCATTGCGCTGGGCTGTGGGGGGTGGAGCGGGACACGGTCACATCCCCAGCCCCATGGCACCACCCGGACCCATGCAGCACCAGGCACGGAGCAGCACGGCCTCCCCAGCATGCGACAGGTGTCAGGAGGGGACGCAGCTCCGGGGGCCCAGCCCCGCTGCTTGCCCCAAGCAGGAGGTGCTGAGCAGAATTGTGTCCCGCAGGACTCTGCAGGTCCCCAGCTCCCCATCCCCTCACCTGCAGCCTCCCCCTTGATGTCCAACTCAAAGCGGATCCCTCGATAGAGCTCACGAGAGATGAGCCCGTAAGCCACGATCATCACCACACCCGGGATGAAGAAGAGGATGAGAAGCAGCAGAACATACCTGAAAGGACAGCACCTGTTGCATGGCAGCCCCTCTCCCAGCCCTGCCGCAGCGGCTGTGCTGGGTGCAGGAGCGCACGGTGCAGGGCTGGGGCCAGCTCACCAGGCCTGCCGGACGTGCTCGCTGGGCCAGTCGTGCGTGCACTGGCTGAGGGCTGGGCGGCCACCGCGGGCGGGCACGGCCCGCGTGGTGCTGTAGATGGCGTAGGGCAGCATGAGCAGCGCCGAGAAGAGCCAGGTGCTGGCGATGACCCGGCAGGCGTGCGAGCGCGTCTGCCACACGCGGGATTGCAGCGGGTTGCAGATGGCACTGTACCGCTCGATGGCGATGGCCACCAGGCTGAAGGTGGAGACCGACACGGAGACGCCTGCGGGCAGCGAGGGTCAGCGCCCGCAGCACGGCGTGGCACAGCCCCCCAGCCCCCCACCCACCGTACCCATGAGGTAGGCCATGAGCTTGCAGACAGCCTTGCCGAAGATGAAGGTGCCCATGAGGTTGGGGACGAGAGTGAAGGGCATGCAGCAGAGTGCCAGCATCAGGTCACTGAGCGCCAGGGACAGCAGGAAGGAGTTGGTGACGGTGCGCAGGCGACGGTTCAGGAGCAGCACGGCCACGACCAGGGCGTTCCCGCAGATGCTCAGCACAAAGATCAGCGCGTACAGCAGGACGCGCACTGTCAGGTCCAGGTCTGCGGGGCAGCAGGGTCACAGGCGGTCAAGTGCATGTCTGGGCGCACCGGCCATGGTGAGGGTGGTGTGGCCGCGGACGGTAGCCAAGCGCCCGGGCTCTCACCAGCCCTAGCGAGCGCCTGGTGGGCAGAGCCGGGACGTCCCCGCGGCTATCACTGCAGCGGACGCGGTGCCAGGATGCCCGGGCGCTCTCCCTCCCCAGCGCGGCTCGGCGGGCACGACGCCACCCAGGCTGGGCTCCAGCACCAGGGCAGCGGGCGGGCGCCGGAGTCGCGGCGCTGGCAGCCCCGCGCCCCCCGCTCCCCGGCCGCGCTCGGACGTGACCGCGCCGGGAGCTGAGCGAGCCCCGGCCGCGCGACCAGCGACGGGCACCGGGACCGGGGCTGCGCGCCGCGGGGCTCCGCGCCCGCCTCCGCCCGGCACCTTCGCTGCCCCCGCGCGGGCACAGCCCGGCCCCGAGCCGCGCTCCAGGGCTGCCGTGTGCTGGGCACCGGGCACCGGGGCTGGCGGGGCTGGGGCACACGGGGGAACCGCGGGCGCGCCGGGTTGCGCCGGGCAGGAGACGGGGCGCACGGCGGGACGGAGCGGCTGCCGGGTCCCGTCCCGTCCCACCCCGCCCCGGTCTCACCTTTGGGCGCCGGGGGCCCGCGGAGGCCCCTGCGGAGGAGGTCGCAGGCGGAGCTGTTCCAGGAGGAGCCGGAGCCGGTGCCGGTGTCCGTGCCGGTGCCGGTGCCGTTCCCGGGGCGGCAGAGCATCTCCTGCAGGGACTCATTGAGGCGCCGCGGGTCCATGGCGCCGCCGGAGCCGCCGTCAGAGCCGCCCCGTGCCCATCGCGCCCACCCCGGCGGCGGCACCGGCGGCGGCCCCGGGAGGAGGCTCCGCGCCGCCCCGCTCGCTCCGGAGCCGCCGGGAGAGTGAGCGGGGGCGGCGCCCGGCGGCGGGGGCGCGGGGCGGGGGCGCGGGGCGGGCCGGGGGCGCGGCAGCGGCAGGGAGCGGGGGGAGCCCGGGGGGAGCCGGGGGGAGCGGGGGAGAGCGGCGGCGGCGCGGGGAGAACCTGGGGGTGGCGGGGCAGGGGGACCCGGGGGGGGCGCGGGCCGCGGAGCAGCGGGGGCCGCCGGCCGGCAGCGGGAACCGGGTTCGAGGGATCCCACGTGGGGCCGGGGCTCGGGGACCCAGGGGCTCGACGGGCTCGGGGGGTTCAAGGGGCTCAAGGGGCTCGGGGGGCTCGCGGGTCTCAGAGCGCTCGGGAGGCTCGGGGCGCGCACCCCGCCCTGCCGGGGCCGTTCCGGCCGCTCCCCGCAGCATTCCCGGGTGCCCGGGCAGCGGCTGCCGGCGGGTGCCGCCCGCTGTTTGCCCAGGCTGCCCGGGGCTGTTTGCCGCAGCTGCGCCGCTCCCAGCCGGGGCCGGGCCGGGGTCCGCCCGGGGGCGCGGGGCCGCTGCCGTTGCCGCCGCAGCCGGGGCCCCGGAGATGCCGGCCCTCGTGGCCGCTCCCGTCCCCAGCCCCATCCCTGTTCCGACCCCATCCCCTTCCCGTTCCGTCCTCATCTCACCCCCCTCCGTGTCCCTTTTCTGACCGTCCTTCTCCCCACCCCGTCCCCATCCCTGCCCCTGGTCCGAACCCATCCCCGACCCTCTCTCTTGTCTCCTCCCTTCCCTCTCCCCTTCCCCATCCCATCCCATCCCCATCCCTGTCCCTGTTCTGAACCTTGGCCCTGTCCCATCCCCATCCCTGTTGCATCCTGACCTGTTTGCCCATCCTCTCCCTTCCCTGTCCCCATCCCTGTCCAGACCCTGTCCCCTTCCTTTTCCATCCCCATCCCCATTTCTGAACCCATCCTTTTTCCCATCCCATCCCCATCCCCATCCCACTCCCATTCCTGTCCCCTCCAGCTCCATCCCCTCCTGTCCCTTCCCACCCCATCCCCGTTCCCATCCCCTCCTGTCCCTTCCCACTCCTGTCCTCTCCCCCCCAGGTGTCCCTGGCCCCGTCTCTGTCCCGCTCTGGTTCCTGCGGCCGCTGTGCCCGCTGTGCCCCATCCCTGCAGCTCCCGTCTCAGTCATGAACAACCATCCTTGTTACCTAGCAACTGTTGTCATTGTTACATAGCAACTATTGTCACCATCACCTAGTGGTTGTTGTCCTTGTTACCTAGCGACTGTTGTCATCGTTACCCAGCGATGGCTGTCACAAAGCACCCAGCGTCACCGCTGGCGCACACCTGACAGCCGGACAGGTCCCTTGACCTTCAGCGCCGGGGGCCTCTGCGTCTTGTGCCCCGCACCCCCGTGGGACCCTGGCCCCTGGTGGGTCCCTGTACACCAGCGGGACCCCGTACACCAGTGGGACCCTGCATCCCCATGGGACCCTGCACCCTGGTGGTACCCTGCGCATCAGTGGGACCCTGCACCCTGGTGGTACCCCGTACACCAGTGGGACCCCGTACACCAGTGGGACCCTGCACCCTGGTGGGACCCTGTGCCCTCATGGGATCCTGCACACCAGTGGGACCCTGTACACCATTGGGACCCTGCACCCTGGTGGAACCCTGCACCCTGGTGGGACCCTGCACATCAGTGGGACCCTGTACACCATTGGGACCCTGCACCCTGGTGGGACCCTGTGCCCTCATGGGATCCTGCACACCAGTGGGACCCCGCACCCTTGTGGGACCCTGTGCCCCCTCAGGACCCCGTCCCCCATCAGGTCCCTGCAGCCTGGTGGGCCCCTGGTCCCTGGCTGGAGCCCGGTCCCTGGCCAGGCGCCGCTGCTGGGCCCTGCTCTCGAGGCGCCCGATGCGCAGCGCCAGCTTGAAGGCGCTGGACTCCAGCTGGGCCAGCAGCCGGGCCACCCGTGTCTGCAGCTCCTCCAGGGCCACCTCCAGCGCCTGCACTCGCTGCTCAGCCTCCTCTGCTGCTGCCACCGCCGCCGCCTCAGCGTGCACATCCAGCTTGTCCATGCGCAGCAGGATCTCACGGCCCTTGGCCTCCATCAGGGCGCGGGCGCTGGGGAACTCGGCCAGCACCTCCGTCAGGTCCTCCTTGGAGAGGCAGAAGAGGTCTGAGTAGCCGATGCTCTGGATGTTGGCGGTGCGACGGTTCCCTGACCTGTTCCCTGGGGATGCAGAGCTGCGGTGAGGCCAGGGCTGGGGGTGTGCTTGTGCTTGCAGGGGTGTGGCAGAGGCTCACCTCGGATGTTGATGAGGCTGATCTCCCCGAAGTAGAGCCCCTCGCCCAGGATGGCGAGCTGTGTGACGCCGTCGGCTGCCACCACGGCCAGACGCCCCTCGCGGATGAAATACATCTCCCGCCCCACGTCGCCGGTGCGGCAGACGAACTCTCCGGGGCTGAAGACCTGGGGCCGCAGCTTGAGCACCAGCGCCTCCAGCACACCGCGCTCACAGCTCTGGAACAGGGACACCTTGCGCAGGGCAGGCAGGTGCACGCTGGCGGCCACCTCGGCCCGCAGCCGGCTGGGCAGGTGCCGGAGCACGGCCTGCTCCCCCACCAGCTTCCTGTGCGCCCGCAGGTGCTGGTGCCAGCCGGCCACCCGCCGCAGCAGCCGCCCCCCGACACCGTGTGCCTGCAGGTACTGCTGCACCGGGCCGTGGTCGGGGTAGAAGGCGGCGTCGGCTGCGTTCATGTTGGCGATGACGGAGCTCATGCTGCCCATGATGGTGGCGAAGCCCAGCACGGCCAGCAGGAAGCCGGCGGTCATGAAGAGGAATTCCTCCTCGCGCTGGGGCTCCGGCGTGTCACCCACGGTGGTGAGGATGAGGGTGGAGATGTAGAAGCTGTGCAGGTACTGCCGCAGCGGGCGGGCGAAGCCGGGGCGGCTGGCGTTGGGGTAGACCCAGTCGTCGGCACCCAGCCCCAGGTAGGTGGAGAGGGCAAAGTAGAGGCAGCCGTTCCAGTGGATGGTGACGAAGACGTAGAGCATCAGCTTGGCGATGCGGAAGGCGTAGGGGTGGGCAGTGCGTGTCTCCCGGCGGTCAAAGGCTTCGAAGAGCCGCGGGACCCGCAGGAAGCGGTTGGCTCGCACGGCCGGCACGGCCGGGCCCAGGTGCAGGTAGAGCAGGTTGGTGGGCAGCACCGAGACCACGTCCCAGGGGAAGCTGGCAGAGCGCAGGTAGCGCCGCCGGATCTGCGCCCGGTCCTGCACCAGGATGCCCTCCTCCAGGAAGCCTGGGGGCAGTGAGTCAGCGCTCGGCCCCCTGGGGGGCCCCTGGGGGTGGAGGGCCCTGGGTCCAGGAGGGATGTGGCGGGGCTGGGGACAGGGGACTCACGGGTAGGGGGCACCCAAATGGGGGGTGAGAGGCTGTGGGGTGGCCCTGTGCTGGTAGAGGTGGGGGACACCATATGACACCACTGGGCCCTGTGCTGCCTGCGTGGCTGTACTGCTGAGGGGCTCGGCAGATGGGCGCCCACCCCAAAATGTCAGCCCCCCCCCCGCCCCCTGCCCAGTGCCTGCTGTGCTCCCAGGTCTGTGTGTGCCACGTGTGTGTGTGCACGTGCACATGCATGTCACACAGGTTTGTGCATCTTTGTCTTCGTGTGTAAGTACATGTATCTGTGTGTGCACACGTGTGACCGCGTGTAGCTGTGAGTGTGGGTAGGTGCCTGTGGTGTTGGTGCAAGCGGCCGGGCGTGGGGCGTGCTGGGGCACTGACCGGTGTGGAGGTGCACGGCGATGTCCAGCAGGTAGAGCGCGTCGCTCAGGCAGTCCAGGCTCAGCCACAGCACCGTGTGCTGCTCCTGGAGCTCGGCGAAGCAGGACCTGGCGGCACCGGCACCGTCACCGGGCTGCCCGGAGCCGGCCCCAGCCCCCGGGGCACCCCCCTGGCTGCAGCCCCGGCGCCCACCCCGCAGCCCGGCACCTGCAGACGATGACGATCCAGTTGTACATGACGGGCAGGACCATGGCGCTGAGCCACCAGTAGTACCAGTCCCCGGAGGGGTCGAGGATCCAGCTCCGGGGAGCGGCAGCGCTGCTGGGGAGGCACGGGGGGGTCGTGGTGGATGGGACCCCCCCGGGATGGACCCTGCCGCCCCCCAGTGCCTCCCCGTGCCCCTCAGTGACCCCCCCCTGCCCTGCCGTGCCCCCCCCGAGCCCAGCTCCCCGGCTCAGCCCCGCCCCGCACGGGGCAGGGGTGCTGATGGGGACCCCCCTCGTGCCCCGGTCCCGGTCCCGGTGCCGGTCCCCCCGGCGGGGCACCCCCCGGCCCCGCTCACCGCTGCGTGCGGCCGGTGCGCGGTGCCGGGGCCCGGTCCCAGCGGCGGGACAGCACCGCGCTGAGGTTCCGCATCCTGCACCGGGGCTGCTGCGGGGCCGGGGCGCGGCCGGGCGGGTCCTGGCAACCGGGGCTCCCCGGGGGCTGCTCACCGCGCACCGGGACCCGAGCGCTGCCGTGCGCGTCCCCGGGGCCGTGGGGGCGGCGAGCCGCCGGGCTCGGGGCGCTGCGGGGCCGGCAGCGGGACGGGGAGCGGGAAGGGGCGGCCGGTGCCCGGTGCCCGGTGCCGGTCCAGGGGCAGGGGCAGGGGCAGGTCCCGCACAGCCCCGGTGCCCCCGCCCCGCCCCGCCCCGCCCCGCCCCGCCCCGCCCCGCCCCGCCCCGCCCCGCCCCGCCCCGCCCCACCGCCCACCTGGCCCCGCCCCCGGTGCCCGCCCCGGTCCCCGCGCAGCCAATCAGCACTCGCCTCGAGGCGGTGTCCCCGCGCCGGCCCCGCCCCCGGAGGCTCAGGCCCCGCCCCCGCCGGTGTTCGGGGCGGGGCCGCGGGCGGGGCCGTGCGCGCGCCGGTGCGTCGGGCGGCGGCGGGAAGATGGCGGCGGGCGCGCGGGGCCCGCAGCGGAGGCGGCCGGTGAGAGCGGGGGCGGGCGGCGGGGAAAGGCCGGGACGGGGGGCGGGGCCCCGGGAACGGGCGGGGCCTCCCGGGAAGGGGCGGGGCGGGCGGGGCCGGTGCCCTTGGCCGCGGCGGGGTGGGGGGGACCCGGCCCGGCCCGGGGCTGTCCTCGGGCGGCGGGCGCTGGGGACGGGGCGCCCGGACCCGGTCCCGGTGCCGGGGGTGGCGGCGGCCGCGGGTGTCCTCGCGGGGGGTGCGGGGAGCGGCGCGGCCCGGCCCTGGCGGGTCCCCCCCGGGGCTCTGCCCCCGCTCCCGGTGTCCCCGGGGAGCCCCGGCCGGGCCGCACCGGGGCCGGGCCCCGCGCCCCCCGTGGCCTTTCCCGTTCTCGTCCCCCCGTTCCCGTCCCCCCCTTACCCCCCCTCTGCTGTCCCTGCCAGGCGCGGCGCTGACGGACGGAGCCCCGCGACCTTGACCCCAGGTAGGAGGGCGCCGGGACGGGGCTGCGGGGGGCGCGGGGGCACGGCCGCCCCGTCCGTGTGTCCCCGTGTCCGTCCGTCTGTCCGTCTGTGTGTCTGTCCGTGTGTCCGTCCGTCCTCACGGGGTGTCCGGGTCCGGCAGGCCCGCGGTGGCTGTGCCTCCACGAGTGGCACTGGCACGTGGCACGGCCCGGCCGTGGGGCGATGCTGCCGGCGGCCCGGGGGTGGGCGTCCCGAGCGCCTCCTGGGACACCCCCGGCTGTGGCACCGGGCTGGCGGCTGCGCTTGGTGCTGCCTGGCTGGCAGCGGTGCCATCGGGCGGCGGTGCCATCGGTGCCCCTGGAAGCAGCCTGCACCTTGCCGACAGCGTGCGAGGCCCGGGGACCCGGCAGGTTCGGCACCGTGGTCACCTCTCGGAGTCCCCACTCTGGTGCCAGGCGGGTGCTGGACACCGGTGAGGGCCGAGCCCCCTCCAGGCTGCGTCCCGTGGGGGATGCAGCCGGTCCCGGTGCAGCCGCAGCTCCCCGGGTCTGGTTCCTGTGGGCCTCACGGAGCGCCTCGCTCTGCCCGGGTCCGTCTGTCAGCAGCCTCCCCCTGCCCGGCGTGGGGCTCGGTGCTGCGGGTGCCGCCCGTGGCTGTCCCGGTGGCGGCGGCGCTGCGGGCGCTTGGCGCGAGGTGCTGGGCGCGCTGACTCCTCAGGGTCTAACTTTAGCAACTGCAGTAAGGCTGCGCCCATGCTGGAATGGGAAGCTCCTCGCCGCGTGGTATAAATACATCTGGCCGCTTCCTAAAATACCCGGCGGCAGCGTGCTGCCTCCCCCGGCGGTGCTGCTGGCAGCGCGGCGCTCGGCTGCCCTCAGCGCCAGCTCCGTGCCGCTCACACCGCCTGGAAGCCGCCGGCACCGCTGCCCGAAGCTCCTCGCGCTTCCCACGCCGGGTCTCTGCCTGCGCTCTGGGCGTGCCGCTGCTCACTTCCCTTTTTGTGCCTTTTGTGGTTTAGGTTTCCCTGAGTGGCCTCTTTCACACCCCGCCTGTGGCCCTGTGGTGTCCCCCCGGCGCTGTCCCGGTGCTGCCCTCCTGTCCTCAGTGGTGTCCCACCGGTCCCATGAAGGCCATGCTGGGATGGCGCCGTGCGGAGCACTGGGACCAGGGCCTTGCCAGTGCTGGGGGCAGCAGGAGATGCCCGGCATGAGGTGTGGGGACGGAGCGCAGGCGCTCTACGGCTCTGTGGGGCGGGCAGGGAGTGTGGGAGCCTTGGCTCCGTGCGCTGCCCCCAGCTGCTGGGTCCTTGTGGCCGTCAGGGCAGAGCCATCCTGCTGGGGACACCCCGGCCCTGTGCCCCTTGCTCCTGGCACAGCCCCAGGGCCAGGCTCTGCTGGTGCCCTGTGCCCCCAGTGACCCCGAGCGAGTGCTGGTGGCTGTGTTGGGGCTGGAGGATGCTGGGGACAGGGACAGGGACTGGGACAGTGCCGTGCCCTCGGCAGGGGCTGATGGCACGGCCTGGAGAGCCACGGTGCTGCCCTGGTGGGGAGAAGGGGCTGAGCACGTGGGGACTCGTGCCTCTGGCTGGGGTATGTGAGCTGCTGTGCCGCGCTGTGCCATGGCTGCAGGGCCCTGTGCCTGGCTGAGCCTGCTGCCGCCGTGGGGCCGGGCTGGGGGCAGCCCTCCCGGTGCCACCGGGTGCCCCTGCGCTTGGCTCCCGGCTGG
This sequence comes from Anas platyrhynchos, assembly GCF_047663525.1. Taxonomy (NCBI): domain Eukaryota; kingdom Metazoa; phylum Chordata; class Aves; order Anseriformes; family Anatidae; genus Anas; species Anas platyrhynchos. The sequence goes on along the minus strand of NC_092587.1, from coordinate 207,249,750 downwards.
CTCCGGGGTTCAAAGTGCAGGGCTGGGTGTGGAGGCAGAGCCGCGCCAGAGCCCTCCTCCGCTCTGCTTCCTCGTCCGTCCCGTCCCGTCCCGTCCCACCTCCTGGCAGCCGACGCTGCCGCCTCTTCCTCCCGGTGCTGCCGGGTGCCTGTAGGGCAGCGCCCAGGACCCGGCCCCTTCCCGAGGCTGGGCCCCCCTGGCCCCGCTCCAAGCCCCCCGGAGCGGGTGCCCGGTGCTGGGGCAGGGCCGTGCCTGTCTGTGAGCGCTGCAGGGCTCTTGGCAGGCGCTGGGGTGAAGCTGAGAGGTTTTGGCTGCACCGTGGGGCCTTGTGCTAGGCCTGGGAGCTGCTGCCCCAGCCCTGAGCGCAGGTAGGTGATGTCCTGCCCATCCTGCTGCCTCGGGGCTGGGCCTGGGGTCCGGCCAGGCTGCTTGTCCTGGGGGGCTCCTCTGGGTGCTCCCCTCCAGGCTTGTGCCTCCCGTGGTGACCTGGGGCTGCTGTGAGCTGGTAGCGCTCGCGGAGCCGTCCCCATGCCGGTGCTGCTGCTTGCCTGTGCCCTCCAGTCGTGTGCTCCTGGAGCTGATGTGGGGTGTGGGTGTGTGTGTGGGGGGAGGCTGCTTGTCCGGCTCCATGCCTGTTCCCTCCCTGGGCCCAGGGTGGCCACAGCAGCTCCCTCACCCCCCGCAGCTGCAGCCAGTGTGCGGGCAGCCAGTGTCACCCCTGGCTGTGTGACCCGGTGCCAAAACACGAGGAAGGGTTGGGTGCGGTGCAGGTGATGGCAGTGTGGCTCTGCTCCTGGGGCAGGGGTCCTGCCATGCCCTGCTGCACGCTGGCACGCCCGCCTGTGGGGTGTGGGGCCTGGGAAGAGCGGTCCTGGGCCGAGGGTCCCTGCTGCCCCAGCCCGCCCGTGCTGAGCCGCTGCTCTCCCACAGCCCAGGCCGTGGTGACAGCAGCATGGAGTGTGGGGCCCTGTGGGTTGGCCGCTGCCCCGTGCCCCCGCAGCGCCGCCGTGCAGACGTCGGATCTGGCCCAGCCCGCAGGGTGCTGCACCGCTGCCTTTGAGCCCCCCCCGCCACGTGGCGTGTCCCCATGGAGAGGATGAGCTGGCTCAGCAAGCTGAACCCCCGGGGGGCCGGGCACCGCACCGCCCGCAGCGCCAGCTTGCAGAGCCCCGTCACCGCTGACCCCGAGACCTGCCTCATGGTCTTCAAGAACCACTGGTCCCAGGTGAGTGAGCTGGGCTGGGGGCGAGCCCAGGGCACCCCCCCGGCCAGGCACTTAACCTGCTGCCCCCAGGTGCTGCGGATCCTGGAGCGGCGGGGCTGCAAGCCGGCCCCTGACGACCTGAGCGCCGTGCGCAACAACACCTACCAGATGCTGAACCTGCTGGCGGAGGACCGGCCGCGGGGCGACGCAGCTGCGGGGCCCATCCTGGAGTTCGTGGTGGCAGAGAACCTCCTGGAGCGCCTGCTGTGCTGGCACCTGCAGGGGGACTTCACGGAGGAGCGCAAGGTGGAGCAGCTGAAGCTCTATGAGATGCTCATCAGCCAGGCCCGGCAGCCCCTGCTGCAGCACAAGCCGGTGCTCACGCCCCTGCTACGGCTGCTCAGCCTCTGTGCCGAGCCCGCCTCGGCGCTGCTGGAGAACAGCCTGGTGCTGCTGCTCAACCAGCTCTGCGTCTCTGTGGCCAAGGAGCCCGCCATCCTGGAGCTCTTCTTCCACAGCCACACGGACCAGGGCCCTGCCAACCTCATCATATTCTCCCTCCTCATCCCCTTCATCCACCACGAGGGCGTCCTGGGGCAGCAGGCCAGGGATGCGCTGCTGCTTATCATGGCCATGTCTGCCAGCAACCACGCCGTGGCCAAGTCCATCACCGACAATTCCTACTTCTGCCCGGTAAGGCTGGTGCTAGCGTGGTGCCTGCGCTGCCAGGGGCTGTGCCCTGCTCGGGGCCGCACGTCCCAACGCCGTGCTCGGTGCCTGTCCCCCCAGGTCCTGGCCACAGGCCTGAGCGCCCTGTACTCCTCGCTGCCTCGCAAGATCGAGGTGCGGGGGGATGACTGGCACTTCCTGCGCCGCGAGGACTGGATCGGCGTCTCCTCCCTCGTGCTCTTCATGAACTCGCTGGAGTTCTGCAACGCCGTCATCCAGGTGGGGCTCGCTGCTGGTGGTGGCGTGCGCAGGGTGGCGTTGGCAGCCCTGACCCCTCCGCTCTGCAGGTTGCCCACCCGCTGGTGCAGAAGCAGCTGGTGGACTACGTGCACAACGGGTTCCTGGTGCCCGTCATGGGGCCAGCGCTGCACAAGGTAGGGGCTGCCCCGGCCGGGGCTGTTTGGGTGGGCAGCAGGGCTGCGGGGTGCCCCGCGCAGGTCCCGGCCTGGCGCACGCCCAGCTGCTGCTCCCGCAGACCTCCATCGAGGAGATGATCGCCAGCACGGCGTACCTGGACCTGTTCCTGCGCAGCGTCAGTGAGACGGCGCTGCTGAAAACCTTCCTGCGCTTTGTGCTGCTGCACCGCCACGACAACGCCACCATCCTCGACACCCTCGTGGGCCGCATCAACAGCAACTCGCGGGTAGGAGGCACGGGGGCTGTGGTGGGGCCGGCTCGTGGGGCGCTGCGGCTGCCTCACACCCCCTCGGTCCTCAGCTCTGCATGGTCTCCCTGAGCCTCTTCCGGACGCTGCTCAGCCTCAACTGTGAGGACGTGATGCTGCAGCTGGTGCTCAGGTAACCTGCGCCGTGCCTGCTGCTGCCCTGCGGTGGCAGGGTATGGCTGTGGCACTGCCTCGCGGGTGCTGGGGTGAGACACGGCTGTGGCATGGAGGGGCAAGCGCCTGGGCGGGGGCACCCCTGGGGGGTCTGGCGGTGGGGTGGGACGGTGCTGGCCCCCGCGGTGTCCGTCCTGCGGTCTCGGCACGTCCCCGCGCGCAGCCCCGCGTCCCCCCAGGTACCTGCTGCCCTGCAGCCACGTCATGCTGAGCCAGAAGCGGGCGGTCAGGGACCTGGACATCTACGGGAAGACGGCCGCCAAATTCCTGTCGCTCATCCCACGCTGCTGCCGCCCCGAGAGCCTGCCGCTGCCGGAGCGCGAGGAGGAGCATGCTGCCTGGTCCAAGGGTACGGTGCCGGTCCCCTCGCCACGCCTGCAGGCCCTGCGCTGAGCCCCCCAGCCCCGCGCCGCCCTGAGCACCTGCTTCTGCCCCTGCAGGCCAGGGCAGCCCCAACGTGGATGCCTCCTCCGTGGTAACCGTGCCGAAGCCCTCCACGCCGTCCCGCCTCGCGTTCTTCATGCGGCAGCAGAGCGCCGGCCCCGAGGCAGCTGGTGCCGTGCCGCCGCGCTCCCCCGGCACGCCGTGCGGCAGCCCCGGGCACCGGGCTGGCCGCTGGGAGGAGGTGTCGGAGCTGGACAGGAACTACCTGGAGTACCTGCGGGACGCGCGCCACAGCATCGACCGCTGCGCCTGGGCCTGCCGCGTCTGGTCGGCCCCCTACGACGGCGAGGAGCCGAGTGCCACTGGCACGGCCCCCCCACCCGATGGCAGCCACCCGCCCGGCTCCGAGGGCTGCGGTGCCCCACGCCCTCCGGGACCCCCCACCCCGCGGACTAAGAAGCGGGGCCTGCCTGAGGAAGGGGCAAGGGAGGGCCCTGGGGGGGCACCCGTACCCGGTGAGCCCTGCACCGGGGGCCCTAGCCCCAATGCCCAGGACTCGGGAGCCCTGGTGAACGGGGCGCATGGGCTGGTGGAGCCAGGGCGTCCCGAGGGGGACGTGGCGGTGAAGAAGGTGCGCAGGAGCCCCCAGGGTGAGGGGCTGGCACAGAATGGGGCCGCGGCCCCCCCCAGCCCCCGGCCACAGCCCGCAGGCTGGGAGCCGCTGCCCTCCGTGGACTCGCTGCTGGAGGAGCTGCTGGCCAAGGCGCCGGCTGAGCCCAACGGGGCGGGCGTCAGCATCGAGGCCTTCACGGAGGAACTGCGGGAGATTGAGGCCGAGATGAAGAACGGTGGCGTGGCCCTGCCCAGCCCCAAGGAGCCGCCCGGACCGCCTGAGCTGCCCCTGTCCCGCGAAGAGGAGGAGGCCTACGCCAGCTTCGCCGCCCTGCCCGAGGGCGAGCTGCCGGCCGGGCCGGGGGACGCTGCGGGGCGGGTGCTGCCCCGGCCCCTGGACCCCCTGGCGCAGCTCATCGCCAGCCCCCCGCGCGCCGTGGGGCCGCCCCCCAGCCAGCCCTTCACAGGTGGGGCCGGGCGCAGGGTGCGGGAGGGTGGCCGGGTCCCCGCTGCCGCGTCCGACGCGTGCCCCTGCCCGCAGGCCCCTTCGTGACGGCGCTGTTCGGCAAGCTGGAGAACATGCTGCACAACTCGCTGTACGTCAACTTCCTGCTCACCGGGCTGGTGGCACAGCTCGCCTGCTACCCGCAGCCGCTGCTGCGCTCCTTCCTCCTCAACACCAACATGGTCTTCCAGCCCAGCGTCAAGTCCCTGCTGCAGGTACCGGGGGTGGCGGTGCTGGGCGCTGGCCAGGCGAGCAGGGACGGCCGGTGGGGTTGTGGTTGGGTGGGGTTGTGGTTGGGTGTTTAAATGGGTGGGGAGCAGAAGTGCGGAGGTGCCAACGGGCCAGCTCTCCAAAGAATGCTTATCAGAGTGCTGATGAGCAAATATAATATATTAAATACATATATTATATACATATATATATATACACATATATATACATACTATCAGTATATATATTATCTATATATATAATCAATATATACATATATATATATATACGCATATTATGAGTAGGTTGATAAGCAAATATAAAGTGTCTATGGTGACAGACGCTTTACATTTGCTTATTTTTATATTTATATCCATATTATGTATTTATATTCGTTTGTATATGAAAAGCACACATCTGCCCGGGGCTGGCTGCGATTCCCTCCCGCCCTCCCTCCCACAGGTCCTTGGCTCGGTGAAGAACAAGATCGAGAGCTTCGCTGCCAGCCAGGAGGACTTCCCCACGCTGCTCTTCAAAGCCAAGAAGTACCTGATCGCCCGGGGCAAGCTGGACTGGTCGGACACGCCGAGCGTGGTGCCGGCCCTGCGCCGCTCCGAGCCGCTGGGTGAGGCTGGGGCTGGGGCCGGGGGGAGCAGCGCCCACCATGAGGGTCTCCCCATGAGGGCTGGGGGCTGGCATGGAGGGCTGGGGCCGCACCAGTGCGGGGGGCTGCATGGGGCTGGGGGGCTGCTGCTGCGGTGGGGGGGGCGCAGGGGGCTGTGTGGGGGATGCATGGGGGCTGTGCGGGGGCTGCGTGGGGCACTGCTTGGGGGCTGCGTGGGGCACTGCACGGGGGCTGCATCACACACAGGGCTGGGGGCTGCCTCCCCCTGGGCCCCAAGCTCAGTGCTGACGCTGTCCCTTAGCCCGCAGCCGGAAGCCGTCGCTGGGCGAGCTGATCCTGCGGCACGCCAACAGCCCGACGCGGGCGCGCCAGGCGGCGCAGCTGGCGCTGCAGCAGGTGCGGGACGGGCCCGTGCTGCAGGCGCTGGCGGGGGCCGCGCTGTTCCGCGGCTCGGCCGAGAAGCAGAGCGAGGCGCTGCGGGTCAAGAACGCCGTGTACTGCGCCGTCATCTTCAGCGAGTTCCTGAAGGAGCTGGCGGCCATCGCCCAGGCCCACGCGGTCACGTCCCCGTTCCTGACCGAGCCCCCCGAGGAGTGAGGGCGGCGGGGGCCTTTTTAACCACGCGCAGGGCACGGACCTTTTTAATTTATTGGGGGTGAATGTTGTGCTGAGAGCTGGCTGCGGTGCGGCAAGGGGAGGCGGCTGCCCGCGGGGATGCGCCGGGGTCGGCAGGGCCGGATCCTGTGCCGCCTCACGCGGGGCGGGCCGGCTCTGCCCCCCACCCCCGGGTCCCCACTGTCACCCCGTCACCTCCCCCCTCCTCTCTATGCAACACCCCGTGCCGTGGGGCAGCCCCACGGGGGCTGTGGGGCGGCGGGCCGGGGCCGGGGCATGGGGCGTGGGGGCTGGGTGGTGCATGGGGAGGGCTGGTGTGTCTGTGCTGTGTCAAAGCCCTTCTGTAATAAAGGGTCTGGTCGAGGGCACTGCTGCTGCCGTCCCTTTAGGGGTGCCCCCCCCATGCTAGTGCTATAGCTGCATCCTGCTGCAGGGCGCTTGTGCCTTGGGTCCCTGCCTCCTCCTGGGCCCCAGCAGCCCCCTCCCCTCCCAGCCCCCCTGTGCCTGAAGGATGGCCCCCAGCAGCCCCCTGCCCCCAGCAGCACCCTGCTTCCCCCCCAGCACTCAGGGCAGGGACACGGCTGCAGCAGGTCACGGTGTTTATTTTTGTACCAACATCTGCACAGTGTCAGCCCAGGGCACCACCAGTGGGTTCCAGCCCCCACGGGGTTTGGCTCGGGCAGGGGGCTGCAGCCAGGGCTCCCACCCCACTGCGTAAGGCTGGGGTGACCCCGCTGCCCAAGCCCCTGCCTGCACTGCTGCTGTGCAGCCCCCTGCCTCTGTACCCAGGCACAGGCTGGGGAGGGCCACACACCCTCACCCAGAGCAGGGTCTCCTTCTTGCAGCCGTGGCTGTGGGTTGGCCCCTCCAGCTGCAGCTCGAGTGCCTGCTTGGGGTGCAAGCGGGCATCCCATGGGGTGAAGGGCAACAGTGGCCACGGGAGCCCGTTGTGCCCAGGGGGCAGCTGCAGAGTGACAGCACCAGAGGCACAGCCACGGCCAGTGAGCAGCCAGCGGAGGAGGCTGGTGGGCTCCCCAGGGAGGTGTCAGACAGGTGAGTGGCTGCGTGGGGCTGGGTGGGGTGGCACCGCTGGGGCCCCCTGATGCTCCAGCAGGCACAGGGTGGTGATGTGGCCACGCTGGGCAGCCAAGGCAGGGGTCCTGTGATGGCTGTCAGCACTGCAAGGGTTGGTTCCTCGTACCAGGAGCACCGAGACCACCTCAACGTGATCTGGGCAGCAGTGCCCAGTGCTGTCACCCCTTGGCTGCAGCCCTAGCCAGTGTGGGTGTCACAGCCCAGCAGCAAGCAGGCAGCAGCCTGGCTGTGCCAGGAGGCCAAGTGCAGGGCTGAGCGCTGCTCCCTGTCAACTGCATCCACCTGGGCCCCGTGCTGCAGCAGCTGCACTGGCTGCCCCACCAGCAGGAAAGGTGCAGTGCAGTGCACCCCTGGGTGTCTCAGCCCTCCGGGTTGGCCCTGGGCACCAGCAGCAGCTCTGCCAGCGCTGGGTGCTCCTCCAGCACCAGCAGGTACAGCAGGATCAGCCCTCAGCATCAGGCAGGTTGGGGTCGGCCCCGTAGTGCAGCAGCAGCTCAGTGGTGGGGTGGTGGCCACGCAGGGCAGCAGTGGTCAGGGCAGTGTGACCCTCGTGGCTGCAGCAGTCCAGGGCTGGGCAGCTCTCCAGCAGCAGGCACAGGCAGGGGCAGTGGCCGTCCCGTGCAGCCAGGTGCAGCAGGCTCCAGCCCCATGTGTCACAGTGCTTCTCGTCCAGCCCCCAGGCCAGCAGTGCCTGTGCCATGGCTGTGCTGCCCTGCACTGCTGCCACAGCCTGTGCTGTCCACCCCTCAGGGTCCACGCGGTCCACGGCTGCCCCCCAGAAGAGCAGGGCACTGACCACTGCCCTGTGGCCCATGGTGGCAGCCTCCAGCAGTGCTGTGTGCCCAGCCACATTCACCTCGTCCACCTGGGCGCTGGCCTCCAGCAGCAGCTCCACCATCCTGGTGTGGTTCTTGTAGGCAGCTCCAGCGGGGGCATGAGGCCATCCATCAGTCGTGCTGCTCCACATGGGCACCGTGCTCCAGCAGCAGCTCCACCAGCTCGCTGCAGCCCCGGCTGCCTGGCACCCAGAGGGCAGCCACTGAGAGTGCTGCGTGCCTGTTGGCATCAGCAGGGTTGGGGTTGGAGCCACAGGACTGCAGCAGCTCCACGATGGGGCAGTGGCAATGAGGGGGGGGTCTGGTCCACATGGGCACCATGCCGCAGCAGCATCCAGGTGACATCCTTGTGGCTGCCCAGGAGGCTGCCTGCAGTGCTGTGCAGCCCTCAGCATCTGCTCCATCCACCTCTGTGCCCATCCACAGCAGCGTAGCCACAGCCTCAGCATGCCCGGCCCAGGTGCTGAGCGCAGGTACCCAGCCCCCCGATTCCAGCCGGTTGATGTTGGCACTGTGGGCCAGCTGGCACTGCCACGCTTCAGTGTGTCCCTAAGGGGCAGCCAGTGTCAGAGGTGTCTGCCCGCTGGCATCAGCCGCCTCCACCCGCACCCTGCCCCAGCAGCAGCTCCGGGGCACAGCAGCAGCATGGCCCTGGGAGGTCCCCCAGGTTCCTGGGGGTCTGGGGGGCACGGGCCATGCTGCGCCCTGGGCGCCCCGTGGCCAGCAGGACGGGGGGGCTCCTCGGTGCGGACCCTGCTGCCGGGCCCTGCCAGGGGTCTCCGCGGGGCGAGGGGTCCGGGGCACCGGCAGCCCCGCGCTGCGCCCCCCGCCCCACCACGGGAGGGCTCGGGGCAGCACCGGGGCTACAGGGACCCCGGCGCGGCCCCACCGAGCCCCGGGGCACCGGGACCCCGCGCGTGGGGTCGGGACCCCCCCGGCTGCGGGGTGGGCTCGGGGCGGAGATGGGGGCGGCTCTTACCGTGCCCGGGAGCGGAGCGGAGCGGGGCGGAGCGGCGGAGGTTCTGCCGGTCGGGCGGGGCTGGAAGCGGCGGCGGCTGAGCCCGGGGCACCGGCAGGCTCCGTCCGCGGGGCTCCGCCGGCGGTGCCCGGACCGGCCCCGGGGCCGCACGGAGCGGGGCGCTGCGGGGCTCAGGTGCGTGTGTCGGGCAGGAAGGCTCTGCAGGGGGATCTCGGACCGATGGGCTGAGGTCAACTGCATGAAGTTCAACAAGGCCAAGTGCCGGGTCCTGCACCTGGGGCGCAATAACCCCAAGCAGAGCTACAGGCTGGGAGATGAGTGGTTGGAGAGCTGCCAGGCAGAGAAGGACCTGGGAGTGATGGTGGACAGTCGGCTGAATATGAGCCAGCAGTGTGCTCAGGTGGCCAAGAAGGCCAATGGCATCCTGGCTTGTATCAGAAACACTGTGACCAGCAGGGCTAGGGAGGTGATCGTCCCCCTGTACTCGGCTCTGGTGAGGCCGCACCTCGAGTCCTGTGTTCAGTTTTGGGCCCCTCGCTACAAGAAGGACATGGAGGTGCTTGAGCGGGTCCAAAGAAGGGCGACGAAGCTGGTGAGGGGCCTGGAGAACAAGTCCTACGAGGAGCGGCTGAGGGAGCTGGGCTTGTTCAGCCTGGAGAAGAGGAGGCTCAGGGGTGACCTTATTGCTCTCTACAGATACCTTAAAGGAGGCTGTAGTGAGGTAGGGGTTGGCCTGTTCTCCCACGTGCCTGGTGACAGGACGAGGGGGAACGGGCTAACGTTGCAGCAGGGGAGTTTTAGGTTGGATATTAGGAAGAACTTCTTTACTGAAAGGGTTGTTAGACACTGGAACGGGCTGCCCAGGGAAGTGGTAGAGTCACCATCCCTGGAGGTCTTCAAAAGACGTTTAGATGTAGAGCTCAGTGATATGGGTTAGTGTAGAGCTGGTTAGTGTTAGGTGACCCTACCCTTGGAGCCGTTTCCATGAGATCCATCACCTCTCCAGTTCTTTACGTTATGCTGTGTTTTATTGATGCTGCCTAACACTGATTTCCTGGTGGAATACCATGCAATGCATTACCTGTGTCAATCAGTGCATGTTGCATTCAGGCTCTCACGTTTGTCAACCCAAATATTTGTCAGAGCTGCTTTCTACCGAGCAGTGCTGGTAGGTGTTAATTATTCCTGTAGTGTTTTACGTCTTCATTTATAAATGCAAGCTTTCACCAGTTGAGTTTTGGCATGATTTTAGCAGTCTGCCTGCCAGCCAGGTTTTCTCTGAAAAGCTCTCTTGTGCTAAACCAACACAAGTCCACCGGTGCTGCCCCACTCCGAGGTGTCTGCGTGGTTGGGAGCATTGGTGCGGGGTGGCTGCGGGGGCTGCTGGCAGCTGAGACATTTCCCAGACTGTGACCCTGCTCTGCCTGCCCTGCAGGGCTCTGCCCACAGCAGGGAGCTTGCAGAGCTGCTGGGATGGGGTGGGGAGGGGATGGGATGGGATTGCAAAGCATCTGGGCCCTGCAGCCAGGGCACTGGGCAGAGCTGGGGCAGAGCTGGGGCAGAGCGCGTGGCCCCCACCCATGCACGAGCCCTGGGGAGGACGCCCGGTGCCAGAATCAGCACGAGCAGGGGCTGAGACCTGACATGAGGATGTCGGCAGCATCCCTCGTGTGGGAAGAGGCTGGGGCTGGGTAGGAGCAGGTTGGGGATGGCAGCGAGGGGTGCCACCCGCGGGGGGTGGCAGTGGCTGTGCCCCTCTGCAGGAGCTGGGGGCACCGGACCGCCGCCAGCCTCGGCTGGGCAGGTTGAGAGCACGCTGAGGCTGCTGTGAGCTGTTGTGAAGCCACCTCTGGAAAGCCTCAAGAGTTGCCCTCTGGAACATGGTAACGCTGCTTCTGGCTCTTGTGTCCTGCCTTTACCTGTGAATTACGGGCGCTGTGTTTTCCTCGAGCACTTTGGGTTTTTGTGTACACACCTGCAAACACGCCAGGGCTCAGCAGGGCCTTTGGTTCTTTGCTCCATCCAAACACACACAGGGCAGCCGCGATCAGCCCCTGCCTGTGAGGTTGTCACTGCTCTGAGGTCATCCACAGCTCGAGGCTGAGCCCATGGCACAGCGTGGGGTGGTGGCCGAGGGCACTGGGCTGCGATGGGCGCTGCAGGAGATGTCCTTGTGCTACTGCTCCTGGTCTGCGGAGCTCCCGCTGCTCTCTGCATGCCCCAGCTTTGGGCAAGGTTTTGTTTGGTGCCACGGCTCCTGCAGGCACAGCGCTGTCAGCGACGATCACCTCCATGGGTGGGAAGCACCGCGTCGAGCCCAGATGGCGAAGGCGGCCGAGAAGTGCTGCTGGTGCACCGGGGAGCCACGGGAGCTCCGGTGGCAGCTGGTGCTGGGCACGGGGCACCTCGAGGAGGAATCCTGGCGCGGTGGAGCTGTGCTTTGCCTGCCCACCCTGCTGGGAGGGGAGGAGGCTCTGGGACATCACTGGAGCCCCAGCCCAGGCTCGCACCAGCGCTGCTGCTCTTGCACTCGTGCCGAAGGAGCTGGGGCTGTGTGGCACGCGCTGCCCTGCCCCGCTGGGTCCCACGCTGCAGGTGGCCTGGTGCAGGGCTGGGTGCATCCAGTGGGGTATACCCAGGGGTGAAGGTGATACGGTTCGGTCAGGGAGAAGGCAACGTGGAGTTTGGTTCCAGGGAGCGTGGCTTATTTTAGGATATCGCAAGCAGCTTAGCAACAGCACTACGCAAACCCGAGGTGACCCACCCTGACAGCACAGCGGTGTCAGCAGTGTTTGAATCTCTTTCAAGTGATACGGGGGATATGCAGGCTTCTCGTTCTGGCAGCAAACCCAGTGCAATGTCTTGGCAGAGGCAGCGGCCCCACAAGGCAGGGAACAAGCCAGAAGCCTTCTGCAAGGAGGATCCTGAGCCCAGGGCCAGCCCGGGGGTCTGGGTGCGGGGGGAGCAGGGATGGGGGTGGGCAGGGGGCTGCGGCCATGGCCGTGGCACCTGGGACCCCTCCTCATCCCACAGAGCTGACAGAGCCAGTGAACAGCCTTCTCCTCCCCACCCCCGCGCCATAGTGCTGCAGCTCGTGGGGGAGGTGATGCTTGGGGAGCCAAAATTAGACCCAAGAAGAATTTCTCATGTTTTGATCCTGGGAACCATTCCCCCCCCCAGAGATTTGCAGATTTCCACCCAAAAACCCTGTGTAGATGACACAACCCAGGCAGCTCCCACACAAACCCTACTTGCCCCGATGGTGGGGGATGCCCCGGGCATGCCGGGGGCTGTGGGGTGGGCAGGGAGCAGGGGGCCCAGCAGTGCTGTCTGTGTGCAGAGCCCCTGGTGCTTCCAGCCAAGTAAACCTGGTGTCTGTGTGTGCACGTGTGAGTGTGCAGGGTGTGTGTACGGGTGTGCAAGGGCTGCTGCTCTGCACTGCCTGGATGGGGTCAGCAGGAGCAGGGCTGCTCGGAGCTGCAGGGCAGCCAGCGCTGACGGCGTGCGGGCACTGCTCTGCCTTGGCCCCAGCTGCCCCTGAAGATGGGAACTGGGATCTCACGGCTCGTCACCCCTCTGGTGGTGTTGGGGATGCTGAGCCTGGGTCTGGGACTTGCCTCCTGCCCCTCCAAAGTGCTGTAACAAAACGGTGCAAAACATCCAGAGAGGAGCAGAGCAACCCCACCGCAGCACCCCCCGAGCTGCATGGGGACGGTGCCGCTCCCGTGCCAGGACCCAGCGGGACCGATCCTGCCCTGAGCAGCGGATGCGTGGAAGGGACACCAGGAGAGCCCTGGGAGGCCGCTTGGAGGGGCAGGGGAAGGGCTGCCGGGGAGGTTTCCTCACGCCTTTGCTTCCTGCCCTCGCTCTGACCGACACCGGCCCTGACTCATTTCCTGGTGGTGCTGGGATGAGGCCGGCCCTGGCAGCGCCTCACCAGGGTCCTGCAGCCAGGGTGGGCACGGAGCAGCCCCCGCACCCTGCAGGGCCCCGGGGCTGTGGCCGTGGCCGTGTCCCGGCCGTGGGGATGCCCTGGGAGCGGTGCCACAGCGTGGGGTGGGAGCAGCACCGGGCTCTGCTGGGATCTGTGCAGCCGCACCATGGTGTGTGTGGCACAGAGCTGCTGTGCTGCCCCCCTGCACTGCTGGGCACCAATTTTCTCGCATGGTGTTTGGCTCCCCTTGCCCCATGTCCGCACATCACCACTTCCATCCCTTGCCCGCTGCCACTTGTTTCTCTCTCTGCCTTTTGGGGGCTGTGCTGGGTGTCCCTGCTCCCACACCTCGCAGGGAGCCTGGCTTCACCTGCTTGGCAGGACAGCAAGGGGCCAGGCAGCCACCGTGGGTGAACAAAGCTGTGCCCCAAAACGTGGCAGGGAGATGGACACGGAGCTGAGGAAAGTGGCAGGGGCAGGTGGGGAGGGGATGTTCCCACTCCATCACCTCACAAAGCAGTGCCTGAGCTTTATTGTGCAGAAATTCGCCATCCTATCATTCCTTCATCCCAGATGTCCTTGGAGAATTAACACAGAATTAAGATATTAACATAGAATTAGCATAGAATTAAGATATTAAACAGCACTGTTCCCAGGACAAACCCCTGAGGGACACCACTCGCCACCAGCCTCCGCCTGGACACAGAGCCTTTGACCACCACTCTCTGGGTGTGACCTTCAGGCCAGCTCCTTATCCACCGAATGTTCCACCCACCAAATCCTCTCTCTCCAATTTGGAGGCCGGGATGCCATGTGGGACCGCGCCAAAGGCCTTGCAGAAGTCCAGGCAGCTGACATCAGTTGGTTTTTGTCAGCTGATGCAGTCACCCCACAGAAAGCCACCAGATCGGCCAGCAGACGGGGCTCAGCGGTGCCTTGTCCCCGTCCCCTCCAGTATTTGGGACAGACCACAGCCGAGGACAGGCCACCAGGGGCAGGGGACCAGTGCTCTGCTCTTGTCTGGCTTTGCAGAGGACATCTGAAGCTGTGCTCGGGTCAGGAAAGGATTTCCTGAGGTCAGGGACCCGGGAGGTTTGGCAGCTTGCTCTGGGACCTCTGGTGTTACGCCTGGGTGCCGCACGGCTACGGCTGTGGGCTCAGAAACCGGGGCTGGCCCCCCCTGCCTGAGAGCACCCCACTTTACAGAAAAGCATCTTCTGTTAGTCTGCCGAGCACGGCCCTGCTCCACACGAGGTTAAGTTTAATCCTGGTTCAATTAATCCAGCCTCCAACATCACTCGGTGTTCTGGAGCACTGCCCAGCCCTTGGCACGGCAGTGTCCCCTCGCTTCGCCACCTCCTCCTCCAGGGCTTGGCACCGTGGCACTGAGCTGCAGCAGCTCCCGGGACAGCCCCAGCACCCACCTTAATGCACAAATGTCCCCCCTAAACAAATGTCCCCTTCTAAGCACAGCCTGCCCCTCTCGCCCCCTGTCTGAGATGCTGAGCTGGATGCGCTCACAGCACCGTGCAGACGTGCCTCTGTTGGAGGGGGAGCCTTGGGAGAAATGCTGCCCCAGGGCTTTGAGAAAAGAGGAGCTGAAGGCTCTCCCACCCCACGCAGGAGCTGCTCCGGCTGCGCGTGGGGTCCTGGCAGCCTCCTGGGAGGCTGCTCACGAATTGCAAATATCTCCGGGCTGTTCTCAGAGAGACGGCAAGGCTGGAGGGATGTACTTGGTAATGCACGCTGCAAGAAGACCTGAGAAATGTTCCCAGTGTGCACAACGGGGAGGAGGAAAAACATTTTCTGTGGGCAGCCTCTGTGCTGCCAGGCAGTGCCGTGGCACGTGGGAGATGGGGGCAGCCCTGCGGGGCCTGGGGGGGTCAGGGCTGAGTAAATGGCAGCTGCGGGACGCTGCCCCGAAATGTGAGCAGCCGGCTTCTGCCTTTGTCTGAAAACCCCAAGTTCCTGTGCCGTGACATGGGAAGCCAAAGCCATGCCCCCCTGTGAGTCAGGAGATGCCCCCCCCCCCCATGTCCCTTGCACCCCGCAGGCCGGGTGCCTGCAGCTGGCAGTGGGTTGGGGCAAGGTGAGACGCGGTGTGCTGCCAGGCACTGCCCCGCTGGGCGCCGTTCCAGCAGCCCTCCCTTTCCCTTTTCAATTCCCCTGTCTTCACCTTCTCACGATAGTGACTTATTTTTCCCAGTTTTTCAGGTGAAAGGACACCCCTGCAGCATTGGCGAGATCCTCCCCATGTGCCAACGCAAAGGCTGAGCCGTGGCGCTTTTCAGCCTCCGTGCTCTGAGGCCGAGCTTTTTGGCTCCTCAGCTTCAGTTCCGAGATGAATTCCACCCCAGCCCATTTCTGCAGGCTTCCCCTGCACCCCAAGCAGGTTTCCAAGGCGTTCTGTGCTGTGTCCCCTCCGGCAGCAGCCCCCACGCATGCCGGCTGCACTGAGACTCCGTCGGTGTGCCCGGGGAGCGCAGTGTCCCCAGTGCTGCACCGCCAGGCCTGGCCCCGCCGGTCACCGTCACCAGCGTGCTCGGAGCAGGGACTGGAACCAAGTGGCTGTGGTGGAGCAGTGCGGGCGGTGCGGTGCTGGTGCTGTGCCACTGCCTGCTGCAGGAGGAGGTGGGCGCGTGCCCAGGGAAGTGGCCGCGGGTGCCCCGTGGGGACTGCGGGCTCCGCTCCCCGCAGGCAGTGCTGTCACCCAGCAGCATCCTGCCAGGATCCGCACCGGCCCCGCGCTCAGCACCACTCTGCCTTGAATCAATTAACAGATATATTTGGAAATCTATTCCCTTTGTAAGCCGCTTCCTCTGTGATTTGCCGATGCATTTTTAATAAGAATGTTATGCAATTGCTAAATAAAACTCCTTCCAGAAGTTAATTAACCAGGACAGATTTTCCATTAAAACCGGGCTGAAGCATTAATTTCTGTTACTGACTGAGAGCTGCGGAGCGGAGCTGTGGGGGGGGTCTGCACCTGCTTGTGGGACCAGAATGAAGCAGCCACCAAACCCGTGTCTGCTCCACTCAGTTCTGCCAGGGGCATTGAGTAGAGTACAATAAGAATAGAATAGAATAGAATAGAATAGAATAGAATAGAATAGAATAGAATAGAATAGAATAGAATAGAATAGAATAGAATAGAATAGAATAGAATAGAATAGAATAGAATAGAATAGAATAGAATAGAATAGAATAGAATGGC
Organism: Anas platyrhynchos; assembly: GCF_047663525.1. NCBI lineage: Eukaryota > Metazoa > Chordata > Aves > Anseriformes > Anatidae > Anas > Anas platyrhynchos. Next base: position 207,233,970 of record NC_092587.1, on the reverse strand, counting down.
ATCCATGTAGCTCAGTGGGAAGGGACCTTCAGAGACCATCCAGTCCAACTGTCTGACTGCTTCAGGCCTAAACAAAGTTAAAGCACATTACTGAGGGCATTGTCCAAATGCCTCTTGAGCACACCAGGCTTCGGGCATCTTCCAGTGTTTCACCACCCTCACGGTAAGGAATTTTTTCCTAATATCCAGTCTGAGCCTCCCCGGCTCAGCTTTGTGCCATTTCCTCGTGTTATAATGCAATTCCCTCATGAGTTAAGCTCTCGTATAAAACCTTTAGCCATTTTCACTACAATTGTGGTGAAATTTTACTTCTCATAATCCATTATAGTAGAAGCAGTGATTTTTTTTTTTCATGCTTAGCCTTTCTTCAGATCTGGTGATGCCTTGCAGCAGATACCAGCCACGGTACATCAAAACCTGGGCGCTCCGTGGGGCTGAGCAGAAGGGCTCACACGGATTTCCAAAGGAAATTTGGGAAACTTCACAGCTGCTTTATCTCCTCCGGAGACTGCATTACTGGAAACCCCACTTGCAAAGACTGCAGTGTTCCCTAGTGGGAGGAACAACAGCCTGGAGGCACGGGGCAGGAGCCAATGCTGCTGCTGCTGCTGCTGCTGCTGCTGGTGCTCAGTTTCGTACTCCCTGTGCTGTCAGCCCCATGGCAGTGAGGCTGCACTGCATTCCGCAGCCCTATTGAGGGCTGCAGCCCACTGTTCCCATCCTAGGGTTGGGATGCAGGGCCTGGAGCCCACCAACCCTGGGGGCTCAGCGGGACCTCAGGCTGCGAGGGGACACCCCTGAGCAACGGCAAATTGGGGTTGGGGTCCACCAGAGAGCAGCGAGCCCCCACGCAGAGGAGGATCCTGCAGCTACTGAGGGTGCAGGAAAGGAGGGGAAAAGCAACCTTCGCCCCCCGCTGGGCTGTGAGCTGCTGCTCGACCAGCCACGCTGCCCCCTGGCCCAAAAAAACACACTCGCCCACCCTCCAAGGAGGGGGTGTGCAGGTTTTGTCCCCCTTCATCCCCATGGGCTGCCTCAGCCCCTGCTCCAGCAGAACGGAGCAGAGGCTGAGCTGGCTGCTTCCCGACGTGCTGCTGAGTGCTACCTGCGGTGCGGGAGGTGCAGCGAGCTCGCAGGGGGTGGCAGCGAGCAGCCCCCGCGGGGTGGCCCTGGGGCACCTTGTGCTGGGGAAGCCACCGCATCGGGCAGCAGGGCACAGGGTGCTTGGCTTTGTCCTGGCCTGGCAGCCCTAATTTGGAGCCGTCCTGTGCTCCTCAGCCCCTGGGCCACCCTCCTGCACATGGGCTCTTGAACTTCTCAGTCCTGAGCGTCCCCAGGCCTCAGGCCATCCTCCTGCCTTGCTCAGCACCCAACTGCTCCAGCCCCCCGTGACCCCAGGAGCACCACGCACCCATCTCTCACCCATCTCTCGTGGGCTCTGCTGACCTGCAGCCCTCTGCCCGCTCTGCTCCTGCTGGGACAGGGCAGCAACAACCCCAGATGGGGGGGTGCTGAACCAGAGCTCAGCCAGCGTGGCTCAGGGACCCTGTGCTGCTGCCTGTGCCCAGCCTCCAGCACCAGCCCCACCAAATTCCTCCTGGCCACAAGGGGAAGGAAGGGCTTTGTCTGAAGGTACGAGGCAGCATGGATCCATAAGGTCTCACAAACACCACCAGCAAATTCTTGCAAGCCAGATGCATTCATACAGAACTTGCCACTAAGCTGTATTTTCTGCTAGCTGTGGGTCACTGAACCTCCTCCTGGCCCTGTTCAGCATTAACTCCACGAACTGCTGCCAGACACAGCCTTGGGTTAAGACAACACTGCCAGCTTATCGACTGGGGGTCTAAGTGGGGCCTAAAACACTGAACTGCAGCTGTTACCCCTCTGGTTCTCGTTACTCCCTTCTGCTCTGAGACAAGAGAAGTGCCATCCGTACTGCACACCACTGCTCCTCTTGCTTTTCCCCAGATGTGGGACCAGTGTCCTATGGGGCCTACTCAGTTCTGAGAGTAACTCCTCCTGACTGCTGGAACTGTGAGCAGCTCTCACCCCTAAACAAATCTGTAGGAGAAGCAGTTCCTTTAGCATTGATTCCCATTCGCTCCAACTGCTGACGCACTGCATCCTTGCGACTGTGCTTACACCTTTGTGTGAAAACACCACATGGCATCTTCCTCTTTAAACACACATTTAAGCTGAGAAACGATCTTTACATTCACAACCACCTTTGTTATCAAAGAGTTTACACTCTAAACCAAATTATTATGTAATCTGCAATCTATTACCTCCTGCAGCTACGCCAGGGAAGGTGAAACAGCACAACCAGGATCAGCTTAGAACTGGGGTCAGAACTCTGCAAAATGTGACTGACAGCAGGCAGAGAATGTCCCTTCCTCTTTACTGGGCAGTTTCCTCACACATTTAACATTGAGTTTTGCTCAGCCTGCCCTGTAACACAAAGCCAGGGACAGCAAAAGGCAGTGCTCTTCAGGGCAGGCTGAGAGCTGGCCACACACTACCGACTGAGGACCACTCGCTCGCTAGGACTAGCCAGATTGTATCAGTTCCACAAAAAAAACAAACGTCACCATCCCCACTTACTGACAAAGGCACAACAAGCATTCCCCGACCTTCACTTGTGCCAAACCTTCACCTCTCCTAAACAGGGAACCTGGAATATCAGAGCAGCATCTCTAACACCCTCACATTTCCTCAAGAACAGCTCACTTTTGGGGTCTGAGGAGTTCACATGTGCTGTTGCATTCCTGTACTATTAATTTCACATCATACACACAGGGTAGACTTTTATAAAAGCTTTATTTTTCCTGATTACGCTGGTTTTAAAACTTCTGGAATTGCTTCTTGGTGCCAGCAGCCTTTGTGACCTTGAGGACGTTGAAGCGGACAGTCTTGCTGAGGGGACGGCACTCTCCGACAGTGACGATGTCCCCGATCTGGACATCCCTGCAAAGACACCACCAGCATTGCAGGGGGTGAATTTCCTGCATTCACACCTGATTAGCACAGACATCTCCATTATGTGATGCCAGAAGCGCTGCAAAGACGTGTGCTAAGAAAGCAGCACTCACCCCCTGAGCTGCCTCAGGCCTGGCACTCCACATGAGCACCAACTCAAGACAAGACCAAATGCAAGGTTTTCACAAAAGCAGGATGAGCACCAAGCACCTGAAGGGAAACCCTTCAGCCATCAGGAGTTTCCCCTCGGGTCACAGGCTTGAAGCACTCAACCCGACTCACCTGTACTGGCATTCATCTCACCCAGGTTTCCCTGGAAACCCTGTGCTCCATGGATGAGCTTAGGAAGCAAACTGCAGGCAAAAATGCTTTGAACCTGTCCTCATTGGCCTCAGCATTTACTTTGTAAACTTCAGTCCCAAATGTTTTGCCCTTTTTCAAAAACTATAAAGCTGTAAGGGTGCATGGCTTCAGAAGGCAACAGGCAGACTGACCAGAACGTGTCTGATGGTTCAGCAATTGCCACTGGCATTGTCAGCAGCCTCCTTCACCAGCAGGGGCTCTGAAGACCATCGTGAGTTCAGACATCACCACCAGCAAACACGTTCCAGGTCAGAAGCAGCAACAGAACTGCACTTGCCCCACTGATGCGCAGCCCCCTTCTGTTTTTAGGCAGCAGCTAGGTGCGGCAGCACGCACACTGGATACAGGACTATCAGGCCCCTGAGCACATGGCACTTCTGTACCCCTGCTTTGCGTGGGTCAGCACTCTGCACAAACACTGCTGCACCGCGGGGCCTGCACACACCTGAAGCAGGGGGAGAGGTGCACAGACATGTTCTTGTGGCGCTTCTCAAAGCGGTTGTACTTGCGGATGTAGTGCAAGTAGTCCCGGCGGATGACAATGGTGCGCTGCATCTTCATCTTGGTAACCACGCCTGGGGGCAGGAGGGAAGGTGACAATGAGCATAAGCAAGGACACACCGACTGTTAGTAAGTCAGCTGGGGATCTGCACGTAACTAATGGAGAACAGACTTTCAGACAAGCTATCCAACATCAGCAGCGAGGAGCAGCACCTGACGGCAGTGCCCGACAATTCTGGTAATTTCTCCTGCCCTACCTCAGTAAGTTATAAAGCATCCTTTGGGAGATGCTCTAAAACCCTCATTCTACCAGGATGAAAAGCTTTTCTTCTCACCTATCAAGCTACAGCCTCCAAGTTTGTATTATGAATTACATGATTTTTTTGTGTTTTTGGTGACTTTCTAAAGCAGTCTGGTACGCTTCCTAGCACCATTGCTCCCTGCACTATCTGCTGCTGCATTGTATCAACATCAACACTGCAGCAGGGTGCAGCTGGAAGGGTTAGCACCAGCAACAGGTCCTTGCTGCAGGCATCAGCAAAGCCACAAGGGCATCGTCGTCAAAGCCCCTTCACCATGAGGCTTGGAAGACCATCGTGAGAATGGCATCATGTGCAGCTCAAGGACCACAGCTGAGCTTCCCAGCAGCTCCGTATTGACGCTCAGAAGTCATGGGCTTCGTATGCTCACCACAGCAGTGGGTAACATGGCTGTGTTCACAGCATTACTCCTCAACGAGCTTCACGACTCACCTGAGAGGATTCGGCCACGGATGGAGACATTACCAGTGAAGGGGCACTTCTTATCAATGTACGTGCCCTCAATAGCCTGCAAAAAGAATCAGTTATCAGTGTTGGGTCACACAGTCCAGGCAGTGCTGGGGCTCAGTGACGGTGGGGAGGATCCATAACGACCCCAGCCCACGAGCAGACCCACACAGCCCCACAGCAGGCCCCCCACAGCTTTCAGGGCACGGCTGCCCAGGCCACGAGCCCAGGAGCGGGGCTGAGGCAGCGCTGCGGGCCCAGGCGCTGCGGGGAGGCCGGGCCTTACCTCCTTGGGAGTCTTGAAGCCGAGGCCGATGTTCTTGTAGTAGCGGGGGAGCTTCTCCTTGCCGCCCTCGCCCAGCAGCACCCGCTTCTTGTTCTGGAAGATCGTGGGCTGCTTCTGGTAGGCCCTCTCCGTCTGCGGGGGGACAGGAGGGCATCACGAAGGGCTCTGGGCGTAGAGAACCCCCCCGGGACCTCGCTGGGACCCCACCCCCGCCCCGGGGCCCGGCTCCTGGCTGGTAGCGGGGGCTCCCCCCAGCACCCCGGGGCCCCCTGCCCGCCCGCAGGCCTCCTGCCGCCTCCGCAGCCACCCCCCCGCCCCGTCCGGCCCGGCCCATGCCGGATGGCAGCCCCCAGCCCCCAGCCCGCAGGAGGCCGGGTGCAGGCCGGGTGCAGGCCCCGTGGCGGCGCGGCCCCACCTGCGTGTCCGCCATCTTGAGCCGCGCGGCGGAAAAGGGCCCGGGGCTCCGCGCGGCGCCGCTTATCCGGCGGGGCGGGGCCAGCGCCGGAAGTGGCGTCACGGGGTGGGGGCGGGGCAGCGCCGCGCGGCGCGGGGCCCGCTGTGGTGGGGGGGGGGGAGGGTGAGGGGGGGGGTGGAATTATTTTTATTTATTTGTGCTTCGTCAAGGTCCCTGTGAGAACCTGTGAATAATTTTACCAGGGTTGCACCGAAATCTGAATTGTCAGCAGTCCTGGTTTCCCGGCATGCAGTGGGGCGCCTCAGGAAACACTGAATCTACCTTAGCTTTATGTAAAAAAGCTCAGCTTTTGTATAAAACCAGCAGTGTGATATTATTGTGATGCAAATAAAGTTATTTTAAACCAATCCCGTGTGGTACCCTGTTTACAGCACGTCACACAATCAGTTGAAGGAGAGGATAATGGCTTTTTATCCTGTTCCTCACCCTCACCGCCTCGTCAGGGGCTGAGTGCACGGGGAGCTTTGGTCGCTGAAGGCAAAGCCACTTCAGCAAGGCGGAGGTAATTTCTGTGGATGTCTGACTCTCCCGGTGCCCCTTCCAGCACTAGAAATAAGGCATGAGCCGGAGCCCAGCAGGAGTGAGGTTCAGAACGAAAGGCAGCTGGAGAGCAAGTGGAGCTCCTCGCTCAGGGGCTGCTGCTGCTGAACACATGGGACTGGTGGGGGGGCTGGGCAAGGTCACAGGGCTAAAATCCGTTTGTGTTTCCTAAATCTGCATCAGCACCAGCGCAGGAGGTCTCTGGGGCTGAAAGGCCTCAGCAGCGGGGCACGTTCAGAGGTGTCACAAGTGCTTTCTGTTCCCCGTGCTCCACGGAGCTGTGGCGCGGGGCCAGGTAGGCCCCTGGCTCGCGGTGCCTGGCAAAGGGATGTGCTGCTCCCAGCCTGCCTGCACTGCGAGCAGGATTTCACGCCCTGGCACATGGCAGGGGACAGGAACGTTTCTGAGTTTTGGTCAGTGGGCCGTGGATCTTCCTGCGGCTACATAAGGGTCTGGGTGGGCTCTTGCCCTGGAGCCGCTGCGGTATCGTGGTCTGAATGGATGGCAGGGAGACCACAAGGGTTTTTATATGGATTGTCTTCAAAGTCTTCAAACTCTCAGGGGGAAAGCAACGTGAAATGGAGATATGTAACTAAATTCTCCTGAAAATTACCATTAATTACTGTCTCCACTAATTACCCTTAAGCTGATGAATAAATAAAGAATATAGCATTGCATAACTCACCTGTATGACACTGAAAATGAAACTGAGTCATATACTGCCTTTAACTCATCAAGAATTGTAAAGAGTAGGGGAATAAAAGATGATAGCCCCCCCCCCCCCCTTTTTTTTTTTTTTCTTCTTTAGATGGGCAAACCTGTGGGTGTCTTGCAGCATTCAGATCAGCCCGCTGCCAGTGGGGAGTAGCTGGCCCCTGGGTGCAGTGGCTGCAGCAGCAGGCCAAGAAGAGCTGGGTCCACATGGGCAGAGCTGTCTCAAGACCAGGGATGAAGCTGGTGGTGTCACACTGCTGAGCTCCATTGATGCAAAGCAATAAAAAGGGAATTTCAGGATAGGGCTAAACGTTCCTTTCAATGGCCCTCGGCTGGAAACATCTTCAGAATATTGCGTAGGGGCTGAGGAAACAGCAGAGCACAGACACTGTCTGGCCAGAAAGGACTTTTTCCTCTTGTCCTGGTTTCAGTTAGCACAGAATTAATTTTCTTCCTAGTAGCTGGTGGAATGCTGTGTTTTGGCTTAGGATGAGAAGAGTGCTGATAACACCCCGATGCTTTAATTGTTGCAGAGCAGTGCTTATACTAAGCCAAGGACATTTCAGCCTTTTGCTTTGTCCTGCCAACGGGCAGGCTGGGGGTGCAGTAAGAGCTGGGAGGGGACAGACCCAGGACAGGTGACCCAAACTAGCCAAAGGGGTATTCCATACCATCTGACGTCATGCTAAACAATATATAGGGGTGGCTAGCTGGGGGGAGGGGGCCGGACTGCTCGGGGTTAGGCTGGGCATCGGTCAGCGAGTGGTGAGCAATTGCATTGTGCATCACTTGTTTGTACATACTATTATTACTTTCCTATTATCACCATTGTATTATTATTGTTATTATTTTATTATTATTTTGTTATTATTATTTTCCTGTCTTATTAAACTGTCTTTATCTCAACTCATGGGCTTCACTTTCCATTTCTCTCCCCCGTCCCAGAGAGGGAGGGGGGAGGGTGAGCGAACGGCTGCGTGGTGTTTAGCTGCCGGCCGGGTTAAACCACGACACCTCTGGGCATTGTCTGGCTGCACAAGAGACCACAGAGCCTTTGGCATAAGGAAATACAGAAAATCCTTACTGCCATTATGGAGAAAACTAGAGGATGCTTCACCAGGTCCAGAAGCTGGGCTGAGAGCACCAGGGATGAGTTAGCAGCAGGTGTCTTCTGGCAGCTGGAAGGGAAGATCTGAGGTGCTTTGAAATGACACAGGAAGGAAACAAAATTGTGCTTGTTGTATGACCTGCAGTGTTAGGTTGTGAGACAGATTATGGAACTGTTTTCCTGCTGGTTGTTTGCAACAGACCAATAGCCACTGAAAATGCTGTGTTTGGGGCAGCCAGATCCTCTCCCAGCATGCAGGTTTGGCCTTTGGGGTACCTTGAAGTCCATTTATATTGCTGTGCTTCCCACCACACTGCCCCCTGCCAAGGGCTCTGGCTGCCCGGGACACCAGTCCCAAATGTCCCACTGGTCTCACTGGTCCCAAGGGTCCCACGGCCACAGCCCTCGGGCTCTGCTGCGGGGCAGAGCTTCCCTGTGCTGTGCCTGGGTGTGTTGGTCGGGGTTCTCAGCCCAGCAGTGCTGCAGATGGTGAGGGTGCTGTGCTGGGGGTTGGTGCACGCTGGGGTCCAACTGAAATGAATTCAATTCGGTTCCTTTTTACACTTGATTAAATCATACAATCACAGAATGGTTTGGGTTGGAAGGGACCTTCGAGATCATCTAGTTCCAACCCCGTATGTTCAGGGCCCCTTGCTGCCAGCCCAGGGTCCCCTGCCCCCAGCCCCCCCCAGCCTGGCCTTGGGCACTGCCAGTGATGGGGCACCCCCAGCTCCTGGGGGCAGCCTGGGCCAGGGCCTCAGCGCCCTCAGGGGGAAGGATTTCCTCCTAACATCTAACCAAAACCTACCCTCTTTTACTTTAAAGCAGTTACCCCTTGTCCTATCACTACCATCCCTGATAGTGTCTCTCCTGGTGACATTCCTTGGGCGATCACTTCATCCACGCGCTGAACACTCCGAAGCACCAAACATCGATAGCACTGTGTGATTATCACGTTTTATTTGAATTCAGTTCTGCCAATCCTCTTTGTTACGGTGTCACACGTGTCCCATTTAGACCTTTGTCAGGCCGTTGGTGCTTATTTGGTGCTCATCTGGCATGACCTGCGCAGTCCCCTTGGCCAGCTCCTTGTTCCAGGCAGGGAGTCCTCCTAACATCTAATCTAAATCTCCCCTTATTTTAGTTTAAGACCATTCATTGGTCTTAGTGACAGGACATTTATTCCTTGTCCTGCCATTGTCTCCCTGAGCAAAAAGTCACTCTCCACCTTTTTTATAAGCCCCATTTAAGTATTGAAAGGATGTCATGAGGTCACCCCGGAGCCTTCTCTTCTCCAGGCTGGGCAGCCCCAGCTCTCTCAGCCTTTCTCCACAGGGGAGGTGCTGCAGCCTCTGATCAGCATCGTAGCTCCAAACCCTGCGGGGCAGGGCTGTGTGCTGGGGGCAGCACCCTCTGCCAGGGAGCCTCTCTGAGCTCGCGGCTCCGATGGTGTGAGTGCTGCCAGGCAGGGGAAGGGCCCAGTGCCCCCCACCAGGATTCCCAGGCTGAGGACTCGATGGGCTTAGGGGCAGGCTATCAGGGACCTCACCAACAGTATGGGCACCCGTTGAACTCTGTCCTGGGCAGCTCGGGTGCTTTGGTCCTGCTGCCCCTCGGGCACACCCCATGTGGACCCAGCCCACCCGTGCTGCACGTGCTGGGTCCCAGCAGGGCAGGGATGATGCCAAGACCTGCGTTCTCAGCAGTGAGGGCTCGGTCATGGTGGCAATGACACCCCCTTGACACCCCCTTTCCCCACCCTGCCCTGCAGCTCAGCTCTTGAACAGTTTTTTTTTTTTTTTCCTGGGTCTACAGTTCAGTGTGATTCCAAGGCTCCTGTCCCTCTCTGAAACACGGGTGTGACCCAAGGGTTTCTCTGATAACTGGGAAATGGCTAGCACGGCTCCAGCCCTTCAGAAGGAAAGGCAGGAGAAGGCAGAGGACTGTGGAGCGCTCAGCCACAGCCCAGTCACTGGCAAGAGCACGGAGCGTGTCCTCTCGTGATCCCTGTATCCAAACAGGCAAAGCGAGGGGAGGCAGTCGGGAACAGCCAGCGTAGATTTTACCAGCGGCAAATTGTGCTTGACCAAGCACAAAGTTAAGGCTTAAAGTGCTCTAAAGCAGTAGCCCATTAAACATTTTGCCTGTTATCTTCCTGCCGTCCCTCCTGTTAACGTCTCATTAGGTCTTGCATTTTGTTAGCAGCCCTGATGATGAGGGTTTGCAAAGCAGCAGCTTCACATGCTCCTGGCACAGCTCTGTGCTTGAGCAGACCCCCAGCACTGAGCGGGCACTGGGTGGGTGGGGGGGACGCGAGTGCTGCCCGAAGCCTCCCTCCCTTTCCTGTCTTCCTGTGAGCCCAGGAGCTCCTGCACCCCTTGAAGGGGATGGCTGGCATTGATGGCATGCTGTGTTGAGGAGCACATCACATCCTGGGTGAGGCAGTGCAGAGCCAAAGACAAGAGAAAAGCTCCCCGGGTGGTGCAGGCGCTGTTCTCCTGCGCTTGCCCCTTTCCAACCACCCTGGCTCAGAGCAGGGAAATCGCCTGAGGGTGGCCACGGGCTCAGAGATGCCTCAGGTCTGGTGCTGCCTTGGCTAGCCAGCAGCATGGGGGAGCCTTCCTGCCAGTTACAGCGGCTGACACGTGGTTGCTGGTACAATCACGGAAGCACAGACCCACTGTAGGAAAAGACATTGAAGTTTCCTTTGTGACTGTCACCCTGCCCTGTTAAGTCCCACCACCAGCCCATGTCCCTCAGTGCCACATCCACACATCCCCTCAGTACCTCCAGGGATGGGGACTCCACCACCTCTCTGGGCAGCCCCTTCCAATGCATGCCCACTCTCTCCATGAAGAAATTCTTCCTGACATCCAACCTAAATTTCCCCTGGCACAACTTGAGGAAGCTTCCTCATGTCCCATCACTTGTCACATGAGAAAAGAGACCCCCAGTAGGGACCTCCTGAGAAACTGGAGAGCCTTCTGCACCGTTGCTTGTGGTCTCTGTATGTGGGAACCCACACCCTCCTTGTCTGTTGAAGCACTTTGCTCTTAGTGTAAGTGCGTGGCTGTGCTCCTGCAGGTCTGTGTGACAAGGTTTGTTGGGAAGTTACAGGTTGTCACACTGAAGACCTAGTGAAATTAATGGTATTTGTATGACCTTAGCTTAAACCCTGAGGCTTGTTCAAATATTCCAAACCTAAAATATTGCCAAAGGCTCAAAAGCAGTCAGCTCTAGCACATCTGCAGGGGCCAGTAGCTCACATAATGCACCTGAGCAGGGTGAGAAGGCCAGAGCTCGTGCCATAATGCACATCATTTATTGTCCCATCCTAGTTTTATTTGCCTGAAGTGTGTATCTGGACCTTGGGTAGACTCAAACTCCTTCCTCTAGACATTATCATCTGAGATTTTGAAATCTAGCAGATTTAAAAATTAATTTGTAGCGGCACTTTCTCCACAACGTGCTTAGTCCTGCAGGAAGAAGGCACAAATGCATTCTTCAAATGATTTGCAGCCTCGGCACAAAGATGCAGTTAAGTAGGGCAACAGCAACTGAACAATCAGCAAAACAGGTTTATAGGTTACTTACACAAAACTACAGCCCAGCTGTGGCTGTGGGCTTTGTAAAGCTCTGTCAAAAACACGGGTGGGGAGGTCCCCCACTCTTGCAGCCCCTGCACTCGGATGTGGTGCAGAGCTGTCCCCTGGGGAGGAGGGCACCGGGACTGCTTCCTGGCTCACATGGACGTAGACCCTGTCTTTGGGGGACAGCAGCCAGACAAAGCCTCCTGCACACAGCCTTCCCCTCCAGCCAAGATGCTTCAGGCTTTGTGGAGGATTTCTTGTGTCTTCACGCCACAGGAATACCTGCCTCAGCCCTGGCTGCTGTGGCAAGATCACAGAACCCCTGGGTGTGACCCCCGGGTGCTGCCGCTCGCCCCCTGCCCCAGCAGGGCCCTACGGAGCCGCTCGCCCAGCCCCACGTCCCGGCTGCTGCTGGAGCCCCCGCGGAGGAGCCCCCAGCCCCTCTCTGGGCAGACTGTGCCAGGGCTCCAGCACCCGCCCGGCACAGCAGTGCTGCCTGGGGCCCAGAGGGCACCTCCTGGGCTCCAGGCTGGGCCCGGGGCCTCTGCTCCTGGCCCTGGGCACCCCTGGCGAGAGCCTCCCCCGGAGCCAGGCCCAGCTCTCGCAGCCTCTCCTCACGGCAGAGGTGTCCCAGCCCCCCCCCGGCTGGCTGGTGCTCACAGGGGCCTTTTCCAGGCTCCCTGCCAAGCTGCTCTCCCCTCATGCCCTGCAGGCACCCTCGGGATGGGGTCACCACAGGGGCTCTGTCATCCCAGCACTTGGCTCTCACCATCAGCTTTCATACTCCCTCGCAGCTGGTCTGCTGCGTGAGCTCCTGTGTCAGCATGCCCCCGAAACAAAATCCACCCGACTTCCCACTGATGTTCTCCTGGAAGTCTCGTAGCGGCTTTTAACCAAGAGAACAGAGCCTGCGGGTTGTTGCCCGTGGTGCTGAAGCTCCACAGTCATGATCTGTTAGTCTGCTGGACTGTTAACATTAGCACGAACGCATGCAGGCAGATACGTTTATCGGGAAGGTTTAGGAAATTAGGGACTGTCTGGAGATCTTCAGAGGAAGGGATTGCGTCTGTCTGGAAATTTCTTGAATGTCTTGAAAAAGAAGCGCCGCTGCACTATATGCCAACAACTTGATAATCCAATTTCAAGTTCATAAATAAAGCTTTGTTCAAAAGTTATTTCAATTTACCCTGTACCCAGGTACAGAAACACCATATTGCACATTTATTGTTCTCTCTTAATGTGTGTCTGCAAGGAGGGCACAGACAGGCTCGATGTCTGAAGTCGGTTATTGCAGAGGAGAGAATGCCATGGATGAGCACCGAATACAAATGTAAGGGGAATTAACTTTTTCTGTTCTAAAGTTCAGGCTCTCAGATTCTTTCCAGTGCACAACTTGGCTTCTATCTACACACTTATATGCAGGATTATGTTCTGCTTGGAGGGTCCCCAAATACAGTGCTTCTCCTTTTCTCAGCAGATGAATGCAAGCAGCAGAATAGATGGAGCCGTACATCCTTGGAGGGGACACGGGGATTTGCAGTGATTGAGCAGGGGTGGCACTGGGACAGTCTGGCTTCTCGGTGACTATGCTACTATTGATGAGATTTATCTGTGGTAGCTTATGATATAATTATTTTGTCCCCCATTGCTCCTTCTGCTATGCAAATCAACTCTTCAGTCACTGTGAGTCTGGATGTGCTGTATCGAGTGCTTGTCCACGTCGTCATGGATTTTGGAATGTGAAATAATGTTATATTGACACCTTAACATTTTTCATGAAAACTTTGGTCACCCTAGTTTGCCCAGAGAGGTCCTGCAGTCCCTGTGCTTGGAGGTCTCCGAAAGCTGCCTGGATGTGGTGCAGAGTGGCCTGCTGTGGGTGGCCCTGCTGGAGCAGGGTGGGAGCGGATGGACTTGCCATCCAGTGGGGCACAGTGGATGGGAAACTTGCAGAGAAACCTCTGCAGGTCTTCCTCTGCTGGCCCTGCTCTTCCTCGCTTTCTCCACTGCCTGGTCAGCTGTCCTTCACCCAATTTTCCCCTTGCTCTACCAAATTGCTCAATGCAAACTTCTTCGAAAGGCCGTTCCTTGATGAAGACCCATCTCCATCCTCCCTATCCCCCCTTCATATTTTGTAGCCCATTTTCCCCCTGTTCCTGGACCTGCCTCAGGCTTTCCCACTGCAGTGCTGTTGTGGTGGCCCTGAGGCCACCTCTCGTGGCAAGTGCCGAGTGTGGCAGGGGGTCACTGGGGGGAGACCCCAGGGCGGCTGCTGTGATGGGCGGGGGTGGCACCAGCCCCTGGGACCAGTTTGTCCTCACTCTTCCCAGCCACCCAGGTGTGATGCCAGCATCTGGCAGTGCCCAGAGCCCCACTGGCTGCCAGGGAGGCTGCCATCACCTCCCATGTGGAAATGCCTTGATCATTTTGTCCTTGGAAGATTACCCAGAGCTTTTATTCGCCAGAGCAATTAGTCCTTCGCCTTTACTTCTGTGCTTTCCTTAAGCAGATTTATCTGGCTGATGTGCTGCTCTTGCGAGTAATCCCAACAAGCCCGTTTGTAACAACCCAATTATAATTCTTATCAGAGACAGGTGCCATACAGGAGGTGGGAGGCTGACTTGTGTCTGCGCCCTGCTTGCTCCTCGCCTCTCCTGCCGAGCATGGAGCACCAGCAATGTTAGGGCGAGCAGCCCCCATGTGACAGCGCTCGCTCCTAACACCCCAAAGCTGTGCTGGCTCTGCCCTGCTGCGCTGGCCAAGCCCCTGCTGCTTCCCCTGTGTGGCTGGGACATGGGGCTGCTGCACTTGGGAGCTTTGCCAAGGCTCTGTGCTTTCCTGCTCGTGCTGAAATTTACAGAGTCTGCAGTGTCCAGGACAAGTGACAAAAAATGCTTCTGGAGGTGGGGACTGGGCTCTTTGCTCTCTAAAGTCCGTAGCTGGGGCTCTGGGGATGGGGGAACACGACCTGGAAGCCTGCACTGCCCGGTGTGGTGGCAGCAGCCGATCATCACCCGGGAGATCCCTGGCCAAAGACACTTCGCTGTGGTCGGCACGCGGCAGGAGGCTCTGTGTGGTTCCTGGGCACCCTGCCTGGCACGGGCAGAGCCCAGGAGAAGCTGGTGGCTGAGGGCATAGTGTGGAGCAAATGGTATCTGTGCCACCCCAGGCATGGGAGAGTGGCAATCTCATTAATGGCTTCAGTTTTAGGGTGCACTTGATCACTTTTCTGTCTACGTCCAACTTTCCCAAGGTCAGGGATGTTCAGATAAATTTTGGAATAAATTATCTCGTCTGGAAACTAAATTACCCCACACTGCACTTATTTCAGCTCCTCTTTCCCTCTCTGCCACTTGCTGCTCTCTTCATTTCAGCTGTCGTGCTATGGAAAATGAATTTACTTGCCTTCAGACTGACCATGCTCTGTGGTCTCCAACCCTCCTCCCTGACATCCCTTTGCTGCAGCATAATCCCACATAAGCCCTTCAGGCTGCCCAGCATGGAGCTGCCACCCCAACAGTGGTGGGGCCTCCACGTGCCTCCATCCCCCTTCCTGTTGCATGGACAGGCTGTGCGTGTAGCCTTTGGGGGGGCAGAGCCCAGAACTGCCAATACAACACTTGGAGAGGAGAAATTGGCATTTTTTAAAGGCCCCTTCCTTGTTCCTGCCTCCTTTCTGTGCACATGCCTGTGCCTCTCCGTGGCTGCCCACGCTCCTCCTGATGCCACCACGTGCAGCACCCATCACAGGACAGGACCTGGCTGAAACGCAGCATCCCTGTGTGCTGCCAGGGGCATGGGGACACCGGTGCTTTCTGAGCTGCTGCTGCCAGCGTCCCCGGTCCCAGGCAGTGCTGGCTGGGTGGGCTCGGCGTGGGACATGGGGGGATGGCAGTGGTTGTGCTGCTGAGTGTCAGGGTATATCCACAGATGTATACGTACAGAGGTGTGATGTCTGAGGGGTTTCTATCAGCTCTAGGGGCAGCAAACACACTGCACATCTATTGATGTTTACTTGGCTTTAAAAGCAGAGCTTGTACCAGAAGAGAAATTAAACCACAGCTGAAGAGTCAAACAGAAAGCACAGATCAGAGCAATAAACGGCAGAGTAATGAAAGGCATTTCCTCTGGCAGCAGGCATGATTCAATAAACGTGGATGGCAGCGCTGGTCCCTGCGGCCCCATCCCAGGCACAGCCCCATGAGACTGCGGCCCCTGAGCGCTCAGCCTCCTGCAGCCACGGTGCCCCCCCAGCGAGCTCCCTCCACCTGCTGCAAGCACCAGGACGCTTCCTCTGGTGGCTCCCAGCACCCACCCGGCTCCATGGGGGCTGCAGTTCTGTCCGTGCCTCTGTGTCAGGGTGCGTTTGGCCAAGGTCTCGCTTTCGGCACCCATCTTTGTGCAGGTTGGTGTTCTCCAGAGGCAGCGCTGGGACGAACCCCCCCGTGCTGAGCTGTTAACCGCAGTGTGAGCACTCGTGCTGCCCATGTGCTAGATGCAAAAGTGCTCAAAGAGGGGTTCGGGGACAAAGAGCCCTGGACCACCAGTGAAGCCCTGTAGCTCATATCTCAGGGACTAAAAGTTTCATCAGCACAAGGCAGTGACTTATTTCTTTATTTCCAGCACCACCTACATCAAACCCAAACGGGATTAATGAGGCTGCGTTTCAAAGACTCAGTGATGTGCACGATGGCCACAGAGCAGAGATCACTTTCCTGCTGGGTTGTGCCTTGGAACTTCCCCTCTGGTCGCACCCGTGTGTCCCTCTGTGCACACCGAGGTGGCCGGGGCGTTCGTGTGGTCCCACAGGTGTTGCAGCCCCACAGTCACCCTGCGGCACCTGAGCACCAGAGGTGAGGGAAAGCAGCGCTGGCTGCAGGGCAGTGCTGCCACCTGGGCACAGCGCCGGCCACGGGGCTGCTCCTGTGTTGCTGCTCCCCTGCCCAGTGCCATCGTGTCCCTGTCCCCACCACAGCGGGCTGTGCTGTGCCTGGTGTCAAGAGCCAGCCTCAGCCTCCAAGTGGAGTTGGGGGAGAAGGCTGCAGCCTGGATTTTGTGCAGCCATCACTTGCTTTAGGCCTTGGGGCTCAGTTTTTCTTAGAGAGGTGCCCCAAGCCTGTCAGTGCTTGAGACATTTGGACAATGCCCTCAGTAATATGCTTTAATTTTTGGTTAGCCCTGAAGTGGTCAGGGAGTTGGGCTAGATGGTCTCTGGAGGTTCCTTCCAGCTGAACTGTTCCATGCCATGCCATGCCATGCCATGCCATGCCATGCCATGCCATCCCTATGCCATCCCATCCCATCCCATCCCATCCCATCCCAATTTCCTTTGGTCTATGTGGGAAGGTTTGGTGGGAGGTTGAGCGATACAGATGACAACACACACCCTCACCAGCACCCTCACGGGACAGCTCCAAAGCAGCAGTCAGGCTCCAGGTGACGCTGCCGCCGAGGCAACATTTCCTCCATCTCCCGCAGCAATGTGAAGTAGAGAGAATTCAAGGGAGATGTTTCATGCAAGCAGCACCAGAAGGTGCAAAGTCGTACCAGAACAGACATCAAGGTAACAGGTCTGACATGAAGGTGTGAGAGCGGCTGTGATAATGCAATAGCCCCAGCACGGCCGGCAGTGGCCGGCTGCTGCCAGAAGCCCAAGCAGACTTTGCATTTGTGGCTCTTGGGGGTAACAAAAGGGCATTTCATCAGCCAGCCTGGCTCAGCCCCTTGTTTGTGCCATTTATCCACGATGTTTTTCCTCTTTTCTGCTCTCTAGGAGGAACTATGCACATGTACCAAGTGCATTTTAAAAGATTAATAATTATTTAATAAATTATTAAAAATGTGCTTTCTTGTGGTGCTGCACTGATGGATGCACTTTTGTCGTGACAAATACCCTCCTGCCAAGGTTGTCAGCACAGAGCCTCCGCCCAGAACATGTTTGAAGTGTTTGTGATTGAATTGTTGTTCTGTGACCTTCCCTACCACGGTGAGGCAGGACGGCTGTGCTTGCCCCGGTGTCTGTTGCAACATCTTTCTTCAAAGAGAGCAGGCTAAATATGAATTTTGAAAAGCAGCAGCTGAAAAGGTCAAAATGATGTTATCAGTCAGTTTAAATTCATTGAGTACAGTTCCTGCTTTTTACCAAGAAAATACTGCTGGTGGAGGAACAGCGCTAATTAAAAAGCCCATGAGATGTGACGAAACCACTTTGCAGACAACACAATGAAACATTTATCAAGGCAGAAAAATGGCAGGAGCATAAGTGACTGAGGGTAATGAATGGGTTGTCCAGTGTTGGATGAGGCTCGGTACTGAAACATAACACAGCATGTGCCGTGCAGGGGAGCCTTTCCCTTTCCCTTTCCCTGCGGTGTCAGCACGAGGATGTGACTGTGGGGCTGGCACAAACGAGGGGTGAGCTGGTGAGCCCAGCAGAGCGCCACGAGGGTCTCGCCGTGTTTTGGCCTGGTCCTAGGGCCAGGAGCACCTCTTCCATCACAGTGCCACGTCCTGGGGCTTTCTTCTGGGAAAACTGGAGAAGCAGCAATGCCGTCCTCTGTAAAATGCCTGCTGGTCACTTTGGGGTTGGTGGTCAGCAAGAAACACAAATAACCTGTCTGCCTTCCCTCTGGGGGCCCCATCAGCTCCGGGGCTGGGACCACCCCTCGCTTGTGGCTCTGCCTCGTGCCCTGCCCCGGCCGTGCTCAGGGAGGAATTCAATGAATTAACTCAGTTTGGTCGGGTGCTCTCTGGGACATGGGGCAGTGCTGTGCTGCCAGCAAGAGCTCCTTTCCCTTGCTGCACACTGCTTGGTGTCAGCATCCTTGTGGCTGTCTTTTTTTCCACCAGGTTTCCAGGATGCTCATTACCCCGGTGCGTTCAGCCAGGGCCAGGCATTTCGGCGTGCGTTTCCCAGCCCCATAGCAGCGCTGTTGGTGTGAGCGTGTTGCTGTTTTGGTTCTCTTCTCTGCACTTCCATCAAGTGTCGCTCTACTTCATTTTCATCCGTTCCCATCCTTCACTCGAGGACTCTCTGTTTCTGTGCTCCCCAAGCCGCAGCCATCTCCCCTGATGGTGCTGCTGCTCCGCCACGCTCCTGAACCATTGTGGCTCCCCTCCCGCTGCCCCCTGCTCTTCTGTGTTTGGCCTGGGGTCTGCAAGCCCCTGGCATGCTGCCTGCTGCGGTGGGCAGTGGGTGCTGAGAGCACTGCGGGTCTGCGCCCTGGTGGTGTCCCAGGGAGGGGAAACACCTGGGGGGGTCTCACTGCCACTGCTGGTAGGGAGCAGGGCAGGGCAGGGTGGGAGCGACACATGAACACGCACTGTGGAAATGACCAGCCTGCGCCAGCAGGTACATTATTTAATACCTGATTTGCCCCCAAAGTATGTGCTCATATGCCAAAATTTCCCTACCAAGATGCCTCAGAGAGGACAACCCACAAGCACCGTGGTGCTGACTGGGGGTGGGCTCGGGGTGGGCTCAGCGTGGCACTCAGCATGGCTTGCAGTGGCTCGGGGCACTGGAGAGTTTCTGGGCTCGCCTCTCCCCATCCCTACCCAGCGGTGGCTGCAGGAGCTGGGGTCGGGTGTGGGTGCTGGCTGTGGTAGCAGCCACCGCTCCGGTCACTGGCACGTGGAAACCTTCTCACGGGGTTGTTTATGAGCAGAGCGAGGGTGCTGTGCCTGGGCAGCTGCACAGCAACTGGGAGATTCTGTTTTCATCGGGATGGGAGCAAAACAAACCGTGGGTGAGGTCACTTATTTAGCTCTTATTGCAAGTCCTACAGAGTGAACCCCGCCGGGAACCTTGGAACTGCCACGCTCTCTGTGGCCAGCCCTGAGCTGTGCCTCCCTGCACCCAGAGAGCAGTGCAGACAGACAGACAGACAGACAGACGGACAGACAGACGGGGCTGTCACAGAGCTGCCGCTGCTGGGACAGAGCTGCAGGAGGGTCCTGGTTCAGCACCAGGGCTGAGCAATCCCAGTGCCCCGACACCGCCCCAGGCCTCTCGCTGTCTGGGACACAGCTTTCTCTGTGAATGGATTTTTAGATAATACCTTCTGGACTAATTAAAATTTGCTGCAGTAATTGGGAGATAACAACCTCAGCACTTATTGGAATATGAAGCTTAACAGCCTGATTATTACATGATTAAATTTCCACTGGCTATTAGAAATTTCAGGCATAATGCAAATTATGACACTTTCAACTTTGCAGAATATTGAATTGCTGAAAGACCTGGAGCCACCAAGTGTCCCCTCCACTGGGGACGGGAAGCATGAGCACAAGAGTAACAGGGCCATGGTGGCCTCCCCTCCCCATCCCCATCCCCATCCCCATCCCCATCCCCATCCCCATCCCCATCCCCATCCCCATCCCCATCCCCATCCCCATCCCCATCCCCATCCCCATCCCCATCCCCATCCCATCCCCATCCCCATCCCCATCCCCATCCCCATCCCATCCCCGTTCCCGTCCCCGTCCCCGTCCCCGTCCCCGTCCCCGTCCCAGTCCCCATCCCAGTCCCCATCCCTGCCCTTCATAGGGAACTGAAGCACCTCAGGCTGCCAGGTGGGGTGAAAGCCAAACAGGCTGGGAGCCTGCAGTTTTAGAGCCCTTCAGGTCCCATCATGGGAGCTGCTAAATGTTTCCTAAGACAGGTGAAGGACATTATTCATCATTTCCTAGGGCAATGTCCATCATCTCTTGGGGCCATATCCATAATCTCCTGGGACAATATCCATCACCTCTGGGGACAATGTCCATCATCTCCTGGGACGATGTCCATTATCTCCTGGGGCCATAGCCATCATCTCCTGGGACAATGTCCATCACCCTTGGGGACAATATGCATCTTCTCTTGGGGACAGCTCAAGACAGCATAGGGTCAGGTCCTGGACGGGTTTGTCCATCAGCCTCCCACATGCAGCCCATCCTGCAAATGACACGGGGAGAGGGGATGTGCAGGGGCACCCCCACGCTGCTGCGGGCTCTCTGAGCCGCTGTGCTGCAGTCACAGCTCCTGCCCCGTGAGGGTGCTGCCTGGCAGTGCCCGCTCAGCTCTGCCACCCCGTGTGCCCGTGGCAGAGGTGTTGCTGCTGCTGGTGTCCCTGCACTGCCACTGCTGGAGCACAGAGACTCGGCGTGGTTCCTGCGTGGGGACAACGCTCACAGAGGGTCCTGAGAACTCTCCCACTTCTCATGCTGTCAGATGGTAAGGCTGAACGTGGAGTTTCACGCCAAAGGTCTCTCTAGCCCTGCAATCCACCAGGCATGGCCCCTGAGGAAGGATCATGAACAGGGCAGGCACGTGCAGCTTTAGGCTTTTTAGGATTAGAACTGGAAGAGACCTGCAGAGACGCTTAGTCCGCCTGCCTGACCACTTCAGGGCTAACCAAAAGTTAAAGCACTAATGCTGGCGTTGTCCAAATGCCTCTTGAGCAGTGACAGGCTTGGGACACCAACGACCTTGCTAGCAGCCTGTTCTGGTGCTTCTGTCCTCACAGTAGAGGAAAATGTCCTAGTGCCCTGTCCAACCCTCCCGTGGTGCAGCTCAGTGCTGTTCCTGCGTCCTGCCATCGGCTGCTGGGGAGCAGAAGCCAGCAGCTCCCCTGCACTCCCCTCCCAGGAGCTTCCCCAGGCTTCTGTCCGCTCCAGGCACCTCCTGAGCCCATCGCAGCCGATACGCTCCCTGCGGGCAGGGTGCCGGAGCAGAGCACGGCCCTCGCTGTGTCACGGGCTCTCCATTCCCTGCAGGTTTGCTCCCTGCAGGCTGCCTGGCTGTGCCAGGGCACCGGGGCGCAGCCACAGAAAGCAGGGCTTTCTGCTCAGCCCCTGCATGAGGAAGATGCTCTCCCCGGTATCTGACGGGGGTTCCCCTGCTGCCTCTTGCACTGCCCCAGCCCCCAGTTTTGGGGTTCCCAGGCAGCAGTGATGACTGCATGCCTGTCTGACTATGCACACCCCATGTCCCTGCTCTGTGGGGCTGCATCCAGCTCCAGATGGGACCCATGCCCTGGTGACCCTGCCCCATGCCTGGATGCACACACAGCATCTCCAGCAGGGACTGGTGCCCGAGATTGGTTTTGCACGTGAATTTGGGGCTGTTCTTCCTCACATGCATCACGTTGTGCTTATGCAGACTGGCTCTCATCTGCAGTCGTGAAACCTGCTGTCCTGCAGGATCCCTCTGCAGTTCCCAGGATTGTTCCTCCTCTGCGCCACCCTGAGCTACTCAGGCTGACTGTAAATTAGCAGATAATGAAGTAGGAGAAGAACAGTATGTGTTAAGAGGAAAAATCAGATATCAGCAGAAAATGCAAAAATAAAAACAAACCCCAGAACAATAATGTGCTGTGATTAAGCTGCTTAAAGAAGTGCAAAAAAATTGCAATGAAAATGAAAACAAGTGGTGTTTACAGCAAGCACCAGAAGTAATTACACCAAAAGCACCAAAAACTGGTGACATTTTTAACTCTTAGAGCAAACCAAGAGTGCCATTTGAAACAGAACACAAGTTAACATTGTGCTTGAACAAGCCAGTTTAAACATGCTGAATTAACTAATGAGAAGGTTTGGCTCTTAAAATTCCTCTTTAAAGCGCTGCCCTCACAGTGCCTGTGTTCACACTGGTGCAAAGAGGCAGCCAGGGAGAACCAGAGGCTGCTGAGGGCTTTGGGGAGGATTTGCCGTGGGCAGAGGCGGAGCAAGGAGCCCACAGGCACAGTCCCAGCAGCAGGCTGGGTGCTGCAGCCCCCTTAAAACATGAAATTATGGCTCTAATTTCACCAAGCCCACCACTGTGACCTGCTGTGTGCTGGGGAGGGTGCTGTCAGGACTGCCAGCAGGCACCCTCCAGCTCATGGGAGCATCTCTGCACCACGCAGGTGTGCCTGGAAAATGACTTCTGCCGAACCGTCATTGCGGCGGTGCTGTGTCTCACGGAGGGGCTCACCAAATACATTCATCTTGTAAGTAATAATTACAGAGGCACGCGTCTCCTTCTGGCTGCTCTGCATCTGCCCTGAGTCAAGCTGAGATTTCTGTGTTGCCCAGGCAGAAATAAGGACAGGTTTTTGAAAAACAAACCTCAGAAGGAAGGGGGCTGCAGCCCCCCTTGGCTCAAGGGATGCTGTGGGGGGATGCAGCCCCGTATGCTGCTGCCCTCGGTCTGCACCCAGCAGAGAGCAGGGCTTCGTGTTCAGCACGAGTCACATGTGTGCAGTTTTACAAAACTCTTCTCATGTACGCTGTGGAAATATCTGCTGCAGGTAATTCGCCACCTGCCAGGGCAGCAGTTCACACACGGCTGCATACCACGAGGCTTCCCCTGTGGGGCTGTCGTGTTGCCACACCATCCACTTTCTGTGGATTCAGGTGTAGATATTTATGGCCCCACGCACTGTGCTGATCACAGAATATCCCGAGCTGGAGGGGACCCAGCAGGGTCACGGAGCCCAGCTCCTGGAAGGTGCAGTGAAAGCAGAAAGCAAAGCGCAGGGGGGCAGCCCTCTGACAGCCACCAGAGCAATGGGGAGCCCCCTGTGGGAGGTTTTGGGCTGCCCCCTGCCCTTGGCCTCCCTCCTGCAGGCAAACACCTCGTCACCCACATCGGGGCCTGCTGCCCTCTCGTGTGTCAGCCTGGGCTCCGGGATGATTTGGAAGGTGCTGGTTTGCCTCATTTATCCAAAATGTGTGAGTGTCTCAGCTCCCAGCCCTCTGCTGGAAGGGAAGGGCTTGGGTCCCTTTTTGGGACACAGCTGGGGCAGATTCAAGCAGATTTTTGGCATATTGGCAGACACACTGGGTCTACCGAATCAGCCACAGGACTGTGTTTTAAGAGAGCTGCTGAGGACCCAGGGCAAGGTGTTACCTTTGGGACTACGTTGGGACCACTGCATACACCTGAGCTTGATTCACACCCGAGCCCCATCTGCAGACTGGTCCTTGCTGGCTCCCAGTGTGCTGGGGAAGGGGAGGCGATGGAGGAGCAATCCCATGAGCTCTGCATACCCTGGGGGTGTCAGCAGCTGGCCACAGCAATGGACTCCTGGTGTTGGTGCCTGAGCTGGCCAGATGAAGGCTCTGCTTTTGGAGCTCTGCTGCTTCTCCCCTCCCAGTACGCTGCCCCAGGCACCGTGCCCAGGGATGGGGGGCTTGGTCTGTGGGCAGCCGTCGGGGCGAGGGCTCAGCTCCGCAAACCTGCACCACTGCAGCACCTGGACGCTGGCTCCACCTCACGCTTTTTCCCCGTTGAGTGTCATGTCTGGGAGCCTGCTGTGCATGAGACAGAGAACCTGGGTGGCGACCTGCCTGAGCAAGAAGGACTGCTTGGTCGGGCTGAGGCAGGTGGAGGCTTAGCATGAGCCAGGAGCCAAAAAATCCACATCCCAGAAAATGCTGGGGTAGGGAGCACAGCTTAAACTGCAAGCCAAATACGTGGTTGAGATTAAAAGCAGAAGGACAAAGAAAAAATGTTTTTATCATCAGCCACAAGGTCTAAACACTCTGATGTCTTGCATATTAACGTAACCATGACTGTCACATAATAAAAAATGCCAGATGTCACGAGATTTGTGAGAAGTTCCCACAGTTTGATGGCCTCCCACCTCGCCCAGGAGGGCTGTGCTGGCTGTTCCGTGGGATGGCTGGAGGACAGCCACGGCCTCAAGACAGGCAGATACACCCATTATGATGAGAGCAAAGGCAAACCTCTCTTTATTCCATGCACCCACAAATTCTGCCAGCTCCCACCCACAGCACATTGCCCTTCCTCCACGTGGGAAGCAGTTACTATTTCAGGATTATTATTTGTAGCTCGGAGGTTTTCTCCTCTCTGCACTCCCCTCTGCTTCCTTGGCCAGGTGGATTTGCTTCCAGCACCCATACTGTTAACTGTCAGATCTGCGTTTAATCACCTGTATCTGGAAGCACCAGAAGAGAAGAGCCCTGTGTCTCTCCCTTGGCTCTAAGCATCCTCCAGGGATGGGCAGGAGGGGATGGCAGCCCTGCTCAGGTCTAAGACATTGCCGCTGCAGAGCCCCCAGCATCACCTGCAGCAGCTCCTCCTTCCCGTCCCGGGACCTGCAGCCTGATGAGATGTCCCCATCCGTATAGTGGCCCCATGGCTCACTCACAGCCTGCCCTGTGGCGAGCTGCAGTTTGAGCATCCCTGTGTCTCTCCTGTATTTCTCCTCTTTTTTCTCTCCTCTTTCCTCTGCCCAGGCTTGACCAGACCTGGCTCAAGTTCTCTCTGCTCCCTGCCCCATCTGGCCTTGGTCCTTTGGTGCCCTGGGACCTGGGGGTGGGTGCTGGCCCCTGCAGCCTGGTCCTTCCCTACTGCACTTGTCCTGGCATTAATTCACTTGGTCAAACAGGAAGCCCAACCCTCAGATTTTTTGTTTTCTCCCACCAGTGACCTGGAATGGATCCGGCAGCTTTCAGCCTCCTTTGCCCTCCTCCATATGGGGACCGTGGGGCAGCAAATCTGTTGTATGGAGTCAGCCCAGGGTCCAGCCAGCTCTGCACAGGCTCTCTTGACATTTACATCATGCTGGGTTTCTGCTGTGAATGCTAAAAATCAAGTTCAGCGGAGACAGGGACTCACCCCAGCGAGTGCTAAGTCCTGCTGGGATCTGTTGTTTCTTATGCTGTGCTTTATTTTCTTAGGTGTTTAAAAACAGAAGATCAAAGCCCCCCGTGGCAGCTGCCAGTCACACAGGCTCCAGACCAGGGATGCTCGTCCTTGTTGGCGTCCCAGGCATGGAGCAGTCTCATCTCAATTTCTGTCCCTTTTGGCTGCAGGTGTATCACTGCACTTCCTGATAACCTGTTATCTGTCATGCCTTCATACCCTTAGCCTCCCCACTCCAGTGGGCACCTATTGCCTCCTGTGCCTGCTCTCAGGGTCCCCCAGTCCCCTGGGTGCCCATCTCCAGGTAATTTTCTCCTCTTTCACCCAGTGCTTTGCTGGGCACAGCATTCACACATGTTCTTCTGGCCATTGCCCATGTAGTTTTTTCCCCTGTGCTCTCACAGAGTTAAAACACACAGATTGGTCACACAGTGATGTGTACACCCTGCACACCACGCAACCTATGACCCTTGTGTGCGGGCTGACTCTGCTTGGGTAACATTTGGGTGATGCAGGAGCTGGAAGTGACTGCACCAACAGCCCTGGCTGGAGGTGCAGTGTTCCAGAGCCTCGGTCACACTGCGGGACCCGACCAAAGCTGTGACCACAGCTGAGCTGCAAGGCTGAGCCTGCGTGGGCGCTGCATGGCACGGGCAAGGCTCTAGCCTGGAGAGTGAGCGGGGCATGCACCCAGCGTCAGGGGGGCTCCAGAACATCATTGCTGAGGGATGTTTGTGCTGTTGTGCTGGAATCAGCTCAGGCAATGACAATGGAAAATGGGTTGCTAAAATTAACTGTGTGGCAGGGACATTTTTTTCCCTAACAAAGGACTCAAACCACTGTACTACCAGATAAGATGGCAAAGAGTGAGAGACAGAGACAAAGCCATGAACCACAGCCAGAGATTTCAGCTGCTGATGTCATGGAGGCAAGAAATTCCTGCTGCTTCTGAAGATGTCAGTGCCTGTGTGCTTTTACTGAGCTTCAGCTCTGCTGTGGGATAGATCAGCAGTGATAAGGATGCTGCTAAAAATAATGGCTTCCTAACCTGGGATACATATTTGGTCGTTATTAAGTTTGTATCTTTTGGTGAGAAAATAAACCCTTAATATTATAATGTGGGAGCTGCTCATGATGGGATGCACCGCAAACCAGGACATGGGAAGCCTCCCCCAGACCCTTGGTTCTGCAGAGACCTGCTGTGCTGCTGTGCTGGTGTCACACCAACTGCCTGCCTGTGGTGTGGGGGCCAGGGCTGTGCTGGTGGCTTTGGGAAGGGGAATTCATGCATCAGGACTCCCAGCCTGGGCACGGCCACCCCCTGCCTCCTGCTGCTCTGCTCTGCAGGGCCCTATATCTGCTGGAAGGTCCTGGTGCTTGCCTTGCCTCCACGACTTCGCTGTGACTCAGGGCAAGGGGGATCCTACTGCTCCTGTGCAAAGCTCCCAGCTTGATGCAACACAAACTCTTCCACCAAGGCTATCAGGGCCCTTGCAGCACCTTTCCCCTTTGTGCCCTGTCTCTCCTGAGGACCTTGGGTTTTACTCTGGGGGATATTGCCGGCAGTGGTTTGGGTAGTGGAAGCCAGGGTTGGTGAGTGCCCGCTCTGCTCCTACAGCATGCCAGGTGTCTGTGCTGCAGCTGATGCCCAGTGACTTTGGTGCTGCCACCACTGAATGGCAAGGTCCGTGCAGGGCCCGGGAGCCGCCCACCCACCTTTGGGCTTGTGCTGCTTTGTGCTGAGCTTCTTGCAGCCCGAGATGTCCTCTGTCAGGTTTGTGCTTCAGCAAGTGACCTGGCTGCTTGTCACCACGGCAGGCACCGTGTAGCACCGCTCCCAGCGCAGCGCTGCTTTCCAGCTGGGTCCTCCTCAGCTTCTTGTGTCCCTGACAGTGGAAATGCCTTGAAGTGGAACAGGATCAGCAAGCAGATGATTTCCGATGCCCATCTTCTTTCCAGTATTTCTTACCCAAGCAGCCATCTGGGCTGTGTTATCTGAGCATCATTAGTTATTGCTCAGGTCTGAGATACAATCAGGTTTGTCCTGCGTGAGGGTGATCCATTAGGAGCCTTTCTTGGTAGTGTTCAGAAATGATCCCCAGGCCGTGTTTACCCTGCTTGTTTCGTGCAGCACTGGACAAACATTGGCACTGTGAACACAGCATGCTGCTTGCAGTGCTCCGGAAGGCAGTTTCTCCCTCCTCTGTGCTTTTGTCCCCATCCAGTCACTGGAGGGGAAAGGAATCATCCAGGTGGCTCGGGATGTGTACCCAGTGCCCTCCGGTCTCAGCGTGACGCAAGCTGTCACCATTCGCCTGGAGCTACCTGGGTTACCTGTGTCCTCGTGGCACATTACGAGTGGCCACCACCGCACCCTGGCTCTGCAGGCACAGCTACGCTGCTGCAGCCCGTGGTGGGACAGCGGTGCGTGGGATGGCTCGGGGACACAGCAGCACTGATGTACATGGCACCGGCGTGCCCCAGCACGACTCTTACTCTGACACCCCATTTTCAGTGCTGTGGCTTTCCTTGTGGGGCATGGGAGTGCTGGGGTCTGATTCCCAGGCTCAGGAGCCCCGAGGGATGATGTCTGTGGTAGCAGCCCTGTCCTCTATGTGGCCACTGTCAGAAAGAAACCACCAAGGAGGCAAGCAAGGGAATGCAGCAGGTTGGGATGGGCTTGGATGGGAAAGGAGCAGGCTGAGCACTGCTCACCTTTCATGGATGTGAATAAAAGGCTGTGACTGTGCCTGCCGGGGACTTGAGGCTGGACAGGAGCCCAGCAGGGCCCCGAGGTCTGGAGGGCCTGGAGCACCTCTGCCGTGAGGAGAGGCTGCGAGAGCTGGGCCTGGCTCCGGGGGAGGCTCTCGCCAGGGGTGCCCAGGGCCAGGAGCAGAGGCCCCGGGCCCAGCCTGGAGCCCAGGAGGTGCCCTCTGGGCCCCAGGCAGCACTGCTGTGCCGGGCGGGTGCCGGAGCCCTGGCACAGGCTGCCCAGAGAGGGGCTGGGGGCTCCTCCTCTGCTGGCCCCAGGCTGGGGCTGGGGCAGGGCTGCAGCTCTGACAGCAGGAGGGCAGTTTGGTGCCTGCTGCCATGGGGGACCCCTGCAGAGCTGTCCTGCTCTGATCCCCTGCCCGGGGGCTGCTCACACAGCGGCTGCCAGTAAAGCCTGCAGGAGGCAGCCTCGGTGCTGCCTGGGGACGGGGTCCAGCAGCTCAGCCTTGCCCCCAGCTCTCTGTGGCTCCTGGCTGGGTTGGGCCCCGCTGGGAGGAGGACAGAGTTATCTGCAGGCATGGGCAAGAGTGAGACTAATGGCAGGAGGGGAGGAAGAGGCAGATGCAGCCATGGCCACAGCACCCATGCAGGTGAGGGACGGTGCCGCTGCGTGATGCTTTGCTGGTGCTGCATGAATAAAAGCTTCATGTCATCAGCTGGCTGCTTTCGATAGTGCACAACTGCTGTTTTGTACCTTTGCAGCTCGTGGTAAGGGTGGTGATAAATGTGCCATGGCAGTTTGTGAGTGCCGAGGTCAGAACAGACTGAACTTCTGGTTACAGCCCTGCCCTCCAACCCAGCATCCGCTCGCTCTCGCTGCGTGCTCTCCACCTCGTGCAGGCAAAACTCTCATCGGGAAGATGATCCTGAAAGCAAAAATAGCATCTCTGGAGCACCGGTGCTGTTGTTTCTCTGCATCTTTGTTCTCTTGACCTCAAGGATGTGCAGTGTTTGCTGCTGAGCTATTATGAGCTGTGAGCATCATGTTCTGCCTCCCCTCGCTTACTGTGCTCTTCTTCCATGGAGAAAACACTTAAAGGTTAAATACATACTAGTGGTCACTCAGGGAGTTTCTGTAGCTGAAAAGGCAAACATAAAACAAACACCATGCGTTTGGGAAAGCTCTGAGTGAGGATTTCAGCGTTGCTCCCCAGAGCAGTAAAGCCCAGCTTTGGTGTTGGAGCAGGAGACAGGGCTCCTCCTGAGCATCTTTTCAGGTGTGAATGATTCCCCTCCCTATAGAGAAAATGTGTAAAAGAAACATCAAAAGCACCAGCATCAGCCCAGTGGGGTTCTCCTTAGCTGGGGCTGTGCCACAGCAGAGGGACCAAGTCTCACCCAGGGCAGTGTTGTGATTTCTGGGCTCATGGCACACCGTGGAGTGGGAAGGAAAGCGTCACACGCCTGCTGTCCCTGCCTTGTGATCTGCAGGTGCTGGGAGGAAAAAAGACTGTGCAATAAATAGTAATAATTAAAAATCCTTCCAAACAATGGGCTGTGTTAGTGTAGCTGGTGGGAACCAGCTGAGCCCTGCCTGGGAAAGTGAGCAGGTGAGGCTGCTGAGCGAGGGCAGGGAACATGGACTGTGCCGAGCCTGTCTGTCCTCCTCGTCCTCCTTGCTCTCAAGCTGCCAGCCTTGCTCCTGTCCCCACAGCCCTGCTGCAGGGCAAAGCTGCAGTGAAGGTGGGAGGGTGTGAAGGGGGGGGGGTTCGGAGCAGTAGATCGGGGCCTTCTGGTAGGTGCTGTGCCCCTGGGCTGTCCACAGTCCAGGGTGAAAACCGGGGGGCTGCAGAGATGCTCCAGTGCATCAGAGGCAGCCCCCAGGAGAGGTCTGAACCCTCTGGGGCCCAAGCCACGTGCTGATCTTCACTGGTCAACGTGCCCATGTGTGAGGTTGTGCCATGCCATCGGGGAACAGGACAGAGCAGCCAGGCTGGAAGCCGAGGAGCTGTGGCAGTGCTCGCAGGCTGCTTCCCAAGCCTGATGAGTCAGAGCTCGCTGCAACGTGTTCTGCACACCGGAGGTACCCCAGCGAACAGTACGAGGGTCCAAGCAGGGCTGCACCAGGATGCATGTGCCTTGGAAACCGATCATGTCCTGGGGGCTGGTGTCCCCAAGTCATGGCAGGCTGTGGAGCCCCCTCACCCCCTCTTCTTGTCCCCCACCACAGCACTGCATCGCGGCTGGAGCCTTGGCTGCCATGGTCCCACTGCAGCAGGGTCTGTCCCTGAACGTGGGCCGTGGGTCTCCATGGGCTGCTGGCTCTGCAGCATTTCTTACCTCACAGAGACCTCTAGAGTCCACTCTCCTGAGCACTCAGCGTTTCTCCAGATTGGTACACACGGTGCTGGCTGCAGAGGCTGCAGCACTCACAGAGCAGCTCTTCAGCCCTGCTCTTGGTCCAGCCCCTTGTGGCCCAGACCCAGGGGGCCCCACAGATGTCCCTGTGCATGATCCATGCAGGGACAGCAGGGGACATGGAGCCTCCCCTGTGTGCTCACCCTCAGGGCACCATCTGCTCCAGGGCCCTGACCCTGTTCCTGGGCCCTTGCCCCATCCCCTGTCCCCACAGTGCTGGATTCTGGGACAGGGAGCATTGTCCCAGGAGCAGCCCCAGAGGATCCCAGAGTGCTTGGAGGCACCCCTGGGTGCTGCTGCTCACCCCCTGCCCCAGCAGGGCCCCGCGGAGCCGCTCGCCCAGCCCCATGTCCCAGTGGCTGCTGGAGCCCCCGCGGAGGAGCCCCCAGCCCCTCTCTGGGCAGCCTGTGCCAGGGCTCCGGCACCCGCCCGGCACAGCAGTGCTGCCTGGGGCCCAGAGGGCACCTCCCGGGCTCCAGGCTGCACCCGGGGCCCCCTGCCCCGGTGCTGGGCACCTTTCCAGTGCCCACAAGGGAGTGGGATGCAGCACGGCTGGGCAGGTGGGGGCTATTCCAGGACTCCCGGCCACTTGCTGTGCTGCAGCTGCTGGCACTGAGCATGGGGAAGCAGCGTCGGTAGAGCAGGTGGCTGGTGAATGGATGTATCTGAGGGCAGGAGAGGCAGAGCTCGCCTGTTCGTGGTGCAGGAGCAGCACGTCCCTCTGACTGTGGCACCCTGGTGCTTGCTCTCCACTGGGAAATGGTGGCTCTGGAATGGCAGCTGTTGTTCCTGGCTGTAGAAGAGACTGATACCCACCCTGGAGGAAACCCAACTTGTGGCATGGTTGGCTTGGCATAATGCAGATTCCTTCCTAAAATGAGGAGTGAGGGGAATCTGAGTGGTGCATGTTGAAATGCACAGTGCATACGAAGAGAGACAAAAGCATTTTTTCTAATTCTGGGCATGTCTCCCTTTGAAAATCTCCATGAGTACTGTGTTTGTTGTGACCTGCTACTGCCCTCCCAGGAGCCCAGGGCCTCCCCTCCACCCCAAAGCCATGGGGAGGCATTACCTGGCTGGGGAGGAGAGGTGCCTGGAGGGGGCAAAGGGTCCTGAAGGGATGGGGTGGGTCAATGTCCATGCAGGGATCTGCTCAAGTGTTGTCTTCTCTGGCAATAAAGCCTTTCAGACGAAGTGTGATAAGCAGGATATATTCATTTCCTGCTCTGGAAGATCCCACCAAAGATAAAGGGCTTTTAAGGTGAAACTTGCTTCGTGATGCCAAGGTCTTGGGAAGGAAGCTGGGCACACAGCCCTGCTCTGCTCAGCCCTGGCAAGGCTGGAAGGGCCTTGATTCCCCCAGCATGATGCCAGCTGATGGCCTCTGCAAAGCTCTGTGCCCCAGAGGAGCTGCAGAGGCTCCGATGTCACCTCCATCCCCATGTCTCAGGATGTGCAGGGTCTCAGGCTGCCCAGGCTCCATCCGCAGTGAAGCAGTAAGCAGGGACTTTGCCTGGACCCGGGCACGGGAGGGATGAGGGGATAATCCCAGACTGGCACATCCCAGAGAGGCAGCAGCATCACCTGTGCTCTGTGGGAGCATTGTCCCCAGACCGTGCACCTCACCAGCTGCTTGTTGCTCCTTGGTAAGGTGAACCTGCCATGTGTGCTTGGAAGACCTCCTGCACGTGCAGGTGCCAAGGTGCAAGGCATGGTCTGATGGGAGAGTGATCAGCGTTACCAGAGCAGCCAGCGGGAACGGGCACATTGCTGGCACAAGCCCTCCTGGACACTGAGCTGTTCAGGAGCCTTGGAGCATTCTGCAGAAATGGGGTCTCCTTGGGACATCCTCAGGTGCCACACTCTGAGGTCCTGCTTAGAGCAGGGCAGCAGCTGGGACATGGCAGGAGGTGCTCGGTGCCCCCGTCCCTACACCCAGGGGCCAGCAGCAGCCGGCGGCAGCACAGCCCTGCCTGGTGGGGCTGACCCCTCCCAGCCCTGGTGGTCCTGGAAGCCCCTGCCCAAACTGGGAATTGCTGCAGTGCTCCAGGAGCAGACCCCTCTTCCTTAGCAAACGCCAGCAGCAACTCGGCAGGACTGAGCGTGGCGTTACTGACGGCGTGCACAGCGCACAGAGCTTGCCGGGTGTTCTCCGGGTGGATGAGGTGCGCAGCTCCTGCCCGGTTACCTTTTGTTCTGAGCCTGAGACACCACAGCAGTGAAACGGAGCAAGACACTGCTAAATGATGGATGCTCCACTGCAGGCCAAGAATTCACACTCCTTGGTCTCATCCAAAAAAATACAATTACTCATTTTGCTTTGGTTCTGGGTGGAAAGAAATAATCAGTTCATAGAGTCCTATGAGTTCAGGCCCATTTTTCTGCAGCATTGATGGATCTTGGACATGTTGGTTGCAGGCAATATCTGACTTTAAAATAATCTTTTATTATTATTATTATTTTGCATCCTTTGAACAGAACTGTTGTTCCAGCTCCTTCTTTGCAACCATCATGTACTTAAAAATGACTTTGCAGTTACGGTGTATTATAAATGATGCAGTCCTGGTGTATCTGGGTTTCCAGTTGGTGCCAGTTCAGTCCAGCAGTTCAAGCTGGGCAGAAAGCTCTGCATCCTTTGCTGTTTTGCAATGCAATCAAGCCAGCTTGGTGCTTGCGGCCACTCTCA
This sequence comes from Anas platyrhynchos, assembly GCF_047663525.1. Lineage (NCBI taxonomy): Eukaryota > Metazoa > Chordata > Aves > Anseriformes > Anatidae > Anas > Anas platyrhynchos. The sequence goes on along the minus strand of NC_092587.1, from coordinate 207,201,195 downwards.
GGCTTTGTAGATCATTGACCAAGGGCTGGAGCCTGAGGGAGGAACCCCTCCCACAGAGGCACGGGGCATGGGAAGCAGAGCTCAGAGCCTATTTTGGGAGGTTTCACCAGCACAACAAGACGGTGGCTGCTCCATGGGGGACACAACATGACCTGGGCACCAGCGCCCTGGCTGCAGGCACGCAGCCAGCTCTGCTGTCAGCCTGCAACACAGCCTGTGCCTGGGCAGGGAGAGCATGGAAACACTCACAATGCAAATGACGGAGAAGCAGGAAATGTTTTGACTCACCTCAAGAGCGTTACCTGTGGTTAATCTTTAATGCACTTGCAGTTTAAATGCCCACAAGCTGCCAGGCTGATGCTCCTGCTGTGGCTCAGGATGGGGAAGGTCCCTGCTGCCCCGTACCTGTTGGGGCTGAGCTCCCCAGTTGTGCTGGGGCTGCTGGGGTGAGTTGTTTTGTGCTCACATCGGCACCTGGGACACCGCATCCCTGTTTGGCAAGAACCAGAGGCAGTGAATTGGCAGGTGAGAGAAATCTGTTTCCATACCACTGAAAGGGGAGGCGTAAGGGCTTGCTGAACTGCTTTGACCATATGCATTCGGGCACCAGCAGGTGCCCAGGAATGTTCCCAGGCTCATTTAATTTACTATTCTAGATCTATCCTACCTTTATCTGTCTCTGTTGAGTTATTACTGTGTTCAGTTCTGGGGACCCCTGCACTAGAAGGACATGGATGTATTAGAACGAGTCCAGAGGAGGCCACAAAGATGATCAAGGGGCTGGAGCACTTCTCCTACAAGGATAAGCTGAGGGAGTTGGGGTTGTTCTGCCTGGAGAAGAGAAGGCTCCAGGGAGACCTTTTAACAACTTTCTAATACCTAAAGGGAGCTACTGGAGAGCTGGGATGGGACTTTTTGTCAGGGAACATAGTGATAAGACGAGGGGGGTTAGTTTAAACTAAACTAAAAAAGGGTAGGTTTAGATTAGACTTAAGGAAGAAACTCTTTGCCATGAGAGTGGTGAGGCACTGGAGCAGGTTGCCCAGAGAAGCTGTGGATGCCTCATCCCTGGAAGTGCTCAAGGCCAGGTTGGATGAGGATTTGAGCAACCTGATCTAGTGGGAAGTGTCCCTGTCCATGGCAGGGGGTTGGAATTAGATGATCTTTAAGATCCCTTCCAATCCAAACCATTATATGATTCTATGATTCTACATGACTTTAGTAATGGAAGAAGTAGTTGTCTAAATATTCATGACGTGCTAGAGGTCTCTACTGACTGATGTTTTCATTGGACTTCTGGCTCAGAGGACAACTTCCTCATGAAAATGCTGAGAAACACCAACATGTCATGCACTCAGATACCCACAGTTGGAATAAAAACAAAACCCTCTGTAAGTGTGTCTGAAGATGGAAGGTTTAGCTTTGGTCCAAATCAAATCAGTTTTCATAGAATCACAGCATGGTTTGGGTTGGAAGGGACCTTAACAATCATCTAGTTCCAACCTGCCTGCCATGAGGATGCTGTCCTTTAGATCAGGTTGCCCAGGGCCTCATCTGCAGTTTTTGGCTCTGTAATTCCTGTGGGATGAGCAGAAGGTACCCTTGTTAAAAACAAAGCACTTTGCATCATTTGCAAATAGACAAACATGCTTCTATGTTGGAAATTCAGGAAGAAACAAGTCCAGCAGAAGTTTGAGAGGTGATAGCTGTATGTCAGTCACACCCAAGACACGTAACCATGTTGGAGCGAGCACAGTTTTTATTCCAGTTTTAACATTTTCTACAAGGAGTTCTCAGAAATGAACTACCCACTGATCTGAACAGATCAAGACACTGTTATTTTGTCTGCCTGAAGGAACACACACTACAACGAATCTGAGCATAGCCCACAGGCTGTGACTGGGCAAATAACAGCAACTTTACAAGTCTTTTTGTAATAGTGCATAAAGCAGAGATAGATAGGACCTGGCCTGTTGCACAGTGCAAGAGGCGGGACAGAGATGTTTTTCTTGCAGACACAGTTCATGAGGTTGATGGGGAAGAACGAATAGATCCCTCCATACAGCAAAATGCACCAAGCGAGGCCCTGGCCTCATGAACAGCTCAGTTGCAATTAGGACATTGCATGCAGTTTTTAACATGCCTGGAGGTGGGCATGGGCTGGCTTGCCAGGCATTTATCCTGTTGTCTTTCTTGTAGATAGCAGAATCATACTGACAGTGGGCACAGCAGCACCATGTATGAGCTCAACGAAAGCAGCTTTGATCCCATCACCTTCGTCCTGACAGGCATCCCAGGCATGGAGGAGTCCCACATCTGGATCTCTGTCCCCTTCTGTCTGATGTACATCACTGCAGTGTTCAGCAACTCCGTCCTCCTCTTCGTCATCATCACGGAGAGGAGCCTCCACGAGCCCATGTACCTATTCCTCGCGATGCTGGCTGTTTCTGACCTCATGCTTTCGACCACGACAGTGCCCAAGATGCTGGCAATCTTCTGGTTCAGTGCCAGAGAAATTTCGTTCGATGCCTGCATTACCCAGATGTTCTTCACCCACTTCAGCTTCATTGTGGAGTCGTCTGTCCTGCTGGCCATGGCATTCGACCGCTACGTTGCTGTGTGCGACCCCCTGCGGTACTCGTCCACGTTAACGCCCTCAGTGATTGGGAAGATAGCGGTGACTGCCGTGGTCCGGGGCTTCTGCATCATGTTCCCACCCATCTTCCTGCTGAAGCGGCTGCCCTACTGCGGGCACAACATCATGCCCCACACCTACTGCGAGCACATGGGCATCGCCCGCCTGGCCTGCGCCGATATAAGAGCCAACGTCTGGTACGGGCTGACGACGGCGCTTCTCTCCTCCGGCCTGGATGTCGTGCTCATCGCTGTCTCGTACGTGCTCATCCTCAGGGCTATTTTCCGGCTGCCATCCCCAGAGGCCCGTCTCAAAACCCTGAGCACCTGCGGCTCCCACCTCTGTGTGATCCTCATGTTCTACATGCCCGCCTTCTTCTCCTTCCTCACGCACCGCTTCGGCCACCACATCCCGGGGCACGTCCACATCCTCCTGGCCAACCTCTACGTGGTGGTCCCACCGATGCTCAACCCCATCGTGTACGGGGTGAGGACGCGGCCGATCCGGGAGCGCGTGGTCCGCCTCCTCTGCCCCGCCGGGCAGTGCCCCTGCCCCAGCCGGGGGGGCCTCTGCTGAGCATGGCAGAGGGAAGGGGGGCACAGGATGGGGCCTGGGCTGCAGGGCCAGGAGCTCTTCTCACCCTGGAGGAACAGACTTGCCTAAGAGGTTCTGGAGAAGCGGAGGGTGATGGGGTTTCTGGAAACAGGAGCTTGGCTCATCAGGCTGTCCATTGCTATTGGTTTCTCCTAAAGAAGCTGTCCCTGAGTGCTTCATCTGGCAGAGACTGGGGCAAACAGGTCAGGCGAGGAGCATCAAGACTCGTGCTTGCTCATTTACCGTTGCCTTGTTTTGTTTGCTGTCCCACAGCTTCATTTCTGTTTGCTCCTTCACTTGTTAGTGCCTAGACCGTGAGCACCTCGCTGCTCATCAGAGCGGAGCCTGGGAAGCCACCCAGCACAGGGTGGTCACAGCGCTGCTTGCCGTGGCGGATAACGATCTGCCCTCCTGTCCTCACAGGCACAGCTTGCATTGCCCCAGGACCTCCCACTACTGAACGTGTTTACACGCTGAGAGCCCTGAGAGGTCTGGATGGGCTCTATTGTGTTTAAAGGAAACATCCATTAAACCATAATGTCCAAAACTGGATTCAAGGCTCTAGTATGGACTGCAGAGAGACAGTGGTCTCCCACACCCCACACATCCCATAGGAGCATTTCTCTCTTTACAAAAACATTGCACTGTGCAGAGCCCAGAGTGAGGTACAGCACACTTCGAGATCCTTTCCTGCCCGTCCTGCAGTCTGAGGACCCACCACGTTGTTGCAGTATGTTCAATTTATCCTTGAACACCAAAAGAGCTTTGCTGAACTTTTTGTTGTTCCTCACATTGGTGTATGTACCAGTTGTATCAATAATGCCTTGTTACCCAAGGTCTACCTAAGGCTGTCAGTAATACCTTGTTTTACCTGAAGCCAGTGGCGATCTGCCTTGATGCAAAGACACAGAGTGAGCACCGGATCTTGGTGGAGGAGCAGCAGGGCAGTTCTGTACACCTGTCTACAATCAGAGTGTAATTTCGTTATCAGTCTGATCAGCAAGGAGAGCCCTTTTCCTTACCTCTTCCTTCCTCAGCAAAGACAATGCAGGCTTTCAGGGCAAACTCATCCGCTGCTTCCCCTGCGGTGAATCTCATGTGGCAGCATCAGAGGAGAAGCTCTCGTCCCGGTGCCGTGAGCATGGGCACTGCTGAAGGTCCCATGGGCAGAAGGGAGCGGAGGCAGCACAGCAGACCTTGGGGGGAAGCTTGCTGGAAATTCAGGTCTCCTGCTGAAAGGTCAGCGTGCTCTGCACCACTTTCAGGGTGGGCTTTTGTCGTGTCGTGATGAAGTGCAGGACCATGGTGACTCCGACAGCAGCAGCCACAGTCCAGCCAGGATGGGACAGCCTCTGTGTCAGCCTCATGGCAGGGCCCTGGTGGCCGTGCTGGCTCAGCCGTTAAATGCCAAAACTGCCGTAACACATTAGCATCGCTGGGGTGAGGAGGAGGAGGAGGGGATGTACCAGAGCTTGGAGACCTTTCCTTCATGCTTTCCTTCGTGTTTTACCGGGTGGGAAGTTGAGATAAACACTTGGTTCTCCTTTCCACATTGCACCTATTTTCTACTCCGTGTCTCGTACACATCACTCAGAGGCAGTGGAGTCTGGACGCTTTTTAGTGCTGCTGTTGAGCTCAGGGGCTTCCTGAGTCTGGCCAGGGACAACCTTCCCCAGCTGGGAAGCTGCCAAAGTCGTTTAAATGCAGTAATTGGGTAATTCGGTAATGTCTGAAGGCTCACACTCTGCAGTCCGGCTCCCACAGCAGTGCCAGGATCCAGCATGCTCTGGCCCTGTGTCAGCTGTAGGACCTGAAGAAGTGTCTGGTGTACTCGTGTCAGAGGACCAGACCATCCCATGTTTCTGCAGAACATCCTTTTATCCCTGACCAAAAGGGCAGTGGGCGCATCCCAAGCCCACAGCCTGACCGTGCTGCAAAGCCACTCCAGACCTGGGGAAGCTGCCCCAGAGGTGGCCGCATGCCTGGACGCTGGAGGCATCTCTCTTGGAGAGCTCACCTTGTCTATGTGCCCCACAAAATCTTGTGCCCCACACAAGGGGCCAGGAGCCAGTGGCTGGGGCTGGCCTGGCACAAGCCAGCACCCAGGGCTGAGAGCAGGAGCAAGAAAGCTCTGCAGGACCCGGCTGGCTCATGGCTGAAGGATGTAGGAGATGGCAGGGCTGCAGCCACCCAAACCCTGCTCTGCTCTGGGCATCCCAGTAGCATTACTGGAGCTCCAAAAGAGAGGGAAAGAATCACAATTTCAGAATTTTAAACAAAAAAAAAAAGTGTTTTACTCTGTCAGCATTATTTTTTGGGGTATTCTTTGATTTCATCAAGTTGGGGAACCCTGTGACAGGCAAAATTGATTTAATCAAACTGGGGAACCCTGTGACAGGCACAATGGAAATGAAAGCGTTCACTAAGAGCTGTTTGCTCTCAGTGATGATAACGGAGCTGGTTAAACAGCTGCTTGTATTGCTGAGCTTCTTTAATGTCCTCAAAATACATCTGTGTCTCTCTCAGCAAAAAGAAAGAATATTTGCACAGAGCAGCCCACACGATTTCTAATAGGAGACAGAGCTGTCTCAAAGGCAATGTGTCAGGAGTGCAAACTGGCATAGGCAGAACATGAATACATTTGGGCTTAAATGAGATGCTTTAGGGTCTTTGGGGCAATCGCAGGGGTTACAGCAGACTGGAGGCTGTGGTGAGGTGCTGGAAAGCTCATGACAGCAAGAGACGTGTTTGCTGAATCAGGGGTTTCCTCCAGCTCTGCTTTCCTACCTGGAAACAAGAACTGGTTGACAAAGCAACCCTCTGCTGCAGTTTTCTCCTGAAACCTTTCTAAGCAGCTCGAGAAGCAGTTGATCTGCCACCCAAATTTGTCAATATTAAAAGACAATTCTGTACCTTGGTGTCTTGGTTATGTGGTTCGACTCATGTGGATATTTCTGCTGCCTTCTTCACTGCTTCCCTTTTCTTGCCTTCCATCATTGAGGAACTTAAGCACACGCTAAGCACAACAAATGTACATGCTAAGCACAACAAGCGTGCATGCTCAGAGCATACCTGGCAGTGGTGCTGTGAAGGGACCCTTTATAAATGCCCAGGAGGAGCCTCATGCCATCACCAACAGCCTGGAGTTGGGGAGGAGGTGGCACTGCCTTGGGCAGGTGCTGCACAGATGAGACGCAAAGCGATAGACCTGCTTCAAAGAGCTTCCAAACCAAGTACGAGTAACAGAAAATGCATAGGGATCCACAGCAATGGGTGACTGCTGGCCCACATGCTGCGTCTCGGCACCCCAGTGACCAGAACATCACCGATCTCAGGACCCGCTGACACTTGGACCGCTCCAGCGCGTGGTCCTGCAGTGCTCAGGGGAACCTCTCAGGGGCAGGCATTCCTGCAGGTACCCGCATTTTCACCTGGATTTAGTAGTCAGCTAGGTAGAGGTGGGCTTTGTGTGTACCAGGCGAGTTCACTCCTTGTACCCTTCTGCTTCTCTGGCTTTCCAGGAACAGCTTAATGCGGGTGAGGACCCAGTTTGGAGCTCCCAGCCCTGGCACTGCTCTGCGCCCTGGATGGATGTGGTGGCTGGGTCAGGGAGCAGCCTGCATGGGAAAATGTCCCTGAGTCAATGAATCACCAGCTCAGCAATTAATGTCCAAAGGGCATGCATAATGGGATATTAGCCCGTTGATCAGGAAGATTTATATTCCTAACATGGTTAAAATGTTAGCTTAATAACTCACAGGAACTGTGAAGCCAGAACTTCTGCACTTTGAATTTAATTTCTCTCGACAGACCTATTTTGTTGTTGTTTTGGTTTGTTTTGGTATTTAGCTCAGTTGATGTGGGCTGTTTGTAGGCATGTTGGGACTGCAAGGACCCTTTCCTGAGGAGGAGGAAGGGATTTTGGCTGAATTTGTTTGTAGCTGCAGCACACCTACAATGTAAATGGAATCTCAGAAACTTCGGGACGTAAGGGGAGGTGAATGGGGTCACCAGTCCCAGTCCGCAGTGAGCGTGTGGGCAGGCTCACCACGCTTCCATGCTCAGGGGAATCAAGCACAGCCCGCAGTGGGACCAGGCTTCAGGTCTGTGCTGAGTCAAGCTCTAAGCATACGTTTTTATGGAGAATGCTCTTCGGCTGCATTTGAGTGCTTCACCGAACTGAGGCCGAGATAAGCACAGCATTCAGCACGAACAAAGCCTGAAGTGTTCTCTGTTCAAGTACCACATTTCCGTTCCTTTTGCTGCCTCCTACAATGGTGCTTTATTAATTGTCCTTCATCTGCAGACCGCTGTGGGTAATAAATTATGGTGGCAAAGCTTAACGGTTTTACTGCACCTCTCCTCCATCATCATAATGTCTTAGCAAATGTTAATTAATAAAAATCCCCAGTACACTTCATAACTGGCAGGCAATACATGGCACATCCTTGTAAGCTGTCCTGCCTTCATCAGTTTGCTCTGATGTATGGGAAGTCCCTGCTGGTCCCCAGGGGTCCTGGGCAGCGTGAGGCGGCTGTTCCTCTGACCCCAGTGCCCAGTCTGCTCAGGGTCTCTCTGCAGGTTTCTGGAGCAGAAACATCAGTCCAGTAAGCCCATTGCTCTCCTTGGAAGTGCGGAAACATTGGAAATGAGGACAAAATCAGCTAAAAAAGTTTGCAGCAGCAATGTTTGCAGATCTCCACCTCTGAGGTCCCGAATTCTCCATCGTGTCCCACAAAAAGCTGAAACAGGACCTGCTCACCAAGCACTTTCGGTCCAGGTGTGGCGATGACTTCCAAACTCACACCTGGTGGACAGGACCTGGTTTGCCCCTGCTGGCACCTCCGTGGCCACTGAGGTCTCAGCCTGTCCTCGGTGCCAGGGAGGGTGATGGAACCGGTCATCTTGGGTGGAATCACACAGCATGCACAAAGAGACATTTCTGCTCAGCAAGAGCAGCCAGGCCTTGGGACGGGTTGCCCAGGGAGGTGGGGGAGTCCCCGTCCCTGTGGGTGTTCAAGGAGAGGTTGGACGTGGTGCTTGGGGACAGGGTTTAGTGGGTGATATGGGTGCTTGGGGGACAGTTGGACCAACCATAATGATTCTATGTTTCTGTGATCCTATGGCCCTGGGAAGCTTTCAGGAGCCAGGAGCAGGCAGTGATTTTGCACATGCTGCCATGGTTTTTAAAAAGACGTTTTTAAAATACATTTTTAAAAGACTTTTAGATGTAGAGCTTAGGGATATGGTTTAGTGGGGACTGTTAGCGTTAGGTCAGAGGTTGGACTCAATGATCTTGAGGTCTCTTCCAACCTAGAAATTCTGTGATTCTGTGATATGGTTGGGGGTGGAGGGGTGGGAGGAGGGCAGTGATGCTTCAGCTGATTCACCAAGGCTGCTCTGGGGATAATCCAGAGGTCTGCAGGGCTTGTGCAGTCCCCACCCAATTAGCACTACTTGGGGACAACGAGTTGGTGACAACCCCAGTGCTTTTGGGATGGAGCTAGGAGCACAACTTCCATTGCTGGACGCAGTATAACCACTGCAGGACTGCGTGGGGTCTGACTGGTGACCACCTAACACCTGAAGAGCACTGGCTTGGAGCTACTGCAGAAGTTCACCTGTAAATTTTCCATAGCCTCTAAAATAGCAGTCCCCAGTGCCAGGTGGTTCATCACCCTTTGTTCATGGTGCTGGCTCAACAGCACCCTGCAAACCAACAGCTGCTCAGAGCCCTGGTTTGTGCTCTGTGGGCATAAGACAAGAGGTAGAAGCCCCTGACACACAGCTCCGTACTCCTCGTGGTGCTGTAAAATCCTTTCAGACCCTGGGCACTTCGATAATGCCCTGCTGCTGGTGGCTTTTAATTGCATCTTTGTTTATTGGATGAGGATTTCTCCAGATACCTGGCTGAGCAGGCACTGCAGTCTGGGGCTCTCCCATAAAGCAGAGAATTTGGGATGGAAAGGGCTCTCCACTGCCTTTCATGTGCCTTGTGTGCAGAGGATGCATTACAGACAGCTTTTGTACGGGCAGCCAAGGACAGGACTGATCCAGGTTCCTTGTGCCCTGATTTCATCTGTAGGTTCCAAGCTGCTCTGACTCCCTGAAGCTGGGTGCTCTTCAACCAGGATCCCTGAGCAGGGTGGACACTGCACATGCCTTGTTTGTGGCAGTCATAGGAGAGTAGGGAATTCTCCTAAAAATATTTCCAACCCTGAAGATTTTTCAGTTACAACATAAATTATGGTCATATCCAAAAATGTCTCCCAGAGAGGCATCCCTGTGACTGATGACTCAGGAACAGATCTTCTGCTTATTTTGCTCTAGTTCCCAGCAGCTGCAGGCAGTTGGAGGCAGAAGACTCCTGACTTCAAAGGCTCAAAGAGCAGAAATGAGGCTGCCAAGCTCCAGTGAGGGGACTTGGACAACGGAGGGAAACCCTGGTGGACCAAACTGCCCAGCATTTAGCACTTCTAGACAAAATATGGTTCAGAAGGTAAGTGTCTGAGCCCTGAGCAGTGATAACCACGAGCTCTGCTCCTGTTTGCATCCTGGGCACCGCTTAGCTGCTCTCAGAGCCTTTACTCCTATAATTACACAGCGATGACAGGCAGTGAAGCATTGCACTGAGTCATGCTGGTGACGAACCTGTCAGGGTCCCACCCTGCATGTTTCATCTGGGGATACCCGGGATGGAGAAGTCTCACACCTGGATCTCCATCCTGGTCTGCTGCCCTCCTGGGAACACCGTCCTGCTCGTCACCATGGTGAAGGAGCAGGGCTGCCACCAGCCCATGTGCATGTTCCTGTGCATGCAGCGTGCGACCTGCTGCTGTCCCCTGCCACTGCACCCAAAACCCTCGGTGTCCTCTGGTCTCTCTCCACCTGTATCTCCTTCAACAGCTGCCTGGCACAGATGTTCTCCATCTATTTTGTTTTTGTGACAGAGTTGGCCGTCTTGCTGGTGACGGCCTTCGATCGCTACATCACCATCTGTGACCCGCCGCAGTACTTGGCCATCCTGACACGCTCTGTGGTGGTGAAGGTCGGTGTGGTGGCCTTGGCCAGGAGCTTCTGCATCATGTCCCCTGCCATCTTCCTCCTCAAGCGGCTGCCCTGCTGCAGGCACAGCATCACGCCGCACACCTACTGTGAGCACATTGGCGTGGCCTGCCTGGCCTGCGCCGACATCTCCGTCAACATCTGGTACGGGGAGGCCGCCAGCTTCCTCTCGGCCAGCTTGGGCGCCGTCTCCATCGCCGTGTCCTACGCGGTCCCTCAAGTCCCTCTGGGGGCTGCCTGCCCCAGGTGCCTCCCCCAAGGCCCCGCACACCTGCGGCTCCCACCTCTGTGTCATCACCATGTTTTACATGCCGGCCTTCTTCTCCTTCCTAGCGCACCACTTCGGCCACCAGGTCCCCCGACATGTCCTCAACCTGCTGGCCAACCTCTACGTGGTGGTGCTGCCCATACTCAATCCCATTGTGTATGGGGTGAGGACGTGGTCGATCCAGGAGCGCGTGGCTCACCTCCTCAGCCTGGGGGTCTCATGCAGGGGGGCGCAGCTGTTCACTGGCACCGCCAGCAACACCTTCACAACTCCTCACGGTGCACTTTGCAAGGCAGGCTCTGCCTGTCACTATTTTCATTTTCAGCTGCATTCATCCTGTCCATGGCCTTTGGAAGCTGGGGTCAGGTCCAGGCAACATGTGGGCAGGCACTCCAGAGGGGCTGGTGGAGGAGCCACCAGGCTGCAAGGCTTCCTCGGCTGATGCCAGGCTCAGAAAAACAGAAGAAAAGCAACTCCTTCTGCCATGTTCCAGTACTAAAAAGGAGAAATGGGATGATCGGAGGAATTTGACACTGCTCAGTTTGACATCAGCTCCAAATAAAGTAATGGAAAAGTGAATATGAGACTTGATCAATACAGTGCGAAAAGGCAAGAATGCAATCAGTGGCAATCAGTACTTATTTCTGGTGCTCAGTTTCCATAGAATCATCTCATTTCATTTTCTGATGACTTCCGTATTTGGGTGATAAAGTTACCTGAGGGCTAAATAACACTGTATTTTTTTCCCCACAACATTCAGATAAATAACTCATTATAACAAACAGATAGTCAAAGAAACAAATGATATGCCTACTTATAAATAAAGAAGTTGTTAATGGAGTTTGGCTAACTGCAAGGTCTTGATGCAGTGATAGTTCCTCACTGAGAGCTTGTTTTCCATATATTTCTGGGGAGATTCAGCAGGGATTGGACACCAGGTCTGATACTAGGTATGATTTTATCAGTTGTGTAGAAACAAGCATAAAATCATTGCTAATGAGGTTTTTAGATGATGCAAAGTCCAACACAGCCATACTGTTGACAAAGGAGAGGCTGTTACACAGCCAAGTCAATCGAGGTGGATGCAAAGTCATGCTCAGGAGGAGCCAGGTGCAGAGCAGGGGCTGCAGCCCCTTCCCCTCTGGGGAAACGCAGGGGGCTGAGGGAAAGAGAGCTTTGGTGGGGGCTCTTTGGGTGACGCTTGGCCGACAGGCTGAGTCCCAAGGTGCTCCCACAGCCGTGTAGGGGTGATGGTGGTGATGAAGGCCCCTGTTCCTCTCAGTCTGTTCTCACGTCATTCTGCCAGTGCCCAGCAGCTCATTTCTGAAACCTGTTGGGAGGCTGGGAAGGGCCGTGCATGCGTGCTGCAGCCCCCTCCTCGTGGTGGGGAGGGAACAGGGAGGCTGGGGCTGTGGGGGCGTCCTGGAGGGACCCACTCCTTCCCAGCACATCCAGCACTGCCCAGTCCCCGTGCAACAGCTGCAGAGGGGCTCTGCGATAAAGATGGGGACAAAATGAGGCGGGGACCACTGGGAGAAAACAGCACTTTGAGCAGCTTTGTTCTGCAGCAGTAACATCTGAGAGTTGGTTCAGTGCAAGGAGTATGAAAGCAGGGCATCTCACAGGGCTGTGTTGAGAAAGACAAGGTGGGGTGACCCCAGTGGAGTTACAGGCTGTGAGAAATAAACCTTCGGCCCTAGGAACTGCTGGGTGTCACAGCCAACTCCTCTGAGCCCGCTGAGCAGACCCACGTGTGCCCACCTGTACCAGCTGTGTAGGTGCTCAGCGCCCGCGAGCCTGGGGGGAGGCATTTCATCCCAAAACCCACAGGAGCCAAACTGCTGCCTGACCAATGCAGGAGAGCAGCCTCAGCGATGATCAGAGGCTGATCAGACACTGATGGGGTGCAGAGCAGGGCAAGGGCTGGACCCAGAGCTCTGCTCCGATGGCTGGGGCGCTGCAGGGATGCTGCCTGCACAGCACAAGCTCAGGGAACAAAGCACTTCTGATTAGTGACCTGTTTACATGAATTTCCCCCCACATCCCCATTGCTGGGCTTGGTGGAGGACAAGCAGGTGAATTCTAGCCTGGCTCACCTGCCTGTGGCTCACACGAACCCGCAGATTGCTTCAGCCTTGAATTGGCTGCCTGGGGAGGAGCAGGTGAAGGTGGGCTGCGCACTCAGCGAGGGGCTGGAGTGGTTCGTGGTGCGAGTGGTGCTGTGGTCCTGCCTGCTGCTCTGGGGTCACGACTTGAGAGACAGCAGAGATGTCTGGAGGGCAGGGGGGCAAGCCAGACATGTTGTGTGAGTGCTGGAGAAAATACTTGATCTGTAATGGGAGCAAAACATTAATTCCTGAAGAGATGTAGAGGCATCTTCATTGCAGAATGGCAGCCCCGGGAGAAACCATCTGATGCTGAGGATCGCTGTAATGCCCTTGATGAATTTGAATGAGTGGAAAATGAAGCCAGACATATTCTGATTAAAAGTAAGAGCATTATTTTGAATAGGGAGAATTATTAACTGCTGTGAGAAGCTCCTGAGAACAACAGTAGTCTTTCCAACAGTGACTATCCTGATCCAGATAATATGCCCATGTGGAGAATGGAAGTTATTTGGTACAAAGCTGCGCTCCCCTGAGCCCCACCAGCCCAAACCAGCAGCAGCACCGTGGGCCCTGACGGAGGTGCCTGCAGCAGCACCGCTCACCCACTGGGGCCAGGCTGCTGCTCGAGCACTGCCCTGGGCAGGAGCAGAGATGGCCCTGGCAGGAGGTTTCTGGAGCGTGTCCCACCAGGTCACGGTGTCCCCCCATGGCTACTCATCCCCACAAGGAGGGTGATGGCCTTGCTGCTGGGGGGGTCCCAGCAGGCGGCACCATTTGTGCTCTCCACTGAGAATGCACAGCAGCAACAAATCACACAGAGGATGACTTTTTTTTTTTTTTTTTTTTTTTTTTTTTTCCAGCAAACCTAGAACTCAGAAGGACTGGCAACAGTCTCTAACACAAAGACCTCTCAGGCTTGGTCACAGATAAGCAAGGTCTGCAGCTCCCTGTGGTAGAAGCAGCAGTCAGTTCCATAGTTCGTGCTGTCTGTGGGCCCTGGGGGGCACCAGAAGCTCTGCACAAGCTGCAAGCACCAATTCTGGGTCAAGAAAATACCCTCCCTTTCCCCCCTCCCCCTAGTATGAACAATGTCTGAGGAGGAGCAACAGCTTCTAACATGCAGTAAAACCACAGGCAGTTCCTGGGACAGCCTCCAAGCCCAGCAAGCTCCAGAAATCAAATTCCAGGAAGAACCAAAGCTGCTTAGGTTAATGGCCCTCCTTGATGGGGAGGGAAGTGGAAGAGTGGCTGGAAAAGTCCTTCCTTCTAAGTTCCATCCCAGATTTACTTATCTCCTGATTTATTAGCGGAGAGGCACTACATAGGCACATTATTGGCATTTAGGATAAATCTGGGATGTGGGTAGGGAAGAATATCCCAGCTGTGAGACTGCCCGGCTGCTCCCGGGGGTGCAGCAGGGGTGAGCTGTGGGAGCCTTTCAGCACGGAGCTGCTCTGTGTGGTGGCAAACAGGAGGAAAAGGGTGCCAGTGGAGTGATAGAGCTGGTGCCAGCACAGTCTGGTCAAACAAGTAACTGCAGAGGAACTCTGTTACTGCAAGCAAGTGAGCTGGGGCTCTGGGTGTGCTCTTCACCTGGCACTCTGTCCAGAAGCAGAAACCACACCGCATCCTTCAGGGAGTTACCAGGTGACATGGTCAGTGTCCTTCGGGTGTGAAACAAGCTCTACAAATGGATGACTTTCAAATTTTTTATTTTTTGGTCAAAAGAATACTTTTGTAATTTATAAAGTTGATGTCAACATCAAATAACCTAAAGGCTATGAAAAAAAGACTGAACAAGTGAAGCTGTAGTTCTGATATGCACCTGGAGTTTTATATTGGCACCATGAAGTTTAGTCGCTGAAGTTTGCTGATGAAGAAACTGAGCAGCAGCCTGGGAACAGTGAGAAGTTTTTCCAAGCACCACATAAGCAGGAAATAAAGAATGGGACGAAAGGAGAAATTTACCTCCTTTTGGCTTTGTTTTGAAGCAAGCATTGGCTTTCACAGCTGAGTGAGGTGCACTTGGTGGTGGTGGCATTTCCTGGCTGAAGAGGGGAGGATGCCCCGGGCTCGGGCTGAGGAAGGGGGACGTGCCCTGCTCAGACAGCTGTACTCAGAGGGGTGGCTGGCATGGAGGTGGCACTGCCAGGAGTCTGTGGGGGGACAGTGCTGGCATGGGTGTGCATGCAGGGCTGGCAGCAAAGCCTCGAGGGGACCCAAAGGCTGGCAGGCACCAGCGTGTCCCTGGAGCAAAGCTGGTGGGAGGGGTGCTCAGCAGTGCTGGCAGCATCACAGCAGGGCTGGTGGGGCCAGCCTGCACCTGGCCGGTGCACTGAAGTGGTGGAAGTGGTCTTGGAGTCCCCTCAGCCCAGATTTTCCTGTGTTGCAGTCTCCCTGTGTCCCTGAGACCCGGTTGTATGTGCATGGCAGAGCCGAGGGTGCCCAAGCTCGTCTCCAGGGGAGGTGCCCCCTGCCCGTGCCCTGCTGGTCTCTCTGACACCAGCGTGATGTCACAACACGGGGCTGGCAGTGTGGCCGGGCTGCGTGGCCGAGGGGACGGGACAAGGAAGATGGGGCGACCCCTGGGGCACTGAGCACGGGGAGCAGCTGTGCAACATCTGGCTGGTATGTGCACTCTGGGCGCACGGTGGGGAGAGGTGGTCCTTGTCCCCGTGTCACTGCTCCCCCCTGGCAGCTGTCACCACAGCAGGCACCACTGCCACCCCTTGTTTCAGCCGGCAGCCATTGCCCCCCGTTGCTTCCCACCTTCTGCCAGTGCCTCTGCTTTCTGACAGACTGAAGCACAGCCCCAATCTCAAAGCCACCATGTCTGAAAGCAAAGGGGATAGTCAGCCTCTTGTCACCACGGACTCCTCAAATATCATCAAAGTGACTGTAAAAACCCTCAAACAGAAGGAGCAGTTTGAGGTTGCTCAGAGCAGCACCATCCAGGAGTTTAAGGAAGACATTGGCCAGCGTTTTAAAACTCCCCCTGATCTCCTGGTGCTGATATTTGCTGGAAAAGTCCTCAAAGATCAAGATACTCTGAGCCAGTATGGAGTCCACAATGGGGTCAGCATCCACCTTGTCATCAGGTCCCAAAAGAGACCACAGGAGGGCCTGCCAGATCAAGGAGCTGCAACCACCCTGATGCAGCCTCCCAGCCGCAGTAATTCCAATTTGTTCTTCTTGGAAAGCATAGCTGATCTGCAAAACCCAGGCCTGAGCTATCAGGATTTGTCTGAGCTGTTGATGTCTGGCCAGGAAATAGTGGTGCAGACCATGAAAGAACTCATGGCTAGGATCCTCAGTTCAGGGCTGGATATGAACACCATCAACAACAACACGTTTTTGCAGGGGTTCCTCCTTGGGGTGACAGGTGTAAATATCCTAGGCCTGGACTCAATAGATGTGTCGGACTTGGTGAGCAGCATTGAAGGACAAGATGTGTTTGTGCATGGCTTGATAAGCGAGGTGGCGCAGAGCACCTTTGTGCAGAACACCCTTGCCAATGCCAGCCTTGTCAGGGACATCATCATGTCCAACCCTCAGGTGCAGCAGCTGGCTGAGCAAAATCCCGAGATTGGTCACATTCTCACCAACCCACACACGATAAGGGAAATATTAGAGGCCCACAGCAGCCCTGCTGTAATGCAAGAGATGGTAAGGAACCACGATCTGGCCATGAACAACCTCGAAAGCATCCCTGGTGGGTACAGTGCTCTGGAGCAGCTCTACAGGGAAGTTGAGGAGCCCATCCTGGATGCTGTGCAGGCACAGATAGGCAACAACTTGTTTGCTCCACCAGACAGTAACCTGTCCCTGAACGGGGCCCAGCTACCAGCCCGGACTGAAAACCGGAGGCCATTGCCCAACCCATGGGCTCCGCGGTCCAACAGAGCCAGTGTATGTGACTGCGATGGACAACTGGCAAACGGCACAGACGAGAGTCTTATTGTGCTGAGTTTGGGTCCTGCAGCAGGTGTGGTGGTCTCCAACTCAGGGAGGGCCGAGAGCATGGTGCAGCAGCTAACAGGAAACGCAGAACTCATGCAAAACCTGGAGGATGCGTTAACAAACCCCAGCGGTCCAGCACAAATGCTGCTGAATAGCGATCACACATCAAGAGATGAAAACTCTCTACCTCAAGATCAAAGTGCACAGCAGCTACCGCCAGAGATGGAGAACGCTGAGATTTCGTCCTTGCTGAGAAACCCCAGGGCGCTGCAGGCATTGCTGCAGGTCCAGCTGGGATTACAGATCCTCACCACAGAGGCACCGGATTTCATGTTGAGTTTGGGGGACTCACATGTGGAGCTGGATCTGGAAAGCATGGACGAGTCGACACAAAGCAATGAGTCTGATGATGACCTAAGTTTGGTGTCAGAACAGGGTGAAGAAGAAGACCAGATTGAGATGGACGAGCAAGCACCACAGGTCAGGTATGAGAGACAAATGCAGCAGCTCCATGCCATGGGCTTCCAGGACCAACGTGCAAACTTGCAGGCTCTGATTGATGCAGAAGGTGAGATCAATGCAGCAGCTGAGATACTGGCAAAAGCACCATCATCAAACAAGACACCGTAACTGCTTCGTCCAAATGATGAACCTTGTTTGTTGATGATTGTGTTTCAGTCTCATCGTACACTAAAGGTAGCAGGGTGCATAATAAGAAGCTGTGTGCTGTAGCATTCTTCAGTCTATGAGAATTAATTCCCTCTTAGCTGCAAGGATGTCCTGCATTCAGAAATGAGGGGTTCTGTGCTGTGACACAGTGAAGGCCCTGCCTGAATGTGGTGCTACCCATTTGCAGATAGAGTCCAGATGTATATGCAGGTGAAAAACATACCAGAAAAAGACACCAGGGAGGGAAAATATACATTTTTACAGGCTAGGAACTGAGCTCTGGGGATCATAGTATTGTAGAATCATTCAGGTTGGAAAAGACCTCTAAGACCATCAAGTGTTAACCTAGCACTGCCAGGTCAACCACTAAACCATGTCCCTAAGCACCACATCTACGTGTCTTTTGAAGACCTCCAGGGATGGTGACTCAAACACTTCCCTGGGCAGCCTCTTCCACAACCCATGCAGTGAATATTTTTTTCCTAAAGGTCCCCTGGTGCAACTACAGGCCATTTCCTCTTATCCTATTGCTTGCTGCTTGGGAGAAGAGACTGATCCCCACTCCACTACAACCTCCTTTGAGGTAGTTGTAGAGAGTGATAAGGTCTCCCCTGAGCCTCCTTTTCTCTAGATGAAATAACCCCGCTTCCCTCAGCCATGCCTCGTAAGACTTGTTCTCTAGACCTTTCACCAGCTTTGTTGCACTAATGCTGAAGACCAGATCATACATAAGCATGGCTCTCATATGGACTCCAAAAGAAATGGTGGCACTTTGAAAGCTGTTTGTTTGTTTGTTCTTTTGTAAAGGCCCTAAAGGAGAGAGGCAGGGAGTATCTGAGCCACCCAGCCTCATTCCTGCCACTGTAGGCATCAGCTTTTCCTCTGCCAAGTAAACTGTTTTGAAAGTCAATCTGTCATTTCTGCCACTGCTGCTCCTCTGGGAGTGAAGTCCAAGGGGTATGGTGAGGGTTATGGCAACTATCCATGATGGTTATAACCTAGCTTTTCATCCTGAATATGTTGACAGCTGGTTTCTACCCACCTATCATTGCAGTTTTTAGTTTCATGCACTAGATAAGAGTTTCTCTGATTAACAAATCCCAAACGCTTTGTGCTTTCCCCAGCATCACCCACGGCACCAGGGATTAAGATATCTTCTGCAAACCATTCCTTGGGATCAGGGCTGTCTCTTTGTAAGTCTTGTCCCTTTTGCTTTGCTGTGTGTGAGCCTGAGGCATAATGTTTGTTAAAGCCTTGTCTTTATAACACAAACCATGATAACTGATTGGGAGGTTTGAGGTTTGATGCTGCAGACCTGCCTATAATGACTCAGAACTGTAGTGTTAGGAGATGGAGCTGCTGGGGCTGTGCTCTTCTGGAGCTTCTGCCCTTCTCCCAGCCCTGCCCTGGGTGAGCAGGGTCAGGATCAGCCCAGACCCTGCCCTTCAGCACCTCTGCCCAGTTCTGCTCCAGTCCTATCCCTTCCCTACCCTCCTGCTCCTACCCTTCCCTTCTTTGCCCTTGCATCCAAGCACTGAGTCTTCTTCCTCTGGCTCCAGGTTTCCCACTCATTTCCTTTGCAAATTTTTCTCTCCCAGCACCCTTCCTTTATAAAATGTCCCATGAGGAGTTTTCTACCCATTTCTTTTTCCTCCTCCTCCCATTCCATGACTCTGCAGCCAGTAACAAACTTAGACTTTGTGTTTTATCCCTGCTTGCTATTTTGCATCTTGTTTCTCCTTCCTCCTCTCTTCACCTTTCCAGACGTGGTTGGAGGATCGGTCTGGGGAGACAGGCTGGGTGCTTGATCGGCTGTGGCTGGAAAATGTCCTCCCTGTGGCAGACCCCATGCTGATGGTGCCGGTGCCAGCAGCTGTGCCTCATCTGACCTGCCCTGATAAAGCCAATCCCTGCAGCAGCAGCTGCCTCTGGGGGTGGCTGGCAGGCTGTGTGTCTGCTGGTGGGCTTCAGCTCTTCCCTCCCTCAAGAAGCCAGTCTCAGCTTTGGCCACAGGGGTGTGATTGATGCCAGGGGCTGGTGGCCACCGGCTTGCTGGGGTCCCTGTGCAGCAGCTGTGGCCTGAGGTGTGCTGCTTAATGAGGTCAAGAATCTGCAAATTTCCTTGGTGGTAAATGCTGCTGCTGCTTTGGGACGGTGCTGCTGGGAAATGTCTCTGCTTTGGGCCATGCTCATGGAGTCAGGTGGAACATCTGCTAAGGTCTCGTGAAGCTGAACACACACACACAGAGCTTGTGTGGCCTGTCCTGGGCTGTTCATCCATGGCTGATGATGGAGTGAGGTAGGTGCAGGTGGGGGAACCTGAAATGTGAAAGTCTGATGTGAAGTGTGCGTCCAGCCTCCTCCTGCAGCCTGTAGAGATGTTGGCACAGCTCCGTGTTCAACTGGAGGGGCCCAACACCACCTGAGATGCCCTTGGGCATCTGAGACCAGCACATGGGGCTGGTAGCTGTGACATGGGAATCACAAGACACCTGTGTCCCTCTGGGTGAGTGACTGGAGATGAGGCAGGGCAGAACAGAGCATCTCAGAAGGTGAATTAAGGATGGATAAACACTTATACACAACAGGCTGTTGGAACAAGCATTCCATTAAAATGCTCATGTTTCAAATTCAAGCATTTTTAGGGTTTCAGTTACAATAAAGTGCTGATTTACCTTTTCAAAAACATTTTTTCTTTGTTTTCTTATCACTACTTTGGTAAACCTGGAAGGAACGCATGGCACATGAAGATGTCACCAAATGCAATGGTTTGTTTGTTTGTTTTTCCCCAACAAAAATGTCCCCCTGGTATTGCTCAGCTTCTGAGTGGGATGTCTGGTGTGAGCTGGGAGGTGCTGGAGGACTGTGATCCCTTGTAGTCTGCGTGGCATGGAGCATAGGAACCATCTGTGCTTGCAGGGCTGCAAGGACTCCACCATTGCTTCTGCATCTCTCCTTGTTCTCAGAGGCAGCCAGGCTGATAAACATCAGCTCTCTGCCTTGTTAGCAAGCTGGTCCTCATCCCGAGACCCGGG
The DNA here is from genome assembly GCF_047663525.1 of Anas platyrhynchos. NCBI lineage: Eukaryota > Metazoa > Chordata > Aves > Anseriformes > Anatidae > Anas > Anas platyrhynchos. The sequence continues at coordinate 207,180,861 of NC_092587.1, read as the reverse complement.
CTTCTTTAAAGGAGCCTGGGCACCAGAAGATACGGGCGGTAGGGTTTGTGACACGAGGTGGCACCAGCACTGAAGGGGCTCCTGCAGCCCACTCCCAGATCTGCTCCTGTCCCCCCTGCAGTGACCATGCTCTGGTTGCTGGCCCCTCTGGAGCCAAAATGTAACTCCAGGTGTGGGTGTGCTGCTGGGTGTGTGACATTCACAGCTGCCCCTGCCTGTTGGCTTCTTTGTACTGAAATGATTCATCCTGCAGAAAACAGTTCCTACAGACTAATGCACTGCTCACCCTGTGCGTGGTGAAGTTCCTGAGGGTCTGCACTGACCTAGGAGGGGGGGCAGAGTCCAGTCACTCGTGCAAGCAACGCTCCCCAGCTTGTCCTCCTGCATCCCAGACAGGAGTGCAGCCCACGACTGTCTCATTGCTTTATGGAACTTCTCCAAATTCCTTTATTGCCATAACCAACGAGGGCATTATGTATCGTGCCCAATAATCTATTCAAAAAGCAGGATGCTATTTATAAATATATGTTAAACTATTTGCAGAAGCAACTGCCCCCACTTTGTATGTCTGGCTGCTTTGGGGAAGTTACAGCACTCTTTTAGAACTCATCGTGCCTGCTTTTGCACAGACTGCGCCTTGCTGCTGCCTGCAGGGACATTGTGAGTCCAGCCAGGGCCCTGGGGACAGGCTGTGCAAATGGCACAGGTATAATTGTGCAGGTGCCGGTCTGGGCGCTGGGGACCTGTGTGCACTGAGCCATGTGCTTGTAATGCGCGTGGTGCATGAGGGACCTGGGGAAGATCCCTGTGCTGCTGGTGGCTGCAGCGCACCTTTGGCGTGACGCAGTGGGTGCAGTGCCTCCACACGGGCCCCGTGCAGCCGCTACAAGGGCTCCACGCTGCAGCCCTGCCTGGCCGCTGCCACGGACCCGTGCTGCTGCGGGGTCGAGGATCTGGTGAGCTGCTTGTGCTGCATGCTTGGGGCCGGGGGATCGCTAGGACAGAGAAGCCACATCCCCAGTGTGCAATAAGCTGGTGAAGCACCTTCCAGCATTGGCTATCCAGATCGGCTGCTCTTAAGCTGTGTCCTGGTTTCAGTTAGAACAGAATTTTCTTCCTAGTAGCTGGTGGAATGCTGTGTTTTGGCTTAGGATGAGAAGAGTGCTAATAACACCCCGATGTTTATTTGTTGCAGAGCAGTGCTTACACCAAGCCAAGGACATCTCAGTTTCTTGCTCTGTCCTGCCAACGGGCAGGCTGGGGGTGCAGTAAGAGCTGGGAGGGGACAGACCCAGGACAGGTGACCCAAACTAGCCAAAGGGGTATTCCATCCCATCTGGGGTCATGCTAAACAGTAGATAGGGGTGGCTAGCCAGGGCAGGGGGCCGGACTGCTCGGGGTTAGGCTGAGCATCGGTCAGCGGGTGGTGAGCAATTGCATTGTGCATCACTTGTTTGTACATATTATTAGTAGTAGTACTATTATCATCATTGTATTATTATTATTATTATTATTATTATCCTGTCTTATTAAACTGTCTTTATCTCAACTCACGGGCTTCACTTTCCATTTCTCTCCCCCGTCCCAGAGGGGGAGGGGGAGTGAACGGCTGCGTGGTGTTTAGCTGCCGGCCGGGTTAAACCACGAAACTGCGATAGCATGATTTTGAAAGTGGGGCTGAGGTGGCGGGGCAGGAGCAAGCCCCATGCAGGGTGTTATCTGTGGGGCACCACAGTGTGCACCGACCTGGCGCAGCACTGAGCGTCTCCCTGCCATGGGAGAGCTGTGGATGTGCTCAGGCCAGGAGGGAAAACACTTGTGTTATCTTCATTCTCTCACCTGGGGACAGCAAGTCACTAGCAGACTGTTTTCCCCTGCCCAGTTCTGTGTCCCCGGCTCCCTTCCAAAGGCTGTCGTATTCTGAAGGCTGCCCCTGGGTGAGGGCTCCATCCAGTCCCCCTCCACAGCTCTGTGAAGCTGCTGCTGTGGTGTTAACTGGGCAGGCAGCTCATCACCTTGTAGCTGTCTGCTCTCCTCTGCAGTGGCTGGGGGAGGGACTCAAAAAACGGTCAAAGTGCGAGAACTCGTGGGTTGAGTTATGAACGGTTTAATAAGAAGGAGAAGGAAATAATAAAGCCAAGAATAAGCAAAGCACGCGATGCACAATGCAATTGCTCAGCACCCGCTGAACCACGACCAGTGGCTGCCCCCCACCTCGGCCAACCCCACAGTTTTATATTGCCATGTGATGCCACGTGGCATGGGATATCTCTTTGGCCAGCTGGGCTCAGCTTTCCTAGTTCTGTCCTCTTCCAGCTCCCTGTGCACCGCCAGCCCCCTCACTGCCAGGCACTGTGAGAAGCACAGAAGTGCTTGGCTCTGCTTAAGCACTGCTCAGCAACAACTGAAGCATTGGTGTGTTATCAGCACTGTTCTCATCCTAAATCCCAAACACAGTACGAACAGTGACTCTGAAGAAAATTAACTCTATCCCAGATGAAACTAGGACAGCTGTGTCCTTGATCAGAGCCCTTGCTTCTGCCACAATGACAAGAGATCAGACCTCTTTGTAATCCTCAGGCAGCTCTGTGGGAATGTCAATATTTCAAGATACTGCGTTTAGTTAAGCTAAAAAGATTTTTAGGAATAAAAGGCTCCAAGGAACTGCCTGGAGGTAGTTGTAGAAGATATCCTTTGTGCTGTACTTGTGTTAGTGCAGCTCCACGGCGGTGACTAGGCTAGGAAGGGTCTGCTGCTGAGAGGTCCCTCTGGCACAGAGCTGCTGGCTGCGCTGTGATCCCAACCTGCAGATGCAACGGGCCCTTGTTTGTCTGCAGTTCAACATCCGGAGCTTGGCAAGAGCTGACTGGCTTTTGGTATAACAGCACAGAGTATACATGCTATTTGCATGAGTAGTGTTTTCCATCTGTTAACGTGCCACATCTATTTTTATTTCATACAATATTTACAATGAATTGCTTTACTTTGTTTACAGCATTAGATAGTTTTTTATCTTCACTGTTTTTTAAAGACTGTCCACTGTTATGTTGTTTCTATGGAGCAGGTTCCTTGGACATGAAACTGTCTGCCTCTCTGGGAACCAACTCCATCTTTAAAAATGCAATTGCTTTCTCATCCATGGAGTCAGTATTTCGGTACGCAGTAACCTCACAGGTACGGTTTGAAGTACTTGCAATACTTGTTCATCTCAGTTGTGCTACAGTTGATTCCTATTTTGAGTTTTGGTATTTAAGAGCTGACTGACTATTGCAGAAGCTGCTGAAAAACAGAGGCATCTCAGTCTAACTTGTGCGAGTCTGGGGGTGACCCAGCCTCCTTCGCACCCGCTGCAGGGCAGTGGTGCAGCCCTGTCCTTGGCTGCTGGGGGAACTCCAGCTCAGGGTCTTCCCCTGACAAAAGAGTCTTTCCCAGTGCCCAGTTAGATTTTATTTCCACTCGACTTGCACTGACAGTGAGGTGCAGAGTGAGCCAAACCAGAAGCTTTTCAGTCCTAAAAACAAAGGGAAAGGGAGACAGAAGTCTGCAGATGAGGATGGAGAACGAGCAGCCAACTTCAATCCTAGAGTTAATTTTGTCTTAAACTCATGTGTGTCCATGTACCTGAAGCTCCCAATTATCCCCTCTGCAGGTCCCGATGGCCCAGAATATCTCATGCATCCCTGCAAGCACTTGACCTTCCTCTTCTTATGACTTACTCCGTCTACTCCAGACTGATAGTCCATCAGTTTAAGGTATTTGTGCAGCATGGGTTGATTCGGTCTCCATTCAGCCTGGTCTACTTGGAAGAAAAATACACTTGTATCATCTTAAAATCAAGAGAAGAGAAAATCTGGACACTGCCACTTACACATAGTAGGAGTACATGAGTGTAAGTACGTGCTGCAATACGTTGCAGACCACAGGCCTTCATAATTGGGGCTGATACCTGCAGCTGTGGCTGTTAGCTGATCAGCAGAGGTGATGCTGGCATTTGATAGTGGTGAAAGAGCTTGAGCATGTGAAATAACATTCTGCAGTGCTTTCTGTCTTTGCTTTCAGGTGCAGCTTATGCCACCATTCAACCTTACCAGCTCGACTCCAGCAACTTTCATCTTGGCTGGCATCCCGGGCATGGAGAAGTCACACATCTGGATCTCGATCCCCTTCTGCTCTATGTATCTGGCTGCCCTGCTGGGAAACGGTGCCCTGCTCTTTATTGTGAGCACAGAACGAAGCCTCCACCAGCCCATGTACCTCCTCTTGTCCATGCTGGCTGTCACTGACCTGATGCTGTCAACCACGACTGTGCCCAAGATGCTGGCTCTGTTCTGGTTCAGTGCGGGGGAGATCTCCTTCAGCGCCTGCCTGACCCAGGTGTTCTTCCTGCACTTCGCTTCCTCAGCAGAGTCTATGATCCTGCTGGCCATGGCCTTTGACCGGTTTGTGGCCATCTGCTACCCCCTGCGCTATGCGGCTGTGCTGACACAGTCAGCTATTGCCAAAACAGGGCTGGTGATTCTGTTGAGAAGTTTTTGCATCATTTTCCCGTGTGTATTCCTGCTGAAGCGGCTGCCCTTCTGCGGGCACAACGTCATCCCGCACACCTACTGCGAGCACATGGGCATCGCCCGGCTGGCCTGCGCCGACATCTCCGTCAATATTGTGTATGGCCTTGCCATGCCTGTCGCAGCAGGAGTGCTAGACGTTGTGCTCATTGCTGTCTCCTACATCCTAATTCTTCAGGCATTATTCAGACTCCCTTCCAGAACTGCCCGCTGCAAGGCTTTCAATACCTGTGTCTCTCATGTTTGTGTTACATTTCTTTTCTATATCCCTGTTTTTTTCACTGTTTTAACGCACCGCTTTGGTCAGGAAATCCCACACCATGTCCACATTCTGCTGGCCAACCTGTACATTCTCTTCCCTCCCCTGCTGAACCCCATCGTGTATGGGGTGCGGATGCGACAGGTAAAAGAGAAGTTCATGAAAGTGTTTCTCTGCTCCTCAGTTCATTTTCTGCAAGAATAACAGCAAGATGTCACTATGAGAAAGTAATGAATACCTCAGTGGGACTTGAAGCCCACCCAAATCCTCCCTCTTGGCAACCACAAATGTCGAGCACAAGTGACAGAAATGTCACTTGTGGGGAATCCTCAACAAGCTGAAGGCAGGCAGCTTTTGCTGTAGTGTGGTGGTGAGATCCTTATCTCAGCTGTCTGCTCTGGAGTCAAGGGACAAGGTGTGTAATAAATTGTTCTAATCACAACTGCCTAATGGACTTTATTACAGGAATTGCTTTCTGTCCTGGTTTCAGTTAGCACAGAATTAATTTTCTTCCTAGTAGCTGGTGGAATGCTGTGTTTTGGCTTAGGATGAGAAGAGTGCTGATAACACCCCGATGCTTTAATTGTTGCAGAGCAGTGCTTATACTAAGCCAAGGACATCTCAGCCTTTTGCTCTGTCCTGCCAACGGGCAGGCTGGGGGTGCAGTAAGAGCTGGGAGGGGACAGACCCAGGACAGGTGACCCAAACTAGCCAAAGGGGTATTCCATACCATCTGACGTCATGCTAAACAATATATAGGGGTGGCTAGCCGGGGGGAGGGGGCCGGACTGCTCGGGGTTAGGCTGGGCATCGGTCAGCGGGTGGTGAGCAATTGCATTGTGCATCACTTGTTTGTACATACTATTACTTTCGTATTATCACCATTGTATCATTATTATTATTATTGTTATTATTATTTTTGTTATTATTATTTTCCTGTCTTATTAAACTGTCTTTATCTCAACTCACGGGCTTCACTCTCCATTTCTCTCCCCCGTCCCAGAGAGGGAGGGGGGAGGGTGAGCGAACGGCTGCGTGGTGTTTAGCTGCCAGCCGGGTTAAACCACGACACTTTCTTATTAAAATTCACAGAAATGGAAGTCTCCCAAAGATAAAACACTGAAATAAATGCAAGTACTGCATTTATTTGCAATAAATAAATAAATAAATAAATAAATGCAAGTACTGCATGGAGCTGCACTTGCAGCCCAGAGAGCCAACAGTATCCTGGCCATATCAAAAGAAGCATGGCAGCAGAGTGAGGGAGGTGATTCTCCCCCTCTGCTCTGCTCTCCTCAGACCCCACCTGCAGTACTGTGTTCAGCTCAGGGGCTCCCAGCACAAGAAAGACATGGACATATTACAGCAAGTCCAGAGGAGGGCCACAAAGATGATCAAGGTGCTGGAGCACCTTTCCTACAAAGACAGGCTGAGGGAGTTGGACTTGTTCAGCCTGGAGAAGGGACGGCTCCAGGGAGACCTTACAGTGGCCTTCCAATACCTAAAGGGGGCTGCAGGAAAGCTGGGGGGGGGCTCTTTGTCAGTGAGTGTGGTCTTTTCCAACCTTCATGATGCTATGATTCTATGTGCTGATTGAAAGTGGTGAGCAGTAGTATCTAAGCTGCTTTAGGGAGGAGTGCAGGTTCTGGAGAGAGACAGCGCTGAACTACATCTCCCCAGAGCTGAACTGAAGCCCCCATTAGCTGCTTGGCAGGCATCAGACCTTGTCCCGGATCCTTGTCCCGGATTTAGAGTTGTTGCAGATGGTCTAGACAGAGTGTCTGCAAACCCCAGCTTCAGCCCGAGTATTTACTAGGTTTGTAGATCACACATTGAGCATTTTCCTCCATTGCTCTTGCAAATGCCTTCTTTTATGATCAGTTTCTGCTAATACTGGTTTCCTATTAATACAGGCATGGCATCTATTGCTTTTATGTAATAAGCCTTCTCTTTTATTTGAGAACACTTATTTATTTATGTATTTATTTTTCCAGCACCTGTGGCTCATAAGATATTGTTTTCTATTACACCAATACAAGGACTGCTCTGGACAATTCAGTTTGGCTTCACCCTCAGGGTGCCTGTCAGAGACATCATAGCATGAGTCCCAGCAGTGTGGTGTGTCCAGATCAGGCTGTTTGCAGAGCTCTTAGTAAACCTGCTTAGCCCTAGCACTGCAGGCAGTGGGGTTTGACACTGCCTGGACGTTTGGGTAGGTGTTGGCCATGAGGGGGAACCTGAGGAGAACGGTATCTACCAGATCCATGTAGCACAGACAAACTGACCACCAGGATGAGTTGGGAGAAACCATAACATAGTCTGGTTTCCTGTGCTTGTTTGCTACTTGTCTCCTTACAGCTTGGACTGCAGTTAGTGTGTGCACAACCCTTACCACTTCAGGGATCTGGTCTTGGTTGGGATCAGGAAGACCAGTGACAGAGGATCCGACCCCTCTGCTCTGCTCCGCGCTGGGGAGGCCGCCCCGGGGTGCTCCCGGGGCCAGAGAGGCCTGGAGCTGGTGGCGAGAGCCCAGCAGGGCCCCGAGGTGCGGGAGGGCCTGGAGCACCTCTGCCGTGAGGAGAGGCTGCGAGAGCTGGGCCTGGCTCTGGGGCAGGCTCTCGCCAGGGGTGCCCAAGGCCAGGAGCAGAGGCCCCGGGCCCAGCCTGGAGCCCGGGAGGTGCCCTCTGGGCCCCAGGCAGCACTGCTGTGCCGGGCGGGTGCCCAGAGAGGGGCTGGGGGCTCCTCCGCGGGGGCTCCAGCAGCTGCCGGGACGTGGGGCTGGGCGAGCGGCTCCGCGGGGCCTTGCTGGGGCAGGGGGTGAGTGGCAGCACCCAGGGGTTCCCCCAGCCTCGGCCACACTGTGATCTTGTGATGTATTTGTCTCTGACACCCGCAGAATGCATCAGGGAAGTGTGATTCAAAGGACACATACAAAATATAAAACACAAAAAACACAGCTGATACAGATTGACTTAGGTCCTCAAAAGAAGCCTTTAAACTGCACCTGTTCTGTTGCCCAGTTCCTGCTTCACTACACAGAAATGCTTTTTTTAAAAAAAAAAAAAAAATAAATTCTGAAAGGTTTTACAGAATCAGGAACAGTCAGTGTAAACAAGCCCTTGAGAAACCATCTAAGTCCAGCAGCTGCTGTGCCTTAAGCCTGATCTCTTATAATAAAAACTGCCCCCAGACTTTTGTTTTAGCACTTGATACCTCTCTTTCTGATTCATGCAGATACTGACATTCTTTGCTGTACTGTGTTTCCCAGATTTCAACAAATAATAATAATAAAAAACAAACAAACAACAACAACAACAAAAAACTGTCTCAGTTTCAAATCTGATCAAGTCTCACTTGGCTCCTTCCAGACCTGCCATGAGGATGATCTAGCACAGGTACAGAAGCTGCCAGGGAAAAGGGAACTGGTGCTACAGCACTCAGCAAACTACATTTTTATAGTGTTGTCACTGATTCCCTCATAAAACAGAGATGCTGCCTTTCTTTTTGCCAGAAATGAGTGATTCCATATAGTGTTGATGTAAGAAAACTAGTCTAAGTTTGGCTTTTGTTTCCAGTGTTTAATTTGCATTAGGTCAAACCACTAATTTGGGCACTGAAAATTCGGCATGTCTCTCATCTTTATGCAAAGCACAAAAATCTCCTTGCATGGGTCAAATCTGGGCTAATATTTCTCAGTGGGTTTATTTTAGGAATGTACATGGTGCCCTGAACACGGCTTCTGTAGAAATGATAAAGGAGCGATTCTACTGGCCAGCTGCAGAAGTGAATAAGCAGCACCTTGCTGATCAAAAAAGCCCTTTAAATTCAGGTGGTAGACCTGCGGCACTGACACAGCTGTGCCACTGGCCAAGCAGCAAAGGAATTGGAAGGGACGATTCCTCCTGAACATTTCTTTGTTCTGGAGGAATCGTCCCCTGCACTTTCAGCATGAGCAAAAGGACATTCATGGCCTGGCAGGATCCTAGCAGTGGGACTCCACTAAGCCCATGTCACCAGGGACTTTGTGTTGCTTCAGCAAAACAATGCAAACCCTTTTCCATCAATACTGTTCTAGCAGTTTGAATTAATAGAGGTCAAAACTCAGGTGAAATCAAGCACTGGGCCTTAATTTGCAACTCTATCAACACCTCCAGAAATGCCAGTGAGTTGCATGGGTGAGCAATCTTGCCTGCTCAGACACCTGCTAAATTGGAACAGGTCCTGAGCCAGCACTAACATACATTAAGCCTTATTTCTCCTCAGTTTGTAATCACTTTCTATAGTAGTTACCAAACTGTAGACGTGTTTCAATTTACATCTGTCACGCTGCGTCCAGACACAGCCAGATCTGAATCTGCCTGCCTGGGCTGTGGGAATTGCACAGGCTGAGCTGGCAGTGCCTGCCTCTGGTCTAGCTCATGGTCCAGGGCAGACATGGGGCAGGCAATGTCAACACAAGGCTGCTCTGAAAACAATGCTGCAAATGGAAGTGCTTATAAGGTGAAGAGTATGATTTTGTTTTATCTCCATTAGTTTCATCTTAGAGCTGAAAGACTCAGGCTACACCTATCCTAAAGATGTATTGCCAGAGGTGGTGAGCAACTCAGGTGCTCAAGTCAGTGTCACAGTCCCACCAGATCACACCACATTCTGCTGGACCTTCCTACTGCACTGGAAAGCCAACGTCTCTCTTCTCTGGGCACAGCCTGGGAAGGACCACAACACACCACAGCCTGCTCCCATTGCATTCTCCTTGCCCACCCCAGGTCACCACAAGACTTACCATGGACATTTGGTCTAGGAGGGAGAGAATCGTGACCTTGCACACATATCACCTGCACTCTGCAGACAGAAATGGACCTGCCACTGTGGGATGAACTTAGACTTTTATGAGGAAAAGCTGAGAGACACAGGAAGAGGACAGAAAGCCCAGGGCTCAGCCTAGCGGTGCTGTCCAAAGGCAGTGGACGTGCCTGCATGTGGCACTTGTGCCATGCCTTGGGGGTACACATTGCACCAGGCAGCACTTGTGCATGAGCCTTGGGCAAGCCTTCCCCTGAGACAGCTGCCCCCTTGTAGGCTCTCTTGCAGAAATCAGCCTTAGTCATTGTTGTGCCAGGTGGGAATCCCTCTCCGCTGATGGTGATGGGACTGGGTATAACCAGACCTAAACCACAAAGATTCAAGTGTTTGCATCAAAAGGCTACACAGGGTGGTGTAAGCCAGCAGGCAGTGCATGCTGACACCTGGAGAAGGAGATGGGAGCATTGGAAACACTGACGACTGTGGTAGTGCCAGTACTCAGAGGAGGGGAGGGAGCAGAGTGCTTCACTGTGAAGCCACTGGGGCTTGGGTCACAAGGAAGCACAAAGCCTCTGGGTGGGGAGGGGAGGACTGGGGTCTTTGGCACAGGGAACATGGGTAGATAGGCTCACTGAAATCAGAAAGTGAGAAAACCTCACAGGAACCAGGTGGAGACCATGCGGGTCTGCAAACCACTGCTGATGCCTCCAGAACACCCAGAAGAGAGCATCTTTCACCACTGATCAGATATCTGAGTCTAGCTCCTGGGGTTCACAGCCCCTCCAGAGGGGCTGCAGCTGATTGAGGCTGGTCAGGGACAAGCCCAGATGTTGTTTTGGGATATTATCCTGATGATTTCCTTATGAATTTCCATTATTTTATTGTTGTAAATGATGGGGTTTGGCAACAGAAGGACAAAAAGGTCAGCATACAAGGTAACATGAATGGAGGGAGCAAGGGCAAGCACAAAATACAAGGGCTCAGGACCCTGTGGTGCCATGCAAGAGGCTGCAAGGCTTAAACTGAAGTGGCTAAAAAAAAAAAAAAAAAAAAAATGCTTGCTTGCAAAAGACATAGTGACAGGTCTGGAGAGGGAAGTCCCTTTTGTCCATGTGCACAAATCTACCTGCAGATGGGAGATGTTGCCTGGTACATGAATGAATTAACCTATTGCAAATTAAGCTTTCCTCATTTTAGGGGGACTAAATGCTCAGTACAATTTCTATCAGCAATCTTAGCCTGCCTCAATATCACTTAGCTTGCCATGGGTGGAAACGTCTGCTTTTCAATGAGTTGCCTGCTGCTTTGTATGCAAGTAAGAGAGTAATTTGATTCATGTGTATGCTTCTGGGTCCGCTTCTTTACCTCTCTGTTCACAATCTCAGCTGCACAATATCAAATATAACCTTGAGGCCGGCCAGTTTACCATGTGCTAAAGGACACTGAAAAGGTCAGACTGTCTCCTGATGTGCCATATGGAATAGGAATTCTGTGCATGCAATTGATTGGAAAAAATATTGCAGTTTTCAGAACCTGATGCCAGGTATAGAGCCATTTAGTCCTTAGGTTACCCAGCTCTTGACTCAAAGACTGTTGGAGAAATTAATTGCAAGCAAGACCATGGTATATTGTTTGATTACTAAGAGCTGGCAGGGAAAGTGCAATGGACTTGGCTGTCCGCATTTGGCTGCAGTTGGAACAGTGGCACCCGTCACTGTACAGCTTGGAAGCTCGCTATTGACACAGGTGAAGCATGGTGGAGTAGCTGTGGGGAGGCACGGTGCCCCCTGGGATCACTGCTGAGTGTTGGTGCAGTGCTCTGTGTGTGTTTGGTACAGGCATCACAGTGAATGTGAACAGTGATAGGACCAGAGGGAATGGCCTCAAGTTGTGCCAGGGGAGGCTCAGGTTGGCAATGAGGAGACATTTCTGCTCAGCAAGAGCGGTCAGGCCTTGGGACGGGTTGCCCAGGGAGGTGGTGGAGTCCCCGTCCCTGGGAGTGTTCAAGGAGAGGTTGGACGTGGTGCTTGGGGATGTGGTTTAGTGGGTGACATTGGTGGTAGGGGGATGGCTGGAACAGGTGATCTTCAAGGTTTTTTCCAACCTTAATGATTCTATGTTTCTATGATCTACCATGGAAAGCTGATTGCCAGTGCATTGAACCAGCTGAAGAGCAAGGTTCAGCAGCTCAGACACCAGGGAGATGACATTTTGTTAGTGCACGTGCAAGCCAGCTGGCTTGGCACTGCAGGTAGGTGGTCCAGGCTGAGCAGCCTTCCTTGGTGCCTGGCTCCTGCAGCACTTCATTGCACAAGAAGGCTGATTTAGGCCTTTGCTATCATAAGCTGTTAGACTCTGTATCTCTAGCAGACTGAAGCTGACTTAATGAAGAAGAAAAAAAAAAAAAAAAAGTTGTTTATTTATAAAAACTGTTCATGAGTTGCAACAGCTACCTTTGGTCCTGTGCTTTTGGAGGAGCCGGGCACCTGCAGCGTGCAGGCTGGCTCAGCAGCATCAGCGTTTGACTTTCCTCTCACAGTGGTATCCTGTAGATTTTGAATATTTCCTCACAAACATAAAAGGATGTTTTTCTTTCTCTGGATTGCTGATGGACCACAGACTTTGCTTATTTTCTATGCACCATGGTCAATTAATATAAGCTGATGCCAGGGTGTAAGTGAGTCTGAGGTGTGCAGGGACCGTTTCCCTGCTGTTCAGGAAGGCGGGACATTGTGCATGCCAAATGCAAAAGCAAGAACCACCTCACTCAGTGTGAAGACTGGATGAGAGACCATAGGTCACAGTTGTAAGCCCCAAACCATTCACAAAAGATGCTTATATAGAGCGTGTTTGTGTGCACTGTGCCGCAGTTCACCTCTTTGCAGCCTCTATTGAGCTATCAAGGAAAGAAGGCTGAAATCACCTGCCTTTGTAGGAGATGATGTTCTTTTGTCTACATTATGTATGATGCTGCAGTTTCTTATCATTGCAAGTGAAATCAAATATTTTGGGTTACTTTAAACTCTGTTTTTAGGCTGCTTGTTTTCAGAAGACGAAATCAAAAAAAGAATTGGTTCAAAAAGCCAATTTTTCCTTCAGATCTATGACCTAACAGGCAACATAACAATACTTTTAACTTTTTCTTCTTTTCTCTTTTTAAACACATTTTATTTCCACTGTGTAAAGGTAAGACATAAAAGTTGGCATCACAGAGTCATGTGAGCCAACGTCTTGGGCAACAAAATGGGAAATTCATTCCACTGGGCAGGAGAAAATGGTGTGTAACGGATATCAATTTCATGGGTAGTACGCCGCTCTGAATTTTTAAGTGCAGCCTCTCAGGTAATGTAATAAAAATAAATAAAGAAATAGGTTTTGCCTCCAAACATCATACAGGAAATATTGTTTAATAATGTACTAACATTCATCTTCTCTTGCCATATTCTCATCGTGTTTACATTGATTTGATGTACAAGGCAGCTGTAGTATTTCACATCTGCCAGAATTCAAGCGTATAAAGTAGTGGTAAAATGCACATTAAAACCAAATGATCCCTGCAATATAGAAAGAAACATGGATAATTGTCTAATGGCTGAGTCCAAGACCAAGAGATATTTGCAGGCTGCTCAGACACTGGGGTTTACTGGAAGCCCACTTAGAGATCTGATACCAAACCACGGAGCAGTGAGGTCCCCCATGTGCCCCGGGGTGGGCTGACTTCAGCTGAAGCTGTCTTCTCAGGAGCCAAACTGAAGGTGCTGACACCCATAGGCAGTGTGGAGAGTGAGACTCCAAGGCTGTTGAAGGAAAAATGGAGCAGAGAGGTTGATGGAGATGTTGGTCTTTTCTGATGCAGAAAGGTGAAGTTCTCCGCAGTGGAAGTGGGAATGGTGAAGAGGGGGCAGCAGAGGAGGTGACCCCAGAGGTGGACAGCCTCCACACTGTCACTGGTAAGGAAACACAGCAGTCATTAACTCTTGGAGTCAGTGTGTACTCTGGTTTTACACAAAATGAAGGAAAATGCCTTTGCTCTCAGGAGTGTGGGCTGAGAGCCTGGCTCCCCGGGAATGCAGTGGCAGCAGTATTTTGCGCCTGTGGGAGGTTCAGCCACGCATCCTTGGGGATGGAGCATGCCCCAGGTTTCAGCAGGGATGGTGAGGAAATTGCATGTGTGCGTGATGTGAACACCGCTGAGCTGGCTGGGACACTCTGCTCACTGCTCTGACACCCCAGTGAGCTCACTCAGCTCCATCAGCAGCGGCAGCATCAGCCCCATCTCCCCTGGCAGAGCACTTGCACCCTCTAAATGCCCAAGCAGGACCAGAGTCACCGCCTATCCCCCAGTTAGGACACGAGCCCGTGACTCACCCAGCTTCCTGCTGCCCCTGCACACCAGGACCCCAGCCCTCTGCTCCCAACCCCTGCACACCCACACCCCTGCCCTTCTCCTGCAGAGCCTGGCCTGGCTCCTACCCGGCACCCTGCGGTCTGTGGAGCCCGTGGTGCTGTCTGAGCAGCTCATTTCTCTCAGTACAGCAGGGACATTAACCCTCCCTGTTCTCAGGCACGGTACTACAGCCTGGGAAGGACCCACTTACTATCATTGCTCATCATCCTCTGGTCCAGCAGCCATTCAGCCTGAAAGAAAAATGCAGGGATGATCAATAGCTGTCTTGTACCTTCCTCATCCTGATAGAGCCTCGTGGCCCTGAAGACAGCCCAGCAGCATGGCTGTTGTGAGCAGGGAGGGGGAAAGACAGTGGAGTGTGACCTTAATTGTAATGGCTTGGGTGAGAAAGTCTTGTACTGGGCAGTCTGTGCCCCAGCTACACATCAGTCTGTTTTCTCTGCCTAGGGGGACTGCAGAGGCCAGTTGGCTCTTCCAGGCTGCATTGCATTTCCCCAGGCCAGTTCACCTGGCAGACACTAAGGAGCTGAGAAGGGGGGAGGAGAGGTAGATTCAAACAAACCCTCCCTGAGGAATGATGGCAAGGCACCCCCTTCAGTTTGGCCTGTGAAAAAGCATTCCTGATGAAAGGTAAGCCCATCCTATTTTTACTTTTTTTTAATGTCCTGATTATAAGCTTTAGAAACAAAGCAAAACCACCTCACAGCTGGAGTGCTCCTAACTCCTGTTGAAAGCTGGAATTAAAAGTGCCAGAAAATTAAGCTCCCTGTCTCAAGGGTGGTTTGACTGTTACAGTCAGTATGCAAGAGAGGAATCCTGGCCCTCAGATGCCTGTTACGTGTTCATACCACATCCTTGCAACAACACCCTGGGCGCTGGAGTTGGATGGGGGCTCCAGGAGAGCTCAAGTTTCCACATGTAAAACCCACACTCTGACTCTGGTCCCAGAGCACATCTTAACCTTTCAGCATCCTTGTACCATAGGCTTACCCTATAGATGGTGCAGTGACTGCAGGATGTATACAACTTTGTCTCCATACAGCCTCCACAGCTCACCAGCAATGCAGGAACAAAGCATAGGCACCAAAGCCAGCTGTGCCCGCACGGCTCTCTGCACTGGGTTGTGTACAGGAGTAGTGCTGGGCAGCACCCTGGCATTGCAGGGGAATGCAGCACTCCTGGGATGAGCCCGCACACCTCGCTGAGGAAAGAAGGGACACCCAGGACAGGACACACCACGTCCAAGGAGTTGTCTTCTCCAGGCTACAAGAGCAGGCTCCTGGTTTCAGCGACAAGGATGAGGGCTAGCCCCAGTGCAGAGCAGCTTCTGCCCTGGTTAGGCAAGGAAATGAGACCTGTGGTTTTGGTTTACCACCCTCCTGGGCTCAGTGAAGCCTATAGCCATACCTCCTGGTCCTAATGGGGACACCAGTGCGGTGGGAGGTGGTTCTGCTCCTCAAGGTGGCAGAAATCCCACCGGTGCTATTTTAACGAGAATGAAACGGCAAGCTGCTGACTCATCACTTGTATTAAATATTTTAAAACAATTGACTGTGTGAGCTAATCCTGATATATTACACGTGGGAAAACTGAAGGTATGCGAGCATACAGCAGCTACGCATTTGAACTTACCAGCCCCTGCATCAGGCAAAGAACAGAAAGTACAAAGTTCATCTCCTGAAGCCCTAGAGTTTGTTATTATTGCTGGGTTTTAATGTTCTCTGTGGTCATATAATGGCCTAAATGTTCAAAAGTGACTAGAAATGTTTGAAGTCCCATCGCTTCAGTACTCATCGTGAAAATTCTTCATATGGGCTGGTTTTCAAAAAAGCACTGAGGTGTGTCTTCAGCATTGGATCAAAGAGGAATGCTTCAGTCTGAGTACCATAATGTTAATTCACCCTAAAACACCAGTAATGCCTGCACTTTTAATTTGTAGTTCATCTGTTCATGAACCCAGGTATGTATAAAAGAAGGCACTATCTAAATTCACTGCTGTGAATTCACTGCACACTGCTCCACCCTGAGACATGCAACACGGCAGGCTGGGAGACGTTGATGCTGAGGGCTGCCATGATAAGCAGGAGCTGGATAAGCTGCTCTCTGAAAACAAAACACAGACACAGGTCAACCTGCCATTTGAAAAGGAGGAAGATGGTAAAATCCTGGGAAACAGATTTAAATGGAATTGATCCATCTCAAGCCTCTTATTCAGGCTATGAGCTCAGGTCTCTGGGTTTGTTTCCAAAGGAGATCCCCAGCAAAAGGATGGGTATGGTGAGTGTAGATCACAAGCCTTTATATATACTGATGTTTTTCCCTTCCCTTCCCTTCCCTTCCCTTCCCTTCCCTTCCCTTCCCTTCCCTTCCCTTCCCTTCCCTTCCCTTCCCTTCCCTTCCCTTCCCTTCCCTTCCCTTCCCTTCCCTTCCCTTCCCTTCCCTTCCCTTCCCTTCCCTTCCCTTCCCTTCCCTTCCCTTCCCTTCCCTTCCCTTCCCTTCCCTTCCCTTCCCTTCCCTTCCCTTCCCTTCCCTTCCCTTCCCTTCCCTTCCCTTCCCTTCCCTTCCCTTCCCTTCCCTTCCCTTCCCTTCCCTTCCCTTCCCTTTTTTTCTTCTTCTTAAATCATGACCATGCAAGAGGACTGCAGCTTTGCTTGTAAAAGGGAAGGAGACAGATGGCTTTTATTAATTTCAACACCAGCTTAGCTGAAATGGATGCAAGAACTAGAGAAAGGCTTGAAGTATTCTTTGAGAGGTTTCCCCTTTGAGGATGAAGCTTAACAATTAGCAGGGTTGTGGCTTTCACATTTTAGGCAGAGATTTTCAGGAGTATTTAATGGACTTTAGGAGCCAAGCCTTTCAATCTCCTGGATACTAGGCAAGAGAGCTCATTTAACCTCCCCTGTCCAGGTGCAAGTAAGAGAGCAAATACAGGCTGGAATAGCGCCTGTTGCATTCCTCTTAGGCAACATGAAGACAGCAATAAATAAAAGTCCTATGCTAATGAATCATTTCTTCCAGAATTAAGATTTGCTCACTTCTGATTCTGTATCAAGTATGAGTCATCATGACTAAGGCATATATGCTTGTCTGTGTGCCTGAAATAACACTCCTCAGAGAGGAGCTGCTGGAGTCACAGCCCGTCTCAGCATCTCCCCGCCCCGGGGCACACTGAGCCTTGCAGGATTTGATGTTGCTGCAGTTCAGAGTTCATTACCTGGACATGTGCAGAAAGAGACATGAGCTGGGCAGGTAGTCTGACGTGCCTAGGCACTCACCAACCTCTGGTGGGGGCATTCATTTGCTACTGAATCAGGTCTGAGCTCTTACCACTTTGCAGGGTTGGTCACTGTCAACACAGTGAGAAAGCTCACCTGGAAATGCTCATGAGGGTACAGAATCACAGAATGGTTGAGGTTCAACAAAAAATGCAAATTCCTGCACGTGGGACAGGACAGCCCTTACATCAGTACTGTCTGGGACTGAATGGCTGGAGAGCAATTTTTCAGAAAGGGTCTGGTGGACAGCACGCAGGTGGGACGTGAGCCCTCAGTGTGCCCTTGCAGCAAGTTAGACAATTACATATTGGGCAGCATTCCTGAGAGTGAAAACACCATGTCAAGGAAGAGATTTTTCCCTTTAATCAGCAAGTGGGTGACTGCACCTGGAGTACTTTGGCCAGTTATGGATCCTTCTATAAAAGCAAAAGTAACATTGCTGAACTGGGGCAAATCCAGGTGAGACTACTTGGATGGTCTGGTGGCTGGAGCTCATGACATACAAAGAAAGGCTGAAGCAACTGGGTTTGTGTAGCCAGGAGAAGAGAAGGCAAAAGCAGTTTCTAATTATGTCTTCTAATACTTGGAAGAGATTACAGAAAAAATAGAGCCAGTTTCATCAGAGATGAAAACACAAGAAGCTGTGGGTGAAAGTTGAAGTAGGGGAGAATTCACCTGGACAACAAAGAAAAAATTCTTCCTCATGGAGGGCAGAACATAAGTCACTGGAAATTTTAAAAACTCCATGGGACAAGGGCCTGAGAATCTTGATCTAAGCAGACATTAAGATTTTGAGCCATTTCACTGGAGTCTATAAATTTGTTTGCGCAGGCACATTTAACATACTGGGGAAGAAGAAATAAAGGAAAACAGTTCTCAACAAAATGTGTATGGAGCCAACCCCTCATTCAGAACCTCACAAATATGACCCCTCATACTGCCACTGACCTGCAGGGAGTCTGTCTGCTTCAGGGACCCGTGGCACCATCATCCCAATTCCCACGTGTACTAATGAGTAGGCACAGCTTTCCAAAAGAAGCTCTTTATTAGGTTTCAAGTGTAGGGTAAATTTGGGCTGTTGCATACTTTGACTATAGTATGCTGGATATACCCAGTGCTTGTTCATCAGACTGGAAGCATGTTTACTTTTAAGGATATTATAGGTATAAATCATAAAAATTTTGTTTTCCATTTTAACTTTTTATTCTGAACAATCAAGATCAATAACTGCTTCAATACAACACTTCTCATGTACCCACCACCACTGATGAGTTCTCAGAGGCTCTTAATTCCTCAAATGACTTATTTCCTTGCATAAAGTAACCAAAGGTATTAGATAGGTCATTAAAATAATTTATAACACCATGGGCATTATAAATTTTACTAGGTAGGACATTCTTTGCAGAACCAGCTACTCAAAGTCCACTGCACAATATTCCTTCCTGCTGAAGTGCATGTGAAACACGGAGACAGGAGGGTGGGGAGAGTGAGTGCACATCTGTATGGCTTTGTAACAGTCATCACAGCTTCATGATTTGAGAGTATCTGTGGTGTACCATTAAAGCAAGCCATTTGGCAGCCACTCTGTTAGGAAGTGTTGGGTAGATGCTGATGGGGTGGCACCAGGCTGCCCTGAGCCATTCACCAGGCTTTTCTCCGTTAGCTGGGGAAATCTGCCTGTCTCCCCAAGGCTGCCTGAGCACAGGAACAGCTGTGACTCTCGTGGAATGTTTTTTGTCCTTCGGTTCTTCTCCAGATACAGGGATCAAGTGCAGGATTGTCCAGTGGTTAGCCTGGACAGCCCCAGACACATCATTTGCATGTGTTTTTCTCTCTTTTACTATTTTTGACCCTCCTTTTCATGACCTTTGACTCTATCTTTCTCCACTCCAGTCTTCTCTCAGATAAACAACATGCCTCTAATTACTTTTTCTCTACTGGCTTCATTTCTGCTACATCGCTATCCAAATTTGATATTTCTGATAACATTATGTAAGTCATCCTGACCTTATATGGTATTACTGATGAGGTTACCTAGGAGCTGCTTGGCAGGTAAGACTATAGTCCCCAAGGTAGACTTGAGCATCCATGAAAGAAGAGTGGGCAAATATCCATCCAAGACTTGCTGTCACCCACATTTAGGTAGGGTACAGAAGCATTTAAGACTTGTGCTTTACTTGGTTCCCAAAGGCTCCATAACTGGTACTTAGGTTTAACCAGATGTTGAATTATTTCCTAGACTGGGGTTTAATTCTTGATTACAGTACTCATTAGAAACCCTTGAGTAAGTTATGTTACCACCTCTGTGTCCAAGAGAAAAAAAAAAAAAAAAGTCTTTCATATTTATGTTTTTCTAGAGCGTGAGCATCTTCAGTGTGCAGTGGAAATACAACACACCATGGAGTAGAGAGAATATTATGATAAATCATAGAATAAAAGATCATGGACTATGTTTTAAAGTTACATAGCTAATGAATTCAGTATGATTATTAATTGCTTCTATCTTCACCTGGAAGTATACTGTCAAGGGGTAAAAATGGACTATGCAGCATAATTACTTCATCGCACTAGTTTATGGGGAGCAGTTAGTGAAGGCACTTTATGTGCTGTGATGGAGAAACTCTTTCTTGACATGAAGACCTTGATGACCTTGACGTATCTGTTTAGTTTTTATGCTGTAGATGATGGGGCTTAGCAAAGGGGGGACCAGAAGGTAGATATTGGCCATGAGGACATGAACAAGAGGAGAATCACAGTATCACAGAATCACAGATTTTCTAGGTTGGAAGAGACCTCAAGATCATCTAGTCCAACCTCTGAGCTAACACTAACAGTCCCCACTAAACCATATCCCTAAGCTAAGCGTGTTTGCCAAAATGGTGAACCATGGACAAGCCAACCATGGGGATGTGCAGGATCAGGACAGCCAGGATATGGGACAATCAATTGTTCAAAGCCTTGAGATGCCTTGAGATGCCTTGAGATGCTCTCTCTGGGATGCGATGCTCAAAATTTTCTTACAAATCATAATATGTGATGAAACAATAAGCAATGGATCTAGTACAATTTTGAGGATTACCACGGCTATACCCATATTGAATAACCTATAACCTATTGAATGTGATATCTGCACACACCAGCTTGATCAGGTCCTGACGCAGACAGTAGGCATGGGAGCACACGTGGGATCGGCAGGACAACCTTCTCAGCACGAAGATTGATGACAGCACTCCTAACAGACACCTGCAGAGGGCAGCCAGCCCAACCCTGCTGATCCTGGCAATGGTGAGGATTGAGGAGTATCTCAATGGGTAGCAGATGCCCACACGGTGATCAAAGGCTATGGCCAGGAGCAATAAGGACTCTAAGAATGAGAAGGAATGAATGAAGTAACCCTGAACAAAATAAGCATCCAAACTGGTTTTCCTGTAGTTGACCCAGAAAATACTCATGACAGGAAGCAGAGACAAACCCAAATCAGAGATGACCAGCATGGCCAGGAAACAGTACCTGGGCTTGTGGAGGCTCGGATCAGTGCTGATGACAGAGGATGGTGCAGTTCCCAAAAGGGATGCGACGTAAAGGCAAGTGAAGGGATGGAGAGCCAGACACAAGCAGCCTCCAGAAGTGGGATGTCTGTCAGGATGAATGCAGAACAGCACGTGTTGGAGCTGCTGGATGACCACATGATGGGCCTGGGAGCCTCTGCATTGAAATAAGAAACCCTCCAAAAAACCTTTGGGTTGGAAGGGACCTTAAAGATCATCTAATCCCAACCTCCCCACCACCTACCACTAGACCACCTTGCTCAGGGTGTACTGCCCACTGACCAGAAAACACACATACCTGTAGTTATACATGTAAATGATGTAATTTCATAAATCACCCATGTTCATAGCAGTGATTAATAAATGTGCTGCTGATTATTTTTTCCCTTTTCTTTTATGGCTATGGAATAAAATATCAATAAAAGAGAGATAAATTTACACCAAAGCATCAAGCAATTTGGAAATTTATCATCCATCTCAATATGTTAGAAGTTCCCAACATTATTTTTATTTTCTATTTTCTATTTTTATTATTATTATTTTTTTAACTATGGTTGATTTAAAGTCATAAATATTGAATAAATCACGTGTTCATCCAGCAGTGAGCTAGACTTTCCTACCTGCTGTAACAGATTTTGTCTTGGGAGGTGAATTACAGTATCCAGGATGTTTGATTTTTTTTTTTTTCTTTCCAAATGGAAATATGACTAGTTATCCAACAAAGCTTGTAATTGTTCATCTAACAAATAAGAAATTAATAATGACTTCAGAAAATTTAAAATATAAATTCAATACCAATTTTACCTGAGGTATCAGCCCAGAAAAGGAGTTTTCAGAGAAAGAGATGAGCAGGAATAAATCTTGTGCCTGTGCAGAGTGTCCCAGATTATAAACATGGGAATAGCCTGGACAGGGCAGCCAGTGCTTGTGTGCAAGGCAGGGAACCAGAGATGCAATGCGTGCTGCTGAATGTCTTCTGAACAGAAATCCTTGAGTCCCTGCGTAAAAAGTCACTACTGCAAATGAGAGATCTTTCTAGGGACTTTGAGGCCCTGAAACTTCAGGAATAGCACTGACATGAAACAAACCTTGCACGGCTATATTAAAAAAAAAAAAGTGTTTTTTTCTTATTCTCTGGTGAAACAAATCTTTCACTGAAGGAATTATTTAGTTTAGAATGTGTGATGGGTAAAAGAAAAGCTGAATTAATCTAAAAATTGTCCACCAGTCTGTGCATGGTCGACAGAGATGACTCTTCAATATAACCCACAAGCACAACGTGACCTGGAAACTGGAAACTGAAGTTACACGGAAATTGGACTGAAATGAGATAATGCTAGTTAGCAAAATCTGAAAATAAAAATGGACATTGATGAATCCTTCATCTTTTGGAATTGTAAAGCTAGGAACAGAAATTCTTCTGAGATGCATGCTTAATCTGAAGCCCACATGATGGGCTTGATGAGTAAATTTGGTATGAAATTCTTCTGTGAGGCGATGCAGTATGACAGAAGAAAGCACCACTGTGAACCTTTCTGATCTAATATTTTCTAACTCTTCTGTAACTATGGGAAAAAAGCCCACATGAATTAACATATTAATTAGAACAAAGAAAAGAGATTAAACACTATTTCCTAACTTTACCCTTGAGTACCATGCAGCTACACCTCTAAGCATCACAGCCAGGCTCCGTAAGTGCCATTTGAGCAAACCTCATGGCAATGCTCCTGCCCTTCATATTTCAGAAACTCACCCAGGTCTGCTGCTGAGGCTCAGTTTTGACAGCAGCGAGGAAGCCTGAGCCAGGCTCAGCCTACAAAGAGCTGCTTATGAGGTCTCTGAACTGCCCCCAGGGACATCAAATGAAAGTACTTGGGGGAACAGGCAGAAACAATAGGGAATCAGAGCCAAACCTGCCTTCAGTTCTAGCTGAATCAAATTCAGCCTGGCAGCAACGTCCACAAGGATTAGGGATCAAGTGCCCCCTGTGCAAGGAGCTGTGCAGACTCTCATCAGAAACTTCCTTCTCTGGGTTGTTTTCTTGCAACCCAAGGCAGTGTTCGGTGTAAATAAGCCCCTGAGTCCTGGCTTCGCCTCTGCATGTATGGAAAGATTGCTGCTGTCTGCTGGGTGACACCAAGTAGCAGGTCCAGGACCTGCTAGAACCATTGTGCGGGAGTGGGGTGGGCAACCTGGGGTGGGCAGAGCCAGGACCAGTCCCACCAGCTCCTAGATGTCCATGGCCATGGCATTAAAGCTCATTCATGTGCTGTGGCTAGCTGAGACCGATGTGTTTATCTGCTCCAGTCACCTGCAAGCCAGCTGTGCACCAGCTGCAAGAGTGGTACAGGTGCATACAAACGCTTTATGTGTCTCCTCTTTGCTTCTGTGTGTCCTCAGGCTCCACCGTCCCCAGGGCTTTCCTCACACTTTCTTTCTGCTGCATTGAGGCCTCCTTGCTGAAGCTCTGTTTTTGGGAATGTATTTTCCTGTAACAACTGTGAAGTCCAAAATGGGGTAACCCTTCCTCAGAAGGGATCTGCATGGTGTGCTGTGGGCTGACCAGAGGTGCACTTGATGCTGCTCCGCTCAGGATTCCCAGCACCAGAAGGGATGTTAGATCATGTACAGGGTCATCTCACTGCGATGGCTCTGATAAATGGCATTCTAAATGACACTTCACAGGGTCTGAGCACCTTTCTCACTGGGGCTACCACAGACCAGCTGGGAGGATGCAGTGGCTGGGAGCCTGCATCGCCCACCCCAGGCCGCCCACCTTTCAAGCTCCACGGATCCCCCCAGCCTGGTGTCCTGTCTCCTTGTCACATGCTTGGTGGTCCTCCACGGGGCTGGACCCCCTGTAAGCTCTGGGCTCTTGCTGTCCTTGGCTGGGGTGGAAGGCCAGTTGTCTGCAGGGGGTGAAGAAGAGCTGGGGGAGCTCAGTGCTCCTTTGGGGAGCTCAGCGGTGCGGCTGATGCTGTGACCTGGGCAGTGTTTGGGGCAGGACCAGCACATGGCAAGCACAGGGTGGGGAGGGTGGGTGTAGGGGGAAGCATTGCTCTGTGAACCTCCATCAGTCTGAGGCTTTAGCACATCCTGAACTGAGAGCAGCATTTTGTGTTGAGTATCCCTTAATGGATTTTTTTTTTTTTTTTTTTTTTTTAATGTGACTTTGCCTTATTGCTCGGTTGAGCCCCTGCAGAGTTTTGGAGTTTGCAGTTCACTCTGACAAAATGTTCCAAAGCTTAATCCTGTTGAGTGAAAAACACCTCCTGTAATTGGTTTTAAATTTGCCACCTGCTATTTTATTTAATGCTTCTTAGCTCTTGTATTGAAATAGACAGCAAACAATTAGACCCAAATGTCCTCTTCAAGATGCTCCTGATTCTACAGAGCCCTTCCCCAAGCCTCCAGTCACCTCCCTTCCAGACTGGAGAGCCCTCTCTTGCACCATTCTTCCTTGCATGGTTATTTTAACCTTGACCTTGGTTTGTTTATTCATTGTTTATTTTGATTATTTTAACCTTGCTTTTGTTTATTTTGTTGGCTCTTTCCAAAGTCCCTCTAATGCCCATAAGAGTATGTGGAAGGTGACAGCATCTGTGGCTGAAGGCTGTCAGATCAAGACCTTTTCAGCTCAGAGGGAATAGTAAGTAACAGGGAAAGGAGAAAACAAAAACAAACCAAAACAAAAAGACAGAAACAAACCTGACAGGTAATGGGGACGAGCAAAGGCAAACTTCAGTTGCTAACTGTTTAAAACCTCCAAGCACAACTTTGGAGAGGATCAGACTGACCTTTGTAGCTAGAAAGAGGAAGGAAGTGGTGGACATAGGGAATTGGGACACCTGGGGGTCCTACGGGACAATGCAAAACAGACTGAGGGGAAGCGGCACGGGTGGGCAAAGGGGAGGGTGGAGACCGAGGAGAGGGGACACAGAAGGGGCTGACTTGCAGCCACACACTGGCTGTGCACCAGAGCTGGCAGCAGGATCCAGGCCAGAGCGCTGGCAGCAGCCCCACAGCAGCAGCCAGGGTGTGAGCTCCAGGCTGAAGGCTGTGCCAAGGTGTGCAATGGGAGCTGAGGGTCACAGCGAGAGAGCTGCCACCCTCGTGCTTTCTGTCCCAGCACCACTGTGCATGTCGTCCCCATCAGTGTGGCACAGCACCTGCACTGACAGAAATAATTTCTGGGATGAAAAATAGTCAGATATGGGAGAAATTTCTGAAAAGACTTAATGTATGTTCCTGAAATATTTTCTTGAGCGTTCCCTTCACGGCTCAAAGCCAGCTGTATGATCCCTGCCCTCATGAAGAGTTCTTTCAGAATTGTGCTTGAGTGAACTCTGGCTTACAGGCATACAGGGAAACAGGCAGAAACAACATTTTGTGTATGCTAGAATCCTTTCTAGACTGATCATTCGCTCATATGCTCTCTGACAGCTACCGTGGCCTGTATTGAACCCAGCAGCTTGTTTTTCTCCAAAGCATCTTCCAAAAAGTCATTCAGTCAAATTCTATGCAACTCAAAAGCTGAAGAATGCTGCATGTTCCTCATGTTTTCACCAGCTTCTTCCAGCGGTTACCCATCACTGCTGCTTTCTGGCGTCTGCCCTGAAATCTGCCACTGTGCTGGAGGCAGGCAAGAAGCAAACACACCTGGAGAAATCCCTGCTGGCAGGGCTGGCCTTGGTCTCAGAAGTGTAGGTGGTGAGCTGCCGGCCTGGTCTCAACAGCATGGGTATAAATATAAAACAAAATTAAGGGGCTGCTGCACTTCCAGAGTAGCATGATGTGAGCAAGCGGTGTGTTTGGGTTAAGCCTGTCTTTGTGATGACCTGCATGAAGAAAACAACTTGACCATTGTGAAGAGAATGAGGGAAATTTATGACTGAGACTAGATATAAAAAAACAACAAACACAATATTTATTTTCCCCTGAGCCCTCTCATCCTTGCTTCACACTGTTCTGCCTGAAAGCAACTTCTGCAGAGACACCCCTGACTTGGGATGCACGAGACAGCTCAGGCACTGCTGCATGTCCAGCCCTGACACAGCACCACTTGCAGGTGCCAGATGCCCATGTGCTCCTAGCATCTCGGGAGGCACCCTCTGCCTGCACTGAGCCACGTGCCATCACAAACTGCCAAATACCAGCTGTAAGGTTGTTGTGCTGTGTCCACACTGAGCTGCAGCTACAGCTACAGCCCCTCCATGCAGCACACGTGTCCTGCGCTGCCTGTCCTGTGTGCATGCTGGCATGGCACCTGTGGCAGTGTGCAGAGCTCGTATCTGCTTGCACGGTGCCCTGCAGTGGCTGCGTGGACCTTCCCTGTGCTTCTTCAGGCTGCCCTGGGGACTGGACTGGCAGCAGGGGCTGCAGACTGGCTGGCTCTGGAAGTGCTGAGCCTCCGTGGTGCCTGTCACTGAGAGTAAGATTGACCAGAGTGTGCAGAAACAGTGTGCAGAACCACAGCGTGGCTGAGGCTGGGGGAACCCCTGGGTGCTGCCACTCACCCCTTGCCCCAGCAGGGCCCCGTGGAGCCGCTCGCCCAGCCCCACGTCCCGGCGGCTGCTGGAGCCCCCGCGGAGGAGCCCCCAGCCCCTCTCTGGGCAGCCTGTGCCAGGGCTCCGGCACCCGCCCGGCACAGCAGTGCTGCCTGGGGCCCAGAGGGCACCTCCCGGGCTCCAGGCTGGGTCCGGGGCCTCTGCTCCTGGCCCTGGGCACCCCTGGCGAGAGCCTCCCCCGGAGCCAGGCCCAGCTCTTGCAGCCTCTCTTCACGGCAGAAGTGCTCCAGGCCCTCCAGACCTCGGGGCCCTGCTGGGCTCTCTCCACCAGCTCCAGGCCTCTCTGGCCCCGGGAGCACCCCGGGGCGGCCTCCCCAGAGCGGAGGAGAGCAGAGGGGTCGGATCCTCTGTCACTAGTTTTCCTGGTCCCAACCAAGACCAGATCCCTGAAGTGGTAAGGGTTGTGCACACACTGACTGGAGTCCAAGCTGTATGGAGACAAGTAGCAAACAAGCACAGGAAACCAGACTATGTTATGGCTTCTCCCAACTCATCCTGGTGGTCAGTTTGTCTGTGCTACATGGATCTGGTAGATACCATTCTCCTCAGGTTCCCCCTCATGGCCAACACCTACCCAAACGTCCAGGCAGTGTCAAACCCCACTGCCTGCAGTGCTAGGGCTAAGCAGGTTTACTAAGAGCTCTGCAAACAGCCTGATCTGGACACACCACACTGCTGGGACTCATGCTATGATGTCTCTGACAGGCACCCTGAGGGTGAAGCCAAACTGAATTGTCCAGAGCAGTCCTTGTATTGGTGTAATAGAAAACAATAGCTTATGTGCCACAGGTGCTGGGAAAAAAAAAAAAAAAAAGTGTTCTCAAATAAAAGAGAAGACTTATTACATAAAAGCAATAAATGCCATGCCTTTATTAATAGGAAACCAATATTAGCAGAAACTGATCATAAAAGAAGGCATTTGCAAGAGCAATGGAGGAAAACGCTCCATGTGTGATCTACAAACCTAGTAAATACTCGGGCTGAAGCTGGGGTTTGCAGACACTGTGTCTAGACCATCTGCAACAACTCTAAATCAGGGACAAGGTCTGATGCCTGCCAAGCAGCTAATGGGGGCTTCAGTTCAGCTCTGGGGAGATGTAGTTCAGCTCTGTCTCTCTCCAGAACCTGCACTCCTCCTGTACCCTCCCTAAAGCAGCTTGGATACTACTGCTCACCACTTTCAATCAGCACATAGACTCGTAGTATCATGAAGGTTGGAAAAGACCACACTCACTGACAAAGAGTCCCTCCCCAG
This sequence comes from Anas platyrhynchos, assembly GCF_047663525.1. Classification (NCBI taxonomy): domain Eukaryota; kingdom Metazoa; phylum Chordata; class Aves; order Anseriformes; family Anatidae; genus Anas; species Anas platyrhynchos. The sequence continues at coordinate 207,153,181 of NC_092587.1, read as the reverse complement.
CTTTCCTGCAGCCCCCTTTAGGTATTGGAAGGCCACTGTAAGGACTCCCTGGAGCCGTCCCTTCTCCAGGCTGAACAAGTCCAACTCCCTCAGCCTGTCTTTGTAGGAAAGGTGCTCCAGCACCTTGATCATCTTTGTGGCCCTCCTCTGGACTTGCTGTAATACGTCCATGTCTTTCTTGTGCTGGGAGTCCCTGAGCTGAACACAGTACTGCAGGTGGGGTCTGACGAGAGCAGAGCAGAGGGGGAGAATCACCTCCCTCACTCTGCTGCCATGCTTCTTTTGATATGGCCAGGATACTGTTGGCTCTCTGGGCTGCAAGTGCAGCTCCATGCTAACCTGCAGTACTTGCATTTATTTCAGTGTTTTGTCTTTGGGAGACTTCCATTTCTGTGAATTTTAATAAGAAAGCAATTCCTGTAATAAAGTCCATTAGGCAGTTGTGATTCGAACAATTTATTACACACCTTGTCCCTTGACTCCAGAGCAGACAGCTGAGATAAGGATTTCACCACCACACCACAGCAAAAGCTGCCTGCCTTCAGCTTGTTGAGGATTCCCCACAAGTGACATTGCTGGGCTGGGTTCTCCCTTCTTTGTTCCTTCTCTCTCTGCAGCCTGCTGGAGAGCCTGTCTTTTGTCTTTTTCTTGCGTTTTCTATAAACTGTTGGGGAAAGCGGTGCGGGGATGCATTGTGTTCAACATTTGTGGTTGCCAAGAGGGAGGATTTGGGTGGGCTTCAAGTCCCACTGAGGTATTCATTACTTTCTCATAATGACACCTTTCCGTTATCCTTGCAGAAAATGAACTGAGGAGCAGAGAAACACTTTCATGAACTTCTCTTTTATCTGTCGCATCCGCACCCCATACACGATGGGGTTCAGCAGGGGAGGGAAGAGAATGTACAGGTTGGCCAGCAGAATGTGGACATGGTGCGGGATTTCCTGACCAAAGCGGTGCGTTAAAATAGAGAAAAAAGCAGGAATATAGAAAAGAAATATAACACAAACATGAGAGACACAGGTATTGAAAGCCTTGCAGCGGGCAGTTCTGGAAGGGAGTCTGAATAATGCCTGAAGAATTAGGACGTAGGAGACAGCAATGAGCACAACGTCTAGCACTATTGCTGCGAAAGGCACTGCAAGGCCATACACAATATTGACGGAGATGTCGGCGCAGGCCAGCCGGGCGATGCCCATGTGCTCGCAGTAGGTGTGCGGGATGACGTTGTGCCCGCAGAAGGGCAGCCGCTTCAGCAGGAATACACACGGGAAAATGATGCAAAAACTTCTCAAGAGAGCCACCAGCCCTGTTTTGACAATAGCTGACTGTGTCAGCACAGCCGCATAGCGCAGAGGGTAGCAGATGGCCACAAACCGATCAAAGGCCATGGCCACCAGGATCACAGACTCTGCCGAGAAACTGAAGTGCAGGAAGAACACCTGGGTCAGGCAAGCGCCGAAGGAGATCTCCCCCGCACTGAACCAGAACAGAGCCAGCATCTTGGGCACAGTCGTGGTTGACAGCATCAGGTCAGTGACAGCCAGCATGGACAAGAGGAGGTACATGGGCTGGTGGAGGCTTCGTTCTGTGCTCACAACAAAGAGCAGGGCACCGTTTCCCAGCAGGGCAGCCAGATACATAGAGCAGAAGGGGATCGAGATCCAGATGTGTGACTTCTCCATGCCCGGGATGCCAGCCAAGATGAAAGTTGCTGGAGTCGAGCTGGTAAGGTTGAATGGTGGCATAAGCTGCACCTGAAAGCAAAGACAGAAAGCACTGCAGGATGTTATTTCACATGCTCAAGCTCTTTCACCACTATCAAATGCCAGCATCACCTCTGCTGATCAGCTAACAGCCACAGCTGCAGGTATCAGCCCCAATTATGAAGGCCTGTGGTCTGCAACGTATTGCAGCACGTACTTACACTCATGTACTCCTACTATGTGTAAGTGGCAGTGTCCAGATTTTCTCTTCTCTTGATTTTAAGATGATACAAGTGTATTTTTCTTCCAAGTAGACCAGGCTGAATGGAGACCGAATCAACCCATGCTGCACAAATACCTTAAATCGATGGACTATCAGTCTGGAGTAGACGGAGTAAGTCATGCAACACAAGAGGAAGGTCAAGTGCTTGCAGGGGGCATCGGGACCTGCAGAGGGGATAATTGGGAGCTTCAGGTACATGGATTCACATGAGTTTAAGACAAAATTAGCTCTAGGATTGAAGTTGGCTGCTCGTTCTCCATCCTCATCTGCAGACTTCTGTCTCCCTTTCCCATTGGCTTTAGGACTGAAAAGCTTCTGGTTTGGCTCACTCTGCACCTCACTGTCAGTGCAAGTCGAGTGGAAATAAAATCTAACTGGGCACTGGGAAAGACTCTTTTGTCAGGGGAAGACCCTGAGCTGGAGTTCCCCCAGCAGCCAAGGACAGGGCTGCACCACTGCCCTGCAGCGGGTGCGAAGGAGGCTGGGTCACCCCCAGACTCGCACAAGTTAGACTGAGATGCCTCTGTTTTTCAGCAGCTTCTGCAATAGTCAGTCAGCTCTTAAATACCAAAACTCAAAATAGGAATTGCCCGTACTGCAACAAGATGAAGTATTGCAAGTACTTCAAACCATAACTGTGAGGTTACTGCATACCGAAATACTGACTCCATGGATGAGAAAGCAATTGCATTTTTAAAGATGGAGTTGGTTCCAGAGAGGCACACAGTTTCATGTCCAAGGAACCTGCTCCATAGAAACAACATAACAGTGGACAGTCTTTAAAAAACAGTGAAGATAAAAAACTATCTAATGCTGTAAACAAAGTAAAGCAATTCATTATAAGTATTGTATGAAATAAAAATAGATGTGGCATGTTAACAGATGGAAAACACTACGAATGCAAATAGCATGTATACTGTGCTGTTATACCAAAAGCCAGTCAGCTCTTGCCAAGCTCTGGATGTTGAACTGCAGACAAACAAGGGCCCGTTGCATCTGCAGGTTGGGGTCACAGCGCAGCCAGCAGCTCTGTGCCAGAGGGACCTCTCAGCAGCAGACCCTTCCTAGCCTAGTCACCGCCGTGGAGCTGCACTAACACAAGTACAGCACAAAGGATGTCTTCTACAACTACCTCCAGGCAGTTCCTTGGAGCCTTTTATTCCTAAAAATCTTTTTAGCTTAACTAAACGCAGTATCTTGAAATATTGACATTCCCACAGAGCTGCCTGAGGATTACAAAGAGGTCTGATCTCTTGTCATTGTGGCAGAAGCAAGGGCTCTGATCAAGGACACAGCTGTCCTAGTTTCATCTGGGATAGAGTTAATTTTCTTCAGAGTCACTGTTCGTACTGTGTTTTGGATTTAGGATGAGAACAGCGCTGATAACACACCAATGCTTCAGTTGTTGCTGAGCAGTGCTTAAGCAGAGCCAAGCACTTCTGTGCTTCTCACAGTGCCTGGCAGTGAGGGGGCTGGCGGTGCACAGGGAGCTGGAAGAGGACAGAACTAGGAAAGCTGAGCCCAGCTGGCCAAAGGGATATCCCATGCCACGTGGCATCACATGGCAATATAAAACTGTGGGGTTGGCCGAGGTGGGGGGCAGCCACTGGTCGTGGTTCAGTGGGTGCTGAGCAATTGCATTGTGCATCGCGTGCTTTGCTTATTCTTGGCTTTATTATTTCCTTCTCCTTCTTATTAAACCGTTCATAACTCAACCCACGAGTTCTCGCACTTTGACCGTTTTTTGAGTCCCTCCCCCAGCCACTGCAGAGGAGAGCAGACAGCTACAAGGTGATGAGCTGCCTGCCCAGTTACACCACAGCAGCAGCTTCACAGAGCTGCAGAGGGGCAGATGGAGCCCCCACCCCAGGGGCAGCCTTCAGAATACGACAGCCTTTGGAAGGGAGCCGGGGACACAGAACTGGGCAGGGGAAAACAGTCTGCTAGTGACTTGCTGTCCCCAGGTGAGAGAATGAAGATAACACAAGTGTTTTCCCTCCTGGCCTGAGCACATCCACAGCTCTCCCGTGGCAGGGAGACGCTCAGTGCTGCCCCAGGTCGGTGCACACTGTGGTGCCCCACGGACATCACCCTGCATGGGGCTTGCTCCTGCCCCGCCACCTCAGCCCCACTTTCAAAATCATGCTATCGCAGTTTCGTGGTTTAACCCGGCCGGCAGCTAAACACCAAGCAGCCGTTCACTCCCCCTCCCCCTCCCTCTCTGGGACGGGGGAGAGAAATGGAAAGTGAAGCCCGTGAGTTGACATAAAGACAGTTTAATAAGACAGGATAATAATAATAATAATAATAATAATAATAATAATAATAATAATAATAATAATAATAATAATAATAACAATAACAATAATAACAATAATAACAATAATAACAATAATAACAATAATAACAATAATAATAATAATAATAATAATAATAATACAATGATGATAACAGTACTACTACTAATAATATGTACAAACAAGTGATGCACAATGCAATTGCTCACCACCCGCTGACCGATGCTCAGCCTAACCCCGAGCAGTCCGGCCCCCTGCCCTGGCTAGCCACCCCTATATATTGTTTAGCATGACCCCAGATGGGATGGAATACCCCTTTGGCTAGTTTGGGTTACCTGTCCTGGGTCTGTCTCCTCCCAGCTCTTACTGCACCCCCAGCCTGCCCGTTGGCAGGACAGAGCAAGAAACTGAGATGTCCTTGGCTTGGTGTAAGCACTGCTCTGCAACAAATAAACATCGGGGTGTTATTAGCACTCTTCTCATCCTAAGCCAAAACACAGCATTCCACCAGCTACTAGGAAGAAAATTCTGTTCTAACTGAAACCAGGACACAGCTTAAGAGCAGCCGATCTGGATAGCCAATGCTGGAAGGTGCTTCACCAGCTTATTGCACACTGGGGATGTGGCTCCTCTGTCCTAGCGATCCCCCGGCCCCAAGCATGCAGCACAAGCAGCTCACCAGATCCTCGACCCCGCAGCAGCACGGGTCCGTGGCAGCGGCCAGGCAGGGCTGCAGCGTGGAGCCCTTGTAGCGGCTGCACGGGGCCCGTGTGGAGGCACTGCACCCACTGCGTCACGCCAAAGGTGCGCTGCAGCCACCAGCAGCACAGGGATCTTCCCCAGGTCCCTCATGTACCACACGCATTACAAGCACATCGCTCAGTGCACACAGGTCCCCAGCGCCCATACCGGCACCTGCACAATTATACCTGTGCCATTTGCACAGCCTGTCCCCAGGGCCCTGGCTGGACTCACAATGTCCCTGCAGGCAGCAGCAAGGCGCAGTCTGTGCAAAAGCAGGCACGATGAGTTCTAAAAGAGTGCTGTAACTTCCCCAAAGCAGCCAGACATACAAAGTGGGGGCAGTTGCTTCTGCAAATAGTTTAACATATATTTATAAATAGCATCCTGCTTTTTGAATAGAATATTGGGCACGATACGTAATGCCGTCATTGGTTATGGCAATAAAGGAATTTGGAGAAGTTCCATAAAGCAATGAGACAGTCGTGGGCTGCACTCCTGTCTGGGATGCAGGAGGACAAGCTGGGGAGTGTTGCTTGCACGAGTGACTGGACTCTGCCCCACCTCCTAGGTCAGGGCAGACCCTCAGGAACTTCGCCACGCACAGGGTGAGCAGTGCATTGTCTGTAGGAACTCTTTTCTGCAGGATGAATCATTTCAGTACAAAGAAGCCAACAGGCAGGGGCAGCTGTGAATGTCACAGACCCAGCAGCACACCCACACCTGGAGTTAGATTTTGGCTCCAGAGGGGCCGGCAACCAGAGCATGGTCACTGCGGGGGGGACAGGAGCAGATCTGGGAGTGGGCTGCATGAGCTCCTTCAGTGCTGGTGCCACCTCGTGTCACAAACCCTACCTCCCGTATCTTCTGGTGCCCAGGCACCTTTACAGAAGCCCGGGTCTCGGGATGAGGACCAGCTTGCTAACAAGGCAGAGAGCTGATGTTTATCAGCCTGGCTGCCTCTGAGAACAAGGAGAGATGCAGAAGCAATGGTGGAGTCCTTGCTGTCCTGCAAGCACAGATGGTTCCTATGCTCCCTGCCACGCAGACTGCAAGGGATCACAGTCCTCCAGCACCTCCCAGCTCACAGCAGACATCCCACTCAGAAGCTGAGCAATACCAGGGAGACATTTTTGTTGGGGAAAAACAAACAAACAAACCATTGCATGACATAGGCAAAGCAGAGACGCTTAACGCCTTCTTTGCCTCTGTCTTCAATGCCGATGATGGGCTTCAGGACCCAGGGTGCCCTGAGCTGTAGGACCGGGACTGTGGGGATGACAAACTCCCAACTGACCCTGAACGTGTGCGGGATTTGCTACTCCACCTGGATCCCTACAAGTCCATGGGTCCAGATGGGATTCATCCCTGGGTGCTGAAAGAGCTGGCAGACGTCATCGTGGAACCTCTCTCAATTATTTTTCAACGATCCTGGGAATCTGGAGAGGTCCTGGTAGACTGGAAGCTGGCAAATGTTGTGCCGATTTTCAAGAAGGGTCAGAAAGAAGACCCTAGCAATTACAGGCCTGTCAGTCTCACGTCAGTGCCTGGTAAAATCATGGAGAAGATGGTTCTCGAACTTATTGAGGCGCACCTGGGGGACAAAGCAGTCATTGGTCCCAGCCAGCATGGGTTTGTGAAGGGTAGGTCCTGCCTAACTAACCTGATTTCCTTTTATGATAAGATCACCCATATGGTGGACCAAGGGAAACCAGCTGATGTGATTTTTTTGGACTTCAGCAAGGCTTTTGACACGGTTTCCCATAGGATCCTACTGGACAAAATGTCCACCATACAGCTAAATAAAAACATCATACGATGGGTGAGCAATTGGCTAACGGGCAGGGCCCAAAGGGTTATGGTGAATGGGCCTGCATCAGGCTGGCGGGCGGTCACCAGTGGGGTCCCTCAAGGCTCCATTTTAGGGCCGGTACTTTTCAATATTTTTATAAATGATCTGGATGTAGGAATAGAAGGTATTTTGAGCAAGTTTGCTGATGACACCAAACTTGGAGGAGTTGTGGACTCTGTTGAGGGTGGAAAGGCCTTGCAGAGGGATCTGGATAGGTTGGAGAGCTGGGCAATCACCAACCGCATGAAGTTCAATAAGAGCAAGTGCCGGGTCCTGCACCTGGGAAGGGGAAACCCTGGCTGCACGTACAGACTGGGCAATGAGACGCTGGAGAGCAGCCTAGAAGAGAGGGATGTGGGGGTCGTGGTAGACAGCAAGCAGAATATGAGCCAGCAGTGTGCCCTGGCAGCCAGGAGGGCCAACCGTGTCCTGGGGTGCATCAAGCACGGCATCGCTAGTAGGTCGAGGGAGGTGATTGTCCCGCTCTACTCTGCGCTGGTGAGGCCTCACTGCGAGTACTGTGTGCAGTTCTGGGCACCACAGTATAAAAAAGAAAATGAAACTGTTGGAGAGTGTCCAGAGGAGGGCTACGAAGATGGTGAAAGGCCTGGAGGGGAAGACGTACAAGGAACGGCTGAGGGCACTGGGCCTGTTCAGCCTGGAGAAGAGGAGGCTGAGGGGAGACCTCATCGCAGTCTACAACTTCCTCGTAAGGGGGTGTCGAGAGGCAGGAGACCTTTTCTCCATTAACACCAGCGACAGGACCCGCGAGAACAGGGTTAAGCTGAGGCAGGGGAAACTTCGGCTTGACATCAGGAGGGGGTTCTTCACAGAGAGGGTGGTTGCACACTGGAACAGGCTCCCCAGGGAAGTGGTCACTGCACCGAGCCTGACTGAATTTAAGAAGAGATTGGACTGTGCACTTAGTCACATGGTCTGAACTTTTGGGTAGACCTGTGCGGTGTCAAGAGTTGGACTTGACGATCCTTAAGGGTCCCTTCCAACTCAGGATATTCTATGATTCTATGATTCTATGGCACCTGTGGCAGTGCGCACAGCTCGTATCTGCTTGCACGGTGCACTGCAGTGGCTGCATGGACCTTCCCTGTGCTTCCCCAGGCTGCCCCGGGGACTGGGCTGGCAGCAGGGACTGCAGACTGGCTGGCTCTGAAAGTGCTGAGCCTCCGTGGTGCCTGTCACTGGGAGTAAGATTGACCAGAGTGTGCAGAAATACGGTGTGCAGAACCACAGCGTGGCTGAGGCTGCTTGGAGGCACCCCTGGGTGCTGCCACTCGCCCCCTGCCCCAGCAGGTCCCTACAGAGCCGCTCGCCCAGCCCCACGTCCCGGCGGCTGCTGGAGCCCCCGCGGAGGAGCCCCCAGCCCCTCTCTGGGCACCCGCCCGGCACAGCAGTGCTGCCTGGGGCCCAGAGGGCACCTCCCGGGCTCCAGGCTGGGCCCGGGGCCTCTGCTCCTGGCCCTGGGCACCCCTGGCGAGAGCCTGCCCCGGAGCCAGGCCCAGCTCTCGCAGCCTCTCCTCACGGCAGAGGTGCTCCAGGCCCTCCAGACCTTGCGGCCCTGCTGGGTTCTCGCCACCAGCTCCAGGCCTCTCTGGCCCCGGGAGCACCCCAGGGGCGGCCTCCCCAGAGCGGAGCAGAGCAGAGGGGTCAGATCCTCTGTCACTGGTCTTCCTGGTCCCAACCAAGACCAGATCCCTGAAGTGGTAAGGGTTGTGCACACACTAACTGGAGTCCAAGCTGTAAGGAGACAAGTAGCAAACAAGCACAGGAAACAAGATTATGTTATGGCTTCTCCCAACTCATCCTGGTGGTCAGTTTGTCTGTGCTACATTGATCTGGTAGATACCATTCTCCTCAGGTTCCCCCTCATGGCCAACACCTACCCAAACATCCAGGCAGTGTCAAACCCCACTGCCTGCAGTGCTAGGGCTAAGCAGGTTTACTAAGAGCTCTGCAAACGGCCTGATCTGGACACACCACACTGCTGGGACTCATGCTATGATGTCTCTGACAGGCACCCTGAGGGTGAAGCCAAACTGAATTGTCCAGAGCAGTCCTTGTATTGGTGTAATAGAAAACAATAGCTTATGTGCCACAGGTGCTGGGGAAATAAATAAATAAATAAATAAATAAGTGTTCTCAAATAAAAGAGAAGGCTTATTACATAAAAGCAATAAATGCCATGCCTTTATTAATAGGAAACCAATATTAGCAGAAACTGATCATAAAAGAAGGCATTTGCAAGAGCAATGGAGGAAAACGCTCCATGTGTGATCTACAAACCTAGTAGATACTCGGGCTGAAGCTGGGGTTTGCAGACACTGTGTCTAGACCATCTGCAACAACTCTAAATCCGGGACAAGGTCTGATGCCTGCCAAGCAGCTAATGGGGGCTTCAGTTCAGCTCTGGGGAGATGTAGTTCAGCGCTGTCTCTCTCCAGAACCTGCACTCCTCCTGTACCCTCCCTAAAGCAGCTTGGATACTACTGCTCACCACTTTCAATCAGCACATAGAATCATAGCATCATGAAGGTTGGAAAAGACCACACTCACTGACAAAGAGCCCCTCCCCAGCTTTCCTGCAGCCCCCTTTAGGTATTGGAAGGCCACTGTAAGGTCTCCCTGGAGCCGTCCCTTCTCCAGGCTGAACAAGTCCAACTCCCTCAGCCTGTCTTTGTAGGAAAGGTGCTCCAGCACCTTGATCATCTTTGTGGCCCTCCTCTGGACTTGCTGTAATACATCCATGTCTTTCTTGTGCTGGGAGCCCCTGAGCTGAACACAGTACTGCAGGTGGGGTCTGAGGAGAGCAGAGCAGAGGGGGAGAATCACCTCCCTCACTCTGCTGCCATACTTCTTTTGATATGGCCAGGATACTGTTGGCTCTCTGGGCTGCAAGTGCAGCTCCATGCAGTACTTGCATTTATTTATTTATTTATTTATTTACTTATTTATTTATTGCAAATAAATGCAGTACTTGCATTTATTTCAGTGTTTTATCTTTGGGAGACTTCCATTTCTGTGAATTTTAATAAGAAAGCAATTCCTGTAATAAAGTCCATTAGGCAGTTGTGATTCGAACAATTTATTACACACCTTGTCCCTTGACTCCAGAGCAGACAGCTGAGATAAGGATCTCACCACCACACTACAGCAAAAGCTGCCTGCCTTCAGCTTGTTGAGGATTCCCCACAAGTGACATTTCTGTCACAAGTGACATTTCTGTCACTTGTGCTCGACATTTGTGGTTGCCAAGAGGGAGGATTTGGGTGGGCTTCAAGTCCCACTGAGGTATTCATTACTTTCTCATAGTGACATCTTGCTGTTATTCTTGCAGAAAATGAACTGAGGAGCAGAGAAACACTTTCATGAACTTCTCTTTTACCTGTCGCATCCGCACCCCATACACGATGGGGTTCAGCAGGGGAGGGAAGAGCATGTACAGGTTGGCCAGCAGAATGTGGACATGGTGTGGGATTTCCTGACCAAAGCGGTGCGTTAAAACAGTGAAAAAAACAGGGATATAGAAAAGAAATATAACACAAACATGAGAGACACAGGTATTGAAAGCCTTGCAGCGGGCAGTTCTGGATGGGAGTCTGAATAATGCCTGAAGAATTAGGATGTAGGAGACAGCAATGAGCACAACGTCTAGCACTGCTGCTGCGACAGGCATGGCAAGGCCATACACAATATTGACGGAGATGTCAGCGCAGGCCAGCCGGGCGATGCCCATGTGCTCGCAGTAGGTGTGCGGGATGACGTTGTGCCCGCAGAAGGGCAGCCGCTTCAGCAGGAATACACACGGGAAAATGATGCAAAAACTTCTCAACAGAATCACCAGCCCTGTTTTGGCAATAGCTGACTGTGTCAGCACAGCCGCATAGCGCAGGGGGTAGCAGATGGCCACAAACCGGTCAAAGGCCATGGCCATCAGGATCATAGACTCTGCTGAGGAAGCGAAGTGCAGGAAGAACACCTGGGTCAGGCAGGCGCCGAAGGAGATCTCCCCCGCACTGAACCAGAACAGAGCCAGCATCTTGGGCACAGTCGTGGTTGACAGCATCAGGTCAGTGACAGCCAGCATGGACAAGAGGAGGTACATGGGCTGGTGGAGGCTTTGTTCTGTGCTCACAACAAAGAGCAGGGCACCGTTTCCCAGCAGGGCAGCCAGATACATAGAGCAGAAGGGGATCGAGATCCAGATGTGTGACTTCTCCATGCCCGGGATGCCAGCCAAGATGAAAGTTGCTGGAGTCGAGCTGGTAAGGTTGAATGGTGGCATAAGCTGCACCTGAAAGCAAAGACAGAAAGCACTGCAGAATGTTATTTCACATGCTCAAGCTCTTTCATCACTATCAAATGCCAGCATCACCTCTGCTGATCAGCTAACAGCCACAGCTGCAGGTATCAACCCCACTTATGAAGACCTGTGGTCTGCAACGTATTGCAGCACGTACTTACACTCATGTACTCCTACTATGTGTAAGTGGCAGTGTCCAGATTTTCTCTTCTCTTGATTTTAAGATGATACAAGTGTATTTTTCTTCCAAGTAGACCAGGCTGAATGGAGACAGAATCAACCCATGCTGCACAAATACCTTAAATCGATGGACTATCAGTCTGGAGTAGACGAAGTAAGTCATGCAACACAAGAGGAAGGTCAAGTGCTTGCAGGGGGCATCGGGACCTGCAGAGGGGATAATTGGGAGCTTCAGGTACATGGACTCACATGAGTTTAAGACAAAATTAGCTCTAGGATTGAAGCTGGCTGCTCATTCGCCATCCTCATCTCCAGATTTCTGTTTCCCTTTCCCATTGGCTTTAGGACTGAAAAGCTTCTGGTTTGGCTCACTCTGCACCTCACTGTCAGTGCAAGTCGAGTGGAAATAAAATCTAGCCGGGCACTGGGAAAGACTCTTTTGTCAGGGGAAGACCCTGAGCTGGAGTTCCCCCAGCAGCCAAGGACAGGGCTGCACCACTGCCCTGCAGCGGGTGCGGAGGAGGCTGGGTCACCCCCAGACTCGCACAAGTTAGACTGAGATGCCTCTGTTTTTCAGCAGCTTCTGCAATAGTCAGTCAGCTCTTAAATACCAAAACTCAAAATAGGAATTGCCCGTACTGCTACAAGATGAAGTATTGCAAGTACTTCAAACCTACTTGCAAAACTTCAAACCTGTGAGGTTATTGCATACCGAAATACTGACTCCATGGATGAGAAAGCAATTGCATTTTTAAAGACGGAGTTGGTTCCCAGCTTATGCTCAGAGAGGCAGACAGTTTCACGTCCAAGGAACCTGCTCCATAGAAACAACATAACAGTGGACAGTCTTTAAAAAACAGTGAAGATAAAAAACTATCTAATGCTGTAAATGAAGTAAAGCAATTCATTGTAAATATTGTATGAAATAAAAATAGATGTGGCATGTTAACAGATGGAAAACACTACGAATGCAAATAGCATGTATACTCTGTGCTGTTATACCAAAAGCCAGTCAGCTCTTGCCAAGCTCCGGATGTTGAACTGCAGACAAACAAGGGCCCGTTGCATCTGCAGGTTGGGATCACAGCGCAGCCAGCAGCTCTGTGCCAGAGGGACCTCTCAGCAGCAGACCCTTCCTAGCCTAGTCACCGCCGTGGAGCTGCACTAACACAAGTACAGCACAAAGGATGTCTTCTACAACTACCTCCAGGCAGTTCCTTGGAGCCTTTTATTCCTAAAAATCTTTTTAGCTTAACTAAACGCAGTAACTTGAAATATTGACATTCCCACAGAGCTGCCTGAGGATTACAAAGAGGTCTGATCTCTTGTCATTGTGGCAGAAGCAAGGGCTCTGATCAAGGACACAGCTGTCCTAGTTTCATCTGGGATAGAGTTAATTTTCTTCAGCGTCACTGTTCGTACTGTGTTTGGGATTTAGGATGAGAACAGTGCTGATAACACACCAATGCTTCAGTTGTTGCTGAGCAGTGCTTAAGCAGAGCAGTGCTTCACTGCAGAGGAGAGCAGACAGCTACAAGGTGATGAGCTGCCTGCCCAGTTACACCACAGCAGCAGCTTCACAGAGCTGTGGAGGGGCAGTGGATGGAGCCCCCACCCCAGTGGCAGCCTTCACAATATGACAGCCTTTGGAAGGGAGCCGGGGACACAGAACTGGGCAGGGGAAAACAGTCTGCTAGTGACTTGCTGTCCCCAGGTGAGAGAATGAAGATAACACAAGTGTTTTCCCTCCTGGCCTGAGCACATCCACAGCTCTCCTGTAGCAGGGAGACGCTCAGTGCTGCCCCAGGTCAGAGCACACTGTGGTGCCCCACAGATAACACCCTGCATGAGGCTTGCTCCTGCCCTGCCACCTCGGCCCCACTTTCAAAATCATGCTATCGCAGTTTAAGAGCAGCTGATCTGGCTGTCCAAATGCTGGAAGGTGCTTCACCAGCTTATTGCACACTGGGGATGTGGCTCCTCTGTCCTAGCGATCCCCCGGCCCCAAGCATGCAGCGCAAGCAGCTCACCAGATCCTCGACCCCGCAGCAGCACGGGTCCGTGGCAGCGGCCAGGCAGGGCTGCAGCGTGGAGCCCTTGTAGCGGCTGCACGGGGCCCGGGTGGAGGCACTGCACCCACTGCGTCACGCCAAAGGTGCGCTGCAGCCACCAGCAGCACAGGGATCTTCCCCAGGTCCCTCATGCACCACGCGCATTACAAGCACATGGCTCAGTGCACACAGGTCCCCAGCGCCCAGACCGGCACCTGCACAATTATACCTGTGCCATTTGCACAGCCTGTCCCCAGGGCCCTGGCTGGACTCACAATGTCCCTGCAGGCAGCAGCAAGGCGCAGTCTGTGCAAAAGCAGGCACGATGAGTTCTAAAAGAGTGCTGTAACTCCTCCAAAGCAGCCAGACATACAAAGTGGGGGCAGTTGCTTCTGCAAATAGTTTAACATATATTTATAAATAGCATCCTGCTTTTTGAATAGAATATTGGGCACGATACATAATGCCCTCGTTGGTTATGGCAATAAAGGAATTTGGAGAAGTTCCATAAAGCAATGAGACAGTCGTGGGCTGCATTCCTGTCTGGGATGCGGGAGGACAAGCCGGGGAGCATTGCGTGCACGAGTGACTGGACTCTGCCCCACCTCCTAGGTCAGGGCAGACCCTCAGGAACTTCACCACGCACAGGGTGAGCAGTGCATTAGTCTGTAGGAACTCTTTTCTGCAGGATGAATCATTTCAGTACAAAGAAGCCAACAGGCAGGGGCAGCTGTGAATGTCACACACCCAGCAGCACACCCACACCTGGAGTTAGATTTTGGCTCCAGAGGGGCCAGCAACCAGAGCATGGTCACTGCGGGGGGGACAGGAGCAGATCTGGGAGTGGGCTGCATGAGCTCCTTCAGTGCTGGTGCCACCTCGTGTCACAAACCCTACCGCCCGTATCTTCTGGTGCCCAGGCACCTTTAAAGAAGCCCGGGTCTCGGGATGAGGACCAGCTTGCTAACAAGGCAGAGAGCTGATGTTTATCAGCCTGGCTGCCTCTGAGAACAAGGAGAGATGCAGAAGCAATGGTGGAGTCCTTGCTGCCCTGCAAGCACAGATGGTTCCTATGCTCCATGCCACGCAGACTACAAGGGATCACAGTCCTCCAGCACCTCCCAGCTCACACCAGACATCCCACTCAGAAGCTGAGCAATACCAGGGGGACATTTTTGTTGGGGAAAAACAAACAAACAAACCATTGCATTTGGTGACATCTTCATGTGCCATGAGTTCCTTCCAGGTTTACCAAAGTAGTTTTAAGAAAACAAAGAAAAAATGTGTTTGAAATTGTAAATCAGCACTTTATTGTAACTGAAACCCTAAAAATGCTTGAATTTGAAACATGAGCATTTTAATGGAATGCTTGTTCCAACAGCCTGTTGTGTATAAGTGTTTATCCATCCTTAATTCACCTTCTGAGATGCTCTGTTCTGCCCTGCCTCATCTCCAGTCACTCATCCAGAGGGACACAGGTGTCTTGTGATTCCCATGTCACAGCTACCAGCCCCATGTGCTGGTCTCAGATGCCCAAGGGCATCTCAGGTGGTGTTGGGCTCCTCCAGTTGAACACGGAGCTGTGCCAGCATCTCTACAGGCTGCAGGAGGAGGCTGGACGCACATTTCACATCAGACTTTCACATTTCAGGTTCCCCCACCTGCACCTACCTCACTCCATCATCAGCCATGGATGAACAGCCCAGGACAGGCCACACAAGCTCTGTGTGTGTTCAGCTTCACAAGACCTTAGCAGATGTTCCACCTGACTCCATGAGCATGGCCCAAAGCAGAGACATTTCCCAGCAGCACGGTCCCAAAGCAGCAGTGGCAGCATTTACCACCAAGGAAATTTGCAGATTCTTGGCCTCATTAGGCAGCACACCTCAGGCCACAGCTGCTGCACAGGGACCCCAGCAAGCCAGTGGCCACCAGCCCCTGGCATCAATCACACCCCTGTGGCCAAAGCTGAGACTGGCTTCTGGAGGGAGGGAAGAGCTAAAGCCCAGCAGCAGACACACAGCCTGCCAGCCACCACCAGAGGCAGCTGCTGCTGCAGGGATTGGCTTTATCAGGGCAGGTCAGACGAGGCACAGCTGCTGGCACCGGCACCATCAGCATGGGGTCAGCCACAGGGAGGACATTTTCCAGCCACAGCCGATCAAGCACCCAGCCTGTCTCCCCAGACCGATCCTCCAACCACGTCTGGAAAGGTGAAGAGAGGAGAAAGGAGAAACAAGATGCAAAATAGCAAGCAGGGATAAAACACAAAGTCTAAATTTGTTACTGGCTGCAGAGCCATGGAATGGGAGGAGGAGGAAAAAGAAATGGGTAGAAAACCCCTCATGGGACATTTTGTAAAGGAAGAATGCTGGGGTCCCTTTATTAATAGGAAACCAATATTAGCAGAAACTGATTGTTATAAATTCTGAGTCAATTTAGCCATATGAGATTTATTTATGGGGTGAATAAAAGAGAAGTAAACAGCTCTGGGTACGTGGGGAGTCTTGGCTCCTCCAACACGCACACACGTTACATCAGGTGGCTGGTTTTTATGCTCCTAGGCTAATACACATTCATTACTACTTCTAGAAGAGGCATGGTTATTATAATTAGTTCCTGGAATCCAAACCCTCTGGCACATGTGTATCAGTCTCCGATAGTCCCTCTAGGGGTCTCTCGTGCTGAAGGCTCGTAGTCTTCCTCCCAGGCTTTGTCCTTGTCCTTCTCCTTTGTCCATCTTGGCTGGATGTCAAAGACTTGCGCAGTGTCCCATGCAAGCTTTGTCTTTTAGTCGTCCTTTAGCTTTCCCCTTCTCCTTAATCTCTTGACTGGATATCAGAGACTTGCATAGTGTCCCATGCAATAGTCACAATAGTTTGCAGTTGTTCTGAACCCCCCTCAGATATCAGAGATTCAAGGTTTACCCTTCAAGCCCTCTATTGACACAAATTGCTGAAACATTCCTTACATGATCATAAAAGAAGGCATTTGCAAGAGCAATGAAGGAAAACGCTTGATGTGTGATCTACAAACCTGGTAAATACTCGGGCTGCAGCTGGGGTTTGCAGACACTCTGTCTAGACCATCTGCAACAACTCTAAATCCGGGACAAGGATCCGGGACAAGGTCTGATGCCTGCCAAGCAGCTAATGGGGGCTTCAGTTCAGCTCTGGGGAGATGTAGTTCAGCGCTGTCTCTCTCCAGAACCTGCACTCCTCCTGTACCCTCCCTAATGCAGGCCTCTCTGGCCCCAGGAGCACCCCAGGGGCGGTCTCCCCACCATGGAGCAGAGCAGAAAGATCCCATCCTTCAACCTGCTGTTGACATACTTTGCCTAATGCCACCAAGAATACTGTTGGCATTCTTAGCAGCAAAGGCACATCACTGGCCCATGTTCAACTTGATGTCCACTAAGACCCCAGGCCTAGTGGACAACTCTACTTCAGTAGAGTTGCTTCCCAGCTGAGAGGTTGGCAAGAAACCCAGCTGTGGTGCCTAGGAGTACACGGTGCCTGCGCTGAATCCAGTGGAGACCCACAGAGGTGGTGGTGCCCAGGCAGTAGCTCAGCCACTGGACACCAAGGATCTCAGGTGAGCCGAGGTGATTTCCAGGCTGCACGGACAATCTAGTCTGGATCTGTGATCCAGATAGTGAACATGCAGACACCGGTGACAAACCCGTCTTCAAGATGATGGAGCAGAGGTAGATGGGGTGGCTTTGAGAATGGGATGGCAGTGGCCAGGATGGGGTCTCTGCTGGACACCCCACTGAACATCTGAAGCATGTCCAGCAGGTGCAGCTCCAGGTCACCTCCTTGTGGCAGCCATCTCGCAGCAGAGATGGGGTGATTCAGGACATGGGTGTGGTGGTGCAGATCTGTTTTTTTTTTTTTTTAAAACATATCCATCATATTTAGGAACTATTTCAAATTAAATTATTTTCTTCTGACCAAAGCCGGAAGGGTATTAACATCTTATATGGGTTCTTTTGAATAAATAATGTCTCTCTATTAAAGACACAGCATCATGCACATCACTTTTTTGGCATGGGGGCTAGCTGCCTCCTTTCATAGTTATGGGGGAGAAATAGGCATCACCAAGGTGTTTTTTTGTCCCATCTTACGATGCATAGCATTGACCTGATAAGCTCCTGCCAGTGTCTGACTCTCCCCTGGATAAGGAAGTTACCTATATGCAACTAGATGGCCATCTTTTAGAAGCTTGAGGTATTTGGCCCTGAACAAGTGATTTTTTTCCCAAAATCTTGGTTTCTTTTATTATTTCTAGTATAGTTTGTTGCCAGGAAAATGAGAGTACAGCAGCTGCCAGCCTGTGGTGCAGAAACCTCCCAAGCTGTCTGTCTCATCCCAAGTCCAGTTCATAGATGTTGGTGGATTTATCTACTACGGCCGTGTTTGTTCCTGTTTTCAGCTGTTTTTTCAAGCTGGTAAGTTTTAGGGCCTGCTGAAGGTGCATTCAGCTGCCACTGTGTAAGTTAGTCCCCACAGTAAGCCAGAGGAAGAGCCACTCTAGAAGTCAGAAGCTGAGCACAGCTGGGTTGGACTCTCAGCATCCCCGGACAAGGGAAACTTCCAGGGGAATACGAGATGGCACGTGGTGCAAGAGAAAAAAAGTCTCAAAAAGAGAGCATATTGGCGTTGTTCCCAGGTTTATCTTTCTAACCACATTCCCATTCTAAAAATTGAGACCTTCACTTTCACTGGGCTGGAATTAATGCATTTTGCCCTTCAAGATTGTTCTGTGACCCAAAGCGAACATGGCAGTTACAGACCGTATTGCTCCTCCCGGAGCAATGAAGCCCAATTGTTTTGCATATGGAATACTGAGATTTGGGTCATATGCAATAACCTGAGCACTCAGCATAATCGGCTGTGGCAGACAGACTGCGGGCTGCCAATGCTGGTTGCCAGAACCAGGGGAAACTTTCCCTGCTAGGCATTACAGCCATCAAGAAACAAGCAGTACTGAAGCAAACCAATCTGATGAGAAAAATAGAAGAAGCACTAGATAGTGAGATCATGTCTAAGATAGTGAGGTCAGTTTTCTGAAAAATTTCCTTGAGTACAGAAAACCTGCTTTCGACCATATTTCAAATTGAATGCTTAAGTGTTTTTGCCTCTCCTTCCAGGCACAATATACAGCTGAAGGATGATCCATTTCCAAACGGTCAGCATGATGTTGGGTTTTATTATACAACTTATCCCATAATTACCCAGGTTCTGGGAAGTAAACCCTTACAGGTCCCCACAGAAATTTATTGCTGACCTCCACAGTGCCCCTGACCAGATCAAGGTGACTCACGCATTAGAAAAAGATAGCTTCCACATCAGTAATTATTTCATCTTCATTCATCAGAAGGACACAGTTTTGCTATTGGGAGCAAAGTATTAAGTATTATAAAATGGTCACTTATTTTTTTGAAAAGCTAATCACTTTAATGCCAGGCCATTTTTACCTCCAGCAAACAACAACCATTAATGACGCATTTTCTGAAAAATGTGTTTTTATCAGATGTTAGCTTGCTGACCCTGCCTTTTATTTGAGAAGAGAGCTAATTTCTTTTATGAGCCAAAAGGATGTAGTTGGAGGACAAGCTTTCAGAAGGGCCTTCTTTCTATGAAATGTGCTGATTTAAATAACAGCCTCTGATCACACGTGACTACCACCCATTTCTGCCTTACCATTTGAGCTTCCAGGGGTCCTCGTAGCTCCAGGGACCAGGAGAGACGTGACCTTCACAGTAACATCCTCTGTGTGCATCCAAGCTCCAAGGAGGTGCACAGCAAGAACACTTCTGCTTACAGTCAGGGTGATCCTCAGACCTGAGCCTTGTAGGACCCAACACCTGGCTTCAAAACAGAATGTTCAAGAAAAATAAATATACCTTTATTTTTAGTACCTGAGAAATGTAGTCTACACTACAATTTTTTGATGAAAATACAGGAAGGCCAAGAATGATGGTAGGTCTTTGCCAAAATCCCAGTATTTATTATTACTAAAATAATACCAATGAGTTCAAACCTCATATTATTGGTTAGTAAAGATCATTACATCACTAGACAAAAGACATTCTATGCACACATAAGGAATATCAAAATACATTTATAACAAACGAGGTGTGCAGGACATTGATACAAAATATGTTTGATGTGAAAGTTTAGATAGAAACACAAGAAGTAGGAATGGAAGGAACCACAAGAGATTTTGTAGTCCACCTGCCACACTAAAAGACAGCAGCTTACCCAAACCATCCCAGAAGGATATTAAGTTAATCTGTTCTAACGCTGCTGGATGGCACCTTCATATCTCTCAAAAAGGTCTTGTACATAAAAGGAGCCCTCACAGTTTATGTTCGGTGCCCTTTTGATTATTTTATGCTCTACTTTTACTAGCAGGTCTTCACGATTCCTTACATAAGGTGCCCCAAATGCACTTTTGGGGCTGAAAAGGGCAGGTTACTCCATGTGATCTGGGTGCAAAACTCGTATTCATTCTTTCTGGCATGGTGTTCACTTTGGATTTTGTTTTCATGTTTATTTTTAAAGCCCATGACATTGCTGACTAATGCTTGCTTCCCAACTCTGATATTTCTTGTCATCTTTGGTATTTCCCAAAGTTTTCTTGTAGATATACTACCTGCCCTATTTCTATTTAGAAATAAAATTAAAAAAAAAAAAAAGAAACACACTAAAATAAAATCTCAGCATCACCTCCCCTCACCAGGGGAGGTTTACGTTGGAAATTAGAAGACATTTTTTCTCAGTAAGAGTAGTCAGGTGTTAGAATGGGTCACCCAGGAAAGTGGTAGAGTCACCGTCCCTGGAGGCATTCAAGAAAAACTTGACTTTGACTCCCCCCCCCCCCCCCCCCCCAGAGTTCTGCCCTCATTTTGTAGTAGTTTCACTGAGATTATTCTCCCTTTTCTCATTGCTGAATATATTATGTGAAATGAGTCAAAAGCATAATTAGTCAAGGCAGATTTAATCACAGAATAGTCTAGGTTGGAAGAGACCTCCAAGATCATCTAGTCCAACCTGTGACTAACTCAGTAACAAGTCCTCCACTAACCCATATCACTGAGCTCTACATCTAAACATCTTTTAAAGACCTCCAGGGATGGTGACTCCACCACGGGCAGCCCGTTCCAATGCCTCACAACCCTTTCGGTAAAGAAGTTCTTCCTAACATCTAACCTAAACCTCCCCTGGCACAACTTAAGCCCATTCCCCCTCGTCCTGTCACCAGGCACGTGGGAGAACAGGCCAACCCCACCTCGCTACAGCCTCCTTTAAGGTGCCTGTAGAGAGCGATAAGGTCACCCCTGAGCCTCCTTTTCTCCAGGCTGAACAAGCCCAGCTCCCTCAGCCGCTCCTCGTAGGACTTGTTCTCCAGGCCCCTCACCAGCTTGGTTGCCCTTCTCTGGACCCGCTCAAGCACTCGATGTCCTTCTTGTAGCGAGGGGCCCAAAACTGAACACAGTACTCGAGGTGCGGCCTCACCAGAGCCGAGTACAGGGGGACGATCACCTCCCTAGCCCTGCTGGTCACACTGTTTCTGATACAAGCCAGGATGCCGTTGGCCTTCTTGGCCACCTGAGCACACTGCTGGCTCATATTCAGCCGACTGTCCACCATCACTCCCAGGTCCTTCTCTGCCTGGCAGCTCTCCAACCACTCATCTCCCAGCCTGTAGCTCTGCTTGGGGTTATTGCGCCCCAGGTGCAGGACCCGGCACTTGGCCTTGTTGAACTTCATGCAGTTGGCCTCAGCCCATCGGTGTAGCCTATCCAGAACCTCCTGCAGAGCTTTCCTACCCTCGAGCAGATCGACACATGCACCTAACTTGGTGTCATCTGCGAACTTACTGACGGTGCACTTGACGCCCTCATCCAGATCATTGATGAAGATATTAAAGAGGACCGGCGCCAGCACCGAGCCCTGGGGAATGCCAGTAGTGACCGGCCTCCAACTGGACTTGACTCCATCTACCACAACTCTTTGGGCCCGGCTATCCAGCCAGTTTCTAACCCAACGAAGCGTGCGCCAGTCCAAGCCAAGAGCAGCCAGTTTCTTGAGGAGAATGCTGTGGGAGACGGTGTCAAAAGCCTTGTTGAAGTCAAGGTAGACCACATCCACAGCCTTTCCCTCATC
Organism: Anas platyrhynchos; assembly: GCF_047663525.1. Lineage (NCBI taxonomy): Eukaryota > Metazoa > Chordata > Aves > Anseriformes > Anatidae > Anas > Anas platyrhynchos. The sequence goes on along the minus strand of NC_092587.1, from coordinate 207,131,579 downwards.
CACCCAGCGTGTCACTTTGTCATAGAAGGAGATCAGGTTTGTCAAGCAGGATCTGCCTTTCATAAACCCATGCTGACTGGGCCTGATCGCCTGCTTGCCCTGCAAGTGCTGCGTGATGACTCCCAAGAGGATCTGCTCCATGAGCTTCCCTGGTACTGAGGTCAAACTGACAGGCCTGTAGTTTCCCGGGTCTGCCCTCTGGCCCTTCTTGTAGATGGGCGTCACGTTTGCTAGCCGCCAGTCAGCTGGGACCTCCCCTGATAGCCAGGACTGCTGATAAATGATGGAAAGTAGCTTGGCCAGCTCCTCCGCCGGTTCTCTCAGTACCCTCGGGTGGATCCCATCTGGCCCCATCAACTTGCGCACATCCAAGTGCTGTAGCAGGTCGCCAACCATTTCCTCATGGAAAGTGAGGGCCACATTCTGCTCCCCATCCCCTTCCACCAGCTCAGGGTACTGGGTATCCAGAGAACAACCAGTATTGCTGGTAAAGACTGAGGCAAAGAAGGCATTAAGACCTCCACCTTTTCCTCATCTTTTGTAACAAGGTTTACCCCCGCATCCAGTAAAGGCTGGAGATTCTCCTTAGTCCTCTGTTTTGCATTGATGTATTTGTAAAAAGATTTTTTGTTGTCTTTAACAGCAGTAGCCAGATTGAGCTCCAGATGAGCTTTGGCCTTTCTAATTTTGTCCCTGCACAGCCTTGCAACATCCTTATAGTCCTCCTCAGTGGCCTGCCCTTTTTTCCAAAGATTATAAACCCTCTTTTTTCTCCTAAGCTCAAGTTGCAATTCTCTGTTGAGCCAGGCTGGTCTTCTTCCACGCTGGCTCATCTTTGGGCACGTGGGGACAGACTGTTCCTGCGCCATGAAGATTTCCCTCTTGAAGAGCGCCCAGCCCTCCTGGACCCCTCTGCCCTTCAGAACCGCCTCCCAAGGGACTCTACCAACCAGTGTCCTGAGCAACTCAAAGTCAGCCCTCTGGAAGTCCAATACAGCGGTTTTACTGGTCCCCTTCCTGGCCCTGGTAGGCTCACTAACCAGCTGTGTTCCTGAAATGCTCTCCAGAAACCTCCTAGACTGCTTTCTCTGGGCTGTGTTGTGCTTCCAGGATATGTCAGGGAAGTTGAAGTCCCCCACGAGTACAAGCGCTGACAATTTCGCAACTTCTGTCAGCTGCCTGTAGAACTCCTCATCCGTCTCCTCATCCTGGTTCGGCGGTCTATAATAGACCCTGAGCAGGATGCTAGTCTTGTTGGCCTTTCTGCTGATCCTAACCCACAGGGACTCGACCTTGTCATTCCCAGCCTTGAGTTCCACAACATCGAAAGATTCTCTAATATAGAGAGCCACACCACCACCCCTTCTGTGCTGCCTGTCCCTTCTGAAGAGCTTATAGCCAGACATCGCAGCACTCCAGTCATGAGACTGGTCCCACCACGTCTCCGTGATGGCAGCCAAGTCGTAGCCTGCCTGCTGCACGATGGCTTCCAGCTCCTCCTGTTTGTTACCCATGCCACATGCATTAATGTAGATGCACTTCAGCTGGGCCATTGCCTTATCCCCCGGCCTTGCCATTGTTCCCCCTGGCACAGCCCCAACAATCCTTGCTTCAGCCCCATCCCCCTTCATACCTAGTTTAAAGCCCTATCAATGAGCCCCGCCAGCTCCTGGCCCAGGATCCTTTTTCCCCTTAGAGGTAGGAACTTGTCTACGGCCATTGGGCTGGGTGCCGAGTAAAGCACCCCATGGTCAAAAAAAAAACAAGATTTCTGTGCTGGCACCAGCCTCTGAGCCATGTGTTTGTCAGGTGGGCTTTTTGTGTCCTGTCTGTACCCCTCCCTCCCACCGTAGGGATAGATGAAAACACCACTTGTACTCCCACTCCCTCCGCTAATTGCCACAGCCCCTAAAGTCACATTTGATAGCCTTGAGGCTTCTCTCTTCAATGTCGTCACTGCCCGCCTGGACTATCAAAAGAGGATGATAGTCAGAGGGGCGAACCAGGTTGGGAAGCTCTCTGGCAACGTCCCTGACCCTGGCCCTAGGGAGGCAGCAGACTTCCCTACGGGTATGGTCAGGCCGACAAATAGGGCCCTCTGTTCCCCTGAGAAGAGAGTCTCCCACAACAATTACCCTTCTTTCTTTCTTGGTGGAGGCAGTCCTGAGGCGTGGAGTCGACCTCCTCGCCCTAGGCATCCTCCTGGGTAGACTTTCCACCTCTTCCTCAGCTACCAGTCTCTCAAGCTCCAGGGCCTCAAACCTGTTGTGTAAGGGCACCTGGGAAGGCAGGGCCAGAAGGGGAGGGCATCATCTGCAATGTCAAGCAGGGACCTGTTTCCCCGAGACCTCTGTCTGGGCAGCCACATCAGTAGCTGTGGCTGGAGAGGCTGCAAGGGACACAGAGGCCATGGCTTTCTACCGGGTGGATACCATGGCTGGGCTCTTCACGAGCAAGTTACAACCACCACTGGAAAACAGCAGTGAGAGCACCCTTTCTTCTCACCATGCCTGTGTGAATGAGCTCCACTATGCCTCATCAGCCTCCCCCACGAAGGCTGCTGGGCCCTGGCAGCTCCCTTGCCTGCCTCGAGGCTGGAAAAAGAGCTCTGCCTGCCTTGATCCCCTGCTCCTTTGGCTCCAGGGCAGATACGTTCCACAATCACCTTATGAAAGTCATGCATGTCCATATAATTAATCATTCGTTTCCCCAGTATTTGAATAACAAAGCAACTCTTAACGTTGATCTGTAACTAAATCCAAATTACTTTTTGTCTCTCTGCCTTTATGCTTTGCATGCTCTTGCTAGGTCTTTCTATAAATCATTGCTAGTTAAAAAAAAGAGTGTATGAGTTTGTTAATTTTTAAACTAGGAATCACTACAAAGGTAGTGATTTAGATGGTGATTTTTAATGTTCTTCTTGCTTATTCATTCTATCACTGGAGTTTGGAAAAATGTTCTTTATATTGCATCTCTAAGGAACAGCATATCTGCCTGAGAAATAGTCTCCTAGACATTTTCCACATGAGCTCTCAGTTTTGTCCAGTTCACCTTGCTGAAGTCTAGAAATTTCAACTAGAAAAACAGACAAATGAACAAGCAAAGCAAATAAAAAACCCTACAGAATAAATATATTTAAAAAGTTATGGTCCTACAAAGCGTCACTGCTTCTTTTCCTCAAATAATCACCACTGATTCCATGGGAAATTTAATGTTTCTGTTCACACCTATAGAACTTTTGTTCAGGTAAAGCCATAAACCCTGGTCAAAAGGGCAAATAGTGCCAGGATGAGGAAGATATTTTGTGGGAGATCGAGTGGTGTTCTGCTTGCAGAGGCCCAGACCTGTTCCCTGTCCCCTTCTGCATCATGCTGTGGTCAGTCCTGCCTGGCACCACAGCCCCTGGTGACCCTCGTGGGGCCCAGCCAGATGAGACAGTGCAACATCCCCTCCAAGCCACCCACCTCTGGTCCCAGCCTCAGCTCCAGCAGCACCCCCAAAACGTTGCTTAAATGCCTTTGGCCTGGCTTACAGCAATCTTCTGCAAACCAGTCACCTTCTGCTCCACCCATCACTTTGGCACAGCACTCACCATCCTGCTCATGTGCTTCTTGCCCAGTTGTGCATGTAGCTTCCACCTGCACAAAACCCCATCATCTCTGGGATGAAAACCAGTCTGATCTGGAAGAAATTGCTGAAAATTGTCAACCCTCAGTACATGTGGTCAAACTGCAGAACAAGCTTCCTAGAAAGATGGTTGATGCCCCATTCCTGTCAGTGTTCAAAAGATGTTCAGGCAGTGTTCTCAATAACTGTGTTGGGTTTATGTGGCAAGGTGAGAAGAACCCAGCAGCTGACCCATGTCAGAGAAAAGACAGTTCCAGATGGTGCCAAAAGACCCACTATTGGCCAGAGCCGAGCCATTGAGAGATGCTGGTGCCACTTCTGTGATAACATATATAAGATCAGCTAAAAAAAATGCTGTGCAACAGCAGCCAGGGGAGAGGAGTGAGTAACTGAGAGAAGCAGCCCTGCAGCTCCCCAGGTCAGCGCAGCAGGAGGTGCTCCAGGCACGCAGCACAAGTTCCCCTGCAGCCTGTGGAGAGGCCCCTGGTGGAGCAGGCTGTCCCCCTGCACCCATGGGTCCCACATGGAGCAGATCTCCACGCTGCAGCCCCCCCATGGGTGGAGGAGCCCCTGGTGGAGCAGGTGGATGGGGTCTGGGGGGAGCTGCCGCCCATGCGTGGGGGCCCCGTGCTGGAGCAGTTTGGGACTGGGGGATGGACCCCGTGGGACGGAGCCGTGTGGAAGCAGTTCCAGAGGAGCTGCTGCCTGTGGGCAGCCCCCACAGGCTCCATTCAGGAAGGACGGCATCCTGAGGGAATGTCTCTGTACTGGAACAGTGAGAGAGACATTTTATGTGGGCAAATAGTGATAGGAAAAGGGGGAATGGCTTTGAAAGAGGATAGATTTAGGTTAGATACAAAAAAAAAAAAAAAAAAATCCTTTACTCTGAGGGTGGTGAGGCACTGGAACAGGCTGCCCAGAGAAGTTGTGGGTGCCTCATCCCTGGAGGTGTTCGAGACCAGGTTGGATGGGGTTTCAGGCAGCCTGGGCTGGTGTAAGCAATCCTTGTGCATATCGGGGGGGTTGGAACTAGATGAGCTTTAAAGTCCCTTCCAATTCAAGGTGTTCTATGATTAGAGTAAAGACTAAGGAGAAGCAGATGTTGAAGTGTTATGGACTGACTGCAACCCCCATTCCCTGTTCCCCTGCACTGTTTGGGGGCAAAGATGGTGGATTAGTCTTTTTCCATTGTATTTTCCCCCCTCTTTTCCTTTGAGGAAGAGGAGTAAGAAAGCAGCGTGATGGAATTCAGCAGGGTAAAACCAACATAGTAGCTTAACTTTTGATCAGTCCTGAAGAGGTCAGGCAGTTGGACCAGGTTATTTTTGTAATGCCCAGCCTGCTCGGCTAAACCATTCCCTTCCCTGCAAGGTCTCCCACCATTATCCCATCCTTTCAGAGAGCTGCATACCTTCCAGCACAGAAAACCACCTGTCTCTGGCACTGCAGAGCCTGTCTTGTTTCTCAGCATGCCCAAAGGATGTAGGACTGATCCAAATTCATGTGGTTGCAGAAGAAGCGTTACATAGATCCTCCCCTAATTCATGATTCTGATGCTTGAGGACAAAAAGAAAATCTGGTTGCTTCAAACTACCAAATACTCACATCTAGTATTGTGAGACAGGGACAAACCCCAAACTGATGGCAACAAAAAAATTCTTGAACATAAGAATTTGTACATGAGCTTGTAGAGGCTCAGATCAGTCCTGGCAGCAGACAGGATTATGCAGTTCCTCACAACTGGCACAAGGAAAAGAAAATGGGATGGAGAGCAAGTTACAGCCATTTTCCATCCCAGCAATGTCTGTTAAGATTAACAAGGGCTTGCAAACCGCTGCTGTTTCATGACGGCATGGATGCTCTGCAGTACATCACTACAGGAAGGTTTAAATGAAGAGCCCTTCCCTACACCTCACACAGTAAAAATGAAGGGGAGTAGCCTACCCTGGAAAGCAAGAAAAGAAATTCCTGCTGTCAGCAGTCACAGCAACAAGACCCTATCCCAGCAAGATGTAAGATACAGAGGAGGGGGGGGGGGGGGGGGGACAGAGAAGAACAGACAGAACCCCCTAACTAGTTGCAGACCAACTTGCCAAAATACCATGCAGCAGGCAAAATTATCTTGCCATTGTCAGGCACAGGAACAGTACCAACAGAACTGATAAAATGCCCAGTGAGGAAGTGTCTCCAACAAAGCTTCTCATAAAGCAGAGATGTGACACTGCAGCCAACTTGCAGCTGAGCCCAGAGAAACTGTCAAAGGATAGAAGTGCACATGGCTGGGAACAGCAAGGTCAGACCACCCTCCAGAGTCCACACCATCCCTGAAGGGGATTCCAGTACACTGGTGGGAGACAGGTACCCAGTGGTTTTCTGACACACAGGTTTTGACTAGAATTTGCGTGGACAAGAACCCTGAGGATAGGAGGGAGCTGCCCAAATAAGATTTTCTTTGGAAAGCAAACCTGCTCGTGTCTAAGACGTTTTATTCCCCCCCTCCCTTCACGGGGGCCACTGTCACAGAAAGTAGGTCCCGGTGCTTCCTCTTCCCCATCCATAGCTTGGTCAGACTGTGCAAACCTCATAATCCGCATACAGGCCAAAAACATCTTCTGGCATTTCTCAAGCCAGGGTCCTAGGCTAGTCTGAAAAAGTTGAAGTGGGGGAAAAGAGAAAAAAGTGCTTCTGTTTCATGTAAAAGCAAGCAGTAAGTAACCAGCTGCAAAGACTGTATCATTAAAATATTTTTTTAAGAGAGGAAAGCCTTCTGGAAAGATATATTTTGATGTAAAGACCCCTTAAATCAAATAAAGCTCTGCAGACAAGACACCTGTGAATTTTGCCTAACCTAAGCTGCTGTATGTGTTTCCTTCCTTACCCTTCTCCTCACTATTCCTTTTTAAAGAGTTGCTACTATTTTTTTCCTTCCAAAGGACTGTTCCCACCTCAAAGCACAGCAGTGAGCTTTCACAGAGCTACTTATGCAGTCTGCAAATCCGTTGTGGGAAGCTAGGAACTGCCACCTCCAGGGGAGAGAAGGCCAGAAGCAACCCAGACATGGAGCCAAAGCCAGGCTCGATGCAGGGGATGCAAGCTGTACCAGCCAACGTGACTTTTTCTACAGCTGTACAGGAGAGGGAGCTTCCAACACACAAGCTGTAGACAGCTACATGATGAGGGCTGTTCTAAGATGTTCCACAGAGGTACTTGCTGAAAAAGCAGGTACTATTCACCAGGCTGTAACAGCAATTTGGCTCTGGCAATCCATACCCAGAATGTCAGGCAATTCCTGCACCCAGCTTCAAGGGCCTGGCTCAGGTGGAAGGGGAATAAACATGAGAGTGATTGTGACTATGGGGGAGACATAAATGCTTCCATCATGCCTAGTGTACCTGCTGCAGACCACAAGTATCTCCACACCTCCCCCAGGGAGACGGAGCAGAGCCCAGCAGCTGAGCTGCCCCAGGCCAGGAGACAAGACTACAGCTTTCCTACCCCCAGGCAGGTTTCACTTTTAGACCTCACTGCCACCACCCAGTCCAGCAGCCTCATTCCACCCCCAGAGTGCTTCTGTCTCTTCTGCAGGACTTAACCTCTGTACAGAAAGGCTGATTCAGAGCAATATATTTTTATTACCAACACCTCAGGGAATCAAGAAAGGACCAAACACTAGAGCTCAGCTGAAGACCCTGAACAAATGCTGCCAATACAGAGCACAGCCATCAGCACCTGTCCTGTGGACAGGAGACGGCAAGTACAGCATGAGAACAGATGTGAAGGAGCTCCTGCATGAGAGGAAGGATGCCTGGTAATGCTCTCCCTAGGACTGTGGAGAAATAACAGAAATAACTGCCTTCATCGGCAGCTGAAAGCAGCAGCAGTTGTCAAGGTCCAACAATTCATGCTGAGCACATGCTGGGGCACATCACCAGTTTGACCAGACCTAGGTGCCACCCACACCAGCTTCTGCTGCAGGAGCCCATTCCTTCAGAGCAAGGAAAGCCACACACTTTTGGGGAGCTGTCACAGGGACCCCCATGCAGGGGGCCCACACCTGGCTCCCTCAGGGAGCAACACCAGGGCCAGAGGCAGCAGGACCAGGACAGGCCGCGGCAGTGCACACACAGCTTTACCAGCCTCAGGAGTCACATTCTCCATTCCCACAGGAGAGGATCTCTTCTTCCAGGCATAGTACTTCGCCACAACCACATTGGGGTTCCCCTTGGCAGGGTCAAACCACATCTGGATGCAGCGTCCGCTGCCCCGACGCTCTGTGGTGTATTTGTAGGAGTTGGACCAGATCTTCTCACACAGGTCTTTTGGTTCAGGGAAGACTTCGCTGAAGGGCCTGCATATGGAGCCCCAAGGACAGCGGTTTGTTCCTGAAGACAGTACCAAAAATAAAAAAAAAAAACAGCTTGAGCTAGCATTCATCTCTTTCCTTCCATGTGGGAGAGGAGGCCACCTATTTCAGCCTGCCCATAGCTGATCACTGCATCACAGCAGTGATGGGTGGTGGCTTGGCCACCTTCTGGTCTGCAGCTCCACAGGAAGATGAGACCAGGGAGGATCTTGGCTCCAAGCACCAGGCAGGAGCAGGGACAATCCCAGGGTCTTGCCTGCAGGGAGGAGGAAAGGTTTTCCCCACAGAGCCACTGACCTGTCGCCCAGTTCCAGCCCTTGTGCCAGTTGTCTTTGCATGTGACGTAGTCCTTGCAGTCCTCCCACCACTCCTCACAGTCCTCTTTGCAGAGTGGCACATGGAGAATCCTCTCCCGACGCCAGCTGCTGTCAACCTGCAAGGGAACAGGACCATACACACTGGTGGTGGTCCTCGAAAGCTAAGGAGCAGGATCTGCAGGACCTTCCTCTAGGGTCCAGAGCTGATCTTAGAAGAATTTCAGCCCCAAAGGAGACATGCCTTGTGTGGTGGTTTTACTGTGCTAGGCAGCCAAACACCACAACCGCTCTCTCACTCCCCCTCCTTAGATGAGGAGGGGAAGAAGTAAAGAACTCATGGGTTGAGATAAGGATAATTTAATTAAAGGAAAAAATATTAACTAAAAAAAAAAAAAGGAAAAGGGGAAAACAAAAACAAAGGCTATGTGGAAGTGCAGAGGAAAGAAATTACTCTCTACTTCCCAGAAATGAGTGATGCTTGACCACATCCTTGAAGCAAGGCCTCAACACATGGAGCTGGCATTCGGGAGGAGGACCAACAGTTTCCCAGCAAGAGCCCACCCCTCCCCTCTTCTTCCTGTTCCCACCTTTTATTGCTGAATGTGACACCACATGGTATGGAACATCCCTTTGGTTGGTTTAGGTCAGCTGCCCTGGGGATGTTTCTTTCTCAGTGTTTGCCTACCCCCTAGGAGGGTTAGAGAGAGGCCCGATGCTGTGCCAGCACTGCTCAGCAGCAGACACAACCCTGGTGTGATCCCACTGCTGTTCCAGCTCCAAGTGCAGAGCACAGCACTGCTTGGGCTGCTGCAGGGAAAATTAACATCCCAGCCAGACCCAGCACACCTTGACAACAGGCAGTTCTTCCATCAGCCTGTCCAAACCCAGTAGGAAAGGTGAAGGTGTCCCTGAGGAGCACACACCCATACATGCCACACCATACCATACAGAGGGCCACGATATAACATATAACCCTGTTGCATTCATCACAAGGGATTTAACTTTACCTGGTCAATCCAGGGCCCCAGGTTGGGTGAGCACTCATACAAGCACGTGTCCTGGATGAAGTGGCGTTTGCACTTGGGTGGCATCACCCCACAATGGTTCCAGTTGAAGTTGTACAGGTAAGACTGGTCCCTGTGGGCTTCTGAACTCGTGTTGGCTGTGCAGCAGGCATTGTCCTTCCAGGGAGCACACTGCAACAGAACAGGAGATAGACCAGCTGGGGATGTCTTGAGGGAGCCCAAGGAGGCAGAAACCCATCACTAGCAATAGCAGTTTCTCTTCTCCAGCCAGCCCCTGGACGCTTTAGGCTGAAGAGCTTAGGGCTGCAACAAGATGGAGTTAGAGGAAGAATATGAGGAGGACCCTGAGGGTCAGATCCTCACCAGGAATTGGTGCCAGGCATAAGAACAGAAGAACTGCTGCCTTCTGTGCCCTGGCTTGCTCTTAGTCTCATCCCTACCAAGATCTGCCAGAGCCGCACAGTAAGAACAGGCTCTAGCATTGATAAAGGGAGCAAAAGAGAGCATCTTTCCGTGCCATCCATTATCTGTTCTTATCTTAGGTACCTAGGCTTTGGAAAGGATACCCCCTAGTGAAACAGGGGTAACAGATGACAATTCCTCACAGCACTGCCCCTCCCCTCACCATTTTCTGGAGGGAAGCATCAAACAAGCCTCCTACCCAGCACAGGCCACCCTCTTCAGGTGGGTGGTCACTAAGCCCAAAGCACAAGCGAGCCCATATCACCTAGGCAGGTAGTTACAGGGGTCCCAGACCCAGACAACCCCACCTAACATCAACAGCAGCATCATACCTGGCCATGCAACGTCCCTTCTGGGCCAGGCTTGGTTTTGTGGTGTTTGGCATCCATACAGACATTCAGCAACGGGTCCTTTGCAGGCATCACTGCTGAGGCAGCCAACAGCACGAGCAGCACCTGCCCTGCTCTCATCTCCACAGCCACCCCGTTCAGGCCAGGGGATGGGAGGCCAGAGCTGTGCGGGACAGGGACAGCGCAGGAAGGGGTCTGCCACAAGCAGCAGTAGTTGACGTGCTGCACAGGCCAGCTGCTCCTGAGGACAGACAAGCAGACTGCCAGCAGCTCACAGCACCAAGGACATAAGTGCAGCTCCCCCAGGCACGGCTGGAAGGTCAGCCACATCTAGCACCAAGGACTGTTTTGTACTTAACCTCAAGCATTCCACAAAACACCCTGACCAGAAAGAGGATGCTATATGAGACCCTCTCACTTCATTAAGCCACACCGTTTCAGAGCAGAGCTTTCAGATCCTGAGCGTTTATTAAGAAATAGACATAGCTCGTTAAGGGATCTTTTCAGCTAGTAGTTTAGAAGTTATATTTAAATGCATATGGACAGTGAGCTACAGGAGACCCACCTTGCTTCCAAGAGTACAGAAAAAGAGTTTTTCTTTGCTTTATCTTCATCTGGGTCTTTGTCTCATGTCTGTTAAGTCTGATCTCAGAGTTGTGGGTCTCTAATTTCATGTTACCATACCTTAGCCTCCTCCACCCACCCAGAGGTTAATAGGACTCTTATAGTAGCTTACTGCAGAAACAGCACTGTTTTACAGCCCTTGTGAAAACAGGGCAAAGGTCCAAACCAACCACCTTCCATAAAGTTTTTTGCAGAGCACAGGAGAAAGGCAAACTACTTACAGCATTAAATGAACACGAAGTGACATAGAAGATAACAATTACAAAACTGAGAAAGCATACACATAAACCTGAGAGCTAAAACATAGCTAACTTGCATCATACTTATGTGCATAAACTTAACTCCCTCTTCCCTCCCCACACCCAAAAAAAATAATAAATCATAGAAAACAACCTTACCAGTCCAGGCAGCCTTTAAGTTCTCAGTAAGACCCTAAAAACACTCACTGCAGGAGCTTCCTGGGGTCAGATTTAATAGCAATGCCTTCTAACACAGGTGCTGGCACTTGAAATTACTTTCTTAATATGCATAACGAGCTTTAACTTCTGCCAGCATTCGCTACCGTAGAAGCAGTTTTGTTGGTGTGACAACCAGCTTGCCCAGCCCCTTTCACAGGCAATGCTGTCTGGCCTGGGAAACAATCTGGCTGCTTATTTTGAAGGACAGGTCTCTTATCAGCCTTAGCCATTCATAACAAGTCCTTTTTCCTCTACTTGCCTTACAGCAGGCAGTTTTAATTTGCTGTACACCATTGCATAAGATAAAACAAGCAAGGAAGTGCAGATCCAGGATGCACCAAGAATAAATACAGAAGTGGTAATTCTCATCACAAAAACAGGATAAGCTCTGTTTTCTCAGAGGAACTAATAATAACTCCTAACACAAAGAATAGATGCCAGCTGATGAAGGGAAACAGTGCACCTTGTTGCAAAAACCTGAAAACAGTAACTAAACTGCGAGTGAAGATCTGGTCACAAGAAGGGAAGTGTCCACCCTCTACAAACACGTGGGATCTTCCTGCTGGGACAGCACAGGTTTTAGGGCTGTTTTGCTCTTTTCTTCAATCACAGGACTGGCTTTTTGGTGATGAATGCACTTGCCTAAGGAGCGCATCTTCTTAAATTTAATTCATGAAATTCATGAACACTTTGAACTCCACAAGACCCTGTTTTGGTGATTTCCGTAGTCTAGTGACATGTTGTATGAATAATGACCTCTATGCATTCCTTCTGAACAAGCCCTGTGATATTTCCATTTCTCACACTTTTAGCTGTCATATTGGAGGTGACAATGAGCAATCGTCCCACACTCATCTCTTTCGTGCCTTTACCACTTCTGTCAAGACTCCTCAGTTGTCTCTTTTCAAACCACAGCCACAGTCTGCTCACTCATCTCTCATAGCAAGTGTTTCTGCTCCCCAAGGCACCAGGACTGCAGCAGTATTTCAGATGCACAGCGCTCTGCTTGCCTTGTTTTCTGTTCCTTGCCTAGGAATTTCTAATATCTGGTTTGTTTTTGGACACTGCTGATCACTGAACTGTGTTGTTGTAAAACTATCGTAACTGTGACAGCTTGTTCCTGAGAGATAATTGTTAGCCACGAGCCTGTCATTTTCTATGTGAAGCTTTCTGTGGATTTTATTTTTTTCCCCAGGTGCATCTCTTTATGTTTGTCTGAACTGATTTTTTTTTTTTTTTATATATATATTTTTAATGTGTTGTTTTATTGTTCAGAGGCTCAGTCCTACGAGGGTCTTCTGCAGATTTTCTCAGCTGGCCCTCCTGTTCTCAAAGGAACAATCTCATCAGCAAACATGGTCACCTTGCTGTTGTCCCAGATAGAATCAGCTGAAAAGCAGAAGTCCCAGTACAGACTCCTGCAGGGGCTCACTGTAAAGACAGCCATGTGCCTTTACTTTCCAATTCAGTTATTCACTAGTGTGTGGGACCTCATTCTCATCTCATGGCTTCTTGTTGGATGAATGCAAAGCTCTTGGGAACCCAGGCAGAGTCAATTGCTTGGATCTGCCCCAGCCAGAATACTTTCCTATCCTTTGAAGACCTGCAATAAATTAGGGATGCTTTCCTGCATGCTAGAAGAGCCATACTAATACTTTACATATATGGAATTTATTCATGTACCTGTTGCCTGTTGTTGCAATTCTTTGTCACATTTTCTGCAACCTTTTCCCACATATACCACGCTCATGGTTGCACAGTTCCCGAGGGCTCCCCAGAAGGCCCATCAATGTGTCCAGCGTGAATGTCTGCACAGCCTGTTGCATTAAAGGTTAAAATAATTGGGGTGATGCCCAAGTAGTCATTGTAAGTCCGATCACAGTCAGCATACTGAACTATCATGATTATGGATACACAAATAATGTAATACATCCTCAGTTTAGTCATGTTCCGTGAACTACTATGGCCACACCCAAAAGAGTTTGGTCTCATTCCTTGAGAACTACCACGGCTAGATTAATGAGTAGCGCAATTTATTAAAGCAACAGATCCACAGGTTCTTTGGAATGCTGGAGATAAAATCAGTCTGCAAAGCATGTGCTATTACCAGAAGTATGAGTAACACTGCCTGGCTACAAACGTGTTAAAAGGTATAAAGCAACTCTATAGATGTCTGAGTTTCCTGGGGAGGCACTTGGTATAACCACGTGTCTGAATCTTACCCAAAGGCATCCCAAAGGGGTGGGAAAAGATGCTCAGCCTGTTGACTGATCCTGGAAGTCAGAAGGTATCTTTTGAGATGGTATCTTATCTTTTGCAATGATATCTTCCCTAACGTCCTATCTCCCTTAAGCTAATTTATATCACTTTTTGTCTATCAGATGGAGCTTGAATGACTCTAGTCATACATACCTTTGTTACGATTGGTGCTAAATTTTCTCCCCTTGCTTTTAAAGGTTGTCGCATTAAGGGGTGTAGCTGATTAACTGTTATGGGCCTGGTCAGATTCCAGGTACTGAACTATCACAATCACAGATTCACCAATAGCGCATTAACTGATAGGGGTCCGGTCGGATTCACCAATAACTCGTTAACCATTAGGGGTCTGGTTGGATTCAGAGCACTGAACTACCACGGTCACGGATTCACCAATAACGTATAGCCACCCTTACTCTAGTCACGTTTAATGAGGGCTGTCACGACTAGGAACAATGCAATCAAGTGCGATTTATTAGCAACAGGTGCACAGGTTCTTTGGATTGCCGGCGATAGTGACTGTCTGCAAAAGCAAGCTAGCATGCATGAAATACAGGTGTTACAGGTGCGCAGCCTGGAAATTAACGTGTTAAAAGGCACAAAGACTCTATAGAGATTCCTGAGTCCGTGGAGACACACGATATAACCAAGTGTTCAAATCTCACCCAAAGGTGTCCCAATGGGGGGGAAGAGAGGCTCAGCCCATCAACTGATCCCTGGAGTCAGGAGGTCCTCAGGATGTTGTATTCCCTCAGGATGGTATCTCCTCTGACAGTGGTATCTTCCCTAACATTCCCTCTCTCTTAGGCCAATTTATATTATTTTCTATCTTTTAGGTGGAGCTTGAGTGACTCTAGTCAAGCATATCTTAGCTATGATTGGTAAAAAGTTCTCCCGTCTCCATTTAAAGTAATAGGCTCCGAGAAATTCAGAGCGCATGCTCAGTGAGTTGTGGTTGCACCTTGGAGGCGGGTAGCTTTTGGGATGGAGGTGTGTTTTGCTATTATAATGATATTATGATGAACAAAAGTACACTAGGGTACAGCATTTGTCAAAGCATGGCAGGTCATTGGCTCATGGTAGCAAAAAGTGCAGCTTATCGGTCTCGGTGTGCACAAGAACAATCGAGTACCCACCTGGTACAGAGCCTAGCTGTGGTGTCTCCACTCCACTCTACGCTCCGTGCTGTTCCTTAGAGCTAGCACACCAGGTTCCCCCAGCACGACAGCATCTAAGGTTGGAAGCCTAGGAAACGCTCAGGTAATGCAGCTACGCCCGACCCTGAAAGCCTCTTCATTGCAATTATTTTCTTTAAAACGTGAATGTTAGTTTTGTTTTGCTGTCTCCATTCCACTCCACCCCTTGTACACTTCCTCTTAGACTCAGCACACCAAGCTCCCCTGGTGTGGTCAACAGCTAAGGTTGGAGGCCTAGGGAACTTCTGCAGAAGGCAGCTACACTCCGCCTTGGAAGCTTCTTCAGTGCTGTACCTTTTCTTTAAAATATGAATATAAGTTTAATTTCTAAGTTACCTCTGGCAATTATTCCACACTCTCCTAGCAGGGGGTACTTGTACACCTGGCAGTGTAGAAAATTGGGAAATTCCCTCTCACTGTGGTCCTAGACATATCTGTTCACTTCATGGGTGAGTGGGGTACCTGCATTTGCTCCATCCAGCTGACTGGTCTGATGCAACCTATCTCCAGTCTGAGATAGAGTTGCTCTGGATGCTTTTTCTCTGGATCAGATTTGGGTGAGCAGCTGCTGAGTAAACACTTTAAGGTGTGTTCTGGGTGATTCAGGGCCTGTGTTGGACAGGAGCTTGAGGCACCTGCTTGCACGTTGGTTCTTAGTGCCACTGGAGACCACAGGTGTCATCGGAGATGCCTGGTGGTGGCCCACATGGCTTTCTGCAGCTGCTGCTACAAAGGGCTGTGGGTGTTATTACGCTCAGAGTCATATTTATTGGCAAAATGGAAGCCCGCTTGATGTATAAAGTGAAGAACTTATTGTTAGTATAATTGAAATCTAAAGAGTCTAATACAAGAATCACCATCCTGATCTAGCTATTTAAAAAAAAAAAAAAAGTGAGAGAAGGCAATGAAGATGATCAGAGGACTGGAGCACTTCTCCTACGAAGAAAGGCTGAGAGCTGGGGATGTTCATCTGGAGAAGAGAAGGCTCAAGGGTGACCCCTCATTGCAGCTTTTAAATACCTAAAGTGGACTTATAAAAAAGATGGAAAGCAACTTTTTGCTCAATCAGATAATGATAGGACAAGGGGCAATAGTTTTAAACTAAAAGAGGAGAGATTTAGATTAGATGTTAGGAGGAAATTCTTCACTGAGAGGGTGGTGAGGCACTGGCACAGGTTGCCCAGAGAAGCTGTGGGTGCCCCATCCCTGGAGGTGTTCAAGACCAGGTTGGATGAGGCCCTGGACAACCTGATCTGGTGGGTGGTGTCCCTGCCCATGGTGGGGGGTGGATCTAGATGATCTAAAGGTCTCCTCCAGTTACTTGTAGCCAAGGGACTCCCAGTGCCAGCCTGTACCCAAGCTTTTATCATTCCATGCCTGCACTCTCCTACATTGCATCCTCTGTCCCCACTTCTCAAGGCCCCTGACATTATGCCAGATCTGTATTTCTCAGCACTACAGCATTATGTTAGCCATAAATATCTCATTCAGCACAGAATAGCTATTTGTTGTTACTATCTGCATAAAGCTGAAACTGGGTGTACCATATAACAGCAAGCAAAAAAAAGTCATAGTCACTTGGTCAGCATACTGGTTGCCGTTATTGCTTAAACTAAAAAAAAAAACCAAAAAAACCAAACAAACTCGGAGAGAGAAAACCTGACCAGCCTCACTCCTGAGACCTTGTAAATTCCATACAAAGCCCATGCATGGCACAGGGCTACAGGGCAGTGTGCAGGACTTGTGCCACAGATGGAAACTGAGGGCATCTCCACTTGGACTCAGTACCATGGGGACAGCAACTGAGCTGAGCCCTGGATTGCCACCAGCTTCTGGGGTCTGGGATGCCCGGTGCAGATGGGGACCTTGCAGAGGGACACCCACCACCAGCACAAGGAGACATCTCACAGAGACACCCGTGTTTGACCACCTCACACTGGAGCCGGAGTCCTTCAGAAATGAATCAGCACTTGGCTACAAGAAGAGCAGACAACCCTAGGGGCCCTGAGGGAACATCTAATCTTTTCTTCCTTTCTCTGCAAAAATTGTTAAAAATACCCCATAAAATACTGTAAGCAGGGGATATCTCGATGAACATAAAAGGAACGGGATAAGGAAGAGATATATTTTACATTGGACAGATATTGTTACTTCAGACTTCTCATTTCAAATACTTGCTTGTTCCATCCATCAAATTTTTTGTTGTCTAAAAAATTTAGGATTTACAAGGTGGTTGCTAAAATGGAAAACAGAGATTGCATGACACAACTCTTGGACTGCTCTGGTTTGAAACAGGAAGGAAGTTTTCTTGGCCCAACTCTCCTGTCCACTACATACCAGGGCTTGTTAAGCTGTGCAGGTCAATGGAGGTTGTGAGTGTTGCTCAGAGAGAATAAGCAAGGCAGGTCTGGTCTCTCCAGGTGGATAGCTCAGAGAAAAGATGTTATCTCTGCTATTCGAAAGCATGCTGGACACTCAGGTACCTTGGGGAAAGGAGGTGTTGGTGGAGAGGTGGTAGATGAAGGTAGAGAGACTGGAAATGCTATTTTTATTTTTATTTTTTCTGCTGTTGCTCTGCAACAACAATCAATTATTTATTTCAGTATTTCACTCACATGTTCTGCTTTCTGCAAAGTTAGGAATAGAAGCTGCTTCTTTTTGATAAAGTGCTTTAATATCCCTAAATGAAGATGATACACATATTGAAGTTATGTGTGAGCCAAGAAAGAAGAAAAACAGAACAGAAAGCAAGGAAGGATTAAAAAAAAAAAAAAAAGAAAAGAAAAAAAAAAAAGGAAAATGATATTAGAGATATGTGAATGAAGACAGAGCCACGGACAGAGTGATCTTTCTGAAACATTTCAGTTACTACCTGACACTGGAATGTCTCAAAAACCTCAGGGACCTGCCACAGTGGTTATAGACACAGTTATCTCAGACCCATGACAAGGGAAGAGTCTCTCTGGGAGCCACAAAACAAGATTAAAATTGACCTCTGAACACAGGTTGGGAAAATAAACTCATGGGCTCACGTGCACACGACATGAAGAAGGAGGCAGCTCAGATGAAAGGCTGAGGAAAACCCCCAAGTTCACCTAATTACTAATTTCTGTATTTCAACTCTCTTGCAGTGCATTTGCATGAGCTCATCTGGATGCACATGGATTCTCATCAGGGGCCTCCCTGTGCCTTTTCCCAGTGCTCATTCTCTGTACCACACAAAACTCCCCAGGTGCAAGCCTTCTTGCTGTGCAGGAAGATGCTGCAACATGGGAGCGAGCTTAAATTGGACAAGTGAGGTTTGAGTCCCTCAAGATCATCCCTGAATGCCGGCAACAAATTCTGTAATTTCTCATTTGGTCTTTGTGTGTATCTCTTCTGCTGCTCTCAGCTCCAGTGTTTCTTCTGCTTAGAGGCAGCTTTCACCTTCAGCCTCCTATACCACCTGTACTTGAGCCATGGCAGGTCAGCACCATTGGGCTTACGTGGTGGAAGAGCAAGGCCATCACTCCTTGCCTTGTGTTCTCTCTGAGATTGCTGCTGGCATTGTGACAGCTCATGGCAGTGCTTCTGCTCCCTCCCTGCTGAGCAGCTACCAAATTGCAGTTCCCCAGAGACATCTGCAGGGATCAGAACACTTGGGAGGCACATGTAGAAGATCAGAGTGTGATCACTAGCAGAAACAGAAGCACGGAGCCCTTGTGTTGTGCTGGTGAGTGCCTCCCCTCTCTGCTGCAAGAATCAGAATCACAGAATCACAGAATTTCTAGGTTGGAAAAGAAAAAGAAGGTGAAAGCTGTCCCATGGGTTTGGACTGTGGGGCTGCTCCCTGCTCCTCAGTGCCAGCAGTAAATCTTCTCCAAGGGTGCCTGAGCCTGGGCAGCTCCCACAGGCCATTACCTTATAGTGTCCCAACTGCTTTGTTGTACTAGTGATCATAGAGGTCATGTCCCTGCACAGTCACTGGAATATGTGTTTACGGACCCTTGTTCATTAATTTGTCTAATCCCTTTTTAAATTCCCTGACACATAACTGATTGTGACAACAGTTACCAAGGCAGTACCAATGAACAGCTACTTTACGGCTGATTACGCTATTGCAGTTATGAAACTATGCAAGCATGGAGACACGTGAAAACTTCTTGGACACCCTTCCACAAGGGCAGCGGTGTTGTGTGTTCCATAGAATGGTTTGGGTTGGAAGGGACCTTAAAGATCATCTAGTTCCAACCCCCTGCATTAGGCAGGGACACCTCCCACTAAGTTAGGTTGCTCAAAACCCCATCCAACATGGTTTATTTTATCTTATCTCATCTTAATCCCATCTTAATCTTATCTCTATCTTATCTTATCTTATCTTATCTTATCTCTTATTGCTACAAAGATGGGGAAGGGCCTAGAGGGGAAGACGTACCAGGAGCGGCTGAGGTCACTTGGTCTGTTCAGCCTGGAAAAGAGGAGGCTGAGGGGAGACCTCATTGCCGTCTACAGCTTCTTCATGAGGGGGAGTGGAGCAGCAGGAGCTGATCTGTTCTCTTTAGTGACCAGTGATAGGACCCAAGGGAATGGAGTCAAGCTGTGACACAGGATGTTCAGGCTGAATATCAGGAAGAGGTTCTTCACTGAGAGGGTGGTCGCACACTGGAACAAGCTCCCCAGGGACATAGTCACGGCACCAGGCCTGGTGGATTTTAAGAAGCATTTGGACTGTGCTGTTAGTCATATGGTCTGAATTTTTGGGTAGACCTGTGTGGTGCCTGGAGTTGGATTTGATGATCCCTTCCGACCTGAGACATTCTATGATTCTGTGATCTTTACCAACACTAGCGCTGTCCTGTGGGTCAGCTTCCAGAGTGAAGGGGCATTCTTGCAGCCAGTGATTCCTAATGGACAAGAGCACATGAATCCATTATTGCCTTGGACAGCTAGTGGAAAAATGAGTGATTTTGACCAAAATGGGGATGCATATGATCAAAAGGAAGCCAGAACTAGTGTCAAACCACAGGAAAAAGTATAACCACAGTTGCCCAAGGTGTTTCAAGTGTCACCTGGTGTCCATTCTGCTCTGACTGGGTGCAGCTTTCAGTTGCTATTATGGTCTGTGTCCATTCGAAAGTAAATAATTGATCAGAGATAGGGGGAGAACAACCTCATGAAGTGAGAATAATCTGTCCCCACCAAGCCATGTTGACATAGCCAGGGTAACCGACCCGCATTGAGGAACATCCCCAGTCTAGGTCAGTTGGAGACCACGGGAAACAAGGATGATTTTTGTATGAGGAAAGGCGGTGAGCAGCCCATCCCTGTGTGCTTCCTGCATGATTGCCTTTATTTTTTGAACATGAGCCAGTGATGTGCCCTTGCTGCTAAGAAGGCCAATGGTATTCTTGGCTGCATTAGGCAAAGTATGTCAGCAGCAGGTCAAAGGATGTGATCCTTCTGCTCTGCTCCACGCTGGGTAGGCCGCCCCTGGGGTGCTCCCGGGGCCAGAGAAGCCTGGAGCTGGTGGCGAGAGCCCAGCAGGGCCCCGAGGTGCGGGAGGGCCTGAAGCACCTCTGCCGTGAGGAGAGGCTGCGAGAGCTGGGCCTGGCTCCGGGGCAGGCTCTCGCCAGGGGTGCCCAGGGCCAGGAGCAGAGGCCCCGGGCCCAGCCTGGAGCCTGGGAGGTGCCCTCTGGGCCCCAGGCAGCACTGCTGTGCCGGGTGGGTGCCCAGAGAGGGGCTGGGGGCTCCTCCGCGGGGGCTCCAGCAGCTGCCGGGACGTGGGGCTGGGCGAGCGGCTCCGCGGGGCCCTGCTGGGGCAGGGGGTGAGCAGCAGCACCCAGGGGTGCCTCCAAGCAGCCTCAGCCACGCTGTGGTTCTGCACACTGTTTCTGCACACTCTGGTCAATCTTACTCCCAGTGACAGGCACCACGGAGGCTCAGCACTTTCAGAGCCAGCCAGTCTGCAGCCCCTGCTGCCAGCCCAGTCCCCAGGGCAGCCTGGGGAAGCACAGGGAAGGTCCATGCAGCCACTGCAGGGCACTGTGCAAGCAGATACGAGCTCTGCACACTGCCACAGGTGCCATGCCAGCATGCACACAGGACAGGCAGCGCAGGACACGTGTGTTTCATGGAGGGGTTGTAGCTGTAGCTGCAGCTCAGTGCAGGCACAGCAGAACAACCTTACAGCTGGCATTTGGCAGTTTGTTGGAGATGGAAAAAGATGGACACAGAGGTGCCTCTAGCCTTAACCATTATATGATTTTACAAACGTGGCCTCCCCAGGCATGGTCTTTTCCTGACTGGGGAGTCCTGGACCACTCAGTCCTGCTGGTACAAAGCTGGTCCAGTCCTCTGATTGTGCATGATGCCCTCCCTAAATCCTCCCAGTTATGTGTGCCCTTGTCAAGGTGAAGGAACCTGAAGTACACAGGATCTGAGTGAATGTTAGATTCATGCTGCAGAGTAAGGGTAGTTCCCTGATGCTGATTCCTGTCCACTCCTAGCACTCAGCTTGTTTTGTTTTGTTTTGTTTTGTTTTGTTTTCTCTTAAATCCTTCTGAACAGTAACCATGGGGCTGCTCAGCAAGGAGTATTACAGAAGGATTACCATACAGATGCTGTCCCTGGTTTACAGACTCTTACTGTGCTCTGCAGCATTGCAAGGAATAGAGCTCAGAGCTCAGCTCAGGTAAGAGACCACAGGCTGGAGTCTTTTGTTAACACATTGTAACCAGCCCTGGATGATGCAGAACTATGGCTAAGAATGGTGAAACTTTCTGCCTTCAACAGCTAAAACTTCTCATATGCTAACATGGGCTCTGTTTTCAGAAACCTCTTTCTCCTGAAGGCCCCAGTAGGCTTTAGTCAATCCAATTCCTCACCACAACGGCAAATCCACCACATATTAAATCAGATTTACCTGCTCAGCATAAAATCAGAACATAGTGACTAGTATGAATTATTCAGATTCATATTGCTGCATTTTGCTATGCTTTATTGCTGTTTAAATGACATTTGGATTAGAAATTTTGTGTGCCTGCCAGGTATTTAGAAAATTCTCCATGGATTAAAGAGAGCACATAGTCTTGCTGGGGTTTATTACTCTAGGTGCACAATGCATTTACAAAACCAATGCAGCTCTCCCGGCAGCTCTTTCTCCAAGAGCCTGTTGTAAAGCTTGGGCAGTCACCATGAAGACGTGGAGGACATCCCCTGGCAGTGTCAGGCGAGTGATGAGCGTGTGATGCAGTGGCACTTGGAGATGTAGCTCTTCAGCTGAGTTCAGGTCCTTGAAGCCAGGCAGGCACCAAAGCATGCACTGGATGGGAAGCAGGAGAAAAGAGCAGGGAGAGACAGCTGGCGTGAAATGGCATCTCATCCTGGAGCAGGGCTGCAGCAGTTGGGATGGAGTCTAACTACCTGGCAGCACTGCAAATTCATCCGTTATCGGGCAATTGTGAATTATACTTCCTTTTCCTAAAATTAATAATGTTTATAGTAATTGTAACATTATGTGTTGGTATTTATTATACTAATGTTAATTAAAGAAGTTAATGGGCTCATGCATATATGGTACTTATTCTTGCCATAGCTGAATGCAGTGGTGATGTCTTATGATATGCTCCTGTACTTTCAAGCTCTCCTTTAAATTGCAGTTTATACTGCAGCATTGTGAGAGGCAGAGCACATAACATAAATCTGTTTGCATAGATTTCACAGAGTTGTGATACTGGATCATTTCTAGTTTGTGTCTTTGGTTCACTAATTACAGGCTTACCTTGTTCTTTAGTTAAGCACTTTAAAGGCTGCACAATCAGTCATAAGCCAATTTCAATGACAGTACAATAGTCATGCATGTTTAGTTGGTATTTGTCTTGCTGGTTTACTGCATGTGAGGTTTCATCTGTTCCAGATGATTTTGATAAAAAGAGCAACATGAGAAAGGAAATTTAAATAATCTCAACCCCCTTCCATTTTCCAGCTGATTCTGCTCATGAAATCCATAATTTGCAATGCAGCCTCTTGTTTGCCTGGTATGCAGTGATACATACAAACAGCTCCTGCAACCTCTCATGATGGCCATACCATTAATATTTATTTATTTTTTTGTCTCCTCATTTCTCTCTCCTGACTTGTCTTTAGATTTGAGGCTTTTGGTAACAGGTATTTTCTTTTCATTCTATACCTCCAATACTATTTAAATTTATCTGGTCTGCACTTCAACATACAGCAAAGGTACAGATATTAGATACTACTGCTGCCAATTGCTTCTCTTCCTGGCCTATGTGACTGAGATGGTATTAAAAAATAATAATTTAAAAAAAGGCACTAGATAACAAGAAAATCACACTTTAAACTGTACATTTTCAGCTAAATGAATATCAGTGCTGGACTTCTGTGCCACTTCACTTGTATGCTTATATCTTGATTCATGTATTATCCATAGATACCCAATGAAATAATTATTTAATGACTGTGGTTCAAAGGCAGCTCCATCACCTGGGAAAATCCAGTTCTTAAGAGTTTAGTCTGCTGAGGGGCCTAGAAAGAGAAGCAAGTATAAAGAACTCCTGAGAGCACTAGCAAGCAAAGGAAGTGGACACACCAAGAGGAAAGGTTTCTGTTCATAGCTGGTGCCATGTCCTGAAACAACAGCAAATACTTAGGGTAAGAAAGCGCTTTTATTGGGGTTGGGTTGAGTAGCAATCTATTTGGAGAGTTTAGTGATGGGAAAAACAGGAAGCAAAACACCAAGGTGTTCGAGAGATGGAGTGAAAATGATTGGGAATATTGTGGAGAACACTGAGAATGGTCACTGGGGCATCTCAGTGGAAATCTGTGGTGGTCCAGGAAGGAGAAACAGACAAAAAACAAACAAATAAACAAAAACAGGGAAAGAGAAATGTGGTTGTCTGAAAGGTCTGAAAGACAGCAAGCTGGTAAGTCATTCTGTGTCACTGTTTGTTTTACAGGAGGGACTCAAGCACTAATTCCGTAGTTAAGGATGTTTCTGGCAAAATATTGCATGCCAAAACAATGTCTACCTATGGGCTTCTGTTTAGATACATAAAAATTGGAAGGAAGGACTTGTAAAAACATTAAATTTCTGAATAAAAGAGGCAACTCTATTTATCATCATGTATATTTAATAACTGCAGCAGACACACCATTGCAGTTTGTGTGCAGCCAGATGCCAAACAGTATCAACATCTCTAAAATTCACTGAATGCAGTCAGGAGGCTTTTCCTATCAATAATGCATCCAATTCAAAATTCAGGCAACTGATTCTCCAAGTTCAGGAAAACTGCTTGAGTGGAGGTGCTAGCAGGGAAGACCTGGGTGTCCAGGACAGGCATTTTTCGGCAACTTCCCCTATTTCCATTTCCTTAGGTCGGTATTTGATACACTTTTTCTTTCCAGCTAGCAGGAGGCAGATTTAGACAGCTGAGACTATGGGTCTGAAGTCATCTGTTACCTTAGCTTTAAAGTTTCCCTCATGCCTCTATGCTCCATACGAATTACTTTGTGGCACAGAAAGGTTTTAGAAAGTCAGGATGAAGCACCTTCAGAGACAGAGCTCGCCACTCTCTATGGTCACTTTGTCCAGCAGTGAATCATAGCCACAATTAAAAAAACATACCTTGCTTTACCTTAAATCCAAAAACTGTTTGAGATTTCATAGAATTATGGAATCATCGAATAGCTTGGGTTGGAAAGGACCTTAAAGACCATCTAGTTCCAACCCCCCTGCATGGGCAGGGACACCACCCACCAGATCAGGTTGCCCAGGGTTGCCTTTGAACACCTCCAGGGATGGGGAATCCACAGCTTCTGTGGGTAACCTGTGCCAGTGCCTCACCACCCTCTGAGTGATGAATTTCCTCTTAATATCTAATCTAAATCTCTCCTCTTTTAGTTTAAAACCATTCCCCCTTGTCCTGTCATTACTTGCCCGAGTAAGAAGTCGCTCTCCATCTTTTTTATAAGCCCCCTTTAAATACTGAAAGGCTGCAATGAGGTCACCCTGGAGCCTTCTCTTCTGTAGGCTGAACATCGCCAGCTCTCTCAACCTTCTTTCATAGGAGAGGTGCTCCAGCTCATCTTTGTGGCCCTCTTCTGGATCTCCTCTAACACGATGACATCCTTCTTGTGCTGGGGGACAAGGCTCCTGGTGGGACCTCACCAGGGCAGAGCAGAGGGGCACAATCCCCTCCTTCCCCTGCTGCCACCCCTCTGTTGGTGCAGCCCAGGATGCAGTTGCTCTTCTGGGTTGCAGGCACACACTGCTGGCTCATGCTGAGCTTTTTGTCCCCCAGAGCCCCCAAGTCCTTCTCTGCAGGGCTGCTCTCAATGAGTTCTTCTCCCAGTCTGTGTTCATGTCTGGGATTTCCCTTACCCAGGCGCAGCACCCTGCACTTGGCCTTGTTGAACCCCATTAAGTTCACACTTAATGTTCACACAGGTCTACTTCTCTACCTTGTCCAGGTCCCTTTGGATGGCATCCCTTCTTTCTGATGTATTGACTGTACCACTCAGTTTGGTTTCATCTGCAAATTTGCCAACAGGCAACATCGAAATATCATCATACGCACAGATGTGCACAGGCTGTAGGTGTAAAAACTTCTCAGACCTCGTGTGAAGAGCAATGGAAACCTGCGTGTTAAAGCTGTGTGTTAAACACTCCTGAGTGTTGCTGTGGCTTCAACACCCCACTGAGACTCGGGGGGTCCCTGCTTTCCCAGTCTGCAGTCCCAAGTTTGAACCAGAGACAGAGACCATTGCTCCTGGGAGCCAGGCACAAGAGGAGGTGAGCACATCACTGCTGCCAGGGACCATGCCATGTCACAGGTCTGCGTTCCAGGAGAGACCCCGGATTGCTACACTTCATTCACCTATCAAAACCATGCCTAAACAGCTGTGCAACATTAACATATGCCTTTTTCATGACGCTTTACTGAAAAACCATTCACTCAGGCAAAGCATCACTGCCTGCTGGAAATGCTTCCGCCACGACACGTGCCCTGACTGCAGACTCCTACAGACATACTGGCTTTTTACACAAATACTTAATTTTTGGAATAGCTCTAACTCATTATGCTAGATATTCTTAGCCATTTTAGAAAACATATGCACCACGGAAAGCCTGTATCCTAATTAACGTTATTTTTCTGCACAGCATTTTAAAGCAAAGTGAACACCCTGCATTTCAGGACAGAATGCAAAACAAGATTTGAAACTCCTCTCCTCCAGGCCTGTTACAGTCCTGCCCAGCTCACCACAGCTGACATACATTCAGCCAGGCATGCAGAGCCTGGGCCAGCACAGGGGGAACACTTCGCCTCCCTTCCTGGCAGTTCCCACCTGAGCAATGCAGGATCCCACAGAAAAGCTCAGAAGATGGGGATGGGACTCTGCCATCCCCTGCATGGTGCCTCTCCCTGCACCTAGCCCTGTGCACACTGTGCCAACACAGGGCTGGGCCTCATCTCAAAGGAGAAGCAAAACCAAGGTCTGCAGAAAGCAGCAAGGCAAGGGGTGGGGATTCAGCCACACAGGGCTCATACCCCTGAGCCTCAGTGGGAGCCGGGCTGTGATCCAGGCACAAACGTGATAAATGTGAAATGCCTCTGACTCCTTCCTGAGCACCAGTCAGTGTGCTTTATGCTCGATGCCCACCAAACCCTTCTGCAACAACAAGCATGAAGCAAAATGCTGGCTGACCATCCTCCTGCACAGAGCAGCCCCTGGCCACATGTGGCACGTGTCCCCCAGGAGGGCTCTGGGGACACCGGAGCCTCTGGGCACAGCGGCTGGCGGTCAAACCATGCAGCCTGCCAAAACACTGAGGGTAGAGCTAACGGAGGTTAGAGCGGTAAAATTGTAATTATAAATATGCAAATACTGTAAGTATGTAGCTGCAAATATGTCAGACAAATGTAGTTTACGGTGAGAGATGCTGTCTTTTATTAGATGTTCTTACAGTCAGAGAAACTATAAAAATCTTTCTAACTCGCAAGCTGTTCTCTGAGTCTGAAAGGTAGCAATCTTCATGGCTAAATATAGCCTGAGAAGAACATCTCTCAGATTTATGGCATGTATCTCACATTTCTGTTTAATGCACATTTTTAGCATTCGGTGAAATCAGGGGTTTGCATTTTAGGGTGTTTTGCTGGTTGCCTTGGAGTCTAACTCTAGGGTAGGGTGAGGTTTCATGTGCTTTCCTGTGTTTGCCTTTGGGACAGTGGGGTAGGCACCTGGCTGCCACAGGGCTCTGTCCCCTCCAGTGCACACATGTGACATGTGTGACACATCCCAGGAGCAGCCAAGGAGCCCTCCCAGGGTGCCATGGTGTGTCCTCCCCAGTGCATCCAGCTCTGACCTATTACAGCTTTTTCTGTTCACCTTTGGTGCTGCGGAGGGCTTTTGGTGGAGACCAGAGCTGGGCTCACAGCCGTGGGGGAGTGATGTGCATTGCCTGTGCAGGAGAGCTGTTGTGTCTTCAGCAGCCATCCAGAAGGCAGGAGCTGTAGGAGAAGTTTTCAGCTCAGCAGCTGCCTAAATCAGAAGCTACCACACTGGGTTTTCACCCAGCAAGGCGTCCAAGTGAGCTGCACATGCAGCCAGATGTGACCGTGCAGCCCCATGGCCGGAACCTCACATGTAACCTGGCTCCTTCTCCACGCTGACCACACTGGGTTTCCAGTCACTGGCATGGCCATGGTGCCATGCACAGAAGCACTGCAGAGGACATCCCTCCGCTCAGTCACCGGGACAAGTGTTGGATCTGGAGGTTTTCCATTTGTTTGGAACATTTGTCTCTTGCTGGGCAGGTTCTGCCTTGTCTTCTCTCCACGCCCCAACAAGCACAAAAAGGAGCGAGTCCACCTGCTCCACTGCCCCTCAGCTTCAGCAAAGGAAGGCAGGGATGAGCAGGGCCTGGGGAAATCTGCTGTGCTGCGAGACCCGTTCATTCTCTGCCCCATGGATGTGCAGCACCGAGTTCTCTACCTCTGCTCTTCTCAGTGCAGGCTGCACAAAGACAGGCAGAAACAGGGGCTGGCTGCAGTCAGGACACTGCTGTACCCATCACAGGCTGTCAGCACGGCATGGCCAAGGTGAGCACTGCACTGCTGGGCAGGAGGCTGAGGAGAGGTGGTGGGGCAATGGGAGACCTCTGCCTCCTTCCAGTGCCATGGGGGCTCCTGCAGCAGAGGAGCTGTGGGACCAGCACCCTCCAAGAGACAGCAGGAGGGAGGCTGGCAGCCGTCCCCAAGGGGACGGAGGGGGCACAGCAGGACAGAGCAGAGGCACACAGCGAAGCAGCCCCTGATAAGCACATAGGTGTGGTTTGTTTGCCATGAGCTGCAGCACCAGATGGTTTTTATCTGTGGCTCTGAGTGGAACCTGGCCCCTCTGGTGGTGCTTCAAGGTCCAGCAGAAGGGCTGTGCCTGTAAATACCATAAAGAACAGAATTTTAGCTGCTGCTCTGAGTGCTGCGTTTCCATAAATGTACATAAAAGGCTTAGAAGGTCTGAAATCTGCACTGGTTGGATTTATTGTGTTATTGGCAGTGTGAAGACGGGACATTTACAACAGCAAGATGCATAAGTGTATAAGGATCTGTCATTCTGCTTAAGTGGGGGCATGCCTGGCTTGCCACAGCCTCCCCCATTCAGCTGCAATGTCCTCGTTCTCCACTGCCAATTCATTGTAAGGTGGAGTCATCCACTTCTGTCTTTTGCAATCAATGAGATTAAGAAAAAATTAAGCACTGAGAAAGAACCAGGCAAAGATCACTCTAAACTGAATTAATAAGCAGGGAGTGCTTCCCTGCATGCGCAACATTAAAGGCAATTTGCAGTTTAAAGTGATAAATATCAGCTGAGACTCCTGGCTGAGGATGTCACTACAGGGACTGCAGGGCCACATGATAAATCCTTGCTCAGGACTCCATACACTTCTCATATAAAACAAGTCTAAGGATCTTTAGGGCATGGCAAACAGAAGGCTTTGATTCTGCTGCACTGGCCACAGCAGACGCCCCATTATTCACATGAGAAAGCATCTGTCAAGGTATTCATCCATCCAGATGTTTGCTTTAAAACCACTCTGCTGATGGGTATTATTTTTTTGGGTTCTTTGTTTTGGTCATCAATAGGAAACTAATATTTTGTACTTGAAACTTCTTTTAGTTCCTTAAGGACTTACAGAGTTGGGGGCAAGCTGTCACTCAGGCACGGTGGGACCTGAAGTGACACAAAGTCCTCCCTCATTTGGGTTCAGAACCTGATATTTTTCAGTGAAACTAGTGCAAATTCAGAGAAACTCCAATAAAGGCAATGGTCTTATTTCCATTTTGCAGTAATATACTGAGATTGATGACTGATCTAATCTCAGCCTCAAGTATTACTAAAGAAAGCCATTTTACCTCTTTGCTGCCATTCAGATACTATGGCAAGGGAGGAGGAAATATCTGAAGCCCGGAAAAGGCAGAGAAAATAAATATCTTTAAACTGGAAGAAAATGAGTACTGAATGTTCCAAAGAGAACAGCCCTTTGGGGCACCAAAAAAAATACTTCCAGCAGGCTGAGTGCCTTGACCTGATCACAGCCAGCAGGAAAAGTGTAAGAAGGGGCCAGCACAGGCAGAGGCCACAGGAGCAAACTGCTTGGGCATGGGCTGGGGCTGGAGCCGCGTTTGGAAGGCACTGAACTGCCAGGGCTGTCCAGGAACAGCTTTGCTGGGGCCACCCAGCCCAGAAGATGCTGGAGGTGGTGCTGGTGGTCACCGTCCGGGGTCTCGCATGGCTGAGCAGTGAGGAGGAGGCTGGGCTCTGCTGCTCGGCATGGGAACAAAGGACCGGTCCTTGAGCTGTTTGGCTTCATGCACTGTGCCAAAACCTTCCAACCTCCAGCAATTTGTGGGTTAGGAGCTCCCTGAGATATTCATATTCTTGTGTTTAAACTCTAGGGTAAATTTTAGCCACAATCCCTACAAAATTTGTACATAAACAAATGATCAAGTGATAGCTTTGTGTGAGTAAAGTAGACGAACAGGAGCTTTTACAAATTTGTCAAGTACAAATCTTATCAATCAGATCATTTTGTTTCTGTGGTAAGGTAACATAGTTCACACAGGAAAAAAGATCATCTATCTTAATTATGGAGATGAATTAGCATACATACATGTATCACATCGTATTTTCATAAATGACTCAGTGACTATTGCTGAGCTTGAACCATGATAGGGACATTTCAAATCCTGTTTCTTGTTTCTTTTGTGGATGAAATGCAAGTCTAAATGAGCCTTCTGAGCCTGATGTCAGTGTGGGCAGCACAGTAAAGATGATATTTATTAAATCCACAGCTTTGCCAGAAGCACAAAAAGAAGAAATATTAGTGCCCTGGGTAATTTTGAAAAATTGGAGGAATGGCCTGAAAAAAAAAAAAAAAGGAATAAAATCCACAGTCAGGATGGGAAAAGCAGGAAAGTCTACAGTGTTGATAGTGGTGTTTATAAATGAAACAGAAGACACCAGAGTCACGATACAGAGAAGAAGGACATTGTGCTGGGATGCATCCAGAGCAGCATTGCCTGTACAGTGTGTTCAATTGGCCTGCGCTGTCCTGGCTTGGTAAAGTCTCATCTGCGGATGATCACTGCCACAAAAGATGTAATTTAGTCTCCACTCCGGCCTCCTGAGCTTTTCCATTTTTACTTTCTCATAGTTTGTAAGATAAATGGAATTCCAAGTATTTAGTTCTAACTCCACCTAAGGAGTAAGCTGTATGATTTGATGAGAAATACAGGAGCTGACTGTATTAATTTTCTGAGTTCTACTAGAAATGCTAGGTATTTTATGAATGGCTATCAATGTGTCTATCTCTCTGGAAAGTCTGGGTATCACACTTCTGCCAGAAAGGCTTTCAAAGTTGATGGCAAATGAGACAATCAAACCTGGCAGAAGAATCTGGGGGAGAAATTCCCCCCCCCCCCCCCCAAAAAAAAAAAAGAGAGAAAAATATAAACCAAAACCAAACCAAACCAAACAAAAAAACAACAAACAATGCTTTACCATATGAAAAAGAGGGACTCCCAGCAGAAGAAGAGAAGGTATTTCTGTGAGAGGGTTGCTAGCTGTGCCTTACACTGATTCCAGATCCTGGAGAAGAGGCTTTCAGTGGGTATCAAAGCTACTGGGGAGAGCTGAAATATTAGGAATATAAATATAAAATGGTTGTGCATTGATAACTTTACTGAAATCAGGATAATTCAAGGATCATGAAATACAAGCTTCCTTACAAATTAGATCCCACAGATCTCAAATACACAGCTGAGCCATAGCAGTCAGTTGTTACTATTAATTACAATCAGCACAAATTAAAGCAGTGGTCCAGGATGCAGTAGTGGGCTGTTGCCATAGATAGCCTTGGTTCTGACTGGATTTGGCCCACAGACGTGTTACCTGGTGGTTTTGTTTTAGTTGAGGACTGTCTGGCTCAGGACAGAAAGAAGGCCTTTGGGGAAGGGGTTGGGGTCACCTTGCCGTGAAGGCGGTCGGTGCTGGGGCAGTGCTGACAGGGCTGCATCTGGCAGGGCCCCGGCAGCAGCTCCCCCAGCTTGGCACAGGTGAGACCACATCTGAGCCCTGGATCCAGCTCATGTCCCGCAGTGCTGCAGGACGGAGCCAGCCCGGTGCAGCCCCCAGGCTGTGGGGTTGGAGCCTGGGACACGCGGGTTTTATTACCGAGCCATCCCCCTGGGTGTGTGCCTCAGCGAGAAGTGTTTCTTCCACACCTTCTCCATCACCAAATCTGATGTGCTGCTGGCCATGCCTTGTGGCTTAAATGTATGCCATCTTTATGGTCAGGTCATAGAATCATAGAATCACTGCATGGTTTGGGTTGGAAGGGACCTTAAAGAAAATCTCATTCTAACCCCCCTGCCATGGGCAGGGACACCTCCCACCAGATCAGGTTGCTTAACTGTGCAAAAGATGTGGCTTCCCGCATTGCACAGGAGATACTATTAATTGGAAGAAATGCATTTGACACTGAGTGATATAACTGCATGAATATTTTAACCAAATGTAATTTCTTCTATTGATTTGCCTCTTTAAATGATGTCTAATAGAGAGTTATGTTCTCTCTGCTTTCCTTGGTTAAGGAAAAAAAAAAAAAAAGGAGTAAGTGCTTCAATAAAGTTTAAAGAAGAGAAGCTGGCAGCCCATGCCTCAGACAGGTACATTCCTTACTGGGTTAACTGGCTGGGAGGCTGGGCCCAGAGAGTGGTGGTGAATGGAGTGAAATGCAGCTGGTGACCAGTCACTGGTGGTGTTCCCAGTGGTTGGTGTTGGGGTCCATCCTCTTTACCTTTATTGATGATTTGGATGAGGGAATTGAGTGCACACTCTGTAAGTTTGCAGATGGCACCAAGTTGGGGGGAAGTGTTGATCTACCAAAGGATAGGGAGGCCCTGCAGACAGACCTGGACAGGATGGGTCGATGGGCAGAGGCCAAGGGATGAGGTTCAACATGGCTCAGTGCCGGGTCCTGCACTTTGGCCAGACCCAGTACAAAACCCCATGCAGCGCTACAGGCTTGGGGCAGAGTGGCTGGAAAGCTGTGCAGAGGAAAAGGATCTGGGGGTGCTGATTAACGCTCACCTGAACATGAGCCAGCAGTGTGCCCAGGTGGCCAAGAAGGCCAACGGCATCCTGGTTGTGTCAGGAGCAGTGGGGCCAGCAGGGCCAGGGAGGTGATCATCCCCCGTGCTCTGCTCTGCTGAGGCCGCCCCTCGAGTGCTGGGTTCAGCTTTGGGCCCCTCACTCCCAGAAGGACATCGAGGCCCTGGAGCCTCTGCTCACAGGGAAGCAGGGCCAGGAGCAGAGGGAATGGCCTCGAGTTGTGCCAGGGGAGGCTCAGGTTGGAAATGAGGAGACATTTCTGCTCAGCAAGAGCGGTCAGGCCTTGGGACGGGTTGCCCAGGGAGGTGGGGGAGTCCCCGTCCCTGGGGGTGTTCAAGGAGAGGTTGGACGTGGTGCCTGGGGACAGGGTTTGGTGGGGACATTGGTGGTAGGGGGTGGTTGGAGCAGATGGTCCTGGAGGGCTTTTCCAACCCTAATGATTCTGGGATTTTATGAAATGGTAAAAACAGAGTACTGGATATATTCATGAATGTGATGCTGTGAATATCATCCCTTTGTATCAATTAATTGGGGAACAGAGTAATCACAAAGACCTGAAAAGGGTTATCAGTAAGAACAGTTATTCTTGGTGGATACAAAGGAAAGTTAAAGATGAGACAGAAAAAGCATGTGCAGGCTACCAAGAAAGACACAGTTCTAAAACCCAGGTCTGTTGGTCTGCAGAGGAGCTAACAAGCGAGCTTCTCAAGGTGGGATTCCTGCTGATTGCATCATCTCAAACAGGCTGGATGAGCTGTGACACCTGCCACAAGGATGCACTGGCCACAGGTCTTCCCAGGGTTTCATGTACAAACCTAGAAGTGTATGGCTGCACCATGAGCCCTGTGTGCCCAGGCACAGGGTGGGCTGACAGTGCATGAGCAGGGAGAAATGGGGGGCTTCCTTTCCTTAGTAATGCACGCATCGTTAATCCATGAATTTATTGTGTACCACCAGAGATGGTAATAAGGACAAGACATACATGATCAAGACCAGTCCTTGAAGATCCATGGTTTCCTAATTGCATGCAGGAATTCCTTAGGCTCTGGTTGTGCAGTGGGATTTCCTTCATCTGGCCACCTTGGACACCAAAGGCAGAGGTGGATGGACACACAGAAGCCACCTCTGTTCCAGCTGCTTCTCCTGGCCTTGTGAATTGCTGCAACCAAACCCCCGATAAAGCTCTGAGTTTATGGGATAACACCAGATTACATAAGACAAAATTTTGGTATATCGTTCAGAACTAATTTCTCCTTTTGTAGTGGTGATGGGATTTATTCTGAGGAAGCATCTCATAAGCAGGAAAATTGATCAGTAATGGTGTTGTGCTGAGTCTAAAAAAGGAAGAAGCCGTGTTATTTCACACACATGCACTCTGCTTCCCTGGTAGAGACAATTTCTCTTCCTTTTGGGGGAATAACATCCTTCTCATTGCAATTGCCCAGTCCTAAAGAGTATCTGGGACACCTTTTCTCTGATTAATTTGTTTGTCACTGAGTAGACAATGGGGTTTAGCATGGGTGGTAGGAGCACGTAGAGATTGGCCAACAGGATGTGAACATGGTGGGGGACATTGTGGCCAAACCGAAGAGTGAAAAATGAGAAAAATGCTGGCGTGTAGAACATCAATATAACACAGGCATGAGAGCTGCAGGTGCCAACTGCCTTCACCTGGGCATCCTTGGAGGAGAGCCTGAAGACAGCCCTGAGAATGAGGCTGTATGACACCCCAATGAGCACAACGTCCAGTCCTGGGCACAGGAGGGTGGTGGCAAAGCCGTACCAGACGTTCACGGAGATGTCGCTGCAGGCCAGCCGGGCGATGCCCATGTGCTCGCAGTAAGTGTGGGGCATGATGCTGTGTCCGCAGTACAGCAGCCTCTGAAGGAGGAATATTGTTGGGAACATCACACAAAAGCTCCTGGCTATTGCAGCCACCCCTATCTTGGCTATCGCTGAGTGCGTGAACACCGTGGCGTATCGCAGGGGATTGCAGATCGCAACGTACCGGTCAAACGCCATGGCCAGCAGAACGGTTGACTCCGCAATGAAGCTGAAGTGTGTGAAGAACATCTGGGTAAGGCAGGCGTGGAAAGACATCTTATTGGAAAGGGACCAGAATATGCTCAGGGCTTTGGGCACTGTGGAGGAAGACAATATGAGATCTGTCACCGCTAACATGGCCAGGAAGAGGTACATCGGCTCATGGAGGCTTCGCTCCGTCACAATGACAAATAAGAGGACAAAGTTGCCAAGGAGCGTGGCAATGTACATCAGGCAGAAGGGGATGGAGAGCCAGGTCTGCAGGTCCTCCAGGCCTGCCATGCCCAGCAGGAGGAAGGAGGCAGGATGCAAGCTGGTTTGGTTGGTGGCCACCATGGTGGGAGGATGCCTGAGTCAGTTCGGGCTCCCTTCTCTGTAAGCAGAAACAGGGGGAGGGTGGGAAGCACCATTCATAAAATGTAAAAAACGTGCTCGGATTTCTCTGGAGCACTTTATTTTTCTGGATTCTGAAGTGGGTTAAAAATCACTCCCCCCATGCACTAGGGAAGTGTGCTTGAGATACTGACCCCAAAGCAAGCAACAAATTAAATTAACAAGTGTTTCATAGACTCAGGTGCTGAAATGCAGCAGAGGTGCTCACAAAAAGTCACAAGTCAATGCAAAAGCTTGGTCAGGCACCCAGGAATCCAGCCCCCTGGCTCTAGTTGCTGTTATTTCTTGTGCTTGTGTTCTGTAGCACCCAAAAGCATGAGGCACATGACAAGCTGGGACTGGCTGACACTGATTTTACACAATATGCTATTTCTTTCACTACCTACCTCACCTCTCTCCACGCTCATTCACTCCACATTTTGTGTGACAGCAGACGATGATCTCTGCAAGGCAGGGATGGCTCTCACAGCACCCAGGGCAACCAGGCTGTTTACTGATTGCTGCCTCACATCAGTGTGAAAGGATGATCCAACAACCTGCGCAGAACAAAGCGGAGTGGAAGATCAGCCCCACACACAGGACGTGGTCTCAGGGAATGGCTGTGTGCTCGGGAGGCAGAGCAGCTGCTGAATTTTAAAGCAAATTCAGAAGCAAAGGTCTAAGGCAGAGCACGGCACTGAGAGACAGAAAAGCTGTGCCACCCTGGCATGGAGTTTGCACAGAGATGCTCAGGATCCTCGGAGTTTGCTCATGTCAGTGGCCAAGGATTGCCCAATGCATAACCGGGTGGAGAGGCATTCACTCTGCTGCAGGGTGAAACGCAGCCCCTGAGCCCCAGCAATGCTGCCCTGGTGCATCCTGCCCCGCGCTGCCCCACCTGCCACCAGGAGTGCCCTGAATGAGCCCAAATCCTCCAGTGATCAAATTGTACAGGGCTTGTGTGTGCAGAGTCCTCTCTGCACTCCTGGAACTTTTCTCCTGGGTGTTACCCTGGGACTTTTCTGTGCTCCCACCTTCCCTGCAAGTTGCTCAGCCAGATGTAGAAGATGGTTTGCAGTATATGCATGGAAATGACAAAGCCACCAGTGAGGGCAGCATCATCCAAATTAAGTCAAAATTTAGAGTCGTGAATGCTTCCTGGACAACAGGCAGTCAGCACTAGGTCTCTGGCTGCTTCCCTGGCAGTCAGCTGGCTGCTGACCATCGCATGGGCCCTTGCTGGTACTGCTCTGCTTCTCTGAATGCACATCCCGGTCCTCTTGTTGGGAGTTAAACACAGCAGGCAGCAGGGGGACATCAGGCAAACTATCAGCTGTAGGGCCAGGTTGTGCCTGCTCCGTGCCAAGCTGGTTCTGGTGAGGGCTAGGATGTCAGGCAGGCACTGCAGGCAGCCACTGCTCAGCTCATAGGACCATGGGGTGGTCCGGTTATCTATCTTTTATTTTCTATCTATTAACAAACCTGCAGGGTCAATTCTGCTTCTCATCTCAGAGCCTAAATCTGCAGCTCGGAGTGATCTGGGGGAGCTTTTCACGTTCTGGCTCAAATCAGGCACCTCATCTACAGCAACCTACCAAGCAGCAGCTGCTGCAAACAACTCACCAGCTCCGTGACAGCCAGGAACGAGGGCATTGCCTCTGGACCTCTCGGGCTGCCTGCGGAGCAGAGCAGGGAGGCGGCGATGTTTGAGCACTCCTGTGCATCCCCACGATGTTTGAGCACTCCTGTGCATCCCCATGGGGCTCACATGCAGCTGGGCGGGGGCAGAGCTCTGGTTCGTGCTGCTTGAGCAAACGTGTTGGAAAGCACACCAAATGAAGGGGATTTTGACTGGAACTCCTTTAATGTGGACTGCCTGGGCAGACGTTACCTTCCGTTGCCACTACAGATGGGACAAAGCCATCAGAGCACTGCATCGGCTCCTTCCTGGAGGGACTGGGATGGGATGAGGTAGCTGAAGACACACAGATGAGTGATGCTGACGTCTTCCAGCCAGCCCTGCAGAGACGTTGCAGGATCTGCTGTGCTCACTGCCTTTAGCCTTCCTCTGCCTGCCTGCGTGGGCATCTGAGCGCTGCTGCTTCAAGCACCAGGGTGATTAATACAGTAAATGTGTCTGCTCTCTGCAACAGGCTTGCATTGCAATTCCTGGTCTGAGTGCTCAACACTGGCTTTGTGAGGATTCTCTCTGAGGACATAAAAAGAAAATATAATATTAACAAAGAGTGGGAATGGGAAACAGGTGGGTGAGCAGAAACAGGTCATGGTGGAATGGAAACTAATAAAAGTATGAAAAAAATCAAATGTGGGTACCTTAAATTAAGCAGTAAATCTAGATTTAGTTGCTGAAATAAAAACAGACAGATCATCTTTACCCATATACTTTCTTTTTTTATTCTTTGAGTCAGGAAAATTGTGACCTGACATCACATTTCAAAATTAGATTTTCAAGCTCCCAAAACTGGAATATTTGCAAAAATTCTCTGTCTCCAGCTGCTAGCATGTTCATGCCTTATGGCTACCCAGCCCCAACACATATACTGTAGCACACAACCCCTGGCTCACAGTGACTCTAGTGCAAGAATTCATGGTTTTAATGAAATAAGGTCCAACAGCCCCCTTGATCCACCTGACACACATGTGGCCTAGGCAGGCTACCGCTGATTTTTAATACCTGCAAGTCAATATTGTGTTGTTGAAGCTGGGATTGTCTGACCCATGCGTGACATGGGTACCCCACCCACCCAGTGGCACACAGATCTCAGTGTAGGGGTGAGGGGCTATTTTGGCTCAATTCTCTCTCACCCTTCCCACAGGGACCTAGAACAGTCCCAAACAGGGCTGTTTGTGGCATTGCCCAGCAGCTTTCCGGGGTTCCCATCTCCTCTCCCACACTGGTGATGAGCTACAGCTCAGGCCTGAAAAGCAGGCACGGGTTTCAAGTTCCTCAGTTTTTGGATTTTCAGCCTAAAAGTATCATATTCAAGACATGGACAGGTTCTGAGTGCAGCAGCTGTATTTGTGGGGTGGGGTCAGGTCTCTGTGCACAAGCATCCTTTAACTGATGATGGCTTCACTGGATCTCCACTTCAGGAAGCCGCTCAGGCGAGGACCCTCTCATGGAGACCTCACTTACATTACGCTTCATCCCTGCTTCAGAAAAAAAGAAGAAAATGAGAAAAGGAAGAAGAAAAGGAGAAAAAACTTTCTGCAAAGTTTCTGGCATAGGACATGAAGCCTACAGGGTTAGTCTGGCATGGGACAGCCTGTGAGACCCCATGGACTTGCTGTCTGGTTTGTGGTCTGCAAAACAGAGATAGCCCCTGCCACACACACGTCCCCTCCCCACTAGAGGAGCTCAGCACGGTGGCAGCCCCTCTCCCCATCCCTCTCCCTGTCCCTCTTCCCATCCCCTCCCCATCACTCTCCCTAACCCTGCTCCTCATCCCCTTTCCCTCTCCCCCTTCCGTCACTCCATCCCCCTCTCCAACCCTTCCCAATCCCTCTCCCCATCCCCCTCCCCATACTCTATCCCCATCTTCTCTTGCCATCTCCCTTCCACCCCCCCAATCCCTCTCTCCATTCCCTTTCCCGCTCCCCATCCCCCTTCTCATCTTCCTCCCCCCCATTCCCCTTACTCACTCCTCTCCCCCCCTCCACTTCCCATCCCCTCTCCCCATTCCCCCCATCCCCCCTCCATCCCCCTCCCCATCCCTCTCCCCATCCCCGCTCCCAAACTCCCCTCCCCATCCCTTCTCCCCCCCATTCGTCCCTTCCCAATCTCCCCATCCCCATCTCCCCATCCCCCTCCTCACCCCTCTCCCCATCCTCGTCCCCCGTCCCCCCCATCTCCCCCATTCACCCCTCTCCCCCTTCTCCCCCCCCCCCCGCCCCCCTGTTCCCCCTCTCCCCCCGCTCCCATCCCCGCGCCCAGCAGGGGGAAGCCGAGCTCCGCGCACCGCCCGCCGCGGGGCCGCTCCCGGTGAGCGCTGCCCCGGGCCGGGGGCTGGGGGCTGGGGGCTGGGGTCCCGCTGCCACCCCCCTACCGCGGGGGCGAGCCCCGAGCCCTGCCCGACCCCGGGGCTCGGCCACCAGCAGCTGCCCGGGGGGGCTCCGAGCCCGAGGCGGGGGCTCCCTCCGCAGGGGGCTGCCGGAGCTCGGGGCGCTGCGTGCCCCCGGCCGCATCTCGCTGTGCTGGAGCTCGCCGAAGGCCCCCCGGGGGCTGCGGGGCTGTGCGGGGGGAGCGGGGCCGGGAGGGGGCAGCGGGGTCTGCCCGGGAGGGGGGCTCTGCCCTGCAGCACCGGGGCCCGATTGGGGCGCCCAGCAGAGCTCCCCAAAACTTTGGTACTGGAAGTCGCAGAATTGCTGCCCCCTGAGGTCTTCTGGGGGGGGGCTTATCACCTCGGTGTATGTAGGGGGTGCTTTTACACGTCCTCACAGTTTTATAGACATCAGCCAAGCACGGCAGGATGTGCTGGAACTACTGATTTTTAGTATTTTTGTAGCTGGCAGTGTCTCCCGAGGACGTATTGATCATAGTTGTTACAGTGCTGTGTGCGCAGTCCATGACAAAGACCAACAGAATAAATTAAAACAGTTCTTAAATGCTGAAATTGGTTTAAAATGTCCTTCCAAATGTAGTCAGTTTATACAGTGCCTGCACCTCTGGGTCAGCTGGAAGAGAACTGCTCCTTTGAAAGAGTGCTAGCCATTAGCTGAAGTGGGAAGAAATCCATCTCTGAGGTCTAAATGAGCCAGCCTGAGGAAGGCGTTGTGCTGCAGAGCCTTATGGAAACCCCAGCATACTAATTAGCACAGCTTAATCAAAGAATGACAATCATGTCAAACTTGGTGCTGCAGTCTAACCCAGGCAAAATGTTCCAGGCAGAACAAAACAAACCTAGCGAGGAAAGTACTCGTGTTTTACAGAGAAGACAAGACAAAACTTTTGCTTAATGTTTGAGTCCAGAGGTCAGTGCTGCACAGAAAGCGTTCCTCCTGCAGGGAGAAATGACTCCAGCAGACCTGGGGGCACTTCTACAATCAGCCCCTCCGTGGGCCTGGCCACTCCGTGGGCAGCTGCCCAACCCAGTGACCCTGCCAGCCCCAACCTCCTGCTCCTGCCCATCCTCTTCCTCCATCTCACAAAAATGGATCAAGTCCTAATGGCCAGTCCCCAGCATTGACATTCCCGCGCCCATGCATGGTGCCAGGTGGCCAAAAGGACCACCAGAGAGCGGTGCCTGCCCTGGTGCTCCAGCAGTGCTCAGGCAGACGTGACCAGCATTACCCAGTCCCAGTCCCCTTGGATGGCTGGGCAGGACAGGATCTGACCCTTGCCTGCTTTATTCACAGTCACCCTTGTGCATGTGGATACCTCAAACTCTGGAGCAGACCAGAAGCCCATCCAGATCCAAGTCCAGACCCTAGACCCCATTTGCCCACTCTCCAGCTCCAGCCCTCAGTCTTTCCAGTCCCCAGTCTCCTCCTGCTCACCAGTTAGTCCATCTTGTTGTTTGTCGCCAAGTCCCACACAAATTCCCCCGCACACAGACAGTAAAGTCACAGGAAAGAAGACAAGACAGGCTGTGGTGGCCAGGCGCATGGCCTGGAGGGTGTATTGATTAGCAACTTGCTTACAGTTGATCAGCCCCTTTACCAACCCCTCCACCTTCCCATCCCGGTTCCTCCCTGGATCCCTCCTTTTCCTCACCTTTGGCCCTTCTCCTGAGCACTGCATAAAATATCTCACCTTTCCCACAAGCTCCCTAAGTTGTCCCCTATAAAGTTTTACACAATCCCCCAAGCCCCCTCAACTGTCCCCCACCGTCCGCTCTTTCCAGGGGACCCATGATGACTTTCTTTCTGCTTTCTCAGCAGTTCTGCTTGAACCTTTTTCCTCCTGGCTCCTCCAGTGGCCCCTCAGTCCCTGACCTCAACATTGTGGTCTGTGGTATTGTCTCTGAGGTTTGGTGTTTGTGAATCTGGATGTAGTTTGCCTCTGTTTATATGCTGAGAAACCTTTAACCAGATATCCTTATGGTCTTGCATTGCAGGTAATGCATTGCACCTATCCTTCTCTTTCCATATACCTTTTACCTTCCCCCTATCCTTACATTGGCAGAAGTGCTTGGCGTGTTCCCCTCTCCCAGCTGGTCTTCCTGGGGGTTGAACTTTACATAAGACAGCTGGCAGTAGCCATCATATTGGCTTTACTGGAAAATGGCAGCCCTGGACTTGTGGACCCCTCGCTGGCAGAGCATCCTCAGTATCCGTCTCTGGATCACTTTGGTTTTCATGCTGTAAACGATGGGATTCAGGATGGGTGGAGCAAGGAAATGGAGGTTGGCTGTGAAAGTGTAGACCTGGGGAGACATGTGTTTGCCAAACCGGTGCATCATGGAGAGGCAGATCATGGGGATAAAGAAGAGCAGGACAGCACAGACATGGGAGATGCAGTTGTTGAGGGCTTTCAGACGCTCTCTCCAAGTTGCAAGGTTCAGGACAGTCTTAAGGATCAGAAGGTAGGACAGCAGCACAAAGAGTAAGTCCAAACCCAGTGTGGAGAGTAGCACAAAAAGGCCACAGGCACTGTTGATCTTTGTGTCAGAGTCTGCATGTTTGATGATATCTGGATGCAAGCAGTAGGGATGGGTGAGCTTGCTGGCCCTGGAGAAGCACAGCTGGGTCAGTAGGATCGGGAGTGGGAACTGGAAGAGGATGGTTCTTATGACAATTGCCACACATATCTTGGTGATCACTGAGTTGGTGAGGATGGAGGAATATCGTAGGGGGTGGCAGATGGCCATGTAACGATCAAAGGCCAATGCCAGAATGGTGGCAGATTCGATATCTGTGAAGCTGTGAATGAAGAACATTTGGGAAAAGCAGGTGCTGGAGCTGATCTCTCTGCCCTCCAACCACAGCATCCTCAGCATGGTTGGGAACACAGATGTGGACAAGCCCAGGTCAGCCACAGCTAGCATGGCAAGGAGTAGATACATGGGTGCATGGAGACTCTGCTCTGCCTTTATTATGGCAAGGACAGTCCAGTTCCCCAGCAGCACCAGGAGGTACACAGAGCAGAGGAGAACAGCAGACCACATCCGACTGGATTCCCATGCTGGAAAACCACCCAGAAAGAATGTTAGAGTGCTGGTCTGGCTGCTGTTGGCCCCAGGTGGGATGAAACAGGGATGCTCCATCTCATCCCATCAAAAAAAAAAAAAAAAAAAAAAAGGTCCATGAGTGACTGAGTGACTGTGCAAATACTAGCTGAGGAAGGGAAGTGTCATTGTGATTAGAGGGCTGTGGTGAATCCTGGTCTTGATTTTTGTGCTTTTGCTGGGAATTTCCAGTGAAAGACAATGGGTGAGATGCCGAACTGCTTGTGCAAATATAGCAGCTTTCTTAGAAACAAAGATCAGTAGAGCTTGGTCCTTTTAACAAAACACAACACAAAACACAGCAAAACAGAGGCCAAGTACAAACCCTTGGAGGGAAAACAGATCTGCCTAAGCTGAAATACAGTAATTACTCACAAAGCAACATGTGAAAATTGGGCACAGATAGAAGTAAACTGGAAGTTGCAAGGAAGCTGTATTATGGTGGGATGTCTCTGAATATCCTCCCACCAGAAACACAGGGAGGAGAAATGGCATTGCTTTTACAGAACATTTTCTAAGGGATGTTTTCTAATGAGGGAAGGCGGTGTCTCATGCTGCCAGGAGGGATGGGGATGGTACTCAAGGACTGGTGTCTGGAGTCCCAGGCTTGCTCTGCATGTCTGGC
This sequence comes from Anas platyrhynchos, assembly GCF_047663525.1. NCBI lineage: Eukaryota > Metazoa > Chordata > Aves > Anseriformes > Anatidae > Anas > Anas platyrhynchos. Next base: position 207,089,004 of record NC_092587.1, on the reverse strand, counting down.
TCTGGTCCTCAGCTGCCTTTGAAGGATCACCCACCACAGGGCTCCCACGCACCCTGGCATGGTTTGGGGCTGTAGCACGCTCTCAGCACACATCACTGAGAGTCACTGAGCTTCCCACAGCCCCACGCCAAACTGCATCTTTAGCACCTTCCAGAGAGGTCTTTCCACCCTTCTCTCCTACAAGGATGTTCTGTGGAGGCCTGTGGGAATGAAATAATGCATTGGATTTTTTTTTAAGAAACTGCTCTGGAAATGCCTGGTTTTGACAGCTGAGTGAGCTCCGTTATGGAGGTCCATGTCACCTTACCTGAAACATCCACCTGTAAGTCTAGGAAAGCGTTTGAAACAATGTGAGCACCTGTGAAACCATTACATTTATAAATACCTATATCCACCTTGTGAAACCATTACATTTGAAAATTCCTAGATCCACCTATCTGTTCAGAAAATTGCAGAACTATTTCCACTCTGCTGAAATCCTCTGTTCCCGAGGACCTCTCTTTGCCCTTCCTGCCTCAGCACACAGTTTGATGCCCCAACCAGCATCCCTGAGTAACTGTAAGGACGGAGTGAGTTCTGTAGCTTGACCTGGGCTTACACGAAGATGCAGACTTCAGTGTGTGGGAGTTCCCTCTGGTCCTTCAGAGATGCTTATCAAAGATCACCTCCGCATTGTGTGGAGGGGAAGGAGGAGGAGTTACAGGACAAGGTTATCTTCAGACACAAGCATCTGTCAGGAGCAGTTAAAGCAGTGGTAATTCCCAGCTCAGTCTCTACCCTGAGAGCACAGGATCTGTCAGAGGTGTTGTGTAATTGCCCCAAATTTCGGCTGTGCCCCATCTCTTCACCTACAGCTCCAGCAGCGCTTCACACACAGCAGGCTGGATCAACGCTGCATCAGCTGCTTGCACCAAAACCTGGGGAACTTCCCTGTCTCATCCCCTCTTTCTGCAGGACAGCAGCACGCCACCACCACTGCCGTGGAGCCAGGAGCTGTGCTGAGCTGGCAGAGTGTGAGCTGGGGTGGGCTGGTGGGGAGACGAGAGGGGAGCCCTCGGGGCCCCTCCAAGGAATGCAAGGCCCTCTTGGGCTTGAGATCGGGTCCACACAAAGCTCCCGCATGTCACAGCCTGTCAGAAAGAGCCCGAGCACTACGGAAGGGAAAAGTAAGAGCGAATCCTGATGGTTGTCTCAGTGATGGCTCATTTTAACAGGTACAGCTTGATGGACTCCACAAAATGACCGATCCCCCACGTGCACCTCGGGATTTCACTGAGACCAAGTGTCCTCACGATGCTGTGAGAGGAAAAGGGGCTGCGCACAGAAAGTGGCACCAAGCAGATGCAGGGATACCTATTCCCCTTCACAGGCAGAGGAAAATGAGAGTTTGTGTCTCTGAGAGCTTTCCCATCTCTCTGCAGTGGGGAAGAGCACAGCTCCGTGGAGCAGCACCCACCTCGGGCAGCTGAAATGAGCTGGCCATGGGAGGGTGACGGGGAGCCTGCGGCTGCAGCAGGCCCAGACCCCTGCTGCGAGGAGCTGGGGCCGGCTGAGTCCTGGAGGGTGGCACAGTGCAATCTTCAGTGTGGTCAGGAGCCCACTCACCTGCCTCGCTTGTGACCAGCCCGAGCTTCCCACCGGCACCGCTGTGATGCAGCAGCCTGTTCCTGACATCAGGGCTTGCTGCGGCTGAGAATTTATAGCAGATCCCAAGCGATCCCCGCTGCAGGAGAGGGCTGGCCTGGAGCAGTGGGATTGTTGCTCAGCACTCGGAGCAGATGCATTAACCCCCACAGCATCAGGCCCACCCCAGCACACCGCGCAGCTCTGCACCACACCGTTGTGACAGGGAATAAACCCTGGAGACCCCGGCAGAGGCAACCTCCTCCTGCTGTCCTCCCCTCCCCAAAGAGCTGAGCTCTGCGGCAGGGTGGCAGGCGGGTGAGACCCCAGAGTTGTTCCCAGCCCCACTGCAGTTCTGTGGGTTTGAAGGCAGCCCTGGAACAGGCCTCTGGAACAGACCAGGACTATGTGGCCCTGTGTCCTGTCCCCAAAAGTGGCCTTAGGTGAATGCCTAGAGAAGAATGTAAAAGCAGGGCAAGTGGGCTTGTTAATCCTTCAAGCCCATTCTCACAGTAGGCACTGAGATGATCCTCGGGGTGAGCATGTGCCTGTGTAACACACTGGGCCAGAAGAGATGCTCCAGGACATCCACCTGCACCCCATCAGCTCTCCTTGGGTCTTCTTTGCACAGGCCCCTTGCTGTACCCTTATCTTGTAATTGCAGTGTTGCAATTATACTTTAATTCAGAAGGTCAGCAGCATGTCAAGGCGTGATTTAAATCTCCTGTCAGCACTCAAAAAGGATCTTGCGAGAAGCACGAGGGTCATGGGGGGCTTCCTTAATCTTGGAATGGGTTTTACTGAAACACTTGGTGCACTGGTGAATGAAGTGTTTTGAAAACAGCATAATAATAAAATAGACACCCTGGGAGGATCTCACCTGACTAAAGGAAATACGAACAAAATGCTTCCATGGCCTATTTTTGGTGAGAGGAAGAAACTGAATGTTTAGTGCTGAGCATTGTAGCTCAAGAGCCTCAGAGTGGAGGGAGACGGTCAGAGTTCAGTATCTAAAGTTATATTTATTACTGTACATTTTGTGGCCTGTCTTCCCTGCTGGTAAAACAGTGAAATGGAAAAATATGGTGCACAGGGATGTGGTGAAGGTATTTTTACTGCAAGGAGGAACTGTGTTGGGGCAATGTTAACTTAAAGACGTAGACTGTTGCCATTGTTCCAGTGGAGGTTTGTTACAGCAGCCACAAAGACAAGTCTCAGGCCCAAAAGGGCATGTGAATGGACTTGGTCCCAGCCTGTGCCCAGAAGCTGTAGTCTTGCTCTTGATGCCCCATCCCTGGAGGTGTTCAAGACCAGGTTGGATGAGGCCCTGGGCAACCTGATCTGGTGGGTGGCATCCCTGCCCATGGCAGGGGGGTTGGAACTGGATGATCTTTGAGGTCCCTTCCATCCCAGGCCATTCTATGATTCTGTGATGGAGACGAGGGGAGGCTGTCCTCCCCATGGGGATCAGAGGCTGGGGAGGCAGAGCAGGGTGTTGCTGGCAGGGATATTTACTAAATTGGGGAGGGAGGTTCGCTGGAGCAGAACAGCCTCATGCTGTGCCAGCAATAGCACAGAACAAGGCATTTGTCCGGGCAGGGAGGTGACATCTTCACTGCTTTGCTCAGCTGTGAGCCCTGCACCCTGCCGCACAGCCATGCCCAAGGTGCAGCATTTTTCACCAAGGGCAGCTCAGGAGCAAAACTCACCCCAGCCAGGTGGGCTGCTGTGTGCAAAGGCAGCACTGAGCTCCCTGCCAGGCTTTGCCCTTGCTCCCCGGTTGGTGCTGCCTTGTTGCATGCAAGGATGGACCCTGCAGCAGGTCCATTCCCTTCTTCCTTAAAGCCATACCTCAGTTTCCCTGCCTGAAGAACAGGGTTTACTTTCATTTGCAGGGCTCTGTGGCTTACAGCTGAGATGCTCTTCATCATAGCAGTAGGCTGCTGAAGGCATTCAGAAAACAAAGCTGCTGCCCAGGCTGCTCCCCACATCAGCCCCGAGGTCTGATCCCCTTCTGCCCCGTGCTGCAGGGCTTGCCCAACAAATGCTGCCTTTTAGACATGGACCAACAGGCATGTCCCAGGGCAGCAGTGGTGCCTTCAAATGCTGGCTCCGTGCCTGTTTGGAAGTGGCTTGTGTAAAACAGCAGCTCCTGGAGCTCCCTGGTGATCTTTGTGCATTACGATATGCAGGAGTTCATTCTGGACAGCCTAAAGCTTCTGCATGCAAATGTTCTGTGCTGGGAATTGCCCTGAACCACACTTACCCAAAGCTCCTCAAACCCAGCGAAAGAGGCCAGCATTAGGGCCTGTGTGTGGCCAGCTCAGCACCCCCCTGCACGAAGACATGCTTAGCACAGTCCCAAGGGCATTGCACTGCTGTGGAGTGGGTCTGAAACTACTTTCCAGCCTGAGCACTAATGAAAGCCTGCTTAGGAAGTATGGTGTTGTGCTGTAGCCCTTTTGTTGGAGGCAGGCGTGGGACTGCAGCACTCAGCCTGGGATTCCTTTCCTGAAGGGGATCTCACCCTGCATGGAGCATTTTGGGACACTTGGAGTGAGCAGCTGCCCAGCCTCGGTTTTCCCACAGTTGAACACCATCCACCAGGAGATGGTGTGCTGGGCAGGGCTGGACCCGAGCTCTGCCAGCACAGGGAACCAGGGGGCACCCTGAATTCCCAAAAGACTTTCTCTGGGTGAGGCAGCGAGGTTTTGTGCTCCCCTCTGCTTTGGCGATAGAAGAGGTTTCAAAAGTGGTGGCAAATTTCAGTCCCCTCCTCAACACACAGGCAGAGGATGGAGAAAAGAGGCTGCCCATCAGGACACGTCCCACCGTCCCCTTAGGAGTACAGATCACCTGTGCCTGCCCCTGAGCTGGAGGGCAGTCGAGAAGCCCTGCTGCCACAGGGGCACGCAGGCAGCCCTTGCCAGGTAATCAGGGGCCACACGGTCTGCCGGCTCTACTAAGAAAAGAGAAAAAAAAAGCACTAAATATTTTTCAGCTGGCTGCCACACTGCCTCAGCAAAAATATTTTCTGCTGCGTCAGAAGTCTGACACAGCACAAAGGGGAGCCAAGGACTGCCTTATCTCTGCCCGGCCGGGCTCTGTTTGCACCAGCAGCATTATCACCCCCACGCAGCCACGGGTGGCTGGGCTGGGACGGGCGGCCGTGACTCAGCACCGCTGTGGTGCAAGCTCGCTGTGCTCCACTGACGGCTGGAGAGCTGCAGCAGTGCCATGGAAATCACTAAAACATCCTTCTGCAGCAACTGGACTTGACTGTGGGAATGCCAGCAAGAGCCCATCTGGGTGCCTGGAAGCGGTGCTGGTTTCAGAGCTGCCTCTCTGCCCGGATGGATGTCTGAAGGCAGCCTCAGAATCAAGTGTCCCTCAGGGCTGGGTTGATCCAGGGTCTGTGGGCTGTTCCCTTGCCTTGGCTCAGCTCAGCCCCAAACACCCTGAGAGAAAGGGCTCAAGTCATGCACCAGTCTCCAGTTGCACCAGGGGAGACTGGACATGAGGGAGAATTTCTTCATGGGGAGGGTGGCAAAGCACTGGAGTGGGCTGCCCAGGGTGGTGGTGGAGTCCTCATTCCTGGAGGTATTTAAGGAATGTGTGGAGGTAACGCTGAGGGATATGGCCTAGTGGTGGCAATTGGTAGGTCAGGCTGATGGTCAGACTTGGTGAACTTTTACAACCTTGATGATTCAATAATTCCACGATTCTATGCAAGGGGCTCTTTTTTGGCTGGGGTCTTTGGTTAAGGCAGATTTTCTGAAGCAGTGGTGGGCAGAACCAGGCAGAGCCACAGCAGGCCCAGTGCTGGGGCACTGGCCAGGTTCCTCGGAGCTGAGCTGTTCCTTGGAAGAAGGGATGGCAGTGGCTGCAGGGAAAGCAGGGCCATGTGCCCTTACCCTGAGCACTCAGGTTCAGGTGTGTGTGCAGGTGTGTGATCTCCACGCTGCATCTGTGCCCTCCTGCACTGCCCAGCTCGATGCAGCCCAGCACCTTCCCAGTGGAAGGCAGCCCCCAAACTCCAGGCACTCCAGGACATGGAATGCCACTGAAGATTAAGGCTTTGGGATATGAGCCACAGTTTGGCTGGGTTACCAGCAAGAGACTGGAACATGTTTGCACTGAAGGATTTTAGTGTGTGAGCATGTAACACTTGAGGACTTTTTTGCATTGCTGGTTTCCTGGCCAGGGCACTATAATTACTGGCAGTGCTTATTCTGTGGCATCACAATCATTTATTTCACCTGAAATGGGCAAAAGACCCCAGAAGGGATCTTTTCTGTGGGCCTGGTTCTCCACCTTCCCTCCCTCCCTCCAGTGCTCAGTTCTGCTCTGGCAATGTACAGGGCCCTGAGGATCACCATCAGGGACCCCCACCTTGCTCAAGGAGCAGGGTTGGGGGGCTCAGCTCCTGATCAGCTGTAACTGTACTCACTTTGCACTGCTGTGAATGTTGCATTTGGGCACTGGTGATGAAAAGACTGAAATCCCATTCTGTACCACCTCTCACCTCCACTAAGAGAACAAAATGAGAGGAAATTGTAGTTTCCCCATGGATATGGTGGCTGCACACCAGCGTGGCTGGGGAATGGCAGCAGCCGGTGTGTGCAGAGGTGTGCAGAGGTGTGGGGGGGCCATAGCGCGGCCCCCCTCAGCTAAATGCAGGGGCAGAAAGCTGGCTCCCTGAGCACAGCCGGGTGCTGACGTTTATCTTGCAATGCAGCCAGGGCGGCGAGGAGCTATCTGGTACAGGGCCGCAGGGTGTGGGAGGCCGGGAGCTGCCGGTGGGCGATAGAGGGGCCGTCAGAGCAGGGCAGCGGGGTGTGAAGCGGCCGATAGGTGCCTCCTGTGCTGCAGGCCTCCGGGATGCGGCAGCGGCCTGAGCACAGCAGAGCCCATGCTGGGAGAAGCGGGGTAGCTGTGGTACAAAACAGGCACAGTGCTGTGATGGAGACACCTCACCAACCTGGTCATGGAAACCCCTGTCTGGCTCCTGAGCCCTGTCCCACTGCACTCGGGGAAGCGCTGTGTTGGCCCTTGTAACGCGCCCCTCTCCCGAACTGTCCCCCCGGTGTCCCCTGGGCTCTGTTTGCTCCAGCCCAGTGCACAGGCTCTGGTAGGAGGCCAGAGGCTGGAACCTTTGGCCAGGAGCCTGTGTCTGTCTTGAGTTGAGCAAATGAAAGCCCCAGTGAGGAACAGGGATAAGAGCAAATAACTGAACCAGTTATAGGCAGGGAAAACACTGCCTTAAGGGATACTGCCCTGGAGACATCTTGCCATGAATAAAAAAGCTGTTTGTGCCAATTTCTGTATTGCTTTTGCCCGAGTTCTTGCATTGAGGGATAACTCAGAAGCTGTTTAATTAAATCATTAGCTTTTCCCTGAGTGTCCTGGCTTTTATGCCTGACTTTGTGCCTCACATCCCTTCACCTCACTCTGCTCTGAACCGCCTGTAGCCCATGACACTGGACTGGCTTTCGAGCTGAGCAGAGCCTGCTGAATCCCTTTACAGGGATATAGGGACAGCGATATATGAATATGGTCAGGTCCCCTCTCCTGTGGTGCCCTGGAGGTCCTCTGTGTATTCCTGTTGTGACTAGCCCCAGACTGCACAGTGTCTCTAAGACACACATTTCAAAGCCACAAGACTTCTGACAATATTAAAGAAACACAGTAAAAGGCTGTAAGCCAGCTGAAATGCTGAGGACCGTGTCTGGATAGTAAGTAGGTCATTATATGGCACGAAGTTCAGGCTGTGAGTGCCTGATGCTGGACTACCTGAACAGTGGCCCAAGCAGGCAAATGGGTGCTCCGCTCCTCTTGGAACCAGGGCTAAAGGGCACGAAGGGTTAAGCCTGGCTCCTGAAATGAGATATCCATGTTAGGGGATGAGTGGCTCTCTCTGACCCCCAAGTGAATTTTGCTAGCCTCCTACCAGGAACGAGAGGTGGACAGACAGAACCGATGTTTTCCTGTTGTTTCTTTCACTGGTGCAGCCAATAGCTTATTAATGACCTGCAATGCAGATTTTTTGTGTTCCTGACCTCTGCAGCTGGAAAAAATGGGCTAATAAAAGGTGCGTGGCACAGAATCAGCGCTACTGCAGCACCCTGCCTGCCCAGTGCCAGCCATGCACTCGCTGCAGGTGTCCAGGGTCTCATGCAGGTCTCGTCATTCTGCTCCCTGCCCTCTCAGTCTGGTCACAGACTGAATCTGCTGTGCCTAGGGGCTGACTCTGGGACAGAGCAGCACTCATTTAACCTGCAGTTATGTTTCCCCCTAGTTTATTGCTACAGCACAGAAGCCATTTGAAATGACTTTGGGTTGAAGGCAGAGTGCTTAGGGCAATGAGCCAAAGCTAAATTAGAAAACTCTCCTTGCGGTAATAAGATCAAGCTCACTGCCTACTTGCTGTAAAACTCTGATATGCGCTGACTCTCCACCGTGGCGTGCCCACGTCTCTTCTGCCTGGGGTCTTTTCTGTTTCCCTTCCCTCCTGAGGAAAGAAATGACACCATCAGAGATTCTTGGCTTTCATGTTCAGGCCAGTAACCACACTGTCCCAGCCAGGGCAAGGTGTATAAATTATGGTGATTCAGACCAGCCTGCTGCTGCACTGCATTTTCCCAAATCTGTCATTCTGTCCTGAAAGGGTCTAGAGCAGGAGTCCTGCTTGTTCCTCGGGGTCTGTGACAATCTTGTAAAGCTGTGCTCTGGTTCCACATTCAGGGTCCACCTGGACAGTAACCTGAAGCCTGCTTTTGTCCCTGGAGCAGCTCTTCAGAGGGTATCAGCATTAGCAGAGTGGTGGGGGTGCAAGTTAAAATGAGGCACCAGGGCTAGACTGGACACAGCCAAAATGCCAGTGGGGCAGGAGCAGGCAGCAGCCCATATGTGAATTTACAGCTCAGACTGGCTGTAAAGGGTGGTTGCTGTTATGGACTCTCCACACCCAGAAGTCCCCAGTATGCTCCTAACCTTATTAGCTGTCTGATTCTCCTGCTGTTACTCATTTTTTGAGTGCCCATCTTACAGGATGTAAAGAGTATAAGGAATTGCTGTAGGTATAAAACCAGCTATTAAAAGGGATCAATACAGAAGAGTGGTGCCAAATGAGCTTGCCTCAGAGCAACAGATGGAACATTTCAGCCACTTTTTCCTGTTTACTCTGCTACCCTTCCCCTCCCCTTGGCTCTTTGGGACCACTGTTAAGCATCTCGTGAACACCTGTTCCTGCTCCTGCAACTGCACCAGCAAAAACCAGACCTGAGTGGTCTCAAAAAACACTCAAAACAGTCCATGGTGTGGGATCAGAACCTGAGGTTTCTCACTGTAAGCCATATCTCTGCCTGCTTTTCCATGGAGTCCATCATGCATTTTTAAACCACAAAAAATCAGCATTTTTAAACCACAGATTCTTGCTAGCAGCAATACTTCAGTTAATATTCTCCTCCAAGCCTCTGTGTTTGATGTTGTTCTGCTTCTCCCAGCTTCACATGCCTATCTGCCAGCCCTCCCTGAGCTTTGTCATTCTGCTGGTTCAAATGCAGCAGCAAAGCATCATTATCTTCTGTCTTTTAAAGTTCATCTTCACAGAGCTGAAAATGAGACTCCCATCACCGAGGAGGCAAATGCACTGCTAATAATAGACCCAGATGTAGCTTGGATTTTATCTTCAACGTGGGTTTTCCACCAAATGTAGGCTATAGGATGAGAGAATTGATTAATGAAAAGTCCATGCTAGGCCATGTATTGTCCTCACCCAGCTGCACGTACAGCTGTTTTGGCCAGCTCTTTGCTCTGCTGTATGCACCGACTCACATGATGTGAATATCTGTATGAATTTAGGGCTGCATATATTTGATTTAATGCTGTGAGTCTTGCCTTAATAAAAACTGACAACTTCTGAAGTCGTCAGATCTCCTCACGAACACGGGTGTGTGACTCTGTCTGTTCTTTAGGTCAGAAACTACAGCAAGTGCTGGCCACCTGTATGATACATTTATCTGCACTGAGCAGCCTCCGCTCCACATTGTGCTATCAGAGCTCCCCGGTGACTCCCTTGCAGCTGAAAGGGGCCTATGGGCCTTGCCCAGGATTCAGAAATTAAAAACCCAAACAACAAACAACCAACCAAATGAAAAACTAAAAAAAAAATTAAAAAAAAAAAAAAAAAAGTGCCTCCTGGGACGCTGAAGCAAGGGTCTGAAATGTGACCACATCCCTGGACCACCCCAGCTGGAGCACAGTGAGATGCCCGTGCTTGTGCCACTGCCCTGTGCAGCTCTGTTCATGTCAAAGGGTTTGTAACTGGAATGGGGCAGAGGTCTGGATGAAACCTCCTACACTGCCTGCAGACAGACCCAAGTCCCACAGGCTTGCCAGGACACTTCACACCTCCTGCATCCTGGCTTTGCATGCCTGTGCATGGGAGCACAGTTTTGCCCAAGGGCTTAACATGTCCTTCCATTCAGGAAAAACAAAAACTCATTTAACGTGGAGAGTGAAACCCAGAGCCAAGCAGAAGCCTTTTGTCAGGCTCTGAAATGATGGAAGGGGATGTTGCTGGTCTGGCTGTAACACGGCTGGTCCTGCTATTCTTGTACAAGGAATAATAATTTAATTTCACAGAAGGGAGAGGACAGGGAAGTGCCTGGCTCATTAGTGCAGTATGACCATTAGAAGAGCAGAGGAAGCTGCCCCAGGCAGTGCCTGCCAGCTCCAGCACCCCACTGCAGTCCTGCAGCCCGAGGCAGTGGAGAGGTGCAACCTCTCCCTGGGGCTCACACCAGTCATGGCCACATGCCCTGGGCACTTGGGCTCCCAGTTCAGGGGTGAGGCTCTGGGCTGGCAGCCTGACGTTTTCCACACTTCCTCCTGATGAAAGGTGCTCGATTTAATAAATGGGCAGCAGCTCCTCTGAAGGTCTGTGCACACAGAGCTGCAGAGCTGCAGTCAAGGGCAACAGCCCTCAGCATCCTTGGGAAGGTGTTGCTGTGCAGAAAGGCCTGTGCAGCGCCCAGCTTCATGAACCAGGCCACCTGCCATGGCAGAGAAACATCCCTCAGGTTTAGAGAGCCTGTAGATGCTGCAGAGGGGCCAAATTCGGGTGCTGCAGGCATGAAGGCAGTGTAAAGCACCTTGCACAGGGGTCAGCTGGTAGAAGGGAGGAAAGGGAGATAAGGGCTGCTATGCCCCGAGCCTGCCTGTTGAGTCTCAGGGCTTTTCCCTTGAAGGCCACACCTCGCTGCAGACTGACCACCCCATGGACAGGGCTCTGCTGGCGGACCCCCACCCATCCCCAGCCAATGGCCCCACAGCACGGGGCGGGGAGGGGCTGCGGGCAGCGGATAAAAGCACCCAGGGGTCTGCAGCTCCGCTACAAGGTCCGTGTCCTCCTGCAGCCACACGCTACCCTCCGCCCGACACCATGGTGCACTGGTCAGCCGAGGAGAAGCAGCTCATCACCGGCCTCTGGGGCAAGGTCAACGTGGAGGAATGTGGAGCTGAGGCTCTGGCCAGGTAGGTTCAGCTCCTGGGCATCGGCTCGGCTGAATCTGCATGGAGAAACTGCTGCAGGCACAGCTAATGGTGTGTGTGTGTGCTCATGTCTCCCATTCTCTCTGCAGGCTGCTGATCGTCTACCCCTGGACCCAGAGGTTCTTTGATAACTTTGGGAACCTGTCCAGCCCCACTGCCATCATTGGCAACCCCAAGGTCCGTGCCCATGGCAAGAAAGTGCTCACCTCCTTCGGAGATGCCGTGAAGAACCTGGAAAATCTCAAAGCAACCTACTCCAAGCTGTCCGAGCTGCACTGCGAGAAGCTGCACGTGGACCCCGAGAACTTCAGGGTGAGCCATGAGTGGGGACTGTCCATCTCTCCCTCCATCTAATAGATTAGCTCAGTGCCTGGAGGGTTTAAAGAGCATTAATAACAGAGATTTTGGGTGCTCAGGAGAAAGGGGCTGCCTTGGATGTGTCCTTAAGAAGGGGAGGGAAGGTTGGGCATTTGATACTGTCAGGGAAGGGGCTCCATGTGGTTACAGATTTGGGGACAGATCCAGGCACATGCCCTCGCTGCCTGGAGGCATGGTTGGAGAAAAGCATGAGAAAGAGAAGCTCGATGATGCTGAAGGTGGAGAGGACAGCAGGAAAGTGCCTGAAGAGTGCTGCTGCTGTGCTGGTGCCCTGTGCAGCCTCTCCCTGCCACCTCCTGCCCCCAGGGACGGGGACCACTTCACCCTCACTTTTTCCAAGGCTGGCAGATGTAGGAGGAAAGGGGAAAAGCCAGCATGGGATGGAGACCCAGGGATGCCCAGGGTGTGGATACTGATGGGAAGAAAGGCCCTGGAGATGTAGGCTGGAATTAAAAACAGAGAACATGTCTGGGTGGGGGTAAGTTCAGCAGAGGAGGGAGGGGAGCAGGAGGGGCGTAAATGAATGGACATCAGGGTGCTGGGGGGCAAAAAGTGTCTGTGGGTGGAGAGCAGGCAGTTCAGACTGGAGGGGACTGGGAGGGCTCGATGCAGCTGATAGCCTCCATTTCAGCCCCTGCTTCAGCCTAACCTCAGGAATGTAGCAGGCAGAGCTGGCATGGACCTGAGCCCCAGCTAAAGTAGGCATGGGGATTCACAGCAGGAAAGAAAAAAAATATATAAAATGTTTGGAAATACACTCTAGAGTTTGGAAAAAGCAGGTGTGAGAAAAGGCAGGGGCCGAGCTGGTGGATACTGGTGCTTGTGGTTGGCACAAGACACTTTCCTGCACAGAGAATTCAGCTAAAAGAGTTTCTCTGCGTGGCAGCCTCCAGCACCCAACAAAGCAGATGGGTTTGCCTCCAGCACCTGGGTCCTACACGGGATGAAGGGGTGCTCAGTGCCATGCTGACCTGATTTCCTTTCTTGTCCCCCCAGCTCCTGGGAGACATCCTCATCATTGTGCTGGCCGCACACTTCACCAAGGATTTCACCCCTGCCTGCCAGGCCACTTGGCAGAAGCTGGTTGGCGTGGTGGCCCACGCTCTGGCCTACAAGTACCACTGAACGCTCCAGAGGAGGATGCAGCTGTAACAGTCAATAAAAATAAAAACAAACAAAACATTTTCTGAGCTTCTCAGTGTGCTCCTGTGTCTCTGCAGCTGCTTATGGGAGGGAGGGGGAGAGGAAACAGGGGAAACAGGGGGTACAAAAGGGGAAAGAAGGTCTCAGGGCTGCTAGGAGTATCATGGTCAAAAAAGAAAAGAAAAAAAAAAAGTCAGACTAGCCTAAGGGAGGATGCTCCTCCTGGCTATTTGGGCTCTCTCACTGCCCACGCTGTGCTGCCTGCCCAGCTGGGCTCGTACCAGCCACCCAGAGCCCCATGAACAGAGGGATGCTGGGGGCATTTAGAGCTCCAGGGGAACATCTGGAGATACTGGCCTGTCAACAAGCTGTGGACACATCCTAGCCCACCGAGCACTCTAAGCTTGCCGAAATAGCTGGGGAGGTTTTCTGACCTCCTCTGCATAGAAAGCCAAGCTGCAGGTCCAGCAGGAATCTTCTGGCCCTAAACCTCTCCACCTGCACTGCGTGCAAGGATATAAATTTGGAGAGACTCATTCAAGACAGCTTAGACAGAAATGTGAGCTTTCGTAGTACTAATGTATCTTCAAGAAAATGATAAAAAGCATTTTCTATGTCAGCAGTGAAAATGCTCTTCCCAATAGCCTTGGGCGTTTTGTCAGAATACGCTCTCTGCAAGATGATGTGGATGGTCTGGAGAGGAGGGGTTGAGGGCAGCTTTTACATGGGACTGATCAGAGCATTTTAATGTCAGATTAACTTAATGAACGATGATTTTTCACTGTAGCGGAAAGATTCAACATAAACACATCAGTTTCAGGAATGCTTTTTCAGGAGTAACTTAAAAAACAACAAGGACAGACGTCTGTGTCTCAGAATGATGAAATCATTGTTTTGCAAGATTTAGGAACAAATATTCCGCTTTTCTGCAGATAAAGCAGGGAATTGCACTCATGACCACCTTATGCCAGACAGCCATCCAGTCTGACAGGCGGTGGATCCAGCCCTGCCAGCAGTGCCAAGCACATCCTGGGCTGGGGGGAAAAAGAAACCAGCCCAGCTTTCCTACAACATGTCATGCTCCCTTCGGTCAGCAAACGGGAATGTCAGTGTGATTTCAGGAAGTAAGACCGTACTCAGTGTCCTGGTTAACTCTAGTTAAAGTTCAGACCTTCGGTAGTTGCCACCAAAGAAAAAAGCTTGCTTGCACCTGAGGGGCCAGCAGCGCATACCCTGTGTTGGGCAGAGACTCTGATGGGTTCCCTCTTCCTCTGGGGCCTGATTCTCTGCTGGGCTCGGTGGGAACCTCTCGCCCAAGCAGCTCCCTCCCAGGAGTGGTTCAGCACCAGCAGTGTCCCGGTGTGTCCTGCTCCCTGACCGTGCACTGCAGCCAGGGCTGGGATGGTCTGGTTGGCCTTATCCTGCCAAAGTCCTTCCATCAGCTGGCAGGAGAACAGGGAACCAAATGCACCCCTGCAGGCCAGCACGCCCTACAGACCATTACCCTGGGGAGGAGGGCCCAGGCTCAGCAGCACAGTGGCAGGGGGAAGAGCAGTGCTGGTGCCTTGCCGTGAGCTCAGGGCATTTCTGCAGCGGCAGTGCAGCGCGGTGCTGAGATGCTCTGGTGGATGCACGCAGCTCCTCGAGCAAACTGGCAGCAGTCTGGTTTAGGATCTGTAGGAAGGAATGACCTGTACCCTGAATAGGTCATGAACTTCGTTAATTCCAAACTGTTCTTTGAAACCCACACAGGACCAGGTCTCATGGTGTGCTTTGGTGTTCATAAGCGTGGAGACCAGAACATTCATCGTGCAATTAACACCTGAACAGCAGTAGGTGCTTCCAAGACTAATTTATTGAGGAACAAAAGAAGTTGTGGGCACAAGGAGTCATGTGCTTACCTTTTCCCTCTTACGTAAACTGACAAAAAAAAACAAATACATTATTCCATTAGCATGTCAGTCTGGGTGAGCCTTTTTTGGAGTTCTCCCTGCACCTGGCTGCAAAGCGGTGATTCCCCTTTGAGCTGGCACACATCGCAAGGATACTCCTCAAGGCTGAGAGGTCCCTTACCAACTGCAAATCTTTGGGAAGCGACCAGTACTGTGCATAACTTGTACCACAGGGAATTAACATCTTCCATGGCAAACTTTGAATTATTATTATATATATATTATACTATTACTCTGTGCAGTAAGTAATAAGTTGAACCTTGCCATCATTTGTTAAACCTCACCTTTGCAATATTTTACTTCAATAAACTATTTTGCTATTACATTTGGCAGTGATTCTGTAGACAGTTTAAATCTTGCCCATGACAGACGCCGGGAGCCGCAAAAGGCCCTGGTGACAGCAAGCCATCAGCTTGCTCCTTTGCTGGGTTTATGGCAGTTGGCTTGTGTTCAGGACCTCACTTCTGCCTTGCCCTCTGTTACACCGTTTGAGTGAGCCCTGTCTGCTCCCCGAGTCCCAGGAGCTCTGTACGATGCAAACAGCTTTTGGAGCCCAGAGCCACCTAGAAGCAGTTCCAGCCCTTCCCAGCCCTGCCAAGGCAGTGCTGGCTGCTGCAGGGCGAATTCACATTCCCATTGTGCTGCCTGCTGCATCCACGCCAGGAGGAAGCAGCCAGGTCCTGCCCTCGGCTGGGAGACCAGGAGCTGCTGGCACAGGATGGAAGGAGCCTCGACAGGGCTGTTCAGATGCGGAAGGAAGATCACAGAAAATAAAATGGGAGCAAAGACACCCACAAGGCAGACTGGCTCTAGGCTTCAGAAATTGCGTGTTCTGAAGGAGAGAGAAGAGGCTGGCCTGGATCCAGAGGCTGGGTACATCTGCCGCTCCAGCTGATAAGGGCGCGGGTAAAGCTTGGCGCAGGACACTGCCTGCTGCAATCAGAGTGACCAATAACCTCTGCTTCCCTTATAAAGGCCTGGAGCCTTTTGCAGCTAGTGGGACACTTTATGTACAAAATGGGACAGCTCCTGTTCATGGAAGTGGGCATGACCCAGTGTGGGGCCAAGCGATGATGAACCACACAGGGGGCTCTTCCACCCAAAAGTGAAAATACTTGTCATTCTTGCATACACCTTCAAGGCTGTGTCCACTTCGCTGTGAGCTTTTGCCTCTGATGACAATACGGACCAGTGCCCAACGGCTGTAAATGGGAGCACACAGCCTCTGAGCCTGCCCAGGTCATCGTGCATAACATGTTTCCTTAAAAAGTCTTTGTGGCTGACAAATTACGACTAAAAAGCCCTTGGAAGTCAGGAGATGAAGCAGGGAGTTTCATCTCATGCTTTTTCTTCTCTCAGCTGACAGCCGATAACTGCCCTGCAGATCTAATGCTGGAGATCATGCGGAAAGTGCTTTGAAGATGTCACTCACTAGGAAGAGACGTTCTCCAGCAGGAGCACAACAGATGCTGCTGCCCACTGCACTGAGTGAGGAGCCACATGGACTGTGGAGGGATGGGGCTGAAGGAGGAGGAAAGAAAGAGACATAAGGCAAAGCTCAGCAAGCCCCAGGAGTTGCTCAACCTTTGCTTCATCTCTTGGTTTAGCAGCTCACCTTGTACCCTGGATGGGCATTTGAAACTGCCCTCATGGGGTGGTCCACCTGAGCTGGTCTGGTGCTGAGCTGTCACAGGGTGGGTGCCACTAATTCACCAGCCCACCCTGCTGATAAAGAATCCGGAGCCATGTCTGCAGAGTGATGTCTTGGCATTACAGCCTCCTCATTTCATAGCCTACAGTACATCAGGACTCTGTTCTCAAAATGATGCTACTTGTACTTTTCTTATTCTTTGACGGCCTCATCTATTAGTAGGAAGCACCATGGATCAAGATGCTCTGCCAAGTAGGAGGGTGGGAAAAAAGTGACAACTTTCAAAGGTGTGCCAGCTGCCGAAAGGACTGGTGTTGACCAGAGGAAAGGCTGGAGGAACTTACTGACAGTTTAATTTGGAGCAGGCTGATAAGAGGCAAGATTTGTAAAGACTGCTGCCAAGGGGAAGACAAGAGGACAGACTTCAGCCTGCAGGCAGTGAGAGAGCATCCCTGCAAGGCTATTTCACAGGGCTGAGTTATTTTATGTGAACAATCAATCTGATCGAGACAGCTCTACCAATAGCAGGAATGCTGCTTTGCCAGGACATCGTATTTCTTTTGGGATATGGAATATCCCAGTTATCAGAGGGGCTCAAAGGTTTTGTCAGTGCTGGTGTCTGATATAGCAAACCATCCAACTTTTGCAATGCAGGCAAGGTTTCAGCACATATTTCTGCTAAAAGCCTAAAAAAAAAAAAAAAATAATAATAATAATAACAAAAAAGAAAGAAAGAAAAAAGAAGAAAAAAGGATGGTTACCTATTCAGTTCAGACTTTTACATGGTGTACACCCCATTTCCAGTTTTGGCAGGCTCAGAAGTGTGCCCCAAAGCTACCCAATCATTAGATGAAGAGAATGTCATCAGTGCCATGCAGTAACAAGGCATTTAAAATCTGACATAAAGTTGATGTTGTATTTTCTACTTCCTGGAGGGCAGGCAGAGGAAATTGGCATCAGACTGTGCACAGCACAGCCCGGCCCTAGCTTCCCACCGGCGTGGGGTGGGACTGACTGTCCTTGTGGGTGGCGGGTCTGGCTCACACTGCTCACGGGATGAAGGCTAGGGCTCGCACCCTGCTCTTGAGGCCCACTCAGAATCACGCCCTCCAGGTGGGTTCATTTTCTTGTGCTCGAGATGGTCAACAGCAGAACAGCACAGACAGCGGCTGTGGACAACTGCAGTGGGTAAAAGCAATGGACAACAGCTGTGAAGCTCTTTGTTAGGACTGAGAAGAAAGGAGGATATTGCCTTTAAAGCACAAGGCCTACATTTGGGAGTCATCATTGTGCTACCATTTCCCAGAAAGCCTCCGATCCTTCAAGCAGGGGCTGATGATGCCTCGAGCCGTTCAGGATGGATTCCAGCAGCACAGTGCACCATCAGGAGTCTGAAAGCAAGGCCAAGACAGAGACTGAAAGCTCTTTGAATGTCGCTGCCTGTCCCGTTGGATCTCCTCTGCACCTTCAGGTCTACGGCTCCTGCTGCAGCACTGGTAGCCCATGGCCGTGAGGAGCTCCACCTGCGCTCAGGGCTGCATCTACAAGCTCATGGGTGCGAGATGCAGCTTGTCCACTCAAAGGCAGAGGGGGGAAAGGGCCTCTTTTCCCCCTGGACAGGATCCAAAATTGCTATCTTTCTTAGCGCAGCCCAGCTCCCTCCCCAGCCCTAACCAATGGCAATGTCAACTGAGATTAGGACAAGCTGTTACTAGTGTATAAAAATCCCTGGAGCAAACTTCGACTCCACTTCCTAGTAATTGTTTAGAGAAGCCTCAAGCAAGCCCTTTTGCTCAGCACCATGGTGCACTGGACAGCCGAGGAGAAGCATCTCATCACCGGCCTCTGGGGCAAGGTCAATGTGGCCGACTGTGGTGCCGAGGCCCTGGCCAGGTAGGTTCGGCTCCCAGTCATCAGCCCAGGTACCAGGAGGGAACATTAACAGTGTCTGTGTGTGATCGTCTTCCCCCTTCTCTCTGCAGGCTGCTGATCGTCTACCCCTGGACCCAGAGGTTCTTCTCTTCCTTCGGGAACCTGTCCAGCCCCACTGCCATCACTGGCAACCCCATGGTCCGCGCCCATGGCAAGAAAGTGCTCACCTCCTTCGGGGAAGCTGTGAAGAACCTGGACAACATCAAGAAGTGTTTTGCTCAGCTGAGCAAACTTCACTGTGACAAGCTGCACGTGGACCCCGAGAACTTCAGGGTGAGCTGCGCTCGGACCCCAGCCTCAGTGGAAGGACTCAGTTTCTGTCCCCTGGAGAGGGCTCTGGGGGTCTGGCAGCCAGTGAGAGCCAGAAGCAAATCCCTGGGGCTGCCTGAACATAGGCACCTGCTGAGGGAAGGGGCAGTGGAGGGTAGTGCACAGGCATATTTGAGGATAACATGCAGGAGTTCTGGGGCTGAGATATGAGAGAGGAGGGACCCAAGCAGGTGAGGTGCATGGGCATGAAATGCAGCCAAATACGTGCAGGCTGCGGAGTGAGCAGGGAGGAAGCAACATGAGCTTGGAGCACCCAGAGACCAGAAAAGAAGAAACTGAGGCAGGATTGAAGGAAAGAGACAAGCCTGGGCACGAGGGAATAGCTACTCCAAGACAGAAAATAAACACAGCCATTTCAGCAGAAGGAAGGGATCTGAGCCAAGGCAAAGCAAGGAGAGGGAGGGAAGTGAAAGGAGAGGATAAGCCCAGCCAGAGCAAGGACACTAGCACAGCAGGTGTAGGGAAGGTGTCTGGGGAGGGGGATTCAGCACACTCGGGCATCCTGGTCAGGGCCGGAGATGTGGGCATGGTGCTCTGCATGGGGCTGTGATAAATCAGCTCCTTGCTTTGTGATGGATCCTCGATCGGTGCATTGTGACCACTGCCGCAGCCCAGGTGGTGTGTCCTGAGTGCTGGGCGGGCGGTGGGGCAGAACCCCGGGCTGACAGCTTCTCCTCCCTCCACCGCCAGCTCCTGGGTGACATCCTCATCATCGTCCTGGCTTCACACTTCGGCAAGGATTTCACCCCAGCCTGCCAGTCTGCCTGGCAGAAGATGGTCCGTGTGGTGGCCCATGCTCTGGCTCACGAGTACCACTGAGCTTCCTGCAACCATTCGCACCAGGAGATGCTCCCAGATCACGGGGAAGCATCCTCTGGGGCTGCTGGTCTGTAACTGCCAAATAAACACCAACTGCTTCATCACACGGCGTCTGCCTCTCTGTGGGAATGGGAGGGGGAACCACGGCGGGGTGCTGGGAACAGGAATGAGATGCTCACACACATGGGGTACCACAAGCCATGCCTTGTTCCTATGAATTCATGCTAGTGAGACTTGTCTAAGCTGGAGAACCCAGGAAAACATTCTAGACTAGAACACATAAAGACACTACTAAACACATACAATAAAGCTGGTGGTTTATTGAGACATCAGGCAACAGCACTGGGTTTCACGTTTTAAGCCTTTCACAGATAAAGTGCAACAAATCTTTGCACAAAAATGTGCAATGGGAGAAATGCCAGTGAGATTAGGTCTGCTTGTAGCTTCTTTCACAGAAGAAAGCATATTATTTTTTTGGTCCTTGTTTAAATTATTATCATCCTCGGATTACTAAAGGTAGACTGTAACATTTACAAATATCTATTATGGCAAAAACTATGACAAAAGTGCTAATTTCATGTACAGGAAGGACAGAGTACTTGGTTTCAATGGCCACTGCATGTAAATTTTCACGAGCGAAAGAAAGTTCCCTGAAGTCTCCGTGCCATGCAGAGGGTCATGTCCCTCGTTGCTCTCCTGTCCCCCTTTCAGCCTGGTGGTGAGACTCACAGCATCCCCACAGCACTGCGAGCGGCTCAGGGACACGTCTGTGGTTTCAGTGCAGTGAACTCCTCTGCCTGCACCCTCCCACCCCTTTATCAGAGAGAAGGCAGCAGGCATGGCTGTGGAGCAGGTTTGCTGAAAACATTGCACTTCTCAGCATGGAGGGCTGGGGGGTGTCTGGAGCAGGGTCCTTTGACCAAGCACCTTCCAAAGCAAGCATACGGAGCTGAACTGGTGCAGCAGCTAACAGTGGCAGACGTTGCCCATGGCCAACACAAAGGCATTGCTCCATGGTCATGCAGCCACCCTGGGCCAGCTGGTGTTCCTTTGAGCTGCCAGCTCTGGCTGGATGAGGTCCAGCCCCAGATCCTGCCCCCATCCCACCTCCTCCAGCTCCAGGTCCAGGACCCCACTGCCTCTCCCAGAACTCATGGGGTTACCCCTGCAGATCTGCACTGCCACCAGTACACCCAATCTCCCTCACCTCACCCAGGGCCACCTCTGCGAGCCAACATTGTGCAGGCAGCTCCTGGGCACTGCGTTACAGCCCTTCCCTTCCACGCTGCCGTATTTGGCCTCTGCTAGAAGGCTCTTTGAGGCAGGAGCTTCTGCAACCAACTGCCCGTGATTCCCTTATTGCTACCCTAATGCTAGCAAAACGTTAAATAGCTGATTGCTAAGAACAGATAGAAAAGAACAAGGAGAACCCAAGGATATTAGGCCCTGCAAGAAGAGGACAAACTGCTTGCACAGAGCTGGTGCCTTCAGAGCCAGGACCCAGCAGCCCCAGGTCCTGCTCTTCTGCCTTGCCGTGGCACACACCGCTGTGGTTGCACCATCCAAGGGACACCGAGCCTGGCACACACCTTCCTCCCAGGGCTTCGGGGGGACTCGCACGGTGCTGAGCTCAGACTTTGCGTGGAGATAAATGCTGCCCTCCTGCAGGGAGCTGCAGCACTGGAAATCAAAGACGGGGGGCAGGGTGGTGGCAGATCTGGGCACTGTGCCCTGGGGCCCCACCCTGACACCGCGTCCCCTCCCTTGGGGTGCCAGGTCTGGGGGGGCCCCTCCCGGGACCCAGCCAATGGAGGGGTGCAGGGGGAAGAGGAGGGGCCCTGCGGAGCGTATAAAAGTGGGGTCGGGACAGCCGCTCGCCAGCGTGCGATCCCCGCGGGAGCAAGAGCCGAGACCTCCTCCGTACCTGCAGCCACACGCTACCCTCCGCCCGACACCATGGTGCACTGGACAGCCGAGGAGAAGCAGCTCATCACCGGCCTCTGGGGCAAGGTCAATGTGGCCGACTGTGGTGCTGAGGCCCTGGCCAGGTAGGTTCGGCTCCCGGGCATCGGCTCAGCTGCACCTGCATGGAGAAACCGCTGCAGTCACAGGAGGGAGCATTAATGGGGTGTGTGTGCTTCTCCCCCTTTCTCTCTGCAGGCTGCTGATCGTCTACCCCTGGACCCAGAGGTTCTTTGCCTCCTTCGGCAACCTGTCCAGCCCCACCGCCATCCTTGGCAACCCCATGGTCCGCGCCCATGGCAAGAAAGTGCTCACCTCCTTCGGAGATGCCGTGAAGAACCTGGACAACATCAAGAACACCTTCGCCCAGCTGTCCGAGCTGCACTGCGACAAGCTGCACGTGGACCCCGAGAACTTCAGGGTGAGCCACACTCCTGGCCAGGGCACCCATCCCCATGCATCTCCGTGGGGAGTTTCTCCCCGTGCCCCCAAGCCATGTCCCCAGTCCCACAGGTGGGGACTCCATGTAGATATGCCAGTGCTGGAGGAAGAGAAGCTGGTGGTCGAGGCGAGGGGCAGAACCGGGAGGAGAGGCAGGGAAGGGATCCACATGGAGCTTGGGGAGAAAGGATCAAAGGGGCTGAAGGGGCCATAGGGAGGGTGAAAGCAAGGATACGAGGGGGCAGGAAAAGCGGTGAGGAGGTGGCTGCAGTGCGGAAAGGGAGGGGGAGCGTAAAGTGAAAGCAGTTGTTGGAGCAGGAAGAGGTCTGAGCTCAGGGGAAAGCAAAGGAGCAAGAGTGAAACCTGGCGTGGAGGAGAAAGGAGAGAGGAGTGATGAGCAAGAGACAGTGGCTAGATGCCAACAGCCAAAGAGGAGTGGGGCATAGAGGGAGAGAGAAGTTTTGTTCCCGCATCTCTGCAGATGAGAGTCTCCCAGTGGGGTAGGAGACCCAGCACTTGTCACTGGGGCTGGCTGGGATCCCCCCATGCCAGTGGGAGCTTGCCCTTGGTGCCAGGGTGCTTTGCACGTGCCAGCTCCCTGCTGCTCAGCAGACGCTCGGCTCTGCCTCCTGCTCGGGAGAACTCCCAAATGAAGAGAGAAGGGAGAAAAAATTTATCAACAGAATTGTTGGAGAATTTTTGGTTACTCATCCCATACCAGTAGCAAGGGAAAGAAATATGGCCTGGGATCAGTGGTTGAGATGAAAAGCTTTGGAGTTAGTGGCCCAGACTTAACAGGGGCTGGTGCATTTCGTGTGTTGTACATTTTGTGATTTAGACTGAACAAGAGGATTAATGAGTTTTAGGTACATCTTTAAAAGAGCTGCAGTTTGCGGGGAGATTTTTAAGCCTACAAACGCCTGTAGGTTTCCCTGGGGCTGGTGCAAGTGTTGGTGCGGGGATCGGCAGTCTCCCGGGCACTGTTAACCAGGGGTGCTCATGTTCCCACAGCTCCTGGGTGACATCCTCATCATCGTCCTGGCCGCCCACTTCACCAAGGATTTCACTCCTGAATGCCAGGCTGCCTGGCAGAAGCTGGTCCGCGTGGTGGCCCACGCTCTGGCCCGCAAGTACCACTAAAGCGCTGGCAGCAACGCTCCCAGAACATCCTCCAGCTCATGTCATGCACCCGTGGAAATGCTCTGGAGCCGTCAGCTTGTAACAGCCCAATAAAGCTCATCCTGTGAAGGCCCCTCTGTCTGTGTGTCCCTGGGTGGCTGGAGGGGCTGGGGGCTGGGGGCTGGGCACCCGCAGGACGGGGCTGGGGGCTCGGGCAGGGCAGGGCTTGGGTGTCGGGACGTGCTGGCTCCCTTGGCTCTCGGTGGTCTTCTGGGTGGTTTTGTGGGGTCTGCCTCTGGAAATCAGACTTAGAAACCTGTGTTCTGGGTGGGCACAGCCCTGCTGGCCTGGGCTTGTCCGCTGGGGAGGTTGCACTGGGGGAGATGTCTGTAGTTCACTGTGAAACCAGGGGGGTTTCTCACGAGCCCAGGGGAATGCAGAGGAACCGTATTTTTTTAGGGAGGATAAACAAAATGAAGACTTTAATCCTCCCCAGCCCATTTCTGGCATAAAGCCTACCAGAAATGAGCTGACTCATACTGGCCTAGCAGCCAGCTGGGTGGGGACAGGTTTGAGATAAACATTTTGCTATCAAGACCTGTCCAGACCTTGTTTATGCACTTCTTTTTCCCCCCATGCTGCCCATTCTGCCGTGCGGGTGGGGGCTGAGGGTGGAGAATCCTGCTAATAGTGGATAGCGGTGACTATTAATAATTTTCTGTTAGTGAAAATCAATCGATGCCTTGTATGTGCAAAGCTGTTTGAGTGTTTAAGCGTGCGCAGAGCAGGACTCCAGGGTAGAGATTGTTCTTTGCACGGGAAGCACTGTCCGTCCTGCTGGAGCTGAGCAGGAGGCAGCAAAAGCATCCACTAGCTGAAAGGACGCGATTGCTTTTAAAAGGGGATAAAGAACCCATAGCTGTATATCCCTGCATCTCTGACACCCCGTCTGCACTGTGCCCTGCTTCCTCACTGCTTCATCCGTGTCTGTGGGCATCCCCCTCTCCTGCCCCTGACCCGGTGGGCTTTAAAGCCCTCGGTGACCCATAAATCCCCTTCTCATGCACACTGCTCTGACAAAGGGGAGTGTTGTTGCTGGTGCCAGGGCTTACACTGAGAGCATGGGGAGATTCTTGTATTTAGTCAAAAAGTGCTAACTTCCTTGCAGGGTGTCTGGGGAGGCAAAGGGTGTGTGCCTTGTTCAGGTGACACAAAAACAAACGAACAAACAAACAAAAGAAAAACAACACACTCTTGTGATTTTTTTTCATAGATGTCATGGTAGATTTTCACAGACGTTCATATAAACACGATTCTTCACAGACTCCAGGAAGAAATGACTGAGTTGTTTCCACAAGTAGGTCTCCTCCTGCCTGGCAAACGCGGTGTCTGGGGCTGGACATGAGCCACTGGGGCCCCAGGCTGGACACTGCAGGAGAGCAGAGGGGGGCACCTCCTGCTGCTGGGGTCCCCTACCTGGGGTCCCCATCCCTGCATGCAGCCACACGGCAGCACAGGGACGGTGCCCACCAGTGGCTTCACTCCCTGGTCCTGGTGCCCCCACCAGACAGATCCCTTAGCACAATCCACATCCCATGAAAAACAGCAAAAAGGGGGCAAATTGTTCCAGGTGCCTTGGGACCAGGCTCACAGACCCTGTACTTTCAACACAGACTCTGGTTTTGGGGGTTTTGCCCAGAAAGTAAAGCAGGAGAGCCCCCCAGTGGAGGGGCATTGCTCCTGGGGAGGGTGCATCACCCCTTGTGCTCAGGGGGGTCACACCAGCCTCATCAGGGCAGGATCCAAAGGGAAATCCCCTGGCTGGGCATCCCTGAGCTGAGCTTTTGTCGCCTTTTGAACCTGCAGCAGATCCTTTGTTGGCAAACCTGGTGTTCAGAGAACATTTCACCTGACCTTTATGGGTGAGAACCAAAGCAGAACTCGGCTGAAAATAATGATCCTGTTTGATCTCTGCTCCCTGCACTGCCACATAGCACCTGGCTGGTCACAACCGAGGGGAGAGCACGGGGGTGAGCTTCTACCAGCTCCAACAGGAAAGCTAAAACTGAAAGGTCGAGTTCTGCTGCAGGAGGAGGACAGTGGGGTAAAAGCAGATTTCAGCTGCAAAGCCCCAGCACCCCCCGAGCCCTCCGAGCAGCTCCAGCCCTCCTGGTGGTGTGCAGGGCCTGGAGTCCTGCAGTGCAGGCATCCCTGCTCCTGCTGGGGGGCTGCTCTGACACTGGCTGCGTTTTGGCAGGGGCATTCATTGCTTGGCTGATGAAAACTAAGGCAGGACAGAGGCCAGTACTGGCAAAGCCAAGGCACAAGGTTCATGCCCCATGAGTCCCATGCACATGTTTTAAATGGAGATGGATTCCTGCGCAGCGACTTGTGCAGCCCTTTTTCTGCAAAAGGGCCCAGATCTGGGATGGGAACCGGTGACCTGACAGCAGGGGGGGGAAGGGACAAAGCCCTTGCACTGGGGATAACCCGAGGCCCCTTCTCCGTGTGCCACACCCCGGCTGTCCCCTCCTGCTCCCCTCCAGCGTGGACCCCCACCCATCCCCAGCCAATGGCCCCACAGCGTGGGGCGGGGAGGGGCTGCCGGCAGTGGATAAAAGCCCCCAGGGGTCTGCAGCTCCGCTACAAGGTCCGTGTCCTCCTGCAGCCACACGCTACCCTCCACCCGACACCATGGTGCACTGGTCAGCCGAGGAGAAGCAGCTCATCACCAGCATCTGGAGCAAGGTCAATGTGGAGGAATGTGGAGCTGAGGCTCTGGCCAGGTAGGTTCAGCTCCCGGGCATCGGCTCGGCTGCATCTGCATGGAGAAACTGCTGCAGGCATGTGGGGAATGCTAACGGGGTGTGTGTGTGCTCATGTCTCCCGTTCTCTCTGCAGGCTGCTGATCGTCTACCCCTGGACCCAGAGGTTCTTCTCTTCCTTTGGGAACCTGTCCAGCCCCACTGCCATCATCGGTAACCCCAAGGTCCGTGCCCATGGCAGGAAGGTGCTCAGTTCCTTTGGGGAAGCCGTGAAGAACCTGGACAACATCAAGAACACCTACGCCAAGCTGTCCGAGCTGCACTGTGAGAAGCTGCACGTGGACCCCGAGAACTTCAGGGTGAGATGTGTTTGCAGCCTGAGCCCTTCCCTGCGTAGTGCTTTGGTTCAAGGCTGGGGGGAATTGCTCCCCGCAGTGCTGCCTGGGTTATGTTCTGTGGCTGGTGGAGGCAGAGTCCCCGCGTAGTGTCCAAGCAAGACAACACGTGTGGAACTGCTTGCAAGACACTGGGTGACTTTCGGGCTAAATAGTCCCATTTTTTGTGTCAGTGCAGGAATGGGGAGGAGAAAGGATTGAGAGATTGTAACCTAAAGGAAGCACTTGGGCTGAGGATATAAAAAAAACAAACCCAAAGGAAGGTGCAGCATAGGTGGTGGAATTAGAGGTGGAGAGATGCTGAACAGAGTGTTTAAGGAAATCGTAGGTCCTATAGAAAGATATGCAGCTAATCTGCCCTAAAGTAATAGAGCAGATCTCTGGCTTGTCCAGCACGGGCTCTGATTGGGATGGGCACTCTCTCCTCCCCTAACACTTATAAGTAAAAATAGATTAATTTATTCATTTACATGTAAAGAAAAAAAAATACAAGCAGCACTTGGCAGGGTGGGTGTCAGGCCAAGCTGCTTTAGCACCCCAAGGCAGGAGGAAAACAGTTTCAGGGCTTTTTCCCCACCCACCTCCCTTTTCTTTTTAGAATGAAGCAATTTCTTTCTCCAAACCCAGGGCTTTCTGTGGAAAGACAGAATTTTGTCCCTGCAGCCCCAGGGAGCAGGCACTGAGCCACACCACACAGCCCAGAGGCTGTTCAGGGTGGGAAGGGGGGCGTGCAGCAGCGGCTGTCCTTGCAGGGGGGCTTCAGCCTCGGGGAGAAGAGACCCCTGGGCTGGTGTGGGGATGCTCCATGGCCCGCTGCGATTCAAGCAGTGCTAACCCTGCCTGTCCTCCACTTTCTCCTCCAGCTCCTCGGAGACATCCTGATCATCGTCCTGGCCGCCCACTTCGCCAGGGATTTCACCCCCGCTTGCCAGTTTGCCTGGCAAAAGCTGGTCAGCGTCGTGGCTCACGCGCTGGCCCGCAAGTACCACTGAGCCTGCCGGCACCGGCCGGGGAAGGACCCCGCCGCACCCAGCACCCCTGGGTGCCAGCTGGCTGTAACCCCCAATAAACACCTCAAATGTCTGCAGTCTGCCTGTCTGTGCTGGGAGGGCTGCCAAACGCACGGCTGCCGCAGGGGTGTGCTTCGTGCAGCTCAGGGCTGCTGCGGACGCGTTTCCATAACTCTGGAATGCGCCCTGATGTGCGCACCCTGACAGTGCACATGGGCTGGGAGGGGAAAACCCACTGCTGGCAAGGGGCCCTGGCACTGGCAGTGTGTCAGTGAGGGCTGCAGGAATATCTGGGGATTGCAAGGAATCCGTGCCTGTGCTCCCGACACCAGGTTCATGGGAAATGAGGTGAAGCCACACGGAGCCCACAGCTCCCAGCCGAGCTGTGGCTGTTCAGCACCTGCTGTCCCCTTTTTAGGGTACTGGTGCTGCCTTGCCTGCTCCCCCTGCCTGGAATTTGCCACCTCCCTGCAGAGCAGATGGTGCAATGCAAGTGTGGAAACCACTGGACTCAGACTGCTGGGAGGCTCATGTTGTCTGGCCCCGCAGGAGACACTGGTCCCCCACGGGGGATTTGTAATGCCAAGGCACAAGGCATTCATTCCCAGGGGCTCCCAGTCCCCTCTCCAGACGGAGGGAGTTCAGTCCCCACCAGCACCCTGCAAACAAAACCCACTGCATAAAGGGTGCCCAGGCTTTGCCTGGTGCTCCTTCCCCCATCCACTGGAGCTGGACTGTGGGTCAGGCTAGGTGGTTTGCTCATTGGGATGTGGGTGAAAAGATCAATTTTCACAAGCTATTTTGTTAACCAAAGTGGGGAAAAAAAAAATAAAAGTGTCCAGGGCTCTGTTTATCTCACTCCTACATCTTGCCTTAAACCAAGACTGGAAACTCCTTGAATACAGGGGCTGATACCCAGAGTTGTTCACAGATGCTAACACAGCTGAGTCATGGCTGTGATAGACATTTCTGGAGTTAGCAGGGAGGATATGGTTGGTTTGGGTCATTATCTCTCAAAGGCATGACTTACCATCACCTGGATTCAGCAGGCTTCTCCTCTGCACTTGACCTGCAGATTTCTGTGCAGAAAATAACGTGCCTCTGTGGCAGCGTGGGCTCTGCACCACCCTGGTCTGAGCCCTGAACTGGCCCAGGGACTGGACCAGAGACCGCCAGAGACCCTCCCCACTTGCATTGTCCTGGGGTTCTGCACTTGGAGTGTGCAGGATGCTTGCTTCCCTTTACTCACCTCTGGATTGCTTTGAAGGGTTCCATAAAGAAATGAGCTGAAGGTGCCTTTGCAAATCTGCTTTGTCCAGATGCTGTAAAGGACAGGATTCACGAGGAGTGGGCGGAGGATGTAGGTGTTGCCCATCACGGTGTGAAAGATGAGGGTACCTCTTTCCCAAAACTGTGCAGGACGGACAAGACAAGCATCAATGCTGCTGAGTGCTCTGTGGAGGGCAGCCAGGTCATGGTGGGATGAACGCATGGGAGGTGGGTCAGTGGGGGCAGAGGGCTGTCAGCCATCAGCCCCTCCAGGGACATGGCAAAGAGTGCTGCTGACCCCAGGAAGGTGAGGGAGCAGGTAAGGAGGAGCTGAGCCATGCAGGGCATAGCTTAATCTACATGAGCCTCCTAGGACCACAGGAACAGCAATCTGCACAGCCCAGATTTGGTACAAGTCTTGTTTTAAAAGTGATGGAAAACCCCCGAATCCCTAAGAATTACACCATGCAGCACTGAATTGATGGGAAATTCTTCTCGTCCTCACTAGCAGGTTGATGGATCGTTCTCCTCTATCATAGCAGCTTCCCTCAAACCTGAGACAGCGCTGCAGACCTTTGATGAATGGGCACACCATGGTGCTTTGGACAGAAAGTGAGGGAATTTCCACAATGACAGCACAGATTAACAACTGAATAGATTGCATGAGAGGAATGTTAAAATTGGTTGGAAAAGGGATTAGGAAATAATGTTAAACTATATAAATCAGAAAACAGTTCTGAACAGAGGTTGCAATCTCTGCTCTTCCTCAGCCATCAGAAGATGTCACCTCTCCTGGAGCTGCTCTCCCGCAGACCCACTGTGAAAAAAGGTCACACAGGTTTGCACATGGGTGGATGGAAGATAAAGCTTCTTATTTAGCTCATAATACATCTCATGTGCAGTTTTTTCAGGTGTTAAGGGAAAGAATTAGTCAAATATCCATGTTAGGATAATTAATAGAGTCACTGCAATGAAAAATGTGGTGGTGGTGGGTTTTATGCTTATGAGAGAAGCATTTGTGTTTTCTCTACATGGGATATTCCTGCTAACAGCTGTGACATATTGCCTGTATACTTGTAATAAACTCCTACAAATTTGTGCTTGAAGATATACGAAACTAATCAAACACCAGAGCCTTTTATGGAATCCTTATCCAACGTTTGTGTCAGTCTACGGAGCAGTTTACCAGAGGACTATCAGCAGAGGATTATCAGGTATAATTATTTTTATCTGTTATGATGCCCACACTCACCACTATAACAGGAGCAGGAAAAAAATTATCTTTTGGCATAAGCCAAAAATACTCTTAAAGTGACTCTATGCTGCCCCTGCTGGGGTTTTATATATAGTGAAGCACGATTTTATGCCTCCGGAGGGAATTCTCTGTCAGGAGCGTCAGCATAACAGAGCATTTCAGCAGACAGGTCTCACAGCTGTCAAGATTTGAATATAATCTTAACAAAATTCAGCCATCCCTGTGGCATATTTGTTGTGTTTTCCCACACAACTTGAAACGAGGATGAATGGTGAAGTACTCGTTCTTATTTTGCAAAAGATGCTTATTGCTTTTGAGTGGTAAATAAAGATGTTGTTCTCTCTAAGCAACAGCACGGGAA
Organism: Anas platyrhynchos; assembly: GCF_047663525.1. Classification (NCBI taxonomy): domain Eukaryota; kingdom Metazoa; phylum Chordata; class Aves; order Anseriformes; family Anatidae; genus Anas; species Anas platyrhynchos. Next base: position 207,059,044 of record NC_092587.1, on the reverse strand, counting down.
CACCCGAGCTACCTGATGGCTCTGTGCTCCTGCAGAAGCTGTTTCTGCTAGTTTTGTACACTGAATTTTTGGCACAGAGACATTATGGCAGAGAATATCTGTCTGTAAATCAAGGGGGATCGTTTTCAGACTGCCCAGCCCATAGGAGAGGGCTGGAAGCGATGGGGCCCCCAGCAAGTGCCGTGGGTGAGTCTGGAGGGAGCAGGCTGGCTTTGCTGCCAGGTTGTGCAAGGGCTGGCTGGAAACAGGACCACAACTTTTTTTCCTGTATCACCAGCAAAATCTGATGTTTGAGAAATATGATTTATATATGAAGAGATTTTTGATCGATCCCCTTGGTAACTTCGGAGAAATGAAGGTTTGAAACTCCAGAATGACTTATCTTGGCTGCTCTGCCTCATCTTTCCTTTTTTTTCTACCCTCTCTCCTCCCACCTCTGTTCAGTGCCCTTTCAGCCCAAATTCTCTTCTGTAAGAGGATTAGACACATGCTCATTTTCCATTCCAGACCTGAACTGATGTGGATAAAGCTTCTGAGATGATGAAGCAGGAGTTTCTCTTCCATATCCCAAGGATTCCTAGGGCCAGAAGGGCACAGGTTTTTAGTAGCTGGTAAAAAGCAAACTCACAAACTATTTTTTTAATTATTTTTTTTTTAATTCTTTAATGTATTTGTTGCTATTATTATTATTTTATTTTTAACTTCTACTCCTTTTGGCAGCCTGTTAGCATTTGTCCAGGCTATGTAACTGCTGCTGTGCAGAAAGGCCCCTGTGCTCCACCCCACAGAAATGAAGAACTCCTGCACTAGGGACACATATTCACTATGCAGTGAAAAAACACTGGGAAGTTAATGTGATTTGGATGTCCCCACACCATCAAACTTGAGCAGCTGACAGGGGCTGGAGAAGCACCGCCTTTGTCCATGCAGCAGAGACGTGAGAATGAGATGAGGAAAGCCCAGTTCCCAGGAAGTGAAGTCTTGGCAGGTATGTGTACGTTTTTCCAGGGGAACGAAAATCTAAAGATGCCCTCTTTTACCCCAAATTCAGTGAAGAAATTTAAGCAGTGTTCCCAGAGAGTCATGCCCCTATCTGGTCTGCCAACCAGACCTGGTTGGCAGGTGCAGAGCAGCAGTTTCACCCTAGAGCCACACTTACACTTGGGGCAAATAAATGACTTTTTTCAATGTTTAGGGTTTTAAAAAGTCATCTTAAAAAGGAAGAAAAAATAGTGAAAAAAATTGCTTTTTTATTATAATTTATTGTTTAGACCAGCATTTCCTAAGCAATTAGGATCCTTGTGTTTGCTCTTGCAGCATTTATCCCTGTGCTGCTCCTCGGGTGGTAGCAGCCTGAGGTACTAAAGGGAGTACCATCAGCATCCTGGGCTGCATTTTATGGCCTCAGCCCCTGTAGTAGGTCCCAGGTGACTCCCACTGCTGCTGAGATTCCACATGGGTATTTATAAAAACAGACAGCTTCTTCCGCATGTGCAGTACTCAGGCAGGAGTGTGATTCCCTCTCCCTCTGCCTCTTGTGCCTAAGGACCTCGGCCAAGCAGAGGTAAGGGCATCTGAGGCTGCCATGTGTTTCCATGTCAATCTCAGTTCATTACCAATGTTTTCATTTTGTAAGTGTCATTTTCTGTTCAGATTTTGTAATCAGGGAAACAAAGCTATCAGAGATAACTTTGTTTCACAGTTGGCTTGCTTATCTCTCATTGCACTTTCCTGAAGCTGTTTCATGCTCTCCATCCATCCATCCATCCATCCATCCATCCATCCATCCATCCATCCATCCATCCATCCATCCATCCATCCATCCATCCACCCCCTTCAAACCCATCACCTAGCCACCCAGGCAGCTATTGCCAGCACAGCCTTGACTGCCTCTCCATCCATTCACACACATTTTCATCACCTCTTCTCACTGCACTGTCTCCTCTCTGTGTTCTCCACTGCTCATGTGCCTCTTGCCATGTCACAGGGACACTGCAGGGGTGCAGGGGCAAGATATCCACTAGAAGAGGGAGCAAACATTTCTGCAGAGAGTATCCAGTAATATAATTGCATATTTCAGACAGGGCTTGAGGCTATGAAACCAAATGCTGAGAACTGCTTTTTCATTGTGCTTTCTTGCACAAACCACAGATTATGTCCCATCTGCTGATGGGACAATGTCTTGGTCCTGCCCCTGAAGCGGCTGGTGCTGAGCACGCTTGGAGATGGAACAAGGCAGCAAGTGAAACAGCTTCTCTGCTCCTGGCTTACAGGGAGCCTGGCAGATGGTGCTGCGAGGCATGGCTGGGCAAGGATTACTCGCTGTCGACAGGCTCCACGTTCATCCTCCTGGGCAGGGGCTGAGCATCCACCAGAGCCAGAGCACCCACGCCTCCCTCAGAGCACTGAGCTGCATGGTGGAAATTCATTCCAGTGCACAGGCATGGCTCGTGTGTCTCACCAAGGACAGAAATAAAAGGAGGGTGGGAGGAGCAGACGAGGGATATTCCTTCCTCAGCCTCAGCATGGAGTAGTCAGGCTGAACAGGGTGAAGCTGGAGGGACACGGGGGGGGAGAGGATGGGATGCCCAGGCTCTGGGGTGGTCTGCACCTCTGTGGATGGAGGACTGGTCCCCAGCACAGAAGTCCCCCTCTGTGCTGTGATGCTAGCTGGTAAGGAAAGCCATTCTTTTTGCAGTTTTATTAATATTTTTTCAGGCAAGAGCACTTGATGATACACGGAGTGAGAAGCATAAGCTTTTTTTTTTTTTTTTTCCTGGTAGTCTGAAGCACATTTACAGATTATGAAGATGAGGAACTTGTTCAGGTCTGAAAACCAAAATTCAAGTACCTAAATCTGTATTTTCATGTTGAAGATAACTAGAGCACCCTGGAAAGCTGTCTGCTAATTGAGCTTATCAAGCTAATTATTTAGCTGGCAAAGTAAAGAGTGGAGGCACAGATGTCTGGAGCTTTGTCTGAGAAGTGGGGCAGTTGGCAATAGACTAATTCCATTTTTCGTGGCACATTAATGAATTTAGCCACATGCCCTCCAATTAAACAATGCCGTGTTCCTTGTTTACATAGGCAGATGGAGTGTGAATTCCTTGAGTGCTGAGTGCTGGAAAAGTTTGACTTCTTCCTCGTCGGCTGTTGCAGCCCCTGAAAAGAGCAGCAGACAAACCAATCAAAGCATCTGCATAGGCTGGAGGAATGTTTTACAGCGTTTTGTTTTACCTGCAGCTCCAAAAGGTGCATACCCTGTAGCCTGAGTTTAAGCCCTTTCAGCACTGCACTGCTTTTGTGAGTTGTGCTTCACAGAGCTCTGCATTTCCCTGAGGAATCTGTGGGCTGTGGCTCGGAAGCGCTGTGCTGACAGCTCTGCAGCAGAAGAGAGCTCTCTTTGAGGGAGCATTGCTTAATCCTACCCATAACTAGCTGTAAAAACAACATTCCTGCTAAGAACTACAGTTTCTGTGTATATTACTAACACACACATCAGCTGAAATACCCGTCACTCTGAGTAGCTTGATGGGCTGTCACTGAGAGCTGCAGTAATGACAACAAAGACTAGAATAGTAAATAGTCTCTGAAGCGAAGGGAAATGGTAATGTTCTAAATTCACCAGTGACGAACCAAAGTTAGACTTAAGGGAGTGACCATGTCCCCTTGGGGGTCAGAGCGGGTGACAGATGAATTTCAGTAATTGCTCCCATTTCTGTACCTCCCAGAAATGGGGGTGAAGGACTCGCAGAAGCACCGAATGCTTTGGGTTGGAAGGGGCCTTACAGCCCACCCAGTCCCCCCCATGGGCAGGGGCCCCTCCTGCCTGCCCAGGCTGCCCAAACCCCATCCAGCCTGGCCTTGAACTTAATGCAGGAGCCCAGCCCCCTCCTGCCAAGTGCCGTACAGCCATAAAACAGAGGAAATTGCAGCCTTTCCCCTTCCCCTTCAGCTTACAGGTGGGATGAGGATCGTGAAGGGTGTGGGTGGAGGACAGGAGGACAAGCAAACTGCGTCTGCCACGAGCTCTGCTGTGGTGAAAGCTCAGCAGTGGGTTGGGGGCAGCAGCAGGGGTTCGCAGGGAGCTGCAGGCAGGGCATCCTGCACTGGATGAAGGGCAGAAATCCGATAATCCAGCAAGCTGAGGGAGCTGGCTGGGCAGGCGTACTGTGCACAGGGACAGGCAGCGGGCTGGGGACACAGACAGCACCCTGCGTGGAGCAGCACGGGGTGAGCAGTGTGAGCCAGGGACTGAGCATGGGGGTATAAAAAGGGCTGGGGGACAGGGGAAGGCCACAGACAGCCTGCTCACCCCACACAGAGAGCCCCAGAGGGACCTGGTGGAGCTGGAGAGTGGGGCCTGTGTGCCCGGGCAGGACGGCTGTGTGGCCTGGAGACTGGGAGGAGAGGCTGCAGCAATGTCCTGGGAGGGATGTCCTGGTGCGACAAATAAATGTTATTATCTCCTGTACAGGTGAGGAGCCTGGGGGAAGCAGGAACAAGGGCTGTGCCAGCACTGCCACGTGCTAATCGCTGCTCTGGCACATCTTCAAGGAAGAGAGAAGAAATGAGATCTTCACGACAATCCCTCACACCGTGTCTGGCCAGTGGTTTGTCTTCATTGCTCTGTGAAATCTAAACCTGCTCCACCTTTGAGTTGTTTATGGGAAAGGGTCCCGTGGCCCATGCCCAGGACGAGCATGTCCCCGGGGAACAGCAGCCATGTCCTGGCTTTCCTGCTGGCAGGCATCCCTGGGATGTCTCGTTTCCACCGCTGGGTTTTCATTCCTTTTGGTCTGATGTATCTGATTGCAATGCTGGGAAATGGCATCATCCTGCTGGTTGTGAGAGCCCATCACAGCCTCCACGAGCCCATGTACTATTTCCTTTCGATGCTGGCCACCACAGACCTGGGCCTGACTCTGTCCACCCTGCCCACCGTGCTGTGTGTCTTTTGGTTCCACGCCAGAGAGATCAGCTTCCCCGTCTGCCTCGCCCAGATGTTCTTCATCCACGCCTTCTCCTTCATGGAGTCCTCAGTGCTTCTGGCCATGGCCTTTGATCGCTATGTGGCCGTCTGCTTCCCGCTCAGGTACTCCTCCATCCTCACTGGGGCCAGGATTGCCAAGATCGGGCTGGGGATCGTTGCCCGATGCACTCTGGCACTGCTTCCATTAATCTGCCTTCTTACACGGCTGCCTTTCTGCAGGTCCCATGTGCTTTCTCACCCCTATTGCCTGCACCAGGACATGATACAGCTGGCATGCACAGATGCCACCTTGAACAGCCTCTATGGCTTAACCCTGGTGTCGATGGTGATCCTAGACTCGCTGCTCATCGCCTTCTCCTACGCCATGATCATTAGGGCCGTGCTGGGCATCACCTCCAGAGAGGAGCAGGCCCGAGCCCTCAACACTTGTGTCGCTCACTTCTGTGCTGTCCTCATCTTCTACATCCCTTTGGCTGGCCTCTCCATTATACACCGATACGGGAGGAACGCTGCACCCATTAGCCATGCTCTCATGGCCAATGTCTACCTTTTTGTCCCCCCTGTGTTGAACCCCATTCTCTACAGCATGAAAAACAAGGCCATTCGCAGGGGCCTCCTCAGGCTCCTGTGTCGAAGAGCGGCCTGGCCTGGCCATGGCTGGAGGCGTTAAGAGGGACATTTGCTCACACAAAATGCCCAGAAAAAGTGCCAGGTCAAACATAAGCAGGATTTAAGAGAACTTAAATGTAGTGGGAAGAGCACCTTGCAAATAATGCTGACAGCTGAATGCTGAATGCTTCCACAGCAGGAATTCAGCTGGGAAGTGGGTTGACTGCTTGGTGACCAAGGTGGGCTTCATAGCAGGTGGCTCAGAAGCTCTAGATTAGTTTGAAAGTGGCATGGAGGAGAGATTACACCAAATAAGTATCAGTGAATTATCCTCCCAGGACCAGGTGTTGCTCACCTGAATCCAGAAGGAACTTGGATGTGAAACTGCAGAACTGCCGGGCAGGGTGCGTGACTATTTCAAATGGCCATGATGCTGGAGAACGGGCAATGATCCCTTCTACTCTACCTGCATAAAGGGGCTTCACTGGGTTCCTGAGACCTACTGACCGGAGGGGGGGGCAACTTCTGTTCCTGGCTGGAATAAAGAATAAGATCATTAAGCATATTGGTAAACACATCTGAGTGAAACTCTTGCAGAATCAGCCAGGCTGATACAATGGGAAATCCTCCCACAGCATCCAGGCTTCTGTGAGGGTTGCTCCAGCTGGAGGGATCTCGTGGACATAATGCACCTGGATGTCCCCCAAAACTTTGACTAAATAAAATTGCAAGGGAAGTGGAAGAAACCCTCTTCTGTGGGAAGCTGATTAAATTAAAGGTTCATTATTTTCAGCCCAGAGAAGAGTCAGCAGTGGCTTTCCCAAAGGATGTCTCCTAGAGCTCATTTTATTCCACATTTTCATCATCCTGGACAAAGGAGTGCACAGCAAATGCTCAAAGCTTGCCAACCACACAAGGTCAGCCACTGCACTGATACAGTTTTCTGTGTTTTTATAATATTGTTTAGACTTCCATTGCAATAGCAATAAATTTGGGGCTCCATGTAGGTGTGCTTCCTCTGTAGGCAGGATCTTCTGGGGTGAAACCCACCCCAACTGTCTGCCTTAGGGTGATCTGAGTTACTGACCAGGCTTGTCCTGATTAGTTTCCCTCCTGTGTAACCGAGCACATGGAGGCACCCAGAGACTCAGGAGCTGGCTCTCCTGCTGCAGTAATGCAGACGGGATGGTGCAGCACCCCATTGTGGGCTGGGTATGGGGAAGGGAAGCATCTGGTGACTTCCAGCTCCAGCAGCACGAGTCACAGCTGTTGGACACGTCCTGGCCCTGCTGGAAGTATCACCTGGCTGGAGCTGAGGGCTTGGCCAGACACCCAGGTCCTTAGATCTTCACAGCCCCATCCTAGCAGGTCTGGCCACAGGTGTAAAAATCTTGCATAAACCACTATTGCACACATGTAGATCTATACTCTAATGCACACAGAGATGGCTGAGCACACCTGGGAAGCATTAAAAGTTACCCGCATGTGCTTCAGGACAGCTGCAGCTGACCCAGTGTCATAGAGAACACGAGAAACCCTCACCCCACACCTCCCCTGCTACATCCTGCTTCTCTAAAGGGAAGTCCCATTAGCTGAGGAGCCTCGGGCAGTCACAGCTCCTGCATTGTCGACCAGGAGTGGGATAAATGTATGGAAGGCTGTAGATACAGCAGCACTCCTCTGTGCATCAGGGAGAGTGGTGGGGGCCTACAAACAGGGTGCACCTCCCCTGCTACATAAAGAGTTCAAAGGATCACAGTTCTCAACAGACAAACAGGTGACAGGATGGATGTGGGGGTTTTACCTTGCTAGACAGCTGAGCTCCACCACAACCACTCTCTCACTGCCCCTCCTTGGAAGAGGAGGGCAAGAAGAAAAGGAAAGAAACAACTCATTTGTTGAGATAAGGATAATTTAATTAAAAGAAAAATAATTATATGAGGAAAATTATTAATAATAATAATACTAAAGGGAAGAGGAAAAGGGGAAAATGGGAAAAAAAACAATAAGCAAAGATGACGAGGAAGCACAGAGGAAAGAAATTCCTCTCTCCTTCCCCACACTGAGCGATGCTTGACCCTGTCCTTGCAGCAGGGCCTCAAGGCACGCAGCCTGTGTCAGGAGAACAGAGGTTTTCACAACCAGAACCCCCCCCACACACACCCCTTATTCCTTTTCCCACCTCTTATTGCCGAGTGTGACACCACAGGGCATGGGACATCCCTTTGGTGGTTTAGGTCGGCTGCCTGGTGCTGTCCCCTCCCCAGCCCTGCTGGCTCTGGGGGTCGGAGGAGCCCTGGTGCGGTGCCAGCACTGCTCAGCAGCAGGCACAGCAGCGCTGGGACACCAGGGCTGTGCCACTGCACGTGCAGGGCACGGCGCTGCGTGGCTGCTGCAGGGAGCAGAACTCCAGCACGGCCAGGCCCAGCACAATGGAGGTACCCAAACTATTATTCACCAGGTGCTCTAACATGCACAAAACCTTGTGTCTTCTCTGTATGACATCAGTGCCTTCTTGTAGTGAGAAATTTGTATGTATCTCTAAGAAATGGTTTAGTTTTTACACTGTAAATAATGGGATCTAGTACGGGAAGTACAAGGAGTACTACAAGGAGTAGATATTGGCCATGAACACATGAACCAGAGGAGAGGCGTGGTTCCCAAACCTCCACACAGCAGACAAGCCAATCACCAGGATATAATAAATCAAAACAGCACAGATATGAGAGACACAGTTGTTCAGGGCCTTGACATTCTCTTCCTTTGATGCAATACTCACTGTAGTCTTAATGATCATTATGTGGACAGCATGACAGACAGCAAGTCTAGCCCACAGGTGGCCAGGAGGACAAATAAACCATAAATGCTACTCACCTTGACACCTTCATAGGACAGCTGAGTGAAGTTGGGTGCATACAGAACCACAGGACCATTAATGCTGGAAAAGACCTCCAAGATCACCTGGTCCAACCACCCCCCTACCACCAATGTCCCCCACAAAGCCATGTCCCTAAGCACCACATCCAGCCTTTCCTTAAACACCCTTAATGAGGGTGATGCTACCACTTCACTGGGCAACCTGTCCCAATGCCTGACCGCTCTTTCTGAGAAGAAATGTCTCCTCATGTCCAACCTGAGCCTCCCCTGGCACAACTTGACTGATCCAACACTTGGGACCAGAGAACAGCGGGCAGTAAGCACCATTTTCCCTTCCCTTCCCTTCCCTTCCCTTCCCTTCCCTTCCCTTCCCTTCCCTTCCCTTCCCTTCCCTTCCCTTCCCTTCCCTTCCCTTCCCTTCCCTTCCCTTCCCTTCCCTTCCCTTCCCTTCCCTTCCCTTCCCTTCCCTTCCCTTCCCTTCCCTTCCCTTCCCTTCCCTTCCCTTCCCTTCCCTTCCCTTCCCTTCCCTTCCCTTCCCTTCCCTTCCCTTCCCTTCCCTTCCCTTCCCTTCCCTGAACAAATATGCAGATTTGGTGATCTTTCCCTTCCCTAAAAGTTAATTTGGCAGCAAGAACTCGATATGCGTGCCTTTGCACCAGATTGTGCTGCAACATTTGGCAGGATCCAGGCATTCACCAGCTGTGAACATCTGCTAGCCTGAGAGCAAAAGGTTTTGGACATGGATGTTCTTACATGTAGAAGAGCAAATGCTATTTTATGGTATAAATGAAGTAAACAATGAACAAACCATGAGCTGGTAGCCCTGTGGTACACAGGAAACATTTCTGGGTGCTGGGAAAAGGAGATTTCAGTCCCACATGCCCACTTTGCCAAGCTGTAACGCAGGCAAGGATTGTTCTTCCCTACAGGTCATTTTCCCTCACCTGGGCACAGGTGTCTGCAGGGCAGCTCTCAGCATCTCAGCTGGTTGTCTGGACCCCACAGCCACCAGGGGGACAGGCGCTGCTAGAAGGCTGTTCACCTTACCCCGATGTCTGCCCCAGTCTGCCCCAGTAACCACGAATTCATTACATGTGCATCCTCCCATCGAAGTAACATCCACTATAACACATACTACAGCAGCACTAACAAATTTATGAGGAATTATCTAACAGATGACATAGGAAAAGCAGCCCAGAAAAAGCAGATAACTTTTGCCTTAAATATGGAGCAATCCCCAAATGTGACCTCTCTGAGCATCTTGCCTCCAGGCTTCCAATGAATGAATATTTATACTGCTGCTTTCCAAAATCCCATGGGACTCTCACAGATTTATTGGGCACATCTGTTTTTTTGTTTGATTGATTGATTGTTTGATTTTCTGGTCCACTGTCCCAAAGGAAATGATGCAACATGCTGGTAACAGTGAAAACCAGTGTCAGGTCAGAGACTACCACAGAACTGCCTTGGGTTAACACCAGCAGCTAAACAGGACTAGAAACTAGGTATGCAGTTAAAGCAGGACTTGAATGTGGTGTTCAAGAAACAGGAGGAAATGTTCCTGGAATCCCCTCTGTGGGAGTAGGGAAATGTGAAAACAAGAGCAGAGAGTGAAGGTGGGAAAACCTCCCTCCCAGGGCAGCTGTGCCCTCAGGCACCACCGACAGGAGGTCAGCCTCCTGAAAGCCCCGAGCTGCCATCCCACATGTTCGGGTTTGGATTTCTTCAGTAGTGGGACCATTTTCCACCTTTGGGTTTCACAGCACCACCCCAAAGCCGTGCTGTCCCACAAAAGTGTGCTTGGGTCCCTGGTTTTGGGACAGCCCCCCACATCTGTGATCTCTCCCACCACTCTCTCCAGACAGCCTGCAGGAAGAGCTGACTGCAGGGCACTCCTGTCCCCTCTCGCCCCATCCCTACTGCACAGTGACCCAGATTTCTCTGCCAGCTCTACTTATTTACAGAGAAGGAATCCTAGAGTCGTAGCCTAAGCTGTTGCTGCTATCTGATGTTTTGTGATGGTGACAGCTTGTATGTACACATCTCGTAGGGTGCAAGGAGCTAGATAAGTCTGCCAGCCACCTTTACACGTATCTGATCAACAAAGGTCCCCTGCTGTAATTTCACACCTCTCCCACTGCCACCAGAGGGGACAGTACAGTCTGAGATAGGGGCATGAACATGAAAATATTTTTTCACATTTTTTGTGTGTCCTGCAGAAAAATGGGGGTTCTGCCTTACCAGGGTGGTTGCGGGTGGGGATCAATCCACCAGACATGGTGCAGCCCTGCTTTATCACGAGTGCTCTGAGACTGGATCGTAGACAAACTGCAGTCAAGTCTGCCCCTCTGCCTTGCCCTGCCCGTTTCCTCTGGTCTGTGAACCTCTGCTTCTGCTTGGTCGGAAGGAAAAGAATGAACTGAGCTGTGATTTAATTGAATTTACATGTAATTTACAGGTATTTTACATGAAATTACATGTATTACAATGTATTTTACTGAAATGGAGTTGACAGTATTTCTTTCCCATCTTGTCTGCAGCCTGACATCTGCCTCGCTTCAGCAAAAATGTATTTTCTCTTCCTAGCACCCCTCCTCCTGCCTCTCCACTGGTACCAGCTCACAGAGAGAGAGCAGGGACCATGGCGGGGGCGGCCACAACAGCCAGGACTGCCAGGGATAGTAGAGAGCCCCAACAAATGCCAGGCCAGGTCAGAGATCTCCTTTCCATCCAACAGTGCTCTTCATTTCACATTAAACATACAGCAAATGTCTGTAACATGTGACTTGAGTTTAGGTCGCCTTCTGACCTTCGCTGCATTCTGCTTTGTACCTTTCTCACCTGTGCGGCAGTGATTTTGTAAAGCATGCTGACCTGCTTACTGGGGTGCTTGACGTGGTCTTGTGCAATCCCGTCAGCAATGATCTCCCTGTGAAAAGTCACTCCAAATAATTTCATCAGTGAGAAATTCTGATATTTTTTAAAGGGTTTATGTTTACATAGAACATTTGGAATTTGCTAGTATAGCATTATTTTCATTTTTCCTTCTTTAAAAAAAAAAAAAAAGGATAGTGCTTAAAATTGAATTCTACCCATTTCCTTCTGCAAGGACAGTCATCATTCCCATCTGAGCACGTTCCCATCACACAGTCCAGGGAATACTCTTCATATAATGAGAACTGCTGCAGGAAGGTCTTTTGGTGATACTCAGGCGAGCAGTCAGACTGGAAGGATATTAATTGTGAGAAAAAAGATTTCCTGAACAGTGAGAGTTTTAACAGCAAGGAGTCTGACTTCTGGGAGGGGTGAACTCTCCATTTCCCAGCAGGGTAAAAGCTGAATGCCTTTATGCCAAGTTTCATGGCACAGTGAGTGAAACCTCCTGCAGAATGTTAATGGAAGTGATAACCTGGTGATTTCTTCAAGAATACTCTCTGTCATTGAGGAAGGTTTCTTTGTGAACAAAGAGCCACCACATTAACTTGCTAAATTTACCAGGGTCATCAGTAAATTATGAGCACAGCTTCCAGTCCATAGGTACAGCTCAGGCTCCCTTCTGCTGGAAGAGGAGGACCATCTTTTCACAGAGCTGCTTGGTTCGCACACCGTAAATGATGGGGTTTAACATGGGGGGCACCAGCAGGTAGAGATTGGCCACCATTATATGGACATGGGGAGGGACGCTCTGCCCAAAGCGGTGGGTGAGGAACGTGAAGAGGGCAGGGACATAAAACGCAAGGATGACACAGGCATGGGATGCACAAGTGCTAACGGCCTTGAGCTGTGTGTCCGTGGATGACAGTCTCATTACCACCCGCAGGATCATCGTGTAGGACACAAAGATCAGGACTATATCAAATCCTGTCACTACAAAAGCCACAAAGAGGCCGTAAATGACATTGACTCTGGTGTCCCCGCACGCCAGCTTCACCACGGCCATATGCTCGCAGTAGGAATGGGAGATAACATGATGCTGGCAGAAGGACAGCCTGTGGAGCAGGAAGCAGAAGGGACTCACCAGAAGCACCCCACGCACCAGCACCAGGATCCCAAGGGCCACCACCACCTGCATGGAGAGGATGCTGGAGTGCCGCAGGGGGTAGCAAATGGCAAAATAGCGATCCAAGGCCATGGCCATGAGCACGCCTGACTCCACCGACGAGAAGGTGTGGATGAAGAACAACTGAGCAAGACAAGAGAGAAACCCAATCTCCCTGGAGCCAAGCCAGAAGATGCCAAGCATTTTGGGAAGCGTGGATGTAGAGAGGACCAAGTCAGTGAAGGCCAGCATGGCCAGGAAGAGGTACATGGGCTCATGCAGGCTTGGCTCTGTCTTTATAATGATGAGAAGGGTGATGTTCCCCAGCACAGCAATGGTATACATGATGCAGAAGGGAAAGGCAATCCAGAACTGCTCCTTCTCCAGCCCAGGAATGCCAGCCAGGAGGAAAGTAGGAGGATGGGAGGGGGTGGTAAAGTTTAGGGAAGACATGAAACCCCTCTTGCCTCTTGCTTACAGTGAGGGTTCTTACATCCTGTAAAAAAGCATCAAACACCCTCAAGCTGATTTGGTTGGTACAAAATACAGACTGCAGTGAGAGGCACTAGAGAGCCAGCCCTATGACAGCTGCTTGCACTGGCTCAGAACAACTCAACACAAGTGTCCTGCCAGTTTCCACTTAAATTCTCTGTCCCACTTCATGGAGTGGGCTTGGGCATTCTGCCTGCATTAAACCGAGCTGGAAGAGGGCTCACCTGATACTCCCCCATCTCCAAAGGCTGCCCAGACCAGGGGACCAGATAAGAGATAGTTTCAAGTAAACCTTGAAATGTGCACAGTGGAAATATGAAGTCATTAGCACCAGCCCTACGTCTCTACAGAAACTTTGTTTTGCACCACCCTGCCTGCCTGTGTAAGCAGAGGCATTGAGTGCTTGCCATGGGTGAGACGGCCGATTTCAGATCAAAACCCTGAGCCAGTGCCACAGTAAATTCCCAGTTCGTGAATCCCCCTACAGATGCAGTGCTCCAGCAATGTCTGCAGCTCGCTGTTGCTCAGCTCATGGGTTTTTCCTAATACCTGGGAAAAGGATCCCATGAAAAGCCCTTGCAGTACAGATTAGGCCAATGTTCCTGATGTGGGAAAACTCTTCAGAAATCTTCCTGGGGCCAAGACCACTTGTGCTGGAGAGCTGCAGAAAGAAGGATGCCCGTGACGATTGGAGGCATGAAAAGCCTTATTGCAGAGCAACACATTTCTGCCCTAACGTTAAAGACTTACCTGCCTCCTGCAGGTCTCCATGCAGGCACTCCGCACTGCAGAGACCAGGAGATATTTATTTGTCTGTCAGACAAGTCCTAGTAGGCAGCTCGGCATCTCCCCTGCTAATTAACACCTAGTTAGAGAGAGAAAGGAAAAGGCAGTTTTTAACCCCCTCAGTGCTGATCACCTCACAGACACAGCTATATTTTGCCCAGTTTTATGTCTGTTTTCTTACAATGGGTTTATTTGAGGAGACTCAGGAGTGCTGGTATAATTCAAGGTTAAACCACAGAACTGGGTTTGTAATTAAAATTGCAGCTGCAGAAACTATGAAATATTTTCAAAAGAACAGCAATCTATCCTTGCTGTATTATATTTCATCCATAACTCTAATACAGGCTTAGAGAGGGAAGTCAGTGCCATCTTCCCCATCGCATAGCTGAAGAATGGTGAAACAACCAGATTGGGTGCTTTCCTCTCCCTCCAGGAGCCAGCAGGGCCAGCAGAAAGCCCAGCCAAGCTGGTCCATCACCACCTCTGGCTCTTGGCCCTGCTTGTGGAGGAGACCTGGGTTCCAACACCTCGTGCTCTGGCTGGGTTCTTCTAATGTTTCAGGGCAGTGTTGACAAAGGATGATTCAGCTGGAAAATGGTTGTCAGTGTCATCACAAAAACATGTGTTAAGGAAGAAGTCATATCCTCTCTCTTCCCCAGGAAAGCAACACTGTGCCTGCAGTTTGAAAAACCAGATGGAAAGTGAGAACCCTACATAGTTTTCATCTGTACCCGGCAGAAATTAATCATGCTTCCCTGCTCTGGGGCTCTCTTAAAAGTCTTTCTGAGAAATGGATGGCTACAAAATAAAATACAGCATTTCCAGGGTGGTTCATTCATTTTTCTTTATTAATTTTTCTCTCAACAGAAAAGGAAACAAAATAAGGAACATATGGGGAATGAGCAGGAACCATTTCTCAATGCCACAGCTATCTGAAAAGACTTTAGATCCATAGTGTGTCTGAAAAACTCATTCACACTTCCCAAATCATATTAGGCAGGTACAGATCATTTTCATTTTTATGAAAATTTGTTGACCTTCTAAGCCTTCTAAGATCTAATAAAACAAAATATGACGAAAGTGGCAGGGGTCAAAATTGCCTTTAAGTCCCAGCTGCCAAGTACTTGTAACTTGCTCAAATGAAGTGTTTATTTTGAAATAAAATGTGTTTTAATTTATCAGAAAAGGTTACAACAAGATGTTTTTCATGGAGCCTGAAGCTACAGAAATACAGAATGCAAAAAGGATGCCCATTTTACCTCAGAGTTAGCTGGCAATTGGAAGAAACCACACCAGACAGCAGTGTATTATCTGTCAGTTGAAAGCCCTAGAGCAAAACAGCATGTTTTTTTGGTTAGACACCTCTTTTAGCACACCCAGATATTAGGGATAAGATGCATGACCCCCTTGGTGCAGCACACAGAACTGTGCTGGACAGGTAGGCATAAAGGTCCGTCCTGGATTATCCTGGATTTAATATCCCCCAAAGCACCACCCCACAAACTTCCCATGTGTAATCTGAACGGGTGCTGGTGAATGCACCAGGTACCTCAGTGATAAACCCATGCTACACACCACAGACAGCACAGTGACAAAGCTCTCAGGTGTGCAGGGCTCTGCATGTGTAGCTGCAAGGCCCTGCTGCAAGGACGTGGTCAAGCATCACTCAGTGGTGGGAAGCAGAGAGTAATTTCCTTCCTCTGCACTTCCACACAGCCTTTGCTTGCTGTTTTTTCCTCTTTTCCCCTTTCCTTTTTTTTCCCTTCAGTTATTTTTTTTTAATTATTAATAACTTTTCCTTAATAATTATATTTTTCCTTTAAACTATCCTTATCTCAACCCGTGAGTTGTTTCTTTCCTTTTCTTCTTCCCCTCCTCTTCTGAGGAGGGGGAGTGATAGAGCAGTTGTGGTGGAGTTCGGCTGCCTACCAAGGTAAAACCACCACCACATGCTCTGTAATTTTTGTTTTGTTCTTTCCTCCTTCTCTAGTAGTCCCTTTCAGTGTTCATTGTTTTGGGCTCTGGACTGACCTTTCCAAGGAGTGATATGCCATGCCCTCAAGGGATTACCCACTCGTGTAGTCAGCACTTGCTAAGCCGTATGTAGATAATGCATCTAGTTTTGGGCCCCAACATAAAAACAAGAACATTGACAAAGGGGACCATGTGCATCTGATGGCTATCAGGATGGCTGAGGCTGGAGCAATGCTCCATGAGGACAGGCTTGGGAAAATGTGGTTGTTCAGTTTGGAGAAAAAAAAGGCTTTGGCACAACCCAAGAGCAGAAGAGCAGCCTTCTTCTACCCACGAAGAAGCTGTCAGAAATATGGACCCAGGCTCCTCACAATGTGGCATGGCAAAAGGATGGGAGACAACAAGCATAAGTTGAAACAAGATAGGGTCAAATTGGATATAAAGAGAAACTTCTCCACAGTAAGGACAGTCAAGCACTGTAATAGAGGTCCAGGGTGGTTGTGCAACATCCGTTCTTGGAAGCTTTCAATAGCCAGCTGGATAAAGCCCTGTCCTACACTGCCTGACCCCAGAGCTGCCCCTGCTTTGAGCAGCAGTTTGGATTACAGATATCCCGAGGTCCCTTCCAACCTGAGTTACCCTGTGATTCTGTAAGAGTCTCCTACTGATAGAGACATCTGCCTTCAAGAGCACCTGGGCCTCCTGATGGAGTGTGGATCAGCTTTCTGAAAAGTACCCGGTGCTGCTCTGGTCATCCTCACGTGCAGGGTTTTGTGCACAAATGACTTGCTCTCTGTAACTCAGTTGTGTGCCGACAGCCAGTGTGTTCAAACTAGAGATCACACAGCCCTCTCACCGGAGGAATTCCAGGGGCTGCTGCAGGGTCGGTGTGTGGGAGCAGCAAACACGTCCCTGCCCACGGCAATGCATCCCAGATGGCTTTTGAAGCTCTCCAAGGAGGTAGACTCCACAGCTACTTCAAGGATGAAGAACACTGTTTACAATAGTCAATAACAAGACAAGAGTTGAAACCAAGAGGAAAAAGAAGAGATTGCTTGTTTGTTGTTGTTTTGTTGTTGTTGGGTTTTTTTCTTCCTATTTTTTTTTCAGCTTCATAAATAGAAAGAAGGGAAGACAAAGATCATGAACATTTTCAATGTATTAGGAAAAAAAGAGATGAGAACACCTTTAAATCTGTATGTTTCATTGCAAAATCCTATTATATAACATATATACAGTATAATCCTATTATAAAACATAATCCTATTACACAACATATTTAGGGCAAGAAAGCTGGTGAAGGGTCTAGAGAACAAGTCTTATGAGGAATCGCTGAGAGAACCAGGGTTATTTAGCCTAGAGAAAAAGAGGCTGAGGGGAGACCTTATCACTGCCTACAACTACCTCAAAGGAGGTTGTGACAGGGTAGGGATCAGTCTCTTCTCCCAAGCAGCAAGTGATAGGACAAGAGGAAACGGCCTCAAGTTGCACCAGGGGAGGTTTAGGTTGTATATTAGGAAAAAATTCTTCACTGAAAGGGTTGGGAGGCATTGGAACCGGCTGCCCAGGGAAGTGGTTGAGTCACCATCCCTGGAGGTTTCCAAAAGACACATAGATGCGGGGCTTAGGGACATGGTTTAGCGGTAGACTTGGCAGGGCTGGCTTAACAGTTGGACTTGATGGTCTTAGAAATTTTTTCCAACCTAAATGATTCTACGATTCTAACATCCCTTCCCAGGATCTTTAACCTTTTTACAAAATATGAAATGGTGTCACTGAAAAATGTTAGATATAATGTTTTTTCCTTCTTCATTCCCCAGAAAAACACTGTTGGAATGTTACTTTTTGATGTATGAGCCTATGGGTTGATGAAGGCCTGTCAAAACAAATGCATTTTGAATCACAGAATCATCTAGGCTATCTTTCACACCTTAGGGCCTATTTTCATTGGCCCTAAGACTTGTTGACTTCCATAGCATTAGGAGATTTTTGTAGTAGTGTCCCACTGGTAGAAAAGTCATGAGAAGTCTTTTCTCCTTTAGGGAGAAAGGGCTGTGAGGTATCTTAATTTCATGTGGAATACCTTGGAAATAAAAGGAAAAAAAAAAATGAAATACGTATGCATGGAGTCAAAAGGTACATGTCAAAAGTACAGAACAACCTTCAGCTTGGAAACAGTGCTTCCTTAGGCTGGGTAATATCACTTATATTTATAACTTGTTATTTTTTCTCTTGTGAGACTGTCATTTTCTTAAATGTAATTATTAATGGAAATTATGTTCAAAATCATTTCCAATAACTCTGTGCCTGAAGTTTTTCCAGAGTGTCTGCTACAAGGTGGCTGAGCTGCCTTAGCTGGATGCCCAGAATGTCAGAACAAGACCAGAGGTGGAGGATTTCTTAAGTGTACATCTGCGTCTATAATGTTACTGACTATAATTATTTTACTTAAAGATAGTTCCGACAGATAAAGGTTTGGCCAAAAATGTTGCTAAAATATTATTGGAAAATGAACATGTTACAAGCACAAACCATGAAGTAACCAAATAATTCCAAAAAAAAACACAACACCTGTAGTATTCACTCAGCTCTGCAAATTCTATGGGAGAGAAGGGAACAAAGTGCAACATCAAGACTTTTTATTAGTTTGCTGATCCATTTTTCTTTCCCACAGTATCACAGAATCACAGAATTTCTAGGTTGGAAGAGACCTCAAGATCATCGAGTCCAACCTCTAACTTAACACTAACAGTCCCCACTAAACCATATCTCTAAGCTCTACATCTAAACGTCTTTTAAAGACTTCCCATTACATTACCTCCTGGATCAGGGTTGGATTCAGATCATTGTAACAGATTCACTCTAGGCTTGGTGGAATAAGCACTCTTGAAAGGAGTTTACAATTGCTATTTACCTTTCACCTTGTGGTAGCACCTTTGAGTCTCCTACCACGTGCTGGGTGCTGCACAGAGGACAGCCCCTGCTCCAAAGACCCTGAGTGTAAAACAAGTTGAGGCTTTGTGAGGAAACAGGAGATGACAGCTGCACAGAAGTCACTGGGCAGTTCTGTTGTTGGAGATGTGAATTAAATTCAGGATCCTCCTTTGTATCTGTTTGGTCCTCACCCCATAGATGATGGGGTTGAGCATGGCAGGCACCAGAATGTACATGTTCCCCATGATGATATGGACGAGTGGAGCCAGGTCCTTCCCAAACCTGTGCACCACGGACAGCCCGATCAGCGGCACGTAGAAGGCCAGGACCACACAGATATGGGCAATGCAGGTGCTGAACACCTTGAGCCTCTCCCTCCATGAAGCCAGCCGCAAGACAGACTTGAGGATCAGGAGGTAGGAGAGGCAGATGAGGAGGGCGTCCAATCCCATGACCAGCAGGATGGCGGTGAGGCCGTACACCACACTGGGGGTAGTGTTGGCGCAGGCCAGGTTCATCACGTCCTGGTGCAGGCAGAAGGAGTGTGACAGCTCCCGCGAGTTGCAGAAGGGAAGGGGCAGGAGGAGCAAAGGCAAGGGCAAGAAGAAGAGGACTCCTCTGGCCATGGCTGCCAGCCCTATTTTCACTGTTGTGGCATTGGTGAGGATGGCAGCATGTCTCAGTGGGTGGCAGATTGCCACATAGCGGTCCACAGCCATGGCCAGGAGGATGGTGGACTCAATGGCCGAGAGGGTGTGTATGAAGAACATCTGGATGAGGCAGGCACTGAAGCTGATCTCCTTGGTGTTGAACCAGTAGAAGGCAAGGACACGTGGCACTGTGGACGTGGACAAGGCCAGGTCGATGGCAGCCAGCATGCAGAGGAAGAAATACATTGGAACGTGCAGGCTGGGCTCTGTCTTCACAATGAACAGCACTGCACAGTTGCCTGCTACAGCCATGATGTACACGGAGCACAGAGGGATCGCCACCCAGAAATGGGCAGCCTCCAGCCCTGGGATGCTGGCCAAGATGAAGGAGGCTGGGCTGAGGTCAGAGCTGTTGGGGAAGGGCATGGCACACAGTGTGAAGTGCAGTCATGCTATGCCATGGCACGTCCTCCACTGCAAGGGAAAAAGAAACAGCAGCATTATAAATCCTTTCCCATGG
The DNA here is from genome assembly GCF_047663525.1 of Anas platyrhynchos. NCBI lineage: Eukaryota > Metazoa > Chordata > Aves > Anseriformes > Anatidae > Anas > Anas platyrhynchos. The sequence goes on along the minus strand of NC_092587.1, from coordinate 207,039,170 downwards.
CCATGAATCCCACGGGGCTGTGACTGTGAGATGCAGTGGTATCTTATAGTTGCCGTACTAATACAGAGAGCTCCTCTCTTTCTTCTTTAGCCCAGTATGGCTAAATACAGCGATGCATGCTGAGCAGCCCTGAACAGGAATTGCTTGAATTCTTTTAAATTCAAAACACTGCTAAATCAACATTTTAAATGATAAACCCAACAGCTGAACTTGTTTTCTCTCTTTTTTTTTTTTTCTTCTTTCTTTCTTTCTTTTTTTTTTGGCAACATTAAAAAAAAAAACAAACCTTTTTTAGTGCTTCCTGTTAAACTTCAGTTCTGCTTGAGTTTTTCCATATGTGCTGTTCTGCCCTGTCAGAAACGTACTCTGTAAAACTGCCTGTGCTGCCTCCCACGGTCCTCCACTCCCAAGTACTGCAGCACGAACACCGAGATGCACGTATTTGTTTGTTTGTGCACATAAATTGGGGATTCATCCTTTTGTGTCTGAAAACACAGATGGAAATATCAGAACAACTGCAGAGAGAAAAATCTGATGATTATTCACCTTATTCTGTATCTATAAACTTTCCAGTAGTGTTGTGGCACAAGTAGAATGATCAGGGATCAGGAAGATATGCAAAAGCATTTGCTTTAGGTGCCCTTTTATTCTCAGGGATTAGATTTTAAAAAATGCTAGGATTTAAAAGTGTTGGGAGAGAGCGCCAATTGCTGAAGCAACATCGGTGTTACAGCCCCAGAGCCGCACATCACAGCCTGCCTGGGGCAGCCCCAGAGGACCAGGGACAGAGGCACGGACCCTGCCTGACTCCCACAGAACTGCTATCTGCAGCATTACTGAGCTTTCTGATAATGGATTTCCTGTACTATCTGTGTAAAACATGGATGCAGAATATTTTAATACAGGCTATTAATACTAATGATTTTAAAAGTAACATTTGGTTGCAATAAAATTTTTTTTTGCTGCACATCTGTGATGAAGCACTTGCCCTAAAATAGCAATCATAGTTTATTTCCCTGATGTGGGGTTTTTCCATCTTGAATCTTTGATAAATAAAGCTCATACACTAGCTTTTTATACACGTTTTAAAAACAACGTAGGCAGACTGTTACCATCAAGTTGCCTGAAAGCTATTCTAGAAATGATTTTTTCAGCAAACCACTTATGTGAAGATGCAAGTGGAATGAACAAACTGCTTCAGTAATTGCCAACAAGCATCTGAGCCAACTTACCTGCCAGCCACTGAAGTGTAATTATAGTATGAATCTCATTGCGAAAAATCTGCCATCCTATTCATTTCTTTTGAGAGAATGTGGCTGGGAGAGACACACACACAAAGTAAATAATCCCTGGATGTTTCAGTTCATCATTAGCTCTTTGGCATTGATAGATGCACCGAGGTTTTCAGAAGCAACCAACAATTTTGAACACCTTGTGTAAAGAAGACCAGGTACATAAGGAGTTTGCTTTTTGTAGGGATGAAAACTGGATCTGTACCTTTACAAACACCGGTGAATGCAGATTTATTTTTCCTGGCTGATACTCCCACTAGCAACTGCATTTGGCAAGGAGTGGGCACATGGAGACAGTAGAACCATCCAAGCCAGAGGACCAGTAGCAGCAGCCAGAGTTGCTGCTATTTATTTACTTTATCTCAATAAATATTCATAAACATTAACCAAACTTGTCCCACTGAGCCAAAATTTGTCTGAGACCAACTTCCCAGGATGAAGCTGGCATTCCCAGGCAATGCAGCAGTCTTCTCCACCGAATAATCCTCTCCACTGCTCCCACCTCTAATGTGACAGTGAGAGGGGAATACATACATGTACCTCCTCAAAAGCCCCTTGAGCCATTTCCTTATTTTTCAAAGTCTCCAATGATTTCAAATGTTCTGAAAAGAAACACTCATGAAAGGCTATCTTAATGATACCTGTTTTCTTAACGAGCTGGGACCAGTTTGCTGCAGAGGTGAACTCCACTCATTTCCACCAGATGATATCTATGTAAATTGTCCCAAAGGGTTACACATAAGGACACTTCTGATGGATTTGGCCTGATGACTTCAAGGAAATATGCTGAGCTAAACATAGGTGCTGCAAGATCTGTGGGGACACCTGCCAGTAGGGTCAAAAGAATTAAGGAAGAAGATGAGCTCAGAGATGAACTTTTCTGTTTGTGTTCTCCTCCAGAGCAGCCTGCAGCCCCATGACACTCCTGTGGTACAATGTGTTCTCCTGAGCAAAGGGCAGGGGGTGTCCTCTGGGTGCAAAACCTAATCAGGAGGAGCCACCTACAGAGGGCTACCAGGCTGAGTGAAGTCTGCTCAGGATGGTTGCAGGTACTGTACCAGATGCCCCTGGAGACTCAAAATGTGGATATGGAACCTATTCCAGCACCCTATCAAACTGTATAAAACCCAACTTGCAAGATTTTTTACCTCTTCTATATTTTAATTAGCGTTAGTAATTGCAACTCCTTGTTGTGAATTGCTGCATTTTGGTAGCTGCACCATGACCTCCCTCACAACCCTCTGATTCAGTGTCTTGGAGCTTTTTACCTCTGGGATGATGTCTCCCAAGGATTTTGATCCATGTGTGCAGATTTCAAAAGATGAGTACTTCTGGGAAATGTGCCAATATTCTTAATACAGAGCCTAGTGTTGTTGATACTTGTCTTCTCCAGTTACTAGAGCTGATTAGAATTTTTCATTTGAACTCTTCCTCTTTAAAACCCTAGAAAGTCATATTGACTGCATTTGTTTTTCCTTTTCATTCCCCCTCCTCAAAAAAGTACACATCAAGCTAAAATATTACTTGAGAGGGAAACGAGAAAAGAAACATTAAGCTTTTTTTTTTTTTTTTTTTTTTTTAAACAAAGTTAATATTTCATCTTAACCGATGGTTTGTGGATTTTTATTTTTTTTTTCCTAGCTGGTTGTCATCACTTGCAAGCAGCTGTACCTGCTTGTAACTCAGCTGCTTTCTGTTTACAAATACACACAGGTCCTGGCTAAATCAGTTGCTCTGAGCAGGCACTTGCTCTGCTCAGTCAGACCAACCTGCGCTACAATAAGCAGAACACGGCTTGATCCTCATCCTACTGTCAGCCACACCATCAGCCTGTTCCTTGCCTCCAGGGACAGCCCCGGCTGCTGGCTGCTGGCCCTGCCCCAGGTAAGGGGACAGCACTGGCCAGGGCTGATGCCCACCAGGCGGTGGAGTACAGCCACCCTGCCTAGGGAGGGAGAAAGGACATATGTGGATGTGTCTGAGGTGTCCCCAGGACAGAGAACTGTCCTTACTCCTCTTCCAGTTATGGTGTAGACAAAGGCTTAGAGCATGGCAGGGTGTGCAGCAAGGCTCCACAACTATACATGTATATGGCTTTCCTTCCCTTCTTTCTTTACCCTCCTTCTCTTAAACCTTCCTCTCCCACTCCCCCCTCTCTCCCTCTCCGTCTCCCTCTCCCTCTCCGTCTCCCTCTCCCTCTCCCTTTCCCTCTCCCTCTCCTCATTAAGACATACCTGTGATATATCTCACATGGCTCTTCCTCTGCCTCCTAGGAAATAGATCTGTTGGCAAGTACTGTAAGCATGGAACAAAGTGCAGAGCTCAGGGCATCACAGAATAGGAATTAGCAGGTTTAAGTGGCTCATCTATCTTTTTTCTCACATCAGTTTTTAAACCACAATTAACTTTCACATTCCTAGAGGCAGCCACAAAGATCTTTGAACATATGTTCCTAAAAGACAGTACCTTATAAAGGTTCTCAGATCCTGAACATCTGCTTGGTACCCTTCAGCTGCACCAGCTGGGAAGCAAACAGGGAGACAGATGAAGCTCTGATGAACTGGGTGATGAAAGTGCACCAAATGCACTGCAAGATTCACTCTGCTGTGGTCTCCAGTTGTGCTAATACATCTCCTACATGTTTTCCTCAGGCTCTTCAGTGCCACACAAATACACGTTTGCTTGCCGTGGCAGATTTGCTGCTTCTGAGAACAGTTGTAGTCAAGAAACACACTAGTCCAGGGAGAAACTCTCTGGAAGTTTTCAGCCTGGGAGTAGTACTGTGCAAGGATCCTGTGAGCTGAGCATCTCCCCAGCAAAGCTCTTTTCTAGGCTTTTCTGCTGAAAGCTTTCTTTGTTCCCTTAGTCCTCTGATAACAGCTGGCTACCAGCACCATGCCTTAGGTGCTGGACCTTATATACTTTGAGCAAAGAGTGTCAGTGCAAGAAGGAGCTGCTGTGCCTACTGTCCAGGCCGAGGTTATGATGGTGTTCTACTGAAAAATATTTCACCTTGTGCAAGGGCCCAAAGGGATCCTCAGCAAAGGTCCCAAAGGGATCCTCAGCAAAATAATTAGCTCAACACAAAGCAAAGAGTGTCCTGGGAATACTCCACTTCAGAATCTTCCCTTCTTCTTTCTATTTATTTATTTATTTACGGAGAGTTTCCCTCATTATTCTTTTCTCTTTTTATTCTAGATGCAGTGTTGAGTAAAGCAGAACAAAGAAAGACACCAACCCTGAAATATGAATATTCATCTGAAATATGAAGTGCTTAGCAACAGGCAGAGATGGCCCAGCTCCAGTGTTCAATCCTGTCCCTAAACCCTTTGCTGCTTCACTCTTCCAAGGTGAATACTGAACATTTCTTCTTTCAAGCTACCCAAAATATCATGGAATCATAGAGTTGGAAGGGACCCACAAGGATCATCGAGTCCGACTCCTGGCTCCCCAGAGGACTACCCCAAAATCAAACTCGATGTCTGAGAGCATTGTCCACATGCTCCCTGAACTCCAGCAGCTCAGTGCCGTGCCCTGGGCAGCCTGTCCCAGTGCCCAACCACCTCTGGGTGCAGAACCTTTCCCTAACCCCCAGCCTCACCCTCCCCTGTCCCAGCTCCATGCTGTCCCCTCGGGTCCTGTCACTGTCCCCAGAGAGCAGAGCTCAGCGCTGTCCCCTCCACTCCCTTCGTAAGTGGAGGAGCTGCAGGCTGCCATGAGGCCTCCCCTCGTGAGGGAGCTGCAGGCCGCCCTGAGGCCTCCCTTGTGAGGGGGCTGCAGGCCGCCATGAGGCCTCCCCTCGTGAGGGGGCTGCAGGCCGCCATGAGGCCTCCCCCCAGCCTCCTCTTCTGTGGGCTGAACAAACAAAGTGACTTCAGCTCCTCCTTGTGCATCTTGCCCTCGAGACCCTTCCCCATCTTTGCAGCCCTCCTTTGGACACTCTCTAATAGTTTTATGTCCTTATCATATTGTAGTGCAATATGGCTTAAGACCAACAATATGGCTTAAGACCAATGAAAATACAGCTCCATCTTTTGGAGGCATGAAAGATTTGGGGTATTTCTGCTCTGTCTGTGGGAGGAAGCAAGCCAGGAGGGTTGTGAAATCTTTCTGTTCTGCTGGCTGAGACCCATCCCACAGCAGAGGGAAAAAATGCTGGGAGATGCTGTTAGCTCCTATCTGTGACCTTCCCCTAGGGGCCTTCACTTCCCATCTCTCTGAGGGGTACATTTGGTGCCTGGTGGCTCTCAGATGTGTAGTTGTAGTACATGATCCATCATGCCAGGAAGATTAACCATTCCTATTACAGTTTTGAAACCCTTCTTTTTCACCAAGAGCCCCAAGGTACCATCTTGAAGCATATCTAATACAATCCTATGCTCTAGAATAATAGCTAATCCTGAAGATTGTAAGCAACTCCAACCTATAATTTCTGCATCATATAAACAGAAATAAAGAAGGGAAAAAAAAAAAAAAAAGAAAAAAAAAAAAGACTTCATCTCATCTTTTGAGCTTCTACAATGAATACATGTCTTTTATTGAAGATATTGTACACATACATTACATTCAATGCAAGACAATGGCTGGAACATTAGACTTGGTAAGACAGTAAGGTCCAGTGAAATAAAAACAAGGTGCAAAAGCAGCATGGTTTTTAACACTGTAGATGTGTATGGCAGTTTAGAGACACAGATGAAGATTGAGCTTATTTTTAAGAATTAAAAATAAGAGAGTGTTGAGGGCTCACTTAACATGACCTTCAGAAAATTTTCTGTATTGAACTTTTCCAAACTTTGGAACTGAGCTCCATCTTGTGGAGTGTTCCCAGCTGAACAAAATGGCTGAGATATTCAGAGTGGCTTCAAGCTCTTGGCTCAAGCCAAGTGGAGCTCCAGTGGAGTTTGATGTCTTTAGCTATCTGGTGACATTTGGTGAGGGCGCAATCAGCCCATTCAAGGGAGTCCAAGTCAAGTTTACACACTGTCTACTAGAGTTTGCATAACATACATAACATGCTTTGCAGATATTCCTTGATCCACCCCACTGTGTAGCTTGAAAGAGAAGACTATTTTCCTGTAATTGTCTCCCTCAAATTGGGGCTTCCATTTGTGTATATCACTATCATAAATACTTGGGGTGCTTACAGGCTGTTGGAATGGATGAAAGATCATGCTAGGACAAAACATGAAGATCACAGCTTTGGGTTGAGGGACATTGTCTGAGTGGATCTGTGGTTCCTTTGTCTGGCAGTGATCCCCATGGATGCTGCATGGGGAAAGAAACCGGTCCACTAACTCTGACCAAGAAACAAGTCCACTAGCACTGTCTGGCAGAACTGGTGGAAGAAGCTACCAGTCAGATTCACTCTTCCTCCACAGTGCCCTGAACAAAGCCTCACGGATATGGCTACATTTTATACTGTAGATAATGGGGTTGAGAGCAGGGGGAATTATAAGGTAAGTGTAGGCCACCAAAGTTTTAACTAGAGGAGGAATGTTCTTTCCAAAGCGATGAATCATGGACAGTCCGATCATTGGGATGAAGAATATTAGGACAGCACAGATGTGGGAGACACATGTATTCAAAGCCTTGAGACACTCCTCCTTAGTTGCAAGGCTGATAACAGTTTTAATGATCAGGATGTAGGACAGCACAATGAAGATTAAGTCCATCCCCACAGTTGATAAGAGAATAATCATACCATAGAAGACATTGACCTTTATATCTGCACATGCTAGGTTCATGATATCAGGATGGAAGCAAAATGAATGAGAAAGCTCAGTCTTACCACAATAGGTTAATCTTTTGAGCAAGAAGGGTATGGGAAGGAGGGAGACCATGCCTCTCAATATAATTGCTAGACCTATTTTTATGACAGTTGCCTTGGTCAGTATGGATGGATATCTCAGTGGATGGGAGATGGCAATGAAGCGGTCAAACGCCATTGCCAGCAGCACAGAGGATTCGATGAAGGACAGTATATGGATGAAGTACATCTGAGTGAGGCAAGCATCAAACCCAATCCTTCGGATATTAAACCAAAAAATGCCCAGAGTAGTAGGCAATGTACATAAAACCAAGCCCAGGTCAGTGACTGCCAGCATGGAGAGGAAGTAGTACATTGGTTCATGAAGACTTTGGGTCTTCTTTACGATGAATAGGATCAGGCAGTTTCCCAAGAGAGCAATAAAGTAGAGTGCACAGAAAGGGATGGAGATCCAGTGGTGAAGGGCTTCCAGGCCTGGGATGCCCATCATGAGGAAAGCTGAAGGCTGATAGAAGGAGCCATTGAATTCCCACGTGGTATGTGAGTCATGCTCCATCCCAGCTCAGATCTCACATGACCTATACCTAAAACAAATCAACAACAGAAACTCCACATAGTTGGACTCTCCACTGAATACAGAACTGGGTAATGACAAGCCCCACATCCCTCCACCTCCCCACCAACCTGTGCAAATGCCTCTGTGCTGTTTAAGCCATCATTAGAATTATCATAGTGTCACATGTGACTACACTCTCAGCTGTCCATTAAACTATAAAATGAAGGAAAAGAATGAACATTTATTCTTCAAAATAAAGAGATTTTGTTTTTCTTAAAAAGAAAGTTAAAATCTTTTGGTTGAGTGCTACTACTTTACGTTTGTCCACAAATTCCACAGGTTGAATTGCTCTGCTGAGTAAACAAATGTTTTTTCTGCAGTCACCCCAACCAAGACTAAGCTGCTAAGAAACTGGCTTGGTTTTGGTGCTCGCTAGAGATTGAAGGACCTGAAAATCATGAAAATTACATCTTGGTGTTACGTTGAGATATCAAGATTGGAAACGGATGACTAGATATAACAGAGAATTAGGCAATTAGACATCACTGATCTCAATTCAAGAGCAAGGATCCAGACTGAGAGGTCAAGGGAAGAGGTTTGTTCAGCCTGTAGAAGACCTCTCAGAGATGTGAAATCAACTTTCCCCTACCTACAGGGAAGCTATCAAGAATGTTCTGCATAGCAGTGTGTGACAGGAGGATACAAATATATATATATATATATATATATATATATATATATATGTAAGTTGAAACAAGTGAAGTTTAGACTGGATATAAGGAGAATTGTTCCTCTGTGACAATGGTCAAGCATTGGAACAGGTCACCCAGGGAGGTGATATAATCTTAGAAATTTTGAAGACCTAACTGGATAAAGCCTTGAGCAGCCTCATCTGACCTTCTAGCTGGCCCTGCTCTGAACAGGATATTGGACTAAAGATCTGAAGTCACTCCAACCTGAGTTTTCCTCCTAGCTTTTGAGCATGTGCTCTTACCATAGGTTTCAGTCCTCTTGTAGGATTCAACCTTCTCAACACTATCCGGATACCTACACTGCATGAACAACAATGCACCCTAGGATGCTTGAGAGGCTAATGGGTTTCCTGAACCCTCTCTGGGCCTTCTGTGACTGAAAGGCTCTTTGGGTGGATGGGGAAAAGCAACAGATGTGGAAAACAAGAGCCATTTAAAGGAAAATAAATATTTGTGGCTTCAGACTTACTGTACTTTCTGTAGGATATGAAAAAAGCAAGTCAAAAAGTACCTGAATTATGAGCAAGAGGATTTACCACAACACATTTCATTTTTGAATAAACACACATATCCTCCACAACATATTTATTATGTTCCTAATATAATTTTGCTCCATTAGACTCTCAGCCTGTAACCTGATCCAAACCTCAAATAAATCCCAAAGCTTGGCAAGAATAAACATCTTCCTGCTCTGGGTCAAAAGCAGAATGCAGCTGATGGCAAGTGCGGGAGAGCCCCATAGCCATTTCCTTTCCACTCAGTCATCACTGCAAAGTCACACATCAGCATCACGAATTCCCTCGGCTGGCACACAGCCCTGCTGCCCGTTGCCAAAGGGACAAGGCACAGGAGGACCTTGTCAGAGCAAGAGGCAGCACAGAGGTGGGTGAAGCTGCCCGCCACAGGGCAGCTGGTGCTTTCCCTTCCACATCGACAGTGGTACAGGTTGGCAAAGGAAGCTGTGCAGGGGAACCTCGGGTCCCAGTTGGCAGCAACAGGTAAGACCTGTCTCTTTCTGCTGATGCCACAGCATCCAATCAGTGAGAATTAATCTGCAGACTCATGCAATTCGGTCTCATTTGGAGACCAGGTTAAAATAAAAAATAAAAAATAAAAGTGTACATATGCATCTATGTCTGTCTAACTGTGTCCTTTGCAGCAGCATATGGTAGATATCCAGGACTCTCAGAGATACTGAAATTCAACAGTTTTCCAGGGTTATGGAAGTAGATAAAAAGGAGAGACAGTGCACACTGGGAAAGAAAGGACTGATCATAGAATGAATCATTGAATCATAGAACGGTCTGGGTTGAAAAGGACCTTAAAGATCATCTAATTTCAACCCCCCTGCTCTGGGCGGGGTTGCCAACCAGGTTTGGTCATGACCAAATGGGCCTGTCAGGGATTCTTCTCCTGCAAGAAAGCCTCCATGCAGAACTGACTTTGATACTGGAACTCCTACCATGCTACACAACACTAAAAGAAATTGGCTTCAGCAGCTCTGCTATTCCCTGAGCTGTGTCTGCTTTGCTGTGTGCTCCTACGGGTTACAGAGAGGAATCTCATTCCAAGCATTTTTTCCCCTCCATGTTTTATGTGTGTATATATGTATGTATACAAGTAAATAAATATGTACAAATGTATAAAATACTTACAATACATAAAATATAAAAGCACATATGCATGTTTATGTACATTTACATATATAATATGTTTATTACTTGTATAGATACCATATAACACACACATATGTTACATGTCCCAGCTGACTATTGCAGGGGCAGCAATTGCACTTTTCACACTGCAGCCCTGACAAGGAAGCCAATGCCCATACAGGAGGGTATGAATTTAAAGATTAATGGCAGCACCTGAGCAGAATTTGTAGCCAGCCTAGGAGCAACAGAAAACGGTGCTCCTGCTCAGGGCACAATCCAGCTGCACCACCCTCCTTCACTCTCCATCACTCAAAGGCCACCTTCTTGTCTGTGTCTGACCTTGATTTTCATGCAGGAGCTTCAGCAAAGTCTTGGTGTTTTAAGGGCATCTCCTCAGCCTAGGCAAGCGCGGGGGCTGGGGAAGGATGAGACCAAGACATCTGGTTTTGAGCATCTGAATGGAATGGAGGGTCAGCCGCTCAGCAGAGGACTCTTAGCAAAGGGGCTCTGGTGACACAGCACCCACAAAGCCAAATTCCTGTTGACTTTAAAGGCAAGAACAGGAACATGCCATTCCCACCGGCTGAGCTGGGCCATCAGACAGGGGGAGCACAGCCTGACCTGTGCACGAAGCCCATCACACAGCAGCGAGCAGTGCTGCAATGGCTGGGTCATCCCCAGTGGTATCTCAGCTCTGCTGCATGCCAGCACTCCCCAGCAGTGCTGACATTGCAGCCACCCACCCCACCCAGCACTCCCAGTCCCACAGGACCCCTGCAGTGCTGTGGACATCCCCAGCAGTGCTTTGGGGGTGCACATCCCCACCCACGAGGGGTCCTGCCCCATAAACCACAGCCGCTGCACTAGGAAAAGAGGGAGTGCGATGTGCTGGTGATGAAGAGGATGCTAATTGCCCAGGGAACTTACCAGGTGCGGTGGCGAGGCCCGTGTGCCTTACGACCTGCGGTGCAGAGGAAGAGCCCGTGTCCACGCAGCGTGGGGAGGGCAGCGCTTATAAGGCGCCCCGAGGACTGGCCCGTCCTGGCCTCGCAGCCAATCAATCGGGAGCCGCCGGAGCCCGAGCTCCCCGTGCGTAAACAGCATGAGACGTACGAGTGAAAATAGTGTGTGAAGTAAATGATCTTTTCCATTTATGATGCTCTCCCAGCAGGCATGATTTTCTCCTGATAGTTTATTGGGCGACGGGTTTATAGCCTCCTGTGATTTATGGCTGGCAATGCTGCAGCATGCTGGCAATACACACAATTTTTATTGTGAGAATGGATCTGTAATGCAAATAATAATAAATTTTGCAAGGAGTGTGCTTGCAGCATTTCTCCAAGGGAATAACAGAGGTGAAATGGTGCTGGCTGTCCTCTCTTCATAACCAGTGAGACATGAAATGTTTAATTAAAATCATAATATGTTGCACAATAAAAATAAACTCAATATTACAAAGCCAAACACAGACACATTAGCAGATATCCTCTCAGATGTCCCAGAAGTCTGTTGTATCTCGATGTCTCGTGGTAATAAATTTATCTTTACCACCTCAGCTGTGAGGTGGAAATTGCTATTAACCCCTATTTCTGTGGCTGCCAGACCAAGGCATACAAGGGCAAACCTAATGGTTTTCTCCATTCTTCTCTATGGTAAATCCAGTCACTGGACCTAGGAGATACTTCTGTAGTAGGAAATTAGACCATACTGGGGCACTGCCCACTATCAACACCAGTAAATTTTGGTAGTGCTCCCTGGTATGGTGCTGACCTGAGTCAACTGCACTTCAGCAGCTCCCAGGCAGGGGTTCAGGAACCTCCACGGGCAGTTTGCATGTGGCCACCTCTTTTTAGAGGCCGGGGGGTTTGCTAGCCTGATCACAGACCTCCTGGTGCCAGCTGGCTCCAGCACCAAAGAGCAGATAATTTACAAGCACAGGCTTAAGGCACTTGTCTGCTCCTATCTGGTTGTTAAACCTCAAAGCCAGACTTGTGGCTGAATACACTGAGTCTTCATGACACTCATCCAGATGGTCCTGGCATCTCAAAAAAAGAGACAGAGAGGAAGAGGAGCTATGAAAGCTAAACAGCATCTTAGAATGAGCATGATTAGAGGTGTGGAATAGATCCCTCCAGAAACAGGATTATTGGACAAGGACACTTCAGCCTTGAGAAGAGACAACAAGGCAATACAAGAAAGGTCCATAAGATAATGAAAAGGGGAGAGAAAATAAATCTGGAATGATTCTATTCATTGACACTGGATGATGTGTTCAAAAAAAAGTATTAAACATATTAATGCATGAGAGATTCATTCATTTCTATTAAACATGATGGCCAAGGTGTGGCCTTCCTGGGAAGCTTCTACGCTGATTACTAGACACTGCGTTATGTGCCAAGGGAAGGACCAACTGCAAATAACCTTCCTAAATGCCCATTAATGGCCATTCTTCAAGGCAGGATAAAGGCTGCAGGGACCTTTAGTTTCATCCAGTAGAATAGTTCTTATTTTGCAGTGCAAACCAGCTATAGTCAGAGAACATCTTTACACTGGAAAATGACAGCTGCATGGGTGCCAGCCATAACAAGCACAAAACTCAAACATGGTGTGAGGGATTCAGAGCGGCTGAGATGCCACCGTGCAGAGTGGAAGCAGGAGGCTACCCTGGAGCAGCAGGGAGAGGAGAGTGTCCTGCAGCAGCGGAAAAAGATGCTGCAAAGAGATGGGAACAACCATGCCTGCAGGGCAAAGTGTCACGGGCTGAGCTGGCAGGAAAACCCGAGGCTAGGCAAGGAGTGGACATTGAAACAGGTGGGCATGGGCATGGAGTCACCACCACAAAGGGTTTCATGAATACATTTCAGTAATGGTTGGTCCTGTCTCTGGGCAAAGGTGCAGATGAGCTGCCCTCACAAGGGCCCTTCCAGAACTTTTTCTCCACAGCTCTCAAGACAAAGCACGACCTTGACTCTCTTTGGACTGATCCAATCTGTGGAAATGACATGGTATCTGTTCCCTGCTCTCCCTATAGCCCAGCTGCATGCACACACTCATCTTTCATGCACCTTAGCACTTTTAGTTTCTTTCCCCTGGACTCTACCATCATTTACTGTACACGCCAGGCCATTTTCAGTGCTGTTAGTTCAGCCTCCCTCACTGGGAGGATGCAGACAAACTGTGTTGAGCAAACCCTCCTTTGCAGGAGGAAGCAATGATCCAGTTTGCAAGCTTCAGCATCACCCCTAGGAACTGCCAAGGAGAAAATTTCCCTTCATTGCCTACCCTGCATATACTGACATGATGACCTACTTCTGGCATGAATGTAGGGCTTGAAAGTCCTCTCAGGACCTGCATGCCAGGCAGCTTGGTAGCATTGGCACATTAAGCAGGGTTGCGCAGGGTTGCACAGGGTCTTCTGGAGATGGCTTGGAGATGAAAATGACTGCTCAGGGTTATCCAGCAGACCCACGGCTGAATGAGGAAGAGCGCTCAGGCTTCCAGCAGCCACAGTAAAACACCCAACACTGAAATTGTTTGAATCACCAGACTTGAAGTAACTCCACCACGTGCTTATTGTGCAGTGTAAGATTGATTCATCTTGCACTAGATATAATCAAAATCTTGATTCCCTCTGATTTGTGCCTCAAGAATCACCCATGTGCCCCAAGCTTCCCGCAGATCTTTGTATAGTGTGCTGTCACCCAGCTGTATTTGCTAGTTTGCTGCTTAATTCCTTTTCCCAGCGGCATAGGTACTGAATGTGCATAGGAAAGGATGTAAAGATATGTTCTTCTATTTTCCCATTAAAAACAAGAACAAAAAAAAGCTTTCCCAGAACCACTGATGAGGGGGAACACAGCCACCACTTGGCACAGCATCAATCTATTTGCTGGAAATGTTTACAGTTTGAGCCTCAGCCAGCCCTAATCATATTTACTGTATAGGCCAGAGTTCAGTCTTTGATTAGTGATGGACTGTGAGAAGGGATGGCAAGGAGGGAAGGGAAAGGAGGGGGCTTGGCCCTCCCACACAAAAGGCTTTAGAAGACCCTGCTCAACACAGGATTAACACCCGTAACACTCGGGAAGTTAATGCTCATTGGAGATATGCAAAGAAAAAATAAGGAAAGGGTTTAATAAGATCCAGGAGAACAGAATCACCATTGCTACCCAAAATCACCGTGTTAACATGGTGATTTCCATGGTGATTTTCTCGGCCACAAACTGAGAGGGAGCCCTGCCCATGCACAGATCTGAACTGATAGCTGAGGCTGCAGTGCTCAAACCCAGAGAAAATTATGCTACTGTGGAGGTTTCTTGTCCCTCCAAACCAGCAGTGTCCCCAAATGTGGCTCCGGACCTTGGAAATCCCCTTGCAGAGGGGGAGAAAGGAAGACAGGGCATGTCCTTCAACCTTCTCTGCTTCGGAAACCTTCAAAAATACAGTCTGTTTGATCATACACTGCTTTCTTTGGCAACAGCGGCTGTGTTGAGCTGGACAAAAATATCCCAGCTGCCTGGAAGGAGGGATGATTGCGGCACAAGAGGGATGTCTTCTCCTTGTTGGCAGGCTGTCCTCCCGCTTGCCACCAAAAGGAGCAGCTGACTGCTCTCACACCAGCAGCTCCAAGCAGTGATGCAACATTTTTTGAAGTCAGACATCTACTGGGGCCCAAAGATAGCACTGAAGAGAAGAGCTCAGCAGGACCTGGACTCAGCCCAACTGCTCTAAGGAAGGATCCCCCAAAGGACCTGGCAGCTCTCCTGGGCCATAGTGCTAGGGAGGAATCCCTCTGCTGCTGAGCCCTGCGGATGACCAGGTAGGGCCAGGTAACCATCCAGGGCAGGTGCAGCGGGTTAAACACCGGGGATCCAGCAGCTCCTTGCAGCCAGCTTGTTGCTGGTCCCTGCTGTGTGCATGTTGAGGGCTGGAGGTGGTGGAACTGGTGGGCTCAGGACTACAGTCCTGGCTTAAAAGGCTGTGGTGGTTTTACTCGGGTGGGCAGCTGAGCTCCACCACAGCCACTCTCTCACTCCCCCTCCTCAAAGGGAAAGGGGCAGAAAATACAATGCAAAGGGCTCCACACAGCGGGTCTCCTGCAAGCTATGTTTGAGATACCTGAGCTGACTGATAGACTTCTTGCAGTCTGAACTGCAAAATACAGGATCGAGGGAAGGTGAGGCACAGCTGTGGCTCTGTTCAGGTATTTCAGCACAGGGCTTCTGGGCAACTTCCAGACCTGCAGAAACCCTTACTGGCTCTGGCCCTGTGCTGAATACCCTGCCAGAAAAGCATCGTGCAGTATCTGTGATTAAAAACCTCCCAAGCTCTCCCAGGGTCTGTAATACAGCTGTGTTTCTGTATTTAGTGTTCATTATCGTGTTGATCATACAGTTTTCCAAAACACTGATAGGTTTCTGTGAATTTGCACCCACAATGTAAATTCTGGGAAGCAGTGAAAGCCATGCTGGTGTCTGCGAAATCCTGAGATATATGCAAAGAAAATCCTCATTCAGTGGCTGCTAATAAAAGTCAGCTATCTGCTGGAGCATCACAGTCGCTAACTCTATTATCCATCCCAAACCTGGCCCACTTTAACTTCACTGCCTTATGAGCAGCTGGGTGACCTCAACACAGAGCCTGGAAGGAATTACAGAGGCACACGGTGCCTTTCCAGCAGGGTCTTACACAGGGAACAGAGCAGTTAAACCTGCACAAAGTGCTTTTAAGTCTGTACAACTGCAATTTGTTCAGAGACCAAACCACCTGGACCATTTCAGCACAAAACCAGTGTTTTTAATTGAAATAATCACAAAAGCCCTGGATAAACTGGAGTTGTGTAAACCAATTTCCTGTGCTGCCACGAGTGACACACAGGAGATCCTTGGTCCCTGGTGCTCCATCCTGCAGAAGTGAATGAGCTCTTGTATGGGCAAACATTGACATATTTAATGCCTGACTAGGTACATCAGGTAAATAATACAATGAGGGGATTCAGAAAACGCAGAAAAGGACAGAGAGTTCTGTCACAAAGACAGCAAACTCTCTGCTTTTAATGTGTGGGGTGGAAAATCAAACAGCCCGAGAGAAATCTGCAAACACTGCAGAGCCCTGTATCTCATTTTCCCATATTAAGTGAAGCTGGTGGACAGACGTGACTCACAGGCAACTGAGATGTGAATGTAGGCCAACATGACCTGCATACAATTTGGTGAAAGACAAACTAAAGCAGCAGCATGGACAGCAAACCTCCACCTGCAGACTGACATATCTGAGGGCTGTAAATAAGAGCTGGGATGCAATGAGTTTCCCCTGATTGGAAGGAATCTTGAGGCAAAACTGGGAAACTTGCTGCCCCAGAGAGAGCAGCATTGCCTGCTCCCAAATCTTAGCGGTGCGTGCTGCGGCTGTCAGACAAGCCCTCAGAGCTCTCCTTACAGGCACAGTTCCCACCTTCTCGTGCTCCTCTTCTGCAGCACTGCTCCAGCAGGAATGGCCAGCAGGAGAGGCACTGCATGAGAGACCATTTGATTGCCAGAAAGCAGCTACAGACAGCAAAATTCAAAGAACCAGGGGCAAACACCAGTGTGGAAAGAAAGGCTTGTTACACATAGCAGCATCACCTGTATTAGAAGAGCAGCTTTCCTTTTCCCTGTGTCACCAGCAGAGAAAAAACATCCCCTGCCCATAGGTATGAGCTTCCCATCTCTTGCTAGAGGTGACAGTGGGAGGCTCAGGCACCTGCACTCTTATGGGAAACTTTTACCAAGTGTCTAAAATGAGGTTAAATAAATCCAAGTGCTTGCTGGAGGCGGAAGCAGCCATAGCCTGCCCTGCATGAGCACTTCCTTCTCAAGAAGAAAAAGAAGAGTTGTGCGAATTAATCAACACAAGGTTTCCAGGTCGTCTGGCCCCATCTGGATCAAGGTGCATGTGTGCCACAGGTATTTCCCACTTGTCTTTGTCTTGCAAGGCTTACATAGGCCAAAATTCTCTGATACCATTTTCCAAAGGTTGAACATTTTTCAGGTTCTGATCTCACTGACATATTTTGTATTCTGTAGGTTGAAAGAGTTCCACTCTGATAAGGTCGAATGTGTTGATTCACCTTTATCAGTCTGCTGTAATTTCTCTGCATTACAGAGCAGGGCACTGGGCTGCACCACAATAACAACAGCAGGGTCTTCTGGTTCGTGCTAAAATGTTGTGTCTCCCAGTGTCTGTGCTGGGGGGAAGGCTGCACCTGGTCAGCTGGGTTAACACTGTCTCTTAAAGAGCAGAGCTGTCAGATTTATGCCATGATTTTAAGAAGATACCACCACTGGTATCGCAGTAACAGCACTGAGGAAATGAAAGCAGAGCTATGAGGTGAGATAGTAACGAGGTTACGTTGCTAACTGCTATCACTCCTCAAATTAAATCACCGTGACATCACCGAGCCAGTGGAAATTCAGTCTGGCAAGTGAGAGATGTTATCAGGTGGGTCTGCTGTCCAAAGGCACTGGGATAAGAATCAAGCAGATTTCATAATCGAAATCTGAGTTATTGAGGCTGAGTGAAGTCAGAATCTTGTTGCTGGTCATGCATTTGCAATTATTTTTCCTGCCTACCAGGATGGATGTCTGATGATTAAAAAGATGCTGTTTGCTGGACTCTCATTTCAGGATACTATTCCCCGAGCCAGGAATGCAGTGCCCTGCAGCTGAGGCAGAGACGAACGCCTATCAGCTGCCCTAAGGATCATCAAAGCCACGATGCTCCAGTTTTACACTGCCCGTCCTCTGCTGGTCACAGAAGTCACAGACAGTTTGGTCAAAAGGGACTTGTCGAGGCTGTCTGGTCACCGAGGCAGGATTTTTAAAATCGATCAGCTTTGAGAGGGATTGACTCCCTTTCTCTGCAAGAACCTGTCCCAGTGGTACGACCATGAGATGCAGACAAGGTGCCAAGAGGAGGAGGAGGAGGCCAGGGGACAGCAGCAGGCACGGGCTGCCCAGGTCTGTAACAAGCAGGGACACTGGCAGCCACACTGCCTCACCTCCTCCCACAGCTGGAGATTAGGATTATTCTGCAAATCCTGAAGCCTGCCCAGCACAGCCCACCAGCAGCTAACAGACTTCGGCTTCTTGAGGGATTCCTGTGGATCGAGGGCTGATACATGACCTAGAGAGCTCCTCAGCACCCCAGTGGGTCGGATGCACAGGGTGAAATATAAGATGAAGGGTTCCCTGTGTCGGACGTGGATTCAAGGGTGAGATTTACTTTGAGGTTTTCTTGCCTGACCTTACTGAGCAGCTCAGCTCACCTTACAGCAGAGATACTCCGCAGCTCCACGGGCTGCATTGACTTACCCAGCACCACAGGGACACTGAACGCAGAGCTGCATCTAGGGGAACTTCACTGGATTTTTAGAATTTTTCCTCAGCACTTTGAAAATCTGCATTTCCTTTTATGGTGCTCCTGTGTCATATACTTAAAATGTTCAATTCATTTTTTCAACCGTGATCTCCTTCATTCTCAAGGCTGGGATTGATGTATGATATGAAATCTGTTTACTGGAGCTAAAAGCTGCTCTGTCTGGCAATGTGCAAACATACGGATATAGAGGTGTAAACAGAGGACTTTGTGGCTTAAAACTAGATCAGAGATGAGCCCATGTCCAATTCCAAAGAAAAACCAAACCTCTTCCCAGTGAACATGTAACCCTTCTCAAGATCACTCCATTCATGATTTACTACAATGTTCCCTGAAACTAAACAGGACCTCAGAACCATGAAATCCCTTGATACATAAACAGAAGAGTTATATGGCTGTTACGAAAAATAATAAAATGAAAGATGTCCCAAATGTCTCTCTGGTATGCTTTGGAGTATCCCAGAACTGCCCCAGTTTCAGAAGTTGTTTATGGCCCCCTTTGAGTTCAGCTGGGGCCTGTTTTTGCGTCCTGCAGAGCAGATGAAGTTGTACCAGCAAGAAAGGGGTGCTGCTGTAGAGTCTTCCCCCTTTCCTGGAAGAAATCCGCTGTGAAATTTGTTGGTACAAAACCAGCTGAATCCACTGCAAGGGTTGTGCGTGGTTAGCTGTTTCTGTAGGAAATTTGCTGACCCAATTAAAATGTGAGACTGGAAAAAACACAGATGTTGACCAGAATAAGAAGCAAGTGAGGCAGCAATTGGACATGATTTATTTTCACATCCCTTTATAGCATTATCAGACCTACTGTACTTACCGGGCATCGGAGGTGCTGGTGTGAAGATGACAGTTTACACCTTCTGCTGGCAGGAGAGAATTTTGTGAATAATATATATTCACAAATATGTAAGTACAGGGCTGAGCAAATGCAGATAAGAGAAAGGGGATCGACAGGTGGAAAGCACTTGTAGAAAAATTGGAATGTACATTATTACTTTTGGCGCCATTAATGGAAAGTCAAACAGAGAAAAGCAAACAGCGAACGCGGGGAAGACGCGTGGTCCTGTCAATTATTAAATGAAGCCAGCAAAGCGCCGTGACTCACAGCCAGCTGGAGAACAGGCAGGCACAGGGGAGCTGCTTGTTTTGCTAATGCAAGCCTCAGGGTAGCAAGGTACCTGGCCCAGATACTCCGGAAAGTGAGTGAGATGATTTTTAAATAAATACAAACATGGAATAAATACGAACGAATATTACTACAAATCCCAGTACTCAGCACACAGACCGTTCGGAACTGCAGTGCATTAGCTACACTCTGTTCACGAGTGAAAGGCCATCTCCAGGAGGGCTGGAAAGTCCCATTTAACCCAGGACAGACAAATTGCTGTATCACGCCTGTCCTTGGAAGGAGAGGCACGCGCTGCTTTGGGCTCAGAGCCCCAGTGTCAGTCAGCACGGCTTGGCTGAAACAGATGAGGTGCTCTTAGTTTTTTCTCAGTTGTGGATTTTCCCTGTGCGGTGAAAGGTTCAAAACAGCCGCCAGATTTGTTGACAGCTGACAAGCATCAAATGCATTCACCTCAAAGCAGCCCAGGGAATTATTCTGCACCTCCAGGAACTGCTCTGCACCATCCACAAGCTGCTCACAGCAGCGTTTGCTCTTCCCCACAGCATGCCCAGCCCAACTCACTGCAATCAGCAAAACACCTAAACACACGTTAAAGTGCTTGTTCTAGTGGCCACACAACAACTTGCATGGGATGTTTGCACAGTGTAACACTGCTGAGAGTTCAGGTCTCTGTGGTTAGGTCCCCAGCTTCCAACCTCTTGCTGGCAGATCAAAGCAGCTTGCCAATTTCAGCAGGAACGTGGGAACACCGTGTCTACAGCTCATAGTTTTGTCTGGGTGATGCCAGTCAGCCCTTTGGGAACACTGATTGTGCAGGCTTGACCTTCTTTTGACACCCGAATCCTGGCCATCAGAGCTGAAGGTAACCAGCCCATTGTGCAGTATCGTGGCCCTGCTGCATGCTGTGCTGGAACTGCTGGCTCCAAGAAGCTGCATGTGAGTGACAGGATGCACCAAAGCGAAAAAAGGAAAGGTAGAACTTGGCTGATGCTCATGGCCACCTTCCCAGAGCTGAAGGCTCTATCTCCTGGTAATTCTCGCACCAGCAGACGTACAAGCAGCAGTTGGAGTTAAAACTTCATTACTGTGAAGAAGTGAATCACGTTATTTGTATAGGAGGAGTCTCGTGTGATCACACAACCTTGGGAACTGAGAGTTTAATACAATCGAAGGATGCGGGGATGTTTGTAATTAAAAGCACAAGTCTGGTAACACTGTATTTCTTCAGGGACCAAAGGTGCCATTAGCAGCGAGTGCCTTGACCAGAGCCTGCTCTCGGCAGTCCCCTCTCCCCGCCTGCAGAGCTGCTGAGAAGTGGAGCCTCCCGAAATGGGAGGTGGAATACAGTGAATTGCCATAATCCATCCCTCCATGGGAAGGAAAAGAGCTGTACTGCAGACGGGGTGACTGGTTTCTCCTGGGGAGTGACACAACGTGAGTGACTTTTCTCCGAGACAGGGAATTGCCTGAGAGCAACCTACGTGGAGAGGAAAGGGAGGGGGAGACTGACCTGGGCACGGTGTCTCTCCAGGGCTAGGCATGCTGCTGGCTCCTTCTCTGACAGAGGAGGATGAGGATCCTCCTGCGGATCTGCTTGGTTTTCCAGCTGTACACGAGGGGGTTCAGGACCGGCGGCACCAGGAGATAGGCATCGGCCATGAGTGCGTGAGTGAGGGGGGGCAGGTGTTTCCCAAACCTGTGCATGACAGACAGGCCAAGGAGTGGGATGTAGAAGATCAGGATGGCGCAGAGGTGGGAGATGCACGTGCTGAAGGCTTTGGCTCGTGCTTCCTGGGAGATGATGCTCAAGATGGCCCTGATGATCATCGTGTAAGACAGGAGGATAGTCAGGGAGTCCAGGCCTTTGGTGAGCATCACCATGGTCAGCCCGTACACGCTGTTGACCCTGACATCCCCGCAAACCAGCCTCAGCAGGTCCTGGTGCAGGCAGAAGGAGTGAGACAGGACACGGGACCTGCAAAAAGGCATCTTCTTGATGAGGACAGCAACAGGGAGCACCACACAGATGCCCCGCACGAAGATCGCTGCTCCTGCCTTCATTATCAGGGTGCTGGTCAGGACAGAGGCGTAGCGCAAAGGGTAGCAAATAGCCATGAAACGGTCGAAGGCCATGGCCACCAGGACCCCAGACTCGATTTCGGAGAAGGAGTGGATGAAGTACATCTGGACAATGCACGCCTCAAAGTGGAAGGAGGTGGACTTGAAACAGAAAACAGCCAACATGGTGGGCAGGGTGGTGAGAGATAAGCCCAGGTCTGCCATGGCCAGCATGGAGAGGAAATAGTACATGGGTGTGTGGAGGCTGTGGTCGGTCTTTATCATCCAGAGCAAGGTGCAGTTCCCCAGGAGCATGAGGAGATACAGACAGCAGAGAGGCAATGCCATCCAGTAGCTGCTCATGGGCAGACCAGGAATCCCAGTGAGGATGAAGGTCAGGGGACTGGGCCCAGTCCTATTGGAAGCCGACATCTCCTGCTCCGAGGGTCCACGGGTCTGAAATAACAGATCATCCTGGAACGACAGCCCTGCTATGGGACAGCCCACACTCCCCAGCTATAACCGTGTAGTGGGAATGGGCCCCCGAAAGCCAAGAAACATCTGCACAGTTGCCCTTGTGCGTATCCATCACATCAACCAGAGCCACAGTGGGCCAGCCACAGGGCTGGTGTCTGGGCTTTGCACAGCAGCAAGTGAGGAGAGAGCAGCGCAGCATTTACTGCGTGTCATACCCCCCACACCACCATCACCCCAGTTGTGGCCCCCACCCTTTAAGTACCTCGGGTTTTGGGAGGTGCTCAGCCCTTTGAGAGGTGCCCAGACGCTGCCCAGCAGCACAGGCAGGGCGAGAGCTGGGTGCTGGGGGCAGCTGGGGCAGGGCTCTGCAGCTGGTCCGAAGGCAGCCAGGCCACCAGAGATAACATCTCACTCAGAGACGAGAAGTAGCCCCATTATAACTGACTCTGTATTGATTTCTTCCCTTTTTGTTTAAGCACGGCAAAATGTATGATGTTTTAGGGAGCTTTATCAGCTAAACCCACAGGTCAATTAACCAAACTAACCCTGATGGAAGGAAAATGAATTTGTGCTTTACAGCTGACAAAAAGGTTAAATGGAAAGGAAGAGATTCGGGGGCTCAGCTTTGACCGAGAACCCGAAGTGGTGTTTCATCTGCCTGAGGCCATTAGAAAACCCAACGGCAAACAGTGCAAAACCAGAGAGCAAACACCGTGTTCCCATTTAGCACTCCAGGCAGCCTGCCTTCTGGGGCAGCGTCACGGCCCGGGGGCACGGGTGATGCTCAGCAGCACGAAGCAAGGCCAGGTGGGGGAAATTTCCAGAGAAAAATTCCAAGCAGGCTTCTCAGCAAATGCAGTTAAATTTAGTGCATCTTAAAAGCACCAGCTGAGCAGCCAGCAGTCGTAGCAGCACAGCCTCATCCATGCACCTCTATTCAGCTGGAAATAAATACATTTTGTGTAACCGAGGAGCTGATGATTAATACTTATTCCAGAATTTGTCTGCACACACACCAGCACACTCTGAGACATCATCTACTATTAGAAAAAAATAAAAAAAAATAAAAAAAAATCAAGGTTTCACATGGACAAAGGGTCAGGCCTGAAGGACAGCAGCTGTGCCTGCAAATGGCTCTGCACACCACAGTGCTGGTGGCGTCCAGCAGCACAGGGGCAGCCCCAGAGGAGCTGTTCAACCACCCACTTCCCTGGCTAAGGGGCTAAGGGGGAGACATGGGGACAGATGTCAGTGCTGGCTGCCCACAGAAAGAAGGAAAAAAGCTGACAGAAACCGAACAGAGCAGTGCAGGAGAGGGAGAACTGTGGGGGTGAGGGCAGCTGAGGGCATAAAGGGCCTAAAGCCATGGAGCTGAAGCCCCTTCTTGGCCCCTGGTGGGAGCAAAGTCATTGTGGAAATAAACTTACCTGTCCTAGTCACATAACACCTGAAAAAATTAGGGAAATCTATAGCTATTCGCCAAAGCCAATTTTTACAGCTGGTTTTCAGACCAAGCCCATCTGAATACATGGAAAAAAACAAAACAAAACAAAACAAAACAAAACAAAAATAACTAATGCTTAGTAAAACAATTGCTTAGCAAGTAAAGCAAAGCCTTTGCACTTCTCTAATACGCTGGCTTGTTTCTTCCAGCAGAGACTTGTGTAACTTCTTGCTTTGGCTCGAGCCCTCAAACCCCCTGCCCTGCATGGGAGGAATGCCTCTGTCCCACTCCCCTGCAGGCTGCCCACCCGCACTCACCCCAGACAAAGCAGAGGACGTGGGGTGGGCACCAGGAGCAGACGCAGCAGCTGCAGGCAGGCACTTGGGCAGGTGAGGAGTACTTAGCCCAGCTGGAGCAAACCCCATGGGTCCCACCACGCACTCCCAGATGGTTTCCTTGCCTTCAGGGGCTGTCAGCACCACTATCTAGGCAAAACAATGGACAAATCTCCCCGTGAAGGGGAGGGAAGGGCAGCGGGTCCAGAGGCTGACACTTGGTGTGGATCAGAGCTGGGGTTCTGAACTGGGAAAAGTATCACACTTCATATAAGAAAAGGAAGTGTAAAAAAGGCAGGTTGAAGGCAAAATTGTCTTCAGGTGTGTGCATGCATGAGCAGTTTTCCAGGGGGTATTTGTCCACTGAAAACTTTCTGAAATATTCCTCCCTATGGAATAGCGTCAGTCCCTCTTCTGTGAGCAGAAATTGCACCAGCTGGGTTACCTTGAGAAAATCTGTGTCTTCAGGCACAGGGAGGGGTAGCAAAAAGCAGAGCTTTCTGAGGCTCATCTTCTGGCTGTGATACAGGATGGAAGCTAGGGATGTTAGAAAAAGGAGGCAGCGATGTCCCAGTGTCCCAGCAGGAGCAGGAGCTCAGCTCATGGTGGAGAGCAGGGCACAGCTGTGTCCGTGGGACCCTCGGGGACATTGCCTGGTGGAAGCCCACGGTGGCCCATGCACATCTGTAAGCATATCAGTCCTCAGCAGTCCCATGCATCGCTCCCCCACAACAGCCCCCTGCACCACACCAGGTGAAACCTGCACATGAGAAGATAAATTTAATTTTAATTCTAGAAGATAAATTTAATTTTAATTTTTAATTAAATTCACATTTAATTCTGGCTGGGGCTGACCCCTCCAGCTGCTGCCAGCAGCCTGGGGTTGATCAGCAAACCAACGGCAGCAAATGGCCCAGGGATGTCACCCCCTGCCATGCGCCTCGTCGGCGCAGCCCCTCTGCCCTCCGATTGACCACGGTTTGTTAGCTGTTCCCTCCGTTAAGGAAACCAAACAGGAGGCCTGATTTCCCTGGCTGCTGACTCTCGTGAAGCCTTTAGAAATGCAGTGGCTCAGCCCCCTCTCCTCCAGCCCAGTCTGGACAGATCTGGCCGATGGTTCAAAAGTTAAGGGAAGGGCGGAGGGCTGGGCAGGCACATGCATAATCACACAAGTGCAGCCACTTCAAGAAAGTCCTCATCACTCACGCAGGCACAGCCAGTGTGAAAAGCAATAATTTTTAACAGTCATTTACAACACTCCCACCTGAATATTTGGGGCTTGAGCATCAGTTTTGTTCCACACTGGTAAATGATGGAGCTGTTCAATGGTCCAGCAGCACACACGTTCCCTCCGGCCAGATCATGATTTTGCCAATTAGCTGCCGTAACTGATGGTTCCCTTCAATCCCTTTCTGCCTCAGTGTTGACAATTAAACAAATCCCTTTATTTGTCTTCATTGTAGAGAGACTCAAATATCAGGATCCTGAAATACCCAGAACAGAGAAAGCACATGAAAAGTACCGCAAAGCACGAAGTTTTTCCTAACCTATTCCCCATTTCTAGGGGATTTTTTTTTTTTTTTTTTTTTTGCATGATTTTAAATATTTGGTTCACAATTGTTTTCTTTGGAGACAGGTGTACCCGCACACCCTGATGCTTTGCTGAGGAAGGACAGCCTGCTGCTGCTGGCGGAGCAGTGACAAGCAAAACCAGGCACCAGCTTCAGGTCTCAAGCGACACCCCAGCACGAAGATCTCCTTGATGAAGCCTGCCCTTAACAGCCCTGCTGCTCCGTGTCAGCGGGGTGTGCAGTGTTTCATCCCTTCCTGGCCAGCAGCATTGCCATGTGCTGGGTTAACAGTTGCAGGACTGCGCTTTTGGGAGGATTATTCCCATTCTCAGAGAACACAATCCTCTAAAAAGACGGAGAGATCAGATAATCCTCATATGTAGGGCATTATTTGTGGCTGCCAATTTTACAGTAGCCTATTCAAGATGTTGATGAGGGCAGAGATGTGTTTCATAGCAATAAAATATTTTTACATCTTCTTTATCCCGATCTAATGGCTGGTTTCTAGCAGATGGAGCCAGACTGGAGCTAACCCTGGGCAGCCCTCCAAGGCAGAGAACATCAGGCTTACACCTCACGCTGTTCTGCAGGGCTCAGAGCTGAGCTTCACCGATGTGCACGGAGCTGCCACAAATTGGAGGTGTCTGACCCGCTGTGCAGAGCCCGGATTTCCAAATTGAACAAGCCTGTTGGCTCCTTGCCAGCTGGGCCCAAACCCAAAAGTGCCGATACGCAGCCAAGTTTCTGTAACAGGCACGTGGTGTGGCAGGAGGAGAGCCCGGGTGGGAGGAAGCACGATCCTTCACTTAGGAACATCTTCGTGCAGAACTACGTGCTGAAGTGCCAGCCAGTATTTTGCCCTGGATGAAGCACCCAGGCAAGGACAGCACCCACAGAGAGGGGCCAGCACCTCTCAGGGAGACCACAGCCTGTCCAAAAACACGCCAACTATCCTGAATCTCCTGATGGCTTTAGCACAGAGCTCATTATTTCACACATGGGCACATGAAGAACAGTGTTGGTGTGATTCAGCTCCACCACAAAGCTCCTCACCCAACCCCGAGCTTCCACCTACCTACCCCATGCTGCAGCAGAGCCCAGAAGCCCCCGAGGCTCTTTCCCCACTCTGATACCTGCACATTTCTGTGCCCCAAGAACAGCAAAGCAGCACCAGCTAAGGGTGGCAGACCACAGCCTGAGGCACGAACTCATGCTTCCAAAAATAAAACGTTCCCAGCCCTTCCTCAATTGCACAGAGCACACCTCAAAACTCCTCTGTGCAATGCAGTCTTCACAGAAAGAAGATAAAGGGGAATGAATGTGACCACAGGGAGAGAAATCCTGCCTTCAAAGCCCTGAAGTTCTTGCTTGTGTTTCAGGAGGCAGCATTGCCCCTCAGAAGCCTACAGAAAGTAGCTGTGCACAGCATGGCACTGCACCCTGAGACACCAGGGCTGGCTGCTGGGCTGCTGGCAGCCAGGCCATGAGCTCTGGAGATCCTGGACAGAGCCCAAATTGTCTGGGGACAGAGGAAGTAGCATCTTCATCTTCCCCATCCTCATCTACAGGCAACTGAGCTGCGCATAGCTCCCTGCCTTTGCTAGATCAGAAACAGAAAGGAAAGCCCTGCTTCCTGCAGGTGTGCTGCAGCTGGAGGCTCAGAGGGACGCTGGGGACATTCATTGCCTCCTTGCAGCCTGGCAGCATGATGTGGGGCTGGGGCCCGACAAGCCCCGCTCTGGGGTGTACGCATGTGGGAAAGCCCGGGGTGTTTGCAGTGGGTTTGCTGGGTGGGTGCCATCCCGTGGGGGGTGAGCAGCCTGGAGTCAGGGATGCTGCTTTTGATCCAGCAGGAGTTTATAAAAGCTACAGATCTTATAAAAGCTACAGATCTTTACATAATTTTCTCCTGTGATGCCAGCGAGAAATCCTGCTGCCAATGGGGAAATCAACAGCTGGGGCAATGTAAAGGAGGGGGCTTCTCTTCTGGCCCGTGCAGCTGGTCCTGGGGGAGCCCTGCAGTGCTCAGCCCTGGGCTCCATGCAGCTCACTCATTTGTGCAAAGACACACATTATGCATGTATTTTTATAGGTTATAGCACATTTAGACAGATACAGTAAGAAAATAAAGCCAATAAGCAAAATCCCCGAAAGGTCTCCAGGAAAGACAGCACTAGCCAAAAAAGCCAGCCAATGCATGCATAATCAGAAACTTTAAGAAACTTTTTTATTTTTTGGTTTCTCTGATGGGTTTCACACAGAGGTGGTGGGTGGCACGGAGCTCCCTTTGTCCGTGGCTGTGTGGATCCTGCAGACCGGGGCTGTGCACTCAGGCTTCCTCCTGAGGCCGGCTGCACAAAGTCCAACACTCCAGCTGACTGGCAGGGCTGTGGTGTGGTTGTGTCCGTACGGGCTGTGTCTGCCAAGCACAGGGGGAATTGACCACTGGAGCACCCTCATGCCAAGGCTGTCCACCCAGGGCCCCCCCATGTCCCCCAGACCCTTGGCATTCTGATGGTGACACAGGCACGGCATCCCTGGGGACAGTGCCAGCTCACGTGGGGCCACCAGGGAAGCACTGAGCCCTCTCCCCCGGCTCTTATCTGTCCTGTAGAGTGACCGCTGTCTGGGGCAGAGGACGGGGGTGCTCGGTGGTCTGGTGCCATCCATGTCTGGGGGTCCATCTGTAATGCACAGAGGAAGCAACCAGGAGCAGCCGCCTTCCCTGGTTCCTCCTCCTGCTCTTCTCTGCATGGCTCTGCTCATGGGCTGCTCTGCTGCTGGTGTGGCCTGGCACAGTCCCTTCAGTGCCTGTCACCACCCCACTGACACGGCCACTGCATCACCAGAGCTCAGGTAAGCAGGGAAAAAGGGTGAGGAACTGTGGGGAGCTGCCAGTGTCCCACAGGACTGTGATGGGGAACAGCTTGGCAATGTCCTACCAGTTCTGTAAAGCACTGACATCAGGACCCGGCCACCTTCTCACGTCTCAACCTCAACCCCGGATAGATGGGGACAAGAGGGAATAGCGCAGCAGTGGGAGGGATCCATGCTCCCAGGTTTTTTACACATCTTTATGAGTGCTTGTTTAACGAGGTGGCTCAGAAGAGAGGAATTATGTCCTCCTCCTGCCCAGGAGGGTGTGGAAAGCATCCTCCCATCACCAGGAACTCCTCTTACTGCTTTCCGTGGTTTCCCATGTTTAACATACTGGCATGAAGGTGACAGTACCACGCACCATGATAGCTGGCTGGGCCAAGACCCAGCTGCCAAGGCCCTGCTTATCATCTAATTTACCAAGGTAGAACATCTCCTTCCCATCCTACCCTGGACTATTGCACATCGAACCCTAACTATGCCACTAGCTACCACAGAATTCCTTGTCCTACAGCTGTACAGTCTCTATTCCTTTTTAGAAGCACAAAGAATAATTATTGCTCATATTTACAACCCTTTCTATCTGCTGTTTCATTCCTTCCAGTCCTCCTACCCACTGCTGCTACTGTGACCCCTTAGGGTCTGAGATGGTGACAGGGAGGCTCACACCAAACAAGGCCTTTGCACAGTGTCTGGTAAATCAGAGGAACTCCTTCCTGAAGGTTTCTGTAGATCCAAATTACTGAAATGAGTTCAAGCTGGACCTTGTGCCACTGATCCTGGCCATTTGAGCTGGGCAGCTCAGCCACTTCTTGCTCCTGGGACTCGAGGATCCTGTGCAGGAGGTGAATATTTTGGTGGGGTGAGCACAGCAAGTTGTGTCACACTGCGGAGCTGTGCACATGAATAAAATCACCTGCAGCAGCAGAGTTATTCCAGCTTGGTGAGGTGCTCTGGGGGACAGGTCCTATAAAAGAGGCCAGCCTGAGGCATGTCCCATGTCTGCAGCACTGAGACTACCCAGGCGTGGGGGTTTTACCCAGCCGGGCAGCTGAACTCCACCACGGCCGCTATCTCACTTCCCCTCCTCAAATCAAAAAAGGGAGAAAATACAATGGAAAGGGCTAAAGGGTTGAGATAAGAACAGGGAGATCACTCACCGGTTATCACCATGTGTAAATGACAACAGACTCAGCCCCCCCGCTACCAAAACTTTGCCATGTAAACCGAATACCCCAAGACACCATCCTGTGGCCAGAGCTGACCCTGGGCAGCGCAGGTCTATCGGTGCCTTGAGAAGCTGTTGGGTTTTGGTGTCCAGGATTTCCTCCAGCACCAGCACATGACCTCTGTCTGCTCCTGAAATCTGTTTTT
The DNA here is from genome assembly GCF_047663525.1 of Anas platyrhynchos. Taxonomy (NCBI): domain Eukaryota; kingdom Metazoa; phylum Chordata; class Aves; order Anseriformes; family Anatidae; genus Anas; species Anas platyrhynchos. The sequence continues at coordinate 207,009,471 of NC_092587.1, read as the reverse complement.
ATCTGTGATTCCCTCGGCTGCCTGCAGCACTTTGCTTGTCATTGTCAGGTTTTGTCCCAGACTTGCCCTGAAGTGCCTCTGAGCAGCAGGAGCCTGAGCTCAGGCATTGAGCTGCTGCAGCTTAACAAGCCGGAGATGTCAGACGGGCACGGCCGTGCCTCGGGGGTTGTGTCACCTTACAGACATGATGTAGCACAGCTCACAGCAAGCAAAGCTGAAGCTGAGCACAAGTTCCTGGTGTTTTCTGGGGGTTAGAGCAGGCTCTGCAACATTTTCTGCAGCTCAGATGATGCATAATGGTATGAGAAGGGCTCTGACCACTTTGCTCATGAGGAAGGGCCTTCAGCAGGGAGGAAAGAAGCTATTCCCAGACAGCATTTTGTGAATATATTTTCTGTTTAAGATTTTCTTGTTGGTGGCATAACACACTTGTACTGAAGCTGTAGAGCATGGGGATGGAGATGTCCAAATGCAGAAGCTGTATTACGAACAGAAAAATTGCAAAATTTAGACTAATCAGGAACATGCTCACTTTGGACTTGGCAAGGCAATTTTTTATCCTTACCTACATAGCCCCATGGAACTTAAATTTATGGTCCTTATCCTTTCCTGAGACTTCTGTTCTGTGTAAGATAACTTTTGCTTGCAATGGGACAAAGTTATTTATTGCCACTTCCTTCCTCCACAAACACCATCTGTTTGTGTCTGTGATAGACCATATCAGGAGCCCTTCAGGAGCGCAGATGTTTTCAGCAGTGGAAGCTGTTCTCTGCCCAGCACAGTGGAGTATGAGTCTGTGAATAGTATTGCAAGTGGTAACAGCCTGAGTTTCTCAAGGGTTGCACTGGGATTTTGAAATACAGAGGTCGTTTTTCTTTCTTGCAAAAGTCAGTGCAAATATTTCCACTTTTATTCAGTGAGGTAGGGCCGCATCTGAGCCAACCAGGGTCTGAACACAGGAATTCGGAGCAGGATTGTGATGCTTCTCTGTGCTTCACCGGAGCCCAGAAATTCTTGTTGCCAGTTGCAATAGCATATTTGATAAATATCTTTCTTTGCTTCAAGGCTTAGGAGCTCAAACCAATCTGCATGGAGCTCATGTCAGCGTTCAGGAACATCAGCTTTGGGGTTACATTTTCCCCCCTGACAGGTTTCCCAGAGTTGGTACTTCTCACCTCTGCTCCATCTGTTTCACTGTGACTCTTGGCAACACCTCCTCATCCTTTATGCAACCTGACAGGACTGAAGCCCAATGCTATTTCCTGGCCATTTGTCCATGACTCTGACTCTGTGCTGGGCATATTCTGGTTTAAATACAGGGAAATCAGTTGCAGTTCTTGTTTCCCTCATACCTTCCTCATCCGCTCACCATTTCTCATGGAGATGCCTCCGCTCTTGCTGATGGACGTAGGTGGCTTTGTGGCAAAACAGAGCCTCCTGCGGTACAAATCAGTTTTAACTGCTTGAGGGGTGACAGTGGCGGGACTGGTGTTTCTGTCCTTGTTGTCTCAGGAGGGAAAGTTGCCTGAAAGTCCTGGATACTTAAGTATCCTGGGCTGGCTACTTAAAACACTGCAAAGAGGCAAAGCAGCAAAAACTGGGAAGCAGCTTTATTTATTGATTGATTGATTGATTGATTGATTTACTCTACATTAGCTTCAGCCCCTTACTGTATTCCCACTGTGATGTGCACTGGTGATGACAGAGCACTTCCCTGGGGGCTTGTCCTTACCCTGGGCCACAGACCCAGGCTGGGACACCAGGGGGAGGTGAATGTGCACGATGCTCTACAGGGGGGGCAGGGAGCGATGGCAGCCAAGTCAGAGGTGCAGGGGAGTGGGGGGTGGCTAGAGGGGGATCCTCACTGGCAAGAGAAGCTGGGAGCTGGTGCATCATTAAGGTTGGACCTTAAAGACCATCTGGTCCAACCACTCCCCTACCTCCAATGTCACCCACCAAACCATGTCCCTAAGCACCACGTCCAACCTTTCCTTGAACACCTCCAGAGAGGGATGATGGAGCTGTAACCTCTTCAGGGTTTCGGAGCACAGCCTGCATTGTGTGATCTGCACACAAAATGTGTGCATTAGAGGTGATGTTTGGCCTTTGGTCAAAAGCAGGATTATTGCAGGAAGTCTGGATGAACTACCCCCTCGTTGCAGGGCAATGATGCAAAGGACTGCAACTGGTCCCACCACCATCCTGCTGGTCATGGGGTGGACATCCTCCTCATCTGCCTTTCCTAACTCCTGATCCTCGAATCTGTCTTGTGGTTGTCATTATGGAAGGAGAGGCTCAAGGTGTCCAGCACCTACGTTACCAAATCCGTGTGGTCCTGGCCTTTTGTGTGCTACTGATTGGGCTGTCTGTGGTGCACAAGCCTGGGGAGGACCTGGCTCAGCTGGTCTCTGTCCCCATGTACATCCTGGTGCCCCATCATCTGTTGACCAAACAGATAAAGAGGAGATTCCCAATTTTAATGAATATTTCCAATGACAGAACTGCCCATTGAACTTCACCCAGCTGTTGATCTTTCTTGATTTAAGTTGGTAGCCTTGGGGATGAGGAATGTGCTTCTCTTTTTTCCTAAGCAGCATGCTGCCTTAGTCCTTGGCTGGCTCTCAGTCGCTATCATAACACAGATAATAATTTATGATTGGAAATTGTAGAGCAAATATACTTTGTGCAATAAGTGCTAGTACTGTAGTAAAAGGCTATGCAGACCATCAGGTGGATGGCTTTATGGCTATAGCTAGAGTCCTTCAGGAGGTAACATTTAGCTGGAACTTGTTCCCTTCCTTGCAGTACATCCCAGTGCATCTTAGAACAGCACCAGAACAGACAGATGTTACAAAACACTTTTGCCTAATACTGTTTTTTCATTGTGTCTCCTTTTTTTACCCACACAGCACAAACAATACTTGTAAATCCAGCTCAAGATAACTGTAGGGAGGTGTACTGGGTATAGGTGGTAAGGTTTTGGTAGAGGGGAGGTGGAAGGGGCTGCAGGCACGGCCCCTGTGAGGGGAATGTCAGGGGTTTCTCTGTGCTGGACACAGGTGGGTCCAACAAGACACTAACAGCCCCATCCCGCACCAAAGCTGAGCCCATTGGAGGAGTTTGTCACACCTCTGTGAAAACGTACTTAAGAAAGGGCAGAAAATGTCAAAGACAGGTAGGTGAGAACAGAAAGGGTGAGGAACAGCAAGGAGAACACCCAGGTGAGAGAAACAGGAGATTCTCCATGGTAGTAGAACTGGCTGTGGCCTGTGGAGGAGCCACAGCAGAGCAAGTGTGCCCTGAGGGGACTGCAAGCTGTGAGTAAAACCATGTCAGAGCAGGTGCTTCCCCGAGGAACCACGGGCTGCAGGGAAGCCCATGGTGAAGCAGGTACACTGCAGAAAGGATCAGCCCACTCTGGAGCAGAGGAAAAGAGTGAAAAAGAAGGAATAGCAGGGAGAAACCACCTCGTACTGACCCTGACCTGCACCACTCGTTGCCTTGCTGAGGGGATTGAGTGCAAGCTGTGGTGATAACAAGGAGAAGAGAGAAGTCTGGCAAGGAGTGGGTGCCACACTGATGTTTTCAAGGACTCACCAGGTATAACTCTAGGATGTCTGTTTTTGAGGGGGAATGGACAGCTCATAGCATGACATTGTGTATGTCAAATTAGGGCTGTGTTTTGCCAAAAGGCCTCTGTTTTAATGAATCTATACTGAATTTTACTGTCCAGTTATCACTTTGTTGCTCAACGTTGCAAAGTTCTCCAATAATCCCTCGCCACTGTTATTCTGCATTTAGTGGTATCATAAAAAAAGCTCTGTAACATCTCCATTCACATCTTTTCCTGAATCTCTGATCACTATGTCCAACAGCACAAACCCCTGCTCAGTTCCCTGTTCGACTAAATGGACAACTTCCCACTAGCATGAAAGATTGCTGTTCATTCCTTCTTCTTGTCTGTGGCACCTGGGCTGGAGGGAGAGCTCCTGAGCAGAGCCTGGGGGAAGCAGAGACTCCTTGCTACCCTCACGGCAGCAGGAGATGAGCCACCACGTACAACACGACCCTGCTGGGTGTGGGGATTTCTTACCTCCTCGACTGTGACTGCAAATGGATTCAGGGATGCAACAGTTACAGGTGTACTAGTAAAACAGGACAGGCTTTGTTCTCGTGCCACATAAAGTCATTTGACACTCTGAACAGGGATCTCCTATTTTAATAGCCCAGATTTAGAGGTATGCCAGCTATGCAACAAAACGCATTTCTTGTTCTAAGACTTGGGGAAAATAAAGAAAGTAGATACACTAATTCAATAGAAATATGAGGTGGGGGGAGTGTTTGTGCTGTATTTGCAGCTCTGACCTATGAATCAGATCTATGGCAGCCTAGCACATCAATAAATAACTCAGGCAACAGAAATCATCTGTAGGTCGTTTGAGGAGAATCACAAGGAAAAAATACAGCTTAAAAAACAGATGATATGCAGCTGAGCGTATTAACAAAAATCCATGTGGTCCAAAACCTCAGACCACAACCCATCCCATGCTTAAACAGAGGTAGTTAAGAGGAACCAAAGAGCTAAAAGTCCGCTGCAGCAAAGAGCTGGCACACGAGCATGGTTCCCTTGAGTAGGGACAAAGCCTCCTCAGAAAACACAGAGGGCCCAAAGGACCATCATGATCTTCCCATCAGAGCAGGGGAGTAAGAGGAAACATGTAGGTCTTTGCTGCACATATACTCTGAAGCATGGGGAGTATTGGTAAGGACTTGAGTAAAGAGTCTGAGAGGCTGGGAGCAGGCATGGGGCTCCCATCTGCTCCGCACTGTGTCGAGGAATCACCCACTGCCCACCCCTTGTGAGAAACTAAGTTGTGTTTTTGCAGTAGAGAATTACTTTTCTGTATTCCAAGGTAGTTGTGTAGTCATAATAAGGAGAAATGCTAAGTAGATAAGTGGACAGTATAAGGCCTCATTGTTCCAAAATAAGGTAGAAGCTTGAGAAAAACTGGATGAGCAGTGTGAAAACAGTAAAACAAGATCACAGGTTCTCAAAACACGAGAAAGGAGAAATTAAAGGGTTGAAAAAAGAAAAATTGTACATGTATGGTATAGAGGAGCATCGAGAACCTGTAGTACTCAGCCAATGAGGAAACAGGGGAGGTGATCAGGTGTCGGGTAATAGGGAATAAAAGGTTATGATTTGTTTACTAAAATGCGCTCCTAATTGGCAGGACGCCTGCCATTGCAATCGTGAATAAAATAGCTTCACAAAAGATCCTGCCTGAAGAAAATTGAGATTTTTCGCACACTCTCTCCCAGCAGCAAGTGTCAGCACCTCAAACCTCGCTCCTCTTCCAGCTGCCTGGCAACACAAGCCGTTTCAGCCCCCTTTCCCCCCTTCTTTAGTTAAATCGTCCAGCAGCATCAATAGCTCTTTGGATAGGACCTGCAGGCCATCAGCTCATTTCCTTAGCACACAAAAAGAGAAGAAGAGCAGCCAATGGAGCTCAAACAAAAATGCTATTTACATCCAGTTTGCTATCAGCACCATGACGTCAAAGCTGAATGCTTTGAAAAATTTCCAGCTCTGCATAGGCTGACCTCTGGATTTAGCACTCTGCTCAGTTTGCCAAGTAGGCTTCACTGCTTGCTGTAGACAGCTATTAGCTGAATTGCTGCTGCTTTCAGGACATACGTACGAGCATCTCGCTCTTCTCAAGTCGTGATCTTGGAAACATTCAGAAAAGACAGGAGCCCTTTGAAGTGTGTCATATTCTTGCTGTACAGTTAATTCCTGTGACCCATCAGGGGCTTCAGTTTTCATGTACAGATGCATGGAAATCTATACAAGTTTCTGTGAACAGGTTGTACATGGTCCACAATGCTGTTTCCTGAGCTGTGTGGTTGCTGAAAGGACAGTTTTCACTAACCTTTTCTTACAACACAATGCTGTCTGTCTTTTACCTCTCTGCTTTGGGATCCAAAGCCTGAGCCTTGACAGTGTTATCCATGATGAAATGGTTGAGGCAGACCCAAGTCCAGCTTGTGCAGATCAGCACAGTGCAGATGAGTCACCTGGGCCCCATGCTGCATCATCCAAGGATGTGTCAGCGTTCACACTCTGCTGAAACCAGAGTGAAGCAAGTAACAACGGATACCTTAAGAACCTTATCCATGCCTCAGGAGGCTGTGTGTGTCCATATGTCGTGGTTTTACCCTGCTGGGCAGCTGAACTCCACCACAGCTGCTCTCTCACTCCCCCTTCTCAAATCAAAAAAGGGAGAAAATACAATGGAAAGAGCTAAAGGGTTGAGATAAGAACAGTGAGATCACTCAACAGTTATCGTCAGAGGAAAAACAGACTCAGCGTAGGAAGATTAATATTAGCTATTACTAACAAGCTAGAGCAGTAAGAAACTAAAAGCAAATCAAACACACCTTCCCCCCTTCCACCTCTTCCACCTCCTCCCCCTGAGCAGTGCAGGGGAACGGGCAATGGGGGCTGCGGTCAGTCCCTGACGCTTCATCCCCGCCGCCCCTCACGGTCCCTCTGTGCCCCTGCTCCCCGTGGGGTCCCTCCCATGGATGCCGTCCTTCCCCAACTGATCCTTCAGGGGCTTCAAGAACTGCTCCCACACGGCTCCGTCCCACGGGGTCCATCCCCCAATCCCAAACTGCTCCAGCACGGGGCCCCCACGGGTGCTGGCAGCTCCCCCCAGACCCCATCCACCTGCTCCACCGGGGGCTCCTCCACCCATGGGGGGGCAGCAGCGTGGAGATCTGCTCCATGTGGGACCCATGGGTGCAGGGGGACAGCCTGCTCCACCAGGGGCCTCTCCACAGGCCGCAGGGGAACTTGTGCTCTGGTTCATGGAACACCTCCTGCCCTCCTGCTGCACTCCCTTTGGGGGCTGCAGGGCTGCTTCTCTCTCATTTCTCACTCCCCTTTCCCAGTTGCTGTAGCACAGCAGGGTTGTGGTTTTTTTTTTTGTTTGTTTTTGTTTTTTGTTTTTGTTTTTGTTTTTGTTTTTGTTTGTTTTCTGATTTTTGTTTTGTTTTATTTTTCCTCCTTTCTTCAATCTGCTCTCTCAGAGGCCCAGCCTATGTCACGCATGGCTTGGCTCTGGCCAGCTGTGGGTCCCTTAGGAGCCAGGTGGAGCTGTCTCTGATCTGACATGGGCAGTTTCTGGGCTCTTCTCACAGAGGACATCCCTGCAGGCCCCCTGCTACCAACCCCTTGTCATGTAAACCCAATACACTACAGCACTGGGAGGGATACTGGAGCCTGTTCAGGAAAGAAGTATCTGGAGGAACTTTTTGAGAGCCCTAAATCATTCTGGGGTTCTGACCAGTATGAAGCCCTGGCTGAAGTTGGACTGACACCACATGACACCTGAAATTTAAAATTTCTTCTGCAAAAAAAATTCAGTGAGCACCCAGTCACAGATCTGTTTTGTTTTGACATCATACACAATAGGGCTGGCCATCAGGATGTGCAGATCAGGGACAACATGACAACCAAACCTGTGTATTACCCACAAGAAAGCAATGGGGTTGTATAAGACCAGGATGGCGTTGATGTGGGAGATGCAGGTCCCAAATGCCTGGCTAGAGCCAGCAGTCTGATAAGGCAGATACTGAGGGTGATGTCCTTGGTGTTGAACCAGAAGAAGCTCTGCATTTTGAGCACAGTGGTCAGGAACAACACTAAGTTTATGAAGGCTAATATGGAGAGGAAATAAAACATGGGCTTGTGGAAATACAGCTCCATCTTTATCAAGGAGGGATATGGTGAACAGTGTGCTGATTGGGACGGAAATTCAAGGGTACATACCTTCCAGCCCAGGGATGCCAGTCAAGGCAAACATGGATGGAGTAGTGCTGTTGAAAGTGGGGAGGTTGATATCAAGAAGTATCATTTGAAAACTATACCTAAGTGTCTTTCTTTTCAAAAAATAATAGAAAGCTTAATTAGACATTGCAAAACATACACAGATTGTGCCACTTTCACTGCAACTCCCCTCTAATGTGTAAAGTTGACTTATTACTCTGCTTGCTAGTACATCATGGCAAGTCAGTCTGTGTAGCTTATCAAAAAGAGAGTGAAGGGATACCAAGTAAAAAAGATGATGACCAGTGTTCAGCACCACAAAGCTGGTGCAGTTCAGATAAGCTCATCCTGTGGCATTCCTGATTCTCCAGGGTTGCTCTGGGGGTCTCTGCAAGCTGTGCAAGAGGCACAGTCACAGCCGGAGAATGGATTCCAGACAAGGAGGACTTGCAGCCAGAAAGCCAACTGTATCCTGGGCTGCATCAAAAGAAGTTGAAGGAGGTGATTCTCCCTCTCTACAGTCATGAGACTCCACCTGCAGTACTGTGTTCAGCTCTGGGGCCCAGCACTAGAAGGACATGGAAGAACAAGTCCAGAGAAGGCCACGAGGATGCATAGAGGGCCAGAGCACCTCTCCTGTGAAGACAGGCTGAGAGAGTTGGGGTTGCTCTTCCCAGAAAGAAGGCTCTGAAGAGACCTTACAGTGGCCTTGCAGTACCTAAAGGGTACTGCAAGGTACCCAGCCAAGCTGCCGAGGGACTCTTTGTCAGGGAATGTAGAGATAGGACAAGGGGGAATGACTTTAAGCTAAAAGAGGGTAGATTTATATTAGAAATTAGGGATAAGTTCCCTCTGAGGGTGGTGAGGCCCTGGCCCAGGCTGTCCCCAGAAGCTGGGGGTGCCCCAGCCCTGGCAGTGCCCAAGGCCAGGGGGAGGCTGGGTGGCCTTGTAAGGTCCAACCCAACCCAAACCATTTAATGATTCTGTGATTCCATGATTCATGAATGCTTCAGGATCCTTTGATGATAGGTGGTGTCAAAATAGAGCTCTAAGAATCCATGCTGCCATCTTGTGCCCCCAAAGGAATGCAGTGATGCTAGATTCAATCCCAGATAGTTTTACAGCACCAAGATACACATGAAGGACACATGCACCGCTGTGTGTACTAGAAGAATTAGTCCTCACAGTGTGGTATTTGCCCACGCAAAGTTAAAAAAGTTCCCTCTTTGTAGAACACTCTCTCAAAAAGCTGTTCTGCATTGTTTAACAGCAAGACAGAGATAACCCAAGCAGTAGGAAAGAGGAGTGCATTTGTTTACAAACCATTGCTATTCCTGTCTATTCCCAGGCAGCAGCTTCTTTGTGATGACTGCATTCTCTTAAGACCCAGCAGTGGGTGATTAAAGTGATCAGTTCCCTTAAGATGCATAAATATTTGCATACAAGTCCTTTTGGAAGGCTGAAGACTTGCTTAGTCGGGTGAAGCAAAAGCAGTATTTGAGGGTGATGTACGTAGAGACAGGGTCATGTCCAGGGTATCCAGTTGAGCTGGGAGGAATTTTTTTTCATTTAACCTGGGACTATACCAGTATTTTTAAGCATAGTGCCAAGCTCTGAGACAAGTTCAAATCTTAGCCAAATTGAGGTGAATATAAACGAATCTAACCTAAAAGCTACCTTGCAGATATGCCAATACATATAAGTGGACTTTGTCTCTTACTGGGTTAATGATCTACTTCATTACTTCCAGATATCCTACTTTAAGTGAATATTGTGTTGGAAAACTGTCAGTTATATATCTGCAACCTCAATTTACCTTCTTGCATGGGTTCATTACAATAGTGCTAATTATTTGGCTGCAAACTGTTCATTGGTTAAGCCAACTTCAAACAAACTGTAGACACATAGGTGTAACATCTGGTGATCCAGTCATCTGTGAAGATCTGCAATTATCTGATCATATCTCTAGTCCTGTCTTTTTCACCTGTGCAAACCCGAAGAGGATGTCAAACACCACCAGGAAGGTAATAATTTGTTCTCCTCCCTTATGGAAAGGACAAAAGTCATGAGCTCTGGGGAGGTACTGGCTTGACACTAGAAAAAAAGTTCTGAAACAGATGGTTTGGGGAAGGTGAAGAGTTTCTGCAGTGGAAGATAAGGTTTTATGTTTTTCTATCAGAGATGACTTTTGGTCTTATAGTGGGGACACGATATGGACTGGATGATTCCTCTAGGTCTCTTAAAACCCCAGGTTCAAGAGGTCTTTGATTCGTAACAGGCTGTAAGCTGATCAGGAAAGCTGGGTGGCTGTTAATACAAAAGGAGTTGCCTATAAGTTTTACGTAGACTCAGACTGCATGGCTGACAGACAAGCTGTGTCTGACAACCATGCAGAAATGTTAAGTCCAATAAATCTGGTAAATTTAATGATCATTGCTTAGCAGCAGAGGAGCAGAGCTGACAAAAATGAGTGAGGATAGAGTTAAAACCTCAACTTCAGGTACCAGGATCTATTCTCTCTTTACAAGGTCAGGAAAGCTCTGACAGTATGCTAACAGTCAAACATTGCAACTCCTGCTGTGATTTGTTCAATACTGAACATCTCATTCTCTAAGGGCATTTTAATGTTTGACTGTTTAAAAACAAATACAGTAAGTTTGCAAGAAGTCTTACAGAGTACAGCAAACCAGGTAAGGCTGACAGGTAATGTTCCCCATTTATAGAAAATGTGCTGGACTATGAAATGAACAAAACTTGTCACTTAAAAATTACTGAACTACCTAATTGCATGAAATAAGACCCTATCAGCTTTTCAGTTCAATAAGGCACAAGGCAAATGCTCAGAAGTGTGCCAACAGACCAGAAAGTGTTGTTCCACTTGAGCAGCAACAAGTCTCAAAATTGCTGCTCCCATTACCACTGCTGCATGTACAACTCAGAAATAGCCAAAAGGACAGCAATATCTCCCTAATGTGTCATTTCCATACTGGCTGCAACTGCAGTCATTCTTGGCAGCTGGCGGTAGTGAAAGAGTCTGTGCAAGGCTGAGTTGGAGCTGAGGAGATGAAGGAACAGCTACTCCAGGTGTGGTGCTCTGAGCAGGGCTGGAACATGGCACTAGAGCCCTGTCCCAATGTCCCTGGTCAGGGTTTTGAGGCACTCCGTGAGGCACCGTGGCTGCCAGCTTGTCAAGAGGAGGAAGCGTGAAATGTAGAGGTCAGTTGTAAGACAGATGACACCAAAGCGCTGTCAGGACGGTTTCTTTGCATGGCACAGATGGGGCTGGTCAGACGGAGCTAAAGGTAAGGCATTGCTTCCTTGGTACTTTGAGTGCTTATGTGTAATCAAGAAATCAAATCACGTGAAGAGAACAGGACTGCAAACGCACCTGAAAAAGGTAAACTAAAGCACCAACTCCTGGGAAAAACTGAGTCTGATGCTTGCTTAATGGCATATTTAATGATCTGGAGAGCTTTATTATACAAGTAACACTGCCCAGAACAACACACAGGATTTTCAGATTAATTACCTTTGAGTGAAAAGAGGGAATAAGTATGTGCTTTTTCCAAGCAGAGCTCGTGCCAGCTGTGGCTCTGCCCCCTGAATTCATGGCCTAGGTAGCTGACTACATGGCAAGCAGAGTCTTCTCTGCAATAAACTATTATGAATAATATTATCATGGCAGCATTCTCACAATATTGGCTTCACAGTATTTGGTCTTACATTGCAAATAGCAGTGACTGGAAACAGACGGATGCTGGTTGGTTTGTGTCATGTGGAGGGCTCAAAGCAGTTTGGCAGAGAGATGAAACTATTTAGGGATTAGGGAAGTCAAATGTCTGAAAAGCCAAGGAGATGAAGTCTGAATCTATGGTATGTTGGGGAAAACAGAAGGTACAAGTGCCTGAGGAACTTGCATCTGATTCCATTCAGGTGCAGTCACTTGCATCTGATCCCCATCTGGCTGATTTAACCCTTCTGTGCCTCTGTCTCCCCTGACAAACAGAGAAGTTTCACAGCACGTCTTTCCTTTAGCAAGGGCTTGAAGAGGAAAGCATTACATGTGAAGGTTGATGCTGGTTGATGCTAGCACTGCAGCCTCAGGCTACTTTGCAACAGATTGCCTTCATGGTGCTGGCTTTCCTTCCTAATTGAGGAGACAGGGACCCTGTGGAAGGGAAGCCCATTCTTCACAGGACTACAGCAAGGCTGCTCGGAGTTCTGGCTCCAGCAAGGACAGCCCCAAAGCTGACAGTGCTGGTCTGAGCAAAAGTGCTCTGGGGAACAAACACTGGTAGTGCAAATGCACATCTGCTGCAGTTTCCCAAGGTGGGAATCATATGGGGCACAACAACCCAGAAGGAGATGTGGTTTACAACCTGCAAAAGTGTATGGGTGACAAGTCCCGCTGAGCTGCATCTTCAGAGTATTCTAGATTTTCCCTGTCTTAGATTCTTGTACCAAAGGCAACTGAAAGGATTTGACATCTAGCTCATAACTCCCAAACTATGGACAGGAGGGGAGGGGACAACAGCCAAAGACCAGCACAGGATGGCAGGAGGGGTCAGGTAACTGCCAAATGTTGGGACTAAGACCATGTGTGTTTGCATTTTGCAGATGACGGGGCTGAGGGTACCTGGATAAGAGCCAGGAGGATATGATCACCAGCCTGTGTGCCCAAGAAGACAGGCAGGCGTGTTCTGCCTGTGGCTGGAGTTCACAGGGGAGCTTTGCTCCAGGTCTTGCTTCTCTCCTCTGTGCCAGATGTTCCTGTGGCTTCCCTTCCAGCTGTGCAGCTGTGCACCATGTCCTACTCAAACCACTCCAGTCCCTTACCCTTCATCCTAACAGGCATCCCCGGGCTGGAGGCTGCTCAGTTCTGGATCGCCTTCCCATTCTGCACCATGTACATCTTGGCAGTGCTGGGGAACTTCACAGTCCTCATGGTGATTAGGGCAGACTCCAGCCTCCATCAGCCCTTGTTTTACTTTTTCTCCATGCTGGCTGCCATTGACCTGGTGCTCGTCACTTCCACCATGCCCAAGCTCCTGAGCATCTTCTGGTTCCAAACCCACGAGATCATCTTTGAGGGCTGTGTGGTTCAGATGTTCTTCATCCACGGCTTCTCTGCGGTGGAGTCAGGGATCCTGCTTGCCATGGCCTTCGACCGTTACTTGGCCATCTGCAGGCCCCTGCACTACTCTGCCATCCTGACCGGCCGCACCATTGCCAAGCTGTGCCTGGCCGCTGCCGTGCGTGGCATTGGGCTCATGACCCCTCTGACGTGCATGGTGAGCAGCCTGTCCTACTGTGGCACTCGTGTCATTCCCCACTCCTACTGCGAGCACATGTCAGTGGTGAAGCTGGCCTGCGGGGACACCCGGCCCAACAGCATCTATGGGATGACATCTGCCATCTTCATAGTGGGCTTGGACATCACCCTCATTGCCGTCTCCTATGCGCTGATCCTGAGGGCGGTTTTAGGCCTCTCCTCCAGAGAGGCTCGCCTGAAGTCCTTCTTCACCTGTGGTTCCCACATTGGAGTCATTCTGCTCTTCTACGTGCCTGGGTTCTTCTCCTTCTGTGTTCAGCGCTGGGGCCAGAGCATCCCTGTACACCTCCACATCCTGATGGCTGACCTCTACCTGCTGGTGCCTCCCATGCTCAACCCACTCATCTATGGGATGAGGACCAAGGCGATCCGGGAGCGGGTGCTGAGCCTGCTCCAGCAGAAGGAGATCCAGCCTGTGTCCTGACCCAAGCCCACTGCTAACACCACGTGGGGAGGAATGGGGATCACACCAGAGGACAATGGCAGCGCTGGGGGAGTGGAGGGGGGAGGCAAATAAAATCTTAAAAAGTGGTCTACTAGAAAAGCAGGGTGATCTCTTCATTGTCTCGGCCAAACCCTAAAAGCCAGAGGCACCATGAAAAGTTTCACTGGTGAAACCGATTATCTTTAGGAAGTCAATTCTACATTCCTGTTCAGAACAGAAAGACAAATGGTTTATAAATGTATCCGAACCATTGGTCCTCCCCTGTGTCACCTCGTGACTTCCCTCTTAATGACAGTTCTTGATAAAAGAGTGTGACCACTTCGAAAATGAAAGGCTGTTAATGGGTTCATCTTTCCACGTGTACCTTTTCCACCTGATCTGTAATTCTCCATTTATTGATGCTAGTCTTTAGCAATTGCCTGATCCTGGTGCCTGGCTATGTAGGGTGTGTGTGTTCACAGGTGTTGTGTGCATATGCACATTTACACACACACTCATCCAGATATTGGCCCTAAGCAGATTTTCTTTTCCTCCCAATCCTGTCTTGAACATTGTTATAAATGGCTCAGGATTCAAATTAGGATTAAATAAAAAAAATAGGATTTATTAGAAGAATATAAAGGAATAGAGGTAAGCAAACAGCGCTGGGTGCACCGGGAGTCTCCGCTCCACCAGGACGCACACCAGTTACATCAAGCAGCTGATTTTTATGCACCTAGACTAATACATATTCATTACTACTTCTAAAAAAGTAGATTATTATAATTAGCTTCCGGGGTCCAGTTCCTCCTACTGGAGCATGCGCATCAGTCTCCTCTGGGGGTCTCTAGGGGTCTTTCATGCTGAAGGCTCGTAGTCTTCCTCTCCCCTTTGTACTCACTCGGCACAATTCCAAGTTTATGGAACACTCTCTGTACACTCTCCACAGGTCTTGTCTCCCAACCGTCCTTCAGCTTCTTTTTCCTTCCTCTTAATCTCTTGGCCCCCCTGGCCAGATACCAAGGATCCTCATAGTATCCCATAACAGTCACTAGTTGTTATCAGTTGTTCTGAAACTCCCAGACATCAAACACAAACGGCTTTCTTATTTGATGCTTCACGAGTAATTAAAACATTCTTCCCCAGCCATTCACAGACACGTCTATAGCAGTGTTAAGTTAATCTCGAAGAAGACAGGAAAAAAGGCTGTAACTGTTAGAACTAGAAGTCAGGAATAACAAAAGCAAACAGGTTCATAAATTTAAGGAGTGTTTTCTGAAGACGTGATAAATTGACTGGAATGAGGGGGAGACTGGGACACACTGCATCTGTGGTTCAAGAACTAAATTGCCAGTGCAGGGCCCAGGCAGACAGGATTCAAACAGAATTGTTCTTTATGGACACGAATTTATGGACACGAATTGGAATTGTTAAAACATTCCTCACAAACATTTATCGAAGCATTTGCAGCAGTAACAAAAACTCAGCTCACTAAAGAACAGGACTTATAAGTCACACTGAAACCTTGTGGTGTTACATAAGGTTTTATTCCTTTCTTACCAGAGACTCCAAAACAGTATCAGTTCTGAAATGTTCTACATTTTTTTACCAATATTTTAATGGGACTCCCTATTTTTTGATGTTCTGTCTCTTTCTAAAACATTTAAGTATCTGTAATACCGTTACAGGGATTTTGGAAAGTGCCATTTTTCCATAAGTCTTTGCCCCTGAATTCCTGTGAGATCCTATACCCATGCATATGACACTTTAGCAAACTAGCTCTCCCCTTTGGAGATCTTGTAATTCTGCTCATCCTGTGCTGCCATGAGGATAATTCATCACTTCCTCACCCCTCAGGTGCTGCGCTGCCTTAGAAAGAGCAGGAATTGTTTGCAATGGGATGTGCAGAGCAGCTGCAGAGTTCAGCTGAACAAGTCTCCTTCACTTAGTGCAGATTCCCTGAGGTGAAGGGCCACAAACACAAGAAAGCATCAGGGCTGCTGCAGGAGGGTGACCTCCTGGCACTGAGGGTGAGAAGCAGGAGTGTGGATTAAATTAAGGAAGGGGAGGGGAGGGTCAGAGAAGGAGGCTTGAGGGTCAGAGAAGGGGAGGGCCAGAGAAGGGTTAGTAACTGAGACTCCGAGGAAGTCTGCACATACCCTGCCCAAACTAGAGGGGAAAACAAAGCATTGCAGAGAGCTGTGGTAACCACCAAACTCAAGCTGGTGGCTGTGGTCGTGGTTCTTCTCAGTGTCTCCTGACCCACTGTAGCCTGCTGCCCTCTGGACTGGCTACAGTCACAGGTCATATCACACACCCCCAACAGGACAATCAGCAGATACCAACAACTCAAACACACCACTGATCCTCCTGCATAACTCGGAGACCAGGCTTTTCTAATCCAACTTCTTGCAGCCCTGGGCCGAGGCACAATGTGCACTGTCCAGCCTGCCAGGCTGGGGTTATTTTCCAGTTAAAGGGTCTGCCCCCACTGATGTCTCCTGGTGCTGCACAGGTAGGGTGCTCCCAGCAGCATCCTGCTGTGGGTATCACCCGACTTTCCCCTTCCCTGAGGGCACCAACCAGGCTTCTTGCAGCTCTTCCCATCCCCTCCAGTGAGGGACCCTGCTGAGCCCTTTCGCTGTGCCTGCTTTGCTTGGGGGGTTTCAGTGGCAACACCTGACTTTGAAGATGAAGTAAATTTAGACAAAATTAGTCTCAGGAGGGCGCCTGCAGCCCAGAAAACCAACCACATCCCGGGCTGCACCAGCAGCAGCGTGGCAGCAGGGTGAGAGGGGGGATTGTGCCCCTCTGCTCTGCTCTCCTGGGACCCCACCTGGAGCCTGCATTCAGCTCTGGGACCCCAGCACGAGAATGGCATGGATGTATTAGGACAAGTTCTAAAGGAGGCCACGAGGATGCTTAGTGGGCTGGAGCCCCTCTCCTACACAGGCTGAGGGATTTGGGGTGGTTCAGCCTGGAGAAGACCTTGTAACAAACTTCTAATACCTAAAGGGAGCTACAGGAAAGCTGGGGGGGACTCTGTCAAGGGGTAAAGGTTTTAAACTAAAAGAGGGTGGTTTTAGATTAGATATAAGGAAGAAACTCCACTATGAGAGTGGTGAGGCACTGGCAGAGGTTGCCCAGTGGGTGTGGATGCCCCATCCCTGGAAGTGCTCAAGGCCAGGTTGGATGGAGCTCTGAGCAACCCGGTCTGGTGGGAGGTGTCCCTGCCCAGGGGGTTGGAATGAGGTGATCTTTAAGGCCCCTTCCAACCCAAACCATTCTGTGATTCTGTGATTCTGTGATCTCCATCCCACACCTCAAGCACAGACACACATCCTGCTGGGACCGTGCTCTTTGTGGAGATGAGATAGGACAGAGGGGGTGAGGACAGAGTGCTCTCAGGGCAGTGAATGCATCTGCAGAACAAAAGCCCCACTTCGGGAGACCCTCCCCTTTCTGGTAAAAAACATAGGAATGATATTCCCCACACATCGCAAATTGCCATGTCTTCATTTCCTGCCCCATCTCACTTTCCTCATGCAGAACAGATCCTGTTCTGTTCCCCCCTATCAGATTTGGGGGATGGGAAGAGAGGACCAAACAGCAGGGAATTTCGGTGGGACAGAGCAAGGATGGGAGCTCTCTGCAACTGTTCCACCCTTCCTCTCGGTGCTGTGCTTACACGGCCCTACCACAGCCCAGTCACCATGGTAAAATAAGTGTACCTGTTTGCCCTAAACCAGCTGGGAAAATATATGGCTGACAGGAAAATACAGGACAGCTCCACTTCAGAATGGTTTTCTAATTGTACTCCACTTCTGGTCACGCGTAGGTTCTTATCTGCACTCCCCCCAGAGTGTTTTTTTGGAAAATAAGCTAAAAATTTAATAAAGAATTATTCCCTAATAAGCCGGCATCCCATTAATGATCCTCATAGACAGGCTGGCCCTATGTCTGCTGGACGTTTGCCATCAGGTCGTTATCTATGATCAGTAAGCATCATTCCCCACCTACAGCCTGCATGCTGCAGCCAGGGCTCAGGACCTCTGTCAGATCCCACCTCCCTGCACAGATCCTCGCACAAACTCTTTTTGGGGATTCAGCAGATGTAGAAGTTGCTGTTGTGGTTCTGGGCAGAGAGAAGAATGGAAACCTGGAGTTCACAAATCACCTTGCTCTGTGGCAAACCAAAGGTATTTTTCTCCACTTGTGGACTCCTCAGTTACTTTCTGTGCGTTGGTCCCATGGGCCCTGGCAGGCTCTGGAGACTGCCATGACCCCACAACTCCAAGAGTATGACACAAAAAGAGGGAGCTAATGCTTGAAGCTGAAGCAGCCTTGAAAATTTCCATCTTCTCACAGGACAGACAGCCCAGCCTCCATCTGGTGTCCCTTAGGTGACTTCCAAAGGACAGAACAATACTCCAGCCTTTCTGCACTTTGCAGTACACGGAGCTGTAGCGCTGCCACCTTCCAGGGGGCAGTCCTACCGGAGCTTATCCGTCTCATCAGACCCAGATCAAAAACCTTTGCTTAGGCTGCAAATTCTTCTGTGCTCCAAGCCAAGGAGCCCCAGTGCTCAGGGGTCTTCAGTACTGCTGAAGTACTGATAATAACACTGAAACACACTGATAATTATATTGAAACAGGCACTGGCTGTGGGAAAGTCCTTCTGGAAGCTAAATTATTCTTCCCTTGGATATATGCAGCTGGGGACCCAGCTCCGGATTCAAACACACGTAAGTGCCTAGAGGTAGGTGTCCAGATGCACTTGCTTGCATGAATGCTTACTGCCCGATCACTGACTACAGCCCCTGTGGTCAGCAGATCCCGTAGAGAATTTCCACTCACCCTAGGGCAGGGCCCTACATTCAGGGAGTGAGTTACTCCGTAGGACCCATGCTGTAGCTCTTCTCCAACTGCTACAGGGGCTCAGACCCTCAGGGTGCCATTCCACTGCCCCTTACTTGGGTGTCTACAGCCACTCGAGATGCCCCTAGGTACCCAAGCATCCACATGGCAGAGGCAGACCATCACCCCGGGCTCACAGGAGACCCTCACCCTGCTGGGTGTGAAGGGAATAGAGGCTGAGTAGGCACTGGGGGTCTCAGATGGCTCTCGGCACCTGTCTTTAGGTACCTGAACCATCACCTGAGTCTGCGATGTGGGGGTGTTAAACTGGGGCTTGCACCACCCCAGAGTCCACAGCTATGTTTGCAAGAGTGGAGATCTCTGTTTTGCAAGAGAAGGTGGTCTGAAAGGTTGGGCTGTGTCTCTGACAGTCTGTGGGTCTACAGGTCAGAGAAAGCAGCCGCTGGTCAGCTGCCCTGTTCTCTGTGCAAATCGGGAGTCACAACTGGCTCCTGCAGCTGCTGGTTACTCAAACACAAGAGCTCGGTGCAGTGCAATAAAGTACAGTAATTAAAAAGGGATTTAGACCCTACTTCAGCCTCCAAAATATCCTGATTCACAAACATTCAGGCCAACACTTCTGTCCTGAAGAACCTTTTCAGCCAGCAGTGCCAGCAGCAACACCTGGGGTTAAGCTATTGTTTCACTCCCTATTTTGAAAATTTAAGTGCTGTATTCCCTTAGTTGTCTTCCAGTATCTTCCTTTTTTCTATTCTGAATTTGTCTAGCTTCTGCTTCTCACAGCTTCCATGCAGACTGTGTCTAACATTAAATTAATGATCCTACCCACAGTTCTCAGACTCTTCTCGTCTCCAGAATTTTTCTCTGGAGGGTTTGTATTACCTTCAAGCTTCTCCTGCCAGAATAAAAAATAGTTTTGCAGGCTTCATTCGTGGGTGAACGAAAAAATGAAGACAAAGCAGCAAAAGGGCCACAAAGATGATCAAGGGGCTGGAGCACCTCTCCTACGAAGACAGGCTGAGAGAGCTGAGGCTGTTCAGCTTACAGAAGAAAAGGCTCCGGGGTGATCTAACTGAAGCTTTTAAATACTTAAAGAGGTCTAATAGGATGGAGAAGGACTCTGTATTCAGGTAGATAATGATAGGACAAGGGGGAATGCTTTTAAACTGAAAGAGGGCAGATTTAGATTAGAGTTTAGAAATAAATTTTTCACTCAGAGGGTGGTGAGGGGCTGGCACAGGTTGCCCAGAGAAGCTGTGGATGCCCCATCCCTGGAGGTGTTCAAGGCCAGGCTGGATGGGGCCCTGGGCAACCTGATGTGGTGGGTGACATCCCTGCCATAGGCATCCCTGCCATCCCTGCCTATGGCAGGGGGGGTGGAACTGCATGATCTTTGAGGTCCCTTCCATCCCAGCCCATTCTGTGATTCTATGTTTCTGTTTCTATGATTCTGTGATTCTGCTATGCTATGATTCCATGTTTTTATGTTTCTATGATTCTATTATTCTATGATTCTGTGATTCTGTGATTCTATTATGCTATGATTCTGTGATTCTATGATTCTATGAAAAGACATTTTCATGGTCTTTCTTAATGTTCCAGAGCACTTCTTCAGACTATTTTTTGCCTTAAAAATTTGGAGCAACATTCTGTGTTGAGCCCATAGCAGGAAAGCTGACTGCTCAGGCGAAAGCACTGCCTGAGGGAAGTAACAGCTTATTTCCAGATTTCAACTGAGTGGTGGTGAGCAGCCACCAAAGAAACAAGTCTTTCACAAACAATGGACTGTAAAAGATTCCTTTTCAGCCCTGGTCATAAAATTTGAAACATGAACTTGTCTGAAGTAACCTGCAAGTCACAGCAGCCCCATTTAGCCAGCATTTCTGCCCCGTTCCCCCCACCCGGGGGGATGCTGTGGAGGTCGCATCTCACATGTTGTAAAATTGGGTTCCTGATTTGGCACATGCATTGATGCATTGTACTCAGCTTCTCAACCTTAGTTCTGGACATCTCAGTGATCCTAAAAAGGTGTCTTTTTCATTTTTTTAAGCACAAAAGCAAGATTCTCCTGCATGGCTTCTGATCCCTTCAACTACCCCAACGGCAGCTCCTCCTCTTTCATCCTTGTGGGTGTCCCCACCCTGGAAGCTTTTCCCATCTGCCTGGGCATCCTTTTCTGCTCAGCATATGTCATCGCTTTGGTAGGAAATGGTGTAGTTTTGCTTGTCATTGGGCTGGACAAGTCCCTGCGTGACCCCATTCATTGCTTCTTGGGCATGCTGGCAGTCATCGATGTGGTGATGGTGACATCCATCATCCCAAAGATGCTGAGCATATTCTGGCTGAATTCTACTGAGATTGGTTACGTGGCCTGTTTTGTCCAGATGTTCCTTGTTCACTCCGCAACATCAGAGGAGTCTGGAGTGCTCCTGGCCATGGCTTTTGACCGCTACATTGCAATTTGTCACCCTCTCAGGTACCAAAGGATCTTGAATCACCAAACAATTGCCCAAATAGGCCTGGCTATCATGGTGAGAGCTCTCCTTTTCATAGTGCCATTGGCAGGGATGGTGACAAAGCTCCCCTATTGCCGTTCCCTTGTGGTTCCCCATTCGTATTGTGAGCACATGGCCGTGGTGAAGCTTGCATGTGCAGACCCCAGACCTATTAGATTTTACTGTGTGTCTATGTCCTCTCTTATAGTAGGGATGGACATGGCATTCATTGCTGTGTCTTATGGGATGATCCTTAAAGTTGTCCTGGGGAAGAAATCATGCTGGAAGGCCTTCCGCACCTGCGGATGTCATATCTGTGTGATGATGCTGTATTACATCCCTGGGATCGTCTCCATATACGCACAGCAGTTTGGCAGCAGTATATCTGTGCGAGCACAAGTTCTGCTAGCCGATCTCTACCTCATCCTCCCTGCCATGCTGAACCCCATCATTTACAGCATGAGGACCAAGCAGATCCATCAGGCAGTGCTCAGAATGTTATTTTCCAGGAAGGTTCATGCCTGACACAGTAGTCAGTGATTTTCCAGGTGTGTTCATCAATGTGAAGACGGCACCAATTTTATTCCCAGTGAATGAACACAGTGAACAGAAGCAATGAGAGGATGGGAGAGGACTTGCTGGCATTAGCGGCTGCATGAGACTGTACTCTGTGACAAGAGGTATTTGGGACTGGGATCTTAAGCAAATATCGGGATCTCATTTCCCCTTCCTTTTTACCAGCTGATAGAGTGGCAAGCAGCCACCTTTGAGTTTTGAGCTGTTCCCAATGCCATGAATGTCCCTATGATAATTTAAAGCAACAGCTTACAAATCCATGTATACTTGTGTCAATAAACAGATTCTACTTGAAATGTGGAATTTTCATCTATGGTGTCTTTTTTAGTCCCTTCTGGACTATTGGGCTAGCAGTAGGTGACTGTCACACTTTGCAGGTGCTCTAGCCACAGAGGATCTCCCCTCTGTGCCTCTCTTGTACAAAAGGTTTTCCCTTGCTGAGCACAGGCCAGCTTGTCCAGGTTTCTGGATGATGATGGCAGCTCAGTATTTGATGAATAATTTGATCACCTAGGAAAGCTTATCATTGAGTCACTCTAAGCTTAAAAGTGATCATTCACCAGCTATTTGCAGAGTTCTGGAAACAGCTGGGGAAGGGAGACGCCTGTGGTCTGGAGGAAATTCTATAAGCATATGGCAAAGAGAAAAATCCTGAACTCTTCAAAGCATTCTGTCAGTCCAGCAGATCACAGAATCTCTAGGTTGGAAGAGACCTCAAGATCATCGAGTCCAACCTCTGACCTAACACTAACAGTCCCCACTAAACCATATCCCTAAGTTCTACATCTAAACGTCTTTTGAAGACTTCCAGGGATGGTGACTCAACCACCTCCCTGGGCAGCCTGTTCCAATGTCTAACAACCCTTTCAGTAAAGAAATTCTTCCTAAAGTAAAGAAATTCTTCCTAAAGATCACACCAGCTGGGTAAGGAAACCAAAGCAGGGAGATTCACTGTGGTATTTATTACTTTTTCTAGCTGTCCATATCTTCTAGTGGTGAAAATAAACACTGACTCTGCTTGGGGGTACTTACTACTTCAGTGTCTGCGTGCTGTAACGTCCACAAGCCGGTGAATAGCTAAATCTATCATGTCTCAGAGGCCTGAAGGACAGCATGACATAGATCTGAGTGTCCCGAGCCTAGCTACTAACTACTGCAGGTAGACCACCTGCTTCTTAGACTTCTCTGAGACCTCTATGAGCAAGCAAGCTATGTCCAAGCAGGATCCAGACCCCAACCAGGTGTCACAGCACCTGACTGTGTTGAGGTTCCCCAGGGTGCAGAAGACCTCTTGAACTGGAAGCTAGGATGCAGCCAGCAATGACGCTGGTGGGTCAGGTCCCCCAGCAGCAGCAGGTTTTATCTGGAACCTGCAGGCACAAGGAGTCATTCTGAGGCTTTACACATTAGGATCAGCAGATGGAAGTCCAGCTCTGAGCTGGGATGAGGAGATAACTCTGCAGGCATTATTTGAATTGGTACTAGAAGTTCCCTGGGAGACCTGCACTCTCAGAGAACCTGAAGCTACGTGTCAACAGCAACTACCAAAGTACCGACACTAACAACATTTATCCCTATACCCATATAGAGTTTATGTGGCAAGGTTTTGGTAGGGGGGGGCTGCAGGGGTGGCCTCTGTGAGAAGGTCAGTGCAGCAGGAGGGAGGAGGTGCTCCATGAACCAGAGCACAAGTTCCCCTGCGGCCTGTGGAGAGGCCCCTGGTGGAGCAGGCTGTCCCCCTGCACCCATGGGTCCCACACAGAGCAGATCTCCACGCTGCAGCCCCCCCATGGGTGGAGGAGCCCCCGGTGGAGCAGGTGGATGTGGCCTGGAGGAGGCTGCGGCCCATGGAGAGACCCCGCAGGAGCAGGCCCCGGGCCGCAGCTGCAGCCCGTGGAGAGGAGTGATCTCCTTGTTCATATGTCAATCCTTGAGCACCCTTCATCGTTTCCCCCACACACTTCCCTTTGAGAAGGAGGAGTGAGAGAGCAGCCGTGGTGGAGCTCAGCTGACCAGCAGGGTAAAACCACCATGATACCTTACCATCAGACATTCCAATAATGGAGCAAAGACGTTACTCCTGGGCTCTGGCTGGAGCCTCCTGAGATTCAGGAACACTTAAACTACAAACAGCCAACTTTTGGGAAAAAAAAAAAAGCAGCAGTCTGGTGAGTCTTTGCCAAGGAGGTTTTGGCAGGGATAAGTGAGAGTTCCCATTAGGATGTTTAAGATGTGTTGTAGTGGGTTTACGTGGCAAGGCTTTGGTAGCAGGGGGCCATAGGGGTGGTTTCTGTGAGAAAGATCTAGAAGCCGCCCCATGTTTGGGAAGGGCCCCATTGTTTTCCAGATCTGAGCCAATAAGCGATGTTGTTTTGCGCCTCTGTGAGAGCATATTTAAGACAGAGAAAAAACTGCTGCGCCACACAGCAGCCGGGAGAGTCAAGGGAGTGAGAAACAGCCTTGCAGGTGCCATGGTCAGTGTAGAAGGAGGGGGAGAGGTGCTCCAGGTGCCGGAGCAGAAGTCCCCTGCGGCCTGTGGTGAGGACCATGGTGAAGCAGGATGTCCCCCTGCAGCCCATGGAGTACCACGGTGGAGCAGGGTTTCACGCTGCAGCCCGTGGAGGAGACCACGGTGGAGCAGGTGGCCCTGCACCGACGGAGGCTGCCGCCTGTGGAAGACCCCTGCCGGAGCAGATTCCGGGCCGGACCTGTAGCCCGTGGAGAGGAGACCACGCAGGAGCAGGTGATCTGGCAGGAGCTGCTGCCCGTGGGGGAGCCAGGTTGGAGCAGTTTTCTCCTGAGGGATGGACCCCGTGGTACAGACCCATATCTGGAGCAGTTCTGGAAGAGCTGCTGCCTGTGGGAAGCCCACGCCGGATCAGTTCATCAAGGACTGTATCCCGTGGGTGGGACCCCACAGCACAGGGGACGAGAGTGACCGAGAAGGAGCGGCAGAGAAGAAGTGCTGTAGACTGACCATAACCCCCATTCCCCCGTTCCCCTGCGCCGCTCGGGGGGAGGAGGTGGAAGAGGGTGGATGGGGGGGAGGTGCTTTTGGTTTCTTTCCTTTGTTTCTCACTTCTCTAGCTTGTTAGTAATGAGCAATAAATCTTACTATCTGTCTTCTTATGCTGAGTCTGGTTTGCCCGTTACACTAATTATTGCGTGATTTTCTCGTCCTTATCTCAATCCTTGAGCCCCTTTCACATATTTTCTCCCCATTCCTCTTTGAGGAGGGGGAGTGAGAGAGCGGCTGTGGTGGAGCTCAGCTGCCCACTCGAGCGGAACCACGACAAATGGGAAAAAAACCACCTGCGGGGAGCGGATTTTTGGGGGAAATAAAGAGGAAATGGGGGTTTTTTCGGCGCGCGGGGTGATGAAGTAGAGATATGGAGCGGAGATGAATGTCTGTGTCAGAGATGCTTGTGGTATCAGTTGCTCATGGTGGTCTGCAAAGAGGGGGGAGTTTCATCAGAGCCAGCAGCCATGACCCCACCTGGGGCTGAGGGTGGAGAAGCAGAGGGGTGAAGCTGGAGAAAGGTGGCTCCAGTAAAGCAAGGACTCAGAAGAAAAGCACACACTGCTCATCTTTAGGCCCCTGAAGTCAATGTGGAGGACTAGCTCCAGCCATAGACTGACCCCATGTCTACATCTGCCACCTGTGTTTGGTCAGATGAATCCCACACAAAATGTTCTGTTTAATCTCATTTCTACATGATTTTTAAGTTAAAGTCAGTGATGCACATTCAAAATCAAAACTGGTTCAAGCATGTTATTCCCCATGTCAGAAATATTTTTTCCTGTCTTTGTGGTGGTTCTCTGATTTTCTGCTGCACTTTTTCCTGACAGCTTGAAAAAATCAGTTGTCAGAATATTTCTGCTAGCCTGAATTTCCAAGGTGTGGATGGAACTGACCTTGGCAAAGGATGCAAAGAATAACAGGAGGGGATTCTTTAGGTACATTGCTCAGAAAAGAGAGGCCAAGGAGAGTGTAGTCCCTCTGATGAATGAGAAGGGTGAACTGGTAACGACAGACATGGAGAAGGCTGAAGTACTCAACAACTTCTTTGCTTCTTTGGCTCAGTCTTCACTGCCAGTCAGACTTCCCAAGTCTTTTGTGCCCCTGATTCTGTAGATGGAGACTGGGGGAGCAAAGTCCCATGCACTGTAGGTGAAGAGCAGGTTCAAGACCACCTGATGAAAATAAACACGTACAAGTCTATGGGGCCTGATGATAAACATCCCAGGGTCCTGAAGGCTGAAGTAGTTGCCAAACCTCTCTCCATCATATTCGGAAAGTTCTGTCAGTCAGGCAAAATCCCTGGTGACTGGGAAAAGGGAAACATCACTCCCATTTTTAAAAAGGGTAGGAAGGAGAATCCAGGAAACTGCAGATTGGTGAGCTTCACCTCTGTGCCTGGCAAGATCATGGAACAGATCCTCCTGGAAGCAATGACAAGGCACATGCAAGACAAAGAGGTGATGTGAGACATCCAGCGTGGCTTCACCAAGGGCAAATCATGACTGACCGACCTGGTGGTCTTCTACAATGGAGTGACAGAATCAGTTGACAATGGAAGACCGACCGATGCCATCTACCTGGACTTCTGCAAGGTCTTTGACATGGTCACACATGACATCCTGGTCTACAAATTGGAGAGAGCTGGTTTGATGGGTGGAAAATTCAGTGGATAAGGAGTTGGCTTGAAGGCCACACACAGAGAGTGGTGGTCAATGGCTCTACGTCCAAGTAGAGGCCAGTGACAAGTGGTGTACTGCAGGGGTCTGTCTTTGAACTAGTGTTGTTTAATATCTTTATCAATGACATAGGGGGATCAAGTGCACCCTCAGCAAATTTGCAGATGACACCAAGCTAAGCGGTGCAGATGATATGACAGAAGGAAGGGATGCCATCCAAAGGGACCTGGACAGGCTGGAGAATTGGACCCACGTGAACCTATGAAGTTCAACAAGGCCAAGTGCAGGGTGCTGCACCCGGGCTGGGGCAATCCCAGACACGAGCACAGAGTGGGAGAAGAACTCACTGAGAGCAGCCCTGCAGAGAAGGACTTGGGGGTTCTGGGGGACAAAAAGCTCAATACAAGACAGCAGTGTGCACTTGCAGCCCAGAAGGGCAACTGTGTCCTGGGCTGCACCAGAGGGGTGGCAGCAAGGGAGGGAGGGGATTGTGCCCCTCTGCTCTGCCCTTGTGAAGTCCCACCAGGAGTATTGTGTCCAGGCCTGGGGCCCCCAGCTCAAGGAGGATGTGGGGCTGTTAGAGTAGGTCCAGAGGAGGGCCATGAAGATGATCAAGAGGAAAGGCTGAGAGGGCTGGGGCTGCTCAGCCTAAAGAAGAGAAGGCTCTGGAGTGACCTCATTGTGTCTTTTCAATCTTAAAAGGGACTTACTAGAAAGATGGAGACCAACTTTTTGCTCAATCAGATAATGAAAGGAAAAGGGGGAATGATTTTAAAGTAAAAGAGGGGAGAGTTAGATTAGATGTCTGGAAGAAGTTCGCTCAGAGGGTGGCACTGGCACGGGTTGCCCAGAGAAGCTGTGGATGCTCTGTCCCTGGGGAGAGGCAGGAGATGCTTCCAGCCACTCGTCCAGCAGCAGCCAGAAATGAAACTGCACTTGCTTGTGCTCCAGGCAGAAACACAGATTTGTTGTTCTGCTGGAGACAACTCGTGCAGCCTATTCCTGCCTCACTTCATCCTCTCCTAGCACCTGCCATTTGAAAAATAAATTAGATGGGAAAGAATTGACTTGAGACTAAGGCTGTTACTGCCCAGCCCCTTTGCAGAGGTTATTACAGAATTTGTCTGCAGAGGCCTCGTGCTCTTGGGACTCTCAATCCAGGAGGCATCTCCCTGCAGAATGCTGGGGTGATTTATGCACATCCCTTCTGCTCTGCCCTCACGCGTGGAGGCCTCCTTTCCTCGGCGTGAGCCTGCAAGCAGAGCATGAGGTGGGTGGATGTGGCTGAGGACTGACCCGGGGTGGGCTGTGTCGGGTTCAGGGCACAGGAGGATGCTGCAGGTGCCCAAGAACTGGGGGAGAGCAGTCAGCCTGTGGATGTTCACAAGCTGAGTCAGCTAGGAAAAAGGCAATTGCTGGAAACTTTCTTTAAAATATCAGTTGTTCAAAATTTAAGTCTCTTATTAAATGAAAACAGAAACTGGACACTGCAGAATTCTGATTTTTTTTTTTTTTTTTTTTTTTTTTTTTTTTTTTTTTTAGCTAAAAATAAGCCCTCAGTTTAAAAAAGAGTAAGCTAATAAGCATCAAGCTTTTTAACTAAAACCAGAATTTGTTCACTGAAAAAAAATGAAGGGAAAAAAAAAAAAAAAGACAGTTTGTTTCTGTTTATATAAACCAATCATAAATTAGCTAAATGCATATTTTCTGTAAAACAAACTACATGTTCAGCCATGGGCAATATTCTTAATTGCTTGCATACAATAAGAGATATCTGACTTGCAAGCCATGGGCACACAGCTGGGGCCCTTGCAGATGGACAGGATTTGGTAAAATAATCTGGGTTCTGTCAGATGCGGTGAAGATTGCTCGGGGTGGGCTGGCGATGCCGAAGGGGGCAGGCAGCCCCCTGGCCCAGGATCCCCACCTGACTCAGGTCACTCGAGGCTTGAAGCAGGGTGCAGGACAGGCTGGTTCTCTGGCTAGCCTGAAGGGAGGGCAGCTTGAGTTCAGAGGCAGGCAGGGACTGGGGAACAAACCTTTACTTGGGGAAGTTCCCTGCGACTGGGGTGCAATTTGTGGAGAAGGGGCAAAAATTCCAGGGCCAGCTACACACACATGGGTCAGGGCATGGACCCCGCCAGCAGCTGCTCCAGAGCTGGAAACTTGCCTTGGATGTGAAGGGGTGTCCTAAACCCTGTGCTAGCAGCCAGACCAGGCAGCACTCACCTTTGTGCTCCAGCTAGGAGTAATAACGTGGCTTCATTTCCATAGGAAGGTATTTCTGGAGCATGCTTTATGCTCCATAAACCTGCACGGCAGTTCTCCACTGCCCTGGAGGTGTCTGTGATGAGAAGGAAAGGAGTTAGAGATGGGATGGGGGGAGCTCAGTCTGGAAGATGTGATAGGCAGACATAAAACATCAGAGGAAAGCACAGGGCCCATTTCTCAGCCAAAGAGTTCTGCGTCCAGCAGTCATTAACAGCACGAGGGACTTCACTGTGATAAAAAGGAACTAAACTACAGGGAAAAGGTCAGTGGTGCCTAGGAGCTGGTGGTGTTGATGTCGATGTATTTCAGCCTGCAGTACTGATTTTTCATAAAGTTCTGGTTTCTCAAAGCTGAAGAAACTTAAAGGCAGAGCGAAATTAGACAAAGAAACCGGACAAAGCATTGAGAGGTGCTTTGAACAAGTCCAGCTGATGGCCAAGCCTGCACCTGTACATGCCTGCAGCAAGGGGTGGCTTTGGTTAGGAAGGTGAATGGGGCACGTGAAGCTGCAGCTACAGCAAAAAGTGGTATGTGAGAGCTGGTCAGGATCTCATGCAATTAGAAGCTATTAAGTACAGAAATCAGATAAAAGCAAATTAAGACAACTACCCCTCTGCGTGAAGGGGAGAGGTCTATGCCTACCCAAGAGACAGGCAATCAGAGAGGCAATCAGAGATTTATTTATTTATTTTTAATGCAATTTACTTAATTAATAAATGAGAAGCGTGTTAAACAGCTTCTGTCAAGAACAGAAAGCAAACACAGCGGTCCTGGGTAAATGGCACAAGGGAAAAGGTGTCTGTGCGTTGGCCAAGGAGGTCTCTGGACTGCTCTGCCAAACTTTTATTAGTCCTGGCATGCTGCGGTGACTGCAGACACGCTTCCTCAGGCCATTACTTTAGCGAGACAGTAAGATAATGTGATTAACTGCAGATTGCTTAGCCTGACGTCAATGCCCAGCAGACTGCCCAAGATGCTAATAGGAGATTTGGTCAATACAGATTTACATGATTGGAATCAAATTAAATTAATTGCAATCAATGTGGCTTCACAGGAGATAGCTCTTGTCAAAAAAACTTGATTTAATTTTCTGATGAGATGGCAAGTTTGGTTAACCAATGTGCACATAGGTGTGTGTGCACAGTACAGACTGCACCTCCTCCTGCTTTCCCGAGAGGAGCTGCCCACCACAAACCGGGTGTTTCTGCAGGGACTCCACAAGGGCTGGCTCTAGGCTGGAATTTATTCTGTGCCACTTTCCTCAGTAGTCCTAAAATCAGTACAAGTTGTGTCTCAAATAGTGCTGGGGAAAGACAAGTCCTGCAGAGCAGTCCAGAGAGATTGGTGGATGTAATCACTGAAAGGAACTGCCTGAAATAAACTGAATACCAGGGTGAGGAGAGCAGGCAGGTTTTCACAGGGGGGCACTGGATCCTAGAAAACAGAGGCTCTGGAAAGCAGCTGACAGCACACTTATAGGTATCACTGAGACCCAAAGGGCTAGCGCAATTTTGGATTCATAAAACAGAAATAGAGGAGGTTATATATATTAAAAAAAATAGCAAGTTGATATCATGTAGATGTGTGGATAAAAACTCTCTCATAAGGCAGGTTGTGGAACACATGGCTGGAGACAAGAAACTCTCAGTGCTCTGGGGCTTTAGTTTATCAGGAATAACTCCTTGGTCGTGGCAAGTGCACACCTTCAGTGAAAATACTCTGCCACAAAGGGCTCTGTGGTCAAGCACAGGAAGGCAGAACAGTGCCAGCCTTTGGACAGACACACTTGCTGCAAAAGCCAGAGGTTACACAGAGTGGCTGGGGGGGAATCAGAAGGGAAGGTGGCCCCACATGAGCAATAGGACAGCTTGGACTCTCCGGTGATGAGTCCTCTGGAAAGCACTGCCCACAGCAAGTTTAAAGCCTGACTGTGGGTTACAGGTGCTGAAAGTTTTTCCTTATATTGCACGATGCCTGAAAACTGCAGTGTGCACAGCTTTACGACCAACCAGATGTCAGCAAAATCCCAACCTTTCTGTCACTGTGTTGCAGGGAACTAAAGTCAGGAACCAATATTTGACTTGTTCCACCTGTGCCATGTCCAGCCCCAACCAAACCAATGCCAATTCTTTGCCTTTTCTCCTGACGGGCATCCCTGGCCTGGAAGATCTCCACATATGGTTTTCCATCCCCTTCTGCTTTATGTACGTCATGACCCTGCTGGGAAATATCACGATCCTTCTTGCTGTGAGGCTGGACAAAAGTCTCCATGAGCCTATGTACTATTTTATTTCCATGTTGGCTGTCATTGACCTCATCTTCTCAACGGCTGTAGTTCCCAAACTGCTGGGTGTATTCTGGTTGGGTTCAAGGGAGATTGTTTTTGAGGCCTGCTTCATCCAGATGTTCTTCATCCACACGTCCACCGCGGTGGAGTCAGGGGTGCTCCTGGCAATGTCCTTTGACCGGTACATAGCCATCTGCAACCCCCTGAGGTACTCCACCATCCTAACGAGCTCAAGGACCACCCAGATAGGACTGCTGTCTCTGGCCAGGGGAGCTGCTGTCATGACACCTTTAATGTGCCTCCTCACCAGCTTGTCCTACTGCAAATCCCGAGTCATCCCTCACTCCTACTGCGAGCACATGGCCGTGGTGAAGTTGGCCTGTGCTGACCCCTCCGTCAGTGACCTCTACAGCATCATCGTGGCAACGCTGTTGGTTGGGACAGACTCTGTCTTCATCACTTTATCCTACGGCATGATCCTCAGGTCTGTGTTGAGGCTGCCATCCCAAGAGGCACGTCTCAAGGCCCTCAGCACCTGCGGGTCCCACATTTGCATCATCCTCCTGTTTTACATAGGTGGCCTCCTCTCCATGTACCTGCAGATGTTCTCTTTTGGCTTGGCACCTCACGTCCAAGTCCTGGTGGCTGATTTCTATTTGACAGTCCCTCCCATGCTCAACCCATTCATTTATGGCTTAAAGGTGAAGCAGATCCGGAGAGGGATTTTCAGATTGCTGGAGAAGTTGGCAGGACTCATGTTCTCACATGCTTACAAAGGCAGGCGAGATGCTCAGAGAGCAAGGCACTCCCCAGAAAATAATTTATCTTACCCTAGACCAGGTGTGATGCTAGGTGCAATGAATGCCTGTGATGTTAGGGCAATGAATGCCCCAGAAATGCCCATCTTTCTCCAGTAACTGGAAAGGGAACCTAGACCAAAGGCCTACCACTGACATGACAAAAGTTTATTGGTGTCAAACCGATGGCTCGGTCCTGATGGATGCTGCACAACTGTCTCCTTGGCCAATGCACTCGTGTTTTCCAAGATATCACCTGGAAATGTGATATCATGGTATCACTTGGACAGCAGCAGCACTTCGGCCACTGCGGTACATGGGGACCCTGAGGTGTCCCCCAGGGCAGGGTGCATCAACCAGCGAGGACAGCTGTGTCCTGCAAGCAGCAGCGAGGTGACACCGCTGTGCACAGTGCCTTGTGTCCCTTGTGGGGGGCATAGGAGGGTGCCTGGACCCCCTCCTTGCCTACAAGGGGTGGCAATGGCTCACCCTGTGTCTTATCCACCTCTCCGTGCAAGAGACATCTGTGCTCCGCTTCTGATCAGGAGTCAGACTGAGGCATCTAAGAAATGGTGCAGCTCCAGGCTCCCTGGGAAGGGGAGGCTGCTTTAATCAATAGCTGCATGTACACATCCACTGCAGCAGCCTCAGTTGTCACCTCCCATGCCTCTCTGCACCCCTGCTGTATTGTCATGGTGGGGACCACACGCACCCCAATGCAGTGCAGCGTGGCAGGGTGAAGTGGTGTAAGCCCTGCTGCCAGTGCAAGGAGCACGGAGCCGACCCGAGCACCAGCGCTGCAGGAATCAGCTGGAAAGGAGGAACCCAAGAGGTTGTGCTCTGCATAGAAGTAGTTGCTGATGTGTTTGCTGAGCTCAGAAATCACTCAGAGATCTAAAGTAAAAACTGTTTCCTATTCCTGACATATCCTGTAGCCACAGGTGCCAAGAACAATCACACGAAATAGCATTACTTCGTTAATTCTGCAAAGAGTGATTGGAGATTTATCACCTGGTTTGGAGAGGGTGGTCGAGTCAGAAATAAGGAAGAGAAAACGGTTCCTGTAAAATGTGATGCATCCATCCATCTTTGCTTCCTTCCTTCCTCTCTTTTGAGATCATCCAAATCTCCCTCTAAACTGACAAACCAGAGGAGTCCTGCTGACATGAATCAGATGGAAACATTTGATATTAATTTTAAGATCAGAGACTTGTTTAGGTTGGAAAATACATTCAAGATCACTGAGTCTGACCATCCCATCACCAAACCATGTCCCTCAGCGCCACATCCACACGTACCCTAAATACCTCCGAGGACAGGGGACAGCCCGTCCCAGTGCCTGACCATGCTCTCCATGAAGAAATTCTCCCTGATGATCAGTTCAAACCTCCTCTGGTGCGACCTGGGGCCATTGCCTCGTGTCCCATCACTTGTCACCTGAGAAGAAACCAGCACCTCCTCGCTGCAGCCTCCTTTAAGGTGGTTACGGGGAGAGATGAGGGTCTTCCCTCGGCCTCCTCTTCTGACTGAACAGCCCCATTTCCCCCAGGCCCTCCTCACGACTTGTTTCCCAATCCCTTCAGCAGCTTCGTTGCTTTTCTCTAAACACATTCAAGAAACTCAACGTCCTTCCTGCAGTGAGGGGCCCAAAACTGAACACGGTGCTCAAGGTGCAGCCTCACCAGCACCGCATGCACAGGGAAAATGGCTACGAACATTCAGGCTATGTCCTGGCTATGAGCATTGAGGTGAGGCAACAGAAGAAATATCTGCCATGAGAAGTGCTTAGAACACGAACAGATCTCTTGGAAAGAAGCAACCCGCCGCTGGGGGACTCCAGGCAAGCATCGTGCTGACCCTGCTGCAGGGCAGCAGAGCGGTGCATTGGCAAGGACTGGACAATTGAACTTTGTGAAGTGCTCTGACCCCGCTGCAGCTAGAAAATCAGTGATAAGGCAGCACTGATGGTACAAGCCCCAGCTGGGGGCACTGGACACAGGGAAATTGGGGCATTTCTCCCCTGGGTTGCATTTTCCCCAGCACCATGCAGAGGCTGACAAGAGCCCTGCTTGCAAACGAAGCAGGTGCCTTCCTGGGGCTGCAGCAGCAGGGCTCGGGGTGTCCCCTCTGCTGGTGCTCAGCCCATGAGCTGCTCCTGGGCTGTGATTTCTCCCTCGCTTGTTTGCCAGCTCCCCCAGTTGCAGGGACCCCAAACAAAGGGGCCCCTTCCCGTGTTTACCTGCCCAGCTGGCAGGGTGAGCCCTGTTAGCAGCAGCCACAAGCGGCAGCCGGTAGGTGCACTGCAGCAGTAATTAGCCTCAGGACACTTCCAGCAGCTATTAGCCATATCTCACTTGATAACTTTTAATTTCTCCTTCGGGTGAAATGTCCAAAGCAAACAACAGCTTAACCCTGTGGCTGCTGGGCGGGGGCAGGTGCCCCAGCAGGGCTGTTTGGAGACGGGTGGCAGGGGGTGACAAGGAGCCCCTGCAAAGGGCAGTGGATATTGGGAATATTTGGATGTTAGGAAGAACTTCTTTACCAAAAAGGTTGTGAGGCATTGGGATGGGCTGCCCAGGGAAGTGGTGGAGTCACCATCCCTGGAGGTCTTTACAAGATGTTTAGATGTAGAGCTCAGTGACATGGGTTAGTGGAGGACTGGTTAGGGTTAGGTCAGAGGTTGGGCTGGGTGATCTTGGAGGGCTCTTCCAACCCAGATGGTTCTGGGATTCTGGGATTCAGCAACACCCAGCCCCGGCCATGCGGCCTGCTCAGGGCCATGTGCAGGACCTCGGGACGGCTTGGCCACAGCTCACAGGCAGTGCCCAGGCTGCTGCAAAGTGCTCCAGCACCATGGCAAAACACAGAGCTGCGCCTGCCTGTCTCTCAAAATCAATGCATGCTTTAATCCCAGCCAAATTAACAACCTTCGGCAGCAATTCTTACCCTGCTGCCACACACGACCCTTTGTGGGATCAGTGGCACAGGGGGTCCCTTTGGAAACGCTGTTGGACTGAGACCCCAAGCAGCCAGTGGTGACTGCCACCAAACAGCTTTTCTCCTTTCACCTTCACATTTTCAGCCCCTAGAAATGCTCCAGCTCCGGGTCTTTTTTTTTTCGTCTTTTTTTTTTTTTTTTCCGGGGGGGGAGGGAGGTCTCTCCAATTTTCACAGACCTCTGAAAAGTTTGGACTTGGCTGTTGTTTTTCACACAAGACAGCTGGGTGCCAGGGGACGGGGAGGCACAGCCACCAAAACAGGTGTCCCTCTGCGGAGGGGACAGACAGACACAGGGGACAGAGGCGTCCCAGTGCCACCAGCGCCCCTGCAGAGCTGGGGCTGGGGAGGAATGGGGTTACGTGGAGGAGCTGGAAGCAGGGAGTGGGGTCCTGCGGGACGGGGCCCTCCTGCAGTGCGATGAGAGGTGCGGGGACATGGGGACACGGGGATGCTTCCTCTGCCTCCGGCTCCCAGCTCCTGCCAAGAAACTGATGCAAAATCCCCAGCGAGGCGTCACAGTTGCACACCCACTAATTGGCCCATCCGCAGCCAGCGGGGGGGCCTGGGGCCCTGCCAGCGCAGCCACCAGTAATCAATCCTCCTGTGGCCCGTGCTGTAATTACCGTCCAGCTCATTAGCACTAATTGGACTACTCCCAGGAAAGTAGCCTGATGGAAAAAAAAAAAATAAAACAAACAGAGTTCAATTGCTTTTAACTTTGACTTGTTCAAACGCCCAGAAAGAAAATAAGTGAGAGGGCCCCCGACGCCGCGGAGGGACACCCCCGTCCCACAGCCCGACCCTCCCAGGGCCGGGGCCGTGCTCAGGTCTCCCACTGAGGTGAATGGCACGAGGGCAGGGGGCACGGCGATGCCCCCGCACCCACAAAATCCAGGGCCTGTCCCAGCTGCAGGGGGGGCACGGCTGGGCCGGGAGCTGGTTTCCCCTTGCGGTGCCAGCTTCCCCTTCAGGTGCTGCTCTCAGCAAACCCTTTCAGCTCCTGTGTCCCCAAACCAATGCCCCCTCCCCACTGCACCACCCGTGCTCAGCATCCCCGTGTCGCAGGGACCCGTCCGCACCCCGCTCCCCTGGGGTCTGCGGCCGTGGAGCTGCTTTGGGAGCGCAACCAGAAGGGGCCCGAGGTGGCCTGGGCTGGGAGGGGGGGGTCTCCCTGCCCCTGTCCCCACTCCTGAGCCCGGCAGAGCACTGCATGCGCTGCCAGAGGCCCTTGCCTGGTGTCCCCAGGCCTTCGCTGAGCGGGTTCAAGGCCATGTCCTGACAGAAAGCAAGCTGCTCTGCAGGCCGGGGTGAGGTTCTCCAGGGCCATGCGGGTGGCAGCAGGAGCTGAATGTGGCAGCAACGGGTCCCTGGGCCACCACCCATCCCCATCCCAGCTGGTGGGCCAGGATAAGTGCCACCAGGTCCGAGCAGCAGAGGAGTGGCCCAGGGGACAGGACGGGATGGGCAGCGGTCAGGGAGAGGGTCTGCATTGCCCCACACCCCCCTTCTTCTGCATCCCCCTGTGGGGGCACAACCCCAGAACCAAACTCCCTGGGAGTGGGGTGTCCTGGTTACCCCCAGAGCATTTTAGCCTGGGGGGCACAGAGGGGCGAGACCAGAGGATGGTCTGAGGGGCTGCAGGGAGATGTTGGCTGAGCCCCCGGCAGTGTCCACCCGTGAGCTTCCCCAAACCACCCCTTCGTGCTGCACTGGGCCCAGCCAGCAGGAGCCCTGCAAACCCCAGGGCTGGTGCAGGTTGCAGGGGGGGGTTCCTGGTGAAGCCATTTGGCAGCGGGACAGCCGGGGGCATCCTGCGGGCCCCCACAGCCCTACACAACCAACTCACTGCTGCTGGCAGCAAACTGGCCCTGGGGTGTGTCGAAAGCCCCTTGTGCTGCCCCCGTGGTGCTCTGAAGGTGCTCTGAAGTCCCTTCCACGCTTGGAGAGGGGACACCACGGAGGGACAGCACCACGCACCCCCTGCACACACCCCCCCCATGAGCCACAGCACACCCGCAGCCCTGGCAGAGGGGCATGGGTCCGACCCTGGACACCAAATCCCCAGCCCCACAGCAGGGCCATGCATGGCCGAGCAGATCCTTTCCCAGCCCCAGGTCTGCCCCGCAGGCAGGGGGGGACTGGGGGCAGCAGGAGCGCGCCCTGCCCGGGCTGCAGGGGCAGCCAGCGAGGGTCCCTGGGGGTCCTGGGCAGTTTGGGGCAGAGTTTGGGTCTGTGCGTGTCCGGCACTGCCCTGCTCTGCTCCAGCAGCTCCCTGGTGGGCCCCAAGCACCCCCCGTGGTCGCACTGCTGGGGTTGGGGGTCTGCAGGGCACGGGGGCCGCGCTCCCCCCTGATGCAGCCCCGCAGCGAGGGGGAGGCCTTGGAGGCACCGCCGGCCCCAGCACCCGGCGTGGAGCGAGGGAGGCACCTCCTGGCCAGCAGGCAGCACTGCCACCCCCTGCACTGCCACCCCCTGCACTGCCACCCCCTGCACTGCCACCCCCTGCTCTGCCCCCCCTGCAGTGCCCCCTCCCCTTCCCAGAGCGTAGCCCAGGCTGTAGCAAGGCGGGGGGACACCGCTCACGCAGCCCCTGCTGATGGGGAGGACCCCCAGTGCAAAACAGCACCCACCTCAGCTGCAAACACAGCACCAGGACATGCCCTGATCCTCCCCGAGAGCGTCCCAGCCGCTGCTGTGACACCGGGGCATCGCAGCCCCATGAACATCTGCCAGGCACCAGCACGGGGGCTTCAAACTGGACTTTGCAAGCAGAAAGTGTCCACAGCGAAACCTCCTGCTCTGATGCTGCTCCAGCATCACCTGTGGGCATTTGGGTGTCCTCGTGCCCTTTCCCCAGTCTCCTATCACACGTGTCTGCACATTTATTTTTCCCCGGGCTGTTCCCGAGCCCATGCATTGGACTCTGATGCCATTTGCAGCAGGAGCGTTGTGTCCTCCTGCAGCAGTGCTGCCCCTGCACCGTGGCTGGGACCTGGCTGGGAGCTGCTCCTGGGTGCAGATAACAAACAGGGCAGGGGCAGCTCTCCAGGAGCCTTTCCTGGTGCTGGCTGATGGGCTCTGCTCACCGGGCTTTATGGGTCTGACCAGGATCAGCCCGATGAGGCCCTGCCTGTGGCTGGGGCTTTACGTGCTCCCACCATACCGTGACATTGCTTTGCAATGGACCCCCCCATCCCTGGAGCAAACCTGGATGAGATATCTCATGTCGTGCTGGTCTTACCTGCCTGATCACCCAAGGCCCTCACTGATCCCTGCGATACATCATGCAGGGTTAAATGCAAACAGCAGAGGAGTGATAAAAAAAAAAAAAAAAAAAAAAAAAAAAAAAAAAAAAAAAAGAGGCTGAAGGAAACAGCCTCAGCTTCCATGGAAACAGAGGAGCACACAGAATTTGGATTTCAGGTGCAAATCAGGAGCCCTTCCCTACAAGTACCAGAGTGACCCATGTCGATGCAGACACAGTGCTGCCCCGTGATGTCCACGGCTCGGCCACGTCCCCCCCCCAGGGCCAGTGCTGGGGGAGCCATGGCTGAGCTGAGCCCCTGGCTGAGCCCAGGTGAAGCCCTCGCTGGGCTGGGGCAGGGATCTCATGGGGTGTGCAAACTGCCAGCGGGCACCCAGCACCCATCCTGAGCGCTGCCTCCCTTACTGTGGCTCTGCTGGGTGTCCCCACAAGGAAGCTGATGGTTTGTGCCCAACCCAGAGCGTAACAGCCGGCATCCCCATGCAGTGCTTTGGGCCTCCGTGCTGGGCTCCTTGTTATTTCTCATTGCTGGGGTCTCTGGCTGTTTTTCTGCTCTGGAAGCATTGGAGGCCGTGAGCTTCCCCGGGTCAGCCCAGCACCTCTGGGGCAGGGGAGGACGGGGAGGTCTTGGTGCAGCAGCAGAACTGCCCAACACTGGGCTGGCAGAAACGCACCGAGGAGGATGGAGCAGTCATGGGGCTGATGACAGGCACTGCTCGGGGTGCTCAGCAGGACAGGGACCTGCTCAGGCTCTCCAAGTGCCATGGGGACACGGGGATGTCCACGTGCCATCCACCACTATAAGAAATATCTCCCTGGGCTTGTTGGTAAGAGGGCGTAGGAGAGTAGCTGAGCCAGGCACCCAAGCGGGGAGATGCTTGAAGCCCAGCAAGAAGCTGAACAGCAGCTTGGGGGTGTGCTGGTGCACAGAGGATGAAGGGCAGAGGACAGACCTGTGGGCCAGGGAGTCCCTCTCCAACCCGAACACCCTGCGTGGTGGTGGCCTCCTGCACGGGGATCCAGCGAGAGGCCACAGCCCCCGAGGGCCCTCTCGTTTTGGTGCCTTCCTCCTGGGGGCTGAGACTGCAGCGCTCGGACTGGAAAGCAAAGCAGAATGGACAAACTTAGGAAACTGGGCTTTGTGCAGGTGTTTCCCATGTGGACTCTTTGATGCCTGTCCCCACGAACCCTGCTGGGGTTCCAGGCATCTGGGGTTGCTCCTCTCCACCTCCTTGGCACCAGCCAGCAGGCTCCAGCCCTAGGAGAAGGAGGCAGCAGCACAAGCCCAGGGGCACTGCTTGCTGCAGGGCAGGGACTGAGCAGCAGGCACTGTGCCAACCCCCCCCCAGGTGCTCCAGCCCCACGCTGCACGGCCCAGGACCAGCGCCGAGCCGCGGGCTGGGGGAGCTCAGCACCAGCACACGCACAGAGCCCTGCAGAGCTGGTCCACGGCCAGCATCTCCGCACCCCAGCGACCACACAGAGCAAGGGAGCAGTGTTTATTAATCTCTTGAAATCCTCAGAGAACTAATGAGTGCGCCTGCCTGGGAGAGAGCAGCAGCAGCAGCACAAGGAACTGCTGATGTCTTATTTCAGCCCCGGGGCCCCGCAGGCTGTGCAGGAAGGGTCCGGCTCAGGGGATGGCGATGCCCTTTCCCTTTGGGGTCTGCTTGGGGTGAGGCTGCGTGAGGGAGGGCTGGGAGAGCCCAAGGCTTGTGGCACCACTGCCTGCGTGTGTCCCAAAACCCAGGCTGGAACAACCCTGGGAGGCCGCTGGGTCTGTCCCCGTGCCCGGCTGCACGGCTCTCCTCATGGCTGGTGGGGTTTAGCTGCTCTTTAAACATTTTGCAGATGTTTTGAGAAGCTCCCGTGCCTTTAGCCTGTATCTCGCCTTGCTGTTAAAGACATTCTCCTGCTCTCTCTGCAAGTTTTTCTTATGTGATGATCGGTTTCGTATTTTACCTCAGTCTGCTCCAGGCTAAATGCCACCAGTTCCCTCAGCCTCTCCTTCTGGTCGTGTTTTCTAGGCTCCTGATGATTTTTGTCCCTTTCCTGTACCACATCACTCAGTGCGCACTGCTGGTCTCGAGATCCCAGCTGGGTGCCCCTTGTGCTGCAGACCCAGCTCTTTGCATGTCCAGCTGGGTGAAAACGATGCCTTGTCTAAATATCACCTTTCCCAAATGACCAGCACCTGGTTTTAATGAAGTGTTTGTGCCTTGTTTGTGCCAAAGGTTTGTGCCCACCACCCAGCGTCGTTGTCCATCCAGCCCTCCCAGCCCCTGCGGCACAGCCCCGGTGCCACTCTCTGGCCACGGAGGGCCACCCAGATGCCCGGGTCTAGCAAAACCCCGGCACTTCCCAGATTCCAGCCTTTGGGCCAGATCCCCCCCGCCCAATTCAGATACGAGGAGGAGCAGGACGGCCGGCTCCGAGCCACTGCAGATGCTCTGGGACACGTTGTCGCTGCAGGTGCTCCTCCGTCAGGGATGCGGGGGCACAGGCCAGCTTCTCTCCGGGGTCGGTGCTTAACCAAACACCTCCCTTTTCTCCGCAGCAGGACCAGCAGTTTTACCGTCACTTAGTGGGAGAATTGAGAATTTTCTTCATTCTAGAATATTCATTTCAGGATATTTTCTTAATCTATCTTGCTGTGTTTTGCCTCAGCCTTCACCCTGCAGTCGGGATTTTTTCCTGAGCTTTCCTTGGGCTTTCCCAACCCCTCCAGTTGTATTAATGTCAGACTGAGCATTCACCACCTGGCTCTCCCCTTCCCATTCTGATTGTGCATCAGACACAGAGGGAGGGGGTGGTTACAAATCCCCTGCCTAACTGGGATTTGATTTTTGCCCAAACCGTGCTCCTCCGTGACTCATCCAGAAAATGACTGCTGGTGTGATGAGAATAACTAGAGCTGAGTGGAAATGGGGTAAAACCCAGCAAGGGTGGCCCAAAAGGAGCTGGTGCCAGACCAGCTGGGTTTACGGCTGCTGGCTGGGGGAACTGGCCAGCCACGACCCCGGAAAGCAGCAGATGCCTCGGGGCAGCTCAGGAGGAGGAGATGGGACCTGTGGAGACATCGGCAGGGCAGACGGTCTCAGGCAGCACCAGCAAGGGACGTTCCAGCCCCATGGAGCACACAGGTGGACACCCTGGGGCTCAGGACCAGCCTGGTTTGCTGCGGTCATTTAGGGTTTATCACAGACTGCAGGGGTGGTGAAAACTGCTGACAGCCCACAGCTGGGGGGGCCTCACCCAGGCTGCATCACACAGGACAGGAGGGAAGCCTCCAGACCTCGTGATGGTGTCCAGATCGCCAGCAGCATCTTTAACAGAAGTGGAGGAAGAAGCGATTGCTGGAAGTCCTTGATGCGATCAGCCTTGAGCCCTTCTAATTAATAGTTCTGCCTCGAGCACCGCCAGTGACTCCTGGGCCACTTAATCCCCCGATGCTCCCCGTTCATCCCTTGCAGGCTCCTCACCAGGGCTGCTTGCTGCATTGTCAGAGACCTTGGAGAAACCCACCTGTGGCAAAGCCCCCACACTCCAGTGGAGGAACACATAATCCTGCAGGAACAAACAGCCGGTTTCCTGGCCAGAAAACTGCCTCCTGTGAAACCGAGCTGGCAGGCACGGGCTGTATTTATAGCCTCTGGCGGCGTGTTGGCAGAGTCCCCGGTGAGCTGCTCCTTCCCACTCCTGGAGCGCACCAGGAGCTCCGGGGTCTGGCTGCACACGAGCAGAGGTCCCAGGCTGGGGTTTGGGGTGTCCCAAGGGAGCAGGGCTTGGGGCTGCTTCTGTTCCTAAATCCCAGGGCCAGCTCTGCCTCCATCGGCACTGCAGCACTGAGCACAGGCAGCTGGAGAGAAATGCAGATTTCAAGCACTTGTTGAAAAAAAAAAGGGGGAGGACGCATCAGGGAGCCCTTTGGTCTGCTGCTTCCAGCCATCTGATGGCCAGCGCTGGGTTTCACGTAGCTGATGCTGTCCTGCAGCCCCCTCAGTCAGATGTCAGCCTTTCTCCTGCACCCACACCATCCCACGGGGCTCAGCCTTGCTCCCGCTGCTGGCTGGGCACGGAGCAGGAGGGGGTCTCAGCAATTCTGCCTCTCCCCAGCATCACCTGGCCAGCGCCTGCCCCAGCCACCAGGCTTCTTCTGCTCCTTTCAGAAGATTTTCTCACCACCCGTCTTTTCTCCCTTTCCCTTGCCCCCTGTCTGCTCTTTTGGTGTGCACTCATTCACCGTCTCCCCCTGTTTCATAAGGTTCATGTTTAAAATGAAGCTTTTTGGGTCGACACCGATGGGAAGCCACACGATGCCACACAGACTCAGATCACATTTCCCTGACGAGCTCAAGGGACCGATGCTGCCTTAACAACATCCTTAAAACTGCCCACCCCTTAAAAAACAGCCTTTACGGATGCCCCCGAGCATGGTGCCAGCAGCTGTGATACGAGGTTTGTTCCCAGAGCTGGGGACAAAACCACTGGATCCTGGTCAAGGTGTGGGGCTGCCTCGCTGCTGCTGTGCCGCGGTCCTCCCCGCGCAGGAGGAGGTCCTCCCCCTGCCGTGGCACCAAGAACCCTGCAGGACGTGATTCCTTCCTTTTGAGCAGGGCTGGAGCTCAGCTCACAGCAGGGATGTTTATTTTATCAAGGAAATAGCAGAGTGGACGGGATTTGCTCAGACAAACACACAAAAGCTGGGATGCTTCTGTCAGCACTGAATCAGTTTGATGTCCATCTCGCTGCTCCGAAATGGCTTTCCCTTGATATTTGTGCTCATTCTTTGCCAGCACTCAGGCAGATTTCCATCCTGCCCAAGCAGGCAGCAGCACACGTCTCCAGCTCAGCTCCCCCGATGCAGCCCCGGCCCTGGGAGCGCAGCCCCCGAGCACCAGCAGCACCCCCTGCACAGGCAGCGCTCCCGGGACACAGCCAGGGGAAGAGGCAGGGGATGGAGGCAGGAGATGCCCCACGCCTCCCCCAGCGCTGCTGCACCACTCGTGTGCGCTGCTGGTGACTTCTGAGAGCCCCAGGACCAGGGGCTGGCCGAGCCAGGGCTCCGGACCCACAGCACAGTGGATAATCCCCTCCAGGAACTGATTCAGATTCCCAAAGCATCCTTTGGCCTCTAGTAAGGCCAAAGCGATGCTCTGAATAGCTCCTTTTGTGCTGCTGTAGCACTGGGCTGGCTTCCTTACCCCGAACAAGACGTGTGCCCGAGTCACGGCATCTGAAAGCTGAGGGCAGACAAAACCCTACGGGACAGCGACCAGGGCACTTCAACAAGAGACCACAGCCAAAGGGAACATGCAAATAGGGTTCGCTGAACACCAGCCTGGTGGAAAAAAAGAGAGGGGTTTGTGCCCTGGACACTCCCTGAAATTAATGCTGTCCCTGAATCAATGCTCATGCAAGAGGTGGCACTGCCCAGGATTCCAAAAAAACAGCATCTCTCGGATCTTGTCTGACTTTGTGCTGACCACAGAAATTAGCCAAACTGGCCCTGTGGCCAACTGGCAGGCTCTTGCTATGTGCCCACGCTAAAAACCTTCTGGACTCAAAAATCAAGTGGCCACACTGAAACCACCCTGCCAGCCCCCCAAAAGCAAGCCCAGGAACTGCTTGGGGTGTGTGGCTGTTGTCCAAGCTGTGCCAGGGGCCACGCCAGGAATTTAACGTGGGGACAGTCCGGCTGTAATGCCCTGGACCTGGTGCAGATTTATTTTTCTGCCACTTGCTTGGCATTTTGGCTCCCACCATCCCGAGCTGCTCCTAGCAGTATAAGTGGAGTGCACGTGGAAAATTGGGTGGCTGTGCTGTGTGCACACCCAGACTTGCTCTTCCCCTTGCAGAAATCACCTGCTTGGTGTCTTCCTGAGAGCCCTGCTCTGAGCACGATGAGATGGAGAGGCCGGCTGGTTTGGGGTAATGCCCAGCATAACAAGCGTTTTATTGCAGGGGAAGAGATGTGCAGCAGGAGGAGCCGTGCCTTCTTCCTTCGGGCCCAGGAAGGCTGAGCCCTGCCAGCAGGTTGATGCTGGCAGGGAAGCAGCCGGGGTCAGCCAGCACATCCCAGGCTGCATTACAGAACCAGAGGATCACAGAATTCCTCCTGGCTGGGTTCCCTGGGGTGCACACGCACAGGTGGCTCCTCCTCATCCATTTTTTCTGCCTGCACCTTCTGATCATCACGGCAAACTCCGTCCCCATCTGTGCTGAGGGCGCAGGAAAGCCTCCACTCCCCAGACCTGATTGCTCTGATCTCTGCCTCTCCAGCACATCTCTGCCCAGGCTGCTGCTGGCTTTCCTCTTTGATCTCAGCTCCATCTCCCTGGGGGCTGCCTGGTGCAGATGTTCTCCTGTTGGATTGTTCCATCCTCACGGACAGGTCTGTGGCCATTTGCAACTCACCAGGGCGCAGATATCATGACCCAAAAATACCTGTCCTGGTGAACCTGGCTGCGGTGCTGAGGGGAAGCTCCTTCATCAGCCCCGTGGTGGTTCTGGTGTCCGAGGAGCACTTCTGC
Source organism: Anas platyrhynchos (assembly GCF_047663525.1). Classification (NCBI taxonomy): domain Eukaryota; kingdom Metazoa; phylum Chordata; class Aves; order Anseriformes; family Anatidae; genus Anas; species Anas platyrhynchos. Next base: position 206,965,081 of record NC_092587.1, on the reverse strand, counting down.
CACTCTCGTGTCATCAAACACTTTGCGAGCACAGCCCCGGTGAGCCTGTCCTGCAGGGACATCCCCAGGCACAAGACCATAGGACTAAATGTGACAATCATCTTCAGCTTAGGCTTCCTCCCGACATCCTACCCCAGGACAATCCCTATTACCCTGAGAACTGCCTCGGGGAAAGTCAGGCGTGAAGCTCTCCGTGTGCCACTCACCCCATGGCCATCCTGCTGACTGATGCTCTGAGGACCACAGGCACCAGGCAGCTCCTCCCAGCACTCCTGAAAAATGAGGTTCAGTGTCAATCCCCTTTAAGCCAGCAGCCACAAGCAAGTGCAGATACCGTCTGCCTGTGCAGATGCTCAGCATCCTGCTCATCACCATGGAAATGGAGCTCTGAATACCCTCTGTCAAAGGAGAAGAGAGGTTCATGACAGGCGACAGAAGTTAATTGCGAAGGCGAGGCAAAGGCAAAGCATCAAACAGAGGCTGTGTGTGCACGCATGAGCAATTTCCCGATTCTCTGGACCAGCCAAACACTGCCAAGCTTCAGCAGTTCTCCTCCACACTCAAGCTGCCCCGACAAGCTTGTGCCGGTCATTGCCACCTGAATTTGTGTTACCGGGCACACAAATTTAGGGTGAGGGATTCGGGGCTGCCTACCCACACGCTCCCTTCACCGAGCAGGGGGACAGGAGGGTGCAGTGCCCAGGTCAGTGATGCAGGATGAGCTCCCCAAAATCAGCCTGATGAATGTAGCACAGACTGGGAACCGCAGGCTTTGGGTGCTGCATCTTGTGGCTTTTCTCTGTCCCAGCCCAATGGCAACAGAGACAACCTGCCCCTTCGAAACGGTCCTGCTGGAGATGCTGCCAGCAGACCCCAGTGCACTCCCCAGTCCAACCTGGGAAAAGTGTGCTGGGCCTGGCTGTGCTGGAGTTACCAGTGACCCTGGACAGGGTCAAGCATTGCTCGGTGGGGGGAAGGAGAGAGGAATTTCTGCCCAGCAGGGTAAAACCAACACAAAAAGAAGTAGGAAACAGGAGGGCGAGACACCAAGTGCTGTGCTCCTTCTTTGTCACCTCCCAGGCCCAGGAGCTCACCAGCTCGTGGGCTTCTTGAGCCCACCTTGCCCTTCTTCCCCAGGAACTGCTCCATTCTGTTAGGTGCCCAGACGAGAAGGGTTGCAGAAATAAAGTGCTGCAGTGGCCGTTCCTGCAACACCCTGCAGCAGGCAATGAACAAAATACACGGCCCTGCTAATGCCAAGCTCTTCTTACTCACAGGAGGAAAATGCAGTTCTAATTGGTGGTAAAAACACAAGTACTGAGTGTGCTTCAAAGCTTCTGCACCAGACCACGCTGCAGGAATCCATTCAGAAGAAACCACACGGGCACCTGGAAGGGGGAGGCAGTGCCGAGGATCCTGAGCACTCCCAGGCAGAGTCAGGGGGCTCCGAGCAGCTCGGAGGGGATTGCAGAGAGCTGCCTGGCTTCGTCCAGAAACGCGGTGTTTCCTATCCAAGTAGCTGAAAAACAGCAGGAGGAGCTGGCCATGGATGCACGGGGCTTTCTGTCGGCAGCTTTAAAGCCTTTGAACTCTCAGAGCGTGTTGTTTTTCCTTTTGAAACAAATCTTTTGGTATTTTTAATCTAACAAATAATCAATGTTACAAAAAAAAAACGTGTGTACAGCCATAAGAGACAGCCCAGGACATCCACAGGGCCATAGGATAGCTGCCCATTTTAGACAGTGACCTCTGCCAAAAAAAAAACAACAAAAAAACAAACAAACAAACAAACAAAAACTAATAATAATGCAGTGTATTGGAGTCCAGTATAACTACATGTATGTAACAACTGCAAGCAAATGTTCTTAGTGCACAGGACACTGACAGACCCCGGGGGTGCAGCACGGGCAGTTGCTGCCTGTAGGAGCTGGGGGGGATTTCTGTGACTCGGCTGTTCTGGGATCAGCCCCGTAGGACGCACACAGAGGAGCACAAACTCCCAGGCAGCTCTGTGCTGACCACCACAGTCCTGTCAGGAGCCCCTCAGCCTCAGCCTGGCACCCCAAAACCGATGGGCTGCGGGAACCTCGGGATCACAAGGGCTGATCCTGCAGTCGAGAGCACGCTCTCAGCCAACATCCCAGGCTGCACAGCAGGAGCTGGTGCATCTTACCAGTGTGTAAGATAAAGAAATGACTCTCAGACCCGGCCACCTCAGCATTCCTTCACAAACTGCCCCCCTTTTGCAGTCCCAGCGCCCTGGCAGAGCACTTTGAGCAGAGGCAGAGGTGGCTGTATGGCCCTGGGCTGGGCCAAGAAGTGGGCTGCAAAGCCAGGCAGGGACCCCTCCAAAAACACCCTCATCCTCTGGGACTCCCCATGCTGTGGGAACCTCAGGCTCTGCCCTTCCTCTCTTTCTTCTCATCCAGCAGTTATCCACGCAGTCAAGGTGGGGAAAAGCCCTCGTGGGCATGGCAGCTTCACCTCCCGCTGCCACAGGGCTCAGCACGGGGCTGCCACCGGTGCCATTTGGTCCTTGCCACCACGCCAGCACCTGGCTCCTACCCTGCTGCCCGGCACTGATGCTGTGCAGCTGCCCAGCGCTCACCCTGCACTGCCCGAGGATGGGACAAGGTGCAGGGCACCACAGGGACATCCCCGTCCCACAGCAGCAGCTGGGGCAGCCCCGATCCATGGCTTGCACCGCAGCCTCCAAACCCTCTGTGCCTCTCCAGCGCTGCCCACTCCCAGCAGGAGTTTGCTGAGAGCCACGAGCACTTGGTATCACGGCTGACTCCAGCTGGACAAGGTCAGAGGACAGAAGTGTGATAATTCGGGTCTTGAGAAACGTGGCCAACCAAGGGAGGAAAGGAGCAGGACCACACAGAGACCTTGATGGAGCAGAGAGCCAGTAACAGCACAAAGGAAGGACACCGTGCCCGCGGTTGCTGTTTCCTCCCTTTCCTCCCCGCTACCTCATTTTGTCTCCTAAAAGCCATTACAAACCCTCTGTCATTGTATTCCTGCTCGGCATCTGAACCTGGGATGAAAGGAATGAGAAGTTCGATGTCTAAACTCCTGCGTTGTGTCTGCCACGCTGAGGGGATGAGGGCTGGAAACAACGGAGAGCAGGAGCTGATGGCACTGCAAAGTGAATATTAAACAGAACTGGCTGTACAGCAAAACTTTATGCTTGTTACTGAGTTTGACTTCAATGCCGGTGGGGAAAAAAAAAAATAGGCAATGCAAGAGCTGCAGGGAATCAGCATCTTCCCCCAGCAAGAAACCCTCGCTTTTTACAGAGCACAGGTGAGTTCTGGGCAGAGACAGCGCAGTCTGTGGGTACCTTCTGTATTTGCCATCTGATATTCTCAACAGTGTCTACAGAAGTTCATTGGACACTTCCCATAGCAAGAAACTGATGCATTAAAAAATGTCATTTTTTAAATAAGAAACTTAGATAGGGAAGAGACTTAGGGGAAAAGACAAGCTCCTTGTTTTCCTGCTGCATTGCGGCTGCAGAGTCAGGAATCTCGGTGATGCTTTGCTGCCATAAATTAAGAGGCATCAGCTCAAATACACAGAGGCAATAAGAAAAGGGAAAAAAAGCGAGAGCTCCTACAGCTCTGAGTGGCACAGTCCTCCTGGGCTGAGCCTTACAAAAGCTGCATGACAGAACAAAACCCAGGACCGAGGAGCTGAGGAGGGCTGCAGGAACAGGAGCAGAATTCAAACCACCTTGGCAAACGGGACAGGCAGTCTGCAACCCACTGTGTGAAACCCAGCCCAAACCAGCAGCAGGTTCCTCGCTTCGCAGGGAAACCAGAGCACAGCTCCACAGCGAGATGCTCCCGGGTAGGCAGAGGGGTGCAGGGATGGGTTGGGCTCGGAGCAGATCACAGCCCCCAGGAGCCAGCTCCAGAAGACATCCATCTCCTCCCGAAGCTGCGTAAAGGCAGCGCTGCACACAACACCCGGGTGCTGGTATTCAGCTCTGCTTGATGCTGGCGTGGTCTCAGCCAGGTACCGCACCAGGGCCTGGGCACCACGGTTTGAGACAGGCAGGCACGGAAAGAGTCCGGCTGAACCAGATCAATAGGAAAATCATGACACGTGGGAAGAAGCAAAAGATCGGGTTTGCTTCCTGAATAAACAGGGAGCTGGGAGGGGGGAGCAGCCCCCTGCTGCCAGGAGCTAAGAGGCTTTTCTGGAGAGCGGGGATTTGCTTCTCTCCATGGCTACCAAAGGAAGGATGAGGAGCTTAGTCTGCAGCACCGACAGATAATTCAGCTGGGAATTGGGGGAAACTCTTGAGTGACAGTAATGAAACCCTAGGAGCAGGGATGTTGTGGAGCATCCTTTGCTGGCGGCTGTGAGGAGCAGCTCTCAGATCAGCCGGGTGCTGCCGGCGAGTGCAGCTCCTGCAGCCACATGGCCATGGTTTGGCTGCCCGGTGTGACACCGTGCACGGTGTGCCCCCAGCTCTCTGAGATACATCACAGCGTGAAATCCCCTCCGGGAGATCCGAGTCAGAAGCCGTGGGACAGAAGCAAGCATGAGGACAATGCACCTAGCAGGAAAAAATGAATGAATAAATAGGCTACGGATAAAACCCTCCTTTCGGTTCTGGTTCCAGGCTGTCTACGAGGCACCGAGAGCCTGAATCAGCCTGCCACTGAGTAGGAAGGACAGAAATAATCCAAAAAAGACAGTTCTAGGCAGGCATAGGAAGTGTTTAGGAAGCACGTCCCGTGCCAGCTTTCCCTGGGGTTGCAGAGGATGGAGCCCTGCTCCCCCAGCAGCCCCTCCAGCCTGACCTTCTGCACCACAAACCTCCAGCAGATCCCTCGCTAAGCCCCATGGATGCCCGCAGAGCACCTCACTGACGTGGTGGTGTGAGATTAGGTAGGATTCCTGCTCTGGATGAATCTCGACAAGTTTACTTACAAAGCAGTTTCCTCCAGGATAGGTTACTGAGCAATGGGGTAAGGTTACAACACTGGAGAGATCCTGGACTGGGAGCAGCAGGGAAATAAACAAAGATGCTCGGATCGCAGGCTTTAGGGTAAAACCTGAGCAAGACCCCAGCCAGGATGGTCCAGTGACAAAACCCACGAATGCCTGAGTGTTTCTGCAGGAGGCTGGACAGGACACAGCTCGGAGAAGGAGCACAGCTGGGCTAGGTGTGAGCCACACTCACGGCTCTGGCTCAGGTCCTTGTGCACAACCAGGGGCAAGCCACCAAGTGCTGTGGGTGCACCCTCGAAACTGGTGTAAGCTAGCCCAAAATCCCACCGTCACTGCACAACGGGCAGCTCCTCGGCTGCTCCCCACCACCACTTCCCAGCTGTGGGATCAACAGCAATAAAAGCGATTCCTTCTTGGTCTGACAACAAGCACAGCTGGTGGGAAATGGTAAAGGTTGCCGAAGGGCTGCCCTCCTCACCAGCATAACCCCGCTGCAGAGCTCCTCAGCTGGAACCAGGCCTCAGCGGCAGAGCTCCTGGGTGAGTTTTTCACCCAGAAGGTTTTGCATGGCCCCAAGCTTTGCAACTCTTTGGATTTAGCGGCTCAGAACCCAGAGCTGCTCGCACCTCAGCCCGTTCCCAGTGTTCCCAGTGCTGCCGCTGGCCTGGGGCTGGAGAGCTGGACACAAACACGAGGCACCATGGAGGGGACGAGTCCTTGTGATGTGCCCACCCAGACACAAGGAGATTCAATCTTTCTTCCCAGTCCCACACCGCTGGCCAGCGCGGGTTCACTCCCAAACCCTAGGGCAGGGCCGGGCACTGCTGAGGGCCGCAGCGGCTCCAGCTCAGCCTGAGGAACGTCCCCGGCTTTGGTGCCATCGTCTGGGAGGAGGGAGAGCTGCCGGGGTGTTCAGGGGCTGTCAGGGAAAGGCAGAGCCAGGAACACTGCTTCTCACAGGCCCCTGCTGTGCTCATCGCCCCCCACCCTGCCTTTTGGCCTGATTTGGGTGGATTTCAGCCTTTTGGTTGCTGTGCCCATCAGTAGCAAGCAGCACGCTCCTCTTCCAGGCTGCTTCTCTAGAGATGCTCCACGGGAACCCTGTGGGCCAGGGAAGGCCCCGATCCCTCACAGCCTCGGGGCAGGACGAGGTCTCAGCCCCTCACTTCGGCTATGGGAGGACAAGAGGACAGCAAGCGCTGCCCAGCTGGCTGTGGGGTGCTGGGGCTGAAGGGACAGGGCCTCAAACAACCACCTCTGAAGGGACAGGGCCCCAAACAACCACCTCTGAAGGGACAGGGCCCCAAACAACCACCTCTGAAGGGACAGGGCCTCAAACAACCATCTCTGAAGGGACAGGGCCTCAAACAACCATCTCTGCTCAGGGTTTCCCACTGACCACATCGGGCAGGCCGCACTCAGCACGTAACCACCTTCAGCCCCGAGCTCCCCCCGTTCTTCCCCAGTTGCCCCCAGTCTGGGTCTCCAGCACCTAAACCCTTCCTTTTTCCCTCTGTAGCTCAGGGCTATTTCCTAGCGAGCAGCAGCACCTTGCTGCGAGGTGGGGAGGTGTTACAGAGGGAGCTGGCTGTTTCGTGTTGCTTTAGCCCAGCTGCAGCAGAGGGGATGGAAACCAATCTCAGAAAGGAACCGAGCAAAACCAACTCCACTTAAGCATTGACAGGCTATTGCCCTGGCTAGTGACAGCATTTAGGAGATTAAGGAAACAGCAACAGGAAAACCTAACTGGCATTGAAAGAACTAATGGTGCTCACAGGAACAACACAGATGGCAGGAGATGGCACAAAGGGCAAGCAGACCGCAGACAGGGCAGTGGTGGAGGACAAATTGCGTTCGGGAGGGAGCTGGTGTTTTCCCTCAGAACAGGGCTATTGGCATTCAGTGCGACTCCTCTCCTGCACTCCAGCACCTCTCCGACTGCCTCTCTGTCTAGCAGGAGGAACGAGCCCTCTTCACTCTTCCCCCAGGAGACCAGAAGAGGTAGGAGTGCTGATTTCAACAGCACTCATGTTTAGGAGTGCCTGGGAGACAGCAGCAACAGCAAACTACAAGAACAGGGCAAGTCGAGGCTGCAGGGTCCTGCGGGAGCTGTTCTTGCTTGCCCAGGAACACCTTAATGGTGTGGTACCCAGCTCCAACCCCAAATCTCACCTTGAGATGCCTGAGGAGTGAAGGCTGGGGTGGCTGCAGAGGGCACAGCCAGCACCAGGTCTCACATCACTCAGCAGCCCTGGCAGCACTCTGCAGTTGGGAGAGCGAAGAGTGGGAGCCAGGAGCAGCACTACTTCAGCACTCACCGAATTCCCTGCTCCATCCAACAGGTGAGGTTAGCACGCTCTGCAAGATGGGTTCTGCTTCCCTATCAGCCCCTGCAAATTCTGAGCTTTCAACAACTCCCTCAGAAGAGGATTTTTTTCCCCTCTTGGAGGGGAGACCCTGTCCCCTCAGTATCTTTTTGGTGAGATTTCTTGGGAGGCACATCTGCCAGGAGTGGTGCTTATGACCTACCAGTCTTCCTCTGGAAGCAAAGAGACACTTCCCAGGATATTTGCATCAGAAGCAGTGCAGGCAGCAGGGCCAGGGAGGTGCTCGTCCCCCTGCTGAGGCCGCCCCTCGAGTGCTGGGTTCAGCTTTGGGCCCCTCACTCCCAGAAGGACATTGAGGCCCTGGAGCCTCTGCCCACAGGGAACCAGGGCCAGGAGCAGAGGGAACGGCCTCGAGTTGTGCCAGGGGAGGCTCAGGTTGGCAATGAGGAGACATTTCTGCTCAGCAAGAGCGGTCAGGCCTTGGGACGGGTTGCCCAGGGAGGTGGGGGAGTCCCCGTCCCTGGGGGTGTTCAAGGAGAGGTTGGACGTGGTGCTTGGGGACAGGGCTTGGTGGTGACATTGGTGGGAGGGTTGGAGCAGATCAGTCACAGAATCACAGAACGTTAGGGATTGGAAGGGACCTTGTAAGATCCCTTGAAAGAAAATCATCCTCGTGGCTCTGCGCTGGACTCTCAAGCAGCTCCCTGTCCTTGAACTGAGGGGCCCAGAACTGGACACAATATTCCAGATGTGGTCTCACCACGGCAGAGCAGAGGGGGAGAACCTCTCTAGACCTACTAACCACAGCCCTGCTGAAACACCCCAGGATGCCATCAGCCTTCTTGGCCACAAGGGCACAGTGCTGGCTCACGATCATCCCACTTGACAATCTTGATCCCGCAAGATGATCATGAAGGTCTTTCCCAACCTTAATTATTCTATGATTTTCAGTGGTGCCTTATAAGAGGTTCCTCTTATGTCATCTGAAAGCAGAAGAAATAGGGCAAGTGCTAGAAAAACAAGACACGAGAGTTCAAGCCTTACCTCTAGGTAAGCCTTACCTCTGGCACAGTTACAAACCTGCCCTGTGAACTCAGCCTACCTGCCCTGCACATTACTAAGACACAGACGTGTTAGAACAGGTCCAGAGGAGAGCCACAAAGCTGATGAGGTCTGGAGCACCTCTCCTGTAAAGAAAGGCTGAGAGAGCTGGGGGTCTTCAGCCTAAAGAGAAGGCTCCGAGGTGACCTCATTGCAGTTTTTCAGTACTTAAAGGGGGCTCATAAAAAAGATGGAGAGCAACTAATTAAAACCATTCCCCTAGTCCTGTAAACTAAAACAAGGGGAGATTTAGATTAGATGTTAGGAGGAAATTCTTCACTTAGAGGGTGGTGAGGCACTGCCACAGGTTGCCCAGAGAAGCTGTGGATGCACCATCCCTGGAGGTGTTCAGGGCCAGGTTGGATGAGGCCCTGGGCAGCCTGATGTGGTGGGAGGTGTCCCTGCCCATGGCAGGGGGGTTGGAACTGGATGGTCCCTTCCAACCCGAGCCCTTCTATGATTCCATGACTATTTCAGACCCTTACCTGTGTTTACCTTACGGCCAGATCTGCAAAGTGACACAGACACACGGATGCCCTACTCAGTTCAGCAGTGCTGCCCCAGCAAACAGGATTCTGTTCACATGCCTCGAATCACCCAACAGCCTGCAGGCGGTTCTGTTCGAGGAACTGTGGGCAGTAAATGCTGGGCTCACAAACAAGGCTCAAGTCTCCAGCTGCTACAGTTCACTTTTAATAAAAAAAATATGTTCCCAAGATACCACTGTTCATTCCTCTGACATTCCACATTTTATTGAGTTTGGCTGGATTAAAGGGTTAGTTGTATGGTACATGAATTCAATAAATATTTAAGAACTGGGTGATGAAGCCCCATCGCATTAGAGCAGGGGATTAAGTACACAGAGAAATAAAAACGCATTTCCGAAAGTTTGAACAACTAGCTGGGGTGGACAAATGCAACTCTTCAAAAAAAAGATGGTGTGTGCACTTGGACAACACAGAATTCTATGACCAGTAAACCGAATGATAAATTAGAGAGGGTTTTTAACACAGAACAGAGCACACTGAGGCAGTTCTGCCATTTGCTGGTCGGAGACAAAAAGGAGGATTTAACACGAGAGCAATGCCCATCCTGTCAGGATGGGTGGAGGAAATGAAGTCTCCAGGTGGTAAGGCACCCACCACCATTCTGCACCTTCAAAAATATTTTTGGAAAGGGAAGAGGAAGGCACAAGGAGTGCAAGAAACGGTGGGAGAAGGGCCTGGCAGTTGTGAACACACCATCTGTATAAGCCTAACGTAAATTGCTCCTTTGCCATGGCAGCCTGCAGAGCAGTCTTATCACAGCAAAGGAGACCATAACAGTCAGGTCCACTTCTTTCTCTGAAGACACAAGTGAGAGACTTTAGTAAAGGAAATCTATTATCTGAAGACAGACCTTTAAGGTAAGTGGCATTAGAACTTTCCCCATCTGTTCAGGAAGCGTCCTGCCTATAGGGTTCAACGTAAGACCATGCAAGAGCACTTAAGTTTCCTGTAAGCCCAGCTACAAAAGCAATATACAAACTTCTTATGCATTCTATCCATGCACCAACCTGTGCACCAACCCCCAATTCTAGGATGGGGAAGCTACAATACACTACAGTGATCCCCCCCCTCTTGCCACAGCTCCAGCAAGCCCCTACGTGCGGACGTTACACTAGATGCACCTATCTTAGAAGGAATCACACCAGGAATGGCTTTGCTGGCACTGCAGGGCTGATCTGTTAGGAGCCACACATCATGCACTCATCCCGGTTCTCCAGGGAGCACACCATGGCTGCTTTGTTCCTTTCCTTCTCTTCCTCTTCCTTGGAGGCCTTCTCCCGCTCCCTGAGCTTCTCTTTGTTCAGCGTGAACTGGATGGGGTTAGCAGCTGGCTTTGTCCTTAGGTAGTACATGCCAGTCTTCAGACCCTGCAGAGCAAGAACGTGAATGTAAGAGATGGAATGGGCTGGCACGCAACACAGCCAACCTCTGAGCTGCTGGACCTGACCTTCCTCGGCCACACCGCTGTGCTGGCCTCCCAGCGATGTCTGGTAGACAATTAGTGGGAGCAGTGCCACAGGCATCTGCAGCTTTATTGCCCAGAGAGATATTCCACCAGTAACACCGGATTCTTGGAAGGAGATGGCCGTTAACCCTTCTAAGAATCAGCAAGACCAACTTTTCATGAAAAGAACTTATCAAGCCATATTTGCTATCTGTTCCGAACAAGCCCCCCACCCTGCCCCTCTCCGGTACCTGCTTCCACCCATAGAAATGCATGCTGGTCAGCTTGCCGTAGTTGGGTTCTGCAATGTGAATGTTGAGAGACTGGCTCTGATCAATGAAAGCTCCTCTGTCTGCTGCCATCTTGAGGATAGTTTTCTGGGAGATCTCCCACACCGTCTTATAGAGTTGCTTCAGGTCATCAGGAATCTCAGATATATTCTAAAAGAAACAGGAAGAGTTTTCCAATGTAGTGTCACCAGTGACTGCCCAAATGGTCACATTATACAAAATCTTCATGAATTGCTGATTTCACCAGACTAGGACTCAGGCTTCTTGCACCTGAACTCCATCACTGAACCCAAATATCCTGCATCTGAAAGCACCCAAGCATAAGGAAACAGTGCTAGCTCTAACAGGATGGTTGATTCTGGGGAATTCAAGGGGAAATAAATGTTTCCAGATAGGACATTAATGTTTTGTCCTAAATAGTTGTGAGGTCTTACAAAAAGCAATCCAGCAGCTAGTACCCTCCACACTTCCTGACAAGTAGGACATGCTTTTTTTTTTTAGCATGCATGACTCCAAGCACAACAGTCACAGCAGCATTTCAAACAGCAGAGCATAAATGCTTCATTCCACACAGGATCTTCCACACACACCTTCCAGATCTGGATGTCATACACTTGGCTTGTCTCAAGCCAACTCCCTGCTACATAATTACCCCTTCACAATCTGTACGACAAATGGGAATCCAAACATTTGCAGAATCTGCATGAAGTAAAGCAGCCCAACTCTGTACTTGTCCTCGTAGTAATTAGTAGCATATTTCCCTTGGAATTCCCTTTTATATGGGCAGGCTCCAGCAGGAACAAATTACCACTGAGATCAGACACATTCCCTCATATTGCTAGCAGAAATGCTCCCAACTATAGCTTTTATTCCCCATGTTAGCTGAGTCACTCATATAGAGCAGACCACTGTGTGGAAATCAGCCCTCAGACAGGCAGGAATCCCGGTGCCGTTCTCCTAGCTTCACATACATACCTGGATAGAGCCATTGTGGGCGATGATTTGGTTTTTCATCTCCTCATTCCACAGGCCTCTCTCTGTGAGATCTTTCAACAAGTGCGGATTCACCACCTGTAAAGAGCAAAGGCCAAAGAACAAAAGCACTGATATATTCTGATTAGGCACACGCCCTGCCTTGCAGCACAGAAATCCACACCAACATTCATGTTTTTCAATAGATAAATAAGACCTTGTTCCAGACTGACAAACTTTCACTCTTCAGTTAGCACTGAGGTATGCATGCAAACAGCCTGACTAGTTAAAGTAACAGGTAACAAACGTGAGAAGCTGCTGGCCACTGCTGACAACAGAGGGCTGTCTGCAATGCTTGGCTGACCCCAGGACGGAGCTAAACCAGTAAGGCAGCAATGGGAAAAGCTTCTGGACATTACAGATGTGAAAGGAGAGTGTATGGAACTCCCCTGCGTGAGGAACAGCAGAAGATATGAAAATGAGAGGTCTTGGCTTGCGAGGGCTACTGACCACAACCTGAATTACTGAATTACTAAATAAGGGTGTAAAAATCAGCAAGACTGGGATCAGAAGGGCAAAGAACAAAATATGTGCAGGCTGTTTATTTGGGAGGAAAATATCAAACTTTTGCTTGCTGGAACTGTTTGGGGGTACCTGTCCAGCAGCCCTGCACCTGACCCACACAGCAGAGCAGGATAATAAACCTGTTGTTCTGACCACACGGGCCTGATTTGATCCTGCTGTCAGGAGGAAATGGAGTGCTTTGATGAGGGGACACCCCAGGGGGACAGACCAGACCACCCTAACAGTTATGTGTTGCCTCTGTCCCACCTAGAGCTCTTTGTTAACTCCAGCCTCCAGAACTCTAGTTGTTTCATACTCTTTCATACATGACAGATAGCGCTGCATCTGTACAGCTTTCACGTAACCTCTTCACAGATCTGCTCAGTGCTTTACACACAGCTGTTTCCTCAGAACTGCACAAAGCAGCACCGTGGTCTCAGCTACTCTTCCCAGAGCATGCATGTATCTTCATTAATTTCACTAATCATTAGCAAATTATTCCTGCAGGCAATGTCAAGGTCTTACAGAGTGTTGTGTTTTGTTTATTTTTCCAGAGAAGAGTAGCACTTCTCTACAATTTTGCATATTCCCTGGCAGTAAAAAACACTGGTTAGATGTTTTCCTTAACAATTCTAGCCTTCAACATAAACATCCAACTGAATTAAGTAATCAAGTGCGCAGCATCCATCTTGTCTTTCCAGACGGTGAAAGTTATCAGAAGTAAGACCACAGAAAAGCTCTCTGCCACACCTGCTTCAAGTGCTTACCTGAAACTCTCCTGAAAGGACTCTGCGCGTGTAGATGTTACTGGTGTAGGGCTCAATGGATTCGTTATTGCCCAAGATCTGAGCAGTAGAAGCAGTTGGCATGGGAGAAATGAGAAGGCTGTTTCTGACACCATACCTAGCAACGATAGTCAAGAGGTGAAAAGTTTCAACCAAGTGAGACAAGACAGAAAAAGCCCAAGAATAATAGTTTAGAGACTGTCTGCACAGAGCTAAGAGAGCCAAAGAAGGAACTCTCAGCTCACACATACAGAAATCTTACCTTCCTGAGGTAACCTGAAAAATCTTACTAGCTGCAGTAAAAAACAGAAGTTCCACTAAGCTTGCAATGTGGGTCACTACAGAAGCTTAACTCAAGTCTTAGCTATTTTCATCTTTAACCAGGCTTTTCCAAATTATTTAGTCATGGGAAAGGGTGCATAGAAAAAAATCTGTCAGGCACACAACTCTGCAGTGCTCAGGCGAAAACAAAACAAGCAGCCCATAAAAAGCCTTCCCATACGCAAGACAGCAGACAGATTTACTACATTTGAAAACTAAACCCATGTAAACTGAATAAATTCATTACAGTGACTTCACACTTCAACAGTTGCTGTCTTCAGGACATTCAAGGCTCAGCTGCTTTGCCCTGTCAGCTGAGGAAACAGCTTCCAAGCCTGGCTGACTCTGTCTCACCACTACATTTGTTTAACTGGAACACAAACCATTCGGCTGATGCATCCAAGATGAAACAAGAGCTCAGCTAAAACAGAGTCTATGGGATAGACTCACTTCGGCATGTAAGAATAAAAAGCAAGCAAAAAAAAAAAAACAACAAAAAAGATTTGAAGAAAGATCTACTGATGGGGAAAAATAAAAGAAAACACAGGGCCATTTTTCTATGTGACCTCTTTTGTTTTCAAATCAGTCATAACATATCAAATGCAATTTACATTTAATAAAGCTGTGCAAGAATACTCACTTAGCAATCTTCTCCTTTAAAGCCTTCCAGTCCCAAAGATCAGACGGGGTGACATTCCACATGTCATACTGAAGAATCTGAAGAACACAAGAGTGGTACAAATTAGATAGGGTGCTCTTTTCTCCAGATTTTTTTTATAAATCACATTACAAATCAACCTGTTACTCCTGTTAACTATCCACTGCAGTTGAGCCTCAGCCAAGCTCCTGTACCATAATCTTACAAACACTCAATGTTTTAATCATGCTAAAGGGGCCAGCCAGTACAAGCTGAATCTTCCTTTTATTGTTCTCTGCACCTCAGTTTAAATTATATATTTCTTAACGCACTTAAAAAGCCAAACGATGGAAGGAACTCTAGCATCCTTTGCATTGATGCAATATTATCAGCATATATTATTATCATAATGTGTTTCAATCATACTTCTCCTGTATCAATGACCAGGCACAACCACTTTACTTGCTTTTCACAGATCTGTCCCTGACACAAGACAGTTCCTGGTACTTACTCCTTTGCTGACAGGAGAACCCTCGTATGTTTCATACGGTCCTTGCTCCTCGGCAAGCTCACAGCTGGCTTCCAAAGCACCGTAATAAATGGTCTCAAAAATCTGCTGGTTCAAGCGCTGGGCCTCCGGACTTTCAAAGGGGTATCTCATCAGAATGAAAGCATCTGCCAAACCCTGCACACCAATGCCAATGGGACGATGGCGTCTGTTGGAGCGTTCAGCCTGCAAAAAGAATAACTGCTTGAGCAGCGCTACACAGAATCATAGAATAAGTTAAACTGGAAAGGACCTCTGGAAGGAAATTAGACCATCTACCTCTGACTTAATTTGTATTCTGCTGCAACATCCCAGCTTCCAGCTCTGCCCCATTTCCCACTGTTAGCTATTTTGTAGGGCACAAATTTAAGGACCAACATTAAGTGTTTCAAGTGATCACTAATTCTAATTGCTCAACTTGACACACAAAGGGAAGCATGATTTAGAAATGAACACTTCTTGAAAAACAAGCCCACAAAGTCTTTTGAACTCGAGCATTCTAATTGTACATGCTTGAAAAAACTAATCCTCATTAGGTTTGGCCTCAAACTTTGAGTATTTGCTTATTTCCTCCTCTGCTGCTTGCCTTGTGGCTTTGTTGCAATGCAAAGAACGTTGCTCCCATTCCCCGTCCACAATTCCCAACGCTCTCTCCACTTTCTTTCCAGAAAAATGCGTGTACACGCTACCAAAAATACTCAAAGCCAACATTTCAAGATTGAGTTACACCTTCTTGGTGTCTTTCCAGGATCATTCCCTCTGCTCTGCTTTCCACTCTGTGTCTAGTGCTGTTCTGTGCTTTATGGAAATCCACTCATATGAAAAGAAATCCAACCTCCAAACCATCTCAAGGGGAGGATTCTTCTACAACTGCTTCGCTAGGGAAGTGCTCCAGGTTGAAACATAAGAAGCCACTAATAACAGGTCACATCTGCAAACGGTTAGTCAACAGAACTCCCAACAACTAGCCTAAACAGGTTTACAAAACCCCTCACTGATTCCTTCTGCACAAGACTGAACTGGGATTGCTAGAGAACAACAGGCCCTTTGTCACCAGCCTCGTGGCACACCTTCAGCACAGCACTCACCTCTGGCACAGGGTAGTAGTTGATATCAATGATTTTGTTCAGGTTTCGGACAATAACTTTAGTGACTTCAGCTAGCTTCTTGAAATCATACGTATGCTCTGAAGTGACATACATATTCAGGGCTATAGAGGCCAAGTTACAAACTGCAACCTGTGGAAAAAAGCACAGTAAAAACTGTCATGCCAGCCAACACCTCATGCAAAATACACTCTCTCAATCCCAGAGCATGCTCTCTATCCAAACTATACAGAAACAAAGAACCAAGCAAGCTACAAGAATGGAAAAATACGCTCCTCGTTTCTATGCTTTTTTACAAGCTGAAAAAAGGATAACAACAATCGAAAAAGATTTAGTAGATATCAATACCACCATAAAAATTCAGTTCTCTGTCCTGGTCAGTCCTGCTGCCTGTAAGCTTCCCTTCCAGAACTCAGGCCTTACCACTTCTTGTGGTATCAAAATCAGCAACTGATCTCCATTAGACCCAGAATATATTACGGCATTATTTTCATTATTTTTTAACACTCACATTATTTCCAGACCCAGGAGAACTGAAACAAGTTGGCTAAGGTTTCTTGTGCAGCACAGACAGGCAAGATGGCTCCGTCTCCTCTAGAATACTCAGGATTTTATGAGTATGTCAAGGAGCGTAAGCTAAAGAACCACTACTGGCTCAGGCAGCAGAAACTTATTCTTTCAGTTTTAATAGAGCTTTTTTGCACTCAAAATGTGCCATGCTGTATTAGCACTAACACATTTCTATGTTCTTTCTTCACCTTTGTTGTCAATGCTGAAATCCAAACATAGTACATCTGCAGAGCACCCAGATGAGACAGGGAACTCAAGGGAGAATTATGACTGAACTGCAAGTCTGGAGCTCAGAGAGGTACAGTTTTACTAAACCTTCAGCATAAAAGATGCTTATATCAGCTTCCTAGAAGCCAAAGAGCTCACTTCTCTATCAAGGTGCCAGAGTTTTGCTTTGATGGGTATCTTCTTTTATACCAAGTCCTCCACAGGACTTGGAATGGAAGGGAAAACACCACACACAGACTTCGTAGAAGTGCTGTAAGCACTCAAGTCAGAAAATCCTCAATTTTCTTAGCCACCTGTTCCCTTCCCCAGCTAAAAGTGAGACATATTCTAAAAAGCTGTGCAGGCACAGTCACACCTTTCCTAAATGCTGCAAGTTCCTCGTCTCCACTCACCTCATCTTTGCTGGTATACTCCACTATTTCTGTACACAGATTGCTGCATTTGATGGTCCCCAAATTCTGCTGATTGCTCTTCCGGTTGCAAGAGTCCTTGTACAGCATGTACGGTGTGCCAGTCTCTGTCTGGGATTCGATGATGGCGTACCAGAGCTGCTGGGCCTTCACCACTCTGCGGACACGGCCTTGCTTCTCGTAACTGCAACAGGGCACATGTTGCTTATCAACCCCCACTCTCCAAAAACTGGAATGAATCGTTCTTAACACCAGGCTCCCAGGAGGGCAAGGCCCCATTCATGTCTGAACTGTGTGAATTCATTTTTAAAGGAAACAGAAAGCGTTCACTACAGCACCCTACACAACTAGCTCAAAAGAAAGCCACCAACTGCTTTCTGCAGGAATCATTGCAGAATTTTCCTCTAAAATAACCTTTCATGCATAGTTCTATGTTAAGCAGTTTGCAGTTTGAAGCAAACAGTAACCAGACATCCCAGTCTTTGTCCATTTGTCAACCTGATAATTCAATGCAGTGATCACTTAGAAGCCAACACCACAAACCTGTGCCGTGGCTCCCATAGACCGCATGAGGGCAGTTCCCTAAATGGATGACTGCCACTTTTCTTACCTCTCATAGAGTTTCTCAAATTCCTCTCCCCACACCTCATCTAGGCCAGGACACTCATTTGGACACATTAAGGACCAGTCCTGTAAGAAGGAAAAAATACTCAGAGAAAATCTGCTATTTAACTTTTAATTAACACATCCAACTTTAGCAGCAGATCCTGCTGTAAACAGAAACACAAAAAAACTCACAGTTCCTATCCTTAAAAAGTAGGAACCAACTCTTCCAGCAGACAGGGAAGGTGTTTGAGTAGTATGATTTATTTAAAAATCAGTTATATGAATATTTATGATCAAACTGCTTTTTTAATTCTGAAATGAGTAATTATTAAATATAACCCATTTTCAAGCAGTCACACGAAGATCAATTTACTGAAAAGATTTTGATGCTTTCAGCGTACTCCAGACTAAAAATCCAGCATACTGGTATATCAGGCATGGGCTGCAAGATTAAACTGTGAAGCAAAGCATGATAGAAGGCAAGTTCCTCTGCTGCTAGGAAGCCAGCTCCACAGCACTTGCAAACTCCACACTTCTCCATTAACAGACCTCTCCCACACCAATCAAGCTTCTTACCTGGTTGGTTTCAACTCTCTTCATGAAGAGATCAGGAATCCAGAGAGCAAAGAAAAGGTCTCTGGCACGCTGCTCTTCTTTCCCAGTGTTCTTCTTTAAGTCAAGAAACTCAAAGATGTCCAGGTGCCAAGGCTCCAGGTAGATGGCAAAAGCTCCAGGTCTCTGATACATAAAGTATAGTCAGGATCAGAACAAATGGCCCTTGAAAATACTCCCCACAGTGCTGCTGACTGAACAAAATGCCCTGAACTAACTAGAACTTAGTTTTATAGTCTTGTTAAGGTAATTGCAATATCCTTTTTTACATTACTCTTGCTCTCACTTACTGGAACTAGGTCATGCTACTAGCTCCAGATTCTTAATAAAAACAATCCCACACTAAAAATACCTTCTGTGTCAACAGGAGCTTGACAAGTCTTAGATTTACGTATTGAGTCATGCCCCCACTGACCTCTGGACTATCTGAATATAAAGAATACAGAACAAAAATCTTTCTACAGTCTTACACCTTAATTCAATACAGGGCATACAAGAGTGACTGATACCCACTGCAAGAGGCAGAACTAACGTGTACACATCACACAGCAGACAGACACCATACAGCAGATGTATACCTACACAATAAAATGCATGGTGAATGGAGAACACCAGACTAGAAACAAGGGAAAAGAATCCTGTTTGTAATTACACGTCACCTACCACCACATTGATGCTACTGGTTCAATCTTTCACAGATGTGGTCTCCTTCTGACCTGGGTCAACCCCCTCACCCCACAGAATCACAGAATCACAGATTTTAATCACAATTTAAGGCTAAGCCAATACCTTGTTACCGCCTTGGTCCACGTAGCGAGCAGTGTTGTTGTAGACCCTCAGCATTGGAACGAGTCCATTAGAATTTCCATTTGTCTGCACAGGCACAGGAAAATTGTTGTTATTGAAAAGCAACTGCCCGAGAGCTGGGCCTGCATTTCTGTACGGCTCTGTATTTTGGTGGTCAGACAAACTCATCCTGAAAGCGAGCACCTGACCACCTCAATCAGGGCTTTGGTAGCACCACCATCCTCCCCCACACTCCTCTCTTTCCTTGAAGTAAAAAATGCACCATCTGAACTTAATTCCTCCACATAATGCAATCTAAAGGCTCGCAGAGGTTACATACATGGTGACAAAAAGGAATAAATAAATAAACACATGCGTCCACAGATCATCTTAAGCGGTTAAACTTACGAAAAGGAAGAGGGCCAATGCATTAGCCTGTAGGCATTTTCCTAGGCTGCTGATATATAAATAAGTTGGAATTGCCTGATAAGCACTGGAATGAGATCTGATCCACTTTTTGGAAGGACTTGTATTAGGAAACTAAGGAAAACCAACCTTCTCATTTCAGGGCATACTGAAAGGAAGGACTACAGAGCTGGACTAACTGCTGTGCTACACTGACAGCAGTGCTGGTAGAAGCCGTGCTGATCTGGCAACTAAGTACAGCCCTCTCCTGAACCCAGAAGGTTAATCTCTGCTGGGTACGCCGCCTGCACACTCACCCCAGCAATGTAGCTGCCCGTGGCTCGGATACAGCTCACAGCAAGGCCAATCCCACCAGCAGACTTTGAGATCAGTGCACACTGCTTGAGAGTGTCATAGATTCCCTCAATGCTGTCATCCTTCATGCACAGCAGGAAGCAACTAGTGAAAACAAATAGCTTTAGCATAAAAAGATTAAAAAAATAAAAAAATCACTAAGTATTTTACCAGGGCTGCAGAAAAACAATGGCAAACACTGCGTATTTAACATGCTATGCCAAGCAAAAAAAAATGAAGCAAAACTGTAGACTGCATAGTGGAATAAAGGATAGTTTTAGAAAACATCACAAACAGTAGTTGTATTACTGACACCTCTGGTGTCAAAGCAAAGCGTTTTTAAAATCAGATCTGCTTCATAACAGAAACACTTGCTACTTTTAGCATATTTTAAAAAAACAATTACCAGGAGTCATTTTTTAATCAACAAAAGACTATGTATGTAAGCAACTCTGAAATAGAAGACAGCCACTTCCATTAGCTTGAGAAGCTAATGACACATTTGTTTTTTCCCCAAAGACTACACTAGAGATCAAGTTAAATTTGACAACAGCTTCTCAAAACTTCATAGAACAATCACAGAAACACAGCTACTAGATTCAGAAGTTGTGACAGCACTTCATTTGGACAGATCCAATCACCAGAACCTCATCTTCCTCCCGTTCTGCATTGAGCATGCTTGAAAGCCGCAGGTACCTGGACAGCTGAGGCCGGTTGGTGCCCGCGTTGAACAACGTGGGTGAGGCGTGGGTAAACCACCTCTCAGACAGAAGATTGTAAGTTTCGATTGCGGCATCGATATCATTTTTGTGGATTCCCACCGACACCCTCATCAACATATGTTGAGGACGCTCGGCGACTAGACACGAAAAAGTAAAAGGAAGAAAAGAATGTCAATGTGATGTTTATAATTAGTACAGAGAGAAGTAGAGCCTGTGGTAATAAGATACAATGTACAATGGGCCACTTAAGAGCCAGAGTTTTCGTAGACTCACAGAATAGTTCAGGTTGAAAGGAAGCTCAGGAAGCCTCTAGTACAATCTTCTGCTCAAAGAGAGTCAGCTAAGAGGATTGGACCAGTTTGCTCAGGACTTTATCCAGTTGGGTCTTGAAAAACTCTAGGACTGGGACTGGATAACCCCTCTCAACAACCTGATCCAACGCTCAGCCAGTACTCAACGGTTTTGCTGGACTGCTCTATGAGGTAGCCTATCTGCCTCCCCAGCCCTTGCTCTGAGCCATGGCCTTGACTTTTAAATAATACTTTAAGTTGACAGAGACGGTTCTTACCTTTTGAGTTGATTTTCAGCAAGTAGGAGCGTTCTAAAGTCTTTAAAAAGAGAGAGTGCATGTTAGCAGTCATACAAATTTCAATTTAAAAAATGCTGTTAATACAGAAAGCTCCAACCTCAACCATCTTCTTGCTCCTTACCCCAGCTTTCAACAGAGGCACCAAGCCTGCACTCAACTCTTCATCTTGTTAATGACAAAGGATGTTAAGTGACTAATAACCAAAACCAGAAGTCCAGTATATGATTCTAACACTGAGGACTCTGCTTTGGATTATGGAGTGGATTATGTAGCATGGAGCAGCAAGGTTCAACACCACCTTTCAATCCACAGTGAACTGAGGCTAGACAGCAAGGGAGAGCTTGTTCTCCACAACGCCACCTCTCCGTGTCATTAATTATACTATGATAATGATTTCTAGACAACCTGTATCACAATCTGCTGTGCCGGGTGATGAACACACCAAATGCCACATATGGTAAGCCCCTACAGTTTGAGCAGATGCCTTTTAAGCTTGTGCCTGATGAATTACAGCAGTAATTACATGAGGGAATGTCAGGCATTGATATACAGCAGCACACACACACACCCCTTCAAGGTCCCTCCTCTCCACCCTGCCTATGCTGCTTCAGCAGCTGCTCTGCACTACACACCTGAGTTGTTTGCTCATTGCAGCCTGCTTCCCCCACACCTGACAGTATCAAACCACGCGCTGATGGAAGAATCTCCTGGACATAATTCTACACAAAGATCACCAGTTCTTCTAGAACTTCATTAAGGCCAATGAACTATCAGGTACCCAGTGCTATGGAGAAGCCAAATACCCTCCAGCTAACCCTACAGAAAGCCCATCGCAGCGTGCCCTAAAACAACTGGGCAACTAGGGGAGCAGGAGGAGCAGATGGTGGGGGCATAGTAGACTGGACGGGTTGTGGGGGAGATGTTCCAGCAGCATGGAAGAAGACAAACACGTGGGCTGACACACTGAGAACTGCTACACAAAACAATGGCAAAAAACAAAAATGCCTTTTTTGGGTTATTAAGAATTAGATTATTTCCTTGAGGAACGGCATGAGCTGGGAAGCTTCCAACGACATTCAGCTGCAAATAACTTGGAGCCCAACAGTTAAAATATTACAGCAGCCAAGGGAACAGAGCACAGCCAAGAAGAAAGTACATGATTCATGAAGTCAGGCAACAGCTTTGTGCAGGTACTTCGTTTTCACCAACCCACTAATGCCCAAGCTACTTCCAGTGCCCTTCGTGTTCAAATCTAATGATTTTGCAAGGATTCCCATCCCTCCCAAGAGACCCAGCTTCAGAACAACTAAGACTGCTGCTTTGGTGTTATCATGAATAATGTCTTTTACCTTAAAACCAAAATAGTTGTAGGAGAAGTCTCTGTCATAGATAATAGCAGAATTCAGGCGCTGAGGGGAAATAAAGAGAAAAAATTAATTTACACTCGGATTGTGGGGGCTTCACATTCAGATATAATGCTGATATTGGTATTTCTGGCCTCAAAAATGTAGTGAAACAGATTGTTCAGACAGATCGTCGTGAATAAAACAGGGAAGAACACTGAGGCTGAAACAACAAATGCAGTGCTAACAATTTTTTTCCAAGTACAGTGAACAATTGTTGGCAACATTTTACTGAAGTCGTTAACTAAGCACCAAGAAACACAAGATATAATCAAAATGAGAATGCGACTTCCCCATAAGAACACAAGCCTGGAACAACATGAAATCAGACACCAAACCTCTTCTCTCCCTTCTGTGCATACAAAACAGATTGCCACAGTGAAAAGCCCTTTTCCCCAAATTAATTAATTATGCTGTTCGTGACTATGAGGGCATTTAAGAAAATGTCCTTACATGAAGGAAATTCCTACACCTTCTTTTATACTCTCCAGAAGAGAGCAGTTATCAGCTGTACCCATTTCTGTATTGGCTTTTTGTCCTAAAACAAATGGCTTACTTAAGAAAAAAAAATCATCTTAACTAGTTCACTGAATTTTCAAAACTGGAGAAATGTTACATACATCTTTGTTGGCCAGAACTATGTCTAGTGTTTCTTTAGAGATCATTGGTGAGTGCTTCCCATTGTGAGGGTTTACGTAGTTGTAGAGGTCATCCATCACATCTACAAGAGAAACAGGTTTAGAAGGAAGTACATCCACAGATATATATATATAGATATATATAATTTGTCATTTGTTTTCAAAGATTTAACAGGCAGGACTACCCATCCACAAAAATAACCCCTTCCAGCTCTACACAGATACAACTTTTCTTCTGCGTGTTCAATGATATTACCAAGCTGCTAACACACTTGCCTTACAACGTTTTTTTTATAGAATTTGTAATTGCAATAAATGAGAAAGACAGTGGGTACATCCTAATTTCGATCAGTTACATTTTTAATCAATCTATTTATAGGGAAATAAATCATCAATCTATTTAAGTGAAATCTATTTTTCGCAAAAGAGGCAATTTCACTTTCCTAGTGACACATAAAACTCATGGTTTCCATCTCCATGGCATTTTTAGTTAGCCCGGGTACTTAGTACCTTCTGCTTAAGAAAGATTTCCATATTTATATCCTCTAAAACTCCTACTCCCTTTCTGACTAATTGCTATCGAAATGCCCCCAAACAGACTTACCACTGAATACTTTCTTAGTTTCTTTGTGCAGATTGGACACTGCAATCCTTGCTGCCAGGATAGCGTAATCGGGGTGCTTGGTGGTCAGGGTTGCAGCCGTTTCAGCAGCCAGCGTGTCCAGTTCCACTGTCGTGACACCACTGTACAGCCCCTGAATCACCTTCATGGTGATCTGGGCCTAGAAAGGAAAATCATGCAGATCAGCTACCTGTTGTTAAAAAAAATCCTGGTATCTCAGCCATTTAGGGTATAAGACAAGCTCCACTACAAGCAGTACCTTTTACATTGTTTAATTTTAAAAAGGCAAATTAAAACACTAAATTCTTTCAGTGAAGTACTGACACCCAAAATTTTAAACCAAGTGATACTGGGGCAGGAGGGAGGTCAGGGAAAGAGCAAAGAAAGAAGAAACCATTAATCTAGAATCATTAAAAAGTTTTTTCTCTGCAGACACTTTCTTAAAGGCTAAAAAAAAGCAGCAGCAAAACTCAGGAAAAAAAAAAAAGTCAGTTTAAAAGGTTACTTGCTTGGAAGTTTTAAAACTACAAATAAAGCTTGACTTTAAATGCCTGATGAGACATTTAAGTGTCTATATTTAAAACAACTTTGCAACAAGAGAAAAAAAAAAATCAACCCTGGAAGGGATACACTGCCTTTTGCTTCATGACTTAACCTAGTCCTCATCTACCAGTCATTTCCCGGGAAAAGACTTTTGCATCTGCCATCTCAAAAGCAGTTATTGCTTTTCTATCAAGTATTAGCACTGCTCACTACAAGAAATATTCTATACTGCAGAACAGAGGGCAGATCTAAGGAGGTGACTGCTACACACATTTGAAACACCAACGGCCTCACAAAACCAGGATGTGTAATTTTCAAACTTTACTCTCTGAAAGGAAGCACTTCACATTAAGGATTTTTATTGCTGGCTTGTAAAGCATCTGGAACAGGAAGATCCACATCCAAAAGGAGAAACGCAGTTCTGGGAAGAAAGATCTTACTACTGCCAGATGAATAAAAATACCGTGCTCCATGTAAAATAAGATTCACCACTAAGACCGGGGTATTTGAAGTCAGGGGGCCTGAGAATCTTGCTTGTGTCCTCATCATAACCAACTTAAGTCGTTGAGATCCAGGCAGCGTACTTTGTGCACTACACTTTTTGGTACAGAACGAATGTCAAATATTTCACAGTTGCAACTTAAGACACAAAAACCGATTGGTGCATCTCAGAGAAGAGCCCAGGTTGGCAACTCCAAATGAACAGGCTAGTTCTGCACATCTACGCGAAAATCTCACAGACATCCACGGATCCGTGAGGGAGTGATCCTCTGCACAGGCTGTGAGCAGAAATGCTCACGTAGGTGCAATCAACATGCACCCAAAGTCCCATGGAGCTCAAAAAAAGGGGGGGGGGGTTATTAGAATGACATGGGAGTTCTGACAGAAAGGGCGCCTTGTTTTAAGAGGATCAAGATCTACTTTCCATATAGTCTTGCTCAAGCTTTACAGATTGAACTTGTGAGCTACCTACCCTAACATCTGAGTTGGAGCAACAAACAGTTTTTAAGAACTAAAAGCTCCATCCCTTCAGCATTGTTTGAGGCATCTACCCACAGCAGCTTACAGCAGGTAAAGCAGAGACTTTCCCCTACTCCACTCTCAGATTTTACACCCACAAAGCAACAGACGCAAAACACAAACAGTTAGAAGAAGTGTGTTACGAATCCATTAGCCAACGGCTCCTGCGCAGGCGGCCACATTTGGCTTTTGCCAAGGGGAATAACCCGACAACATCTGCTCCCAGCTGCAGAGACCACCAGCAGGGGCAGGCCCAGGGACAGACTCACGGGATCCACAAAGTCGGCGTTCAGCCCGTAGCACAGCTTCTGGATGCGCGACGTGATCTTGTCAAACATGACGCGCTCCTGGCGCCCATCTGGTGGGGGAAGAGGTTACAGAGACATCAGACCCCGCTGCCAGGGGGGCACGGGTTAAGCACAGGGCCCCCCCCAGGAGGAGCCAACCCCCCTGGGGTGCCCTCCAGGTGGGAACCACTGCGCACAACCCACCCCGGCTCCCTGTTAGGGCCCAAAGGGAAGGCTGGCCAGCTCCCCCCCTCCCTGCTGCCCACAGCCTGTGGTGGGCGCTGCGCCCCTCGCTGTGAGCAGGGCCAGGAGGGGGGCACAGGGGGGTCGCAGCCCCTCAAGGACACCCCACAGCACGACACCCCCCCCCCGGCACCACCCTCTGCAGAGACCAGACCCCGATTTCCAGTGCCACCCCACAAAGCCGGGGCACCGAGCTGGGGGTCCCCAGCCCCAAGCTGAGGCCGAGCCCCCCTCAGATCCCCCCCCGCGCCCCCCGCCCCGTGAGGCGCAGGCAGCCCCCAGCCCAGGGGGGGTCCCCAGCACCGCGCCCCGCAGCCCGGGGGGCTCCCCCCGAGCGGGGAAGAAGCCGGGGGCCCCCCGGGAAGGGGCTGAGCCCCCCCCCCCCCCCCCGAGGCGCGGGGCCGCCCCCGGCCCCTCACCGCGCTTGACGACGTGCATGGCGGCTCCAACGGCTGCGGGGCCGCGCTCTGTCTGCGCGCCTCCCGCTCCCGCCAAGCGCGCTGGCCCCGCCGCGCCGCCGTAGCGCCCCGCCCCCGCCGCCTGAAGCCGCGCGCCGCCATCTTAGATCCGGGCACCGTCGATTTTTGCCTCCTTTTTCCCCCCCCTCGCCGCAGGCTCGGGGCTGCCTCCCCCCCGCGCCGCTCCCTCCCCGCCTCGCCCCCTCCCCGTGCCCGCCTTCCCAGCCCGGCCCGGGCAGCACCGCCCGCCCGGCGGGGGCTGCCGGTTTGCCCGCTTCCAACATGGCGGCGGCAGCCCGGGCGGGAAAGGGGCCGCGCGAGGGCGCGAAGTACGGGGCCCGCCAAGGGCCGAAACACCTCGATTCGCGATTCGTGTCACGGCATAGCAGCGATAATGACGCGAAATAGTATTTAATAGCATTTAGTATTTAATAATATTTAGTATTTAATAATATTTAATACTCGTGATGTTCTCCAGAGGAGAGGGGGGCCCGCAGCTCCGCTCCTCGGGCAGGTTCGCTCCTCATGGCGCCCGCCCAGCCCTGCGCTGAGGGGGCTCCCCCCGTCCCCACACACAGCCCCGGGGCACACCGCACCCCCTCACAGAGTCACGGTCACAGAATGGCCGCGGTTGGCAGGGAGCTCTGGAGATCGCCCAGCCCAGCCCCCTGCCAGGCAGGGTCACCCAGAGCACATTGCACAGGATGGCAGCCAGGGGGGGGGCTGAGTATCTGCAGAGCAGGAGCCACCACAGCCTCCCTGGGCAGCCCGTCCCAGGGCTCCGTCACCCTCAGAGTAAAGAAGTGCTCCTTATGCTGAGCCAGAACCTCCTGTGCTTCAGTTTGTGCCCCTGCCTCTCGTCCTGTTGCTGGGCACAGCTGAAAAGAGACCAGCTCCATGCTCTCAACACCCTCCCCTCAGATATTTATACACATTGATGAGGTCTCCCCTCAGTCTTCTCTTCTCCAGGCTAAACATGCCCAGCTCTTCCAGCCTGTGTTCATACAACAAGTAAAGGTGACACAGCCAGGGGCAGAACAAAGGGCATGTCATGGCAGAAAGGCCCTCCAGGATCTCAAAAAGCCCGTGGCTGTCCTTAAAACACCAGGAGTGACAGCCTCGGTGAGGCGGCACCTTCCCCATGCTGTGTGAGGGACAGCAACCACCATCTGCAGAAATGTTTCCTCACAGAGGGACAGAAAGTGTCCCACAGTCCAGGCAGCACCCAGGGACAGCGGTGCCCCAAAGTGCCCAAAGCGCTGCTGAGGTTTATACGCATAACACAACCCCCAAAGGCAGCATTTCCTCTGCCAACGTTCTCTGGGTGCCTTGTAAGCCAGCAGCTGTCTAACACGGCGTGATAACATCTTGCAGTTAGCATCTATGGCACCTTCCTTCCCCGCACAGAAGCGGTGGGGCCTCCTCCCCATGAGAGGTGCACCCACGCACGGGGACAGCGCCGAGCAGCGTGGCCTCCGCCTGTGCGAGCAGGATGGGGGAGCTGAGGCGAACGCAGCACTGCATGGGGGGCCTCAGGTGTTGCCTCGTGAGAATGCAAGCACCCAACGTGCAGGGTGGCCTCAGGCTGAGGATCACCCTGGGGGGCTCCAAGGGAGGTCCCAGCAGATTTGGTGGCATGCGACAGCTGGCAGCTCAGTTATTGGGGATGGGATGGGATGGGATGGGATGGGATAGGGTATAGGATAGGATAGGGGATAGGATAGGGGATAGGATAGGATATAGGATATAGGATAGGATAGGATAGGATAGGATAGGATAGGATAGGATAGGATAGGATATAGAATATATAGGATATAGAATATATAGGATAGGATAGGATAGGATATAGAATATATAGGATAGGATAGGATATTGGATAGGACAGGACAGGATAGGATAGGATAGGATAGGGTAGGATAGGATAGGATAGGATAGGATAGGATAGGATAGGATAGGATATAGACTATATAGGATAGGATAGGATATTGGATAGGACAGGACAGGACAGGACAGGACAGGACAGGATAGCTCACTTGGACCTTCAGAAACCATCTAGTCCAACTGCCTGACCAAGCATGTTACTGAGGGCATTGTCCAAATATCTCTTGAGCACTGACTGGCATGGGGCACCAGCCACCTTGCTAGGAAGCCTGTTCCAGTTTTTGACCACCCTCATGATAAAGAATTTTTTCCTAATGTCCAGTCTGAGCCTCCCCTGGCCCCGGTTGATGCCATTCCTTGTTCTGCCATTGGTTATGAGAGAGAAGAGACCAGCACCTCCCTCTGTGCTTCCCCCCTCAGGAAATTGTAGAGTGATGAGGTCGCCTCTCAGCATTCTTTTCTCCAAAGAAACGCTAAATACAGCAGGAGAATCACCCCTTTTGACTGTTTGCCTAGCTGTGTTTAATGCAACCCAAAGTGCAGTTTGCCCTCTTGGCTGCCAGGGCACGCTGCTGTTCACGCTGAGCCTGCTGTCAACCAGCACCCGCAGAGCTCCTTCTGTTGAGCTGCTCCCTGCCCACCCACCTCCCAGTCTGTGCCTGTGTCCAGCATTGCTCTGTCCCGGGTGCAGAACCCAGCATTTTCCTTCGTTGAACTTCATGCCATTGATGACTGCTCAATGCTGCAATTTATCCAGATCCCTCTGCAAGGCCCCCCGTCCCTCCAGGAAGCCAGCAGCACCTCCCAGTTTAATGTCACCAAACTTGCTGAGGATGCATCCACTCCTGTGATGCATCCACTGAGGTGATGCAGGGAATATTTGGAACTGGTCAGGAAATGGGAATAAATTTGGGGTTGCTTCTCTACTTGATTGGAAAAAGGCCTGCAGAAGGAAAAAAATTGCATCTCGGATCATTTGAAGCCTGTGCTGCGTTCACGGATCTTTGCCCTCAAGTGTTTCTACTTTGAGTTTTACTCACTCTTTTTTGGTAAAACAATAGTAGGTGGAGCAGTTGCTTCACTTCATGAGGATGTGATTGTACGTCATGGGTTAAACTGCTGCAGAGGAAAACCAGCCTGCTCCCCGCCAGCATGGCTGTGGCAAGATCAGAACGAGCACGATAAACCCAGTGCCTGAGAGGTGAGTTTGGGAAGGAAATGTGGCAACGAGAAACAAACTTCCTGAGGCTGCACAACACCTTACCTCCACCCAGCTCGGAGACAGCTGTGGCTGCAGCGGTGCCTCTGTGCTAACGGGTTCCTGCTCCAGGCTCCCGCAGCGAGAGCTCCCCTGTCTGAGCGGGCTGCCACGGGCTGGCCAAGACACGGGCACCCCGGCCACACGGCTGAATTGAGCCCTTCCCGGCTGGGAAACAACACGCCAACGGGGAGATGCGGAGATCTGCACCCTGCGTCCCCCAGAGCTGTGTGCTGTCCTGATGCTGGCCCGTCTCCGTGCCAAGGGGTCCAAAAGGTTCCTGTCAGCCTCTCTCCTCACAGAGCCGTGACCATGCTGATGGTGACACTTCTGGCTGCTCGCTCAGCGCAGCCGGGCAGGTCTCCAGTCCCAATTTCTTCCCGAGGAGGGGATTCGTGCTGGCTCCCCCTGCTCCTCCTGGTGAAGCTCTGCTTTCCCCCGTGCTGCTGCCTTGCTCTGTGCGCTCGCAGGTCGCCTGCTGGGTGCATCCTGCAGATCCTCGCAGCACAGCAGTGCCCGGAATATTTCTGGCCAAAAAGCAGGGGAAACCGTGAGAGCGAGGTGGAGGCTTGAGTCACGGACTGAGCTGCACGGAGCTGCCTGAGTCCTGTCAGGGACAAAAAGGCCGTGCTGCTGCCACTCCGGCTCTGAATGCCTCTGGGTTACAGCATAAGCCGTGAGCATCCTACCCATTTCGGGGGTGGTTCCTGCGGGATCTGGTCTGTAAGGAGAGAATACAGATGGCAGAGCCTAATCCCCCACTGCCTGGCTGGTTTGCATCACAATTCTTTGTGCTAACTTTCCGACCCTGAGCACTGCTCCCTTGGTTGTCCTGGGGCAGCTTTTTTGCAAGGCAGTGTCATAAACAAGGCGGCCAAAATAGCCCAGGCTAAAAATAGCTCCTCATTCCCTTCTTTTGGATGGAATTTCAGTTAATTCCTTGACCCAGAGAAATCTGCAAAATGCTGCTCATTAGGAGGGGGGGGGGGGGGGGGGGGCGGGCTGCCTTCCTGCAAGCTCCGGGGCTCGCCCTGCCCCGGCACCACCGCAGCGCCCTGGCACGAGAGGGAGGCGGCCGTGGTGAGCGCACAGAATGAGTCCTTCTTCCTTTGGTTTCCTCTCACCATGAGCTTCCTTTTTCTGCTCACTTGGGTTCAGTTGCACTCAACCCACAAAGACTTCATACAGGCTTTCAGAGAGCCACCAGCTTGGTGTACAACTGGGCAGCTCGAGACCCGCTCTCATCCTGAAGAAAAAGGGGTTTGGGTTGAGAAGAGCTGACCCCGTATTTGAAGTGGGGCAAGTCATTTGGGGAGGGGTTGTTGGGCCACGGCCACCTGAGGTCCACCACAGCAGGTCCCATGGGTCCTCCACAGCAGGTCCCATCGCAGCAGGTCCCATCACAGCAGATCCCATGGGTCCCATGGCAGCAGGTCCCATGGCAGCAGGTCCTGCCGTGTGCCAGGGCGGAGCCGCCCCTGGCTCAGGTGCGCTGTGCCGCCCGGCCCTGCCTCCCGAGCAGGAAATGTCGGGCACCGGGCACCTCGACACGCCGGGGCTCACGGCCCCCAGCGCACCGCTGGAGCCCACGGTAGGACCAGGGTCCTGGGGAACGTCCCTGACCTGCCCCGGTGCTGGGGCCAGCCCCCCAGCGAGGTGTGGAGGGAGCAGTGCTGGGGACGATCCCTTGGGGGGCTCCGCAGCACGCTGCCCCTTAGACACCGCAGCCTGGAGGCCACGGGGATGGCAAACCTTTGTGTCCCAGCGTGTCTGGGACCCCCGTGCAGCCCCACCATGGTCAGGCTGTGCTGGTGGAAGCTCCGCTGCCCCCCCTCCGTCCCCATGGGGCAGGCACCTCGCCTCGGCACAGCGCCTGGGGTTCCTCAGGGTGCTCACCGTGCCCAGAGCCTGGCATCGCCCTGGGCTCAGGGCAGGTCCCCCACCCTCCTGAGGACGGTGCTGACCCCGAGCAGTGTGGGGCACGTCAGTGTTTGGGGAAATGGGGCTGGGGGCGGCCACGCTGCCTTGGCACCATCCTCAAGCCCTCGGCTCACACGGGGCAGCGCTGGGCAGGGCAAGCCCCCGTCCATCCCCGCACCCTCCAGAGGTGCTGCACGTTCACCTCCTGCCTGCTTTGAAGCAGCAGGGAGGCAGGAGGGTGCCCCTTTTTTTGGAGTGGCAGCCACCTTTCCATCACCCGGGGCGAGGAGGAGGGAGGACAGCGGCAGTGGGGACCCCCAGGGGGTGTGAGCAGCAGCGGGGCTGCGGGGCCGTGGTTGGAAACACACGGGGAATTCTGTGCCGAGCTTCCCGCTGGCCCTGGCGGGGCGGCCGGCTCTGATTCCGTGCCAGGCAGGAGGCAGAGCCCGCGTGGTGGCCCTGCCCCAGTGGCACAGCTCAGCCGAGGTTTGCTTCAATCACGCACAGACAGGCAGCCCCGAAACCTGCTGCCTCGTGGGCAGCAGCCTGGGGAGGCTCTGCCTGGTTTGTGGAGGACACGAGCTCACCTGGGTGCAGGCACCTGCAGGGAGCTGCGCTGTGCCAAGGACCCAAACAGCCCCAAAACGCCCGTGTTTTGGGGGTACCCCGTGGTATCGCCCTGCAGAGCAGCCCCAGCTGCTCAGGGCTGCTGCAGACACGTCCCCTCCCGGCCACGGGAGGACAACAGGACGCAGGCACGGGCTGGGTGCTGCAGAGCTCCCATGCAGCTGGGTTTGCAGACCCCTTTCCCATCCCGTTGATTGAGAAGGGGTGGTGTGGGATAAGGAAAAGGGGGCTGTGCACGACACGGCCCCACTGAGGGGGTGTGCACAGCCCTGGGGGCTGCAGCGCTGTCCCCCGCTGGCACTTTGCTGCTCGGGGGCTGCTAAAGCAGCTCCTGGGGGGGGTCCTGCATGGACATCAGGGCCCTGCAGGCTGCTGGTAACGTGGGCTGGGCTGGGATGTGCGCCTGGGGCTGGGATTTGGGATTTGGGAACCCCTCTGCTGCCGGCTCTGCTGCACCAGACCCCACCAGGGCTTTTGGACACCCCCAGCCCTGCTCCTGGCTGCTGCAGGCTGGGGGTACAGGGAGCTCTGTGCGGGACCCCCAACTCATGCCCCACATTGGGGCACCACGGGCTCCTGTGGTGTGGGTCCTGGGGGGACCCCAGAGCACATTTGGGAACCCGAATAAGAGCCTGGCCGTGAGCCCTGCCGAGGAGCCTCAAGGAGCCTGCAGCCCCCGACACCTCGCTCCCCTCCGCAGGTGAACATCTTCCACGAGCAGGGTCCGATCCCTGGCCAGCCCTGCCCAGAGCCCCCAGCCCCACCTGAGGGCCCCCCCCGGGAGACCTGGGCCGGGAGGTACGAGTTCCTGCTGTCCTGCCTGGGCTACTGCGTGGGGCTGGGCAACGTCTGGCGCTTCCCCTACCTCTGCTACCGCAATGGAGGAGGTGGGTGCAGCGAGGGGCCACGTCCTGGCACCGAGCACTGCCCGAATGGCTGCAGGGAACGGGGGTGCTGGGGGGGGGGACGGCGTGCTGGGGCCAGGGGCTGCGCTCCCCGTGGGGAGCACACGTGTGCCGGGGGGCTCCAGGCTCCTGGCACTGCTGCTTCCATCCCACTGCGAGGTGAAGGATGCTTTGTGGGTGCAAGATCTGCGCCGTGGCAGGCGGGCAGGCAGGCGGCCAAGCAGGGGGAATGACCCGTGGCAGGACAAAGTGCAGGCTCGGCACGCAACCTGCCTGCTGTAACGCCCCAGCACGTGGGGCTGCCCCGAAAGAAACCTCCCCAAAGGCTGCTCACCAGCCCCTCACTGCTTCTGCCCCTCTGACATCCCCGGGTCCTTCCTCCTGCACCCAGACCAAGGCTCCTCTCCCCGTGTCCTGGCACTGCCGTGTCTCTGGGCTCGCTGTGCTGCCTCCTGGCACCTCCCCGCTGACAGAGGCTCTGCACCCATCCTGCCCAGCCCCATAGCCTCTGCCCCCGGCCCCAGCCGCCCCCAGCACAGGGGTGTCCCCAGCCAGCCCCCCCGCAGCCGTCCCTGCCCGCCCTGTGGTGCTGTGTGGGTCTGGGGCCGTGCCAGCAGCTGTTTGGGATGGGGCTCAGCAGAGCTGAGCTTTGCTCCTTGCCTCTTGCCAGGAGGAATTTGGCCTTTGGAGCTGGGCTCAGGGTGATGCCATCAATGGGGCCGCTCGCTCTGCTCCGGGCATCTCGCCCATCCCCTCCTGCAGCCCCAAATGTCCCAGTGCAGGGGCCCTAAAGCCCCCCCAGCCCCCCAAACACCAGCCCAGGCTGCCCCCAGCCCCCCCAGTCCAATGCCCACACTCCTGGGCACCGCTGCAGCACCTGGGGCCGCCTCTCCATCACCCACCCACCTCAATCCCCCTGGCTCCTGGCTCGGGTCCCTGCTGTGGGGCTGACGAGGACAGCCTGTGGGACACAGCCAGCAGCCCCTGGGGGGTCCCTGCTCCCCTGTGCCCTGCCCAGACTCGTGTCCTTGCTGCGGGTGCGGGACCACGGATCTGCCCTCTGGGGAGCTGCTGGACCCCGGCACAGCGCCCACCGTGCCCCTGACCCTCTGCCCCTCTGCTCCTCCCAGGCGTCTTCCTCATCCCTTACTTCATCCTGCTGTTCCTCACGGGGCTGCCCCTCTTCCTGATGGAGCTGAGCCTGGGGCAGTACGGGGCCGCAGGGCCCATCACGGTCTGGAAGTGCTGCCCCATCCTGCGAGGTAGGGCTGGGATGGGGCTGGGGGCTCCTCTCCCTGTGCCCCCGCAGCCCCCGGGCAGGTCCCTGCTGAGGCAGCCCCTCTCGCCCCTCTGCCCTGGCGCAGGCGTTGGTGTGGGGATGCTGCTCGTGTCCTCCCTGGTGTCCCTCTACTACAACGTCATCATCGCCTGGACCTTCTACTACCTGGGCTCGTCCTTCCAGAGCCCCCTGCCCTGGTCCTGCGATGCCCCCCAGAACGCGGAGCTCTGCCAGGTCGGTGTCCCTGGGCTGGGGCTGCGGGGCCAGACGCTGCAGGGGGCCCGGGGGGGGGTCCCTGGGGCCAAACTTTGCCTGCAGCAGGAGAGGAGGGGGCGGTGGTTGGGCTGGGGCTGGGACAGGGCAGGGAGGGTGGTGGTGATGGTGATGGTGGTGGTGATGGTGATGGTGATGGTGACCTTGCTGTGTTGCAGAATCCATCGGGGAGCGCCACCCACACCAGTGCCAGCGAGGCTTTCTGGAAGTAAGTCGGGGGGGGGACCGACCCTGGGACGGGGCTGAGCCCACGGGCAGCAGCCGGTGGTGCTGGAGGCTTTGTGGAAGGCAGAGGGGTGGGCGAGGACGCTGCGGAGGAGGCGAGGGGGCCCTGCAGCAAGGGGACTCCCGGTGCCGGTGCCGCGCTCTGCATCCCGTCCCGCTGACCCGTGTCCCCGCGTCCCCGTGCCGCAGGGAGCAGGTGCTGGGGGTGACGCACAGCTCCGGCCTCGGGGACCCCGGCCCCGTGCAGTGGCCCCTCGCCCTGTGCCTGCTGGCGGCCTGGGTCGTGGTGTTCCTCTGCATGCTGAAGGGCATCCGCAGCTCGGGCAAGGTGAGCAGCGCGCAGCTGGGGCACAGGGGCACCGCGGGGGCTCGGGGCTGCCCCACGGGCAGAGCGGGGCCGAGCGGTGCCGTGCCCCGTGCAGGTGGTTTACTTCACGGCCACCTTCCCCTACGTGGTCATCCTCATCCTCATCATCCGGGGGGCCACGCTGAGCGGCTCCCTCGACGGCGTCAGCTTCTACCTCTCCTCCGACTGGAGCAAGCTGCAGAGCGCGCAGGTAACCCCGCGCCGGGGCCGGGGGGCCACAAACCCTGCGATGGTCCCTGGGGTGGGGGCAGTGGGGCCGGGCTGGGGCCCCCTGCAGCCTCCCCACCCTCGTGCCCCAGGTGTGGAGCGACGCGGCCTCGCAGATCTTCTACTCCCTGGGCATCGGCTTTGGGGGGCTGCTCTCCATGGCCTCCTACAACAAATTTGACAACAACGTCATCCGGTGAGCTTGGGGCAGTGCTGGGGGACGTGGGCTGGTGGGGCACAGCCTTGGGGGGCAGAGAAGGGGGGCAATGGGGAGGTCCAGGCCATGGAGCTGTCTGGATGCTCCTGGGTCCACCCCTGCCCCGTGCACGTGGGGTTGTGATGCCCTCCCCGGCAGGGACACCTTGGTCATCGCCATCGGCAACTGCTGCACCAGCTTCTTCGCCGGCTTCGCCATCTTCTCGGTGCTGGGGCACATGGCCTTGAAGAAAGGCGTCCCCGTGGGCAGCGTCGCCGACTCAGGTATGGGTTTGGGGAGGGGAGGACACGTGTGTGCCACGCCAAGGGACATCCCAGTGCAGCTGAGCTCACCCAGCCTGGTCACCTGCTTGCTGGGCTTGGCCCTGCCACCACGGTTGTCCTTCACGCTTCCCCTCGTCCCCCTCACTCAGGCCCTGGGCTGGCGTTTGTGGCTTACCCCGAGGCGCTCTCCCTGCTGCCCGGCTCCCCGTTCTGGTCCATCCTCTTCTTCCTGATGCTCTTCACGCTTGGAGTGGACACTATGGTGATTGTCACCCCGGGCAGCCCCACATCCTGCCCCGTGCCTGGCCTTGGGGTGCCGGGTACACCCCGTCCTGGGCACACAGACGGCACGATGTACAGAGACCGGGAGCACGAGGCCAGGGCTGGGCTCGGGGTTATGGAGGCTCCTTGTGTGGGGCTGTTCCTGGGGCAGCCTCATCCCATGGGGGGAGGCTGATGGTGATGGTGACATTCCCCCACCGACGTTCCCCAATCCCCCAGTTTGGGAACATCGAGAGCATCACCACAGCCATCCTGGACGAGTTCCCAGCCCTGCGTGAGTGGAGGAGGAAGGCGCTGTTCCTGGGCGTGCTCTGCATCTCCTTCTACCTGCTGGGGCTCCTCCTCATCACCCAGGTTCGTTGGGCCCCGGCACCCCCATCCTGCAGCACCCACCCCCTCGGGTGACACCGGGGTGGGGGTCGGGGATCGGCCTCCTCTCCCCTTGGGCCTCCGCACGTGTCCCAGGGCAGGAGGTCAGAGGCCAGCGAGTGCCCTGGCACGGGCGGTGGCCCTGGCTGCAGGGGCTGACCCCGTCCCTCCCCTCCTCACAGGGAGGCATCTTCTGGTTCACCCTCATTGACACGTACAGCACCGGCTTTGGGCTGGTCATCATCACCCTCTTCATGTGCCTCGGCATCTCCTTCTGCTACGGTGAGCGGGGCTGGGGGCTCGCTGGAGCCGGCTGGATGCGTGCTGGGTGCACCCCATGCCGCGGGGTGGTCACGGCTGCATCTCCTCCGTGTGCCTGCAGGCATCGACCAGTTCTGCCAGGACATCAGGGACATGATCTGCCACTGCCCGCCCTGGTGCAGCCACATGCTGGGGTACTTCAAGTTGTGCTGGGTCTTCTTCACGCCCTGTCTGCTGCTGGTAAGCATCGGGCGCTCACCGGAGGCTGAGGGTTGAGGGGGGGCAAGCTCCTCTCCCAGCCCCCCGGAGCGGGGTTACCCCAGTCCCAGTGTCCTGGGCCCTTGGTGGCTGCTGGAGGTGGCTTGGGGTGGCCCTGACCCGGCTCCCCGTGGTGCTGCGCCGTCCCCTCACTCCTGCCCACGCTGCCCTTGCAGTTCACGCTCATCTACACCTTCCTGGAGATGTACGGCGTGCCCCTGCGCTACGGCTCCTACACGTACCCGGCCTGGGGCACGAGCCTGGGCATCTGCGTGGGCGTCCTCACCTGCCTGCAGGTCCCCCTCTGGGCCATCGTGGCCCTGTGCCGCGAGTCGGGGACACTGAGCGACGTGAGTGTGCGGGAGGAGCAGGGGCACGGGGACAGGGACGGGGACGGGGATGGGGTCACAGAGGGGCTGTCCTGGTGCTGGGGGTGGGAAGGGAGCAGGCTGGAGGCGATGCTCTCCCGTCCCCAAGAGAGAAAAAGGGATGAAGCCACAGAGACTGGATGAAAGGTGGGGTCTGAGCCCCTCGGTGGCCGTGTCTGCGGCTGTCCCCTTCCCGCAGTGACACTGCCCTGGGGGGGCTCAGGGCAGCCCCTGCTCACCCTTGCCCACCTGCAGCGCATCCGGAAAGCCACCCAGCCCCTGAACTCCTGGAGGGCGGCCAGCGGCCGGGACATGTCCGCAGAAGTCATCAACGTGCCGTTCACCATCACCCTGACCAGCAGCGACTTCACCGCGCAGCCCGACAGCAGCACCTAAGCTGATGCCGGTCCCGGTGCTGGGGACGCCCGGCCGGGGGGTGGCTGCTGCTGCACGAGGCTCCCCTCGCGCCATCGCACGGTCCCAGAGGACATTAACCACTGATCCCAGCACGTTTTTAATTCTCTTTCCTGGAAATCCTCTACATGCTCCAAAAAGTGTTTCTAAGGGACTCTCTGTGAGCAGCTCCAGCTGCCAGGTTGTGCTCCAGCCCTACCCACCTCTTTGTCGTGTCCATCAGAGGTTTGGGGGCTGCTGCGCACATCCCTGGCCCTGACCCAGCACTGTCCCGGGGGGGGTGGCGGGCTGGTGGCAGTGCCCCTGCCAGTGGCAGCTGGGCAGTGGCCCAAGCACAGGGGGCTGGCACAGCCAGGGGCAGCTCCCTGAGCACCATCCCGAGCTGGGGACAGAGCTGGGGTGGTTTCGGAGCCTCAGAGGGCTGTGAGCACACAGATGTGTTTGCTTCTGCTGCAATAAACCGTTCTGCAGCCCACCACCGATGGGCTGTGGGGACGAGCCCACGCACGCTGCTGCCTGCAGAGCTGCAGGGACCCCAATCCCGCAGGGCCTCATCCTGCTGCTGCCACCCCTCGGGGCGCAGTGCTGGGCTGCCAGGGGGTGCGGGGTGTGGGCGTCCCCCTGGCTTTGGCTGCGCACGCAGAGGGTGCGAGGGGGGTGAGGTGTTGGCGAGGGCTGAGCAATGGCCAGGACGTGCCCGTCCCTTCGCTGCCTCGGAGGTTGCCCAGGGCCAGGCCAGCAGCTGGGCAAGCCGAGGGCCCCAGGGAGATTTTTTTAACCCCGGTCCTGGTGTCCGTCTGTCCGTCCTGCGAGCCTCTCCAGCCTCACACCAGGGCAGCCGCCCTCTCCCTGCTCCTGCTGGGCTCTGCGGCTGTGCCGGCAGGACGAGGCCATCCCTGCAGCAGCGTTACTGGGGCAGCACCAGTGGCTCCCACCATGACCTGGAGGGAGAGGGCTCCGAGGGCACAGCACCGGGACCGCAGGGCCCAGGCACCGAGGGGCAGCTCGGGGGGGCCGGGCTGGGGGCACGGCCCCGGGGAGGTCGCTGTCTGCGGGCAGCCCCTGCCCCAACCCTCCCCGCTGGGACCCCCACGTCTGCGGGTGGGTGAAGAACGCAGCAGGCGCCTGCTGGTAAAATATACTACATGCTTTATTGGATTTAAAAGTTTTATGAAATGACAAAAAAAAAAAAAAAAAAAAAAATCAAGAGTTGGCAGACGCGTCAACAGTTGCCGCTCAGTGGATCTCCAACCCCTTCTCCAGAAAGCATCCGCAGGTCTCCGCCACCGCGAGCAGCGCCGCCGGCCCCGGCCCCAGCCCGCAGCCCCCGCTGGCCGCGCGCCCCGGGGGGGGCTCCGTGAGGCTTCCCCGGCCCTCCCGGGGGTCCGGCTCCGCTCCCCGGCCGGCTCCGGCCGAGGCGGCGACAATGCCGACAGCGGGGGCAGAGCAGCCCCCGTCCACCGCCCCCGCTGCCGGGACCCCGTCCCCGCTGCCGGGAGCAGCCGCGGGGAAGTGCAGGCACTTAGTCATTTAGAGGAATTTTTCACTTATCTCAAAGCAACAGTGTAATTGTCTAACTACCACCTAGGAAACGAAAAACACCTCGATAGCCCTTCCTGTATTGTCAACATACACGAATATATTACTCTGGCATAAAGCAAGGCCCCGAGGGGCTGTTGGCATCCCGCCTGCCTCCCTCCCTGCCCCTCCTGGACCCGCGCCTTCCCCTGGCAGCGGCCGAGTCCCGGGTGGCCTCGGGGTAGCAGCTGCCTCCCAGGACGGTGCCGGCGGCCAGGGCCAGCGGCTCGGCGTGGACGGGGCGGTGGGAGCGGGACCTGGGCTTGGTGGAGCTCCGGCCGCGTCCGCTGGGGGAGGGCAGCGGGCAGGGGCTGGGGCTGGGGCTGGAGGGAGAGGATTTGGCCCCGGGACGGAGCAGGGCTCAGCCAAGGGCAGGGGCAGGGGCCTCCCCTTAGCAGCTGTGCTGGGGAAGGTGCCGGGGGCAGGAGGAGCCCCGCAGCCTCGCAGGGAGGACAGGGGAGCAGCCAAACCCCGGGGCAGGGGCTCGGACCCATTCGGCACCCGCAGCAGCCGTGGGCCCCGGGCAGCACCCAGTGGTCAGAGCCCGGCCTCAGGGCAGGGAGGCTGCTGCCCACCGGGCCTGGTGAGCACCCCCCACCCACCCCAGCCTGCCCCAACCCAAGGGCAGAGCCCCAGGCACGCACCCAGCCCCATGGGCACACACCCAGCCCCACACCCCCAGCCTGGAGGCTGCCCCCCAGCTTGGTCGTGCCCCACACCCCCCTCTGGGCTTGCCCTGGGGATGGGTGCCGTGGCCCCGTGTTTGCAGGCGCCTTGCAGAGAGGTGGCAGCCGGGGCTGGCCCTGTCCCCATGCCCCTTGGGGATGCCCCGGGCCCTTCCCTGGTGCTCACGCCCCTGCTGAGCGCCCAGCTGAGCTCTGGCCCTGGCCCTGCTCCCCCGGGCAGGGAAGCAAAGACAGGGGCAGGCGGGGGCTCCTCTGCCCCGGATCCAAGCCCCGCACCACGGATGGATGCCGCTG
Organism: Anas platyrhynchos; assembly: GCF_047663525.1. NCBI lineage: Eukaryota > Metazoa > Chordata > Aves > Anseriformes > Anatidae > Anas > Anas platyrhynchos. Next base: position 206,925,043 of record NC_092587.1, on the reverse strand, counting down.
ATGCCACGCGTCCGGCGGGGGGGACGCTGCCCAGGGCAGGGGTGTGAGCACCCCACGGGCGGCAGCTCCCTGGTGCGAGTGGGAGAAGCTTCAGCAGTGCGCTCCTGGCCGCAGCTCCCGGCCGCACGAGTACCAGCAGGGGCAGGGCCCTCCCTCCGAGGTATTGGACTCACTCTCGCTTATCAAGAGCGCACAAAGAGGGCTTTCCCCTTCCACCCTGGGGGCCAGGGTGCAAGAAAAGTGACTCGTAAAGGGGAGGAGAAGGGCTGCGACGCCGGCCCCACCGCCGACACCTGCGGCACCCCCTGCCCGGGCTGCGGCACCCGGCAAGGCTCCCGCCACCCCGGCCATCCAAACAGCCTGTGCAAAGGTTGGAAGAGGCAGAAGAAACAAAACAAAAATCACAAAATAATAATAAAAAATAAAAAAATAAAACCACATTGAAACCAAACCCAAATGCCGTGTGGCTGAGCGGAGGCAGGAGTAACTGGAAGCCATGCACAGCAAAGCTGGGGGCGACGGAAACGGGGAGGGGGGAAAAAGGGCGGCTGCTGGCTTCGGGGGAGCGGTCGTCTTCTTGGTTTCTCAGAGATCAGGAAATAAATAAGTCGAGGTGGCTCCTCCGGCCGCGGGTGCTGGCACGACTCGAAGGGAGGGCGCCCGTGGGGGCCGGGGGGGTGTCGCGGCGCTGCCCCCGGGCCCAGCGGGTCGCGTCCGTGTGGTTCCTCCTCCTCCTCCCTCCTCTCTCTACTTCTTGGGCTTCTTGAAGATCTTTAGGGGGAACTTCTTCTTGCTCTGGCCGAGGTCAACCTCGTCGCCCGTCAAGCTGCTGTCCTCGTCCCCCGGGCTCTTCTTGGCAGCCAGCTGCGGGATGCGGGTGCTCTTGGCGCTGTTGGGCCGGCAGTCAGAGATGGGGGACGGGGTGTCGGGGTCGGTGGAGCTGGGGCTGTGTGACCGCGACGAATCCGAGTGGCTGTGCTTGCCGGCCGTCGGGTGGCTGATCTCCCCGAGGCTGGAGGACTTCTCCATGCCGTGGTTCACCGTCATCATCTTCTTCATCACCATGGGGCTCTCGGGCGGGCGCTCCGCCGCAGCCCCCGGCGCGGAGGCCTCGGCGTGCCGGCTGCCGCCGTTGGGGGTGGGCGCGCCGAGGGCAGGGTGCGCGGGGGCAGCCTCCTCCACGGAGCGGGTCAGCAGGTTGGGGCGCGCCGCCAGCAGCTTGGGCGCAGCGCTGGGGATGCGCTGGTGGTCGCTCAGGTGCGGGATGCAGGACTCGGAGTCGCAGCGAGTTAAGTCTCTGGGGGTTGAAAGGCGGAGGAGGACAGCTCGTTAGCGCTGCTCGTTAGCGCTGCTCGCGCCGCGGACCCCCGGCCGCCTCCCACCCCCTGCCCCCAGCCCACACGCACACAGATGCAGCAGCTGAGGGTGGGGGCTCGGCAGGGGAAGCCCCCAGCAGAGCGCAGCAGCAGCCAGCCCACGGCCCCTGGGGATGCAGGAGCGGGGCTGGGGCCTGTCCTGTCCTGTCCTGCTCCCGCTGCCCCCTCCCGCTCCTCCCCACCAGCATGGGGTGGCTGCTGGTGGGGGCACCCTGGGGACGGGGACCCCCCCGTGCCACCCCAGGGCCAGGTTTCAGGACAATTTCACCAGAGGCTTCTCCAGACCCTCAGCTTGCATCTGTGTGCGCCCCCCGGCCGGCCCCGACGGCTCAGGCCCGCAGCCCGGCCCCTGCTGCACAGCGGTTTGTGCCCCCAGCCTGCTGCCTGCTCGTGGTCCTCAAAGGCAACGGGGCGCCGCTCCGCCACCCCCAGCGCCTCCTTCCCCAAGCGGGGAGCGGAGGCAGGGGGGACGGGGAGCTGCAGCCCCCATCGCCCCACAGCGCTGCTGTGCCCCGGCCCCACGGCCCTGTGGTCCCTCTGAGAGCTGCCGGTGTGCCCGTGCAGGGTGGGTGCAGCCGGATGGAGCTGTGCTGCTGCCCCACTGCCTGCCCCACTGCCTGCCCCACAGCTGCCCCACTGCCACCCTCACCCCTTGCAGTGCCACCACCGCCGCCCGTGTGCATGCAGGGGCAGCAAAGGGCTGCAAGGGGTCGGTCAGAGCCACCTCTCATCACCTGCACAGGCTGGGGGCAAGGAGCACGGAGCGGAGAAGGGAGTGGAGAGGAGAAGAGCAGAGCGGAGGGCAGGGGAGAGGCAGGGGAGGGGATGGGAAGGCGCCCGCCAGCTCGGGGCCGTGCTGCCCCCGAGAGCAGACAGCTCGGTGTGGCTGAGCCCCGAGATGTGGCTGAGCTGTGCCAAGCTCAGAGCCCGGCCTGGACCCCTGGCTCCTGCCGGGTGATGCTGTCAGGAACAGCACCAGAGGTCGGAGGGAGAAAGGGGAAGGCAGGACGGGACGAGATGCCTCCACTAGAGCCTGTGAAGAAGGAGAGCTCCAGGCAGCACCAGGACTGCGCTGCTGGAAAAGGGGCTGCACAGAGCACAAGGGAGGTCACCTACACGGCTGTGCTACTGCGAGGGAAGGGAGGATTATCCTCACAGCATCGTCCTTCCTCATAGCAGCAAGGGCATTTTGGAACAAACCTACCGAAAGGACTTGGGCTTTTGTTTCACAGCTCCACAGGAGGAACGGGATATTAGCAAAACCTCACGGATGGCTAGGATACAGCCCCAGATCCGCTCCGAGAGCCCAGCTGCGGAGCCTGCCTCATCTCTGATTTTAACAGGAGGCAAACAGCCGCGGGCATTGCTGGAATAGTCCCTGCCTTTCACACACACACACACGGCCGAGCCCATCTGCCATCCAAGGTTAGCAGCGGGCCGGGGAGCGCAGGAATCGAACCATTTGGATGGTGTGAAATCCCTGGCTATTCTGAGAGAGCTCTGGACGCGCTCCAAGGGAGACAACTGCGATGGGAGCACCGATGGAGACACGAGCTCACGGATGCTGCGGCTGCCCAGAAGGTCACTTTGAGGCAGGGAGCAGTGGATGCAGCTCCAGGGTTTCACTGGGATAACGGGGCCCACGGGCAGCTCTGCGAGCAGCAGTGAGGTGCCCTACAAATCAGTGGGGCTGCACATGGGCCCCTTGTGCCCCTTCCTCGCCAGCCCCCGTCTCGGAGCAGGCGTGGGGCGAGCTCAGCGCATGGCAGCAGTGCCCCGTGCTGCACACCACGGGCAGCGTGTCGGGGTAACAGAAGCGTGTTTGTAACCTGCTCAGCTGAAATTCAGAGTTGTGCCTACACCCAAGGATGGTTTTTTTCCTGTAAAACCAACCCAGAGCTCCCACTGGCTGCCACAAGCACAGAGGTGCCTGGAGAGAGTCAGCGAAGAAGACGTTGTTCTGAACAGAAGTGAGATAACAGCGAATACAGCAGAAGTGAGGGATCTCGGATGATTCACAAACGCCTCATTTATGAGGAGGGCAGGCTTTGTCCTCGCTGGGATCTGCAGACGGACGTTAATTCACCCAGAGTGCCTTCACCTGCCCTGCACAAGGTCCTGACAAGGGACAAAAGCGACCGCGCGGTCACGGCCGCGGAGAAAATGACGCCAGCAGATGGAGAAACATCCTCTGGTGGAGCAGGATTTTCTTCCTCTGCCTGCACACGCTGGAAACCCGACCCCGGGCAGCTGGTCCCTGCCTCGCAGCGGGGGTCCGGCTGCCCCTGGCTGGTGCCGAGGACTGGCCGGGAGCTGCTCCCTGGGGATGCCATGGCCACCACGTCCCTTCCCCGGGGCTGCTCTGATAACAGGAGCCCTCGGCACTGAGGGGCTGGCAGCTCCTTTGTGTGGCTCCAGCTCCTCACCCCAGACATCCACGGCTTCCCTGGGATGTCCCAGCCCGGGCTGGAAGCTGGGTTTGCCACCGTGCTCCCGTCCTCCACGCGCACTGGGGCTCCGAACAGCCCGGCTCTGGCACAGGTCAATGCTCCGATCGCCACGGTGCATCTGGAACATCCCTTCTGCAACAATGCTCACCTTTATGGACGGACCTCTAGAGTCTCCTGGGGCTGTGGAGCTAGAGAGAGAGCTGGGCAGGCCCCCAGGAGAAGGACCTGAGGGGCACAGGATGTGTTCCCTGCAGACATTACGGGCTGTGGGCTGCTGACGAGGAGACCTCGTTGGATTACAATTTCTTCTTCCCTTGCACTCGGGCTGGCTGCCCACAGGACTGAAGGGACTGATGTCAGGATTCAGGCCAGCATCAGGCATTCTCCAGATCTCCTAACGGTGCTAAGCTGAGCCTTTTTGTTCATAATTTATCCAGTTACAGATCGGGAATGTGTTCCCAAAGGGAGGGTGGATGTGCCACCCGTGGGGACACGACCCAGCTGCATGCTGACCTGGCTGGAGGCAGCACAGAGCTGGGGACGCTCCGGAGAGCACAGAGCAGGGACAAGAAGAGGAAAGATCACTGCCATCGGCCAGAAAGGGCCGGCACGGATCCCGCTGACTTCCAGGAGGCTCCTGCTCCCCACTCGGTTCTCTTCCTACCTTGCCGCTCCAGGAACCCAAACTGCCCAGGGTGAATGAGAGAGCGAGGAAATAATGGGATGCGCTGCGCTTTGCAAACAAAAGAAGCAAAAGATGGCAGAGAGAAGGGCTGGTAATGATGGAGGAAGAGGGGAGAGGACAGGACAATGTAGAATAACTACGGATTTTTCCTTGACCGCTGCCCATCGAATGATTTCCTGCAGTGGGCTCCTGCTGCCTGCTACACCCAGGGCACAGGCTCCAAGAAACCGAGCGGAGGTTCAAGGGCGTTGGACGTGTCCGGGCTGCAGCAGGGCTCAGTGCTGGGGCCTCCCAGACCCTGCTGCCTCTGCAGCTCCCTGCGTCCCCCCCGGGGGTCCTGCAGCTCCCAGCTCCATCCACCCGCCCGGCACGCGGCACCAGGCACCGAATTTGCTGCACAGCTCGATCCTTGTGCTGTGCACAGCCAGAGGCTCGGGAATGGCCTCTAAGACACAATTCCACCCGTAATTTCTGCCCTTCTGTTCTAGGAGAGCTGCCGGTTCCCCTCCCCGCTGGAAAAGGGTCGCCAGGGCGGGGGGTTTGGTCCTACAGCCCCATCTCCACCCCGTTTATCCACTGGCACCACCTAAAGCAGGCACTGGCGAGCAGAAACCTCTGTGCACGCAGCACCCTCCAACCCCTCTCCCCCCCAGGGACATCCAGCCCCCTTCATCGACATTTATAAACACACATCAGCCTTCAAAACCAGAACAGCTCTGACCTTATTTGCACCGGATCCTCTGAAGCCAATTGCAAAAGAGAAGCAGACAGTGAGGAGTTGGTGAGGGTAACGGGGAGGCCACGCTCTGGCCGTGCCTGCTGAGGTCCCTACCAGGTTAGCTCCGGGCAGGTTTAGCACCGCCAGGCACAGCTCGCAGGACACGGGGAGGACCCTCCGAACCTTCCTCTGGGGGAACGGGCTGTTTGAGACAAGTTTCTCGTGAGGTCTCGCCAACATTTGCGCCTGCTGGCCACGAGAGCGGCTGAACTGATCTGATCCAGCAGTCCGAAACGCTCAGGGCAGCGCTCTTCCTGCCCAGGATTTTTGTGGGTTCTGTTTTCGTCCTTGGCAGGGACTCCCTGGAAGGCTTTTCTCAGCCTCAGCTTCCCATCTGTTCTGCTCGCCAGTTTGGGAGGCTGCGGAGCTGGAGGGATGTTTATAAAGGCCTCCAAGACTGGTTGTATAAAAGAGAAATTAAGAGCAATGTGTTGGCTCGCGCTGCGCCTTGCCTGCACGGCAGTATTTTTATAGGGATGCATCGAAGCAGGATCTGCTAACGATGCAGTTTGGCAAAAATTTAAAAGCAACAACATTAAGAACCCATTTTCGTACCCAATTCTTCAGGTTTGTTTTCCATGATGAATAGAGAATGAGGATGGATTTGGGGGTCTGCAATTGTGTAGCTCGATCAAACCTTACCCCAAATACTCCTAACTCTGCAGAACTACCCACTGCTAAAATCCTGCCGCAGCAGCTGCCCCCTCCTCTGGGAGCACAAAGCAGCCCTGCCTGTCGGTGAGCAGTCAATAATTAGTCCTGATAAGCTCCTAAGTGCTGGTGGGGAATAAGGAGATGCCGGTTATCCTCTCCTAATGACCTCTCAGCATCATTGCCTTTCCTAATGGGGATCCCAAAGCCACGCCGCGTTTCCCTCTGCCCCTCTCAGGGGAGCCTGCAGCACCAAGGCTTTAAGCCGGTCAGCAATTAAGCATCTCTCTGATCAGGACTCAGCTGAAAAAAAAAATGTTTATAGAGCTATTTTTGAAGCAGCATTTTTGAATCAGCCTTCGAGCTCCCAGGACAAGCCCCTTGCACAGGAAGGGCAGCGGTAAACACGGGCTGCCGGACATGGGAAGCGTTCCCAGCTTTTATCTGTCAAGCTGGGACAGCCTCAGCTGAATTCACATTGTGAATTCCTGGGGCTCAGAGACTGCTCTGCTCATCAGGCACCCTCGGGCAGCCCTGCTTCGAGACACAGAAGTTAGCGAGGGGGTCAGGGATCCGAAACGGAGGCTGTGCAAACGACATCGAGCCGGAGATGTCAGGAGAGAGCCTACAGCTACGGGGAGAAGTTCCTACAAGTAAACGGAGCGATGCACGAGACGCCAGGACAGATGAGGATGTGGTGACTGGGGATGGTTTTCTGTCTGGATACAGAAACGTGCGAAGGCGCTGCCCTGCCCGGCTTCTGCCATGGAAGATCTCCGGCCGTCTCCCATGTTCTGAGGGCAAGGACTATTTTTAATTGTTCAAAGGAGAAAGCAAAGAGCAGGGAGGTGACGTGACGTGGCCACAGTCCCAGGGCAGCTCTGGCAGGGAGCAGTGGGATTCCCCGGGGGACAGGCACAGCCCCTCTCCCCTGCCTGCTTCAGCACTGGCACCTCCAACGCCCCCGAGCTGCGAGCACTCACCCCAAACACTGCTCCAACCTCAGCTGGGTTTTGAACCAAGCACCCCGAGGGATGCGGGCTCACACAGCGCTCCGGAGTTGGGTAAAAAAAAAACCCGACTGCTGCCACGGACCAGCAGTGAGAAGCTTCACCTCCTGTTCTCACTACCCAGCTGTTCCAAAATGCCTCGTCCCTTCCCAAAACAGAGGAGGGGAAGAGTCGCTCTGAAACACAAAATTCCTAAATGCTGTTTTTTTGCCTCTTCTTAAAACAACAGCACAAACTGTAACCCTCCAGCAGCTCTGCCTACTTGCTCACAGCACCTACCCGGTACATTTCCTTTGCAATTTGCTTGTGAAGACCCCAAACAAGTCAAGGCTTCAAATAAGGTCAGTGTTTGTTTGATTACTTGCGTTACCTTTGCTCTCCCAGGCGCATCACCCAAGGACTGACTTATTAAGAGGTAACTGGGTGCCCAGGAATTCTCATTTGTTGAGCTACAGCTGAACCACGGCACCTCCGTGGTTTATGCACCCACTGTGCTCATGGGTATGGGAACGGGCCACAGAGCACTCGTCACAGAGTCCACTTGCATGGGGGAGAGGTTGAAGAATCAAAAAATGTGGATAAATAATGAAACGGAGGCCCAAAAGGAAAGGGCTCGAGGAATCTAGGAGAAAGGGCACCCCAGCAAGCATCAGCTCTGAGACACAGCAGGCAAGGGGGAGCTAGAAAAGAAACAGCAAAATATACCCAAAGCTCTCAGCGCGACAGCGAACTCCAGAGGTGACATCAGGAGGGGGTAGATCAGGGGTGGAGTCCATCTGAAGGAAATAAGAGGTGGTGGTGTGATGGTAATAGATAGGGTGGACATGGGAAGCAGGAGCAGGAGCAGTAGTGGTGGATGAGGAGCAAGAGGTGGCGGTGGTAGCAGATGATGGGCTGGTGCCAGGAAGGTCGGAACTGAAAGACTGTCCAGAGGAGAGGCTGTGCATTCGACGGAGAGAGACTCTGCCTGCCAGGTAATGGGCAGGCTGCCCCGACTCATTCTGGCCTTGCACGTAACTCTCTACCAACCTCTGAGATCCGTGGGCGTGCTGTGGGTCCACCAGGCGCTGGCGAACTGTGCTGGGCAAGGCAGGAGCTGCAACGAGAGAAAAGGGGAGAATGCTGAAGGCAGCTGAACACCCTGCAAAGCTGCCACCCACGGCCAGTGCTACGCGGCACAGCACCGTGCCTCCTGTCCCCAGGACGCTCGCTTGGGCCACTGCAGCCACCCCACCTTGTGCTCTGGGTTATGCTGGTTTAATGCGGGAGAAGCATCAAGCTGCTGCTGCTGCTGCTGAGCATGCCAGATTAATGAGCAGCCCATGAGAAACGACGCTTGGCATTCCTGGTACAGGTGCTTTCTGAACACCTTATCTGATCATCTTGCTCGAAGCTGCATGATTCATCCCACCCAGCTCCACAGCAGAGCTGCCACCCAGCTCCTTTGCTGTGAGCGTGAATTCGGCAGGGCATGATTCATCTCCTCCTAACACAGGCATCCAAACCGCTCACAGGCACTGGCCCTGGCTGTACCGCTTCTCCTCAGCCTAAAAAAGGAGCCTGTGCTGCTGTGGTCAGATGCAGGCACCTGAAGTCGGCGAGGCTGAGCCCAGTGCAGGAGCTCTGCGCCGCTCTAGCTCCTGGAGTGCCACCCAGAAAGCTGACGTGCCCCAGTGCCACCAAAAGCTGCGAGGTGCTTTGTATTCAGGGGCAGGAAAGCCTCTGGGAAGATGCAGAAACCTCTTCGACTTGTACCCTGCCTGCAGGGCAGAACAGCTGGGACGTGTGGCAGATGCACAGAACTATTTCTGAGCTGGGCAGACGCAAGCTCTCATCACAGCAGACACCTGGAATTAGAGGTCTGGTTCCCAGGCGCTGCCCCTTGTTCCCCAGCTGCTTCACAAGTTGGCTCACTGATCAAAGAGATGCTCAATTTGAAAAACATCACTCTCTAAATGCAAATCCATCGTGGTTCAAAGAGACAAATTGGGCTGTCTGCTTCGGAGCACTGTCACCAGTTAATTAATAGCTCTTACGGTCACAGCGATCTTTTTGGCCACGTGGCTGTACCCAGCAGTAACACGGGGCAGAGAGCTCAGCCCGTTAACCCCTGCCCTGACCCCATACACGGAGCTCATTAACCCAATTTTAGCTAAGGATTCGGTGGCTTTCTCACCACCTAACCCACTCGCTGTCACTTCCATACAAGATGTTCCACCTCTCGTGGGAGATAAGGTGTTCAGGGCTGGACGTACGGCGTAAGGAGTAAATGTGAAGATGGTTAAAAAGGTGAACAGACAGGTAAGCTAAGAAATGAAGTAGAACGAGAGCTCTTTTGGGAATCGAAGAACCAGCAAATTGCTGCTAGAAAAAACTACAGCTGGGAAACACGGAGCTGCTGCTGCTCAGCTGCAGCCACGCAGACCGGTGGGGTCACTGCTGGGATGCGCTTCACGTGGAAGGAGGGACAAGCAGCAACAGAACGATGGAATCACACAGGTTGGGAATGATCATCGGGTCCAGCCAGCAGTAACTCAGGCACCTTCGTTATTTTCCCCTTCCCAAGGTTAATCAGTTTCCCGCAGGGCCTCACTCCTCAGTTTGCCAACTCTCGCTTTTACCACTCGGCCACCTGCAAATCCTTTGCGGGAGCTCCCTACCCACAGCCTTCACTTTCCATCTCAGATTTTTTTTCTCCGAACAACTCCTGAGCTGAAATTAAAAGAAAATGAGTCACAGGGACTCCGAGTGGAAAAAAAACCCGACAACCTCACTCCAGTGGGAACCACCAAAAAACTGATCAGAGGAGGTGAAAGGGAGAGCGTTAATGGGGAGGACTGGAGACTGTTCAAGCTCTCCTGCCGTGACTCTGCAGCAGCAACGCTGCCAACTGCGGCATCAGGGCCAGGAATAGCACAGCAGATCCCAACCTGCCTGCTGCTGCTGTGTTCACACAAACAGCTCAGAAAAGGAGCTTGGTTTGGGGGGCTAACAGGGAAGCAAGCTCTACAGAGTAATGAACCAGGGGAGGAGGGGTTTCCACTCTGGGTTTCTGCCTTTCTCTCCTGGGACTTATTTTGTCCCTATTTTTTTTCCTGGCGTTACACTCCTTATTTACCACGTTACAGCTTTGCACTCTCCTTTTGCGTGGTTTACCTTGCGGTGAGCTCAGGACCAAGACCTTGCCTCCCCCGCTGCACGGCCTCGTTTCACAGCAATACGATTTTATTCCGGACTGCACATTTTACAAAGGTCACCCAAATAACCTGCTCTTAATCCTGCCACCACACAACTCCTAACCAGTACCCATGCAGAGCCTCTCCTGCCACAGCACACTCTCCTTTACTCCACCACACTGATGCCTGCTGGTCGGTGATTCTCCTGCCGTGAGAGGTCACCCACCCAAAAACGTGGAGGTGCCACTGCTGGGGCTGAGCACGCCACAGCCACGGCCCCCAGGGATCTGGGCACCGAGGGACAGATCGGCACAGTGTGTGCCACCACTCACGTTATTTAAAAGCACGTTTGGGGAAAGCTCCAGGAAAGGCACGGCACTCACCAGCGTGCCCTGTGTCGCAGGGTGGGCACGGGGAGGGCAGGGTCCCCTGGGCTGGGGGGCTGAGAACGGGAGCGGTGCCACCCCCGCCAGCCTGAATCCTTCATCGCTGCCTAGGGGGTAAGGACAAGCAGGAACAACCCTCCCCATTTCGTAACTGGATTCTTTTTTTTTAAAAAAAAACAAATCCCCAAAGCGTGTGAGGAGTAGAGCTAACTGCGATTCTTCTTCGTCCCACCAGACTCTTTCCAGGGGTTAGTAAAGATGCTGATGGCTCAGTGAAGAGAGGTACATTCATTAGTTTCCCGTGCTGGAAAGTCGGAAAATTTGTGTATGTATTTTTAGTCTAGAAAAAGGGCAGAGGGTAGAACAAAAAATGTATATATATAATCAAAAAGAACCAAACCGGGGTATTTCCAGAGGGACTGATCCTCCGAGGACAGAGACGAGCGATCACTGAACCTGCGCCCAAAAAGCCAGGCTGCATCTGGGAAAGGCCAGTCGGGGGTGGGAGGGAGAGAGAAAAGTGATTTACAGGGACATCATCACTGGCAGCCAGCAACACCCCCAGCTCACCCGGGGAGGAAGCACTCTGTGTCTCTCCTGATGCTGGTTTTGGACACCGACAAAGCCCTGGGGGGAAGGCAGCAGGGACCTGCCGGGTTCCAGCCCTGCAGACCAGCACCGTGGCCCTGCTCTGCTTACTGGGCTGACTGGGACAGCAAGCACTCAGTGAGCACACACCTCGCCCCAGGTGTCTGCAGCGAGGCACAGAGGAGCAGGGGATTAAAATCTGAGCCCAGGGCTCGCGCCTTATCTAGCTCCCGTCCCTGGGAGCGTGCTTCACTTGCTGCTCAGGGATTTCTTCGGAACACCCCGACCTCCACAACGCCCCGCTCGCACCTTTCCAAGTGCTGAGCAGCCCCTAACTGCAGCTGGTGACTGAAGACAAAGGCTGGTGGGGCACCATTGCTTTAAGCTCATGCACACACAAGCCCAGGCTCTGTGCCCAGTGCCTGCTGAGCCCCAGGGACGTGTCAGCACTGCGTCCCTCCTGCCTGCTGCATCCTGCAGGTACCCGGGCTCTGGGTTCTCTGTCTCACCCCCTGCTGCCCTCCGACCAGCCCCGAGACCTGTCTGTGCTTCCCCTGCCTGCCCAGTTAAACAGGCCTGGCTTTCACAGAATCACAGAATCACAGAATTTCTAGGTTGGAAGCGACCTCAAGATCATCGAGTCCAACCTCTGACCTAACGCTAACAGTTCCCACTAAACCATATCCCCAAGCTCTACATCTAAACGTCTTTTAAAGACCTCCAGGGAGCCAGAAAGTCACCTGAATCAGCTAAAAAGGCTGCTACAAATGCAGTCAGCTCTGCTCTCCTCCCAGCTGCAGCTCAGAAAGCTTTGCTCCTGCCAAGAGCTGCTGCCTGCGTCACTGCGCCCGCTGGTGCAGAGCAGTGCTCAGAGCGTCTGCAGCCGCTTCCCATTCTCTTATGCAACAGCTAGAGATAGAAAACTGTGCTTGGAAAATGCATTTCTGAGAGAAGCTAGGCCACGTGTGAATCTGGGTCAGTTGAACATGGGAACCAGAGTCAGGGCTGATTCACAAACCTTTTCCAGAGAGGGACACAGCCTCCACGTAACGCAAGAGCTCAGCAACTGAGAGGAACAGGCACACGGTGACTCAGGTTCAGCCCTTCAGATACCGAGCTGCTCAGAGCAGGCTCTCCCTCTCCCAATCCCCACTCCTTTCTGCAGGAGCTGATGCACTTTGCATATGAACAGGCACTGACAAAGAGGGAAGGAATGTGCACCCTGGCGCCTACACCCCTGTACACAGGAGGTGGGCACTGGGGTTTCAGCTTTTGCTCCCGTATATATTTAACAATTTATTAAAGATGGGCAGTATCACCACAGCAGGCTGCTCCTTCCTGCTCAGAATGGCAAGAGGTGCAAAGCTCGCACGAGGAGGAGGTGCTCCCAGTCCTTTTCTATCCTGAACAAGTGCTTTAACTGAGGGAAAATGCACTTCAGTTGCCTCTCACTTCTGTGCGTAGCCCATAGCTTTGTTTTTTTGTAAATGCTTCTGTTCAGTGAGTTGAACAGAACAGCACAGATTTGATTAAATGATGAGAAGTAACATCGACGAATTACTAGCTCTGCTGGAACCAACAGGCTGCAAGCAACGAGTGGTGATCTGGCACTTACGGACATTCCCAACCCTTTGCAGCTAATATTTTCTCTTTGATCCTTTAAAAAACTGCTTAGGCACCTCAATTCCTCCTAATGTGTTTGAACTACCTGTAGCAGCTCCAGCTCTCCACACGATTTACGTACATTGTATGGACATGGGAGACACGATCTCTTCGTCCAGGTCATCCACGTCATCAGTCATGATGAAGTGCGAGGGGTTCGGGCGCGGGGTGCCCATCCAGCTCTGATCGATGTTCAGGGCTGAGGCCAGCGTGTGGATGCCGGGGTTGTTGACGATCTGGAAGCCGCAGAGCAGCTCGATCTGCTGCCAGCGATGCAGGCGCTCCCGCAGCGCCGCTGTCACCTCGCTCAGGGCTTGTCTGAAAGCAAGGGTCAAAGAGGGAAAATGTAGAAATCGAAGGGAAAGCACAAAACATTGCCTGAAAGAGGGAGCCTGGGGTTCAGCTTTGTGTCCTAACGCTTGAGACATTTTTCATTCCACATTTGAGAACAGAGCAGTAACCTTTAGAGCAGCAACAACTGGGATTGCCAGGGATAATCACCTAAATGCTGCAGCCTCCCAGCTCCTTAGGAAAGGCCACTTTGCTGGGATTTTAATTGCTCTGCGCAGCTACGATTTCAATTTTACACACGTAAAACATAATTGATGAAAAGAAGCGAGCCCAACCCCATCTAAATAAAGTCAGCAGAACCAAAAGGCACGCCAAGTGAGACCAGGAGCACCTGCACAGCCCGCAGTGCGCTCGTGTTTAAATACAAGAGAGGCTAAAGAGGAAGACAGAAATAAAGGAAGACGTGAAGCAGATACTCACTTTGCAGTTAAGATTTTATGATCGACATCGTCTAGAGATGAGCTGTGAGCAACGTGAAACGTTCCAAACAGGGTGTTTCGCTTCTTTTTAATTTTTTCAGCCTGGAACATTAACAGAAAAAAGGTCACAGGAAGAAGATGACCTTCTGTTTCCTCCAGGACGAGAACATCCTGGATGGGCTGAGACAGAAATAGTCCTGCAGCTGTTAGCACACGTGTAAATAGTGTGAATTTTCTTTTCACTGAGGGATGTGCAGTAAATGCTTCCTAACGCAGTGGATGAGGGAGCAAGTAAGCAGGCTGCAGGTTTCATGCTCCTCCCTGGCCTTTCTGATTTCAGAGGGCATCGAACCAGGTACTCCATGTCTCTTGCTTGGTCTTTCTCACGAGAGAACTATAAGAGATAATATTAATGCCCCGGGGTGGTTGTGTTTTGGTGTTGTGTTTTTTTAACCTTCCCTTTGTCACCGTGCATATTCACAACTAAAGTCTCCACGCACAGATCTTTGGCTCACAGCATCCAGTGGCATTAACTGGAGACTCACAGAAGACAAACCAAGGGCACGGACGCGACACCTGACACAACAGGAGCAAACCCCCTGCAATGTTAAGATGTTCATAATGAAAACACGTTTCAGGCAGCCAGCTTTTCCCAAGCTGTCGGTTCTGACTGCAGGGAACGGCCACAGAGACGAGCGCGTGTTCCAATAGCTTCCCTGCTGCTCCCCTTTTAGTTGGCACAGACATTTCTTCACTGGGAACAGAGAGATGATGATTCATCACTACAGTTTGCATGCACGTTATAAATTTTGTTTCCCATGCCTCTAAAACATTATTTGTAAAAGTGCAGAACTGTCTGCACCACGCACAGCGCACAGCTAGCGCTGCACCTTCACGGGACTGCAGCCTGCTGGGTGCTGCGGGGCTGAGGGGCATGGCCCCAGTCCGTGCCTGCAGATCTGAGGGGCAATTGCTACTCACTGCTTTTAGTGATTAAAGTGCACCTGCTGCACTTTAAAAAGGCAGAGCTAAGGCACTAGATATGATGAAGTCAAGAGCCACAGCCACGTAACTGCATCGTGTCTGTCACCCGAACAATTTATGGGACTACGGGACCTCACACTGATTTGTTTAGCACTGCTGTGCACTAAGGCTTCTGGCATGTCGTGACACAGCAGATGAATGCAGAAGTGGCTCACTGCAAGGAAATGGGAGGAAGATGCAGAACAGACTTTGACACAAGTTTCATTTCCCATTTCTTCCGGCACCGCGCGGGGAAGACCTGGGACAAGGACACTGAAATCCTCACCCCTTCCTTGGCCACCAGCAGCTGCTTCTCTGCGTTCTGCTTCTTGATGTTGTAGTACTGGACCTCCACCTCGTGGGTCAGCTGCAGCCACTTCTGCAGGGCCTCGGGCGCAGCCCAGCTGCAGTGAGACTCCAGCTCCTTCTCGGCGTTCTTCAGCGCCATCCGCACCTGGGGAGAGGCAGACGGGCAGTGATGGAGGGCTGGGGACAGCCTCTGTCCGCAGCGTGCCACCATGGACCCACCGGGCAACTGCTGGGGGCGAGCACAGGGCTTTTGGTGCACCAGAAAAAAGGAAAAAAACAAAAGAAAAGACCCCACGCAACTTAATCTGACTCGTGACAGGAGCTGAAGTCAATAGGAGCGGTGGCATCCCGGTACTGTGAGCAGGTGGCACGGGGGAGTGCGAGGTGGGCGGCCACCCAGCGCCCCGCTTGGATGACCAGAGCAGCCCACAGTGCTGTCCTTTCATCTCAAAGGTGATTTTTTTTTTTTTTAAGGTTTCTCTCAAAACCCTCCAGCAGCTGCAGAGCTGCTTTGCCTCCCCGCAGCAGCGCTGAGCACGTCCTGCTCTGCCCGTCTGTTTGGGCAGCTCCTCTGACTCACAGTGGCATGGACGGTAAATCCTCCAGAGCCGACAGCAAGTTAGTTAAAAGGGAACGAGCCTTTAGGTAAGGATGTGCAGAGTGCTTATCTCCAGCCTCTACAAATCTCTGCTGCCTGCTTTCAGATCTGCTAAACCCACAAACTCTCCTCCTCCCGAAGCAAAACTGCTGACAACACCGCGCAGGCAACTGCCTCCTTTCACTGCAGCTACCGAGCCAAACAGAGGGAGCTTGTCAAAAGACAACTTTCGCACTGGAGCAAGATGACAAAAATATTTAGACACAAAACATGTGCTACTTGGTCAGAAAAAGAAATGCCACGTCTGGAATCGGCAGCTCCTGCAGCTCTCCTGGGGACTCTCCTTCCCTCGCAGCTCGTCTCCTGCACGCACTTATCCTGCTGGGGATCAGGGCGATTACAAAATTAGAAGGAAGTGGGTGATCAGCAGGTTGAAGACACCAAAACTGATACACAAGCACTTAGTGCATGAAGAATTAGTGTGTCTCTTTAATTACACGTGGTGTGGAGGGACTTCACCACCGCTAAGCCCTGCTCACTTGTTCCACATCGGGACGGGGACTGCAGCTCCCCGCTGCACCCCTCGACCGCGGCACCTGGAAGCCCAGGAGGGGTGCCCGTGGCTGGAGCTGCACCACGGCCTCGCTGCTGACAAAGCTCCAGCCCCGAGCACACTCAGGTGCTCTCACTGCCACGGCAAGCAAACCCCGCCAACAAAAAGCACTTGCTGGCAGCGTGTGGTCGGGGGTCCAGCCACAAGACAGCGTGCCATCGTGGGGCAGGGCTGGGGAGCTCTGCAGAAAGCCTGGGGAGCTCTGCAGATGGCCCAGGGAGCTCTGCAGATGGCTCAGGGAGCTCTGCAGATAACCCATTTCCTATTTCTGGTCTCTGGGCCCTTGACCTAATGAGCACACGGTCAGTGGGACCTTCAATGCCTGTTCCCCGTGGCTCTGTTCACACCTGCCTTTAGCTAGCAAGGTGCCAGTGCCTTTTCATTTTCGAACTAAAGATGTGCGTTTTTTATAGGATTGCTCAAACTTGAATCTTTTCCATGAGCATGTTGTTTAGCACAGTCACTTTTCTCCAAATCCAGCACAAGCACAACTTCTGGCAAGCCAAAAGCACCACGTTACTCCCAAATGCTTTCATCTCACACTTTCTGCTGGAGCACATTTGCAGAATTCATCCAGAAGTAGCCAGGGGGCACCACAGAAGAGGTGAGCTACTTATAACATCAGTTTTGGGTAAGATTCAGTCTTGTTGAACATAACATGGCCTGAGTCATTCAAAAGTTTCAAATCCAGCATCACAGCCCCCAGGACAGCCTGTTTTTTCCCCTTGGATGTCAGCTGCACCGAGTGCTTCCCCCAGTCCATGCAGAACCCTGATCGTGATCAGTAAGTGCAAACAGACTCTGCGTATTCTCCTGGGGAGATTTCTAAAATCTCAGTATGACCACTAAGAGCAGATTAGAAAGCAACAAACGCCTTCTGAATCTGAGGTCAGGGGCCATGGTTTGGGAGGAGTATGACCTAGTGAGGAGAGAGGATCGGTGTCAACAACCTGGTACACACACGAGAGCCCAGTCCCTGAAATCTCCAGGTTTTTAATCTCGTATGCTGGGCTCCAGCAGGAATACTGGTTTAGTGGTAAGAATCAACTGGTGCAAAAGAGGGTCTTGTTCTAATATTCACTGGGACCCAAGTTTATCTTAAAACCAGATGAGTTTACGGTCAGTGGGAGTGACTGGTTAAGTGTATTTGTGGTCTGGAGTTCATTGGGGTGGTGATTGTGTTACAGCCACACAGTGGGGTCAGGTGGATAAAACCGATACTCACCCTTGCAATGCATCCCTCACGAAGGCCTCTGAGAAACAACAGAGTGGTTAAGTCATCTCTGGCTTTTCAGATATCTTAACAAATGTAAAGTGGAGGGGGAAAGTGGAATGGATGGTGCTCTGCCTTCTCCCAAGGTCATAGCAGCTTGGGCACAAGGTGCATGCTCTGACCAGGAGCTCGATGAATTTGTGGGGAGGCTGCAGGACAAGTTAGGAGGAATGGGACCAAGAGAGCAAAGCTTCTCGCAGGAGTCTGTGGGTGTCTGAAGGGCTCTTACCAACAAGAGAGGAAGGGGGAAGGAAACTGGCTGACTGCTGGTTATTTGCACACTAAAACTACATTGCCCCATGGTTCCCTGGCTACCTGTTGGCCCAGGACAGATGCTCTTCCCTTGCCAGTGGGAAACTCTGGATTCTTGTTTCATTTTCTTCCCCACCCTCCATGGTGGCAGAACACAGCCAGGCTGGAAGGGCACGCTGGTGGCCCTAGAACAGCCAAGGCACTTGCTTGGCCCGTGCCATTCTGTCAAATTTCAGTTTAAACTGTTCTATGAATTAAGGTCAGTTAAGAACTTTCTCTCGGGTGAAACAGGAAGGAGAAATTGGATTTGTGTTTTGGACTTTCTTTGTAGGTTTGGGCAAAAGATGGCAACTGCAGGCAGGTGCCATCAGCAATGTCCCTGGTTTCCATCACTTCCCTGTGGCTTATAGGAATCAAGGTTTTTAGATGTAGGATTGGGAATCCTTTTTCTGACCTATGACAAGTTATTTTCACAGTATCACACATGTTCCACCTGTGTGTACTTCTGGACCAAACTCATTTCATTGTCTCCAGCAGCACTACACACAATATTCTCTCTAGGCCTGTGTTTCCATCTGCAGCTTGGGAATGCATTTTCCTGTCAGTCTAGATTTAAAACTAATGTTTTTGAGAATTGCAAATGACCTCTAACCTATACAGATTCTAATCTAGCGTTAAATTTCCTTGGAAGAAAATTTGCTTTGTACACCTCTGTGCCACAAGAAAACACAGTAAGAACTCGTTCTGCATTCTTCCTAAAACCCCAAATAAATACAAAAGAGAAAAGAAAGAGTTTCTGGTTTGGAGCTGGGGCTAGCAGTCACCAGAGGGGTGCAGCTAGAGGCCAAGTTCAGTGCCTCTCCTTTTGGAAGGCGCACTGGGATGACGTGACAGCAGCACGTCCCCTGAGACAGCACCTCTGCTGTCCCTGCCACCCAACAGCAAGCAGCGCTGTAATTCCTTACGGGGGATGTGTACTGGGAAGTGGAGGAAGAAATGCATGGATCTTTTCCTCCACAAAGGGGAGTGGAAAAGCAAAAAGTGTCGGAAGCAGAACATCACTGGATTCCTCAGAAGGAAGAAGCAGAGCGAGGAGCTGCCTCCTGCTCTCGTTGGCGTGTCTAAGTGTCCCCATGCCCCCTTGCTAAGTGCCCCACCATGACCCCATACCTGCTCCAGCTCCTGCTCGGCGTATTTCTGCCTGCTCAGCTCATTCTCTGTGCCCTCCCGCAGCTCTCGGAGCCGGTGTGCCTCCTGCTTGGCGATGCTGATCTCATCCTGCAGCTTCTTCTCCAGGTGCACCTTTTCCACCTCCACAGAGCGATGTTCCTCTTGTGCCTTCTGCAGTCTGCAAAGAGAGAGCCCGAGAGCCCAGTGCTGTGCACACCGGGCTGTCCTGCACCACGATGTGCCTGCTGGCCAGCCGCAGCCCCGAGCAGCCCCGATCCTGTTTGCTCTACGCTGATGTGAACAGAGATCGGATCTGAAAACTCAAGGAAAAAGTTCACCATGCCTGAGAAGAAATTAAGTTGTCAACTCTGGATTCTCACCTTTACTTCATTTTTTAAACGCTCACCAATTTCATTTGAAGTTTCAGTGTTTTCACAAAAAAATCTGCCTTTAATTAATTAATTAATTAAAGAAAAAAAAAGCAGGAGGGGAAGGTAGGCCTGAGCAGGTATGAATGCACAGATGGGACATCTCCATATTCCACTTGCAAAAGTGTTCAAATTTAGACAAGTCTTTATCTTGCCTGGAAGTGATTATTTTTCCTCCTGACAGGATGAAATCGTCAGGGATTACGTGTGGCAACAGCAAGTGATAACAGATTACCTGCAGCCCTTCAGCCTCAGCCCGCTGCGGGCCGTGACACTGCAGTCAATGCGAGTTGTGTCAAGGTTTCTGCTGTGTCTTCACTTTGTGGGAGCTGTGCTATCCTGGCACAATTTCACATCCCTATCCTAGCACAATTTCTAGCTTCAGGAATGCAGCCGTGCTGAGAAGAGGCAGTGATGTCCCTTGTCACTGCCACCCAAACAAAATGAAAAGAAAAACTCCCTGAAAGCCACAAACGAAATCATCTCAGCCAGCAGTAAGAATTCCATAACGCCAAGATCTTCTCCCACTCCAGATCCTCAGCATCCAAACTGGAGAGCAAGGCAACGGGGCGATGTGCTGAGCAGCACAGCGGAGGGGACAGCGAGGTTTGGTGTCTGGGGACAGCGAGGCAGCGCCGGCCGAGCGAGCAGGGCTCTGGGGAGCGGGGTCCTGGGGCACCACGAGTGGTGCAAGGAGGGACAAATACAGTGACCGACTGCTGCCTGCAGCTCGTGGTCCCAGGCGTGCTCCTGCCCCCAGGCTCCTCCTTGGCATGCAGACAGCAATTCAGAACAGATCTGGATGGGCTGGACTCTCAGCAGCCACGATGTTGGCTCTCTTCTTGGAAAGGGTTTATCTTCAATTTACAGCTCTGCTGAGAAACTCAAATGTTTTTCTTCACGATTTGAAGAGGTTTTGCCAAGACATTCCAAGTTTTCAGATAAACCCACGCTCTCTGCCCTGTGCATCATTGCTAAAGCTCTTCCACACCAGGGCTGTTAGAATCCCAAACCACCAAAACATCTCTGTTTAAAGGAGAAATTTCCCTATGCTATTACGCAGAATTCTTCCCTGGGAATTTTATCCTTAATATAACTTTCCAAGGCACACTAATACTCTGTTTTCCCTTACTTCTGTTTATTTCCCAGCAGCAGAGTGTCTATTTTCTTATGCTGGTTATGGACAAAGCCACGCTTTGTGTGTTCCATCTGGATGTCTGTGCAGAGCATCGGATTCAGCCCCCCTGGGTCCTGTGCACCGAGCTCCAGGACACAGCAAGGTGCCACGGAACCGAGGTGCATCGGGGGCTTCACATTTTGGGAGCACAGTCCTCAGATGGACGTGCTAAGACCTGAACTTTTCTGTTTTGCTGGGTCACTCAGCTGGAGGATGTTCTCAAAAGAGAGAAGATGAACAGAAAATGGCCCTTCATGGATACATTCCTTGAGAACATACCGGGGTTGTCAGCCAGGCAGCAGTGCCAGCAGTCAGTACAGGGCTGAAGAAGGCATCGTTCACCCTCCAGAGGTTCCAGCTGGATTTCCATGAGCTAGAAGAGGTTACTTCAAGCAGAACTTCCTAACTTCTACCCAGGTCCATGGGAAGGAGACAGTTGGTGGTTTTTGCCATTTTTACAGCAGCTGAGCTCCACAGCTGAACCTTCCCAGGAAGCAAGGCTGGAGAAGTGAAGGCATACCCACCTCTGCAGGAGAATTCATTCAGTGTTGTGCCAAGAGGATGCCAAGGGCCCAGAACCCACCTCCCACTCCCCGAGCTCCAGCTCAGTGCCTCTGCTGAGGACAGCCCCTCGCACACACCCTGCAGAACCACCACGGGGTGTGCTGGGGTAGGAGTCGAGCTATGCTGAGCACCACCGCCTTGGGCAGCTGCTGCAGGAGCTGGACACCAAGGAGGAATTCCTGAGTCCTGGCTGCAGAAAAAAAAAAAATCAATCTTTTTCTCTGGGATATTTCCAGCCTGTAATGTAAAATTATGCAAAGCTGTGTGAAATGAGCTGTGGATTAGAACCAGCTCCTCAGCAGATGGAGAGGAAATGCAGCTTCTTCGCTCTTCAAGTCAAAGAGAAAGGAGGTCACGTATCTGCACCACTGACACGTAGCGGTCTGTCGAGTTTCCTCTCTCCATACAGACACCAACCGATGCAATCGTACTCTCAGGGCAGTGACAGGCTTTCAAGCACCCCTCACACACGGACATTTCGCAGGAGGCTGTCAGAAGCAGGCAGGTAAGGAATCGTGCTGTGGTCCCGTGTGCTCATCGCACTGTTTCCGAAGCCTCAGCTGGTTGTGAAAGTCTCCCCTGGGGATCTGCATCTTTAGGATCCTGGCATTTGTCCCGGTCACCTGCAGCGCCGCCACCACGCAGCCAGCACCTAACTGGGGCTGGCTCCGCTCTCGGAGACGTCACTGGGAACGTCGCTGTCAACTTGCACAGCTGCCAAATTAAGGTTTATCCTTCAACGTTAGGTTTAAAATTAGTAAAAAGGAGAGCTGAAGTTTACCGTGCTCTGCTCCTTGCTAAATCGACCCTTAACAAAACCTTACTGCCAGAAAACCCCCCTGGTTTGTCAGCAGCAGCCCCGCATGCTCGTCCTTCCCTACAAAACCCCTGTACACAGCCTGCTTTGTCAGCCCATTCTCTGCTGAGCAGCTTTCCTGGAACCACTGTCATAATTTCTGTGGCTACAGATTACATTCCTCAGGCTACGGTATTTTGCCTAAGTGCCTACAGTTCACCCACTCACATTTAATACCCCCCCCACGTGTTTTTTTTTCATTCTTCCAGGGTTAGGTATTACCGAGCAGGCAGGGAAGCACCGACAGCTACACACAGCCCAAAGAGGAATCCCAGAGAGGATGTGCGATTCCTCTCCTGACTGCTTCCACCCTATCAGTGCGCTTCCTGATGGCCAAAACCCGGAGTGAAACAAGCTGGATGACAAGTTCTATGTGAACTGGATGACTTTACATGCTTTCAGAGGCTTTTTTCCCTTTTAGGTGCAGGTTTACACCGTAATTTTAAGTGCAGAGGGGAAGTCCTGATGTATTTTCAACAGGAGTCGGACTGTGAGTAGAAACCACCGAACATGTCACTGCTGCTATTCACTGAACTGTGGTGAGTGTGTAGGAGGCACCTGCTTAGAATTAGAGACTGCGGCAGAGCTACGAGTGGCAAAGCACTGTCAGGCCCCCAAGGAGTGCTCAAATCGCTTGTCCTCAGATTGATGTTTTACACCTTAAAGCACCGAACCTCCAAGGGGAAGGAGAGCGCTCCCATGTGCCAGCAACAACAAAGCTGCACGGAGTCAAGATCTCCTCGACACTCAGAAATGATTTTTTAGAGCCAGCAATCAGGGCAGAGCAGGAACTAACACACAGGCAGACAACGTGAAAACAAGGCAGAAAGGAAATGAAACTGCTCGTTAGCAACCTCCGGGTGAGCACACGCAGCGTGCTCGGCTCCGTGTCACCGTGCCCTCGGGTGCACCTCCCAGTGCCAGGTGTCACTTTGCTCAAGTGGCTTCACTGCACAGATTCAGGACCCCGGTAACGCCAGGAAGTTCTTACCACTCAAGTCTTCACTTGGTACACCATGAGAGCCCTGGCTTAACTCAGTTAACACTTAACTAACCCCAAAAAAGCAGGTCAAGTGAGCATGAGCACATCTTCATATGCAAAAATCGTCTTGCTGGAAATCTAAACGAGGAAAAACTTTGCAGGAAAGGTCACCAGCTGAATGCTCCACGCAGAGAGCTTACCTTTCTTGAAGGTCATGGAGAGACTGCTCAGCTCTGTGAAGCCCCTCGAGGTCTTTCATCATCTTCTTCATGTGCTCCTTCGAGTAGCGGTTCTGGATATAGGCAAACCAGCAGCCTCCCACTCCGATGACAATGGACACCACCAGCATGAAGTCCTTCAGGTGGTTGTGACGAGTTACTGAAAGAGAAGCAGAGGCACCGCTGAATTCAGAGACAGCAGAAACGATTCACTCCGACATTTTTTGCTGGCACCGTAGCTGGGTGTGAGAACTGAAGGTGGTGTCAGGAGGAACTGTGACCCAGGTGTCACAACAAAGGAAAATCTGAGCTCCATCAATACTTAGAAAAACAAGAACCGTGTCAGTATTTATTCAATTTGAACGGGGAAGCAAAAAAAAAAAAGTCTGAAAGATGAAATTCAAAATTTTGTAACACGCCTGGCATTCCATAATACGTGATAGCTCCTGCGAACCATCAGAACAGCTGTTTGTAGGGCAATACCATACTGCAACCACAGAGCACAGAGGCATACGAGGTAAGAAAGCAACTCTTGAAAAAATCTGTGATCCCAGAGAAGAGGGAGATCCAGTTTCAAATCCTCAGTTTCCAGCAGAATTACAACTCGGTGTGGAACCCCTCCTTTTCCAACACTTAGCAGAACAGCTACTGTAAAGTGTGGATGCCCGAGAGAACAGAAGTAAGAAACTGTTTTCTTAGGTGCTGAAAAAAAACAACACCAAAACCATGTTTGAAGCAGATCTTTTATTTTTTTAAAACTATTTAGCAAATCTCAAACAAGGATGTACCCAGGAAGCTACAGATGAGGATGATCGGCTCAATGAAGCTAGCTGTGATTCCCTGTCCAGCCGCTATCCCGGTTAGAGCAACCCTAATTTCTTAACCCTAATTTCTTCTTGTTACTGGTACGGCCGTTTTTATCCTAGCTTTGATATCCAGACTGACACGCCTCAGGGCAGCCACACATGGGCTCAGCCACCCCATACAACACTCCAAGCACCCGCAGCCCAACTCAGCTTCTCAGCACAGGTTCCTCTAAAACTCCCTGAAGACCCGGAGGTTTTGGCATCAGTGCTCCTGCAGATGGAGAGCAGGAAGGTGAGCGTGAGGGAGGGTTTATGTCAGAGCAAACCGTGCCAGCCCCCACACTCCGCTCGCCATCTCCAGACTTGTTGGTCTCGCTAAATTTGAGACGGATCTCTACCAAAAAGGTGCTGACATAGTTTGAAGTGACACGAACACGTTACTGCCTTCCCGAGTATTCCAAATGTAGAGCAGAAAGGCCTCCAGGGCCCCAAATTCATCTTTGCTCCCTTAAAATACAATTAGCAAACAATTTTTGAAAGAAAAAAAAAATCCTCCCACAAAATGACAAAGCAAATTTCGGGCTTTCACTTCCCTTCCTTTTAATTTGTGCAAGCATTTGAAAGCTTTCCTAATGCCTGGGTGTGAGCACCATCCCTGCATAGAAAGGCATAAGAACCTATTCTCTTTTTCTCAGGAAACTCAAAAAATGGTGAATTTGTAAGAGAAGCAGAGACTTCATCCGATAAGAAGAGGTCGAAATACATCTCTCAGGCTGCTGAGAAATAATTTGTGTCACGTCTCCTGTCAAAACCTTTGATAAAAAGTTTTTTTTATATAAAAATTACTTGTCATTTAGAGCGATGAGGAATCTGATACCTGAGGCAAGAACAATATTTATTGTACCCCAGAATCTCTTTACGCCCCAGTGAAATCAGGTACAGGAGATGTTTGCTCTA
Source organism: Anas platyrhynchos (assembly GCF_047663525.1). Taxonomy (NCBI): domain Eukaryota; kingdom Metazoa; phylum Chordata; class Aves; order Anseriformes; family Anatidae; genus Anas; species Anas platyrhynchos. The sequence goes on along the minus strand of NC_092587.1, from coordinate 206,900,285 downwards.
ACTCACGCCCACGTCGCTCCCAGCAAGCCTCTACTTTAGGTCAAGACACACGATCCAGAAACAACAGGGCATGGAAGAGACCAAGAAAACAAACACTGCAGGTATGCAGGAGACGATGAAAGAGCAGCAGAGGAGGATGTTGAGGGCTTTAACTGGGAGAAAAACACAGCTGGGTCTGGCAGACCTCAGGCTGGGGCGGGGATGGAGCACACCCACAGCCCCACGCGTCTCCAAAAGTGATGTGCACAGAGAGAACTCGTGGGGACTGGAGGAATACCAAGCACAGAAGGCACTTTAGGTAAACGTTTTCCTTTTCCCATCCTGGAGCTGTGATGTAAATGATGCAGGGATTCGTCCACATTTTGGTTGCAAGCCAAGAAGAAGAATTTGGTTGCAAGACGAAGAATTCCAGGAGCATGAGGAATACAAACACAACCAAACATGCACCAAGCATCGGGCTGAGATGAGTCACTGCCAGCCTCAGATCAGCCTCGTGTGAAGGTGGGCACAGCCCCGGGCTGAGGAATAAGCCTGGGCTGGAGAGGGCAGCCGCGGGGTGCAGGCAGGTGGGGGGCTCAGAAAAGGCCTGGACCCCAGGGAGCTCCAGGAGAGGACGGAGCGCCGTGCCAAACCGTGCCACCACGTGGTGTTCTGGGGTCTGCTGGGTCTGTCATCAATACTCTCTGACTGCTTTGTAAGGGATTTGTTAAGTGGACTTAATTACCAGTGACAGAGGGCAGTGACCCGTTACTGCTCTCCCTGCATCCAAGTGCTGGAGCCCGACCCTGCTCCCGGTGTCACCACCTATCCCCCAGCCCTCCCCGGGCACAGCCTCTCCGTGGGCCCTCTGCAGCTCCCTGTCTGCTGAGCCAAACCGGCCTCAAAGTGCCTCGGTGTAACGGGGTCATCCTCACCCACAGAGACCGTTTCTGGAGTTACTCACACGGGCAGCTGGCATCTGCGGCTGGTAGGAACTGCTCAGGCTGAGAGAAAGCCAGAAATGAGGAGTGCAGCTCAGCCAGCAGGAGGGATGTGTAAAGGATGGTACCATGGGTTGACAGAAATATCTGTAATATCTGTAATCTGCACTGAGATTTCTGGGGCAGATGGATCGCTTGAAGAGCACAGGACAGAACTGCAAACATGACATGAAAATCTTTAATTCGTTTAACTTGTTTCTATAAGTGCATTTTAAGAGTAAGAGGAAAAGATGCACCAAAAACCAGCCTGCAAGCTCAGGCCACTGCCTTGGTGGTACCGCTACGGACAGAGGAGGCACCAGAAATTCCTCCCTGTTCCCCCTGCAAGCAGTCAGAGCACTGGCTCAGGACACAAACTGGCTCTCGGGTATCACCAACCAGAGCCCCCAGCTGAAACAGACGGATACCTGAGAGCATTCTCCTCTACAGACCTCCTGATCTGTCCTCAGCGGCTGTTTTTCTTTCTGGGTGTGGGCTGATGAAGGAAAGTGCTCGCACTACCACCTGGAAACTGGCGCTTGCAAGCAGCCGTGTTCCCAGCCTGCTGCATGTGAGACATGAACCACTCAGGAATTTCCAGCAAAGGAAATTTAAGCTGCCACCTCGATCCTGTCTTGGGGCAAACGCAGCTCATCACCCCAGCTCGGCTGTGCCAGCAGCAGCAGGAGCTCATTGAATTACGGTACCTGCTCTGCTCAGGTCATCTCTGTGTAACCTTATCGCGCTTTGCTCCACTTTGCTCTTCCTGGCCAACTGTCCAGGCTGCATTCAGCTTCAGCGTGGTGACGAACAGCATCTGAGCCTGCAGCTGGAAGCCCAGGGGCACGGGCACAGATCATGGACACGACGACACATCCCAGCTCGTGCTGCTTGCTTTTTTCCTTTTTACTGCTCTCCTTGTAGCCTGCTAGACTTGAAGCTAAGAAAAAATCACCTCCCGTTTGTCAGAAGATGAACAGAATTTCAGCAGAAGTGGATTAAATAAAAATCTTGGCTTAGCAATAGCGGTACAGCTCATGGAGATGTGTATAACCCTCTGCCTTAGGACAATTTTTAAAGTAAGAGTGAAATTTCCCTCTGGACTGCAATGGTCAATCTATTGCTGGGAAGTATCAGTGCCACCTGTCACCTGAAGTGCTTCATCGATGGACAGCAATGCCTGGTGGCTATTGCCCTGCCCAGCCCACCAGCACTTATTGCAATATTAATAGCTTTAATTTGCTTAAACACACAACCACCACACGGGTCTCTGTAGGTGCATAAATGGAAGAAAGAAGAGGAATAATGTCCTCGAATAATGTCCTCGTCCCAACTGAACCATTCAAAGGAGCCGTGGGATGTGGCCGTGCCAGCAGCCCTGCACCCAGCTGATGCGGGTCATGGACAAGGCTGCTCCAGGAGCCCCCCGGGGCGGCCAGGAGGCCATCCAAGCACCTTCCCCCCTTCTCTGTCACCTAGTGCATCACCTAATGTGCCACAGAAGAGTCCAGCCATTCTCTGAAAACACTCACTTGTAAACTCAACGCTAAAGAAATAAACAAGCCTCGCACTGGCCCCGCTTCTCATTCCGGATGGATTATCACAACATCCTCTTCCTAAGAAGCAGCTTCTGGCAAGTTGCTGCACACGCAGCACTTCAGATCCCTCATTTCGTGTCTTGAGAAGGCTGCCTGGGCGACTCGTTCGGACAGACTTGCTCTCTGCTCTCCCACAATACCCGAGCTCTCCTCTCCTTTGCAGGTTTCCCCCCGTTCCCATTGCCTGCTTTCCCCAGCCAGCCGCAGCTCCGCTGCCTTCCCAGCCGGGCAGCTCCAGCCTTAGCCCGGGGTGCTGGGTGCAGCCCCATGAGACACCGACCAGCCCCAGCCCCAACCAAACCCAGCCCCGACCAGCCCCAGCCCCGCTGACTCACAGCCTCCTGCTGCTGCCAAAGCCACGCCACGCAGCCGCCTGGCAAGCAGCCTTCCTCTCCGGCGGCTTTCACTGAAGACAAGCATTAAGGAAACAACAGGGAAAACTCAGCTTGGATGTAGAAGTTGCCTTTTGGCTTCCTACAGCCCTGTAAGAGCGCAGGTTCACCAGAAACGAAGCCTTAATTCCTGGGAAGAAGCGTGTGGGTAACGACGAGCACTGCGAGCAGGGCTGGGGCCACCAGCTGGCATGGACATCCCGGCCACTGCCTCTGAGTGGTTCAAAGAATGGTAAATAAAAACCCAAATCATCTGAAACTTGGTTACTTTACCCCAGTTTGTGCACTCTCCTACTCTGTGCCAGATCCAACCCGTGCTTGGATTCAACCCATCGCCCCGCAGAGCAGACAGGCTGGGGGAGAAAGGACAGACGTACAGCTGTTACATCTTGTACTGACACTCACAAAAAACAGCATTTATCACAAACTGCCCATTATTTTTCCACAAATGGAGTTCTCACTACCATTACCCTACTCAAAAATGCAGAGCATAAAGCACATTCACTAGCTATTGTTGCACTAAGTGGAGTTTCCCCGATGAGCATTTCACCAAGTCCCTTTGGTTTGCTGTGCACAATGCTACCCCCTGCCACCAAACCACACCAAACACACAAACCCACACCCGTATTCCCCAAATTGCTAGCAGAAGTGCCTGGAATTTAGCAAATGAATGATTATAGCTTCCAAACAGCTGCATTTTAGTAAAATCCTTGGAGGGGCTCTGTTGGGGTCCCCTGGAAGCGCTGCCGCAGGGGCTGGTGGCTCACCACACTGCTCACCACTCAGCTCACACTGCTGCAGCCCCGCGAAACGCCCAAGGTGCTGGGATCATGCTTGGTTTGATCAAACTGCTCCAGATCAGGGATTTCGTGCCAGAACACCTTCTGCTTACTGCTTTTCTAACAACTCTGCTTTGCGAAGGCATTGACTGCCCCAGAGGAACGCGGCAGAAGCTGACCGTGTAGGAAGTGTCTCGAGCAGTTTTCGGAACTGAACCTCAGCTGCCAGACTGCGGGGTGAGCAACCGGCACTGGGGACACCATTTTCCGTGCTTTTTTAATTTTTATTTGTGGGAGGCAAGGAGGAAGCACAAACACCGTTTTGCAAAGCCCACAGCAGGCACGCAGGTGGCTGCAGGATGACCGTACGCTGCGCAGCGCTGGGTTTGCAGCGCTGCCGTGTTTTAGGTTTTAAAGAAGCGAGGTAAGAAGCTAAGCAATAGGAAAAGTGGAAGAGTAACCCGAATTTTTTTGAACCAGAGACCCACCATGAACGACACAAATTGAAAGCCTCAATTTTTAAACTGAAAGTTTCCCAATGTTTTGCTTTGGGAATAAAACCTAGCTGGATTACAGGAAAAACAGCAATTTTAAAGCAACTTACATTAGCACCGATAAAAGAAAAGAAATCTACATTCCACACCAGTTATTTACAGTGAAATTGAAGTATCAGAAAACATGGAAATTACTAATTTTTGGTTCCTCTGTGGGAACTAACCAGATCTGCGATGCAGCCTGCCGCGTGCAGAAGCAGATGGTTTCAGACAACACAGGAAAGAAGAAAAGCTCAGGCTGCAGCTGCTAGAGGTACAACAGCATAAAACCAAGTACAGAACACACACCTCCTTTAAAAACCGAGCTAACAATCTTCTACATTTCCCTGAAGGCACTTAGCATTCCTGTCTTTGTATCAAGACCGGGACTTTCCTCCAGTACTCAAACACTTCTGTTTGCTAGTGGGCTCACACCAGAATCAGGTAAAGAACCTAAAGAGCCTTTGAAAGATTTGCTGATTTTGAGGAAAATGGGATGTCTGAGCACCAAGCACACCCCCTGGGTTTTTAGCTTCCTAGCTATTGTTAAAAAAAGCCACAGCTTATTTGACAGCTGCTTGTCACATGGACAGACAGCTCCACGGACTGACAGCGCTGACTTGTGAGCAGAAAAGTCACTTACAAAGTGTCCTAACGGGACAAAGCTGCTCTTCCGTATAGGTGCAGGAAATCCAAACACGATCCATTTAACTGTAAATATTTAAAGAGGATGGTAAATCTCACAGCAATAAATCAATCTGCTATTTGGTTAAGAAATTCTATTGCTTTAAACAAATAATGTCTAAGCGGGTCTCGAAGTACTTGTCAAATACTCCTCTAATCACAACAAACAGAAACAAATCAGCCACACGAAGCTCTACCAAGGGACACCTGGCTTTGTCCACCCCCGAGTGGACACCAAAGAAATAAACACTTGCTGAAAAACAAAAAAAAAAAAAGTAAGGTCATCCAGAAACCTGCAACAAGTGCCACGTCCTGTTGGGGTGCCCATTGTCTGATCCAAAATCACAGCACGGCGGTGCCTTGGGCAATATGTGAGGAGACAAACAGCTGAGTCTGTTACCTGAGAGTTATAAATAAAAACCTACATTCCCTACTCACAAAGAAAACCCCGTGGTTTTACATTTCACTGCTTGCTTCCTTAAATTCTCCTCTCCTGTTTCACCCGAAGTTGTGATATTTGGTCCTGGATGAATTTCTGAGCTAAGGGACAGGAAAACAAAGGAACACAGACACAGACTCCATCAGTTCATCTCGCCTGGTTTGTAATTACACCATACTCCTGTGCGATGGATTAATTACAGAGCTGTAGCCCTGCAAGCGAGCAGACCTCTTTGAAGAGAGGAATCACACGTCTGGAGTCTGGCATAGAAAATGAGACCACAGGAGCCTGCTGATCAGCAAGCAAATTGCCCAGGCGCGCATCAGCCAACTGGTGCTGCCTGAAGCCTCTGCTCCAAACTACGGGAGACATCAGAGAAGTTTTTAGCCTCAGGACGAGGAAGTCTTCCCGACTTTATGGGGCAGAATGAGAAACAGTGCCCTGGCACTGGGGCTGGAATCCCCCCTGGCAGTGAGATGTCTGGATTTGTGAGTCTGAAGGAAGCAGCCGTGGTACTCCAAGCTGGGCTGGGTGTATTTATTGCTTCCTATGCATTGCAGGTACAAGAGCTTCTTTGGGAGATAAGAAAAACCCTGAAGATCCTGCACCTGTGAGCCACATCCTGCTGCTGGGAGCTTCCCTTGCAGAGGCAAGGAGCAGGAGACCACCTTCACCGAGCAGACAAAAAGAACAAGAACTGGAACGCACCTGAAACCACTGAATCTGCTGCTGAACCAGAAGAGCAGCTTCTGCAGCTTAAAAGGTCGCTGAGAACTTCCTGAGTTACTGCTGATCGCTGATGGCTGCTGAGAGCTGCTGCCTTGCAATCAATTTCTCAAGAAATTAGTTTTACACAAGTGAGTTCTCACCATAATAAACCCGAGACAAATCCATTCAGCTAACTACCAACTAGCAAATATTGCTGCCTAAAAAGTGTTAAATCCCTGCTTCAGCTAAAAGCTTAAAGGATTCACATACCTGATCGGTATTGTATTGGGTTTAATGGCAAGGTTTTGGTTGCGGGGGGTGCAGGGGTGGCCTCTGTGAGAAGGTCAGTGCAGCAGGAGGGCAGGAGGTGCTCCATGAACCAGAGCACAAGTTCCCCTGCAGCCTGTGCAGGGAGAGGCCCCTGGTGGAGCAGGCTGTCCCCCTGCAGCCATGGGTCCCACACGGAGCAGATCTCCACACTGCAGCCCCCCCATGGGTGGAGGAGCCCCCGGTGGAGCAGGTGGATGGGGTCTGGGGGGAGCTGCCACCCACCCGTGGGGGCCCCGTGCTGGAGCAGTTTGGGACTGGGGGATGGACCCCGTGGGACGGAGCCGTGTGGGAGCAGTTCTTGAAGCCCCTGAAGGATCAGTTGGGGAAGGACGGCATCCATGGGAGGGACCCCACGGGGAGCAGGGGCACAGAGGGACCGTGAGGGGCGGCGGGGATGAAGCGTCAGGGACTGACCGCAGCCCCCATTGCCCGTTCCCCTGCACTGCTCGGGGGGGAGGAGGTGGAAGGGGGTGGATGGGGGAAGGTGCTGGAGTTTGTTTTTTTGTTTGTTCCTCACTGCTCTGTCTTGTTAGCAATAAATTTCACCCGGTTTACTCCGAGCAGCCGATTTGCCCAGGATTTGCCTTGCTGCGTCTCCTCTCAGGAGTTTGGACACGGACCGAAAACAAGAAGTGTCGGCACTGGCTGCACCAAGGGCTGGACTTTGGAAGCTCCTTATCACTTCTCACCGGCCAAAAAAAATCAATTTCTCTGTGAGGTCGTTAGCGTGTCCACGTTGTGCAGAGCCAAGGTTCATCCTGCCTGCTACTACCGACTCTCTGGTGCAGCCATCCTCGCTGGCACTGCCAACAGTGGGCAGCAGCAGACGCTTAAAAAACCACACAAATAACAGAGGAAGTGGTATTTCTGATGGTGTGTATTTCCAGCTGCCAGCAACCGAAACCATGGCAGTACCTGAGCCAGAATTTGCATCCAGACTATTGTATTTGCACTGTGGTGAGAAAGAACCCCTTTGTATTCGTTTTTGAAAGCCTCTCACACAGGGGGCACAGGGGGTACACGTTAATTAAAAGGAAAGATAAGCACTTTGCAGGAGGGCTCAGGACGTGTGCAGTCCATACAGGCTGCCTTAAGAACCCATCACATCTGCGTGATGCCAAGCAAAACAGGCCCCTGATCAAGCAAGGCTTCAGTTTGCCTCACAAAAGCATCAAAAGCTAAAGAGGAAAACATGAGTAAGTGGGAAAGACACAAGAAGTACATTTAATAAAGAGACGGCAGACATGAGGCAGACAGAACGAATGCAAAAGGAGCACCCCAAGCTGCGCTGAGATAAACATCAGAGCGCTTCTAGATCATCCCCAGAAGCCTGTAATCAGCATCAAAAGAACTCAGTCCCTTGCTCTCATTCATCCTAAACACTGCTGTTCTGCTGGTTTGGAGGAGCTCTGCAGCCAGGACCCGGACAGCCTGCAGTTACACCTGAAGGCAGATGCTCTGTAAGGATGCAGGTGGCTCCATCCACAGATGTTAACACATAGCTGCAAACCCCACCGCTGGGCCAATTAAGGGAAAGGATGGAAAGGTTTCTCCTACAGACATGGGAAATCCCAGCAGGAAAATGCAGCCCACGCCTGCAAGAGGCCCATCAAACACAGCGCTTTGTGGCAGGATGCCTCTCCGGCTGCAGAGCTGCTGGGTTACACCAGAGGCAACCTGTTGCTGTGTCTGGCTGATCATACCAGCAACAATTTAAACAGCATGAACCCTGGATCATGCTGATTTGTATCTCTGCTGTTTGATGCTGATTCCTCTCACTTAACAGCCGCTGAGGTTTGCAGTGTTACTTACAGAGAGGAGGCCCAAAGAGCACAGTGTCAAGAGCTTTCAGCTGCAGTTTCTGCCTGTGGCTTCTGTCTGTCATTTTCAGAACAGTTCCCATCATGGTAGCGTTGTTTACGGCTAGCCTGTAAAAAAAAAAAAGAATGAGGCACGGTCACATCCATCTGAATTAATAACTGCCCATAATTTGTGACATGGAAACTACAGGAGGAGAAATGTGATGAACAGGACCAATAAACCACCTGCTTACACCATCAGGACAAAATAAATCCCTCGAATAAAGTTGTTTCTTATAAAGAAGATCTGTATCAAAGTGTTAAACAGCACCGTGGCAGTGTTTAAGAAGCGTTTGGACTGTGCTCTCAGCCATATGGCCTGAATTTTTGGGTTGACCTGTGTGGAGTTGGACTCACTGATCCTTAGGGGTCCCTTTTGACTCAGGATATCCCACGATTCTACGATCATCTTTGGCTTCAGTTAGAGAGGATAAAAAAGTATGGCCATGCCTATTTTATTTATCCTGACAACCTAAACTACTGACATAATTATTTTATTAAATCAATTTCCACTGATAGCCTTTGACATCTGACTATAGGAACATCCTTCTCACACAGAAGAAACCTGAGCACATACCTTGCACTGCCTTGAACACCTTATTTTATTTTTTTTAAACTTATCTGTCAGTTTATAGGTTCTTGTACAGAGAGAATAACCTTTACCCAAAAAGCTGCACTCAGATTTTTCAAGTTTTTTTTGAGTTTAAGTCACTTTACAGCCAGCACTTCTCTTGAGCATCTCGTGGGTTTGAAGTCTCCTTTGCTGGAACATCAAGGGGCATGAATTAACATCAGCACGTACCAGTGCTGGGTGGTGCAGAGACACACACCTAGCCCTGAGCCAGTACCCCTGAACTTTGCTGAGGATGATGAACAATGACAGAGAATTGGGATTATGAAGGAAATCTGTAGCAGAGCCAGGATGTCACCGAGATCTGTTCTGCTCTAGCTCAGGGTTTTAGCTCTGAAAACACAGCTCAGGCATATGCAGACTGATGAACTCTGGTCCCAAAGCAGCACGGACAGCATTTCCAACCACACCGCTCAAACTGCAGCCTCTCCTTTCACCCACAGCAGGTACCTGCCCCCTTACAGCTAAATCAATCCCTGCAAAGAACGCTGCAGCAGATCCAAACCCTCCAAGTGTAACTGAAGCGGAACAGGAGTTCTACGTGGCTCTGCACACGCAGATGAGCTGCACATGATGTTATGAGCCACCTCAAGTCTGTTCTTCTCCCTGGCATGCCTCCCACAGACTACGCAGTGAGCACTGACCTGGGCATGGCGTGTCCACTCAGCTGCAGCTTTCTGAAGGTCTCTTCGTACTGCGGCAGCTCGACGTAGGTAATGAGCCACTGAACCACCTCGTCAACCGTCCAGTTATACACTGTGGGTAGAAAACACGCAAGCAGCTTAGGATTTTTACCAAGCAACTAAAATCATCAAGTCAGCAACAACAGCATAACCAGTTACTTCCCCGGATACACCTCTTCCTACTGCCTTCAGCAAAGGGAAAACGTGTGTAGAGTTGAAACAGATACGTTCCTACAAAATATGCAGTGAGTCAGCATCGGAGCCCATGAAATCCCAAGGGCTGTTATCCCAGGAATGTACCAGTGGCCGAGGTCCTCTGGGAGCCCCAAAGTACACACAGGTGGTAAGGGAAACTGCTTAGCTTTCTGTCATCCAGGTGATATTGCTGCTGTCTCCTAACTGCCAACAAAGCACGTTTGTCCAGGGGAACCTTTCTGTGCAGTGGCCTCACCTGCCTTGTGGATTTCCATCATGCGCGGTCAGCCTGGGTGCCCTGCTTTGAGGGGCTTAAAATCGACACTGAGAGACGCATAAAGCTCAGATACCATGGATAACAAAACCATTGGGAAGGGAGCTTCTGCCTCTCCAGCTTAGTTCTGCTGTACTTACAGTAGCAACGTGAAAGCAAAGCAAATCAGGCAACATAATCTTACATTGGGGTTGTTATTTTGCAATGCTTTAATTTACCAGCTTCTGCCTTTGCTGAGCGTGGGCTGAGTTCTTGGGGCATTCACCCAGCCTCCAGCAGCTCAGAGAGCTCTGTGCTGGACGCCCACTCTGCCGGTCACTGCCTCGCACCCAGCCCGGCGTCCTCCAGGCTGACTCACGTGCGGTTTCCAGCAGCCAAGCGGAGAAAAGACCCATTTACTACTGGCTTAAAGGGCTGTGTCAACACTGAACTCAAAGCTTCGTGGTCCCGTCTTAAATGTCAACAGTGATTTGCCCCACAAATATGAGAAGCATCTTCCAAATCACTCCAGCGAGCTCAGTGCCTCCAACAGCAGGATGACAGAACCGACGGGACGAGAGCCAGGAGCTAAGCAGAAGACAGCAAGGCTTCAGAAGAAGGTATAATCCTCATGTAAACTTGCAAAATGATTCATAGATGCATGTTCGGAAACGCAAAGCTTTAGGAAACTCCCTGTAGTTACAGTCCCTGGACCACAAACTGTGGGAAACTCATTTCTGTGGCCAGAAGCAAGACGTGAAACTGAAGCTGGCAGGGAATGCCGTGCCCGTGGCCGTGCGCAGCGCAGCAGGACAGCCGTGCTGCACCCACCGAGCCCCCCAAGCCAAGGGGCACACGGGATGCAGAGACTCAAGCCAGCTCTGAAGCACCTGGGCACCCTGCTGACCCCGTCTGCTCCTCGCTGGAGGCCCCCAGAGGGTCCCGCTGGGCTGCACGGCCACGGCAGGGGCACGACGGCACGTAGGCTGCTGCGTGAAGAGATGGGGGCTGTGCCTGCTCTGCACCCTGCCCGCAGGCCATCTCCTGCTTCCAAGAGCCACATGTACCGAGGGATTTATATAAATCAAAGCCAAGCTGTTGTAAAAGCACCCAAACCTTTCGGAAAAGGGATGTAGGGAATGGACACATGTGTCCTGGACGTGCCTCAAGTGCTGTGTCAGTGCTGCCCTTCGCAGCCGCACAGAGCCCTGGCCTTCTCGCCAGCTTCAACTATTTTACAGCTCGCTTTCAAACGCCCGGATTAGTCCCCAAACGAGACCACTTTTGGAACCAGTCATTAATTTTATCAGCCAGCTACGCAGAACAATGAGAAAGAAAAGCAGCGCGCTAATTACATCCCCCAAAACAAGAGCCGTACCACGGGAGCTGCACGCGGAGCAATGCCACTTCCTGCCCTTGTCAGCAGCAGGAAGAGAGCAAAAGCAGCTCCGCAATTAAGGGACCCGGGGAGTATCCCGGGACGGTCTCCTCCATCCCCTAATGGCTTCTGTGCTTACCCAACCAACGCTGCAATGCACTTCTGGCAAAGTCATCTGTAATCAGCCGCACCACGGAGTAAATATTTCTGACACGGAAGGCAGAGCGATTCGGTAGCGTCCTGATGGCTTCAAGTGGCTCGGGCAAGGATTTTAAGCACGTGGTTGTGCATCAACATGGGACAGGGAGTCCAGGCCTGGATAAACAATGCCAGGACCATGCCCAGAATCGCTGCACCTTCAAACTGCCTTCCAAACACTACAGCTGAGAACGTGGTCCTGGGACTGGGAGAGATGGTGACATGCCTACAGTGGTACCTACACAGGGCTTTGAAGGCACTGAGCACATCCCATCGCCGGGTGATTTAAAAGCTGAGGCTGACAGATCACATGCAAATGGTACAGGACACGAAAGAGAAATGGAAAATTTGATAAATTCATCAGAAGACTAAAAGCCATTTTTTTCAAGCAAGAGGTGTTCATAACACCTGATCTTGTCCTGACCTCGGAGGACAAAGGGAAGGGAAAAGACTACAGGTAAATTGACCAGCAGCAATTAAAACTATTGGGGAAAAAAAAAAAAAAAAAAAAAGATGTTCTCAGTCTTGAAAGCATACTGAATAGAAAAGGTCAACTGAGGAGCAAAATGCGGTCACTGGCAGAAATGGTCCATGCCACAGATCACAGGAAACCCCCAATATATCAATAATAAAAGTTTCTAAAGCAGAATGAAGGTGGAGGGGTGAATTTTAAGATTTCTCAAAGCAGAAATAATTCTAAAATTCTGGTCAGGGAAAAAATGAAAGTGAAATTGTGCCAAGAAGTCCCAGTGAACCTAAAAGCTTCTTCAAAAATTCACAAGTTTTAGGGAGTTTCCCACCAGGGACTGAACTTTCACCACCTCGCTGGACTAAGCTGCTGCGAAGAACAAAACCATTTCACGAGCTTGCAGCTTACATCTACATTGAATGTATTTATGTACACTTAGCGTTTTAGGGTTTTATTCTACCTTTTTTTCAGTAGTTTAAGGAGCATCTCAAGTTCAGCAAATTTCTTCTCAGGGAAATACAATCTGTAGAAAAACTCCCACACAGCTCTATTTAATATGTAGGATGTTATTACCCCATAAAACAGCAGCTGAAACTAGAATTTAAAGGAGAAACTGGAATAGGGCAGTATTTGGCTCTATTTTAACACGTTTATAGGGGTAGAGAAAGAAAAACAATTTAGACTTTTATGGCCATACTCAGATGCCAGCATTAACAGCTGAAAAGTACCAAGAGCAAAAAAATGCAGGAATGCCCAAAAGAAGGAAGCTGGAAAAATAACTTAGAGAAGGCAGCAAAGGCAGAATGAGAGTATTTTCCCTGCAATGTACACACAGCCCTTTGTAGCAAGGAGTGTGTGTGTGTGGTTATTTAGGTTATTTCATTTTGCTTCTGTTTTTTAATTTTTTACCTTCAGATGTCTTCCAGGCCTTCCAAAGATCTTCCACGCTAATGAGCTTGTCTTCTCCATGGAAAGTGCTGTGCTTGACCGTTGGGTCATGGTAATTCAAGTCCTCTCTCAAGAACTAGGAGAAGAAGAAACAGCAGGATTATTCTTCGATTCATCATTTAGACAACAGGAGAGTTAAAAAGTATTTTACCTTGCTATTACTATTACATCCGCATGTTGTCACGGAACACTTTCTGCAGCAAAGCCCTGCTAGCTCTGGGTTGCAGCACCTCAGGCTTTACTCACTCGGACTAAAATTATACCACCTGCCTAGCTGAGCTGCTGTAAGAAACACTGCCACTACTGAACACCTGCAGCTTGTTGGAGCTGCACGCATTTATCTCTACTTCCAGTATCACGGTTGCATTTTGCCTCCTTTTTCGTGCTGGGGAGGCCGCCCCTGGCCTGGAGCTGGTGGCGAGAGCCCAGCAGGGCCCCAAGGTCTGGAGGGCCTGGAGCACCTCTGCCGTGCTCTGCCACGGCTTCTGGCATTTGGGAAGACAAGTCAGGCAATATCCAGCACGTATTTATGTTAAATTAAAATTACATTGACTTTAAAACAGATAAACATCAAGTACCAGAATAATAGGACCTGGGCTGTGGGGACTGCAGACTTTTCTCCGGATTGTAACCGCTCCCAGAATTCAGCTAAATAGTAGAGTGGAACCGACTTTACGTCAGTGGGGTAACAATGAAAATAAAATTATTATTATTACTGGATGGGATTTGCAACTCCAAACGAAAGCTGAAGCCCGTGCCGCCCGCAGGGGCCGAGGTGTGTTCCCTCTGGAGGCTGCAGGGAGGGCAGCGCCGTGCTTTCGTGGAGGCAGCCTCCTCGTCCCTGCAGGCTCCACTGGTTACAGCGGGCGTACCGGGACAAAGCAGCTCCCAGCACATTTCCTGAAAAGTTCAGTCCAGGGGCTTACTCAATTAAATGAAAAATAGTGAAAAAAAGGAGACTGCGGTGATGTAAAGGACAGCCCACGAGCTCACTGTGCCGCTGCTTGCAGCCTGCTGCTCCCAGTCCCCAAATGCTCCGGGGCAGTTTGTGGGGTCAATATTTGCCTTTTGCTTAAACCGTTCTCCATTTCCATGTTTGCTTCCTCTACGTTAATGCGGTGCAATCAAATCACAGGCAAAACAGCAACAGCAATGGAAAAGACGAGTGGCACCCAATGCAATCAGGTGTCAGGAGCGGTGAGGGCGCTGCTGGTGCTGCTGGCTGAGCCACTGAGGAATATTTGTGTCCTGTCATCGTCTGCAGCCGGATCAGAGCTCACATCCATCACAACAGCATCTTTCTTTCGTTCCCATCCTCCTCGAATCTCAGGGGAAGATGGGGCAGAAACGGGAGACACCAAGGAAAAGTGAAGGAAATCGGATCAGAAAAAAAAAGAGGGGGAGAGAGTGGGGAAGTCTAACGAGGTTTGGGATGGCACTCTGGGAAGGAGGAGTTCAGGAGAGGGGAGGCAAGCACGAGTATGTGAAGACGGAGCAGAGGGAAGGAGATGGCTCACATCCCACTTCCTAGCATAACAACTAAATGAAAAGACAATTTCACATTTACATCCCTACCTGCACGACTCGCTGTGTGATTACCAAGCACATTTCTGGTCACGTTTTTTTTAAGGTGAAGAGTGTAACAGAATTATTTAAAAAGCTATCTGTGCATAAAGAGATTGTATTTCAAGAGTATATTGGATATTAAAAATATCCACAGCAATTTTAACCTTCTGAACTCTTTACAAGCCCACTCGGGGTGCTGCCAATGCCAGCGCCAGGTGTCTGTGGCTGGAGCCTCTCGGCCATCTGCCCTCTTGCTTTGCAGCTTGCAGAAAGCGTTAGCTCCCCCCCAAGAAAATGCTTCTTGCAGAAGTGTTGGCTCCCCTCCCACGTTGTCACGGAGCACACAGGACACCAAACCCCCGGGAAGCTGCAGCACGTGCAGCACAGTGCAGCCGGGCCCCCAGCAGCGGCCGTGCCTCGGTCTGCCTCCCGCTGCTGTGACCTCCAGGGCCGGCAGCAATGTCACCCGGCGTCACACACCGGGCGGCTGCGAGCTCCCACCGGGACGCAGGGATCAGCTGCTGCTCTGTAAATTTAGCTCGGGGAGCTCAGGAAGGGAAAGTGATCCCTCCCGGCTCCCTGCAGCACCCGGCATCCCAAGGAGCCCGCGGCACGCTCGCGGTGCTGCCAGCGGTGGGAACAGGCAGGGGCTGGGATGGGAGTCACAAAAGGGGCTGGGGTGGAGGGGACCTTAAAGACCACCCGGGCCAGCTGCTTGTCCCAGGCAGGGACACCTCTCACTGGATGCAGGATGTGGCCACTGCCTCCTCCGACACCAAGCCGGCTGGGAGAGCTGGGGGAGCGGCGCCGCATGCACCAAAGTCCAGGGAAATGCCAAGAGCAGCTTTTCTCCAAGTGTCTTCTATGGAAAGGATAAGAAACAAAATGCAAACAGAGCAAGTCAGCCAGAGCTTGCCTTGACTGGTCTTCACCGAGAGCTGGTCCTGCCTGGCGACTGGGGTCTCTGCAGGGCTGCTGGTGTCACTCGCTGTCTCCAACCCATGTCAGAAAATTGGGATATTTTCAGCTGTAGCGGGTACGGCAGCTTCTGACCTGCTAACTCCGTATCCAGCAGCATCAGAAATGTTCTGAACACGGTGCTGAACATGACTGCTCCACCCACCACGTGCTGCCAGCCAGCACAGGTAAATAGGAATAAATACAGCTCCTGCTCTGCGCACTGACGTGCCTGCAGCTCTCAGGGCACTTCTCCCACCTACTGCATGAAGTTTTCTAGCTGGAAGCTGTAAGGCTCTCATTTTTTCCCCACTGGAGAAAACTCCTCAGAGATTTCACACCCACAGACAACTGTCCCGAGCACGTACACGATGTGCATTTTAAGACGTGTATGTGGAACAGCCGTGGGATACCCAGATGGCCAAACACCCGGCTGAAGGACCAGCACACAGAATACCAACCTCAAACCCTTACAGAGCAGCACGTCAGAGCACTGAGGACACGCTGCTGGTGCTATCCCCAGAGACCCAAAATCTCTGTGAAAAGTGTCTCTGGGTGGCCCTGCCCGGGCTGGGGCTGGAGCAGGCGACGTCCAGAGAGCTGCCAGCCCCAGCCAGGCTGTGAACACAGAGGCCAGGAGGTTTCTCACCACGTTCAGCGAGACAAAACCTCCAGCATCAGGTGGAGGACCCCCCAGACACCAACTACAGCACCTTCTCAGGGTTATAGGACCTGGTCAGGCACCCGTGTTTTAATTCTCCACCAGCTCATTATTCTCCCCTCTAAAAGGGGCAGGGATCTGGGGCTGCACGGGTTCTGTGGTTCATACAAGCCCCTGGTCTCGGAGGCTGAAAGCACACCCAAAACTCAGCAGTTCCATGAAGAATGATTTTCTGGAGATCAGCCTTGTGCTTTCTAATCTGCAGAAACCCTGACTGCCCGCAGGACCCGAACCTTCAGCCCCCTCGATGTTCCCAAATCCCACCAGCTGCACAGGGCAGGGGTGCCCCACGAGCACCAGCTAAATGAGTGTGTGCTACATGAGCAGAGCAGGCTGATGGAGCTCAGCACGCAGCGTGCCCCCAGGTAGCGTGAGATTTTCAGGTCTTCTGAGCTGATTTTCATAAAAAGTTGCAGGAAACTTCTGTCTTCAAGACCTCTTTCTCACTAACGTGCCTGAAGCGAGACAACAGGATCAGAAATTATGAGGAGCTGGGGAGTGACAGAGCGGTAACAGAAACCTTGTTTCCTTAGGAAACCAGGCTAAAAGCGTCGGAGAGAGCCGTCGATTTAAACCTAAATCAGAGTAGCCCCTAAACAGCCGGAGCTGCCTTTTGAGTGAGCGCGAAGAGCAGAAATAGATCGCTAATTAGAAGATCTCCCCACGAGGGATAGCTCTTTCAATTTAATTGAGGTCACTGATGTCATCTTAAACTTCATTGAAAATTCAATCCAGAAAGGAAAGATGCCGCGATGATTTAAGGGCAGCATGAAGTTGTTGGACGAAATCTCACGCACCCTACCTATAATTAGAACAGCTTAAAGATAAACTTATCATCTGCCTCTCACTCCCTTTCTGCACAGTCTTAATCCAAACACAATATATCTGTAACTTATCCCGGAGAGAAAGGGCCAAAACAACAAACCCAAGTTCAAGGTTCCCAGCTGCAGCTCTCACCACGAGCGTGGCCGAGGGATAGACCTTGCAGGGTGGGCAGCATCGCAGCACGAGCCCCGAGCCCCTGTGCTTAAAAGGCTGCGGGACCTCTGCCCTCCGCTGGAGCTTGCAAATGCTTCTGGAGAACAGGTGATTAAAGCCAAGCTTCAAAATTACCTCAGCCTATCCTCAACAGAGGAAACTTTTTTTTTTTTTAATTAAAGCATTTGATATAAGATGAATCCGAAGGAGAAATGTGGTTTACCAGGCAACTCGTCCAGCTAAGCTCAGCACATCCCTGCAGGAACAGCCCACCACCAACACGGCTCCAGAACGACACGAAGATGTCAGCTCATTTTGTTCTGTCTCAAATTCACCCATAAAAAAATAAATCCCAAGTATACAAACCCCCACTGAGGGGAGCCTGCCCAGAGGAACTATTTGTGGTACGGCACATTCTTCCAAACAATATCCCCAGCAGCTGTCCCACAGCCAGAGACGGGGCTTTAAAACACGGTTACAGGGACAGCGAGCGGCTCCGGCAGGAGCAGGCTGGCCAGAGAAACCTCTCAAAATGTGACCTTCGGGGGCTTCAAAGCCTTCACGGCACGGTTAACTCAGCACAGCTTTAACGTCAGCACAGGTCTGGAGCTCAGCAGGGGTGAGGCTCGCAGCCCCAGCGCCGTCTCGCTGCCTGCACACACACACAAGTGCTCATCAGCTCTGAAAGGGAAGCCAAGGAAAAATCCTTCAGTCCCCAAAAAGATGCACCTGTGTGACGTCGCCTAGGTTATGCTGTGAGGCACACAGGATTTTGCAATTTTTCTCCCATCATGAAGCCAGACGTGAGAAGCACCGGGCAGCTGGAGGCACGGCCCCGCTGCAGCCGTGGCGGGGATTTGCTGACTCTCTGCTGAGCCCACGCACGTGTCCCCCTGCTGCGTGGGGCTGGACGAGCACCAGCAGCACGGCACAGCAGCACCAGGAGCTACCTCAGCTCTCCTTGCACCACGTCTGAGAAAGAGAGCATGGCCACGTGCATCACCTTCCCTCCAGGAACCCTGCACACCTCCGTGGGGACAGCGAGCTGCAGCCCCTGGGCGAGTGGCTGAGCGAAGAGTGGCCTCGAGGGAAAACACCACGTTTTAGGAACTGCTATTGAGAGCTTTTCATTTCACACAAGCACAGCACCGCAGCTCTTCATTTGCTCAGGAAAGCTTTTCATTTGTTGTAATTGCTCCACGAAGCAGAATTTAGGCAGAGGAAATGGCACCGCAGCCCGGGAACAATCAGCCGAATCCACCCAGCAGGAGCAAGCACTGCTTTCAGCTTGAGGCTGCCGTGCTGATTCCTGGGGACTGCAATCCTCCCAGAAACAACAGGGGCCTCGTCACGAGCAGCTTTGCCCCTGCTGCATGAGTTCAGGTGGAAGGTTTCACCTCCCTGGACTTCCATTTCTGCATCTGGGAGCTGTGAATAATGCGTCCTAGAGGAGGGCTTCTGGAGGACGGTGCAGCACCATGCAGGTGCTGTCGTTGCCTCCCTTTTGACACATGCATCAGAACAAGAAAAGAAAACAAAAGCTGTGG
Source organism: Anas platyrhynchos (assembly GCF_047663525.1). NCBI lineage: Eukaryota > Metazoa > Chordata > Aves > Anseriformes > Anatidae > Anas > Anas platyrhynchos. The sequence goes on along the minus strand of NC_092587.1, from coordinate 206,881,480 downwards.
GTCCAGAAGCAGCAGGCTGTGTTTCTGTAAGCTGTCCGAGGGTCCTCAGGTTCCCTCAGTGCCAGGAGTTGCAGCGTGTGCCCCAGGAGAGCGGCGGCACGGGGCTGCCAGGCTCACCACCCGCGTGCTGGGTCCCGGGCCCAGCAGTGGCTCCTGCTTCCCCTCCTTCCACGGCCAAGAATTCGGATCATTCGGCAGCCCTTGCTCCCAGCGCAGCCTCGGTCGCGTGCCATGGACTTGGCACAAGACGTGTGCTGCCACCGGTCAAGAAGCTCCTGCAGCCCTCGAGCCAGACATCGTGCACCTGAGCCTTGCGAGCCACCCCTGCCCAGCCACTGGTTCTGCAACGGATCGAGGAGTTGGGAAAACGGGGATCTTGTGGCTGCCAGATCACCTCGGCAGCCTTTGTTCTTCTAACTTCCAACATTCGGCTCCTCCGACCCCCAGAGCCAGCAGGGCTGGGGAGGGGACAGCACCAGGCAGCCGACCTAAACCACCAAAGGGATGTCCCATGCCCTGTGGTGTCACACTGGGCAATAAGAGGTGGGACATGGCCAAACGTCGCTCGTTGCTGGGAAGTAGAGAGTAATTTCTTTCCTCTCTCTGTGTTTCCACACAGCCTTTGCTTGTTTTTCTTTCCCCTCTTCCTTTTCCCTTTAATTAAACCATCCTTATCTAACCCCTGAGTTGTTTTTTTCTTCCCAGTATACTTTCTTCCCTCCCTTTCCCTTTGAGGAGGGGAAGTGAGAGAGCGGCCGTGGGGGAGCTCGGCTGCCTACCTGAGCAAAACCACCACGTGGTGAAATAATGGAGTGAATATAAATACTAGAATGGGAAGGAGACAGCAGCCAGTGTATTTGCTCATCGATATGGCAAAGAGAGGCTTGATCAGAATCAGATGGGTTTCCCAACTCCAGAGTTAAAAAAGAAAGCAGTGCAATAGTAACAACCACGTAAACAGATCTGCCTGTCTTTCAGCCATGGAATACATTGATAAAAGCTTGTGTATAAAACAAAAATTAAGCACCTAGAAACCCCTAACAGAGAAGTCATGCACACTAAGGATTACAGTACTGACATACATTGTTTGGACCAGGAACTTGGATCACGATGGAACATTGCTTCCTTGCCAGATCAGATGGAAAGGACAGCCAGCAGCCTCCAGGCACCCCTGCCACATTAACACTGCCCGTAAAGGAGCAACCCTGCTGGGCCCTGCACAGGAGCAGAACTCTGCGAGAGGACAGCAAAAGGGCTGAGTACGAACCTCATCACTCTCCTCCACGTCCACGTTGCCATTGGCATCGTCGTCCATCTGCTTGTGTATGTTGCGGACAGCCTCGAAGCTGAGCTGCTCGTCCTCATCGTGGCACAAGGGCTTGTCGATCCGGCAGAATTCTGCTGAGGGAGAAAACACCAACGTGATGTAGCCTGTCCCAAAAACCTGCCACCCTGTTTGCTCATTAAACATCTGGTGTTTGGAAAAGCCTTCCCTGAACCCTACCCAGTATCCCAGGGCTCGTTCACAGCAGGGTTAAGCGCAACTGCCAGATTTCCCACGAAACTTCTGATGCTAACAAGAAAGGACAGGCCATGGCCTGACCGAGGCTGCTCTTCTCGGGGTCAGGCTCCCCACATCCCCACACCGCCGCTGTGGCACCGGGGCCAGGCACCTCCAGCCCCGGCAGCAGGGTGCCCGCAGCAGAGCTCCCCTCCTGCTACCAGCTCCGTGTCTCACGTGGAGGCTGCGAGTGCTGGCACGGCGTTTGAGAGCAGCAGTTGGACGTTTATGCAACGCGCCAATTAAAAAAAAAAAAAAGTTCGCCTTCTTCCTGATTATGAAATAGATTTTTCTGGCTGGTTTTCACATATTTTTCCACGTTTCAAGATTAACACCGCATATTTTGCTACATGCCTGAGTCCGTGTAAGCACCAGGCAAGCTTGGCTCCCCCAGCCCATCTATGGTGCTGCTGCGTGGCGCTCTGTGACTCACGGCACGAGCACAGGCAGCGGGCACCAAAAACATCCGCCAAAGGTGGGGTCCCTAACGGCAGTGCTAAGAAAAAAGCCTTCTGCTTCACATCGGATTCACTCTAAGCAGATAATGATTACGAATTATCCAGCGGTGACTGCTCGGAGATCAATGGGAAATCAGTTTAATAGCTCTTGGCCCGGCTCCCATCAGAAGCTCTCATGTTCAAAAAATCAGAGCTCAGAGTGAATTCCTCAGAATTTAGGCAGAAGAGCCCAAATGACTTAGAGCTCAAATCTCATTCCAGCTCTGAAGATGATCCTTGCAAGACAAGACAAGCTTATTTGTAGGAAAAGGAACATTTGCTGCTGCTGCTACACATTCTGTATCTACCACGAATAAACAAACGCTCACTCAGCTTGCTACCAAAGATTTGGACAGTTTTGTCTGTTACATCCTGGTTGTGTCAGGAGCAGTGGGGCCAGCAGGGCCAGGGAGGTGCTCATCCCCCGTGCTCTGCTCTGCTGAGGCCGCCCCTCGAGTGCTGGGTTCAGCTTTGGGCCCCTCACTCCCAGAAGGACATCGAGGCCCTGGAGCGTGGCCAGAGAAGGGCTCCGAAGCTGGGGAAGGGCCTGGGACACAAGTCCTGTGAGGAGCGGCTGAGGGACCTGGGGGGGTTTGGGCTGGAGAAGAGGAGGCTCAGGGCAGAGCTTATTGCTCTCTGCAACTGCCTGAAAGGAAGGGGGGGAAGCTGGGGGGCCAATGCTCCAGCAATAGGACCAGAGGGAGGGCAGTGCCCGCAGGGGCAGGGAGGGGATCTGGTCCCTCTGCTCTGCGGTGGGAAGCACAGAGCCTCCCATACGGAGGACACCGGCCTAACACCAACTGATATAATGCGTATTTCCAGGTCTCACAGAGAAACCCCATCCCTTATCCTGTCTGGACTGGCTGCAGAACCAAACCACAGCTCAAACCCAGGCCAAGCCACTTACACAAACACAGCCCCAGCGGAGCTGTTCCAGGAGCAGGTTTTGCTCCTGCAGACAGGTTGATGTGAGAGGAGAACTTGTTGCCTCTGCAGGATGGAAAAAAAAGGAACAAGTGCAGACCATGTACATTCAGATAGCAAACAGAAGTACACAAACTAATGCAAATACCATTGTTTTGTCTTGGCTTCTCTAGAATTTCCCGTATCTGTGTAAGACCAGACGATCAAGCCAAGCACACTGCAGTTGACTCTAAATCAGCCACCGAAGTTTCTAAACTTAGCGCAGGTTCAGCTGTAAGCCTACTCATTCTTAAGTATTTCTAAGAATTCATTAAAACAAACAAACACACACACACCTAGAAGCAGAATAGCATATGTTACGGCTGTTTTCCTACTGTAACTGTTGATTTTCTGTGTCTTACGTTCCTACAGCAAATACGTGTCTCACCACCAGCTTTATTAGAGGTACGCTCCCCCAGTTAGGAGACTGAATAAAGTCCGGTGGTTTTAATTTCGAGGAACATCAGCCAAGGATTCAGAGTTAAAATTAAACTTTCCTTATTTGCAACAGTTTAAATTATGTACTTTATATTCTGCCTAAAACAAAACCGCTCCAGAAGCACTTAGATGAACGTCAGAGCATTATTCACATCAGACCAAATTCTTACATTATGGTTGTGACCCCTCATTTCTGATGTCTTTATATACACACATACAAATGTATTTAAGGTCTTAGCTATCGATCTTGCACTAGTGTTTCGAATACTGAATTAATTTGATATGCAAATGCATAATACAACCACATACCATTTTTTTTTTCTGGAAAATCCCTTTTCAAAGATGGTCAGCAGACCATCCCCGTGGGCTCTCCAGATGGTGTCCCTGCAGGCAAACCGCCAGCAGCCGTGGCCACAGGTTCGGCATGACCTACACCTTCAGTTATGTGACCTACACCTCCAGTTATGCTTCCAAGCGGCACAACAAATCCTCCCCCAGCAGGCACAGAGCTCCAGGCCCCAGCATCTTGCAGCTCTGCCAAGGTGGGCCCTGGATAGCATCACAGGCAAGCAGGTATTAGCGAGGGGAGGCACGGGTCTTTGTTACAGAACTGGGAAAACCGATCGCCCTTGCGGGAACACCCGGAGGGTTGGTTGTGCAGCATGTCTTTGTGTGGCATTGAATCCTGAGGTTAATCTGCTGCTGCAAAAAAGAAGCCAGACTTCAGGCACACACACGTGCCCCAGGAGGTATTGATCCAGCAGATAATACCCCAACAGCAGTCCTCGTTTGGCTTTGTCCCACCGCAACCACCACATTTCCAAGGTGGCTATCGGTGCTGCAATTAAACCTCACCAGAGGAAACTCCCAGCTGTGCAAACTTGGCCGACCAGGGATTTACCTCAGCTAACAAGTAGCACCGTGACTAGAAGCTGACTGTGGGGTGCATCCACCGAGGTCCGAACAAAGCCTCCCCACCGAGCTCCACCGTCCTGCTCCACCTCCTCGGCCACAGCCCCTCCACGCAGCCCCCTGACCCCGCTCGGGGGCTGGGAGCTCTCACAGGATGTTTTGAGGACACCGTGATCGATGGCATGACGTTTTTGCATCAGAACACTTCTGTGAGATACGGGGACTGCCAGGCCTGGAACTGGCAGAATTCGGGCTGGATTTATAGTTTATTAACTAGAAAGGTAAACATTTTTTGGCAGTATCCTTATTCTACCTTGTACAGCTGTCAAAAAAAAAATATAGAGAAAAAAAATGTAGAAGAGTTCAGCTCTGGAAAAATCAGGCCTCCTGTGCCTCGCTGCAGCTGCCACTTGAGGCCCCTTCTGTCTGATTCCCCAGTGCAAGGATCCCACCACCATCCCAATGGATTTGCGTGGAGCCGTTTTCTCTCTCCAGTCCACATTACCTCACAGACCCACTGCTGTCTGCTCAGCTTTTACTGCTTTATGTAAATAAATAAAAAAAGTCAATAACTTAGTAAATCTGTTCGGCTTTGCCCAAGACAACACCACCCCACACACAAAAGCCCTGGCAAGCTGGCCCCTCTGCTCTAACAGAGCAGGTAAGACATCTCGCAGAGGCAATACCAGAGGGGCTGACTCAAGGGCGAGGGGTGGCTTTTGGGTCCTGCACAGACCTCACATGGATCTGGAAGTTTGCTCTGTACCAACTCGACAAGGCCAGGGAGTGAGCCCAGCACCTCTGTGAACTGGGACCAAAAGCAGCGAGTGAGCTGGGACAGCTCTGCCTAGCTCCAGCCCAGCAGCAGTCCTCTCTGCAACAGGGCCATCCCCTCCTCCATGGGGCCATCCTCTCCTCCATGGGGCCATCCTTTCCTCCATGGGGGTGTCCTCTCCTCCCCGGGGCTCCGAGCTGGCTGCAGGAAGCAGAAGGAGGTGGCGACCACCTCGGCTGGTGGAGCCTGCAGCCAGTCCTGGGCAAACATCCAGCCCAGCAACACCCTGCAGCCCAAAGCAGCAGCCAGGGACAACACCACGCTCGGCAGGGTGTGAGAAGTGCCAGTGTAGGTGACTCAGTGTGTCCCTGATGGGGCGCCAGGAGACCTCTGTTCCCCTGCCCCACCTTGGGAGGCGGCACGGGGAGGCAAGGGTGGCCGACCATCCTGCAGGGCTGCACCTCGTTCTCAAAGGCTTCACAGCAACCAGGGTGAAAGGAGTTCTTGACTGGGTACTTTCTGTTGGTCCTAATTGGAAAGGGAGAGGAACTTGGCAGAGTTATGTTAAATATTATTGGATGTCTTTACATGGCTTTGCGCAGATTTGGTTTTCCTCTCCTACCCTGTAAAAATGTTCCCTCCATGCTTCTTCACAGTTATCACAAAGCTATCTAATATCTTTGGGAGGGGTCTCTTCTGCAGTGATTTGTCATGTTCATCTCCATGAAAGAGAGCAAGAAAACAGAATGTGATTGTATTCATACTGCCTTTGGGCTTGGCTTCAGCAGGAAAAACGAAATCAGGATAAAAGATACCTCACAAAATATTATGTGATCATCTTGTTCTGAACCTTATTATTATAGCAATTAATGTAGCAACACCGTGTCAAAGTTCAATTTATAGGGAATAAAAAGGTCATTTCATTATAAAACGTGGTTTTATTCATATTACCAGTCTCCTAACCACATAACTCTTAAACCCCACACACGTCTCCAAGTGGTCTGTCCAGCGCTCAGGCAACAAGACACACGCACTGAAGTGATCTTGCCCAGATTTCCTGCAACCACGACGATGATGTGTTGGTATTTGTAGCCCAAACACTAAGAACGAAGCATGACTGGAAATCTTTTTCTGTGCAAGTTCCAGAAAGCAATAAAGCAGCCCTTGCGAGAATGGCATGTGTTGATAACCAAGGAACAATCAACAGCAAGCGGGCTCATAAATACTGAGGAACTTGTTTGCATCAGGGCCAGAAAGAGCCTAAATAAGCCACGGGTGATTTAATCAGCAGAAGACCCAACACTGATAAAGAATGGTCACGAGGTTTCACCACAGGCCAGGAAGACAAGGTGCAGCTGTAAAAATACCCAAAATGGAGAAACAAAGACCGGGGCGAGCAACCTTGCCTAAGATTTATGGAAGGCTAAGCAAGATACTGAATCCAATAACCTGACCCTCCTAAATAATAGGGTAATAACCCTCGTCTCCTAACGCCAGGTCCGCCCTTGGGTTCCTCCTGACACCGGGGGAGGCCACCTCCAGGCCACCCAAAATGACGCTCCGCTTCAGGCCGCTCGGCCACACACCCAACACGAGGCAGCTTCAGAGAGTGAAGGGCTTGAGCTGAGGGTGAAGTCAGTTTTATTTAACTAACACCCTCCTCCTCCAGAAGGTCCTGCACCGATCCTTGCCACAGCAGCCTGTCCAGACAGCGCTGGTCCCAGCACAGGCCCTGAGGTGCCAGAGGGAAGCCCAGGCCAGGGTGGTGGCGTGACTCCATGACTCCGTGTCCCTGTGGGGCTGGCACCATCACCCGTCCTTCCCCCACCCTCCCATCCCACCTCTCTGAGTCAGCAGCAGCCTTTTGTCCCCTCAGGGGCTGTCGGCCTCCAGTCCTGTTCCTTATCTCCTCATCCTGTTCCTTATCACCTCTGAATGATGGTGGGGAGATAACTGCCATAAAGGCAAGCCCCTTTTCTCCCCATCCCCTCATGGCCTGCCCATGGGGCACCATTAACACACGCCATCAGCCCATCCTGGCCTCACACCGCCAGGCCTGGGGCTTGCAACCCCCACAAAGGCCTTTCGCCATCTCCCACCCAGGAGCAATCTCCCATCACCCGGGGCCCTGGGTGCGGCCACCCAGGAAGCCATCAACAGGCACTTAGGCCCAGGTGCTTGAATGACATCTAAACCACGAGGAATTTGGGCTGGTTTTAGAACAGATCAGAAAGTTTCCCCTCAGGAGAAATGGTGGGGTGGAGGTGGGCTGTATCTTCCAGTCCTAGCACCTCTCCCGCAGCTGCCCAGAGAGGGGCTGGGGGCTCAACCGCAGGGAGGGGGCGAGCAGCAGCACCCAGGGGTGCCCCCCGCCTCAGCCACTCTGTCATCCTGTAGCACTGAAATATTTTATTCCAGATCTTTAATTTCTCATGGGAAATTCTCTCTAACGAGAATTCTGTGTGTTAAATTTCAGGTTCTCTCAATCTTCTTCTGCGAGGCCCCATTATCTTTGGTTACGCTGATACAATCGCAGCTGATTGTCCCCGGCAGCACTGAGCATTATAACAAGAACAGCCATCAGGACAGGATTAAATAGCAGTTTAACTGTAACAACTGTGATTTACATAACTTGCTCTTATAAACACTGACATGGCAGCCAAAAAAAAATAAAATCTTATATTTTAGTATATTTTGGGGAAAAGAATCGTTTACATCTTTCTGTTAATACAAACAAGGCCTCAACATAACTTTCTTGCTCGGGGTTCTTCCCATGAAACTCTAGTTTTCAGTAAAAAAATGCCAAGTACAACTTTAACATTTTAACAAAAGCATTTAAGGGTTTTGTTAGAAATGCACAGACAGGTTGCTGTTCTCACTGGGAGAGTGCAAAATGAAAGAGGTGAGATTTTCTTCAAAGCTACAAAGCAGCAACGTGGTGAGCAAGGCAAGAGAAGAGCAAAATACCCATCGGTTCTCCAGCTCTAATTGCCAAACAATAGAGCCTGACAAAGTCATGAGTGTGTAACCATTTCCACCGTCTTAAAAATCCTCCCAGTATTTTTATAGTTTTACACCGTACAGCTGGATATTATTTACTGTACAGGGAGCTGCCAGTCACTACTCTATTTTTATAATGCTTATCCGTAAAGGCATGTGAAAACTCGTATACAAACCATTTTCCCAAAAGGTGAATTTGTCAAACACCACTGGGATTTCAACACATTCCCTGGCCTGGTAACCTCTGTCCATTTGAACAAGTTCCCTTGGCCACAGAACGTCTTCCTCTGGAGGTGCTGAAACAGGGCTCAGAAATCCTTGCAAAACTCAATTCCTGTCATATCGAGAAACCACACGCAGTTTGCTGGCACTGAAGACATGGACCTCGTCCATCTTCCCATCTCCTGCAAAGCTTCGAAACTCTAACCTGTTGTTTTCATTGCAGCTTTAGTAGCTGAGAGGAGTTTCATCATGAGCAAAGAGAACATTCAAGCAACTTTCTTGCTCAACACTACTAAATTATTCACGTTCTCTTGCTGCTGTAAGAATTACCATCACCTCTGAAACACTGCTGTCTGTAACAGATATTTAAATAGAAATTCACTGAAGCCATCGAGCTTTCCACTTTACATTTATATGAAGCACTGCGAACGGCTCCTGCAGTACAGATCCCTGCTTCCTCACCTGAGCAGGAGTGATCCAACCCACAGTTCTTAGCAGAAAACCTGCAAACATTAAGTATCAGCAGTTCAAAGATTTGCTTTTTTCTTTAATTACACAGCTTGCACAATGCAAGAAAACCTGTACCTAACACAAAGTAAATAGTCTAGAAAAAATGCAAAGCCAACCAGAGATCAGCCCATTTGATCTCTGACCCACTTTTAGAGAAAGTAACAACGCCCTTGGGTGGCTCTGCAAAGAGGTCCACCCAAAAATGTTAGCAAACCGCCTATCAATAGCATCCAGAGAAAGGCACCGGGCAGAAATCAGGAGAAATCTGCCTCCTCCCTGCTGAGGGCAGAGCCTCCAGGGCTGGGTCCTGGAGAATGCCCCAACCTCTGAGGATCTACCCGGTAAAACCACGCGCTGAAGCACGCAGGAGACAGCTCTTGGTGATCACCAAGGCTGCCGGCACTACGGGCACTGTCACAGCACCAGCTTGGATCAGGCACAGGAAGGCACCAAGCAGCCAAGTGGCATTGCTGTGCAGCTGCTAGCTCTTCCTCAATTAAAAAGTCAGCATTTCTTCCACAAACCGGCTTCTATCCTTGGCACGAGCTCAGCATTTATTTACTACAATTAATTCCCTCATCACTCAGGGCAATTAGGCTTCTCCATCTTCTCCATGCAGCAGTTTTACTGGTTTAGTATCAACAAAGCTTCTTCCCATTTCTTCCAAACATCCTCGCTCTTCCCTGCAACCAGCAGCAAAGCCATTTCAACCAGAACCTCCTGCCAAACCCCCACAGTGCAAGCCTCCCATCTTGCTCTTCCTCTTCAAACATGCTGCTCTTCCTGGCCCCTTAAAAACGGCAACCCCTTCCAAAACATAAAAATAAAAATAAAAATGCAACGAGAGAAACCAACCCCACCAACCAAAACTTCTTTCTCCTCGTGGTGGGAAGCCCAGCAGCGATGTTATCCTGTTCCTCAGCCCACATCTGCTCTCCTCGCAGCACCCACACCTCCTCCCTCGCACGTTGTCTCAACACACAACCTGCTGTGCCCGCGGTACGATGTGAAGTTTCCCTTCCACAACACCCACAGAGTATTTGGGTGCAACCCTGCCCTCCCCAGTGCTCTCAGACCTCCCCAAACCAAATCTCAGCACCCTTGCTGGGGCGCTGTGGTCCCAAAGAGGCGATTTCAAGCATTACCTGGGAGATTTTTGTTCATTTTGTTCAGCCCCGAGGACTGTGCAGTATTTCTGGTGGGCTGGTACCAAAAGGTTCTTTAATACAAACCTGCAAATCGCCCTGCTTTGGCTTAGAACCTGCTGCAAAACAGCAAGTCAGGGCATCCTGCACCACCACCAGCCAAAGGCCGGGGGAAGCTCTTACGAGCTTAAATGACTGGAGATTGGGTTACTCCGTAATAATGAACTACATAATTAACTGCCCAGGCATTCCTTCCCTTCTGTGCTGATGGAAATCAAATGATTAAAACTGCTGCAAACAGCGAGGGCCTTTCGGATCTGGTTTTAAGGGAGCCGCTCACAGATGCAGCCAGCCGTGCGTTCACAACTGACGTCCTCAGAAGCGAGTTCGCTGCAGGCAGGCAAAGCTTCGTTAATTATTTCAGACCTCCTAATATTGCTGGTAATTTGAACACTGGAACCATTCAGCCAACTCCAGATAGAAATAACTGATAGCTGCTGGTCTTGCAGGTCCCCACCCCAGAAAGCACCGGCCACTTGTTAAATAAAAGTCTCTCCACCTCCTCCTTCACATCAAACCTTGGCTATTCAGCTGCGAGGGGCTCAGCAGCATCAACACAGCATCCAAATAACAGCAGCAGCTTTTTTTTCCTTTTTTTTTTTTTTTTTTTTTGCTGTTATGCACTAACTCAGCTGAAGGGGAAAAACCTAACATAGGAGCCAAGTAGTTAAGAAGACACTTTTCTCCTCTGCCAGGCAGAAAGGAGCAGCGGTAACTGTGGCAAAGGACGGGAAAGGGAAGCCTGGGGCTGGCTGCCCTGCCCTGCGTGTTCCCTGCAGGCACAGCCGTGGCCAGCAAGAGCTGGTGAGCGAGGGAAGGACACCGACACCACCACCAGCACCACCAGTACCACCAGCACCACCAGCAGCACCCCGCTGTCACCACGGCACACCACGAGCACCCTCTTCAAGAAGAGCACAGCAGCCCGGTGTTGGGTTGGAGGGGCCCTAAAGCCCCCAGCCCAGGCTTGGGCACTGCCAGGGAACGGCTGGGGGGCATGAACCTGCCCAGGACCCTGAACCTGCCCAGGACCCTGAAGCCACCCACAATCCTGAATGTGCCCACGACCTGATGCGGTGCTGATTTCCACAAGCACCCTCTCTTTGTGTCCCTGCCGCACCACAACCTGCCGATGCGCAGTCCCACCATGGTCCCAGTGGCGGGCAGCAGGCTTGCCTGGCTCCCGGGGCTCGCTGTCGGCACATCATTAGCTGGCTCCGTGCTCTCGTCCCATTCATCACCTCGGAAGAGCTCCCACGGCTCCTGCGGCTTCCTGCCCGAATTGCTTCATCCCCCGGGCCGGCAGCGAGAGCTTCTCAGGTCAGCGGCAGCGCCGGGAGCGGGGCTGCTCCATCGCCGCGCGGAAACGAGATTTAATCAAGGAAGTGATCAAATGTTTTCTCCGAGGGTTGCAAATTATGAAAGAAAATATGGCACCATGCTCAGTGCTGTTCCCTTTTCTAGACTCTGGCACAAATGTAAGGTGACGTTTTTCAGATGTACCAGCATTTTATGGACAGAAGCTATGCTCCCCCCACACCTCCTGACCAATTTCCATTAACAAACCTTAGTGACCTCCGTCTCTCCAAAGCCACCCGAACAAAACCCAGCACTGCACACAGATTTTTCCTCTACAGACCCAGCCCAAGGGATACCTTCCAGGATCAAAAAAAAAAGGGGTGATTCCTAAAATATTTTCAGCGTTACGAGTGCATTTATAATTCAATGTAACTCACAGAATGTAGGAGAGCTGGGGAGGGGCTGTGTCAGGGCTGCAGCCCCGGCCTCGCTCCTCCGAGGGCAGAGCAGCAGCGGGAGCAGCGTCGGCACCCGTCCTGCCCCGGAGCAGGACCCCGTGCTGCACAGACCCCGAGCACAGGACCACCACCGGGCACTATTGTGTCAGCACGGCCCGGGGCAGCCTCGCAGCTGTGCTGGAAGGCAGGAGCCCGGTTAGGGCTGGGGAGAAACCAACGTGCCTGTCTGACAGCCTGCAACAGACGCCAGGCGATGCTCCGGGCGGCTCAGCCCACGGTGCGCTGCCTGAGACGCTGGCTGCTCTGCTCCGTGATGCAAAGCTAATAATTATTTTTAAAAAGTGAAAGAAAAAAAAAAATTGCTCAAAGTCAGGAAACCGCATAATGAAGGTTGGTGAGTCATTCTTGCCTGAAAAAATTGCAGATGGCAAAGAAAGCTAAGAAGAAATCAAACGAAAACCACAATTTCTGCCATCCTATCTCATTTTCCTTCAAGCACTGCAGTGGTGCTCGCCCAAAGGCAGGGATTTCCAGTCCTCGGCTCCTGGGACTCTGGTGAGTGACACAGACCACGAACAGACATCGGGAACATGAAGAACTCCAGGCACACAAATAATTGCAGAGCGAAGATGTTGGCAGAGGAATACCTAATTTCCATCGTGCTCTCAGAGCATTTATAGATAAATACAAGCGTATTTCATATTTTTACTATTCGGGCAGGACACTGAGCCCAGAGCAGCCCAGCCCAGCATCTCCCTGAAGTCCAGGCCGAGTTACCCCCAAAGGAGGGTGCGATGCTACGGACCTCAGGGACCGGTACCCAATGACATGGGGAACTTTTGCAGGATTCCCCTCGTTGCAGCTCGTGCGCATCGCTCCCATCCCCACAGCTCTGGGCCCATTTTCTCCACCTGCCTTACCGGGAGGCTGCGGGCAGCACTGGGCTGTCCCCCCGTGTCCCCCTGTGTCCCCAGCCCCCGGGTAGCGCAGGCAGGGCCACGCTGCCCCAGCCGTGGTGCCGCTCCCCGCGCGGATCCGCACCGCTGCCCAAAGGCGCGGGGCCGGAGCTGTGAGCAGCCAGGAGGCTCCAGCGAGGCTGAGCAGCAGCCAGGACACAACCGTCCTCTGCTGGGGGCCAGCCCCGGATCAAAGGAGACGGTGCTTCAAAGGAACGGAGCGATGAAAGGGCTGGCGTACCTCTGAAGGATCTCCCGGGCAGGGAAGGAGCACGATGCCAGTGCTGTGGTTGCTCCTCCAGAACCAGAGCAGCTCGAGGCTGAGCCCTTCAGCTCCTGCGCAGCGCCGAGGCAGGGCTCTGATTTACACCCAGAACAAACTCGAACCATTGGTACCCTACAAACCGAGCACAACGTGCCAAGTTCCCCGAAGTAAAGGTTTTTCCTTATCACTCACGCTCCTCAGACATTTTCCTCTCCTTCAAGTGTATGCTTTGAGGGCTCAGAGTTGTCTCCCAAATCGTGTCACCCCCAAGTGACACAACCTGACCGGCTGCATGGGCTGATGAAGTACAAACTTGATTTAAAATGCATTTTGCCCCATGACTTTTGGCTTTACCTAGAATGGTTGCTCGTTTTTTTTTGTTGCAATCCTTATTCCTAAGAGTGCCTCAGAAGGTATCAGCACGGTTCGGAGGCTACTTGTTCATTCCAGTTGGCTTTGCTGGAGAAAACGTTCACTGCCCTGTAGGCACACATCAGTCTTCCTGGGAAGAGCAGTTGCAAGCAGCAGCAAGCTCAGGCACAAGCGGCAGCTGTTGTGTTCCTGAGCCTGGGGTGATTTTACTGCTGGGGCACAGACGGGCGTGCAACTGCCCCATAACTGCCCCGTACCTGAACACGTCCAGGTCCTGCTGCTCTCCAACCCTCATGCACAGCCACGGGACACCAGGGCAGGCACGGGGGCACCGTGGTTTGCACAGGGCTGCTCGAGCAGCGGGGCTCAGCCCCTGCCCGACCGCACCGCCCCGGCCCCAAGGCAGGCCCCAGCCCCTCTCGGGTCTCCCCGTGGTCTCCCCCATGCTGAAAGCAACGCAGCACATCCATAAGGGTAGGATACGGGCAGAGCCACGTGAGCAGCACTGATACCACGCAGAAAATCCTCTCTATTTATAACAGTGACGTGCTCCGCATGAGCCATGCAGCGGTGCAGGCAGGAGGGCAGCCCGGCACTGATCCGTGCCCAAAGGGTCCCGGCGCCTCCAAGGGCAGGGGCTATCCGCCTCTGACCCCAAAAAGGCAGCCCATGCTAAGCCCTAATCACAACCTCCCTGCTGCGACGTGTCCACCGCCGCTCACCCCATCCTCACAGACCCCCAAGGACTCTGCCTCCGGCCTCTCCACACCCTCCTGTTGCAGAAGTCGTGAACCTGCCTTTATGATTTCAAGTATTTCACCCTAACTTGTCAAAAGGAAAGTCACGTTTAATAGAAAAAAGACCGTCCTTTTTTTTGCAAGAGCTTTCCAGGAAAGGAGTTGTGTTTCAACGCTGACCGGGTTCCGTGCCGGGTGGCAGCCCCTCGGCTCACGCAGTTGTCTTCACCCCACACAGAGCACTGAGCCACGTTCATAACGCTGCGAGGAAGTAGTTTACACCCTCCCCAGAAACTCTTTCTGTTCTCCCCCTCCCATCTCTCTCACTTTCACAGGATGTGACACAAGATAAGGGAAGCGATGTCTCAGGTCCACGCGCCTGCCCGGCCACCACAGCCCGCGCAGCACAGCTGGGTGCTCCTACACCACGCAGCAACCTTGGGTGAGAAAACGGCCACGGGCAGCTCCTAAAAGCCAGGTGTGCCTGTCCATGCAGACACCGTGACCCACGGGTGCCAAGGACGATGTAAGGTGATTTTAGGAGGCCCACGTGCTGCAGGCACAAAGCAATCCCTTCCACGCTCCCCACGCAGGCACCAAGGGCAGCGGGTGCACAGACACCGGGCACCCAAAGCTCTGCTCCCCGACATTTTTAGCTGCAGATAAATTACAGGAAAACGTGAGCCTGGTTTTGGTTATATCTGGAGGACTAAACCCTTTATATGCTGGGAAGCAGAGCCACAGCCCTCTGGCCCCAACCAGGTCTTCCTCTGAAGGCTTCATCCCTGCCAGGATGAGCACCTCAATGGCACAGCCCCAGACCCACAGCCCCTCGGGCCAGGCAGCTCACCCGGGTACATTCTCCTTAATGGGGAATTTCCTGAGGAATTTGAAAGGAGATTTGCAGTCAGAGAAGTGTGGGGGTGGAGGGGAGAGAGAAGGGAATCCTTTCCTAAATTACCTTCCTTTGGTTGTGAGCTGGGTTAGGAGCAGGGGCACTCCCCGAAGGCCGGGCTCACATCCCGGGCTCACATCCCGTCTCCAAACCAGCTCTGTAAAACCCTGCACTACATCTCAGCCAGTGCTTTGCACTGAAAGAGGGCAGGTTGAGCTTAGAAAGTAGGAAGAAACCCTTCCCTCTGCGGGTGGTGAGGGCCTGGCCCAGGCTGCCCAGAGGAGCTGGGGGTGCCCCAGGCCTGGCAGTGCCCAAGGCCGGGCTGGAGGGGGCTGGGGGCAGCCTGGGCTGGGGGCAGGGGGTTGTGATTCGATGGTCTTCAGGGTCCCTTCCAACCCAAACCATTCCATGACTTCCCCAGAAGGAAAGGCTCAATGCACGGCCTGGCCAGGAGGGCCTCTTGCCTCTCCTCCTCCTCCTCTCGCAGCCGCCCAGGAACCAAGGATGCCCCAGAGCGCCTTCGCAGACGAGCTTCAACGTAATTAATGCAAGTGAAGCAGCACCGTTCCCTTGCTGCCATACAAGGACATCTTCTCCTCATTTTAACCTTATTTATCCCTCGCACACACAGAACTGATGATTTTAATTTTCACAGAAGCTCTGGAGAGCCGGGAGCATGGTGACAGCAGCCTCTGCTCTCAGGCAGCCCTGCTGAGGTGGCGCACACTGCTCCCGGGGCGCCTCTGGTGAGGAGGCATCGCATGCTGCTCGCCAGGAAGCTGAGTACAGGGCACTCACGGTGTGGGGCACGTGCACCGGGCATCCCCATCCAAAATACGGGCAGAGCCAGCCGGAGGCACGGCCATGGGTTTGGGTCTGGGTCCGGGTGCTGAGCAGCGGTGTGCGTGGTGCTGCTCATCACCACGCGGGCAGCGACACCTCTTGCAACTGTTTTCCAAAACACATTCGGCATCAGCTCACGGGCAGTTTATATACCAAAAAGAGAAGACCCCAAACTCGACCCAAAAATGCCTCAAAAATCCCATTCTTCGAGGTTTTCCCTGATGAAACAGGGCTGCAGCACGTCCCGCTCCCCGGCAGCCCACGTCGCTGAGGGCAGCAGAGGAGAAAACCAGCGGCACTGGGTGGGGAGGGGAAGAGGGTGGAGAGAGGAAAGCAGGGGGAGGAGGAAGCAGCTCCTGAACAAAGACTCAGAGCCACAGAAAACCAAAGTTCCACCAGTTTTGGTGTTCACAAAGTGGTCAGGTTTTACTCGCCTGACAGCCAGGCTCAGCAACCCTGGGGTTATGCAAGGACGAGACCCCTGAGGTGTGAAGTCCGGCCCAGGGGGCCTCTGAGCAGAGCTCATTTGCCTTCAGAACAATGCAATGTCACCAGGCGTCACGCTTCCCGTGAGCCATGGTGCAAGGAGCAAGAGGTACGGGGAAGGGGACTGGAAAGCAAAAGCACCACATGGAGAGCTGCAGGGCAGCGTTCACAAAGCTCCCCTCTGGAGAGGGAGGACACAGGTCCCGAAGGGCAGCCCCGCAGCCTTGGGGAAGGAGACCCTTGTTTGCACTTCAGCACATCTTTTTTTCCAGTAGTTATAATTATGAAGGGTTAATCTGGTCCCTGAGCACTTCATTTGCCTCTTTGGAGGCAACAGCTCTTGGTGCACCGTGCAGCAGAGCACAAACAGCCGCATCGAGGAGGAGCAGCGATAGCAAAAGCTGAAACCAATCCCTGTCAGTAGGTAAGGTCCATTCACGTTGCAGAAACAACATTTCTCTTCTCCTTGCCACCCAAACGTGCTGCTGGAGCCCAGAACCAGCGCCGCGGTTGCGTCAGCTCCAGGACGGCTCCCAGGCAGCCCGCACAGAGGAAGCGACGCAGCCGGGGAGGAAACCGCCGGCCGGCCACCGCCAGCAGCAACCCGCGGCTGGCAGAACGGGGAAACGGCTCCGGAGCAGCCCCAGCTGCTCCCCCGGTGCCCTTTTCTCTTGTGCATGCAGCCACGGCGACGTGCGAGTGGCCCTGCCTCGGAGCTCTGCGAGCAGACCCAGAGGAAAGACGTCTGTCAGAGCAGACCTGTGAGCTGCAGCAATCCCAGCCTGCTACCAGGCAGGGGTTTCTAAATTGTCATAGTTCTGCCCCAAAGTAACGTTCGCCAGCACGGAGTAGAGCAGCAGAGCAGAGGCCCGTGGTGGGCGCAGTGCTGACACGGAGAGGCAGGCGCTGGCGCGGTGCTCGCAGCGGCAGCCGCGGTACCGCCAGGAAACCTGGCCCGCCTGGTCGGGAGCCGAGCTGACGCTGCCTTGCTAATAAAGGTTGTTGCTAAAAAAAAAAAAAAGGCCGTCCCCGCCCAAGCCAAAAAATGGAGCCTCGGAATGAGTAACGGTGGTGGAACACGGGTTACAGCATGCACTTTGTGCCCCCGTTTTCCTCTCCTGGAAGATGGAAATGTTCCTCCACGAGGGCAGCGGGGAGAGTCACACCCTCCAAGCTCCTGGATGAGCAGTGCATGCAATAAAGGGACTCGTTTCTGCAGGTGAGCAGCCAAAGCAGGCTGGGGATTGCACACAGCAGGCTGCTGACTCCAGGCAAGCAGCAGGCAGAAATTAGGAGGCTTCTCACACCAGCGGGGTGCCAGCAGTGCCTCCTGCGCCACGTGTACGGCAGCAGAAGGCAGCGCCCCATGAAACCCGTGCTGCTGCTGCCTGTCACCACATCCGTACGTACAAAGTCAGGGCAGTGCCTGGTTTTCTGCAAGGCAAAGGGTGCATCGAGCAGGCAGACCTGAGACTGCTGCCCCCAGCCCGAGATCGTCCCGTGGCTGAAGCCCCCTGCCCTGCCCCGTCCCGTGCCGGGGGTCTGGGTACCACCCACACAAAGCACCGAGGGCACTGCCCCGAAGCTGCACGGGAAGCAGGGATCACTTCCCAGCCAGCCCTGCCTCTGCTCTGCATCCCTTCATCTTTTGCCCTGGGGCTGAAGCACGCTGCTCCGCCAGGCCCAGGCTGCCCGCAGACGGGAGCACGGCGCGGCCGCGTGCGCTGCCGGGAACACCACCACGCCGGCACGATCACAGCCACTTTCGTTCTTTCCCCGAAGACTGTCTTCAAAAAATCTTCAGGGCTATTTATTTGGAGTAATAAAATTGCTTTAAAAGGCAAGCTGATAAGTCATTGGCCAACGTGGTTCTTGTCTTCTCCGCGCAGGGAACAGTTTCCACATGATGCAATCCATGCTTGTGTTCAGTGTTTTAAAGCAACGCTGTTGTGTAAGCGAAAAACGCAGGGAAGAGAACAGCAGATGCCAAATTCGTCCTTAGCACAGCCCCACTGCTACCGCAGCCATTGTTCTGCTGCCTGTTAAATTCCATTGTTTAATCCTTCCTGGCTCTGCCCAGAGCCTACCTCTCAGGGATGTTTTCACTGCGACCTGGCAGCGCAGCAGCTGGGGTCCCTCACTCCGTGCTCTCACACGTTGGGATTCACTCACGATACACCAGCTCACCTTTTTCTCACTCAATACACCAGCTCACCTTTTTCCCATCATTTTAAGCCATTACTCAGCTGCTGCGTGCACTGCTGCTTCCCCCTAAGCAGCCTGGAAGGCGATGCCACAACTTTCACAACGTGCCGTGGTCCAAAGAGCTGCCGGGTTCCTGCAGAGGTGCTCAGGTAAGACCCAGCGTTAGGATGGGTTACAGCAGAGCAGAGCAGTTACTGGTGGCAGGTTTCCAGCCACCACTCAGCTGGGCCATCAGAATGAAGCACAGCACAACTAACGATGCAGAGAGCACGTTACCTTGAGGCTCAGGGCCTTTAATCCAGATCCAGGCTCCGTTTGGCTTGCACAACCAGAACACTGCTGCCACACCTGACCACAGACACCCACTTTTCAGTCCAGGGGCAGCAATTTGGAGAGGATACGTAAGGTAAGGAAATGGCAGGGGAAGGAAGGGACTCCAATTAAGCACAGCAGCCAGCGACTGCGGCTTGGATCCCTGCAGAGCACAAAGTGCCCCCCAAGGAGCAATGACCATCCTTCTGAAGAGACTCCATCGATGCACGAGGACGTCTCCCCCGAAGGCGAGCTCACCCACCCGCCAGCCACAGCCCTGCTCACAGCAGCAGTTTCCAGGGCCCAGGCTCTTGCCTGTGGAGGATTCCTCCTTTCAGCCTCAGGAGACTCAGCCCAGCATTTTTGTCCCGCTGGCAGACCCCGTGCTATATGCACACACAGCCTTTAACGAGGTGACACCCGTTACCCGCATGCTGCACGATGTGCACTGGATGCGTGGCTTCCATCTGCACCAGGGTTAATTTAATTACTAGCTCCTGAGACCTCAGCTCGCTTTCCCAACAGAAGCGATGCGATCAATCTCCATCTATTATTATGCAGTGCCAAGAGGGAAAGCACCATTCAAAGTCACCCCGGGCACAAAGCCACGAGGCCGGGTGGGAGCCTGACCCCATCCATCTTGATTTCAGCTGAACAAACAGCATCTTTTTCATAACCAGGCACTTGGCAGTTGAGTTGCCCCCCGGAGTTTCAATGAGGACAACTCGTGCACGACGCTGGATGGGAACAGGAGGGAGGGTTTGAGACCTGCACGAGAGCCTGGGTCCCTGAAGGGCTGGGTGCACTTACACGGCACAGCGGGTACCAGGGTGTGCATGGGGCAGAGAGCAAATGAAGCACACCTGTCCCTTAGCACCCCATAAATCCTGCACGAACACCGGTTTGCAGGTACAGAACACGGCGCAGAAACCCTTCTGCTCCTGAGTGCCAAGCAGCCTGTGCCTAAAGGTGAGTCCAGCAGAGCGCCGCGTTGTGCTTGCTGTTTTCTCCCTCTGCAGCGCCTTGCTGCTCACCCCGGTACCCAGGGCCTGCAGCACCCAGACACGATTAGAAATGGAAAAGACATTTTGGGGCGCCCCCTCCAAAGGGAAAGCCCACGTCGTGGAGCTGGTTTGTTCAATCCAGGGAAGAGGAGCCGTGGCAGAACCCCACACAGCAGCCTGGTAAGCTGGAGAAAGAGGGGATCCCCTCCCTCATGGTGTGCCACAGCTCAGCCCCGCACCGTGATTCCTCATGATAATCACAACCTGATCAACCCTCACACTACTGATCCAGCCAAATCTGCCATCCTTTATCATCATACCCCCTGCTAAACAGATCCCCCTCACCACTAAACCTACACCATGGCCCTGAACACGAACCCAAGCTATTTCGAGCCCTTCTAAGCCCCTACTTATTAGGAATTCCCCTAACCCTACTACCCATGCTCTTCCCAGCTGCATTATTCCCATCGCCCAGTAACCGATGGGTCCGTAACCTGGTTTGAGGGGAGGCCTCGTGGCACCTGCAGCTCCCTCAGAGGGAGGTTTTTATTTAGATTAATATTTTTTTTATTTATTAAAACCAGCAGAGGGGCAGGCGCTGAGCTCTGCTCTCTGGGGACAGCGACAGGACCCGAGGGGACGGCATGGAGCTGGGGAGGGTCAGGCTGGGGGTTAGGGAAAGGTTCTGCACCCAGAGGTGGTCGGGCACTGGGACAGGCTGCCCAGGTCACAGCACCGAGCTGCTGGAGTTCAGGGAGCATGTGGACAATGCTCTCAGAATTTGATTTTGGGGTAGTCCTCTGGGGAGCCAGAAGTCGGACTCGATGATCCCTGTGGGTCCCTTCCAACTTGGGATATTCTGTGATTCTCTGAACTCCAAGCACCCACTAAGTGTATTCAGAAAAATACCACTCAATTTACGTTTAAGTTAATTACGGACCCCCACAGCTTCCAACTACAGTAGAGGCTACTTAAAGTGCCTGTTTCTGAATAAGAAAAAATTCAACTGGAAGGGACCAGTATTTTCTGCATCACAAGAAACGCACTGCAGAAAGGTAAGAGCCTTAAATATTAAAGATCAAAACAATCTGACTACTGCACAGACACGAAGATGCTTCAGGAGCAGGGAATTATTGTTCTAGGCGGCTTTAAAATCATTAAATGCTGGCAGAAACGAGCCATCTGGTCCCTTCTGCAAAGAGCCAAGAGGGAGGCGATTACGGGGACGCTGCCAGCCAGGGCTGAGGGCTGCTTGGGTGCCGGGCTGGGTGAGCCCACAGACAAGGCACCCACAGCACAAAGAACTCTGTGCAGGGGCTGAAAGGAAGAAAACGTGCAAAATCCTTGACTCCAGCAGCTCATGGGCCCACGCTGCAGCAGCTGCTCGGCACGGCCGGTTCCCAAAGCCCAGCAGCATTCCTGCAGCCTCGCCGTGACAGACGCCGGAGCAGAGCCAGGGAGGGCAGCCCCGGGGCTCTCCCTGCCCCATGCCCCTGGTGCTCCTGGCTCAACGCGAGCCCCAAGTTTGATTTGCCTCGCTTTTGGTCCCCTTTGCTCAGAAAACCAGCCTTTGTGCTGAAAGCTTGTTCTGTCTTTCAGGCTGCACCAGCTAGCCTGAAAAAAAAAAGAAAAAACTAGAAGGTATATCGCATTTCTTCCTAAATCCTCCGTCCTGCCCCAAGGCTTTGGAGCAGTCCCACCACAGGAGCACGGCCGCTGGGCGTGCTGGCAGCACGCACTCCCCAGGAGCAGGCACGTCACCCCCAGCACTCCCCTGTGCCAGGAAAGAAGTGACGGAGCCGAGCCATCAGCAGGGTGCTGATAGAGCCCTGCTCAGAGCCCTTCGTCTGCTAGGGCTGCACGTGAAGGCAGCCCATCATTACGCACGTGAGTTACAAGTACCAGCAAAGCAGGACTCCTAGACCTTTAGCTTCTGTTCTCTGGGTTTTCTACCAGCTATTACGGTAGCCACAGAAGCGGAAACGAGTTTTATCACTCATCTCCAGGCCAGCACATCACATGCATTCATTGCGTTACATGAACACATTGGGGGACAAAGAAAGTCTCCAGCCTGACTGCTCACCTTGCGCAGCCTGAATCGAGCTCCTTCCCCTCGGCCATGGGATGGAAGCAGAGTTTGTTTTATTGAGTGGCTGTAGCTGATGATAGCTGCTCTGGAAGAAGACTGCTCGCTTGCTGACCCACCCAGAACTCATTTGCCCCAAATCTGATTTTTCTTTAAAGCCACCATCGGCGAGTGGCAGCTCCTCGCTGGCTCCCCCATGGACACAGCGTGGCCCCGAGCAGCAGCACGTGGTCAGGGCAGAATGAGAGAGCTGCAAAGGCTTGAAGCCGCGGGTTATTTCTGGTCCTGCACCAGGGCTACGTGGATTCATGGTTTAACATCAGCTACATTCAGGAGTTGTGTTTACAAAAGGTGTAACTCTGACTACCAATAAAATTCGGTGCCAAATCCTAACAAATCCGTAGGCTGGAGCACTGCTCCTGGGAGGGAAGGCGGAGAGCTGGGGGTGTGCAGCTGGAGGAGAGAAGGCTCCGGGGAGACCTCCTGGCAGCCTTCAGTACTTCAAGGGGGTTATAAACGGATGGAGGACTTTTACTCAGGTAGCTAATGACAGGACAAGGGGGAATGGTCTGAAAATAAAGGAGGATAGGTTTAGATTGGACATTAGGAGGAAGTTCATCACTCAGAGGGAGGTGAGGCACCGGCACAGGCTGCCCAGAGGAGCTGTGGATGCCCCATCCCTGGAGGTGTTCAAGGCCAGGCTGGATGGAGCCCTGGGCAACCTGACCGGGTGGGGGGTGGAATTGGAGGATTTTTCAGGTCCCTTCCAACCTGAGCCATTCTATGATTTCAGGAATAGAAGTCCAGCCTCCTTCGACTCCTTTTTAACACCTCATTAAATAGAAAATAAGAGATGCTCTGGTCTCTAGCTCTTTAGGCAGGAATTATTCCCAGCATCAGCGTGAGGAAGACGTGCAGCTGCCTCTCCTGCTGTTTCCCACCAGATTTTCCTGCAGTTCCCGGTCCCAGAGCAGAGCAGCCTCCTTCCTTCTTTGGGCACCTTCTGCAGCAGCCTCCACGCGCACCTCGAGCCGCAGCCGCTGCCAGCCCGGGTCCCTCTGCTTGCAGGAGCCTGAGGTGGTCTCTTCCAGATGGCCTTGTTCTTACAGCTCCTCTCTTGGGACAAGCACCCAGCAGTTACAAGCCAGCACAACTGCCAGTTAGCAGAGTGCTTTCCTCCCTCAGACACAGAAAAATACACATGGAGAAGAGTTTTCAAGTTCCGGGAAGGGTTAGTTACCAACATCTACACAAAGCCTCCAGCCTTTTCCTTCTCACCTCTCAGTGCAACTTGTCTCTGTGTTAGTGGGGCTCTGCATCGCCCCAGCAGCCACACAACGGCACCCGCAGCACACACACGGCCTGCCACAACCAAGCAAACCTTCCCCAAGAGCTTGGTAACCTCCAACGAGTTTGGCTGGGACCGAAATAAAGGAGAGCTCGCGTCACCCCGCGTCACCCCACGTGCTGCTCCTGAGCAAACACAATGGGCTCCAGCCCGGGACGAGGAGGCAGTGAACCAGGTCACAGCCTCACAGGGCAGCCTCACGAGCCCTTCTGTCGGGCTGCCTGCTTCTGGGGGGCTCAATCCCAACCCAAACTACTGCCACAAACCCATTTCCAAGCTGCCTTCCCCCCTCGGATGAAGGAGCAGGGAAGGAGGTGTGCAAAGGACTCCAAACCGAAGGAAAAGCGCTGCTCCGGGGGGTCCGAGCCCCGGGGGGAGCAGAGGAATTTGCTCAGCTGTGGTGGGCAAGAAGCCTGCTTTGGGCTGGGAAGTTCCTCACGCTGTGTTTGTGCTTTTAGATTAGCATAATTTAGATTAGCATAATTATAATGGGTCTGATGTGCCCGGTGCCACCAGTGACAGCTTCCAGAGGCACGCAGCGTGAAACCTGAGTGAAGAAGGATGAACAGAGCCCTGCAGGCTGCCCATAAACCGAGGGAAAAAGCCGTGGTTTTGGGACAATTGGCTGCTTCCATCCGAAGCATTTCGGAAGGCAAGGGGTGGCTCTGGCAAGGCAGCAGAACCCGCAGGTGAGCAGACACACGCCCCGGTGCTCGATTTGCTGCAGAAGCCAAGCAGCTTCCCCTGAACTCCCCCACGAGGAATCGCTTCGAGGCGCCCCGCGATGATGGATGAACGCAGGCTGGGCCCCCGGCCTGACATTTGGGAGAGGGTTCAAGTCCCGGCCCTGCCAGATGACTTCCTGCAGGGCAACGGGATCTCTGCAGGCTAATCCTCCACCTGAAATAGGAAGAGGAGCGCTTCCACGTCCTACAGCACTACGAGGTTAAAGATACCGGAGCCTGCAGCCAACTCTGAGGAGCCTGAAGTGCCAAAATTCTCCCTGCAGTGAGGGCCCACGGATATTTGGTAGGTGCTGCACAGAAACCACCTGAACTCACAGGTTTCCCTCCTCATCAACCAAGCAGCAAGTCTCTGTCTTTTTTTCTTCCCCTTATTAACCTTACCCGAGCGGATGGCAGTTTGAGGGTTTCCTCCAGCCAAGGCACAACAAGACCAGTCGCAGCTCTGCAGAGCGGTGACATCCCCGGCTCCTCGGGCAGCACCACGCTGCCAGACACGAGCAGCACGGCCCCAGGGGACACCCCAGGCTCTGATCAGGGCTGGCCGCGGCTCTCGCAGAGCCCAGTGGTGCAAAGGGCCAGCAGACAGCCAGGGGCTACCAAACGCAGGAGGCTGGGGTGAGCCGCTCCCCACCGGAGAGCCCGCCTGAGCGAGTGCTCTGCCTCCTTATAGCACAGCCACAGGGAGCAGAAAAACATCTCAGACATTTCACCTTGTTAGGCTGAGCGGCTGAAAATAGCCACGGGATGAAAAACAAACCAGCTGGAAACTCATCCGGACGGTAAGGCTGCAGCGAGCTGGAGGCACGGCACGGCGCGGGGACACCACGGCCCCGACCCCAGCTCCCCGTGCGGACCCTCGGAGCGCCTCCAGAAGGCAGCACCGCTCGGTGCTGAGCAAGGGACTCACCTCGGCCAGCACCAGCACCACGAGCAGGCAGCTCTGGAGACCAACTCGCCCCTAACACGGGCCAGCGAGGTGAAAGCTGCACCTGAAGACACCCAGTGCCGCAGCGATGGTACGGAACAGCAGGCTGTTAGACCAAAATGACCACAGAAGGGTGAATCCCACCCTCAGCGAGGCACACGGGCACCACGAGAAGAAAAAGCAAGGAGGAAACAACAACTGAGACCCCGTCTCCCTTCCTCCCTACCAAGAGCTGTAAGAAAAACTGCCAGAGGACTCGGCACGCTGCGCAGCGTGGAAGAGGGGCACCGAGTGCCCCCAGGCATCCCCTGCCACGTTTTCTTTTAAAACAGTACAAGTTAGAGCAAACGAGTAACAGGAAAACGTGATTATCTACAGAGCACAGGGCGCAAGTCTTCAGGAAGCGCTGCCACCCACAAGAAACCACCGAGAGCAGCGGGCCCCTGGGCATGCTGAGCACATGAGGGCTCCAGGAGCCCCGCAGGACGATGCTCCCACAGCTCCCACTGGTAACAGGGGCTGGAAACGCTCCCCGTGCCCAGCATCGGCCGCCCTCCCCACCCGCTGCCCCACTGCACAGCTCCTCTCCTGCAGGGTCACCACCGACATTCCCCCAAATGGAATTGTTGGGGTTGTCTTTGGTCATTTTTGCATAAATCCCTTCTTCCTTATTTACTTACAGCTTCCTACAAGCTTAATGCCAAGTGGAGACTGGGGGCCAGACGCTGACCCTGCTGTAAAACACCAGGAAGAGGAGAAAGCCCCGCGGCTGCACGGGAGCTGCAGGGCCCTTCAACACTTCAGCCATGAGCTGTGACACCGCCACCGCCCCGTGCTGACAGCCGCCGCGTGCGGGAGTAATTAACGAGGAGACGCTGCTCCGGGCCTGCTGCTCCCCCCAGATACACCAAAACCTGCAGATCTTCGGCAGCGAGCACCGGGCCTGCGGGCCGGCACAGGGTGACACACCAAGTTCTGTCACAGGCAGCTGGGCAGCATTGTAACAGCAGCGAGCTGGGCAATAAGATCTTCATTTCTGGCCCCCAAACGAGGTTTTATCCTGCATCTGTTGATATCAAGGAAAAAACAGCTTTTTTTTTTTTTTTTTGCTTAGTCACAAATGAATTCTGCACTGGCACCCTCCCCGACCTAAACACACGCATTGCTTAGCAGCTGTAATCCGGAGCTCTTCCCCCCGGCCTGCAGCACGAAGCTTAGCTCCCGCAGCAAACAAGCAGGCTGGTCATTTACAGCTCCGATGCGGAACATTCTTCAAGTTCTCCTCTTTATTATGCTTCCACCCTCCAAGAATTGCAGAAATTCAGGCACCGGAGCTCAAAAACCTGGAGTAGTGAACTGAGCTGACCTTAACACTCCTCCTTTTGGGGACAGCAGAGCACGGAGCACCTCGCCATAAAGCCAGCGCCTCGCCGCCCCGCACGAGGCATGGAGGGGTGCCTACTGGCAGGCCCCCGGCCCCCATGGGTCCCCCCTCTCTCCACCACTTTCTGAAGGCTGGCTGGGGGCAGCGAGGCCTCCTGCACTTCCACAGCCCCAATTTGCACGCCCAGGGCAGATGATGCCTCCTCTGCATGCCTCCACAGCCCCTGGGGAGGGGGCCGGTGCCCACCGCAGCCCCCGAGGAGCGGGAGGTTCCCGAGGGCAGCCCAGCCCGCGCTGATGCCCGCGACACACCACGAGCTCATGAACTTTCCAACATGGAAAAAATAGGTTACTTAAAAATAGGCCGGTCAGGCAAACAAACAAGCGCCTGATACTATTTCATGAAGATAAAACAAACGGGCACGGGCTGTTTGCGTACGTAAGCAAACGCAGTGGCTTTAATGACTTCCTGGTGCTCCTCTGGTGACTTTCATACCGAGCCCAGCGCCGGGTGCTCTGTCCCACAGCCGCAGGTGACAAGAAGTGCCAGTGCCACGTTGGGGCACAGCCCTGCTGCCCGCCCCGGCCACCAGCCCCTCTCCAGGCTTGCAGCAGCGGTGCAGGGAGGCTCCAGGTCAGAGCCAACCCCGCTGTGGAGCTGCAGCCACAAAGACAGAGTCAGTGAGACGGGACCGCAGGGGCTGGCCGAGTGGCACAAGGGAAAACCAGAGGCTCGGGGCAGCAGGGCAGCCTCACGCCCTCGAGGAACGCCTCTGGGCTCTGGCAGCGAGCCCTTGGGGCATGAAGAGGGGAGAGGACAGGCCCCAGAGCTGAGCGGGGCCACGAGGCCGTGCTGCTCACACAGCCTGGGCTGGGGGAGAGCTGCAGGAGCCACGCAGCCGCCCGGCACAGCCCGGGGGACTCCCAGCCCAGGGGACTCCCAGCCGCACGCGGCAGCTCCGCGCAAACGCCTCCGGCCACATCTCCCCGTGGCCAGCAGGCAGCTGCAGCCTCCCGGGCTCCTGCCTGCTCCCAGTTTTTTTTCTCCCTCCCCAGCTTTGTTTCGCAGCTAAATAACTCGGGAAGCAGCCAGGCGTTTGAACATGAAGGTCGTGTGATAAGGACTCTCAAAACTGAAACACGACGGCGGCTAACGAGCAGTTAAGGGAGGAGGGGTGAGCAGCCCGGGCACTGAGAACCACACGGGGTAAGTGCTGCTGCCTCCTGTAATCAGCCTCCGAGCTTAACGAGCTGCAGCAGCAGTTTTAGAAGCAGGGAATAGCCTCGAGGAAAGCTGCTCCTCTCAGAGGATCGCCGGCTCGTACAGCCTCCTTTTAGCGACGGGACCCACGTGGGATTGCGCTCGGTGCCCTTTTGCCTCCCTTCCCTCACCACGACTCAGCTCTGGAAATCAAACCCAGGGCACTGTGACACGCTTGGCTCGCAGGACCAGCCCCTGGGCAGGACAGGCACCGCTCCGTGCTGGCAGGAGGAGCAGGAGGAGCAGGTAATGTGCACAGCGTCACCAACGCGCCCCTGGCACCCTGCGAGCCCAACACAGACAGAGCCATAAAACAACCAAAAAAACCATTTTGGCTGCTCCTTCCCCACCCTGTGGGGATGGGACGGTTCTGAGAGGGGCAGTTTGAAGGCTGAGGATCTGGGAGGGAGCCAGCACAAGGCTGAACGGAGCCTCAGCCTCCCCAGCCCCAGCAGCACCAGCCCCGTTTTCCTCCCCAGCACCTGCCTGCGGCCACGGCACCGCGTTACGTGGATCGGGGCTTGAGGCAAGGAGGTGCCACTTATGTCCCTGTGCTGTCGATTCAGCCTCCCTCTGCCTACGATTTGCATGTGGCTAACGTTGGATTCTCCTCTCCCCCAGGAGGACGAGCAGGCCCCAAGTAACCCTGGAGGCTCTCCTCTCACACACGCTCTGCAGGCACCGGCAGCGCGCTGCGGTCGCTGCCAAGGGACGGGAACTTCTCCAGCTCTCAGCACGCCGGTTCCTGGAGATAAAATTTCTTCTCTGAAAAAAAAAAAAAAAAAGCGAAGGCCGTGCCACCCAAGCAGGAGCACTCCCTGTTTTCTGGTAGCGTTTCTTTAACGCGTTCCCAGAAGCAGTGGCACTGTGTTGTGCGTTGCCAGAGCCGCACCAGCACCGGCTGCCCCGCGGTGGGGAAGGGGCACCCAGCGAGCTGCCTCGGCCGGCCCCACGGCCACACTTTGAGCTGGCACATCAAAAAACACTTCTCTTCCGCGGAGATATCCTCAAGCTGCCCACCAAGAGCAGCCTCTGCTCTGTGAAAGCACCGGCAGGGCACGGCTGCAGCTAGAACAAGAGGCACTGTAACGAAAGCCTTGGAGCCTCGGGGACAGCGCCGCTTTTTGAAAGCGTTTTGTTTAAAAGCAAGAAAAAGGGAGCGGGTCCGGGTGCCTCACAAACCCCTCCAGGCCTGTGGGAAAGGCGAGGCCATGAAGTTATTACAGAAACCAGCACCCGGCTGTGCCCACCCCAGGGCGCCAGCTCGCCGGGCTCCTGCCACAGCCGGCTCACCAAAGCAGCTCCCTTGCTGCCGTGCATGAAATCAGAGGTTCTGGCAGAGGAATAGAGGGCAGGTGCGGATTTTGGCATCGTGGTGGGTGAGGTAAACGTGAAATAGCATGAAAGAAGTGCAGTGCCAATGCTCCACCAGTTAAACAACCAGCAGCCCTAATGCTCAATATAATATAAAATAGAGGGGTGCTGCTGCACAGCACAAACACAGGACAAACCCTGGTCCCACAGTGCCCCTGTGGCAGCCCCAGTGCCCCTGCTCTGCTCGGGGCTGATCCCGGCTGGACCCCCCCCAGGCTCCTGCAGGAAGGAGAAACGGGGTAAATTCACACCCAGGTCAGCCCCTGCCCAAATAATGCCGGCAGAGCAAGGACTGGAGCCCAGCACCGGGCCACTGGGAGCACACGCAGAAGGGGGCAGGCACGGCCTGCCCCACACGCACAGAGGATCCCACAGAGCACTCTGAGGGCACACCGAGGCTCAGAGGGGCACAGACCGCGATATCCCTGTGGCTGGAAGGGGACGGGGCTGGTGGCAACCTAACAGAGCTCAGGTGAGCGGTGCCACGGCCAAAGAAGCCAGGAACAACACCACCACCCCCGGCACAGCCCCTGCGCCTTCCCGCATCTCCAGCGATGTCCCTGGCAGCGATGACAGGAGAAGAGGAGCAAGCTCAGCGACACCAGCTCGGACCATGGAGGCGCTCACCGTGTTCACTGCGATCCCATGCACCACTTCCCGAGGCGGCCGCAGACCACGCAGCCAGCAGGACAGACGAGCCCAAACCCACGGACACCGGTGGCCGTGAGGTCCCAGCAGGGAGCCACGAAGAGGAGCAGCCCCCTCCTGACAGCACCGCTGGTTTCGGCTCCGTCCCCACCACCGGCATGGGGGCGTGCGAACGGCACGGCGAGAGCCCTGAGAGCCCCGGGCCGGGCGTGCAGCCGGACGGGCTGGGGCTAAAAATAACCACGTGTGGGTGAAAACAATCCTACCGGCAGGCCGGCCCTCAGCACATCCTGCGCAACGCGGGGCGGCCGCTGCCCGGGCTCCCCGGGTCACGGAACTGCTCTGTGAGGTGTTCACGGGCAGCTTCGGGACCCCCTCGCCGCCCCTCCTGGCTCCGCGGCACCGACCCACGCACCGAGGCTCCCCGGGGCCTTACGAAATGGCTCCTGCCCTTTTGGGAGCAACCCAGCGCGAATCTGATACCGGCACGGGAAGATTAAGGATGAAGCGTTCACCAGCAGCCTGCGAACGAGTCGAAGCCAGAAGAAAATCTGATCTGGTTTTCCCCCAGAGCCCGGTCACCAGCGCTGACTTTCCTCCACACACACAACCGCTCTTCTCAAACCCTCACTCAGAAATCTTGGGACCCAGAACATGCACAAACGCCCAGCAAAGTGCATCGCTGTGCCCGTGGTGTGGGCAGAGGAACACAGGCAGCCGAGCCTGAGCAGCAGACAGCACTGAGGCCACATTGCTGCTTCGGCACACAGCCTCCCTGCATCTCCTGGGACCCTGCTCCAGGGAAAAGTGACCAAAGCCATCCAATTTTTTTTTTTTTAAATCATTAAAATCGTGGCATGTCACACAAATAAATAAACGGAACCCTTTCACTTTCGAAAATGTGTCAAACACCCGCCCCTGCTTCACGATAACAGCCTGTGCTGCTGGGGACGAGGAGAAAAGCGGCGTGCTGCTGCCTGGGGCTGCTCACTGTGCCAGGCAGCGCCCTAAAAGTTACAAAGCAAGCGGCCACGCGATCTCAAAGGGCACACTTTAAGGGGTGTTAACGGAGTGCAACAAGCACCGCCGAGCCCCCCGTACACGGCGTGGCTGTGCCAGGAGCTGCCGGCCTTCAGGCTGAAGGGCCCCGCTCCGTATGAACGCGTGTCTGGGTATGCAGCCTGCGAGGTGCCACGTGTTGCTCTGCAGCACTGCGCGCCCAGAAGGAGCCAGAACGTGCCAGCAGAGAAAAGCCGACGGCGTGGAGAAGAACGAAGCCCTCCTGCAGGAAAACCCCACCTGTGGGCAGCCTGGGCAGCAGGGCCTGGGTCCCGCGCCCTCCCTGCACCGGCGGCTGCGAGGGAACAGCGAGGCAGCGGCTGAATCACCAGGGCCGCCACACTTCTGCAGGGCCTCCAAAAATAACTCACCCGAAAATTCCTTGGAGGCATAAACCTTGCTTCATCA
Source organism: Anas platyrhynchos (assembly GCF_047663525.1). NCBI lineage: Eukaryota > Metazoa > Chordata > Aves > Anseriformes > Anatidae > Anas > Anas platyrhynchos. Next base: position 206,850,327 of record NC_092587.1, on the reverse strand, counting down.
AAAGGACGGCAGAGATCCAGTTTCCTTAATGGAGCGGGCTGGATGCGAACCGGCTTAAGGACTTTAAGCTCACATACGGGGGGCACAAAAACAACTTCCAGCAGAGCAGGCAGCACGCGGGCCACACGAAGCAGAAGGGAGCCCCATAAACCAGGCTGCCGGCGAGGTGAACCCAGCTCCCTGCACACCAGGCACCGAGCTCCTGACGGCTCACCCCATAGCGGGATCCCAGGGACCTGCCCCGTTACCCCCAGCCAGCCCCAAAGGCCTTCAGGGTGCCTGGCTCCGTCCGGGCACCTTCACCCCGCAGCCCCCAGCCCCGGTGCTGAGCTCCCAGCAGGGCCAGGACACGGCCCAGCCACGGGCCTGCACCGGGGCCATGCCCTGAGCCAGGCACCACCCCGGGGCCCCAACCGATCCCCGGCCCCGAGCAGCCCCAGAGCCCGGGTACCGGCTGCGGGCACGGCCGGGGGGGGAGCCCCGTGGCCCCCAACCCTGGAGGGGCACCGGGGCTGTGCCGGGGGGGCACCGGGGGCGAGAGGGGAGCACGGGGCGGCCCTGCTGAGGCGCTGGGGGGTGCCCGGAGCCCCGGGGCCCAGCTGGGCGGTGGGCACGGAGCCCTCCCGGGGCTGTGAGGGACTGAGGGGGCTCTGGGGGGGCCGTGAGTGGGCCCTGAGGGGCTCTGAGGGGATCCTGAGGGGGCTCTGGGGGGACCCTGACGGGGCTCTGGGGGGATCCTGAGGGGGCTCTGGGGGGATCCTGAGGGGGCTCTGGGGGGGCTCCGGGTGGGCTCTGAGGGGACCCTGAGGGGACCCTGGGGGGGCTGGGGGAAGGCTGAGGGGTCTCTGAGGGGACCCTGAGAGAATCCTGAGGGGGCCGTGAGGGGGTTCTGGGGGGACCCTGAGGGGGCCCTGAGGTGACTCTGGGGGGGCTGAGGGGAGGCTGAGAGGGCTCTGAGGGGACCCTGGTGGGGCTCCGGGTGGGCTCTGAGGGGGCTCTGGGGGGACCCTGAGGGGGCTGGGGGAAGGCTGAGGGGTCTCTGAGGGGGCCCTGAGGGGATCCTGAGGGGGCTGAGAGGGGACTGGGGGGACCCTGAGGGGGCCCTGAGGCCGTTCCCGTCCCCGCGTCCTCACCCGCGATGGCCGCGTCCTCCAGGTGCGGTGCCGGGGCCCGTTCTCCGCGGCCGTGCTGCAGGAGGAGGAGGAGGATGAGGAGGAGGCCGCACGGCCCGGCCCGCACAGCCATGGGGCCGCTGCTCGGGGCCGCTCCGAGCCGCTGGGGCCGCCCCGGGCCGGCTGCGGGCTGAGGCAACGGGGCCGCCCCCCCCCCCGCCCCCCGGGGTGGTCTCTCCCTCTGCCCTCCCCCCCCCCCCCCCCGCGCCCTGCCCTCGTGGTCTCGCCCCGCCCCGCCCCGCCCCGCCCCGCCGCGCGCTCGCTGACAGGGGGCGGAGCCAAAGCGCCGGCCAATGGCGGGAGGGCTCCAGGCCACGCCCCCTCCCCTCCCTCTCCCGCCGCTGCCGCTGAGCCGCGGCGCCCTCTGGTGGCCGTGAGGGGGGGTGAGAGGGCTGGGCGCGAGGCGCGGTGTGGAAGCTAAGCAGGAGGGGCCGCGTGTGAAGATTGGATGGGTGACTTGTGAGGGTAGAAGAGGGGACGGGGACCGATGTCCCCCCCCCCCCCCACGCTCGCCCCCAGCCTTGTGGCTTCTCTGGCTGGGGGGGGCCCTACAGGTGGGGGGGGGCGATACAGGTGTGTGGGGATCCTCCTGCTGTGCCCAGTGCAGAGCAGAGGGGCAGGACCCCCTCCCTGCATGGGGATGGGGATGGGGATGGGATGGGATGGGATGGGGATGGGGATGGGATGGGGATGGGATGGGGATGGGGATGGGGATGGGGATGGGATGGGGATGGGATGGGGATGGGGATGGGGATGGGGATGGGGATGGGATGGGGATGGGATGGGGATGGGATGGGGATGGGGATGGGATGGGGATGGGGATGGGGATGGGGATGGGGATGGGATGGGATGGGGATGGGATGGGATGGGGATGGGGATGGGGATGGGATGGGATGGGGATGGGATGGGATGGGGATGGGGATGGGGATGGGATGGGATGGGGATGGGGATGGGATGGGGATGGAGATGGAGATGGGATGGGGATGGGGATGGGGATGGGGATGGGATGGGGATGGGGATGGGGATGGAGATGGGGATGGGATGGGGATGGGGATGGGGATGGGGATGGGGATGGGGATGGGATGGGGATGGGATGGGGATGGGGATGGGGATGGGGATGGGGATGGGATGGGGATGGGGATGGGATGGGGATGGGGATGGGGAAGGGATGGGATGGGATGGGATGGGGATGGGGATGGGGATGGGGATGGGGAAGGGATGGGATGGGATGGGATGGGATGGGGATGGGGATGGGGATGGGGATGGGGATGGGGATGGGATGGGATGGGATGGGGATGGGGATGGGGATGGGGATGGGGAAGGGATGGGATGGGATGGGATGGGATGGGGATGGGGATGGGGATGGGGATGGGGAAGGGATGGGATGGGATGGGATGGGATGGGGCCCCCCCTGCCCCATCCCTCCTCTGGGTGGCAGCAGGGCCCCGCAGCGCCCTGCTCCGAGGGGGGGGGGTCAGGATGGTGGGGGGGGGGGCTCAGGAGTGGGGGGGGTGTTGCAAAAAGTGGGCGTGTGCCCCCCCCCAGGGGAACCCCCCTCCGTTCCCACGCCCTCATCCTGCCGTGCCCACGCCCCCCCCCTCAATCCCCTCCCCCCCCAATTTTTTTTTTTTTTTTTATTTTTTTTTTCCCCAACCCCCCCCCCCCCTCCCCAAAGCAGGAAGGAAGCGGTGGGGGCGGGCCGGGGCTCGGCGGCGGGAGGAGGAAAGTTTTTTTGTGTGTGTCGGGAGCTCTCGGACCGTCCTGCTACGGGGGGGGTGCGCAGCGCAGCCCCCTCCCCACCAAACCAGCGCCATGCCCCGGGGTGAGTCCTGTGGGAAATTAGGGGGGAGGGCGTGGGGGCGGCACCCCCCCGGACCCCCCGGCATCCAGGACCCCCCGGCGCCCCCTTTGGGGGCGCCGGGGGGTCCTGGATGCCGGGGGGTCCGGGGGGGTGCCGCAGGTTTGCGCCCCCCTTTGCGCATCCCGCTGGGGGGCACCCTTGGGTGCTGCCGCTCGCCCCCCGCCCCAGGTCCCGGGGGGTGCTGGAGACCCCAAAGAGGAGCCCCCAACCCCCTCTCCGGGGACGCTGTGGCGCACGGGGGGGGTTTTGGGGGCGTCTTGGAGGGCTGCAGAGCCCCCACATATCCCAAAAGGGACAGGGAGGTGTCCCCAGTATCCCCATCCCCATCCCCATCCCCATCCCATCCCCATCCCAATCCCATCCCAATCCTATCTCCATCCTATCCCAATCCCATCCCATCCCCATCCCATCCCCATCCCCATCCCCATCCCATCCCCATCCCATCCCATCCCCATCCCCATCCCATCCCCATCCCATCCCCATCCCATCCCATCCCCATCCCCATCCCATCCCCATCCCCATCCCCATCCCCATCCCCATCCCCATCCCATCCCCATCCCATCCCATCCCCATCCCATCCCATCCCATCCCCATCCCCATCCCCATCCCCATCCCCATCCCATCCCATCCCATCCCCATCCCATCCCCATCCCCATCCCCATCCCATCCCCATCCCCATCCCCATCCCCATCCCCATCCCCATCCCATCCCATCCCCATCCCACCCCATAACTGTCCCCGTATCCCTGTCCCCAAATGCCCCCCCGGTGTCTGTGTGATGTTTGCTGTTCAAATAACCCCAAACACACCGGGGGGGGCGCAGGGTCTGGACCCCCCCTTGGGCTGCGCTCGGGGCCGTGTGGGAAGCGCCAGGAGCAGGATGAGGAAATGGCTCGGGCAGGGCCTGCAGCCCTAAAGCAAAGCGAGGGAAACCGAAAATCCTTTTTCTCAGCACTGAGGGTGTCGGGGTTACAGCAGCGGGGCCGGGCCCCCCCGAAATGTGGGGGAGCTTTGGGGAGGTTCCCACGGAGCGGGGCCCCGGCAGTGATCGCCCCACAGCTCGGCTCCTGCTCCGTGTTTTTGGGTTTTGATGAGTTTCCTCTTTTTGTAGTTGGGGTGGGGGCCGCACCGCGCTGCTCTGTGGGGCTGGCAGGGGGGCAGCCCCATGGGACGATGCGCACGGGGACAACGGGGACAGCGCCCCGCAGACCCAAACTGGGGACAGTGGCATTGAGGAAGGGGCTGCTGGGGGGGTGCGGGGCGCTCTGCCCGTCCCCCGACAGCACCTATGGGTGCTGCAGGGTCAGGGAGCCCCCTCCAGGAGCCCCCTCCCCAGGGGCACCCCACAAAGTCACGGTTCAGAGCGGGGTCCCCTTGGCACAGCGGCCGGGGGCACCCCGCTGTGGTGTCCGGCTGTCCGGGACGGGGTCCCTGCCGTGGGGAGGACCCCGGGGAGAGGTGGGCAGGGTGCGGGTAGGGTCGTGCCCCGGGTAGGGTGTGGGGTCAGGCAGGGGCCGTGCGCTGTGGGGTGCGCGCTGTGGGGCGCACGGTGCGTGCCGTGGGGCGCAGCAGGGATTGCGGCTGTGGGGCGCACGCTGTGGGGCACGGCGGGGCTGTGCAGGTGGCAGCGTGGGTGGGGGCTGTGTGGGGCAGGGTGTGGGGTGCGGGGTGTGGGGTGTGGGCTGTGGGGTGCAGTGCTGGGCTCTGTGGGGCCGTGCCGGGTCCCCGTGCGCCGGCTGCGCTCCCCCAGCGGAAAAACCCCGCGGGGGGGCCGGGGGTGCCCCGGCTGCGAGGGATGGAGGGAAGGGATTTTTGCTTCCCCTTTTCTGCCCAAGCCCAGATGAGTCGTTTCTCCCATCCCGGCGGGGGATGAATCACCCCCAGACCCCGCATCCCCCCCCCGGCACCCCACAGCCCGGCCGCGGTGGCCCTGGTGGTGCCGAGCCCCCGCCGTGTCCCTGCTCTTCCTCTTCCTCTTCCTCTTCCTCCCCCAGTTTCCCCTCCTCCTGCCGGGCTGGGGCTGTGTGGCCCCATGGGGCCGGGGCGGGGGTGTGGGGCCGGGCTGTGGGGCAGGGAAGGGGCCCCTCCTGCCACCCCCTGCCCCTCGTCCCCAGGTTGCGCACGAGGGCGCTTCCCAAAGCCCCCTGCACCTCGTCTGCCCCATCCCATTGCCCCTGGAGCCCCCAGCAGGGTCTGTGACCCCAGGGCTGAGCAGAAATGGGGTGATCCCACCCCAAATGGGGTGATCCCACACCTAAATGGGGTGATCTTGCACCTAAATAGGGCGATCCCGTACCCAAATGGGGTGATCCCGCAGCCATGGGGCAGAGCGTGCCCAGCCCCATCCCCAACAGCAACCGTGGCCTTTTGGGGACAGCCGAGGCCAGCGTGGGGCTGGATTTGTGGGGTGTGCGCCGTGGGGGCAGTGGGGATGCCCCAAAACCTTCCTGGCCTCAGCACCGGGTGTCCTGGGGCCGGGGCACGGGCGCTGCCGTCCCCTGCCCCTGTGGCACCCCGGGAAGCTGCGGGGGCACCGTGCCGTGCCCGAGGCTCCCTGTGGGGTGAGAAGGGGTTAAGGAGCTGCTGGTGGCAGTGGGGTTTGCCAGAGCTTCCCGGGAGAACAGAGCGGCCTTGTGCGGAGCGGGGCCGGGGTTGGGGACACGGCTGGGGCTGGGTGGCCCCGGGCACCCCCGGGCACCGCGGGGCAGGAGCTGACGGAGCCCCGGAGCGGGATGCTCGGGGACCATGGGGGAGCAAGGTGCAGCCCCTGATCCCATTTGGTGTGGGGTTTTGGGGTGGTTTCATCCCTTCAAGGATGAGCTGGGGCTGGGCAGGTGCCGCGGTGCCGCCCTCGGGGAGCCCCCTGCCCGCTGCCACCGTGCCCGGGGGTGCCCTGGCCGTGTCCCTGTCCCCAGCCCTACACCCAGAGCTGGCCGTGCCCGGGGTGCCGGGGCTGTGCGGGGCCTTCACAGCCCCCGGGGGGCTGTGGGGACCCTTCCCATAGGGGCTGTCCCATGGCTTGGGCACGTTCCCTGCGGTGGTCTCAGGGGCACTGCCCCTGCGGCCTTGCCGACCTTCCTGGGACAGGGACAGGGACAGGGACAGGGACACGCGTGGTTCCCATGATTGCCACCAAGCTGGGACGTGTCGGGGGGCAGCCCGGTGGTCCCAGCACCAGGAGCTGGCAGCGGTGGCACCGTCCCCGAGGCGCTGCGCAGGGGACCAGGACCCCGGCCCCGCTGCTGCAGCCTCCCCCCCGCGCCCCCGCCGGCTCCTGCCCCTGCCCCTGCCCCTGCCCGTTTGTTCTCCTGCCAGCATTGTCCTCGGGCTCCGGCCGCTCTTCCCGCCCGTGTCCATCCCCTGGGGATTTATGGACTTCCTTGCGCCCCCCCGGCCGCTCTCCGGGTGGGTGTCCCCAGCCCCGTGCTGGGCAGAGCCCCCCCAGGTCCCCCCCTGGGCACCCCCAGCCCGGCTGAGCCTGGTGCCGTGGGGTCCCGTGGGGTCCCGTGGGGTCCTTTGGGGTCCCGGGAAGGCAGCGGGGCAGGGGGCACCCCAGGGGTCTCCCCCCAGTGCTGCCCCCCCCGTGCGTCCCTGCAGCCCCCACCCCGGGCAGGTCTGCCCCAAACCTGCTCCCGGTCCCATTCCCCTCACCCCATCCAACTGCCCGGCCCCGTGCTGCTGCTCCAGCCCCTGCCCAGGCCCTGCTGTGTTTCTGCCCCCCCAAAATCCCCCCCAAAACCCCCCCGGGGCTGCTGTGAGACTCCAGGACAGGACCCCCCCCCGCAGCCACCCGCCCGCAGCCGCATGGGGAGGAAGACGAGGCCGGGGCTCGCTCGCGGGGGATCCCACACGGCTCCTGCACGGGATGGGGGACGTGGTGGCCGCCCCCCCCTGCCCAGCACCCACACCCTGGGGAGCTCCCCAAAGCTGTGGGGTGGGGGGCGCGGAGCTGGGCCCGGAGCCAGGCAGGGCGGGGGGCACAGCGCAGCCGCCCCCGCGGGCAGGAAGCCGGTGTCAGCGCGGGAAGAGGAAGAGCGACTTCCCCATGGGGGGCAGGGGGCACGGCCCCGTTGCCTTTGCCCCAGCCGTGCTCACCCCCCCGGAACCCCCCCGGGACCCCCCACCCAGCCACCAGGCAGTGGGGCAGTGTCCTTGTCCCCCCCATTCCTTGTGGCCATGCCCCCGCTCCCTCCCCGTGGTGCCGGCACCGCACGTGAGCCCCGCGTGAGCCTCGGTCCCCGACCGAGATAAATCCTCCCCCCGGCAGCCCTTGGGGTCCTCGTCCCCGCAGATAGCGGGACCCTGCCCCCGGGAAGGGGGCTGCCGGCCCCCCGGCCCCGCAGGAAGGGCAGCAGGATGGGCAGCAGGATGCAGCCCTGACGGGAATCGCAGAGGGAGCCGGAGGAAGGCGAACAGGGAAACGTGTGCCGGGGCTGGGGATAAACACAGCTGCTGGGGCTGGCGGTGGTCTTGCAGTGGGGCTGGGGGCACGGCACAGCTTGGCATGGCACGGCATGGCATGGCATGGCACAGCATGGCACAGCATGGCACAGCATGGCATGGCATGGCACGGCATGGCATGGCACGGCATGGCATGGCATGGCACGGCTTGGCATGGCACAGCACGGCATGGCACGGCACGGCACGGCATGGCACGGCACGGCACGGCACGGCATGGCATGGCACGGCATGGCATGGCACGGCACGGCACGGCTTGGCATGGCACGGCATGGCATGGCATGGCACGGCACGGCATGGCACGGCATGGCACGGCACGGCATGGCATGGCATGGCACAGCATGGCACGGCATGGCACAGCATGGCACGGCATGGCATGGCACGGCATGGCACAGCATGGCACAGCATGGCATGGCATGGCACGGCACGGCACGGCATGGCACAGCACGGCACGGCATGGCACGGCTTGGCATGGCACGGCACGGGGCGCTGCAGCACCCCGTGGAGGATGCGCTCCCCGGTGGCACATTTGTCCCATGCCATTGGGGGACACGGTTCCCTTTTGGGGTCTCTGAGCACCGCGGGGGCTGCCGGCTGTGCCCCGTGGCCCCGCTCCCTGACCCCTTTTTCTCCCCCCCCCTGCAGGTTGCTGAGGGCCGACACGGGGGACGCCGAGGCCAGCGGGATGCAGAGCATCAAGTGCGTGGTGGTGGGCGACGGGGCGGTGGGGAAGACCTGCCTCCTCATCTGCTACACCACCAACGCCTTCCCCAAGGAGTACATCCCCACCGTCTTCGACAACTACAGCGCCCAGAACACGGTGGACGGCAGGACTATTAACTTAAACCTCTGGGACACGGCCGGCCAGGAGGAGTACGACCGCCTGCGGACGCTTTCCTACCCCCAGACCAACGTCTTCATCATCTGCTTCTCCATCGCCAGCCCGCCCTCCTACGAGAACGTCAAGCACAAGTGGTACCCCGAGGTGTGCCACCACTGCCCCAGCGTGCCCATCCTCCTGGTGGGCACCAAGAAGGATCTGAGGAACAACCCCGAGACCATGAAGAAGCTCAAGGAGCAGAACCAGGCGCCCATCACCACCCAGCAGGGGATCAGCCTCTCCAAGCAGATCCACGCCGTCAAGTACCTGGAGTGCTCCGCGCTCAACCAGGAGGGCATCAAGGATGTCTTCACGGAGGCGGTGCGCGCCGTGCTCAACCCCACCCCGGCCAAGCCCAAGAAGCCCTGCGTCCTCTTGTGAGGGGCAGCCCGGGGGCAGCGCCAGCACAGCCAGAGACGCTCCTGCCCCGGCCCCGCCGCTCCCCCCGGGCGCTGCCCAGCGCCGCAGGACCCTGCCAGCATCCCCCCGCTGCCCCCGGCTCCAAGCACCCCCGGCTCCGAGCACCCCCGGCTCTGAGCACCCCAGATCTTAGCACCAACAGCTCCGAGCACCCTGGCTCTGAGCACCCCCAGCTCCCTCCAAACTCCTCCAGCTCCGAGCACCCCGGTTCTGAGCACCCCCGGCTCTGAGCCTACCCATCTCCAAACACCCCTGGCTCCGAGCACCCCAGATCTGAGCACCCCCAGCTCCGAGCACCCCCAGCTCTGAGCCCACCCGTCTCCAAATACCCCTGGCTCCGAGCACCCCAGCTCAGAGCACCCCCAGCTCCTTCCAAACACCCCCAGCTCTGAGCCTACCCATCTCCAAATACCCCTGACTCTGAGCACCCTGGCTCCGAGCACCCCGGCTCCGAGCACCCCCAGCTCCGAGCTCCCCCCAGATCTGAGCACCCCCAGCTCCAAGCACCCCGGCTCCGAGCACCCCCAGCTCCTTCCAAAACCCCCAGCTCCGAGCACCCCCAGCTCCAGGCTCGCTGCCTCCCGTGGTGCTCAGCAGGGCCGAGGGCTGCCAGCCCCGAGCGGCACCGAGCACCCTGCACTACCTGCCCCGGGGCCGGCCGGGCTCCCTGCTGCCCCCCCCGGGGGTCCTGCACCCCCTCCGGCCCCGTCCTCATCCCTGGCTGCCAGCGTTCGCTTTCGGGTGACACCTCTGCAGTGCCGGCACAGAGCAACGCTTCCTGAGAAGGGGATGCCCGGGGGAGCTGCACCCCCCCCCCGGCTCCTGCCTGGGCACCCAGCCCCACGGGGACCCCGCGGGTGCCCGGGGTCCGTCCTGCTTGGGGGGTCCCGGGGTGGGCTCAGCATCGCCGCTCCCCGCGCCCAGCACCGGCCCCGGCGAGAGCGGAGCTGGGGAGGCCCTGGGGAGGGTTTTGTCCCCCCCCCCCAGGACCCCGGTGATGAAGAACTGCAAATGGCAATGGGACCTGCCTGCCACGAGCCCCTCGCCGAGTTGCTTTTCTGTGAATAAAACCAGCCCTGCCCAGGCCCCCGCGCCTCCTGTGCTCTCCTGTGCGCTCCCAGCACCCCTGGAGCCGCCTGCTGGGGGGGGACGCAGGCGCTGACCCCAAAACCTGGGGTGTCCTGGGGGTGCTCCCGGGCTGGGGGGAGCCGGGGGTACCCCGCTGTGGCCGGGCCTGCACCCCAGGACCCACACAGGGACAGTGCTGGGGTCTTCTGCGGGGCCATGGGGACATGGCAGGGGTGGGCACAGGGACACGGGATGGGGACATGGCAGGGCACGGGGACGGGGGCACTGCAGATGATGGGTGAGGGGACACTGCACAGAACCACAGCCTGCTTTGGGTTGGGAGGGACCTCAAAGCCCCCCCAGTCCCACCCCCCTGCCCCCAGCCCCAGCTGCCCAAAGCCCCATTCACCCCCTCCAAGCTCAGCACCAGAGCCCCCCGCACCCGGAGCCATCCCTGGGGGTGCTGGGGAGGGGGCTCGGGACACTGCAGCCCCTGGGGGCCAGGAGCTGCCGGTGGCCGGATCCATCCCCAGCAGGGCCCCGGCACACACGGTCCCTTGTCTGGCCGTGGGGCCGCAGCCAGACCCCGCTGCAGGAAGGGCAGAGACCCGGCGGCCCCGCACAAGCCGCCTTTGTTCCCTGCCAGCTTCCTCGGCAGATCTGGGGGGGCCCCGGGGGCCTGGCGTGGGCGACGGTGCCCACAAGGCTGGGGGGGTGCCCATGGCCCCATCCTGTGCCGAGGGCACGTGCCGGCCGCCAGCCTCGCCGCAGCCCCTTGGGGATGGTGCAAAGCCCCCCCCCAGCTCCCAGACCCCACAGAGCCCCCCGGGCACTCTGTGGGTGCCCCACACACCCCGTCCCCATGTCCCCAGGGTGCTTCCCCCACAGGGACCCCAGGGCTGCAGCGGGGGGCTCCGTGCGCCTGGAGCTGCTGGGGCAGGGTCTGGCCATGGGGACCCCTGGAGGGGTCAGGGGGAGCGGGGCTGGGACGAGGCAGGGCCCCGGGGCAGGACGCGGAGCTGCAGCGGGACGCGGCCCTGCCCTGGCCCTGGGGCGCAGTGTGGGGATGAGCTCACGGGTTTTGGGTTTTCCCCTCCTCGTCCCCGGCCCCGCTGCTGCTGCTGCGTGAGGTCAGGGCCGTGCCGAGGCGTGGGCAGCCCCGGGGGAGCCCCAGGGCGGCGCAGAGGGGAGCCGAGGGCTGGCAGCAGAGCTGCACCCCGGCCCCGCTGCCTGCACCCTGCCCTGAGCTGGATCAGCCCCACGTGGCTGTCCCACATCCCCTGCCCCATATCTCACGTCCCATGCCCCATATCTCACCTCCTGTGTCCCATATCCCACATCCCATGTCCCATATCCCATGTTCTGTGCACCACATCCCACATCCTGTGCCCCATATCCCACCTCCCGTGCCCCATTTCCCATATTCCCTGCCCCATATCCTACATCCCGTGCCCCATATCCCACGTCCAGTGCCCCATATCTGATGTCCCCTGCCCCATATCCCACGTCCCCCACCCCGTGACCGCCCAGCCCAGCCCTGCAGCATCTGCATCACATCAGGCCCCCGGGGCCGGGCGGGGAGCGGAGCCTCCAGCTGCAGGAGGTCCCTGCCAGCAGCTCCCCCCCGCCCTGCGCCCCACCAGGGCTGCCCAGAGCATCCATCCCGCACCCCAATCCACATCCTGCACCCAGCCCCGGCCCCACATCGCCTTGGGGTCCTGGGGGTGGTGGGGTGCCAGGGCTGTGCCAGGGCTGTGCCAGGGGCTCGGGCACTTGCCTGTCCCCAAACAGCCGTGCCAACGTCCACGCAGGCACCGGATCAGCTCCCGGCACAGCTGCAGGGAGCAGAGCCCCCAGCCCGCCCCGCATGCAGGCGATGGATCTGGAGGTGAGGAGGAGGAGGAGGAGGAGGGAGGGCAGTGAGGAGGCAGAGAGCTCACAAAAATATTCAGTGCTTTATTTCATCCTCCAAACCAAGAGAACACGCTGCTGGGAGGCGCCACGCCGCGCGCATGCAGGCGGAGGGATGGGTGGAACCCGGTGCAGGGCACGCACGGGTGGAGATGTTTAAGGGGCTGCCCAGCCCCACCGGGACCCCCACTGGGGCCCCTCCAGCTCGGCCCGGGGCAGCTTTGCCCCACAGCAGCACCGAGGGGCCTGGATCAGCCCCAGCCCCTGCAGCCGGTGCCCAGCTCTGCCCCAGCCCCGCAGCGAACTGCCCGAGGGGTTCACCCCGCTCAGTTCTGGGGGTGAGAGACACGGGGTGGGGGCTCCCCTAAGCTTCGCAGCCCCCTCTGGGCCATGAGCCCTTGTTGGAGATGTTGGCCAAGGGTCCCCTGACCAAGTTCCCCCAGCCTGGAGGAGAAACCGTGAGGCCACCCAGCTGCAGTGGGGGCAGGAAAGGACCCTCCGAAGAACCAGGCAGCAGCCGCCCGACCCCTCGCCCGCCCTCCCCTGGGTCCCAAAACCAGCAGGGAGCTGGGGCAGGGAGCCTTGGCCACACGGGTCCCCGTGCCCCCCGCGTCTGAGAGCTCTGGCCACAGGCAGGGACCACGCAGAGCACCAAGGCTGGGAGCCAGGACATGGAGACGTCTCCAGTGCCACGGAGGGCAGGGGCTCAGCTTCATGTCCCACCACGGGGCCAGCGCCTCTGCAGTACAGCCCCGGCTACCGGCAGGCACAAACCCCTCGCCCCCAGCCCCACCGGGCAGGGGCTGCTCACTGCACCCAGGGCCCGGCTAGAAGTGCTTGTCTTCCAGCATGGAGCTCACCACCAGCTCCTTGTTGCTGAAGTCCCAGAAGGCAGTCATGTGGAAGGCCATGTTGGAGAGGACAACCAGGTACTCCAGGAAAGCGAAGATGGTGTAAACTGGCAGGGGAAACACAGAGCAGGTTAGTGGGGTGTCTCACGTGCCGCCCGGCAGCCGGATTTGCCCCCAGGCACCGTCCCGTGTGGGGGCTCTGCTGCTCCGAGCCAGGGTGACCCCAACCCCTTCCCCACACCCCGGCACAGCCGAGCGGCACAGAGCGCAGCCGGCACGTCCGTACCTCCGGGCCCGCAGTACCAGTTGTGGTGGAAGTAGACGCACACAGCAAAGGCGAAGGTGAAGAAGGTGAAGAGGAAGAGCAGCTGCTTCCACTTGTACGACTTGCGCTCCTGGAAGAGACCGAGGGCACCTGCTCACAGCCTGGCCGCCCACACGGCCCCGGCGCTGGATCCGGCCCCGTCACGGCGCACGCGGCACCGCGGGGACATGGGACATGGGCAGCACCACACCGTGCCCTGGCACTGCCGGCGATTTGGGGATGGTTCCCACAGCAGAGCTCACGCTGGCACCCAGGGAAGGGGCAACGGCACAACCAGACTTGGATCCTCCAGCCCCGGGAGCGGGGAATTCACCAGCGTGGGCAGCCGGTGCCGCGTGGGAGGCACCGCAGCAGGGCTCGGGCACGCGTCCCTGGTGAGCACCAGCATCGGGCTGGGACCCAGGCGGAGGACACGGGGATGCCACCCACGGCCCCCCGGGCCGCCCTGGTTGTTATTCCTGCTGCTGAGTGGGAGGGGAATTTTCCTCTCGCCTGATGTTTCACGTGAAGCAAAAACTCCATTTTCAGGGACCGCTGAGAATAAGGAAAATTTAAATTGCCCCATCACACTTTCCATTACCCCACCGAAAGCGCGCCTGCAGGCTCAGCCTCGCCGCCCCGAGCACAAACAGGTTGCGGCGGGGAGGAAAACCCAGAGAGGAAGGGCGGCCTCGCGGTTACGTTTGCCATCTGGGGGCTCGGGGAGCTGAGCCCGGAGCTCCCCGATTCACCACGGCCGCTCTCCTTGTGCTGACCCACAAAGGGCGAGGGGCTGGGGGAGCGCTGGGGGTGCGGGGCGGTGCCGGCCGGTGGCAGGGCAGGGGCAGCACGCGGGGCCGTGGCTGCGTTATGCAAAGTTTCGCAGCGGAAAAGCGGGGTCACGGCACAGCCCTGTTTTCATCCAGGTCCCACGGCAGCGGAAGCAGCCGCACGCCGCAGGCAGCGGTGGAGCCCCGCTCGTCGCAGCAAGGTGAGCGGCAGCGCCACGCTCCTGGCTCCTGCGCTCTGCACCGCGCCCCGCGGCACCACAGTGCGCCGAGCTGCACCACAGCACACTGAGCTGCACCACGTCGTGCCGAGCTGCGCCCCGTGGTGCTGCATCAAGCTGGACGGCACGCCGGGATGCTCTGCAGCGTGCTGCGCCTCGTGGCACCGTGCTGCAATGCATGGCAGCACGTGGCATTGCACCACACCTTGTGGCACCACAACACACCTCATGGCACTGTGCTGCTCCTCGTGACACCGTGGTGCTCTGCTCTGTGCCATACCTCATGGCGCTGTGCTGCACTGCATGGTAGCACGTGGCACCACAACACACCTCGTGGCACCACACTGCACCTCGTGACACTGTGCTGCACGGCTTCGCTGCACTGCCCTGCACCACGTCCAGTGCACTGCCCTGCAGCTGGCAGTGCCGTGCTGCACCCCGTGGCACCACGCAGCTCTGAGCTCCTCCACCTTCATGCAGTGCGTCACGCAGCACCTCCCCCAGCCCCCGACAGCTCCGTGCCCCCAGCCCCAGACAAGCCCTGCAGGAAGCCGCTGCGTGCAGCAGGGTCACGGCGCTGCCAGGTTCCTTCAAGCACCCCCAGGACTTGGTGGCCAAGAGCTGGGATGGGAACGGCGCAGAGCTGTGGGGAACGGGGCCGAGCTGCGCGTGCCCTGGCACCGAGGATTAATTCTGCCCCGGGCAGCACCTAATGAGCTGTTTTCCTCTCTAATCCTTCCTCGGAATGGGCTCAGCCCAGAGTCTCACCCCCCCTGCTGCCGGGAAAAGCCGAGCTAAGCCGCGGGGCAGATGGCTGTGCAGGGTGGGGGGGGCCCAGGCGGCGCCAGGGGTGGCGCAGGGGCTTTTGTGCTTCCTGGTGGACGCAGCCCCCGACCCCTCACGCTGCTCCTCATGCACACAGCCCCCCCAGGGCAGCCCCACTGCGCTGGGACACGCGTCTGGCCCCGCAAACCACAGGCACGTTATATTTAGAGCCGCCGCTTGCAGGCTCTGCGCTGCAGCACGCTGCCCCGTGCACGCGGAGGTGAGTCAGGAGCAGGAGGCAGACGGCGGGGGACAGGAGGACAAAACGCCACCAGAGCTGCAGCCACCAGCACGGAGGGGCCTGGCCCCGTGCCCTGCGCCCCGTGCGGAGCCCACGGACAGCCCCCAGCCGCCCCTTCCCCTGGGGAGAGCCCCGCACCACGAGCCCTGGCTACCAGGATGCAGGACAGGCAACAAGGAGGCTCCTCCACCACCTCCAGGGAAGGTCCCTGCGGGTTTTTTAGGGTTAGGGTTTATGTCCCAGTGCCCCAAGGGACGTGCCACAGGAAGGCACAGGTGGCTCAGTTCAGAGCACCCCACGCGCAGACCAGGCACCAGCCCCAGCCGCACCCCACGCAGGGGGCTCGGGCTTTCCAGAGCCCCCCTATGCACTGGGAGCCCTTCCTGGGGGGCTACGTGCTGCACCCCAGCCCAGCTCACCCCCAGAGCACTTCTGGCTCCCCTGCGGTGAGCGCGGAGCCGAGCGGCTCCAGCGGGGCGAGCTGAGCACCGGGATATTTATAGCGGCCTCGTGCGAGCCACCGCCACGGGGCTGCTGGCGAGGAGCTGGGCTGAAACCACGCGTGCTCACGGGTCCTGCTCACAGCTCAGCTCCTGAGGGGCTGGCGGCTCGGCACGGCTCGGCACGGCTCGGCACAGGGGCATGGCACGGAGGGACAGCGCGGCACAGCCCCAGCGCCCGGCCACCGCGCGCGTGCATGCGTGTCTCCGGGCCGGGGCGCAGACGAGGGTGACGCCAGCTGCCGGGGAAGAGGAGCAATGTGTTTGCAAACAAGAAGTGAAACCCGGCTGCCTGGCTGCGCCGCCCCCCGTGGCACGGGGCTGCGGGGGCCTGCAGCTGGCCCGGAGCTGGGGCTGAGCCGGGGAGCACCAGCAGCGACGTGCGCAGGGCTCAGCGCCGAGCTCTGCCCGCCCTGCCCCGTGCTGGGGGCTTGCTGTGTTCCTTCCCCCCCTGAGCTCCTGTTTGTTGCCCCTTCCCCTCCTCCTCCCTGCCCGATTTCCTTTCCCCCCCCTCCTGCAGAGCTTTATTTTCCTTTCTCTCGCTCTCTGCAGCTGGAAGCCGTGCGCACTTCCCCATTAGCAGCAAGTTCCCCAGCACCTTCCTGCCCTTGCAGTTGCAACACCAGCCCTGGGGAGCGCGAGGCTTTTGCAACCCCGGTTCCTGTCACACACGTGCTCACGCCGAAACCCCAGCGCAGCCCGGCAGCTTCGGGGCCTCCAAAGGGCCCCGGTGACCCCGTGCTGTGGCTCTGCGCCCTCCTGCGGGATGGGACGGGTCGGGAACCCAGCCCAAAACGGCCCCGGGTGCAGCCCTGGCAAACCCAAACTGGGTTGGGGAGCTCTGGTGGCCGTGGCACGGGGCAGCCCTGCAGAACTGCCCCAAATTCGCCCACTCCTGGGGGCTGTTGGAAGTTCCCCCAAGGACCCCATGACTTTGGGGTGCAGGCGCTGCTCCTGCTGCAGGGCTGGGGGCTGGCAGAGGTGACCAAATCACCCCACAACCCACGTGAAACGAGCCGGAGCCTGGCCCCGAGGCAGCACCAGGGCCGTTCCCAGACAGCCCTGGCTTCCCCTGCGAGCAGTCACAGCCCGTGCTCTCCCCTAAAATAACCCCACAAGGTTCCCAGCTCAGCAATCTGCCCAGCTCAGCAGCTGCCACACTTCTCCCTGCCGGGCCGGGCAGTTCCCACCGGCACTGGCCAGGAGGATGTGGCACCGCAGCGGCCCCCGGCACGGCCCCGTGCCCCCCTTGTGGCCCCGAGCACAGCCCCCAGACCCACACTGGGGCCACGGGACGAACCCAGGGGACTCGAGCAGCAGGACAAACCCCAATTTTGCCTGTCCCAGAGATGGGGGGGGACACAGAAGCACATCTCACAGCAGCACCTCCAGCCTGGCTGCATTTTGGGGGTGCTGACGGGGCACCAGAGCCACCCTGCGGAGGGGCAGCTCCCTGGGGAGGCCTCCCCCAGCCACGGGCTCCGTCCTGGTCCCGCTGCTTCCAGAAGGGTTTATTTAACGTGGGAGCTTTTCCGTTGCACACGCACTTTCTTTTTCAGAGGACCTCGCTCCCCGGGCGACAGCACCATCTGCTGACAGGCGGCCCCATCGGAACCAGCCTGGGCTCGGGGCCAGGTTTCCTGGGGTCCTGCCCCTGCACCCACAGCTCTGGGGCAGGTTGGGCACCTGGTGACAAGCTCCGAGTCCTGTCCTGCCCAGGCTGAGAGTGTGGGGGCCTCCCACAACCAACCCAGAGGTGCTGGGTGCTGCCCCACACCGCTCGGGCAGCTCCTCTCCACCCCAGGATGGCTGAGGCTGGGGCACCTCCAGGTCCCCCTGCTCCAAGCCCTGCTCCCCATGTGGGTGCTCCCCCTGTTCCCAGCCCCTTCACCGATGGGATGTGGGGGCACAGCCATGTGGGGAGGGCTCTGGGCAGAAAGGAGACCCCCTGCTCGCCGTGCCAGCCTCCTGGCATGGAGAGGAACGGCCCCGGGGTGACACAGCCGGGGGACACCCTGCAGACGGCAGCGGGGCACCTGGGGCTGCCACCAGGACTTTGGTCCCCACGTTTCCCAGCACAAAGTTCAGAGCCACCCCAGGGATCAGCAGGACGAGCCGGCTGCCTGCTGGCAGCTCGCTCGCCCTCATCCTCCTGCAGCCACGCTGCCATGTGTGGCAGGGACAGGAGGGACAGCAGCGCCCTGCCCGCTGCGGCACAGCCACCAGCTGTGCCAAAAGGCAGCGGGGGCGTGCTCCAGCGTGGCACGGGAACGGCCACCGGGCTCACAGCATGCACCAAAATTGGTGTTTCTGCAAGCAAACAGCAGGATGAGCGCTGCTGCTGGTGCACCATGAGCTGGGCTTGGTGCCACGGAGCTGTAATGCCCACGGGCACACGGCACCCCCTCGGCACGTGCTGCTCGGGGAGCCCTCATCTGAGCTGCAGGACTGCAAGGGAGAGGTGCAGGGGGTGCAAAAACAAGGAAAGCAAAAAAAAATAATGAAATAGAGGAGGCTACTGGGAAATTGAGGGGCGATTTCCGCACGCCTGCTGTTCCCTTTGTGGTTTGTTTGGGTAAATTGGACCAAATCGTGGAGTTTGGCGACCACCTGTCCTCCAGCCCCTCTTTGTTTGGGTAAATTGGACCAAATTGCGGGTTTTGGTGACCGCCTGTCCTCCAGCCCCTCTCACTCCAACATTGTGGGATTTCCCACCCTGTTGGGGTTATTTGGAAGCGAGGTAGAGGTGCAGCCCTGCCACCGCCAGCCGAGAGCCCCGGCCCCGAGCAGAGAAGAAAGGAAAAGTGCCTGTACCTCGGGACTTACTGTGTGTTTCTTAGTCATCCTCCAGAGGATGCACGTCAGCAGCATGTGGCCCAGGGCCGACGTGATGAAGACGATGAAGGCATTTTCGTGGATTGCTGAATCAAGGAGACAACGGGGTTCCCGTTACAGCCGGGCAGGGAAGCGGGCTGGGAGCACAGGGGGAAGGGACAGGATTTGGGACAGCCCCGGGGATGCTGTGCCAGGGCACGGAGCCCTCACGGCACCACGCCAGCCGTGCAGAGCAGGGGGAGGGAGAGCCCAGCTACCCCAGGTGACTTTTTAAAGAAGTGTTAAAAAAAATAAATAAAAAGTTTCCCAGCCTTTTCTCCAGGAACCGAGCCCACTGGCTGAGCTCACAGACGAGACCCCCGGCCATAAAGCAGCTCCCCCCATTTCCCTCTCACCCCAGGGGATGGGGAGCAGAGGGGGCAAGGAGCCCTTGGAGGTGGCCAAGCCCCTGCCCTCCTCCTCCAAATCTGAAGCTCTCCCCTGAGGAGCTGCGAGGCTGGGCTGGGCTCAGCTTTCGGCTTCCTGCTGAAAGCCCAGGTTAAGCCGGTTTCAGATTCGTTTCTGCTCAGACCGTGTGAGGAAAAAAAAAGGAGTTTTCCTGTCCCTCCCCTCCCTGAGCGGTGTTTCCTAGCCCAGCACGGTCCCGTTTTGTGCTGATTCAACCCGAAAGGTTCTGGGTTTTGCCCTGAGGCTGACTCGGGGAGTTTCGCCCAGGCATTTTTTGGTGGGAGGGTGCTGGAAATGCTGCTACAAGAAATTCGGGCGTGGAGGCAGCGCTGGGAGCAGCAGCAGGCGTCGGCCTCTCCCTGCTCAGCCGTGACGAGAAGCACCCAGCAGCACCAAAAACCCAGCCTGTGCTGGGTGCCACCCATCAACCCCCAAAATTTCGGGAAGAACAGGGCTCTCTGTGTAACCCCCACATCCCAACCCCAAAATTTAGGGGTCCTCCTTGCTCTCCCACCCCCGTTTCTCCAAGGCACCGGCCTGCGGAGCGCCCTGGGGACGCAAGGCCCGGCGCAAGGCCCGGGGAGGGAGGAGGAGGAGGAGGATGATGAGGAGGAGGATTTGGCACCCACCGTAGTTTTCGGAGGAGGACACGTAGGTGAGCAGCAGCAGGGCGAAGTTCTCCAGCAGGCTGAGCAGCAGGTTGAGGTGGCAGAGGCGGGGGTAGCGGGGGTGGGGGCAGTGGCAGGCCTGGTAGTGGTTCCAGTAGGCCACGGCCACCAGGAAGCGGGGGGCGGCGTGCAGCCCGATGCACAGGCGCCAGACGTAGCGCTGGGGGGTCTCGCCCCCGATGGCCGCGCTGATGGAGGGCAGGTAGTTGGGGACCTGGGGGGGTGGGGGGGACATGGTGGCTCAGGGGGGCAGCACTCAGCCCCGTGGGGGTGAAAGGACCTACAGGGTACCTATAAGGTATCTATAAGGCACCTTGAAGACCCATAGGGTATGTATAAGGTACCTTAAGGACTGCTAGGGTACCTATACGGTACGAATAAGATATCCTAAGGACCTATAGGATACCTATAAGGTACCTTATGGACCTATAGGGTACCTGTGAGGTACCTTAAGGACCTATGGTTTACCTATAAGATACCTTAAGGATCTATAGGGTACCTATAAGGTACCTTAAGGACCTATAGGGTACATATAAGGTACCTTAAGGACCTACAAAATACGTGTAGGGTACCTATAAATACCTACACCTACACGATACCTACCTTTTATGGGTACCTGTAGGGTACCCATAAAGTACCTTAAGGACTTACAGGGTACCTATAAGGTACCTTAGGGACCTATAGGGTACCTATAGGGTGCCTATATGGTTCTTATAAGGTACCTTAAGGACTTATAGGGTACCTGTAAGGTATCTTTAGGACCTATAGGGTACCTATATTGTACCTATAAGGTACCTTAAGGACTTATAGGGTACCTGTAAGGTATCTTAAGGACCTATGGTGTACCTATAAGGTACCTTAAGGACTTACAGGGTAGCTATAAGGTATCTTTAGGACTTATAGGGTACCTATATTGTACCTATAAGGTACCTTAAGGACTTATAGGGTACCTATAAGGTACCTTTAGGACCTATGGTATACCTATATAGTACCTATAAGGTATCTTAAGGACCTATAGGGTACCTGTGAGGTACCTTAAGGACTTAAAGGGCACATATAAGGTACCTTAAGGACCTATAGGGTACTTATAAGGTACCTTAAGGACCTACAAAATACGTGTAGGGTACCTATAAATGCCTACCTATAAATACCTACACTTTACCTACACTATACCTACACTTTATGGGTACCTGTAGGGTACCCATAAAGTACCTTAAGGACTTACAAGGTACCTATAAGGTACCTTAGGGACCTATAGGGTACCTATGAGGTACCTTAGGGATCTATAGGGTACCTATATAGTTCTTATAAGGTACCTTAAGGACTTATAGGGTACCCGTAAGGTACCTTAAGGACTTATAGGGTGCCTATGAGGTACCTTATGGACCTATAGGGTGTCTGTGAGGTACCTTAGGGACCTATAGGGTACCTATATGGTTCTTATAAGGTACCTTAAGGACTTATAGGGTACCTATAAGGTACCTTAAGGACCTATACGGTACCTGTGAGGTACCTTAGGGATCTATAGGGTACCTATGAGGTACCTTATGGACCTATAGGGTGCCTGTGAGTTACCATAGGGTACACCCAAGGTCCTGGCACAGTCCCTACAGCCCCCCAGGGCCATGCAGCCCCCCAGGGCCATGCAGCCCCCCGGGGATCGGCGGCGCTCACCCCGCAGTGCGTGGCCGTGGTCTCCTGGAAGTGGAAGAGCAGGGACCAGGTGACGCAGAAGAGGAAGCCGAAGAGGGGGCAGCACACGGTGCCCACCGCCAGCCTGGTGAAGGGCAGGCGCAGCAGGATCCCGTCCCGGTCCAGGGGCAGCGGCACCTGCAGCATGCTGCCGGGCCTACAGCACCGGCACCGGACCCCATTACCGGCCCCCATCACCAGACCCCATTACCGGCCCCCATCACCAGACCCCCATTCCTGCATCCCCCGGTTCCTGCACCCCCGTTACTGGTTCCCATTACTGACCCCCCATTACCGCACCCCCATTACCAGCCCCCCATTACCGCACCCCCCCGTTACCATAACCCCGTTCCCACAACCCCATCACCAGCCCCCCATTACCGGTTCCCTGTTACCAGCCCCCCATTACCAGCCCCCCGTTCCTGCACCCCCCATTCCCCCACCCCAGTCACCCATTCCCATCCCCCCATTCCCGCACCCCCATTCCCACACCCCATTACCAGCCCCCCGTTACTGGTTCCCCATTACCGTCCCCCGTTATTGACCCCCCATTACCGCACCCCCATTAGCAGCCCCCCATTACTGCCCCCCGCGTTACTGTAACCCCGTTCCCACACCCCCATCACCAGACCCCATTACCAGTTCCCTGTTACCAGCCCCCCGTTCCTGCACCCCCCGTTCCCGCACCCCTGTTACCAGCTCTCCATTATTGACCCCCCCCCCATTACCACACCCCCATTACCAGATCCCCATTACTGGTTTCTCATTACTGGCCCCCCATTACTGACCACCCATTACTGCACCCCCATTACCAGCTCCCTGTTACCAGCCCCCCATTACTGGTTCCCCATTACCAGCCCCCTGTTATTGACCCCCCGTTACCACACCCCCCGCTACCATAACCCCGTTCCTGCACCCCCATTACCAGTTCCCTGTTACCAGCCCCCCATTCCCGCACCCCCCGGTTCCTGCACCCCCATTACCATCCCCCTGTTCCTGGCTCCCCATCACTGGCCCCTTGTCACTGCACCCCCATTCCCAGCCCCCCATTCCCACACTCCCCATTCCCGCACCCCCCATTCCTGGCGCCCTGTTCCCATACCCCCCTGTTCCTGCACCCCTGTTACCAGCTCCCCATTACTGGACCCCCATTCCCGCACCCCCATCACCAGACCCCATTACCAGTTCCCTGTTACCAGCCCCCCGTTCCTGCACCCCCCGTTCCCGCACCCCTGTTACCAGCTCTCCATTATTGACCCCCCCCCATTACCACACCCCCATTACCAGATCCCCATTACTGGTTTCTCATTACTGGCCCCCCATTACTGACCACCCATTACTGCACCCCCATTACCAGCCCCCTGTTACCAGCCCCCCATTACTGGTTCCCCATTACCAGCCCCCTGTTATTGACCCCCCATTTCCACACCCCCCATTACCAGCCCCCCATTCCTGCACCCCCCAGTTCCTGCACCCCCATTACTGGCCCCCCATTACCATTTACCCCTGCTCCCGGTCCCCCATTCCCATACCCCCCATTCCCAGCCCCCCATTCCCATACCCCCCATTCCCAGCCCCCCATTCCCAGCCCCCCATTCCCAGCCCCCCGTTCCTGCCCCCCCCGGTTCCCACCCCCCCATTCCCGGCCCCCCCATTCCCGTACCCCCACTCCCAGCCCCCCATTACGGGCTCCCCATTCCCGTCCTCCCCATTCCCCTTCCCCCGTCCCGGTCCCCCCATTCCCAGCCCCCCCCGCCCCCTCCCCCCCCCCCCCGCACCTTTCCCCGCGCCCCCTCCGCGCCGCTCCGCTCCCGGCCCCGCCCCTTTCTGAGGCCCCGCCCCCTCCTCTCTCTGATTGGCCACCCCGGCACAAGCCCCGCCCCCTCCTCCTCAACCGTGGCGCAGCGCTGCGGGGGGGGTGTTCTGGACCCTTCCGCGGCGCCGGCCCCGCCCCTTGTCTTCGCGAGCCAATCACCGCTGGGGAGGGGGGAGGGCGCGCGGGGGGCTCCTCGACCAATCAAATCGAGCCCCCGCCCCTTTCCCTCGGGGGGGCGCCCGGCTTTGGACCAATCGGCGGCGGGCGCGCGGTGGGGGGGGCGGGGCCGGCCGATGGGGCGCGGCGCGGGGGCTGCTGGGAGGCGCGCGCGCGGAGCGGGCTGTGACGCAGCTTCCTCCCTGCGGGGCCTCCCTCCTCCGGCGGGCGGCGGCGGCGGCGCGGAGAGGCCTGGGCGGGCCCGGCCCCTCCCGGCGGTGAGCGGGGGAACCGGGGGGGGGCAGGGGGGGAACCGGGGGGGAACCGGGGAACGGGGGGGGCTGGGGGAGGCCGCGAGGGGCCTGGGGGGGCTGAGCGGGGCCTGGGGGGGCCGAGCGGGGCCTGGGGGGGGGCAGGGGGCTGAGGGGGCCGCGTTCAGGGCCTAGGGGTGCTGGGCTGGGGGTAATGAGGTGGCGTTAATTAGTTGGGGGTAATTAGCTAGCATTAATTAGCTAGCATTAATTAGCTGGGGTTAATTACGTGGTGAGGGTCCGCTGTGGGATTGGGGCTGGGCTCTGGGGGGGCAGCGAGGCCCTGGGGGGGGTGTGAGGGGCCCGCAGCCCCCGGCCCAGGCCTGCCCAGGGGGGCTCGGGGCAGCCCCATCGCGGGGGGGGGGCGTGTGGCGGGGCCTCGTTTGCCCCCAGCCGCTCGTGGTGCTCAGAGTTTGGTGTTTGGCGGCTGGCAGCGCTGGGGAGGTGCTGGCTGCCGAAATGCTGGGGTTTGGGGGAGCCCAAAGTACTGGGGAGTGGTTGTGCGAGAGTTCAGCGCCTTGTTATGGAACGGAGCTACCGCGGCGTGGCTCGCAACGCGTTGTAAACACGATCGAGCTTTGCACTTTGCTGGGGGGGAAACCCATGAGGTCTGTGCTGCCCCGTCCTAGCCGATCCTGCCGGCACTGAAAGACTTTTTCGATGTCACAGTGGTGCTGCCAGTGACGGAATAATGGTTACCCCCTACGGAAAGGGGCTACAGGTTTCTATCTGCTGGAGCACAACTGCTGTGATTTCATTTTGGCTCTGTTTTTTTATGAAAAAGGTCTGGCATCGTGTTTGTACATGCAGGAAAGGTTGGAGTGGTTGTTAGACACTGGAACAGGCTGCCCAGGGAAGTGGAGTCACCATCCCTGGAAGTCTTTAAAAGACGTTTAGATGTAGAGCTTAGGGATATGGTTTAGTGGGGACTGTTAGTGTTAGGTCAGAGGTTGGACTCGATGATCTTGAGGTCTCTTCCAACCTAGAAATTCTGTGATTCTGTGTGAGTGTGGTGGTGTTACCAAACGTATTTGTAAATAAGCAGCAGGTGCAGTGCGGGAGGATGGGGAGTTAGCTCCCCGGTGGGCAGCTAACTGAGAGACCTGTTCAGGAATTTCAGGCAGTCTCAGTGCAGCCCAGTGAGCAGTAAAAGGGAAGCTGAGGGAAGCTGTGTTCCTGTAGCTCTCGTGCAGGGCATTTCCACTTGGTGCTGTGAGTGGAGGAGCTGGGAGGTAGGGCTGAAAGGGCAGCTCCTTAGGGAAACCTTGGTGCCCGCAGTGCAGCCCCTGTGCGTGTTTGACAGAGGCTGTTTGATGGGGTGGGCTGCCAGGCCTGCAGAGGACCGAGCAAAATCATGTGCGAGTTGCCTGGTGCAGGTCAGATAGAGTGGGAATGTGGGGATTGCTGTTCCTGATAGGTGCAGGAGGGTTTTGGTGGGAGCACAGCTTCATTTGTTAGTTACTTCAGCAGGTAACACGTGCATGAAATGTAGTGAAGGACAGAGGGAAGCGTGCTGCTGAGCTATTGGTGTTGTGTCTCCTAGGGCTCTGACTGTTTTAAACTCAGTGTGACAGAAGTCATGCCTTCACATGTCTAGGGGCTTGAGTATTCAAATTATTTGCTGACATCAATAGCGAGGAAAATGAAAAATGGGTTTTCACAGTAAGCTTTAAATAAAACTGAATTCTTCTTTCTAGGTTTAGCTAAAGGAAACTCGGATACATACTGAAGATGTTCAACAAATCCTTCGGAACTCCGTTTGGAGGCAGCACTGGCTTTGGGACAACTTCAACATTTGGACAAAGTAAGTCCTACGTCTACACTTGGAGTCTGGTTTTCCACTGCTTTGTGCGTTTTTTCACAGAGGTGCAGCTAGAGATTTATGTGGGGGGGTGAGTGTGTAAAAATGGGCACAGAGCGCTGCTGGGCTGCCCAGCTCGCTCGCTTTGCTCCTGAATCAGGTTCAGGAGTCCCAGGGCTCTCAGCTTGCACAAGCTTTTACCTTCAGCAGCCACCAGAATTCCACCTACGGGTGATAAAACTTCCCCTTATAAAAGGAGAAACTTGGAAGCCAGGTGAAGGCAGTCTTGTGGGGTTGGGGGGAAGTCCTTCAATCAGGATGGGAACACATTGGGAGGGCTTGGAAGGAAAAAGCTTGCAACCTGAGGAGTTTTCTGGAGGTGCACGTTATAAGTATCACAGCGAGGTGGGTCTGGCCATTAAAGCAGGCTGTACATCACCACATCTGTCTTGTTGGGGGGGAAAAACCCAACACGTCAGCTCTGTTATGTGTTTTTTTTTTTTTTTTTTGCCTTGCTTCCAAGCGCAGTAACAAGCAGTGGAGAGCTTGCAGGGCAGCCTGGAGCTGGGTGTCTGTGCCTCGCGTCGCAGTGGCTGGCTCAGGGCTTCAGCCTTTTGCTGCTCTGGCTGTGCAGGTGCTGAGCGTGCCCCTTCACTAGCGTACGGTCAGGCACAGACTTCTTTTTGGAAGTGAGGACGGTGACAGTGTTCACTGCACGTTCAGAACATGCTTTCATCTAAACCGTGTCACTGATATTTCAGATGCTGGCTTTGGTACTACGAGTGGAGGAGCGTTTGGCACCTCAGCCTTCGGGTCGAACAACAACACCGGAGGCCTCTTCGGCAGCACACAGACAAAGCCAGGTATTGCAGCAGTGTTACAGCTGTAGTGCAAATCCTCTCCTGAAAGAAGGAAGTTACTTAAAACCAAAACATGGCAACAACAAAAAACCCCAGCAGCTAATGACTGCAAATAATTAACAGCTTGTTTCTGTCTTCAGGAGGGTTGTTTGGTTCGACGACGTTTAACCAGCCAGCCACCTCCTCCACAAGTACTGGCTTTGGGTTTGGGACATCAACAGGGACGTCAAACAGCCTGTTTGGCACCACCAGCACCGGTGGAGGGCTCTTCTCATCCCAAAGCAATGCCTTCGCGCAGAACAAGCCCGCTGGCTTCGGAAGTGAGTAGAGCTGCTGCGTCTCCTAATTGTTGAGTGAGAAGTGCAGAACACTGGGTATAATTGGGGATCAGATACAAGTGTTAATGTGGGGTTTCAGCCTGTGTTTTTTTTTTTGTGTAGTTCCTCTTCATTTTCTCCCAGAGGGTGTGGTTGTGTTACTGTGACCCGTGGTAGCCAGATGTGAAACTGATTAGCTAAAAATTCATGGCTAAAATGACAGCTACAGATTTTGTAGCCTGATTGGTAGTCAACTGGCACTTCCCATTCTCAAATGTCCTTTGGCTCTGCTTGATCTTAGCTTTTTATTCTGCTTTCTGCAGGGCAGTTGTGGTTGATTCTGCTTCTGGCACTGCAACGTTTGAAACGCTTCTTAAACTCTACTGTAATTCCTTGAAGCAGAAACAACAACTTGCAGACACTTTTGAGAAGAGAAATAGAAACTTCGCTGTTTCCCTTTGTGCACATCATTTCCTTAGTGGTGTTGTCAGGAAGAGGATGGAACTGGCTGCTGTGGTTATTGTAGTATTTCCTGGGGTGATGAGCTGGGGGCTAACCTGTAGTGTGTTAACAGGCTACACGTTTCCAGTACTGCTCTAATTTTTTTTAACAGTTTCTTCCATTTCCAAAATGCTTTCTAATTTGAATAGAGTATTTGACTTTCAGTTTTAAAATTAAAGTTTGTCCTTGTACTGATCTTCTTGTTTTTATTTTTTTAAAGACTTTGGAACAAGCACCAGCAGTGGCGGCCTCTTCGGAACCACAAACACAACTTCCAATCCTTTTGGGAGTACATCTGGCTCTCTGTTCGGCCCAACTAGTTTCACTGCTGCTCCAACTGGCACAACCATTAAGTTCAATGTAAGTTCTGTTTTTCCTTCTTAATCCAGCCTGTTTACTATAGGAAATGTTACGTTTTGCAGTTCTTTGTGTAGAGCACTGTCTTGGCTGTTGAGCTTTCTTTTTTCTTTTTTAAAAAAAAAAAAAGTTCATGTATACAGTATGTGGTATTCTGAAATAGCTTGAAAATATCCCCTGTTGCAGTGGAAATAGTACATACAACTAACTCCAAAGAGCTAGACTTCTTTTATTCTGAATTTGACAAGTTCTCAAGCACTGTGGAGTAATGCCCTGTCTAGACTCATTACCTTACTGATACGTGAAAGGTGAAGAGAGAAACCAGCTCTAAGTTTGAGCCTTCTCAGGGAGGCAGGAGGTGTCACGGAGTTCGCAGTGATCACTGCTAAATGTTCAGAGCAGTAAGGGCTAAAACATTCCAAGTGTGGGCCAAAATAAATGTAATCCACTTACATAAGTCATCGTGGCTTTGGGAATGAAAACTAAAAGTTGAAGACTGGTTCCATGTGCGTGTTTTCTGGCTGAGTTCCCTTTAAGTAAGGGTAGAATGATCTGTCCTGAAGGTTCTGTGGCAGTTGAAGATGGAGAGCGGCTTGGAAGAGCAGATGTCGTGGAAATGGGGTAACTGATAGCTGTTGAAAGAGGCATTCATTTTCCCAAATATCTGTTTAGTTCAGAAATGAAGAGGGATGATGCTTGTACAAACTGATTTAACAGCGTAAGACTTTGTTCGGCCTCCCTGGTTGTAGGCAGAAGGGTGATCAACGTGGGCAGTGTCAGAGGGGCGTCGGTTATGAGTTTCTACATAGTACAATTTAAAAAAGGAAACAAAAACATCAGGGATAATAAAATCCCTGGATATAGCTGGAGGATTTGTATCGTAAACTGCGTTGTTTAGCGGGTTACTAGGGGAAATTTCATTATTGATTGCCACCAAACATGCGTCACCACTGGGTGAGGCCCCAGCTGTGAGATAATGCTAATGTCCTGCTTCAGTTCCTGCAAGAAGTGTAGTTTTTAACAGTGTCTGCCCAGAAAGTAATGGTATCGATGAAAACCTGTCTGGATGTGGTGTCTTTGGGTATGGATATATTTTTGATACCTTTCTCTCCTCTCTTGCAGCCACCAACCGGTACAGATACTATGGTAAAATCTGGAGTTAGCACTAACATTAATACCAAGCACCAGTGCATTACTGCTATGAAGGAATATGAAAGCAAATCTCTCGAGGTCAGTTGATAGTATTCAAATGTGTTTAGTTTGTCTGTTATTTAGTATTGTTTCTGGCAGATTTTTTTTTTGACAATAGTAAGTGTTGTGCATGCTCATTAATGAGTACAACTTTCAGTTTCTGTGTCACTCACAAAAGAGGCATCATCAAGGAAAAGACATGTTAGTCTTAAATGCTCAAAATTACAACTTTTGAAGAGCTGAAATTCTCTCTTGCCATGTACCAGAAGGGCAAGAGATCCTGTTGGGAGCAATCCTATGCTGATGAAATGGCAGAATCCCAGACAAAACTCCGTTGTTTATTATAAACAAATGTTCCCAAGGATTTAATCATGAAGCTTCTCTGTTCAAGTTGACTTATTTGATGCTTCAAAATAGGTCTAATCAAAAGATCTGTAAAAGCCCATAGAAATAAAATTGAAGCCCACATGTGAACAGCAGTGATAAATGTTCAGGTCCTGATTATGCTGCCCTTATTTCTAAAAACGTAGAGGTGTTACCAGCTGTTTTTGACACTTTCACCCTGAAAGCTGTGTAAAGATGTTAACAACACTGTTCTCATCTTATTCTGTATAAAAAGAACCTGTAAAGAGAATTGGATTTTCCTTTACTAGGAGCTCCGTTTAGAAGACTACCAGGCGAACAGGAAAGGCCCCACAAACCCTGTAGGAGCAGGAGCAACTGCAGGCTTGTTTGGGTCTTCTACGGCTACGTCAAGCACAGCTACAGGACTCTTTGGCTCTTCTACTACTAATACAGGCTTTTCTTACGGACAGAATAAAACTGCTTTTGGAACTAGTAAGTACTGCCGAATGTCTGTCTTCACTGTGACTGAGCATGCAAACGTTTTGTTAAGCTCCATAAAATTCGCCCATGAAAAAAGATGAGGAAGTGCTGGAGTGAGCTCAGAGCTTGACTAGTTGCATTGTCAGCGTTTGATAATCAGGTTCTTCTCCATAGAAATATCTACTGGTTTGCTTGTCAGGGTTTGTAGGGTTTGTATGCTTTGTCTGCATCCCTAAAGTTTTGCTGGTAAACAGTTCTTTCGAGCATTTGTCTTTACAAGAACGTCAGCTGGCTCACGTGGAAGAGTAAAACAATTTGAAGTAGAACCACCAGGATAGTGTTCCTGTGCACCAGGGTGCTAGCATCGGGTGGTTAAAGGTGAAGTCAAGATTCTACTTCTGCTGATGAGCAGACACATTCCTTTGAAATTGACCTGTTAATGTATTGGCCTGATTAGACTTTGCCTGGATCTCTTCACCGTACCTCAGGGTTAGGGTCTAGACACATTTGTTGTGCCACCCTGTGCCATTCTTGGATGGAAAATAAAAGCTGGGTGTTGCATATCCGGCAGTTGCAGGTCAGTTGGACTGATCAGCTGGTGAACCTTTTTGAACTTAATGTAAAGCAAATGCTGCTGAAAAGCTTGAATGCAAATTCTATTATGTGAACTAATCAGCTTCTTGCCGTGAACTTAGATGTAAGTAGGTATTTGCATTTGTGGAATTAAAACACAGACAGAAGGCCAAAATCCTCCAGCTCATAGAAGCAGAAACAATTTTGTCTGCTGCTTTCAGAGGTTAGAACTTTGTCTGTCCTTTAGGCTTGCTTGACGCCCTTCAGGGCTGAGCTGAGCTGCTGTCCTTGAGCAGGTTCCACATAGAGGAGGCCGTGCCCAACGTAGCAGTCTTGCTGGAATTCATGTATTTCTCGTGCAGTCAGCTCTGAAGAAAGTTCTGCAGAGATAGCAATGACAGTTGTGGGAGGAGGAACAAAAGCTTTTGGCTGTGTGTATGCCGTGTTTACCACGTCACATGTGAACAGACTTTTTGTTTTTCAATCGGGGGAAAAAAAGGGAGAGTGTTTGAGGTTCAGGTGGAAGCTTCTGTAGTAAAAGTTGTGTGGGTTATAGAACAGTTTTTGTAAAGCAGGGGACTGTATCTACCTCCTGCCCAGTCAGCTCTCTGCAGGTGCAAATGGGACAGTTTTCATTTTACAATGGATGATGAGCTGACCATATCAAAAGTGGCATATTTTTGGTCAGTTCTACCTGTCAGGTGAAGTTTTCCGGTAATTGTTGAGTGTTATACTCACACTGACTTCAGGACAAGGGGAACCTGATGAAACACCTGACACAAACCATTTCCATCTGCATGCAGGTGCTGTGCTGTATTGACACATACATTTTGACATGTGTGTCTTGCTGTTCCATTGGGTTGAGGTGTTTCTTTTTCCTGCTTGAATGCACTGAGCATGGCTTTGGATAATTTCTTGTTTTTTTTTTTTTTTTTTTTTTTAAAATTCATTTGGTTTAATGAAGCCAACAAATCTGTAATTTGTTTGTGTTGTAGGTACGACTGGCTTCGGAACAGGAACGACAGGGGGTCTGTTTGGTCAGCAGCCTCAAACTACAAGCCTGTTCAACAAACCTTTTGGTCAAGCCACAACAACGCAGAACACCGGCTTTTCCTTTGGCAATACCAACACGCTGGGGCAGCCAAACACAAACACGATGGTAAGAGTAACTGTTTGAAACCAGAAAGCTTTAAATTGTGCTTTATCTCCTCCAGCTAGACAGAGGAGGCTGTTCTGTACATTATGTAGTTCTTAGCATCTTTGTCAAATTGTAACACAGGTTTGTTAAAAGTAAGATGCAAAGCTTTGAATGCTGCTGTCTGATCTAGGAATGTATTGCCAACTAAAACAAGTGGGCAGCAGCATGGCTGTTAACAAGTAACATTTCTCATTCTCTTTAAAGACTCTGCTCTCTCACCAACTCAAGTATTTCCAATCATGTTCACGCAGATAACAAATAATTACATAGATTCCCACTGAGTGTTACTAAGGATTCTGTACTTTCTGGCGACCAGTGAGCTGCATTTGTGGGCTCTTATGGTAGAAAGGCACTACATAGCTGTAACTTGTTGCATTGTGCATCTGGAGCCAAAACCTCTTGCTGTATTCTTTCTGCGTATGTTGTAACTTCTCCCAGAAAACCGGATGGGATGGCTACTTCCCATCTTTGCCATTCGAAGTGGGGAGGAGATTCCGATATCCTCTCAAGCTGGGAACATGTGACTAATTTCCCAGAGAACTAATAAAGCTTATGAAATGTTTTTTAGCTGTCTTTTTGCCCTATCAAAAGGTGAAATATTATAGTATCACTTTATTAACTGACTTCTTATATTTGTTCTGCCATTATAAGTGCTTTGAAGCATTATCTTAACATAATTTAACATAATTCCTCTTTGTAGGGTCTCTTTGGGGCAACCCAGCCCTCGCAGCCTGGAGGCCTCTTTGGAACAGCTGCCAATACAAACGCTGGTACTGGATTTGGAACGGGAACTAGTCTTTTTGGACAAACTAACACAGGATTTGGTGTTGGCGGTTCGGTATGTCCATGCCTTGAATAATAAAATATGTTTTTTAAAATGGCTTCTAGAGTCCTGTTACTGTGTGTTGACCTCACTCAAAGTAGTGTTGTCTAAACTAAGGCACTGAAGAGGCAAAAACAGTGTGTGTCTTGCAAAGTCAAGGTATGAGCGTGTTTGATAGAACTTCTCGTCTCTAGTGATGAGAGGCAGTGAGAGAGACTGAATATCTGCCTGTGTATGCCCTCTGATACAGAATCACAGCCTTCTGTGACATCCATCACAGAATTCTGTGACATGATATCACAGAATTCTGTAACCCTGTATCGGTAGGGGTGCCTCAAAGTAGTGTTGAAAATACAAGCATTTAGATTTATATATTGACTTAACTGAAAATCTTGACTCAAGTTCATTTTATTTGGGTTTTAATCTGTGCTCTGTGGAGGTGGGTAAAAGAGGGAAAAAGTTATTTCCAGAAGGTGCTTGCTGTATGCTAGTGCACGTGGCTTGCAACTAACACCGCTCTTGGGAGCCTGGGTTGTGTGGTCAAAGTTATGCTTGGCTTTACTTCTGCTTTGTTGCCTGCAGTGAAGCTAATACAATTTCTTTTAATTTCAGTCTGTCGGATTTCAAATTCTCCTTTTCTTCCCTTTCAGACCCTGTTTGGTAGCAAGCCGGCTGGATTTGGAACCACCACGACCAGTGCTCCCTCGTTTGGCACAACCACTGGCGGCGGGCTCTTTGGTAACAAACCAACCCTGACTTTAGGAACCAATACAAACACTTCCAATTTTGGTACATATAAAAAAAAGTGGGATTCAATCACTTTAAAACATACTGCATATACCACATACCTGGCTGCTGAATATCGCATGCTAAATGATTATGAATTTAGAATTGTCAGGTAAGCCATACTTCTGATGAATTTTGCTGCAGAGGAACGTCTTGGATGGTGTTTTAAACCTTTCTTCTTGGTGGTATTCCCTGACTTGCAAGGCAGATGGTGAAGTAAAAGTACCACTATTTCATTTAGTGCTTAAGAAGACGTAACCTGTAACTTAAAACTTTTAAAATCAAAGCACTCACACAGCATAGTATATTAATAGTCTCTTAAATCTCCGTGTTTGCAAAGGAGTGCTGGAGGAAAACAGGGTGAAAATGGTGATGCTTATAGCTTCGTGGCAGATACAACGAAATATACTGGAGCAAGGAGAAAATGAAACAGTTCTGGTTTCAGTTATAGCTGATTTTGACTCTTCACACTGAAAAACAAAGTCCCAAGAACTGGGTCTTGTGTTAATGTTGGCCTCTGACACCATTAAATATTTAGTGTTAAATGAGTGGGTGATCAAGTAGGGCAATGTATAATGATAGTTCAGGTAAATGATAGTCTTCCTTCATTGGATTTCTTTTAATCTTTTTTTTTTCTCCTGAAGCTGAGAGCATTGAAACTGTACTCATAAAATTAAGCAGGAGTGTTTTTGGGATGTTAAAGGTCCTGATGTGCCTCCTTTTTTTTTTTTTTTTTAATCTGGAAAAAAAAAAAGTAAAACATGATTACTCTGCCATGCCAGCCTTCCAGAAAGAGGGAATAAATTGTCAAGCTCTTAGACTGACAGGGCAGCGCTTTAGAGGACATAGTTCATTGTGGTAATCAAGCTTAGGTAAATGATCATCACGTTTTTTGTGGAAGTTGCTTCCAAGTTTCTTGTTCTGCTGCTCTCTAAGTAGCCATGGTAGTTAGCACATTGACACTGCTTATTAGTCCCTGTTTAGCAAACGATATTGATTCTAGTGTGTGTTTTGGTGTCCCTGCATTCCTTGTGTTAGTGCAGTTTATAGGAAAAGTGGAGTTTGGTCCTAGGGTGTTTCTGATCTTGGTCCATGGCTGCAGTTTTCTAGTTTTAATTCTGTCTTTACACTAACCAACCTTTAATGGTTTCACAATCTTCAATTTTAAAAATAACCTGTCTACTGCTAGATTTGGATTAGATGTCTTTGAGTAGTTCACTCTTACAAACCTGAGTTGTTACTTGCTTTGTCAGTAAGAATCAGAAGTGCGTGTGTGGTATAAACAGTATAAAAAGGGGTTTGTTCTTCCAGGCATTGAAGAGAAACTTAATGTTACATTCTGTTGCCTGATGCAGCATCGTAATGTACTTTCTGGCTTTATAAATTTTTTTAATCTGTAACAAACTTAATAATCTAGGAAAGCAAGATGGTGAATTCTTATACCAATGTTTTCAGTCCTACGTTCATAACTTAAATATTTAATTTACCACTTAAGTCGCTTCTTGCTGCATGTTTAACATGCATGGCTGAAAATGGTGTGTGAATTTTGGCCTTAACTATGGTAGGGCTGTCTTTGAGCTGGTGATGCTTATTTATGTTTTTAAATTCTTAGCTCTAGACTAATGAGATACTGTTTCTGTCCTTGAAGGTTTTGGTGCCAACACTGCTGGAAATAGCTTATTTGGAAATAAGCCTGCAACTGGGACTCTGGGAACTGGAATTGGGACAGGGTTTGGAACAGGTAAACAGTTTATTAGCTTAAGCATAGTCCTCAAACGTTGATAATAAAACACCATTTGTATTATGTGCTAACCCTCGTGTAGTAATGGCCCTAGAAGCTTTACCTTGAAGTCACAAATCTCAGTCTCAAAGCAGAATGAAGCAGAGCAGGATAATGATGCACTCAATAACCTTTTAGAAATTGCAAGCAGCATTGCTTATGGTGGTGGCCAGTCGCTCCAAAAATTGATGGCACCCTCTGAAGTCTCTGGTGGTGTGACCACATGAGTCTTGAGTTGACGTGGGCATGTCAAATCTTTCTTGCAATTTAACAAATAATTGATTCTTTGTAGGATAAACTGGCTTCTAAATTTGTCAGTGTTATAGTGAATAACATTCCTCTTCCCCCATAGCTCTTGGGGCAGGACAGACTTCTTTATTTGGAAATACCCAGCCTAAACTTGGTGGAACACTGGGAACAGGAGCATTTGGAGCACCGGGGTTCAATACATCAACAGCGACTCTGGGCTTTGGAGCCCCTCAGCCTGCTGTAGGTAAGTGTGCATTAACCCAGGTTTAATTGCTGCTTCCTCCCTTCTTTCAAACATTCCTAAAGATATAGATAAATCCCCCTGAAATGGTATGGAGTGAAAAAGAATGTTTGAGGAGCTATTTGAGAACAGAAGTGGCCTCAATAGACCATGACGCTTTTTTTTCTGGTAATTGTTTGTGTTTGAATTACTTCTAATTTTATGTGTATACAAAGTTACTTAACATTATTAATAGTCGCAGCTATTTTAAGGCTTTCTCTTCAATATTACAGAGATGTTTTCCATCAATCAACTGTGGGGCAGCAGCAGTAAGCCCTTCTTATAATGTAAGGAAGGGGGGGTGAAGTGTGGCATTAGCTTCTTCAGTGATCCTGGCTAGGAGAGCTGGAGAGACTTAACTAGTGAGTGAGCTGTACCATCGGTCAGATGACTGCTCTTTATATTCAGTCACTCCCCAGTCGTTCTGTAAATTAGAACTGCACCACTTCTGCACTTCCAGCAGTCTTCATCTTGTTTGGCAGACCTGAACACTTCGTATGAACAGCATACGTAACCGATGCTGCAGCCCCGCTGAGGTGGCAGTTTTGGGAAGATGTTTTTTGACTGGGTGGTGGGGAGGGAGGGGGTGGTCCACAGCACTGTGTGGTGGTGTGGCTGGTTGGTGTTTGAGGATTCCTGCAAGCCCAGGAGTGGTCCATCCTAACGAGCAGAACAGGCAAAATGCTGGGAGACCTGCACAGATGGACAAGGAGCATGTGGAAGGTGGAAGCAAGGACAGGTGACCTGTAGGGAACACAGACACTGAGCATCCGGGGATGAGGTTAGGAAATTAAAACCTATATAGAACTTGACTGGTGGTGTCAAAGGCTACAAGGAGGGCTTCTGTAAGTGGGTGGATGGCAAAAGGAAGGCTGGGTAAAACGTGGGCCTGTTGCTGGATGAGATGGAGACCTGGTGACACAAGACAAGGAAGAGGCTCGGGTCCCGAGCGTCCTTTTTGCCACAGTTTTTTACCAGTGAGGGCAGCCTTCAAGAACACCAGTTCGCAGAAACAAGGGTGAAAGGGTGGAGGCAGGTAGATATACTCTTGTGGAAGAGGATCAGGTGAGGGAATACTTAAGCAAAGCTGGCGTATATAAGCCCATGGGCCAGGAGGGAATGTGTGCAGAGGTTCTGGGAGAGTTGGAAAATGTCAGTGCAGGGCTATTCCCAAATGTGGAATAATTCTGACAGTTGGGAAAAGTGTGGAGTGGAGGGGGAAAAAAAAAGGTGAGGACTGGCAGAAAGCAAATACCACTCTGGTCATCAAGAAGGGCAGGAAGGAAGACTCAAGGAGTGACAGACCAGTCAGCCTCAGGTCTGGCTCTGGGAAGGTAGAGGAGCAGCTAATCCTGGAAACCATGTACAGGTGTGTGAGCAACACGAAAGTCATCAGGAGCAGTCTGTATGGATTCCCCAAGGGGAAATCATGCTTGACCAACCTTATAAGCTTCCACAATGAAACTCAGGAGAAAATACCTGCTCAACATATTGCAGTCAGGTTCTACATATTTGTCTTGCTTCCATTGCATTTCTGCATTTTCTAAGCTTGAGCCCTCAGTGATGTAGATCAGCAGGTGGTCTGAGTGTTCACTTCTGTAGGTATTGCCTGCAGTGGCACAGCTCAGGGAAAGGTCTCGCGGGTCAATGTTTGCTCAGTTCCTACAGATTTCAGTCTGCTAAGAACCAGTTGTCTCACACTCTCCTCCTGAGCAGACTTTGACAGTAAGGTCTTGTTTCCGAGACTGGTTTTGGTCATCTCTGGGAATCAGTCTGTTTTTCTTAGAATTAAAATTAGGGTGCATTGTGTTCCTTAAAAGTTTCATAGTGTGAACACTTTGTTGAATTTTAATAAGACCTAAAAGTAGATGCTAGGAGATGGACAAGTTTCAGAGGCCGTTTTTTGCAGAGAGCTGTAAGCTTGATCACTGCAGCAGCTTTGACATTAATGCTTCAGAAATAGATGTATTAATTAAAGGTTTTGGTAGGCTAGGCTCATTCTGCTGTTAGGTAACTCTATGCCCTCAGCTTTTCACACATAAAAACTTACTGAACGGGGTTCCAAATACTAATGAAGGTACAGGATGAGTTCTTCCTGCAGAATTCTGTAGAAATTAAGATTGAAGAAAAGGGGGAAGGAAAGCTGAAGTTAATAACAGAAATCTGAATTCCTATGAGGAGAGCCTGTGGGGGTTGTCTTTCCTGTCTACCTTGGTTCTGTTGATAAATGTGTTGAATGCTAAAAACAGATGTTCTTTTTCTAGCACTGACAGACCCTAACGCATCAGCGGCCCAGCAGGCGGTCCTCCAGCAGCATCTCAATAGCTTAACTTACTCACCCTTTGGAGATTCCCCGCTGTTCAGAAACCCCATGTCAGATCCAAAGAAGAAAGAAGAGGTGAGTGTATTAAACTAGTTTTCTGGGAAAGGTTTGAAATGACTTTATGTTGTGCTCTCTCTCGTGTCTTCACTTAAGATGAACAGTGAGTGAAGTGAGTAACTTAGTGACCTACCATCCCTGTACTCTGTGGTGTGGGTGTTTTTTTGTTGTTGTTTTTGTTTTTTAACGCTATTGAGGACAAGCTTGTGCTGGTGCTTTGTTTACTGCTTCTGATACATCAGAGCCTTGACTTTGGAGTTCATTATGCTCGCTGCTGCTAGTTGAGAATGAGGATGGGTAGCTGTCTGTGCTTGGAGTATTTTTAGTATTTAGCTTGAGCGTGGCTTATGACAGTCTTGAGCTGTCGGTTTGTTTTTGAAAACCAAGCACACCTCTGAGGCTTAAGTGTTAAGGGACGTCATAAATGGCCGCTGCCCTGACAAGTTCCAGAGGCTGGGGATTCCTCCAGCCCAGCTCTGGAGCCCAGCACAGTGCTCCCCTGGGCCTGGGGGGCTCCTTCCCAGGCTGCTGGCTGTGGCTGCTGCCTTCCCGTTTGCAGGCACAGCCATAAGGGCTGAAGATCTGTAGTGAAGTGCCCAGGCTCACTGTGATTCACCTGTATACTCAGGGATCCCCCGAGCTTGCATTGCCCCCTGTCTGCCCAGTCCCCCTGCCCAAGTCCTGAGCCCCCCTACCTGCTCTGCACGTCTCCTGCCTGCTGCAGAGACACAGGCACCTCTCACCCTGTGCTCACTGCTCCCTCCGTGTCAGCACCACTCCCCTGCCTGGCTGATAGCCTCACCAGGACAACTTGCTGGCCCCAAATTCCCTCATGCCTGTCCCAGTTGTGTTCTCAAACACAGGTTAAGGTGAGATAACACAAAGATGGTTAGGAAGGGTTTTAATGAGAAGATGGGGGAGAGAGCTGTGATCAGGTGCAGGGCTCGAGTCAGAAGTGGTGTTTACACACTGGTGGTGTTTACACAACCAGCCTGCTCATGCTCATTCTCTCCATCCCCTTCCATTGCACCTCCCCCATTCCCTTCCTCTAAGCATTCCTGAAGTTTTATGTGCTTCCCCAGACCTCCTGGAATATCCCAAATCCTCCTGTTCATATTGGTTTACCCCGTAACTGTTGAAGTCCAGGTTGGCTCTCTGAAAGCTGTGCTTGTGGCTTCTTGGTGGCCCATCAATGCAAGACTGGGGAATTTTGGCCTTTGCCATTGTTTCTGCTACCTGTCATCAGCCAGCTTTGTGTCTGTCCTTGTTTATTGGTTCCCCATTTGCTTGTTACACTCCTTCCTTTTATAAGGTCCTTGGCTAGCTACCCTTATGGTTCACAGTATGGAAACTGAAATTCTACCTCCTTGTGTTTCAGAGGCTGAAACCAACAAACCCAGCAGCTCAGAAGGCCTTAACGACACCCACCCACTACAAACTGACTCCGCGCCCCGCGACCAGAGTGCGACCAAAAGCTTTGCAGTCAGCTGGCTCTGCGAAATCCCAGCTCTTCGATGGTCTTGATGATGATGAGCCGTCCCTGTCCAACGGCGCGTTCATGCCCAAGTTAGTGTTCCTTTCGTGTATGGTAGAGGGAGCAAGCAGTACAAGAATAACTGTAGTATCGCTCCCGTTCTGATAAGGTTAAGTCCTTTGTAGTGTTGTAAATCCCATCACTTCTTGTGACCTGTCTCAAATATCAAGAGCAATAACAGAACTTGTGTATAATTTGGAGAGAAATATTTTCTGGGGAGGAGATGACAATCAGCTTAAACTGCTAACTGCAAATAAGCTGTAAAATGTGGTGATGAGTGGAATGAATTGTCTATGAAATCAGAAGTTATAACAAAAGTTTGTATAGCATGCAGCTTCCTGCATTTGAAATAGAGTCGTTAGGCTCGTTAATGCCACCAGTATGAAGGAAGATCTATGATAATTTCACAGCCTAATGCTGGTTCTCTTTGAGATACACAGCTGTTTCTGTGAGAAGCGAATAGCAGAGCTGTGGATCTATTGTAATGAAGCTTTTGGTTTCGGTCTTTAAGAATACCAGTGGCAATCAAATTAAAAAGGGCTTTAGAAAGCTTTTGTTTTTACTTAAAACAAACAAATACTTCAAAGATGAATCAGTCACTGAAAGTCCCTCTAGCCACACACTTATAAAGATTACAAAACATTATTTTTTGAGCTTAGTTTCTGTTTAACTTAGCCTGAAACATCTGCTCACTTTCCAGGGAGAGAACAGAGTATGGAATTACTCAGTGTTTTATTGAAAAACACCAAATGAATGAAAATTCAGGACAAAACAGATGCTTAAACTCTTCTTGCAGGTGTAATTGGTGTTGGTCTTCAGTGCTTTTCACACTACAGGCAGTGAGTCCTAGCATGGCCATCGATTTGCTCCTAAAGTGTCCCTGTACTAAAGAAAAGCCTGCATCTGCGGGACAGGCTTTCTGTGCAGGGTTATGTGCTTCTGCTGGAAAGGCAACATTCTGTAAAAACTGATAACTCTGTGGTTTACTGAACGTGGGCTTTGGAGCTTTCAATGACTTTTTTACACTTATTCACAAACCAAAGCCTTGAATGAAATTTTTTTTTTTTAAAAAAAAACAAAACGAAACAAAACAAAAAAACCAACGTAGTAACTCAGCTACTGCAGTGCTCTTACGGAAGACTTTGTATATAACAGGTGTGGAAACAGGTCTTACACAACTGGCTTCTGCTCCCTGGAACACTCAAATTAAGTGTGAAGTATATATTTTTGCAGTGGATATAACCCAATTTCCCTTTGTTTTGTCTTTTTGTGTCCTTTTTTTTTTTTTTTATAGGAAGAGCATCAAGAAGTTGGTTTTGAAGAATCTCAACAATAGCAGTCTCTTCTCACCTGTCAATCGTGAAAACGAAGACCTGGCTTCTCCGTCAGAATATCCAGAGAATGGAGACAGGTACGGTGATGGCTGCTGCAGGTCCATGGCTATGACTGTCCCAAAATTATCGTTAAGAATGTAGGTAGTTATTTTGAGGGATGCCATCTTAGCTGTTCACTGGAAGTGAGTGGACGTACTGTGAGATTCGTTTACTCTTAAACTGGCCGTCTGTTCTTGCTGCATAGTCACGTGCCACTTCATTCCACCCAAACTCAGGAATTTAAAGAGGGGTGACTTTTCTGGTTATGTTTCTCCTCATTCATTATAGAGAGAGACTAGGCCACTTGAGTGCTAAACCTCACCCTGAAGTCAGAGAAACCTTTTCTTTTGGTTAGTCCTCCTCAGCAAGGTGGAATTCCAAGGAAACTTCACTAATCTGAATGTGTCCTATTACTAAGGTTGTTTTTGTGTATTAAATTTGTCCCCCTCTGCTCTGCCCTTGTAAGGCCCCACTTGGAGCCCTTGTTAGAGCTAACAATTCAATTTGGTTTTCTTTAGGTTCTTTTTGTCAGTACCTTCTGATGAAAACCACAGACAAGATGGTGAGCGAGAGGAAGAGGAGGATCAACATGAAGTGACCAGGTTTTACACTAACCCCATCGCCAAGCCCATCCCCCAGACTCCCGAGAACACTGTGCACAAACACCAGAACAACGTGGACGACACCATCGTGGCTCTCAATATGAGGGCAGCCTTGCGAAATGGTCTGGAAGGCAGCAGTGAAGATGCCTCGTTTCACGACGATTCCCTTCAAGATGAACGTGAAGAGGAGAGTGAAACCATGCATCATGTGCATCCTGCAGGTTAGCTTGTGGGTGGGCAGCAGTAATTCCTTATAGACAGGCAGTTCCTGGCAGCACCTCATGCATGCTTCTTTAAAGTTCTCTCCTGCTGTTTTAGATCCTCAGCTTTTTGTTTCTCTCCCTCCTGTTTTCTTCCAGATACAAATCGTGTTTTTCATTGTCATATCTAATGCTGAGTCTTCCTGCTGAGTCGCTAAGCAATTAAACTTGTTAATTAAAATTGTCCTTTTTTATGCTACACTGATTTAGTGAGATTCCATGAAGGGGAGGAGGAGGACCCGATCAGTAGTTGTTCTACACAGTAGACAGAGCTGACTACAGTTCAGGCAAAAGATCTTGGTTATAAATCCATTTAAATGCTCAGTAAATACCAGGTGCAGAGTTTTAGAAGTTGCCAAGAAAGGAGGGGGCCATGGAATACGGTTATGTCTCTCTGTGGACCTTTCTAGCACCTCTCTTTCGGTACTTTCAGTTCTGGTCTCAGGGTGTGGTAGTAAAACTGGAGAAGTAGGAGGGGGGAGGAAATTGAGAGGTCTTGAGTAGTTTTCACTCAACAAAGGCTTCATAGCTTATATAATACTTTATAAGTGAAGAGGTGGGGGATTGTTAGTTTTGTTAAACATGAGTGGTCTGGAAAAGCTGAAGAGATTTGTTTCTCCTTTTCAGTTTCAGTTTATACTTGCATCTAATAAAAGCAACAGGTGATGTTGAGAATGAGTGTTTTCAGAAGCCACAAATGGCAAGTAGATGTGGATGTGAAAAGCTTATGTAGGTTTTAAAGATCATTAGACAAATGAATAACAAAAAAAGTATTGGAGACTGTTAAATGCAGAAGCTGCTTACCTGTGCTCCCAAATCATTAAAGCCAGAAGAGTGTTTCTGTCAAGTACTGCTGTATGTGTCTGGAGAAACTTGCATAGCAGTTGTCTTAAACGTGCTGTGAAGGCTCTGGAGTTAAGGCATTTGTTTGCTTTTGGTGTACTGATTCTCAGTTTGTTTGCAACCTGCATTCCATTACTTCTGCAAGCCTGGACAACTGAAACTCCTGAAATGGTAAAGTTGGCAGTCTTGCTGTTTGTTAGCCCAGTTCTCATTGACATTTCCATTGTAGGAATTGTTCTAACAAGAGCTGGCTATTACACCATCCCGTCCATGGAGGAGCTTGCGAGATTTACCAACGACAGAAATGAATGTATTGTGACTGACTTCACCATCGGCCGTAAAGGTAAATGCACGCAGCTTTTCTAGTTGAACCAGTGAGGTTTTTTTTTTTTTTTAAAAGCTATGGAACCTGAGTCTGAATTCCCTACCATCAGTTTAATTATAAGCAGTGCTCCTGCGCTCTGAACAGCTTACACCAAAGACTAGAAATCTTTCAGATTGGTAGTGCTACCATCCTGTGTTATGGGATGATTTGAAAAACTTGAATGTGAAAATAAAAAAGCACCTGTAGCAACCTTCTGGAGCAGGTTGCGTATCAGATCACTGTTTCCATCTCAGTTACTGCCTACATTTGAGCTTACTGAGCTCTAGTGAAGAGCTTTCAGCCTGAACTGTATTCCTTACTGCTTTTATATAAAAATAAAATCATAACATAGTATTTTTAGAACACTTTTCTAAATGTGCTATAAAGCCAAGGGTGTGCTGGGTACTTGTGTGGGCAGTATCAATACAAAAAGCTTTCCATGCAAGTGTTGACTAAAAAAAAAAGTTGCTAACATCTTCAGCATTTTCACACTGGGAAGTGGAGCCACTTGTACTCTGTTCTGGAGCCAGAGCAAAGGTAGGTGGGAAGCTGGGGCAAGGAGGAGGATGGCAGGAACTATACGAGTGTGGCCGTCTGTCATAAGATTATTTTCATGGGCAAATAGTGATTTTGGTCACCTTTTGTTCTGCTTTACAGGTTATGGATCAATTTACTTTGAAGGAGAAGTAAATCTAACAAACTTAAATCTGGATGACATTGTACATATCCGTAGGAAAGAAGTGATTGTTTACCCCGACGATGAAAGAAAACCACCTATTGGTGAAGGTTTAAATAGGTAATTTAAAAAAAAAAAAGTACTTTATAGTGGCAGTGGTGAGTAAGGATGTTTTGGTAATGCTGACAGGGTACTGTGTTTGCAGGCAGCTACAAAGGAATCTACATCTGAATTGTACACTCAGGTTACAGCATTGTACTGCTGCTAGACATTTCAAAGTTTCTCAACCAAGAACTTGTTTTAAAAGCTGTTTTGAGTCAACATGGTCAATTTTCAGCTCCTGTGTGTGCCTTGATAGCTTTGCATCAAAACCTTGTTTCTTATGCACTCTTCTATCTTTAACAGACGAGCTGAAGTGACGTTAGATGGAGTCTGGCCTACAGATAAAACATCTCGTTGCTTGATAAAAAGCCCTGAACGACTTGCAGAGATGAATTACGAGGGTAGACTCGAGTCTGTATCTCGGAAGCAGGGCGCTCGATTCAAGGAATACCGTCCAGAGACCGGATCTTGGGTGTTTAAGGTAATGTTTTTGTTTTCCCAACCAAGCTGGTAAAATCTTCTCTGAATAGCTGGAGGCTTTCAGTGGAAGCACTTTACTTGGTGGGTGACACAGTACTCTGTGGGTGGCCCAGAGGGGAACCTCCCCCATTCTGCGATCCCCTGAAGGCCGGTGTACAGCAAGTGTTCATACAGAGGCTGGATTTGTTCCACC
This sequence comes from Anas platyrhynchos, assembly GCF_047663525.1. Classification (NCBI taxonomy): domain Eukaryota; kingdom Metazoa; phylum Chordata; class Aves; order Anseriformes; family Anatidae; genus Anas; species Anas platyrhynchos. Next base: position 206,806,555 of record NC_092587.1, on the reverse strand, counting down.
TGCCACAACTGCTCTGTAAAGCTGACAGTTACTTCCAAAAGGCCCCAACAATGAGCTGGTGTAAGTGCCTGAACTCTTATTTCTGAGTTGAGACACCTTTGTTCTTCTCGTTACACAGGTGGCACACTTCTCCAAGTATGGCTTGCAAGATTCAGACGAGGAAGAGGAAGAGCATCCTTTAAAAGTGGACACAAAGAAGTTAAAAACCACACCTGTGCCACCTCCAGGGCACCTGCCACCCCAGCAAATGGCCCTAAATGGCAAGCCCACGCCTCCATCTCAGGTAGAAGGAGGACAATGACTAAACGGGAATTCAGAAAATGATATTTGAAGAGTAGCTGGCCCCTAGGGAGGGGTTGCTGATGTTACAGTTAGCCTGGAAACCAAACAGCAAAACCATACACAAATTTGCACAAACTCTTCTGACCTCTTTGAGTGTTTGTGTGTTTTTTGTTAAGATACTTGACAATCCCTTCCAAGGATTGGGGGGGGTGGGGAGGTGTTAAACTCTAGTTTCTTGTTTAGATTCTGGTCTAGATTAAATTTGGCATAGTTGCCACCTATGGAAGAACAACTTGCTTTTGTGAATATTGATTGTTCTATATAATTATAAAGCCTTGTGCTGCCTGCATAAAGAATGACATGTGCATTAATTTGACTTGACTATCATTTAGTATGCAAGACTGTATGCTTTATATTTTGAGAATGTGCTCTATTTTTATTAAATGCTACTTTTTAAGGCTGGTTATACACTGGATTTTTAAGCGTATTGGAATTGGATGGGATTGCTTTTAAAGCTTTGTTATGTATGGTCAGTGTTCTGCCTGTGTGCCTTAAGTAGGGAAGGTAACGTTTTATCCAGTTCGTTGGTAACCCCTTATGGTTTAGTGTTACCTTCATTCACACCAAAATGTGGCGTGGGTTTAAAGGTTAGACTAATTGCACCTGATGCTCTTACATGTTCCACATAGAGCTGGTATGGATATTGGCAAGCTAAACTAGAATCTGCTTCATGGCAGATGAAAAACAGCTTCTTTGGAAGGCATCCTGGCATTAATGGGATAGAACATGCTCTGTATGCCAGGTGTCAATGGTAAATGTTTCTGAACTACCTGTAGATTTTTTTTTTTTTTGAAGTAACTTGTCATAAAATAGCATGCAAGTGCAGAGAGCAGACTTTCTGAAACTAGGTTCTTGGTTACCTAGCTGGGGAAAAAATAAACCGTAGCAGTTAGGACGTGCAGAAAGGTATCTAGCAGCTGGAGAGGATTTGTGTTGCTGTGCCTAAGCAGGCTTTGTTTTTACCCTTCAGTAATCTGTGAGAGCAGTGAAAGGAGATCTGTACGCTTGCAGCTCACTGAGGCATGGATCCTGTGCCAGGGTGCTGCTTGGCACGCGACCAGTGTTCGTGACCCCTTCAGATCATGGGAAGCAAAGGAGGACAGGTTTTTTTCTGTACCTCTGAAGTCAAAGGATGGCAAACAGCATGAGTCAAATAGCTCGAACACCCATTTTTCTGTCCTGGGTCTTGTCCCTTTGAAGCCATTTGAGCAGCATCTCCCTGCAACTGCCAGTGGCTTTGGGTAGCTTAGAGCCCGTGGGGACGAGGGTGTCACTGCTTCATGAGAAACAAAACCATGCTTCGTTACTGCTTGCACTAAAGGATATTTTTGTTGCTTTTGTGGTAGGAATTCTCATTAAACCAACCTGCAATTGCTTTTAATCCTATATAGCCTGTGGTCTAATCTCAACCTCTGCTGCAAAGGCTGATGTGTTCCTACAGCACCGCCTTAGGTTTCCATGCAGGTTATGGGGGTCTGGACACGAAGGTCTCTTGGCAGCAGCGTACAGAAGTGCTTTTCAGTAAAGCCAGCACTGGTGCACTTCAGGAATCCCCATGGCAGAGTCCTGACCACCTTACGAACAGGAAGCCAGCCACAGCACAGTCCATTTGTTGAGCAGAACATGCTTGTGTAGTGACAAACTGGGTGAACTGTCACCTGCTGTGGGTCCAGAAGAATCCAGAAGTAGTCAACAGCTGCTGCATGATCACACCTGGCTCACCGGATAATTAAAACCTGCCAGTTCATCCTGCTCTTGCAAACACTTAAGGAATCTACTTTACATTTTATTTAAGAGGTGAACACAGGGCTGCCTGGCAGACTTGCCTCCATGTGCCACCTTTTAGTCTCCCAATTTGTTTCTTATTTGTGTTAATTGGGACCAGAGCAGATGTTTTAAGCAGGCAAAAATACTTGGTGTGACTAATTCAGACCTGTCGTGTAGATTCAAGAATACTGAACAAAAACTTCCTTGGTTGGTAATTAACCTCTTTGACTTGAATACCATTAGCTGAGGTTTTCGTTTGTGAAAATAGGAAGAAGATCTAGGTCAATTTCCCAAACCTCTGAGAAACTGCATAGCATCCACTTGGTGGATTCTTGGTGTGTAGAGCATCAGAAGATGATATTCTCTAGTCTGTGGGAAGCTTTTAGGAATTAGTTTTGGGGTTTTTTTCCTTCACTAACTTGAATATTCATGATTTTGTTAATGTTGCAAGGCCCACAGGAAACAGCTACACCAGGGGCCTTGCTGCATTAAAGCGCAATGAAGGGAGCAGTGAAACTTTTGTTTATAGCCGTGTTTTGACTTGTAAATCTGCTCTGCATGCTGCAGACAGACTCAAATACCACTCGCTAATGCTGCTTCTGTGCCTGCCATCAAGTTCTATCTTTCCAGACCCCCTGGTTTGCCTTTATCTGCCTCACCTGATAGTCATCATACTTATTAGCTGTTTTTAATGAGCTGAGCAGCCCATTTGAATATGCTTCTAGATTGCTTAGCATGGTTTCCTTGCTCATATACATGCATTGCTTCCACCGCTCTGCGCGTGGCTGCAGCTGGAGCCCGGGTAAACTCTGCACATGGATCCCCCTCCGGGCCCTCCTCAGTAAGGGCAGGGAGGGCTGGGCTGAAGCACAGGCACCGTGCAGGAGGTCAGTCGGTCACCCAGCTAGAGCCTGGAGACAGGCAGGTATCGTGGTGCAGGCTGAGCACCTCCTGGGCCAGCTGCTTCTTTGAGCTCGACCCGTTGGCTGCGCAGCGCCAGCACTGAATGGCATCCTGCAGGGGCTTTGTGCTGTCAAACAGTTTCGTGTAGCAGAGCTGCAGCTCAGTGGAGGTGCTTGCAGCACTGCCGTGCTCCACACCTGGCCGAGGAGGGGCTCAGTGCATCGCTGCAATACGCTGCTGGCACCACAGCCAGCAAGCTGTGCACGCTGCTTGCAGCCAGAGCTGATGGCAGCGCTCCTTTATTTCTGCTGTCTGCTTCTCATTTGGACTGCATCAACTTCTTCTGGCCCTGCCTGCCCTTTGGGGCTGGGTTCCCATGAGCAATCGAAGATGCCTAGAGGTCACTTCAGGCTCATCACAAAGATGTTGCCATGCGATTGCCTTCAGTAAAATCACAACAGGAATTCCTCCTCCTGCCTTGGACTATGCGCAGGCAAGAGAAACTTAGCTGCAGCTTGGAAGAGAACTACTTTATTTAACTGAAGTGGAAAAAACACTTCCACAACTTTCCAGTCCAATAACAGTTGTTAAAAATCAATATACCTGCACACGTACACCCTCCATGAGCCAGTATTGCGTGATCATGAAGGAGACTGTGTATATCTAAAACTTCTGTGAAGATTTTTGGTGGAATATAAACTCAGTATTGTACAAATGTCACACCTGGGGAAACAGCAGTGTTACAGAACTCACCTGTTCCTCAGCAACTACCACTGGTTCCACAGCTTAATGCAGAGAATCGCTGTTTTTAAACCAGCTGCCCAGTCATCTACAATGTCCCAAGTTAACCTCGGGCCCAGAAAGCTTTTCTTGATGTAATATCATTGTGAGAGAAGGGAAGGAAGGCAGGATGCACAAGCCTCATTTTGTGTTTTTGTCACATGAAAATGGAAAGCTGAAGAGCAGTTCCTTACACTGAATAGCAGAAATTGGTAAACTTCAGAAGGACACAACTAAACTGTGACTTCTTCACTTTAAACTTCTTCACTTTAACTTACACTGTTACAACTGTGAAGAAAATGGGAACGGGTTATACATTCCTCCCTAAACTTAATTTGGAGTTTTGGCACAAGCAAGGGAGTACTCCGCTTCGTTTGCAGGTGATTGTTGCAGCTATCAGAGCACTCTTTCTCAGCAAACTGTTGAAATCTGTTTTTGTCTGACGTGGCCTCTGCATGTGTCCGCAGACCCCAGAAGTGGAGCAGCTGGGCAGGGTTGTGGAGCTGGACAGTGACATGGCAGACATCACCCAGGAGCTTCCCCAGGAGTCCGTTCTGGAAGATAACATGATGGAAGAGCAGGAGGCAGTGCCTGCTTCAACCCACATTGCATCAACGCTGGGTATTAACCCCCACGTCTTACAGGTGGGCGTCTTGTACTTCCCCCCAAAAGGAGAGGACTTTGTAGTACCCCTCAGTAACTTCTCAGTTTGCCCCCCAAGGCTGGTTACCAACTCGTAATAAACTGTGCACTGCGTCTGCAGTGTGATTGCATCTTGCACACTGGACTTCTGTGTCTGGAGAAAATGTTTATAGATACAAGAAGTTGAAAGGCGACGTGCAAAGTGTCTGAAGGCTAGAATTCAGGTTTCAAAGTTCTCAAGTGATAACTACTATCTAGCTAGGACTGCCTCAAGCCTAGTTTGGAGAAAAGAACGTAAAAGGATAGCTGTGCTTGATTTTTGTTGTTGTTTTTGTTGTTTTGGTGGTGGTGGTGGCTTTGGATGAAAGGATAACACCTTGAACACTTCTGGGCTTCTACCTGTATTTTTTTTAATTTGTAAGGAAGAAATAGTCCTTGGCTTCTCAACTATCATGTAAGCTGAAATAGAAATAGAGCTAAGATCTAAGAAAACGTGATTATCAGAACTCTTCGTACCCATCCTAACAAGTAGTGTGACAGTGGCTTAACTAGTCATTTGTAAATGTTCATCATCAACTGGCAACTTGCTTCCGTTTCTCCTCAACTGTGTGCTTTTACCTAAAACACTTATGGCATGGGCGTGCTGGTTGAATGCAATGTGTGGAAGTTACCTTTATTGGGAAAGGGGTTGACGAGATGGATAGAAGGATTGCTAACGTGCAGGCTTGACTTCTCACCTCTTTAGATTATGAAAGCTTCCTTGCTTGCTGATGAAGAGGACCTAGATTTGATCCTGGATCATTATCCTGGGAAACAAGCTATAAAAATGGATACTTCTCAAGAGATCTGTTCTCCAAGGCTCCCTATTTCAAAAGCACACGGACAGAAAAGATGCTCAGGTATTGTGGGAAACTGCATGTTGCATGAAGAACGAGTGCAATTCTAACATTAACAATTAACATTAATTCTAATATTAGTAGGCAAAATCCTATGGCTGGCTGAATACCTGGCAGAACAGTTGTGTGCAGTGGTGGGTTAGCCTTGGCCAGCAGCAAGATGCCCACCAAGCTGCTCTCTTGCTCCTGTTCCTCAACAGGACGGGAGAAAACTGAATGGAAAAAGCTCACAGGTAGAGATAAAGACAGGAGAATTGCTTACCAGTTACTATTGCAGGCATAACAGGCTTTTTTGACTCGAGTAAAACTAATTTATTGCCAGATAAAATAGATTTGGGTAGTGAGGGGAATAAAATAATAAAGTGCTTTCTTAAATATCACCCCCTGCCCTTTCCTGGTCCCTGAATTGGACGGGCAGACCTGAAATACACCTGTGGGTATGGGCCCAGCCCTGTTCCTTTTAGCAGCAATCAATGTGTGCTTTTTCCAAGATGTTCCTGTTCTCGTGGTCTCACTACAACAGTATTGGTTAAGTTAAAGATTTCTTTGAAAATCCCAAATTTTGGGGTGGGACTTACATACGTACTGTTTTTGGTGTGTTACCACGTGCTTTAGTTTGGGTAATGCAAATTAGGCTGTGCACAGCGGGTTTCCTGGTCCTCAGTACTGCAAGTAATTATGCTTAGCTGTGCGTTACCATCACAAATCAGGGTGAGTATTTTCACTGGCTGGTTACAAAGTACTGAAATACCTTTAAAATACCAGAAATGTGTGGCTGAAAAGTGAGCACCCATTCATTTAAATATTCTTCCCTCTTCTTCCTCCTAGTTGGTGGGCTGCTGCAATCAAAATTTGCTAATCTCATTTGCCAACCGCCTGGCACTGCTGTGCAAGACTTCAAGGGACTGAGGACTTCGGGCAGTTCCCCCTCTGCTGCCCTTTGGTCGGCAGCTTCTCCGCTAGCATCTGCATTCACTGTGCCTCCCTCAGCCCCGGAGGTGCAGGTGAAGACGGTGGGTGTCCGCAGGCAGCAGGGGCTAGTGCCCCTGGACAAATCCATCACCCACAGGAAGGGGAAGCTGCTGATGGACATGGCGCTCTTCATGGGGCGCTCGTTTCGTGTTGGCTGGGGACCCAACTGGACGCTGGTCAATTGTGGAGATCGGTTAAGTAGGTCAAGCGAAGTGGAAGACACTCAGTGTGAGTCTGTGGAGTACGGATTCCTGCCTGCTCCGGTTGCTCCCAAATTGTAAGTAGTATTTTCCTTCAGGGTGGTTCTTCCATACTGTTTGTGTTTGAAATAGTCCTGATTTTAAGTCAGCATCTTCTTAGGGTGTTCAGTGTAATATTCTTCCTGACATATAGAAGGGGTGCAAGATGGAAGATCATGTTTGATAGGGGGATATTTTATGTTGCTGCTTGTATTAAAGAACTGGAATATTGTAATAAGAGTAGTTATTTTTTAACATAGAAATTACACAGTCATCCAATAAAGGTTTAAAAAAATACAAATTACACAGTCATCCAATAAAGGCTTAAAGAAATAAAGTTCAAAACTGATGTCGAGGAAGCATTCTGCAATTTAGGACTTCCAAAATGGCCTGTTCAGCTGAGGTTCTCCAGCATATCTGGTTTGCTGGCAGAGTGAGGTGCTCTCACAAAATGCACCGAGTTACGGAGAGGAGTGCTAGTGCCTCTCGACTGCATTGAACTCAGTTCAGTGAGATTTATTTGCCAAAGTCTTGGTTCTGAATCCCGGGCTGTGTAACCAGGTTCTTTGTGGATAGCTGTTGACTTTGGATCATCTGTCTTGTCATGCTTGTCAAAATTAGGACAAGCAGCATAATGCAACTGCTCTGATCGGAGTTGGCTCACGTGGGAAATAATTCAGAGCATTGCTACCTGTGTTTCTTCTTTCTGTTCCAGACTCTCAGAATCTTCTTTCAAGGTTCATGTGGAGAAGGTGAGCTTGGAACAAAGGAAGATGGACAGAGACAAACAGTTGTATCTCATCCCTCTGGAGATCAAGCTGAAACACAGCACTGTCCATATGGATGAGCAGTGTCCTCTTCTAGCACCCAATCCTGGAGTTTCTGTTATTCATGACTATTCTGACTGGGTTAGAAAGGCATCCGAGGATCCTGCTGTGACAGAAAGTGAGTGTTGAATAATTCTTCTCACAGTGATGGCAATAAATTTGGAGAACTGCCCAGTTCAGATTAATTTCAAGTTACATCAGAGCAGTCAAATATCAATAAAACATAAAAACCAACCGTACCTCAGCATTCTTTCTGAAAGCTTAAATGTGTGTGTTTGCATTTTGGGTGGCTGACTTCCTGCAGTGACTTGTACCGTGGTATCTTACAAGATTACACTGAAAACACTGACTCTTTTCTAAATATTTTTCTGGTTTTACTCCTTATGACTGGATAACTCTGTACTCACAGCCGTTGTGAAGCACTGGTGCTTGACGTGGACGTTGTGTGAAGCAATCTGGGGGAACCTGAAGGAGTTGGACGCCAGCCTGGAGGAGCCCAGTGAATACAACCTGGCCCTGGAACGCAGGAGAGCCTTCTCTCGCTGGCTGTCAGAGACTGCTGCAGCACGAATAGACGAGGAGGTCTCTTTGTCCCGACATGATAACCACGTGGAGGCCGTGTTCAGCTTCCTCACTGGGAGGAGAATTGGCGAGGCTTGCAGACTGGCACAGCAGTCAGGTAAGATGCTTGAGTCTTGTTTTATTTCAGGGATGAAGTGGGAGGTAAAGACATAAAGAAAACTTAAACTTTGGGAGCTGCTAGTGAGTAGCGAGTCACTCTGAATACTGAGTTTTCCACGTGAGATGTTGATTAAGGTAGTCTGGCGTGTCTACTCCTGCAGGCAGATTGGGTTGTGTTCATGGAGGCTTTCTTGTTGGTTCTCCTAGAGTAGGAAAGTGATGCTGTGTTGCATTTGGAACTATTTTTTCCATGGCATATTCTCTGAATGCTCTTTATTTTTAATTGAGCTTCTGTTAAGCTACTGATGTTTGTTTAAAAAAATGCATATTTTCAGACCCTAATAGCAAGTTTCTTCTTGGTCTCTTACATCAGCTCAAATCTCAAAACTTTTCCGTTCATTTGGCCTTGTTTGGGAACTCTGTCCTTCCTCTTCCTTTGTCTTCCTCCCATGTTATTCGGTGTTTATGCAGTGGCTTAATCCACAAGGAACTAGATAACTGCAGCTGTAAGCTGAGCAAAGGGCTCAGCACAAGCTGTGGCCCAGCCGTGTCAGCGCTGTGCTGTTGTCTCCTGTTGCAGGTGACCACCGGCTTGCTCTGCTCCTGTCCCAGCTAGCAGGCAGCCAGCCCCTCCGTGACCTCCTCACCATGCAGCTGGTGGACTGGCACCGGCTGCAGGCAGACTGCTTCATCCAGGAGGAGAGGCTGCGCATCTTCGCACTGCTTGCAGGGAAGCCTGTAAGTTCTGCTCCTCTGTTCCATCATTAATTTAACTTCCATTTCCTGACAGCAGTAAGGCCAGGTTGTAAGAGGCAACCCTGGCACGTGCTGTGCAGCAGCAAAGCACAAGGTGTTGACCTGCTGTGTTTTTTGCTTGTTTTGCTCGTGGGATCTCTCACTGTTGCATTTTGCTCCTTTTTGGTCTAGTACATACCAAGCATTGTGTGATAAATTTGACTTCAGTGAGTAATTTATTTCTTTAGGTGTGGCAGCTCTCTGAGAGAGTAAGCATCAACGTGTGCTCGCAGCTGGACTGGAAGCGCTGCATGGCTGTCCATCTCTGGTACCTGCTGCCTCCAACAGCTTCTATTTCCCAGGCCCTTGCCATGTACGAGTCAGCATTTCAGGTAGGTCAGCGTGCCTGGGTAAAGGAGATTTTACTCCGTACCTGCACAGAGACTTCTGTGAGCAGTTGAGTATTGCTGCTGAGGTGCTGCGTATGGATTTGTTCCTTCAGTTGTCACAGCATCAGATTCCTTCACCCCTCTTGGTGATGAGTTTCTGCAGCAGTTCTCTTCAATAAGGATCTTCCTTTTCCCCTCTGAGTGATGGAAATAGCCCCCTGGGGCTGGACGTGTTGATAGTCTGAGTCACAATCTTGAAGCTTAGGACCTGCTCTTTAGGTTGTTGTGTTTAGTGACTTATTTCAAGCATACCTCCCACTTGCTTTCAATGTTTCCAGGTGTTTGGCAGCTTCACAAAATTGGACTAGTGTGTAGCAACCACCAGCAGGAAGGCTGTTTTCGCTAGGAATAGCCAGCCAGTTTTCCCTATGAGGTGGTAAATACAAGGCTGCCTGCTAAAATAGCCATTGCCAAAACACCTGCCCTTTGTCACACTTGTTGTTCCTGCAGCAAATGTGGAAGCTGTCCTACAGGCAGTGTGTGGCTGCGTGTTACGCAACCTTTGTTTATTGCTGTACGCTGGAAAGAACAAGTTTCAGTTTTAGCATGGCTTGAACTGAAGATAATGCTACTAGGTTAGAGTGTGGGGGTGCTTTCCAGTGCCTGGTAAAATGTCTCCTGCCAACTCTGCGTCCAGTGCTGCCACTTAGCTGTCAAAACTCTGCTTCAGAGAGAGAGGTCTTGCAGAGATGCACCATCTTTCATCAAGTCATATGGGGTTTTCCAGCTCTAAAACTCTTCAAGAATATGGGTGGTATATGTGGGAGAACCGAGTGTGTCTCCACACAGTGGCTTTTAAAAGCGCAGTGTGAGATGCAGTTAAACCTCCAAAAGCACTTTGCATTTAGTTTTTTCTTCTTAGTATTGTGTTAGTATGTAATTGCTAAGTAGGCTTTAAACTCAGATGGACTAGAGCACACCTTCTGCTCTGGAGCAGAAAGCCTGCTCATCAGTCTGCTGAGCAATGTGGCATTCAGAATGCATTATGTTCCAAGTATTGTCTTTAAACTATTTGTTTAGAACACACCAGAGTCTGAAAAATACGCCTGCTGCCCCCTGCCTCCTTACCTAGAAGGGTCTGGTTGTGTAATCGAAGAAGACGATAATGCGGGAAGACCTCTGAGAGACGTCTGTTTCCATTTGTTAAAGCTCTACAGTGACAGGTACGTGGGTAAATGGTTCAAAACTATTCAGAAAAACTTTGTGAAGGCAGTGACTAATGGGGTTCCCAAACTAGGGGTATGAAATCAACTTCAGTGTTCACTGAACCACTTTGAAATAGTCAAAAATCTGCTTTGAGTGCACAGCATCACAGAACGTGCTGCTGCTGTCACTGCTGGTGGTATAGATGATTAAACTCAAGTTTAGGAACGCATTTGGTTTTTTTGTTACGTGCTTTCTGCAACTTTCTGCAGTAATCTTACCTTCATTGTAGTTGTCTTTACTTCAAGGCATTGAGAAATCTGCAGGAGGAGCGTGTACAAAATAAAAGGTGGTGGCAGTCTAGATGCAGACTCAAAGAGCAAAAGGATTTTAACTGTTGCTCTCATCTTAAATAAATAAATATCATTTATACATATATATATTTATATATATATATATATATAAAGCCATATATAAATGATAAAGCCACACAATTTGCATAACAATTGGAGAAGGGGGAAGGAGAGGAACTAAATGGCAGCAATATTTCTGATTGTTTGGACACAGCTATTTATGTTGCAATTATTTTTCTCTACAGGCACTATGACCTTGACCACCTGCTGGATCCAAGGAGTATAACATCCGACCCTGTAGATTATCGTCTCAGCTGGCACCTGTGGGAGGTGCTCAGAGCCCTGAACTACACCCACCTCCTCAAGCAGGGGCAGGGAGTGCTGAATGCCAGCTATGCTGCCCAGCTTGAAAGCGAAGGCCTTTGGGAATGGGCTGTTTTTATACTGCTGCACGAGCCTGATACTCAGTGAGTAAAAGCTTTTCTTTGTTATTTATGATGCCCCCAAAAAACATAAATTGTTCTGTTCTATAGATGTGGCATGTATACTGTAATCACCATAGCTTCTCTCATGACGTTGGAGCTGCAAGCTGGAGAACCCAATGCCAACTGTAGAAAGTGTGTCAGGTTACACAGTGGTGTGCATAATTCTGCTTAGTTACATGTAGCATTGTACTGTAACAGCTATAACTCTTGAACTGTGCCATAGAAACAGATCTAGAATATCAAAACAGGTGAGATTTGCTTATCTTCTCTGGCTCAGGAGGCTTACTACATCCAGGAACTTGGCCTGAAAACATGAATGCAAAATATTGCATCTATTCTAATGAGCAAGAAACAAGTGTGGTTTGAAGGGATACCATGTGAATCACAAAAATGCATGTTTTGCTTCTATTGTGAAATACGTAGTGAATGAAAAATTGTCTTAAACTTGTAAATAATGGCCTCATTTGTGGAAGGGTGTCTCTTGCTATTAGTGTTTACAGTTGCAATTAATACATTGCATCAGATTTTTTCTTCCAGCAGTAACTTCAAGTAAAGCTTGTTTATTACTTCTAGGGTCATGAGTCATATTAAAACAGTCTTAAGCTACAACACCAACGATGTTGCAAAGCACTAGTGGTGACCTCTTTCTTAGTGTGTCACCTGTGTTGAAGTAACGCAGTTGGTTGTAGAACTTTTTGTGGTATCTAAAGTAAGACCACTTAAGACCTGGTGAGGCGGGCTCACCACCTGGAATGCCTCTGCTGTAGCCAGTAAGGGCAGTGGAGTTCCCTGCTGCTGCTTTCAGTCGCCAGTTCCTTGTGTTGAGGCGCATCTTCTGATGGTGGGACTCACAGGACTGCGTGTTGGAATAACGACCCGCTCTCTCTTCCCACCAGCATACGGGAAAAGGCAGTGCGAGAGCTCTTACACCGGCACTGCGTGCTGTCCGAGACACCCGAATCGTGGGCCAAGGAGACCTTCCTGACACAGAGGCTCTGTGTCCCTGCCGAGTGGATCCATGAAGCAAAGGCTGTTCGAGCAAGGATGGAGGGCGACCGGCATAAAGAAGCCCTCTTCTTGTTCAAGGCTGGGCACTGGAACCAGTGTCACAAGCTTGTTGTCAGGCACTTAGCCTCAGGTGAGTCTCTGCCTGTTTTTTCCCATTCTGAACGGTCCACATAAATAGAATAGGAACGAAAGTCACTGGGTTTTCAATAATGTGAAGCAGTAGGACGCTTTCTAGCAAGAGGGGCAGTACAGAGTGGCTGGCTGTTTCAAAATAGCTCTCGTGTGGTACCTGGCACGATGATTCTTCACTGCAAACACGTGAGCAGGGTAGTGCTTAACCTTCTGCACACTCACCTTGTGCCAGCAGTGCCTGGGGAACAAGGGCAGCAGTAGCATTCCTGGAGTGCTGATCCTATGCGTGTCCCTGTTCTAGGAAACGGAATGGCCTTAGGCTTGTCTTTTGTAGGTCATAAATCAGGTAAACACTTCTGGTCATGGCTGACAGTCACGGAATTAGGAAACTGACCGTGCAGCAGACAGCTGTTTTCTTTAATAATCAATCTCATTGACTTGGTAAGAAACCCCATCACTCAGTTATTTATGTTTGCTCTCTTTAGATGCTATTATTAATGAGAACTACAAGTACCTAAAAGGATTCCTGGAAGACCTCTCCCCTCCCGAACGCAGCGTGCTCATCCAGGACTGGGAGGTGGCAGGGCTGGTCTATCTAGATTACATCCGTGTTATCGAGATGGTTGATAGGATTCAACAGGTAACAAACCGAAGTGGTGGTTTTCTTTCCTGCCGTTTGGAAGCTCACGCAGAGTCTTGTTTTTAGAGAAACCTTTTACTCGCTGTTCATTGCTAACTCAGTGTTTCTGTTACAGGCACTAGCAGACAGTTTCATCATCTCTGAAAATACAGAGAGAGATGGTGGATAATGTGAAAATAAGATGTGGTCTCTGCCCTGAAAATGTGTTATGTAGCATGGCAGTGAGATAAGTGAGGAACAAAACTAGCAGTTAGCTAATTAACGGGCAGTCTGTGTGTCGGCCCCATTTAATTCAGTTCCAGACTTCTTGTTTCTCTGCTTAAAGGCGTTGAGTTCAAACAGGCTGTAACATGTTGTCTTGTTGGACAGATTCAGCTTGGAATAAACTCCAGCAGTGATTCTTGTAAAGGGCTTTGGAATGAACTCAGGCAGAGTTCATTACTTTCTTGTAGATGCCTCTGGGGCTGACTGTCTTCTCTTACTTTCAGCTGGATTGTTCCCCATATGAGCTGGAGCGTTTGCATACCAAAGTGACTTCGCTGTGCAACAGGATAGAGCAGATAGAGTGCCACAACGCGAGGGACCGGCTGGCTCAGTCAGGTACGGTACCGCCAATATCGAGCACCCTGCTGCAGAAGGCAGTTTTAAAACTAAAGCCAGTTGAAAACCTGATCCAGCTAGCGCTGGCTGTCGCCCAGGCTGCCGGTGTCCGTTTCTTTGCCTGTGCAGAGAAGGAAGCCTGGAGCTGGTGAAGTGAGCTGTGTTTTGCTTTAATGGTTCCCGTACATGCAGCTACAGTTTCTTTGTGACAAACTGCCTTTGTTTCAGGCAGTTTTTGTTACCTGGCTAATTAGGCTTCCAGTGCCTCGTCTCCTGAAGCTGTCTCTGGTTAAACAGTGAAGTGTCTTGTCCTTACTTAGTGTTACAGTGCCAAATAAAACGTGAGCTTACCTGCAGAAAAACATCTGCTCTGAGGAATAAGGCCAAATGTTGATTATGCTCAGGGAGGAAGTCTGGAGATGAGATTCAGTGCTGGAGCTGAGAAAAGACAAATTCATAGCAGGGCATGGGTTTACCAACCCAGCCAAATGCCTTTGCTCAAGAATTGGCTCTTGTGTAGTTAAGTGCATTCCTCAACAAGGTGTAAGCCCGCAGGTGTTCACACTCCAGCTCCCGTTGTGGTGTGGGCTGTGCACAACCACTGACCTTCCTGCTCTCCGCAGACATGGCCAAGCGCATTGCCAACCTGCTCAGGGTGGTCCTCAGCCTGCAGCACACCCCGGAGCCCGTCTCCGACTCCACCCCTGCCGTGCAGCGCGTCCCCCTTCGCCTGCTGGCTCCCCACATCGGGCGGCTGCCCATGCCAGAGGACTATGCCCTGGAGGAGCTGCGCAGCCTCACCCAGTCGTACTTACGGGAGCTGACAGTGGTGACTCAGTGAGGACGGATTTCTTCACGGACAGACAGGTTTTTTACCATTTGCTCACCCTTTCCCTGCTCTAAGGGTAAGCATTCCCTTGGCAGCAGCCTCCAGCCACACCGGTTTTCCATAGAGGCATAAAGTGGCTTTAGTTCCGTGGGTTATGGCAGGAATTTTTGTAACCTGGGGGACCGGCGAGACCCAGCTGGGCCTTGCTGGCTGGCACCCTCAGCTACATGACACTTTTTCCAAGAATTAATAAAATCCCTCTTGTAGAACCTGACTGCAGGTGAGATTGTGCCTGTGGAGGGGGTTCAGAGGGGGCTTCATCTCCTGGCAGATCCGTTTTAGTCCTTGCTTGCGGCACAGAGGATGGTGAAGCAAGTTCTGGGACAGCTCGTCCTGGGCGTGCCCGTATCGGCGGGGCTGCGCCTGTTACTGCCGAGCTTTTGGTACCCGAACTGACCAAGGATAAGCTTTAACTGGGGCTTTCTGTTAAACGTTTTGCTCTGTGGGTGGGGGGTGGGAGAAGAAACTAACTTCAGAAGACTCGTCTTTGCCTGCGTTCTCTTGCTGAGTTGGAGACCCGCAAGTGTGGTGTTCCTCGTTTCTCCATCCTCCATCTCCAAAACCCAAGGAAGCTGCTTCCCCGCCTCAGAGGGGGGAGCTGACACCTACGTGTGTGCCTTACGGTGTGCTCTGCGCTGCCCACGCCTCTGAAGACAGACCTCCGGGCCCCACACGCACGTGTTGCCACCATGCAGTAAAACACAGGAGCTTCTCCCAGTACCCGCTGTGCTTCAGGACTCCAGGCCAGGCGCTTCTGGTCGGAGGGGGGCAAATTCTGCACAATTTCTGCCAAAAGGTCAGTCACATGGCCCAGGAGCTCCGGGCTGCCTCTTCACAGCCACGCGTGAGGCAGGTGCCCGTGCAGACAAGCACCGTGGTGCTCTGCCCTGCACACGGCTGTGGTGGGAGCCAGCACCGGGCTGCCCCAGGGGCACGGTGCCCACGGAGCCCCTCCGACCACCGCGCGTAGCCGGGAGCCTGCCGGGGCGCCTCTGTGCTTGCTGCGTTACATCGGGTGCAGCCACCATCAGCATCAGAACATCCCGCGAGTGAACAGCTGGCAGTGTCAGTCTGCTCCAGTGTGTACAGTCCTCACCGTTACTGTGTTTAGAAACCGACTATTTTTGGAAGAAAAAAAAAAAAAGCTGTCTATTGGTCTGCTCTGATTGCAGGGTTACTGCAGCAGCGCCTCCTGCCTCGGTGCTGCTTTGCATTGGCTCGTTGAAGGTCTTCGTGCATGAGGATTATGTAAAGGTTTTTATTAAAAGTTATAAATAAAATGATCTAGATTATTTTCCTGTCTTTTTGAAAACAATAAATAAAATGTTTATAGTATTCCCACGGTTTTCTTGGCTTTTTAATAAGACTCCGGTTCCACAGGCACCTGTCCCGTGGTTTGGGCTTGGTGGCGGTGGGCAGGGGCTGGCTCTTTAGGAAGGTCGGATCCTGGGCTGGATCCTGAGAGAAGGGAATGAGTGTGGGGAACATCTCAGTAATTTTCTCAGACAGGAACTCCTGTGAAGCTCTTTTATTTGCAATTGCAAGCAGGAGTGCCCAGCAAAAGTATATCCTGACCTCATGTTCCCTGTTACCCAACACCTGATTTCTCCCGTTTCCTCCCCTGTAGTCCTGAGTACTACCCACTGGATGCCCTTCTAATACCATAGATGTATGATTTTATTTGACCAACTGTTTCTTCTTTTCTTTTTTTTCCATTCTTCTCTCCTGGCTGGAGGGCCCGTGATTCTTGTTTTTACTGATTTTTCATTGCTCACCTTGTTTTTCTTAGACATCCTCCTTATTTTGGGGCAGTGGGACCTTCCCCTGATCTGCTTAACACACTCCCCACTGCTATGCTACCTCTATGCCTCCACAATCACTTCTGAATGTGCGAGGTTAGGGGAATTTTCCACTGCAAAAACATCTTTTATTGCAAAAACACAGCTTTGTTTCTCACACGAGGCAAACGCAAGGGCTGGAAGAAAGGATGGGTGAGCTGGGAGGAATGGAGAGGCTGTGGGCATGTGGGGGTGGCATGAGGAACACGGATATGTGCACATACAGCTCCGATACCTGTGAAAGGCTCTTGCAGAGCACTGGAGGAGAGCAAGAGCCCCTCTGTGTCCCCCTTCGAGCAGGGGGGGCCAGGCAGCCTCGCCTCCATCCCTGGAAAGGTGATGGGGAAGTTTTGGATGAGGTGATCTCCGGGGGTCCCGGCCACCTGCGGCTCTGGCGGGTGGGAGCACTGGCCCTGAGCAGTCCCCTCCACCTTGGGCTGGACTTCTGGATTTGTGGATCATTTTTATTAACAAAAGTTCAGTGCCCAGCTGCAGTCGGGAAGGGGATGGACAAGGAGGAGGTGAGGCAGAAGGCCAGGGACAGCTCAGGGCGAGCAGAAGACCGTGCTTTGCTGTGCTGCATGGAAGCTGGAACGGCTTCAACAAGGGACCAAAGGATTTCAGGTCTCCCCCCAGAGCCCCGTGCTGGGGCTGGAGTCGGGTGCCCCAAATCCCTCGTCCTGGACACGGGTTTCCAGGGTCCTGCTCTCGGGCTGGGCGCTCAGGGCCAGCTTTGCCCTGCGTAAAGGTGACACCGGCCGCAGGGTCGCCGCCTTCGCCTCCTTCCATTAGGGTAATTGCCTCTCTGCAAGCCCAGCTGCTGCCCTGGCGCTCGCGGCGGGCCCCGGGGAGCAGCGCGGCTGGGACCGCAGGCAGGGGATGAATAATTCACCGCCTGGAAACAAAACCTCCGGCCTTAAAACCGATCGGGCTCTGCTTGGCATCTGCTGCCCGGGATTAGCAGCCTCCGTCCCTCCGTCCCCAGCCCTGACGTCAGCCAGCACCGAGCCCTTAAAGGCAGCACCAAAACCCTGCTCAGCCCCAGGAGATGCCACACGAGGAGGGGCTGGATGGCACAGCCCGCACCCCCGGCAGGTGACACCGCGATGTCCCCAGCGCCCGGCTCCTGACGGCCCCGGCAGCACGAGGATGGAGCCGGGCGCTCGCCTGCCCGCGTGGCTGCTGGCGCTCGGCCTTGCCAGCACCGTCCTGGCCCCAGGTAAGCACCAGGGGAAGGTGTCGGTGCCGGGGTTGGCACCTGCCAGCCTGAACTGGGACCAGCAGGGCCCTGGTTCAATAAACTGGGTGAGCGGAGCAAACCCCCAGGAGCTGCAGTTGGTGGGCAGAGTCTGCCCGGTGCCCCCTCTGCCCGGTCCCAGCCCCGGGGGCTCTGGGGATTGGGGACTCACCGTGGGCTGTGCCGCAGCTCTGCCACCCCCATGGAGCTGCCCGGGTTCCAGCACTGCTGGCAGCGGCTCTGTAAACGCATCTTGCCCGCTGCCTCTGTGAAACACAACCCAGCTCGTCCAGCTTCCAGCAAAGACAGGACGGGCACCGGCTGCTGCCCTGGCCTGGGGGCTCTCAGCCAAGAAATGGCCCTAAAGAGGGGCAGGGGTGGGGGGACAGATCCTTCTCCACACCCCTGTGTTTTTTGGGGTGCTTCCTCCCCCAGGAGCCAGAGCCCCTCCTGGCTTTGGTGGAACCAGGAACAGGAATAATAGAAATAACAGGAATCATGGAAATAACAGGAATCATAGAAATAACAGAAATATTTGGCAAATAGGAGAAGGATTTGTTCAATGGCACGGAGCTGGGACAGGGGGGTCAGGGTGGTGTTAGGGAAAGGTTCTGCACCCAGAGGTGGTCGGGCACTGGGACGGGCTGCCCAGGGCTGTGGGCACGGCACTGAGCTGGACTCGATGATCCTTATGGGCCCCTTCCAACTCGGGGTATTCTGTGATTTCATGATTCCGAGTGTTTGAACAATGCTCTCAGACACAGGGTCTGGTTTTTGGGTGCTCCTGTGTGGAGGCAGGAGTCGGACTCAATCCTTCTGGGTCCCTTCCAGCTGGGGAGATTCTGAGATTCTTTGATTCTGTGATTCTATGAAATAACAAATAAATTTTGGGGTTGGACTGCCAGAAATATGGGATGGGGAAGGGGGGAGCCAGAGCACGGGGCTGCCACGGGCAGGGACCTCGGCTCAGCTTGGACAGCATGGAGGGTGGCGAGGGAAGGCAAAGGTGGGGACTGGACTGGGGGGCACGGGGGTCCCAGCAGCAGCGCTGGGCAGGGTCTGGTGGGGTCCCAGCCGTGGGGAGGGGGTCGCTGCCCCCCGTGCTCACCGTCACACCCCCCCACCCCGTGCCGGGTCCTGCAGGCTGCGGGGGTGCTCAGGGCAGGCTCGCCCACAAGCTGCTCCACGACCTCTTCGCCAACTACTCCAGCGCCCTGCGCCCCGCGGAGGACACGGACCGGGCGCTCAACGTCACCCTGCAGGTCACCCTGTCCCAGATCATCGACATGGTGAGCACCGGCACCCAGCCAGCACCGGCACGCCTCTGTCCCCATCACTGGCACCCCTCTGTCCCCAGCACGCCCCCAGGCACCGTGCGCCTGGGCTCTGCTCTGCCGCTGGGTCCTGCTCCAGCCCCGGGGTTGATGCTGAGCCCCACAAAGCAGCTCAGGCCCCACAGAGCCAGCCCAGCTGCCCCAAAACAGATCAGATCTCTTAAAATCAGCTCAGACCCCCTAAATCAGCTCAGACAGCTGGGAAAGAGCTCAGACCTCTCAAAACCAGCTCAGATGCCTCAAAACCATCCCAGCCACCCCAAATCAGCCCAGACCCCTCAAAGCCAGTCCAGCAGCTCCCCAAATCAGCTCAGACCTCTTGAAACCAGTTCAGATCCCCCCCCAAAACCAGCCCAAACCCTACAACCTCAGCACAACCCCCTGGAAACCATCTCAGCCCCTCAAAGCCCTTGCGGACACCGGGGAGGGGGCTGCTGGCGGTGCTGGGGCCGGTGCCCGTGCCCACCCCTCTGCCCTCGCAGGACGAGAGGAACCAGGTCCTCACCTCCTACCTGTGGGTCCGCCAGGCCTGGCTGGACGCCCACCTCACCTGGGACAAGGACGCCTACGGTGGCATCGACAGCATCCGCATCCCCAGCAGCTACGTCTGGAGGCCGGACATCGTCCTCTACAACAAGTGGGTCGTGCTCGCCCCGACCCAGGGGGGCTGCTGGGGGGCATCGCAAACTCGGGGCTGGGGGAAGGGGTCCCGGTGGGGGTGAGGCCGTCATCCTTGCTGGGCTGGGGGGACTGAGGGGCTGTCAGCAGGCGTGGGACCACCCCAAGGGACAGGGCCACCCCGGGAGGGCAGGGGGGTGCTGGGGGGGTGCAGTGTGGGGGTCCCGCACCAGCCCCCAGCCCCACTGGGGCTCGGTGCCAGGGCAGCTGCCCCACGGCCGCCCCTGCCCCAGCGCCGACGACCGGTTTGGGGGCTCGATGGAGACCAACGTGGTGCTGCGCTCCGACGGGCACATCATGTGGGACTCGCCCGCCATCACCAAGAGCTCCTGCAAGGTGGACGTCTCCTACTTCCCCTTCGACGGGCAGCAGTGCCGCCTCACCTTCGGCTCCTGGACCTACAACGGGAACCAGATCGACCTCCGCAACCGGCTGGACGCGGGCGACCTGACGGACTTCGTGGAGAACGTGGAGTGGGAGGTGCTGGGCATGCCGGCCACCAGGAACGTCGTCACCTACGGGTGCTGCTCGGAGCCCTACCCCGATGTCACCTACACGCTGCTGCTCAAGCGGCGCGCCTCCTTCTACATCTTCAACCTGCTCCTGCCCTGCGTCATGATCTCCTTCCTGGCGCCCCTGGGCTTCTACCTCCCGGCCGACTCGGGGGAGAAGGTGTCGCTGGGGGTGACGGTGCTGCTGGCCCTCACCGTCTTCCAGCTGCTGGTGGCGGAGAGCATGCCGCCGTCAGAGAGCGTGCCGCTCATCGGTGAGCCCTCGAGGCGCTGGGGGGTGCTGGGGACGGGGCCCTCGTGGCGAGGGGGAGGTCCCTGCCTTTTCCCCCTGCCCCTCATTGCCACCACCCGCCTTGCAGGGAAGTATTACATCGCCACCATGACCATGATCGCCGCCTCCACCGCGCTGACCATCTTCATCATGAACGTCCACCACTGCGGGCCGGGGGCCAGGCCGGTGCCGCCGTGGGCACGGCGCCTCATCCTGCACCACCTGGCCCGCGCCCTCTGCGTCTGCGAGGTGGGCGAGAGCTGCAGCAGCCCCCGGCGGGCGGGCACGGGCGGAACGGGGCCGCAGGAGCCCCCCGGGGTGGGCGCCCAGCCGGGGCCGTGTCCCCGCGGCCACTGCCTGTGCCACCACCACGTGCTGCTGAGCAGCGTGGGCTACATCGCCGGCTGCTTCCGACGGCACCGAGCCGCCCAGCGCCGCGCCGGGGAGTGGAAGAAGGTGGCCAAGGTGATGGATCGCTTCTTCATGTGGGTCTTCTTCATCATGGTCTTCCTCATGAGCGTGCTGGTCATCGGCAAAGCCGCCTGACGGCACCACCACACACAGCACCCCGGGTGTCCCATGGGTGGCTCAGCCCTGGCACGGCCGGGGGCCCTGGGGCAGGCACAGCAGGGACCGTGGGGACAGACGGGGGCTCCAGAAGTGCTGGGGAGGTGCTGGGAGCCCCCCCGTGCCAGGGGGCTGAGCCTGGGGGTCCTGACTGGGGTGAGCCCCTGTCCGTCCTGGTGCTCGATGCACCGTGCCCCACGGACCCGGGTGCAGAAATCAAAGTGGGAATAAACCCTGCAGCGTGCAGCTCCTGGCTTCTGCCTCCTGCCTGGGGTTTGCTCCTGGGGAGCCTTTTACTGCTGAGCTCAGCATCAGGGGCTTCTGGAGAAGGGGCTGGGGGGGCAGCACAGCCAAGTGAGATGAGTGGGGGCACCAGTGACGGTTCCCAGGGCCACCAGCGTGCTGCTGGTGCAGGGTGTGCGTGCAGCATGCGGGGAGAAACACGGCTGAAGACGAATCCAGAGCACAAACCGAGACTTGATGTGGGTCGTGCTCACGCATGAGCCCCCCCAGGCTCCCGCAGCCCCTTTCCCAGCCTGGCCACGTCCCTCTGGGGGCCAGCACAGCCCTGTGAGATACCAGCGCGTTTGGTGACCACCTCATGTGGCCAGTGCCAGCCCCATCCCCGCTGTGTTTGACCTCAGGATGGGGAAATGAAGAGCTGCACCCCGTGAAGGCTGCACCCTTTAATGGGCTGAGCCCGAAGGAGCACCGCGGGGCTGTCCTGGGGCTTGGCCCCCTGCTCGGGGCCAGAGGAGCCCACCGACCCTGCGGGACCAGCGCTCCCACAAGGGCAGCGAGCGGCAGCGCTGCCTCCAGCGGGTCCCCAGCCACAGCCACAGCCTGGCGCAGGTCTCCTGCAGGCACTGCCCGGCCCGGCACAGCCCCACGGCCACTCGGGGCCGGACCCCGCCTGTGGGCTCCCAGCACGGCCCCAGGGGGCTGCTCCTGCGGGGGCTGCTCCGCTCCGGCTCCTTTGGGATGCTCCCGGCCGGCTGCAGCAGGAGGCTCCGGGCCGTGTCCGTGTCCGTGTCCGTGTCCGTGTCCGTGTCCGTGTCCAGGCACCACCGCCACCCCCCGGGACCGGCACCGAGGATCTCCAGCCGGACACGCACCTTCACGGAGGTCCGGGGGTGCTCCCGGAGGGGTTCCCTGGGGGGCTCCCGGCTCTCTCCCGGCTGCCGGGGGGGTCCCGCCCGGGGGGGTCCCACCCGTCCGTCCCCCGCCGCCCCCCGCCGCAGCGCCAGCACCGCCCGCAGGAGCCGGCAGCGGCGCTCGGTGGCGGCCCGGGAGCGGCGAGCGGCGCGCAGCAGCTCCAGGATGGGGTCCGCCGGGGCCGCCCCCCCGGGGGGCGAACGGGGCCGGTGCAGCTCCGAGCCCTCGGGGCTCCGCGCCCCGGTCCCGGGGAGGCGCTGGGAGCACGGCCCCGGGGGGCGGCGGGGGTCGGAGCCCCCCAGGAGGGGAGGTGGAAGCGGAGGAGGAGGCGGCGGCTCCGGGGGGGTCGGGGGGCTGAGGGCGGCCAGCTCGGCCAGGGCGCCCGGCCAGGGCTCCGGGAAGGAGTAGAGGGAGCACCGCGAGGAGGAGGAGGCGGCCAGGGACAGCAGGGAGGCTTTCGGTGCCGGGCTCGTCCTGCGGGAGGAGATGGAGATGGAGGAGCCCCCGCTGCCCCCCTGCCCTGGGGGGGGGGACCTGGGGGAAGCCCCAGCCCCGAGCCCTGCAGCCCCTGGGGGGCCGGGGTCAGCCCGGGCAGCGCTCACCCCATGTCCCGTCCCGGCGATGCTTTCCCCTCTGCTGCCTCCATCCGCAGGGAAGCTGCTGGGGACAGAGCGGGTGAGCGGCTGGGAGCCCCCCCAGCTCAGCCCCCCGCCGGGGGATGCCAGCTCTCGGGGTGCCCGGTGCTGGTGGGGGGGTCACTCACTGCTCTGCTCCTTCTGCGGGGCTCTCCCCGGCCGCCTCCGCTTCCTCAGCCTCCGCCAGTTCCTCTGCATCAGCCCCAGGTAGATGGGTGAGGGGTGAGGGGGGGGGGCAGCCCCCAGGACCCCCTGCCCCAAATTTTGTCACCTACCCGCAGCCGCCGCAGCCATAGCACGGTGGACACCAGGCTCAGCCGCAGCAGCAGCGGCAGCAGCGGGAGCAGCTCGGATGGGGGGGGGAAGCCAGAGCCCCCCATGGCTCCGGCAATGCCGCAGGTCCCCGGGCGGTGGGCACAGGCCTGTGGCACGGAGCCCCAAATTTCATGAGCCACGAGAAGGGCTCAGCACCGATGCCAGGGGCTGGGAGAGGAGCCCCCAGCACGGGGACGGCACCACCAGCACCCACAGCATGTCCTGGGGCTGAGCACCCCCCCTCCCCATGAGCCCCCCATCCTGTGCCAGGGTGCTGCACACACATGGGGGACGCTGCCCATGGGTGTTGGGGTGCCACAGGAGGGGTGCAGCCTGCTTCTGACCCCATTTCTGCAGGGTTGCCCCCCCCAGCCAGCCTTACCGAGCTCCCTGGCCCCCCCACAAGCCGGAGCCCACCGGGATGGTGCCACGGTGCGATGCCCACTGCCCGCTCCCACCCCTGCGGGACCCCCGTTGGGGCACGGCGCGGTGCACACGCACCCCCCTTTGTGACACCACGCAGTTCTCCCTCCTTCCAGCCCCAAACGGAGTTTTGATGTAGATGGGAGCCCCTCGATGCCAAACGCCGGGTCCAGCAGGAACCCACCCCATGTCCCCCCTGCCTCCTGGTCTCCCCCCTAAGCCCCCCTGGGCTGTGGGGTGGCCGGGCCCGGGCTCGTCCTGCAGCTGCTGGAATTTCCCTTCCGTGGGGTTTGGTTCCTGCACTGAGAAGCAGGGCGGTGGCGGCTGGGCAGGGCAGGCTGCAGCACCACGTCGTGCAGAAAATGAAAGCAGGCGAGCGAGCAGCAGCTCCGGGTCTGCCCCTTTCCTGTTTTCTGTTTTGCAGCTCCGGTTTCAGCCCTGGCCCTGCACAGGGCCCCCGGGGCCTGCTGGGCTGGGACAACCCACCCGCAGGGACACCCGTGGGCAGGGGCACCCACCCGCAGGGACATCACCGCCGGGAATGGGACACCACCGGGACAGGGACACCACTGGGACTGGGACACCACTGGTATGGGGACACCTCCTGGGGCACCGGGACGGGAGCCTGGGGGCTGCTGCCTGCCCGGCTGGTGGGGAGCGAGGGCAGCTCTGCAAGACCCCAGGGGACTTGGGGGGTCCCCCTTGGGGGCTGCAGCCCTGGGGCTGTCAGAGGGCCCCGTCCCCATGCCGCAGGCAGGGCTGGCACCCCGGGGTGCCCCTCATCGCCTCGGGGGCTGCTCCCTGCCTGGGAAAGCTGCTGTCCTTCCTGAGCCAGGGGGATGCGGGGTGACCCTTATGGGGTGTTTTTGCACCCGATGGCCGCCCTTGTCCCTGATGGTGAACGGCCCCACACGGGCTCGTCCCAGGCTCTCCCTCCTGCAGTGCTCGGAGGCTCTTCCCGAGGTTTCACCAACCCCTGTCCCCACAGAGCCGGAGGTGCCATGGGCCTGAGGATGATCCCGCGGCTGCGCTGGGCATGGCTGTGCCTCGGGGCCCTGCTGGCAGCCCCCTGGGTGAGTGGGGGCCCTGCAGTGCGGCACCCCCACCCCGCTGCCCCTGGTGCTTGTTCCACACCATCCTGCGGCTTTTGCTTTTACTTCGCTTTGCTGCCACTGTCCCCATGCTCGCTGGGCGTTCTGCCCCGAGCCATGCGGGTGCTGCTCACCCTCCCGCTGCTTGCCTCTGCAAAGATAATTTCTTGCATCCCTCCAGTTCCTGGGGAGCCCCAAGGAGCGCGGTGCTCCGGCTCAGGGAGGGGCAGAGACCCACGGCAGGGCAGGGGAACGCCGTGGGATGCGTGGGCGCAGCTAACCCTGTGCATGGCACGCGGCACCTGGGGAGGGGGCTCCAGCACCCAGCGTGCACCCCACACAGCCCCGTTCCCTCGCGCAGGGGAGGACCCCCCAGTTCCTGATGGACATGAGCCACGACGCCTTTGATGACCAGTACGAGGGGTGCACGGAGGCGATGGAGGCGGTGGGGCCGGCGCTGCTGGCGCAGGAGCAGGCGCGGGGCAAGTCCAGGCTCTTCGGCAGGGTCTGGGCACGCGCCGGGGAGCGGTGGCAGCAGGTGAAGGGCTCGCTGGCTGCCCGCCTGCCCCCCGGCTTCAAGGATGAGTACGGCCAGGCCGTGATCGCCTACACGGACAACGGCCTGCACCACTTCTTCAACGCGGCCATGCGGGCGGCCGGGCGGTCCCGGGCTGCTTACAACACCAGCTTCCCCTTCAAGGCGCTGCATTTCTACCTGACCAGAGCCCTGCAGCTGCTGCGGCGTCCCTGCGAGGCCACCTACGGGACACCGGTGTACCGGGGCATCGCCCACACCCGCTACCAGCTGCAGGGCGCCAGCCCCTTCAGGTTCAGCTCCTTCGCCTCCTCCTCCTTCAGGAGGGAGCAGGCAGAGAGCTTTGGGCAGGACACGTTCCTCAGCATCCGCAGCTGCTTTGGGGTCCCCATCCACGCCTTCTCCTTGTACACGGAGGAGGAGGAGGTGCTGATCCCTGGCCACGAGATCTTCTGGGTCTTCCCGGACAAGGGCAGTCACCGCTTTGTCCTGCGGAGCACCAACAGGACCTGCAGCCACTTCAACTGCGCCTTCCTGGGGAGTGAGTAGGGGGCTCGGGCACCCCCAGCTGCTCCTGTGGCATCGTCCCGGTGCTGCACGGCCGGGGCTGCCGGGGCCAGCACTGACCCCAGCCCTTCTGCTTCCCCCCCAGACGAGAAGAGCCCGGAGTGCAGGGGCAGCACAGGTAGGAACCCGCGTAGGTGTCACAGAATCGTGGTCTAACCGCATTTCGGGGTCCCTGTGCAGGGGAAGGGGCTCAGCCTCAGCGGGGTGGTTGCAGACCCCACAGCCGCAGGCAGTGCCCGTGCCGCTGCTGCGGGGCTGAGCCAGCGAGCGGCTGACGAACCCATCCCTCTGCAGCTGGTCCCAGGCACAGAGAGGAGCTGTGAAGGGCAGCGCCCAGCTGGTGGCCTGGAGGAGAAAAGCCAGTGACCATGCAGAGAGCGCCTCAGCCGCCGTCCTGCCTCATGCACCTCTGGGCCCAGTGACACCAGTGCCGGGGCTGGTCTGCTGGGGCTCACCCCGGACCGTGCTCACAGCAGGGCACCCGGCACCAAGCAGCACCCAGCCCCCAGGACAGGGGAAGCTTTGTACCAGTTCACATTATTTTGTGTTTTTCCAGCTTCCCATTTTTAGCAACTTCGCAGCCAGACAAGGCTTGCACCCTCACCTGGACCCAGCCCCAAAATCTTCACAGGTGGTTCCACGTCTCACGGACTGCTGGCAATGAAAGCTCAGACCCAGGCAGGGATTTGACCACTTGTAGTGGATTTATGAGGCAAAATTTTGGTAGTGGGGGGACACAGGGGTGGCTTCTGTGAGTAGAATCCAGAATCTGGCCCACGTTAGATACAGGCCGAACTGCTGGCCAGAGCCAGTCCAATAAGTGATATTGTTTGTGCCTCTGTGAGAACATATTTAAGAACCGGAAAACCAAAACTGCTGCACAACAGCAGCTGGAGAGAGGAGTGAGAAGCAGCCCTGCAGCCCCTAAGGTCAGTGCCACAGCAGGGCAGGAGGTGCTCCATGAACCAGAGCACAAGTTCCCCTGCGGCCTGTGGAGAGGCCCCTGGTGGAGCAGGCTGTCCCCCTGCACCCATGGGTCCCACACGGAGCAGATCTCCACGCTGCAGCCCCCCCATGGGTGGAGGAGCCCCCGGTGGAGCAGGTGGATGTGGCCTGGAGGAGGCTGCGGCCCATGGAGAGCCCCCGCAGGAGCAGGCCCCGGGCCGGAGCTGCAGCCATGGAGAGGAGCCCACATGGAGCAGGGGGCTGGGGGGAGCTGCCAGCACCTGTGGGGGCCCCGTGCTGGAGCAGTTTGGGACTGGGGGATGGACCCCGTGGGACGGAGCTGTGTGGGAGCAGTTCTTGGAGCCCCTGAAGGATCAGTTGGGGAAGGACGGCATCCATGGGAGGGACCCCACAGGGAGCAGGGGCACAGAGGGACCGTGAGGGGCGGCGGGGATGAAGCGTCAGGGACTGACCACAGCCCCCATTGCCCGTTACCCTGCACCGCTTCTGGGGGAGGAGGTGGAAGAGGTGGATGGGGGGAAGGTGCTGGAGTTTGGGTTTTTCTTTGTTTTCCAACTGCTCTAGCCTGTTAGTAATGGGCAATAAATGATACTCATCTTCCTACTCTGAGTCTCTTTCACTCATTATGATAATGGTTGAGCGATCTCCCTGTCCTTATCTCAACCTCTCCTCCCTGTGGGGCTGCCACTGCCCCCGGCCCCTCCGGGCACTGTCGCCACCAGTCCCGCAGCCGGCCCTAGGCCCGGCGCCGGCGGCAGCGCCGTGTTGTGGGCTGATCCCCGCAGGGCTGTTGTCTCGGGCACGCTGCGCTTGGCTCTGCCGTTCCCTCAAGCCTTCGGGCCTCGCACTGGGCACCAGAAGGCCTGCTGTGCTTGAAGCTACAGGCAGCTCAGCACCGCACAGCCGCTCGCTCCCCTCCTCCCCAGCAGGGCTGGGGAGAGAAGGGACACTTGGATCTGGCTGCAGGAGCTGGCACTGAGCTCACTCGCACACACAGAGGCCTCGCCAGGAGCTGGCACGTAGGCCTCTCAGCACGCGGACACATGGGAAAGGCTGCGAGTGTGCAAAGAGAAAAGCTTTAATGCGAGAAATGCGACGATAGGACACACAAACACTGACCGGCCCTGCTTTTTTATACCCCAAACCTAACCCCTCAGCAGGCCCTCCTGCTCCTCCTTCTCTACACACCCCCATGCCTCCACACAGCAGCTCCACATTATTTCAAGCTCCCCAGGCTCCCCAAGCTCCCCAAGCTCCCCAGGCTCCCCGAGCTCCCCACACGGAGGTGTTGCCTTCACCACGAGGCTCCCCTTCCCCTCACAGAGCCGGTGGCACGGGGCCCCCGTTCCTCTGCAGCCATGGCTGGAGGAGCGCGGGGAGCATGGCGGCGCCTGCCCACGGCTGTGCCCTGTCCCCAGCCATCTCCCGGGGGCACTCACCCTGCTGCCTGCCCTTACCCTTCAGCAGTGCACAGTTGTAGTTGCTGCGCACACCATGGGAGCGGAGATGGATGATGTTTCTGTCTCTGTCACGTGTGAAGTTGGTGACCCTGAAGACCTCATAGGGTGGGATGAGGACTTCTTTCTCCTCAGGGTAGAAGGAGAAGTTCCAGATGGGAACACCATGGCAGGTGCACACCTTGAATAAAGTGTTCTGGCCAAATCTCCTGGTAGCTTTCTTATGGAGGGAGGCAGAGGCGAACTGGCCGAAGCGGACAGTCTGGTTGATCTGGGCTGTAAAGCGGATGCCCCTGACGCCACGGTAGACGTTGTAGCATCTGCGGCCCTGGGCTTTCCGCAGAGTGTGCAGGGCCTCGGTCAGGAGGAAATGCAGCGTCTTGAAGGGGAAGCATTCCAGGTAGTACCCGCGGGAGCACCCATCCTTGCGCACAGCTGCGTTGAACTTGCGGTACAGACTTGTAGGGTAAGTGTACGCCAGCACGGCCACCGCGTACTGCCACCGCAGCACCTGCGGGTGGTTGGAGTTCCGCCACTTCTCATTTGCTTTTCTCCAGGTTTCTGCATAGGTGTGGTTTTCGAACTCGGTGCGGTTCACCATTTTAAGCTTCTTTTCCATCTTGCGTCTGCAGCCCAGGTACCGGTCATCGAAGGAGTTCTGGGCCATGTCCATCGCCTCCTCCCTGATGGGGCCGAGGTCTTGCTCGCGGGTGCTGCTGGCGGCCAAGGTGCCAGCCAAGGTGCCGGCCAGCAGCACCCAGCCCAGGCCGAGGTGCTCCATGTGCAGGAAGCTCCGGGGGTCCAGCCACGAGCGGGGATGGACCCGGTCCTCTGCAACCGGCTGAGCTCAGCCGCTGAGTGCAGCAGTACAGGGCACGGGCGTCTGCTAGGGGGAGAGCGCAGGGTCGGAGAAGGCTGCAGGGAGAAGCGGAGCAGATGCATCAGGGGCACCTCCAAAGCCGCCCATGGCCCCCCTGGCACCAGAGGGAAGCACCCGCAGTGTGTGTCCCCAGCCACGGCCACCTGGGTCTTCCCCACCCCGATACCGGCCCGGACTCCAGCCCAACTACTTGCATCAAACACCGCAGACACCTGGGTTCCCCCGTGCAGCCCCGACATCCTCTGAGGCCGCAGCATTTGTGCCAGGAGGAGCCCTGGTGCTGCAGTGAGATGTTACCTCTGCTCTGTTGCATGCAGGACCCACGGCTCGGCGCTGCTGCAGGGTACGTGGAGCTGGCTGCTCTGCCTTTTTATAGCAACCCCCAGACAGTTTGTGTGCCAGCCCCCCATGACCACCCAGTTGCTGCTGGGCTGCTGCAAAAGGCTGCAGGGAAACCAACAGGAAATCGCCTTTTATCAGTTGCCCATGCTCTAGGGTGTGTGTGGGTCCCAGTCCCTTGGGTGCTGAGAGGTGAGGCGCAGGCTCTGCAGCCCTCAGTGCAGAGGGGCTCCCACAGGAGCAGACACTGGCTTGTCCTGGTTTTGTCTGGGATCGAGTTGCTTTTCATCACCGTAGCTGGTGTGGGGCTTTGGTTTTAGGATGAGAATGGTGCTGATAACACACTGCTGGCTTAGATGCTGCTGAGCAGTGCTCACACTAAGCCAAGGACTTCTGTGCTGCTCACACTGTGGCGGGGTTGGCTGAGGGGCTGCCATTGCTCAGGGACAGGCTGGGCATGGGTCAGAGGGTGGTGAGCAACTGTTCTGTGCATCACTTTCTTCAGTTTTCTTTCTTGCTCATTTTCTGTCTTTCTTTCTCATTAAACTCTCTTTCTCTCAGCCTGCCAGTCTGTGCACTTTTCCTCTTGTCAGCTCTCCCCTTCCCCCGGTGGGGATGTGACCGAGGAGGTGGCTGTGCGGTGCTGAGCTCTCTGCTGCATTCCACCACAGCGCTGCTTTTAGCACCTAGTGTGAGGCCGGAAGGTACCTGAGATACTGTGAGAGATCAGCAGACCTGAGCAGACAATGCTCGATGGGACAAACTGGTTTAGAATTTGTGCTCATGGTGCGTTTGTTTAGCAAACCCTGGTCCAATGCTGATTTATTTGCTCTCCAGGTTGCCTTGTGTAAGCCCTCTCCTGCTGCGTATGCTCCCCGTGCTGCCATCAGCACCTCCGAGGGCTGCTTGAAGGCTGCTGGGGGCAGCTGGCTGTGCCTTCCCCAGCCTGGTGTGCGTGGGGTGTGCCGGTGCATTAACCAGCAAACTTTAGGCTGCACCAACCAGCCAGTACATGGGCCAAGTGCATGGGCCAAGCCCCAGCATGTTGCAGTGATTTGTGTCTCTTTGGAATTGCCAGGGTGATGACACACCTTTGTGAAGCATTCTGCCTGGTTTTTAGGATTCTGCAGTTTTTCAGGGGTGAATGTCCAAAGCACTGGAGGTGCCCACTGCTCTAGATGCCTGGTAAAGGACAAGGACCGCTCTCTCACTCCCCCTCCTTAGATCAGGAGGGGAAGAAGTAAAGCAAAGAACAACACACGGGTTGAGATAAGGATAATTTAATTAAGGGGAAATAATAATAATAATAATTAAAGATTATTAGGAACTAAACAATTTAACTAAAGGAAAAAAAAAAGGAAAGGGGAAAAGGGAAGGGGAAAGAAAAAAAAAAGAAGGAGGAAAACAAAGAAATAAAACAAATGAAGGCTATGTGGAAGTGCAGAGGACAGAAATTACTCTCTACTTCCCACAAATGAGCGATGCTTGACCATGTCCTTGAAGCAGGGCCTCAACGCACGGTGCTGGTGTTCGGGAGGAGGACCGACGTTTTCCCGAGAGCCCACCCCTCCCCTCTTCTTCCTGTTCCCACCTTTTATTGCTGAGTGTGACACCAGATGGTATGGAATGTCCCTTTGGTTGGTTTAGGTCAGCTGCCCTGGGGATGTTTCTCTTCTCACTTTTTGCCCACCCCCTAGGAGGGTTAGAGAGAGTCCCGATGTTGTGTCAGCACTGCTCAGCAGCAGACACAACCCTGCTGTGATCCCACTGCTGTTCCAGCTCCAAGTGCAGAGCACAGCACTGCTTGGGCTGCTGCAGGGGAAGTTAACATCCCAGCCAGACCCAGTACATCCTCCACCCCTTATTCCATAACATTTGTGTCACACTCAGATCCCCCATACTTTAGCATACAAGTATTCTCATCATTATTCCTTTTCTTTATCAGGACAAGGATTTAACAGGGCAGGATTAATAGGCAGGTGTATGTTTTCATTCCATAGGTCTTTCTTGGAAAATGTTCATAAGAACTGTTGATGATCTGCCAAAGTGGCCACTTAAGGCAGGTGGAGTTGGATGTCTGGACGCCAGCACCAGCTTAGCTCAAGTCCCTGTTGCACTGCCCGGCTCCTTGCAAAGTTGACCTGTCGTTGATCCTACAGCGTCTTCCTACAACATCTAACTTAGATTACAGATTAGTTTCCTCTCAAGGTCAAATCTCCTTGAGGCACACACTTGATGTCCCCATTCTTTTGCATGACCCACCAGGTATACTCCGGTCCTTGGGCGAAGACAATCCCATGAGTGGGTTTGCCTTTTCCCAAGGCAGGAGCAACCCACACTTCCTACATGCACTACGGGGACTTCAGTTCCTTTCACAGTGTGTAGGGGTTTTGTTTCGGCAGGACCAGCACGGCTGTCAGACCCCCTATTGTTAACTAGCCAAGTGGCTTCTGGTAGATTTATGTCCCCTTGTTTCCAAGTCCCAGCCCCCAGTGCTCGTAACATAGTCTTTAACAGTCCATTGTACCTCTCAACCCTCCCAGAAGCTTGTGGGTGATAAGGGATGTGGTACACCCACTCAACACCATGCCTCTTTGCCCAGGAGGTAACAAGATTGTTTCGGAAATGACTCACGTTGTCAGACTCAATTCTCTCTGGTGTACCATGACACCACAATACTTGTCTTTCCAGGCCCAAGACCGTGTTTCGGGCCGTGTCGTGGTTTACAGGGTATGTTTCCAGCCACCCAGTAGTTGCTTCTACCATGGTGAGTATGTACCATTTGCGGGTTTTTGGGAGTGGTCCGATGTAGTCAATTTGCAAGGCCTCACCATATCGAAACCCTGTCCACCTCCCCCTGTTCCAGGGAGATTTTACCTTCATGGCTTTCTTGATTGCAGCACAGGTGTCACACTCATGGGTAACCTGTGGGATGGCCTCAATGGTCAAGTCCACCCCTCGATCACGAGCCCACCTGTAAGTGGCATCCCTCCCCAGATGTCCTGATGTTTCATGGGCCCATCGAGCTACAAACAGCTCACCCTTACGTTCCCAGTCTAGGTCCACCTGAGCCACTTCAATTTTCGAAGCTCGATCCACTTCTTCATTGTTCCGATGTTCTTCAGTAGCGCAACTCTTGGGCATGTGGGCATCTACATGACGTACTTTAACATCCAGGTTTTCTACCCGGGCAGCAATATCTTGCCACAGGGTAGCAGCCCAGATAGGTTTACCTCTGTGCTGCCAGTTGCTCTCTTTCCATTGCTGCAGCCACCCCCACAGAGCATTTGCCACCATCCATGAGTCAGTGTAAAGATACAATACTGGCCATTTTTCTCTTTTGGCGATCTCTAGGGCTAGTTGTATGGCTTTTACTTCTGCATACTGACTCGACTCGCCTTCCCCTTCCATGGCCTCCACAACTCGTCGCATAGGATTCCACACAGCAGCTTTCCATTTCCAATGGCTCCCTTCCTCACAGGAGGATCCGTCAGTAAACAACGCATACCGCTTTCTGTCTTCTGGCAACTCATTGTATGGTAGAGCCTCTTCAGCACGGGTTACCTCTTCTGTTGGCACTCTGAAATCTCTGCCTTCCGTCCAGTCCATAATCTCTTCCAGGATTCCTGGGCAATTAGATTTTCCCATTCGAGCCCGCTGTGTAATTAACGCTATCCACTTACTCCATGTAGCATCAGTTGCATGGTGTGTAGTGGGAATTTTCTCTTTGGACATCCAATATAACACAGGTAACCGTGGTGCCAAGAGGAGCTGTGCTTCTGTACCCACATCTTCTGAAGCAGCTCGAACACCCTCATATGCTGTGAGTATTTCTTTTTCAGCTGGGGTGTAATTGGCTTCTGATCCTCGGTAGCCACGGCTCCAGAAACCCAGAGGTTGACCTCGAATTTCTTCTGGTGTTTTCTGCCAGAGGCTCCAGGTGAGACCATGCTCCCCAGCTGCAGTGTAAAATATGTTTTGCACAGATGGTCCAGAATGGACATGCCCAAGGTCTACTGAACGAGCAATTTCTTGTTTGAGTTGTTCAAAGGCCTGTTGTTGCTCGGGGCCCCACTCAAAATAGTTTCTCTTTTGAGTCACTCGATATAGAGGACTCACAAGCTGACTATAGCCTGGCACATGCATTCTCCAAAATCCCACAAGGCCTAGGAAAGCTTGCGTTTCTTTTTTGCTAGTTGGCGGAGACATTGCCGTTGTTTTATTGATCACATCCATCGGAATATGGCGACATCCATCCTGCCATTTTACCCCCAAGAACTGGATTTCCTGTGCAGGCCCCATGACCTTACTCTGTTTAATGGCAAAACCAGCTTTCAGGAGAATTTGCATTACTTTCTTCCCTTTCTCAAAAAATTCTTCTGCTCTGTTGCCCCACACGAGGATGTCATCAACGTACTGCAGGTGCTCAGGAGCTCCCCTTTGTTCCAGTGCAGACTGGATCAGTCCGTGGGAAATGGTAGGGCTGTGTTTCCACCCCTGGGGCAGCCGATTCCAGGTGTATTGGATGCCCCTCCAAGGGAAAGCGAACTGCAGCCTGCATGCTGCTGCCAAAGGGATGGAGAAAAATGCATTAGCAATATCAGTTGTGGCATACCACTTGGCTGCCTTTGACTCTAATTCGTACTGGAGTTCCAGCATGTCCGGCACTGCAGCACTCAGTGGTGGCGGGACTTCACTCAGGCCTTGATAGCCCACTGTTAGCCTCCACTCGCCATTAGACTTTCGTATTGGCCATATAGGACTATTAAAGGGTGAGCGAGTCTTGCTGATCACTCCTTGACTCTCCAGTCGGTGAACCAACTCATGGATGGGAATCAGGGAGTCTCGGTTGGTGCGAAATTGCCGTCGGTGCACCGTTGTAGTAGCAATTGGTATCTGTTGTTCTTCAACCTTCAACAATCCTACAACAGAAGGGTCTTCTGAAAGGCCAGGCAGGGTAGACAGCTGCCTAATCTTCTCTGTGCTCAAAGCAGCTATGCCAAAAGCCCTTAGGAGCCCCTCTTCTTGCTGCTGTATTTCCTTTCAGTTCACGTACCCGAGCAGCTGGGGTTGAGGTAGGTACACCATCCCATTTCCTCATATCCTCCCCACAGTCACTCAAATAAAACCAAAAGGTGCCACGTGGTGTGCGTCTTGGGTACTCTCTCTCTTGAGCAGGCAAATGCTGATTCTTAGTGGCTGAAGCATCACTCCATCTAGATGAGGGGAAATATGGGGAATATGCTCGTTCTACGAGGTGGTCAAGTCTTTCAGACAGTTTCTCCACGGCTGAGACACAGGACTGTAGCAGAGCAGAGAGGTTGTCTTCATATTTTTGAAGCTGTCAGGACAGATTACACACTGTTGGTCCCATCCCCTCATCCCAGTTAATTACTGCCAGGGTACTGGCATGTGCTGATGGTGCACTCCGCACAAATTTACGCCACATGGATGTTGTGCACTGGACTTCATCGGGGTCTTGAGGTGTCTGGGCATTGTCCAAATCACTATAAATCATCTCCCGCACAGCTAATTCCCACAGATGCTGGAGACCTTTATCCATAGTTGTCCACTTGCCTACGTGATATACAATATCTTCCTTATGGGGATATCTTTCTTTCACAGCTGCCAGAAGTCGTCTCCAGAGGCTGAGGGCCTGTGCTCCTCTCCTAATTACTTAGTCCATTTCTCTAGAGAGGGATCCCAGCTGCTTGGCTTCATTGCCTTCTAATTGTTGGCTATTGGCCCCAGCATCCCAGCATCGAAGCAGCCAGGTGAGGATGTGTTCACCTGGGCATCGGCCATAATCCTTTCGTATTTCTCACAACTCACTCAGCGATAGGGATCGAGTGGTTTCTGATTCCTTTATGATTTTCATCTCGTCTTCCTGATGTTTTTGTGATGGCTCTGCTTTAGAGGTGCCTGCCATTTCCCCTTCTCCCTCCTTCTTAGGAGAGCCTTCTTCCCTTACTAAACGAGCTGACCTCCGTTTCCATTGTTTTGACTTGATTTTGGAGGCGACTGATACCATAGTCGGTTGGTCCTCTGGGTCAGCCACAGCGTGTGTTGTCTGGTCATCAGACACAGAAACTTCCTCCCTCTCTGCAAGGTGCTGGATGATGTTAAATAGTGTTTGATGGGAGTAAGCCAGGACCCAGCACAATGCTGCAAGCTGTCGTTCTCCGGCATTATCAGGGTCAGGACATAAAACTCTCAAACATTCTACCAGGTTTTTAGGATTTTGCACTTGCTCAGGGGTGAAGTTCAAAACTATTGGAGGAGACACCCGTGACAGGTATCTGCTAACATCGTCCCACACACCTTGCCACTCGCCACAAGACTGTTTCAAGACAGATTCCTAGGTCAGCTTTCTAAACAATTGACTAATCTTAGAGAGAAGAGGAAACCCGTTATTCAGAATTAGAAATAGCAATACATGGGTTACACATGGCTGTTCAAAATACTCCCAAACTGTGGTAATTAGCCCACTGTGAAAGAAGGAAAAGGTACTGTTAGAAATGGCTCAATCTTCAAAATAGGATTAAATAAAAAATAGGATTTATTGAAAGAATAGAGGTAAGCAAACAGCGCTGGGTGCACCGGGAGTCTCCGCTCCACCAGGATGCACACCAGTTACATCAAGTGGCTGATTTTTATGCTCCTAGACTAATACATATTCATTACTACTTCTAAAAAAAAACAGGTTATTATAATTAGCTACCAGTGTCCAGTCCCTCCTACTGGAGCATGCGCATCAGTATCCGGTGGTCCCTCTGGGGGTCTCTAGGGGTCTTTCATGCTGAAGGCTCGTAGTCTTCCTCTCCAAGTTTTTTTCTCGTCCTTCCCCTTTGTACTCCTTTGGCACCGTATCAAGTTTATAGAACATCCCCTGCAGGTCTTGTCTCCCAGCCATCCTTCAGCTTCTTTTTTCTTCTTCTTAATCTCTTGGCCACCTGGCCAGTTATCAGAGGCTTGCATAGTATCCCATAACAGTCACTAGTTGTTATCAGTTGTTCTGAAACCCCCAGATATCAAAGACTTCATACAAACACAAATAGCTTTCTTATTGACACTTCACCAGTAATTAAAACATTCTTCACCAGCCATTCACAGGGACAGTCACACCTATAGCAGTGTTCAGTTAATCTCGAAGAAGACAAAAAAAAGGCTGTAACTGTTAGAAATAGAAGTCCGGAATAACAAAAGCAAACAGGTTCATAAATTAGAGGAGTATTTTCTGAAGACTTGATAAATTGACTAGAATGAGGGGGAGACTGGGACACACTGCATCTGTGGTTCAAGAACTAAATTGCCAGTGCAGGGCCCAGAGGCAGACAGAATTGTTCTTTATGGACACAAATTGTTAAAACATTCCTCACAGTACCATTCCTGATATTATTAATAAACTGGTATCCAGATGAGGAAAGGAAGGCAGTGTAGTTCTGAATATTCTCTAAAAGATAGTTTCCATGAGACCCAAATGATAACAGTGCAGGGCCTGAATGCCAGATTAAACTCAAGGCCAGTGCTTGGCAGCACAGCGAATTCAAAAAAATGAACACAGATTGTAGCACTTTGTTGGATCGGATATATAGGAGAAAGGAGACCATGACACGGACTGCATGACATATGATCAAACAAGCCAGTATTAACAGGACACTGAACATGGTGACTAGCAAGTAAGTGTGTTAGTTGTACGCGCTTTGATCAATTCTATTGTTATCTCAACTCTTTGAGCCCCACCTTGGGTGCCAAAAAGGACTGTGGTGGTTTTACCGTGCTGGGTAGCTAAACACCACAACCGCTCTCTCACTTCCCCTCCTTAGATCAGGAGGGGGAGAAGTAAAGCAAAGAACAACTCACGGGTTGAGATAAGGATAACTTAATTAAAGGGAAATAATAATAATAATTAAAGAAAGATTATTATGAACTAAACAATTTAACTAAAGGAAAAAAAAAAAGGAAAGGGGAAAAGGGAAGGGAAAAGGAAAAAAAAAAGGAGGAAAACAAAGAAATAAAACAAATGAAGGCTATGTGGAAGTACAGAGGACAGAAATTACTCTCTACTTCCCACAAATGAGAGATGCTTGACCATGTCCTTGAAGCAGGGCCTCAACGCACGGAGCTGGTGTTCGGGAGGAGGACCGACGTTTTCCCAACGAGAGCCCACCCCTCCCCTCTTCTTCCTGTTCCCACCTTTTATTGCTGAGTGTGACACCACATGGTATGGAACATCCCTTTTTTTGGTTTAGGTCAGCTGCCCTGGGGATGTTTCTTTCTCATTTTTTGCCCACCCCTAGGAGGGTTAGAGAGAGTCCCGATGCTGTGTCAGCACTGCTCAGCAGCAGACACAACCCTGCTGTGATCCCACTGCTGTTCCAGCTCCAAGTGCAGAGCACAGCACTGCTTGGGCTGCTGCAGGGGAAGTTAACATCCCAGCCAGACCACATCCTTGCCACACTCCCTGCCACTCATAACCATCCTGCCTCGGGACAGGGGTCTGGGTGGCATTCCTAAGTAGTTGTTTAACCTTAAACAAAACCTGAAGTGCATTCAGGAGACATTACAATAAGAACATGGTGGTCGGAACATCCCAAGGACATTCAGATTTTGAGGAGCTACTGTAAGTAGCCTGGGGGAGAAAGGGCAGGTGAAGGAGAAAGGGGGAGTGAACAGGTGGGGAAAACATCTTCCCTTGTCCCCTTCACAGACTGTATCCCTGAAAAGAAAAGGTAAATGACGTAATTAGTACTAGTTTCTGAGATATGGTTTCCAAAGTATGGAAGTGATGGCAATGCTGAGTACAAATACCAGATTACAGAATCCCAGAACCATCTAGGTTGGAAGATCACCCAGCCCAACCTCTGACCTAACACTAACCAGTCCTCCACTAACCCATATCACTGAGCTCTACATCTAAATGTCTTTTAAAGACCTCCAGGGATGGGGACTGAACGCTGGGCAGCCCATCCCAATGCCTCACAACCCTCTCAGTAAAGAAGTTCTTCCTAATATCCAACCCAAACCTCCCCTGGCGCAACTTAAGCCCATTCCCCCTCGTCCTGTCACCAGGCACGTGGGAGAACAGGCCAACCCCCACCTCGCTACAGCCTCCTTTGAGGTACCTGTAGTCTCATCCTTTAAGGTACCTATCAGTCTCATGACCAGTAATTCTATCATATCATAAGCCAGTGCTACACAGTAAGCAGCAAACTAACCTTAAACCAGCCCCCCAGAACAATAAACAGCACAACAGGGAACACATACAGTAAGTAATGTGCTATATAACGGAATTCAGAAAACAGGCACAGCAGACCTCAGATCAAAACAAAACAAAACAAAACAAAAACAAACAAACAAACAAACAAAACAGCACTATTAAGCTGAAATAATGGTTTCAATAATTTTGTTTTAACATGCTCTCATCACATCTGTCACTATCTCAGCTCTTCGGGCCCCACGTTGGGTGTCAAAAGAACTTTTGTGGTTTAACCAGCACCACACAGACGCTCTTCCTCCCCACAGTGGGATGGGGGAGAGAATCGAGAAAAACAAAAAAAAAAAGAAAAAAAAAAAAGTAAAAGCTTGTGAGTTGAGATAAAGACAGTTTAATAGGACAGAAAATAAAAAATAAGAAGAACAATCAAAATGGTAGTAAGAATAATAACACGTACAAAGCAAGCGATGCACAATGCAATTGCTCACCACCTGCTGACGGATGCCCAGCTTATCCCTGGTAGCCTGCGCCCCCACCCCAGCTAGCCACCCCTATATATTGTTCATCATGACCCCATATGGTGTGGAATACCCCTTTGGCCAGTTGGGGTTAGCTGTCCTGGGCCTGTCCCCTCCCAGCTCCTGCTGCACCCCCAGCCTGCCCGCTGGCAGGACAGAGCGGGAAGCTGAGACGTCCTTGGCTTACTGTGAGCACTGCTCTGCAACAATTAAAACATCAGTGTGATATCAAGAGTAGTCTCATCCTAAATCCCAAACACAGCACCATATCAGCTATGGTCTGCAGCCAAGGGAAGCACCTTCCCCGTGTGAGCTGGGGGCTCATGCACTCACCCTTCATCCACAGACCCCCTGGGGGCACCAGTACAGACCCCCTGTACGCCTGATGCCCTAGCCCAGCCCAAAACCCCTGCTGCTGGCTGGTTGGCGCCTAAACCTAAAGTTTGCTGGTGAATGCAGCCGCACACCCCACGCACACCAGGCTGGGTAAGGCACAGCCAGCTGCCCCCAGCAGCCTTCAAGCAGCCCTCGGAGGTGCTGATGGCAGCACAGGGAGCATACGCAGCAGGAGAGGGCTTACACAAAGCAACCTGGAGAGCAAATAAATCGGCATTGCAACCGGGGGCTGCTAAACAAACGCACCATGAGCACAAATTCTAAACCAGTTTGTCCCATCGAGCATTGTCTGCTCAGGTCTGCTGATCTCTCACAGTATCTCAGGTACCTTCCGGCCTCACACTAGGTGCTAAAAGCAGCGCTGTGGTGGAATGCAGCAGAGAGCTCAGCACCGCACAGCCACCTCCTCGGTCACATCCCCACCGGGGGAAGGGGAGAGCTGACAAGAGGAAAAGTGCACAGACTGGCAGGCTGAGAGAAAGAGAGTTTAATGAGAAAGAAAGACAGAAAATGAGCAAGCAAGAAAACTGAAGAAAGTGATGCACAGAACAGTTGCTCACCACCCTCTGACCCATGCCCAGCCTGTCCCTGAGTAATGGCAGCTCCTCCCGATTTAGTGTCATCCACAAACTTACTTAGAAAGCCTTCATGTGATACATCCAGGTCATTTATGAAAACAGTGACGAGAACTGGCCCCAAAACAGAGCCCTGGGGAACCCCACTAATAACTGGCCGTCAGCCTGATGTACCTCCGAACCCTCTGCTTGCTGTGACCAGCGACTGCCTTGTCCCTCAGGTGCTTTTCAGTAACTCCTGGGATAATTTTCTCCATGATTTTACCAGGCACTGAAATGAGACTGACAGGTCTGTAGTTACCAGGGT
This sequence comes from Anas platyrhynchos, assembly GCF_047663525.1. NCBI lineage: Eukaryota > Metazoa > Chordata > Aves > Anseriformes > Anatidae > Anas > Anas platyrhynchos. The sequence continues at coordinate 206,766,259 of NC_092587.1, read as the reverse complement.
CTTCTTTCTCGCTCTTGCTGAAAACTGGAACCACATTTGCCATCTCCCAATAGACCGGGATCTCTCTGGATTCCCAAGACCATTGGAAAGTAATTGAGAGAGGTTTTTCCTCCCAGACAACAGATATGTGTATTGGGGCCCTGCTTCCCAAGAATGGCAGCCCCTCAGCCAACCCTGCCACAGTGTGAGCAGCACAGAAGTCCTTGGCTCTGTGTCAGCACTGCTCAGCAGCATCTAAGCCAGCAGTGTGTTATCAGCACCATTCTCATCCTAAAACCAAAGCCCCACACCAGCTACGGTGATGAAAAGCAACTCGATCCCAGCCAAAACCAGGACAAGCCAGTGTCCGCTCCTGCAGGAGCCCCTCTGCACTGAGGGCTGCAGAGCCTGCGCCTCACCTCTCAGCACCCAAGGGACTGGGACCCACACACGCCCTAGAGCATGGGCAACTGATAAAAGGCGATTTCCTGTTGGTTTCCCTGCAGCCTTTTGCAGCAGCCCAGCAGCAACTGGGTGGTCATGGGGGGCTGGCACACAAACTGTCTGGGGGGTGCTATAAAAAGGCAGAGCAGCCAGCTCCACGCACCCTGCAGCAGCGCCGAGCCGTGGGTCCTGCATGCAACAGAGCAGAGGTAACATCTCACTGCAGCACCAGGGCTCCTCCTGGCACAAATGCTGCGGCCTCAGAGGATGTCGGGGCTGCACGGGGGAGCCCAGGTGTCTGCGGTGTTTGATGCAAGTAGTTGGGCTGGAGTCCGGGCCGGTATCGGGGTGGGGAAGACCCAGGTGGCCCTGGCTGGGGACACACACTGGGGGTGCTTCCCTCTGGTGCCAGGGGGGCCATGGGCGGCTTTGGAGGTGCCCCCGATGCATCTGCTCCGCTTCTCCCTGCAGCCTTCTCTGACCCTGCGCTCTCCCCCTAGCAGACGCCCGTGCCCTGTACTGCTGCACTCAGCGGCTGAGCTCAGCCGGTTGCAGAGGACCGGGTCCTGCGCTGCCTGGGGCATCCCCGCTCGTGGCTGGACCCCCGGGGCTTCCTGCACATGGAGCACCTCGGCCTGGGCTGGGTGCTGCTGGCCAGCACCGTGTTTGGCACCGCAGCCACTGGCAGCAGGCGAGATGTCCGTGCTATCACAAAGAAGGTGATGGACATGGCCTGGGACTCCTTTGATGACCAGTACAAGGACTGCAGAACTGAGATGGAGGAGAAGCTGAAAACAGTGAACCTCACTGAGTTCCAAAACAACACGTATGCAGACACCTGGAGAAGAGCAGCCGAGCACTGGCAGAAGCAGTGGGGCAACTCCAACCGCCCGCAGGTGCTGCCGCAGGAGCAGGCGGTGGCCGTGCTGGCGTACACTGACGGGGGACACCTTTACAAGCAGTTCAACACACTTGTGCGTGAGGGTGGGCGCTCCCGTGAGCACTACCTGCAACACTTCCCCTTCAAGACGCTGCATTTCCTCCTGACCGAGGCTGTGCACACCCTGCAGAAGACCCAGAACCCCAAATGCAACAGCGTCTACCGCGGCATCAAGGGCATCCGCTTTACGGCTCAGCTCAAGGAGACCGTCCGCTTCGGCCAGTTCGCCTCTGCCTCCTTCAATAAGAATATTGCCCAGGATTTTGGCAATGACACCTTATTCTTTGTGAACACCTGCTACGGTGTCTCCATCAGGAGCTTCTCCTTCTACCCAGAACAGGAGGAAGTCCTCATCCCACCCTATGAGGTCTTCAAGGTCACCAATGTCATCCATCACACAGATGGAACCCACATCCATCTCGACTCCCATTCCACGCACAGCAACTACAAATGTGCGCTGCTGAATGGTAAGGGCAGGCAGCAGGGTGGGTACCATCGTGCAATGGCTGGGGACAGGGCACAGCCCTGGGCAGGTGCCGCCGTGCTCCCCGCGCTCCTGCAGCCATGGCTGCAGAGGAACGGGGGCCCCGTGCCACCGGCTCTGTGAGGGAAAGGGGAGCCTCGTGGTGAAGGCAACACCTCCGTGTGGGGAGCTCGGGGAGGTGGGGAGCTCGCCTTCAGACCAGGTCTTCCCTGTGCATCCCTGCACGCTCCCAGCTGCTCTCCCTTGGGGTTTGCGGTGGGGGCCCTCTGTGGCACGGCCAGGACGGGGTGAGGGGCACAGAGCAGCGCGGTGCACAGATGTTGTTGGTCTCTTTGGCAGAGAAAAGGTGCAAGGCCCAGCCGTGTGTCTTCAGTGCAGGTAAGAGGTGAGCCCCCAGCCCCTTCCCACGGCCAGCACCGTGCTGGCACCCTCCAGCAGTCATTAACCCCCTGTCCCCCCCCCAGGCAGGAGCAGTCCCAGGGAACCCCCACACCTCTGGAGTCTCCTCTTGGCAGCCGCAGCCCTGGCAGCCGTGGGATGCCTCTAACCCAGCTATGCTGCTGCTGCACCTCCGCAAGGAAAACGGAGCAGAAACGTGAGAACACATTTAATGGACACTGTGGGATTACGCTTTTGTGAGGAATGTTTTAACAATTCATGTCCATAAAGAACAATTCTGTTTGAATCCTGTCTGCCTCTGGGCCCTGCACTGGCAATTTAATTCTTGAACCACAGATGCAGTGTGTCCCAGTCTCCCCCTCATTCTAGTCAATTTATCAAGTCTTCAGAAAATACTCCTCAAATTTATGAACCTGATTGCTTTTGTTATTCCGGACTTCTGTTTCTAACAGTTACAGCCTTTTTTCCTGTCTTCTTCGAGATTAACTTAACACTGCTATAGACGTGTCTGTGAATGGCTGGGGAAGAATGTTTTAATTACTCGTGAAGCATCAAATAAGAAAGCTGTTTGTGTTTGATGTCTGGGGGTTTCAGAACAACTGATAACAACTAGTGACTGTTATGGGATACTATGCGGATCTTTGGTATCTGGCCAGGGGGCCAAGAGATTAAGAGGAAGGAAAAAGAAGCTGAAGGACGGCTGGGAGACAAAACCTGGAGAAAACGTTCTATAAACTTGGCATGGTGCCGAGTGAGTACAAAGGGGAGAGGAAGACTACGAGCCTTCAGCATGAAAGACCCCTAGAGACCCCCAGAGGAGACTGATGCGCATGCTCCAGTAGGAGGGACTGGACCCAGGGAGCTAATTATAATAACCTGCTTTTTTTAGAAGTAGTAATGAATATGTATTAGTCTAGGAGCATAAAAATCAGCTCCTTGATATAACTGGTGTGTGTCCTGGTGGAGAGGAGACTCCCGGTGCACCCAGCGCTGTTTGCTTACCTCTATTCCTCTATATTCTTCTAATAAATTCTATTTTTTTATTTAATCAAAATTTGAATCCTGAGCCATTTATAACAGCCAACAAGATCCTGGCGGGCATTAAAAGGAGCGTGGCCAGCAGGTCGAGGCAGGTGATCCTCCCGCTCTGCTCTGCCCTGGTCAGGCCTCACCTGAAGCACTGGGTCCAGTTCTGGGCTCCCCGGTATGAAAACAACAGGGATCTCCTGGAAAGAGTCCAGCGGAGGGCCACAAAGATGATACGGGGCCTGGAGCATCTTCCCTGTGAGGAGAGGCTGAGAGACCTGGGGCTGTGCAGCCTGGAGAAGAGAGGACTGAGAGGGGATGTCCTCAGTGTGTATAAATACCTGAGGGGTGGGAGACAGGGGGATTTGGCCAACCTCTTTGGCCAACCAGTGGTCTGTGGGGACAGGACAAGGGGCAGTGGCCACAAAATGGAGCCCAGGCAGTTTCGCACCAACACGCAAAAGATCCTCTTCTTTGAGAGAACTGCCAGAGCAGCTGGCCAAGCCCCTATCCATCATTTATCAGCAGTCCTGGCTATCGGGGGAGGTCCCAGTTGACTGGCGGCTAGCAAACGTGACGCCCATCTACAAGAAGGGCTGGAGGGCAGACCCGGGGAACTACAGGCCTGCCAGTTTGACCTCAGTACCAGGGAAGCTCATGGAGCAGATCCTCTTGAGAGTCATCATGCGGCACTTGCAGGGCAAGCAGGCGATCAGGCCCAGTCAGCATGGGGTTATGGAAGGCAGATCCTGCTTGACGAACCTGATCTCCTTCTATGACAAAGTGTCGCGCTGGGTGGACGAGGGAAAGGCTGTGGATACGGTTTACCTTGACTTCAATGAGGCTTTTAACTCATTTTCCCACAACATTCTCCATAATAAACTGGCTGCTCGTGGCTTTGACTGGTGTACGCTTCGTTGGGTTAGAAACTGGCTGGATAGCCGGGCCCAAAGAGTCGTGGTAAATGGAGCCAAGTCCAGTTGGAGGCCGGTCACTAGTGGCGTCCCCCAGGGCTCGGTGCTGGGGCTGGTCCTCTTTAATATCTTCATCAATGATCTGGACGAGGGCATTGAGTGCACCCTCAGTAAGTTTGCAGATGACACCAAGTTAGGTGCGTGTGTCGATCTGCTCGAGGGTAGGAAGGCTCTGCAGGAGGATCTGGATAGGCTGCACCGATGGGCTGAGGTCAACTGCATGAAGTTCAACAAGGCCAAGTGCCGGGTCCTGCACCTGGGGGGCAACAACCTGAAGCCGAGCTACAGGCTGGGAGATGAGTGGTTGGAGAGCTGCCAGGCAGAGAAGGACCTGGGAGTGATGGTGGACAGTCGGCTGAATATGAGCCAGCAGTGTGCTCAGGTGGCCAAGAAGGCCAACGGCATCCTGGCTTGTATCAGAAGCAGTGTGGCCAGCAGGGCTAGGGAGGTGATCGTCCCCCTGTACTCGTCTCTGGTGAGGCCGCACCTCGAGTACTGTGTTCAGTTTTGGGCCCCTCGCTACAAGAAGGACATCGAGGTGCTTGAGTGGGTCCAGAGAAGGGCGACGAAGCTGGTGAGGGGCCTGGAGAACAAGTCCTACGAGGAGCGTCTGAAGGAGCTGGGCTTGTTGGCCTGTTCTCCCACATGCCTGGTGACAGGACGAGGGGGAATGGGCTAACGTTGCGCCAGGGGAGGTTTAGGTTAGATGTTAGGAAGAGCTTCTTTACTAAAAGGGTTGTGAGGCAGTGGAACAGGCTGCCCAGGGAGGTGGTGGAGTCACCATCACTGGAAGTCTTCAAAAGACGTTTAGATGTAGAGCTTAGGGATATGGTTTAGTGGGGACTGTTAGTGTTAGGTTAGAGGTTGGACTCGATGATCTTGCGGTCTCTTCCAACCTAGAAATTCTGTGTGATCTGTGTTGTCTGTGTGTGAACCCCCACCTCGCTACAGCCTCCTTTAAGGTGCCTGTAGGAGCGATATTTTCGCCCCTGAGCCTCCTCTTTTCCAGGCTGAACAAGCCCAGCTCCCTCAGCCGCTCCTCGTAGGACTTGTTCTTTGAATCCTGAGCCATTTATAACAGTCTTTAACAGTCCATTGTACCTCTCAACCTTCCCAGAAGCTTGTGGGTGATAAGGGATGTGGTACACCCACTCAACACCATGCTTCTTTGCCCAGGAGGTAACAAGATTGTTTCGGAAATGACTCACAATGTCAGACTCAGTTCTCTCTGGTGTACCATGACGCCACAATACTTGTCTTTCCAGGCCCAAGACAGTGTTTCGGGCCGTGTCGTGGTTTACAGGGTATGTTTCCAGCCACCCAGTAGTTGCTTCTACCATGGTGAGTATGTACCATTTGCGGGTTTTTGGGAGTGGTCCGATGTAGTCAATTTGCAAGGCCTCACCATATCGAAACCCTGTCCACCTCCCCCTGTTCCAGGGAGATTTTACCCTCATGGCTTTCTTGATTGCAGCACAGGTGTCACACTCATGGGTAACCTGTGTGATGGCCTCAATGGTCAAGTCCACCCGTTGATCACGAGCCTACCTGTAAGTGGCATCCCTCCCCAGATGTCCTGATGTTTCATGGGCCCATCGAGCTACAAACAGCTCACCCTTACGTTCCCAGTCTAGGTCCACCTGAGCCACTTCAATTTTCGAAGCTCGATCCACTTCTTCATTGTTCCGATGTTCTTCAGTAGCGCAACTCTTGGGCATGCGGGCATCTACATGACGTACTTTAACATCCAGGTTTCCTACCCGGGCAGCAATATCTTGCCACAGGGTAGCAGCCCAGATAGGTTTCCCTCTGCGCTGCCAGTTGCTCTCTTTCCATTGCTGCAGCCACCCCCACAGAGCATTTGCCACCATCCATGAGTCAGTATAAAGATACAATACTGGCCATTTTTCTCTTTTGGCGATCTCTAGGGCTAGTTGTATGGCTTTTACTTCTGCATACTGACTCGACTCACCTTCCCCTTCCATGGCCTCCACAATGCGTCGTGTGGGACTCCACACAGCAGCTTTCCACTTCCAATGGCTCCCTACCACACAGCAGGATCCGTCAGTAAACAACGCATACCGCTTTCTGTCTTCTGGCAACTCATTGTATGGTGGAGCCTCTTCAGCACGGTTTACCTCTTCTGTTGGCACTCTGAAATCTCTGCCTTCCGGCCAGTCTATAATCTCTTCCAGGATTACTGGGCGATTAGGTTTTCCCATTCGAGCCTGCTGTGTAATTAACACTATCCACTTACTCCATGTAGCATCAGTTGCATGGTGTGTAGTGGGAATTTTCTCTTTGAACATCCAATGTAACACAGGTAACCGCGGTGCCAAGAGGAGCTGTGCCTCTGTACCCACAACTTCTGAAGCAGCTCGAACACCCTCATATGCTGTGAGTATCTCTTTTTCAGTTGGGGTGTAATTGGCTTCTGATCCTCGGTAGCCACGGCTCCAGAAACCCAGAGGTTGACCTCGAATTTCTTCTGGTGTTTTCTGCCAGAGGCTCCAGGTGAGACCATGCTCCCCAGCTCCAGTGTACAGTATGTTTTGCACAGATGGTCCAGAATGGACATGCCCAAGGTCTACTGAACGAGCAATTTCTTGTTTGAGTTGTTCAAAGGCCTGTTGTTGCTCGGGGCCCCACTCAAAATAGTTTCTCTTTTGAGTCACTCGATATAGAGGACTCACAAGCTGACTATAGCCTGGCACATGCATTCTCCAAAATCCCACAAGGCCTAGGAAAGCTTGCGTTTCTTTTTTGCTAGTTGGCGGAGACATTGCCGTTGTTTTATTGATCACATCCATCGGAATATGGCGACATCCATCCTGCCATTTTACCCCCAAGAACTGGATTTCCTGTGCAGGCCCCATGACCTTACTCTGTTTAATGGCAAAACCAGCTTTCAGGAGAATTTGCATTACTTTCTTCCCTTTCTCAAAAAATTCTTCTGCTGTGTTGCCCCACACGAGGATGTCATCAATGTACTGCAGGTGTTCAGGAGCTCCCCTTTGTTCCAGTGCAGACTGGATCAGTCCATGGCAAATGGTAGGGCTGTGTTTCCACCCCTGGGGCAGCCGATTCCAGGTGTATAGGATGCCCCTCCAAGGGAAAGCGAACTGTGGCCTCTATGCTGCTGCCAAAAGGATGGAGAAAAATGCATTAGCAATATCAGTTGTGGCGTACCACTTGGCTGCCTTTGACTCTAGTTCGTACTGGAGTTCCAGCATGTCCGGCACTGCAGCACTCAGTGGTGGCGGGACTTCACTCAGGCCTTGATAGCCCACTGTTAGCCTCCACTCGCCATTAGACTTTCGTACTGGCCATATAGGACTATTAAAGGGTGAGTGAGTCTTGCTGATCACTCCCTGACTCTCCAGTCGGTGAACCAACTCATGGATGGGAATCAGGGAGTCTCGGTTGGTGCGATATTGCTGTCGGTGCACCGTTGTAGTAGCAATTGGTATCTGTTGTTCTTCAACCTTCAACAATCCTACAACAGAAGGGTCTTCTGAAAGGCCAGGCAGGGTAGACAGCTGCCTAATCTTCTCTGTGCTCAAAGCAGCTATGCCAAAAGCCCTTAGGAGCCCCTCTTCTTGCTGCTGTATTTCCTTTCAGTTCACGTACCCGAGCAGCTGGGGTTGAGGTAGGTACACCATCCCATTTCCTCATATCCTCCCCACGGTCACTCAAATAAAACCAAAAGGTGCCACGTGGTGTGCGTCTTGGGTACTCTCTCTCTTGAGCAGGCAAATGCTGATTCTTAGTGGCTGAAGCATCACTCCGTCTAGATGAGGGGGAATATGGGGAATATGCTCGTTCTACGATGTGGTCAAGTCTTTCAGACAGTTTCTCCACAGCTGAGACACAGGACTGTAGCAGAGCAGAGAGGTTGTCTTCATATTTTTGAAGCTGTCAGGACAGATTACACACTGTTGGTCCCATCCCCTCATCCCAGTTAATTACTGCCAGGGTACTGGCATGTGCTGATGGTGCACTCCGCACAAATTTACGCCACATGGATGTTGTGCACTGGACTTCATCGGGGTCTTGAGGTGTCTGGGCATTGTCCAAATCACTGAAAATCATCTCCCGCACCGCTAATTCCCGCAGATGCTGGAGACCTTTATCCATAGTTGTCCATTTGCCTACGTGATATACAATATCTTCCTTATGGGGATGTCTTTCTTTCACAGCTGCCAGAAGTCGTCTCCAGAGGCTGAGGGCCTGTGCTCCTCTCCTAATTACTTAGTCCATTTCTCTAGAGAGGGATCCCAGCTGCTTGGCTTCATTGCCTTCTAATTGTTGGCTATTGGCCCCAGCATCCCGGCATCGAAGCAGCCAGGTGAGGATGTGTTCACCTGGGCATCGGCCATAATCCTTTCGTATTTCTCACAACTCACTCAGCGATAGGGATCGAGTGGTTTCTGATTCCTTTATGATTTTCATCTCGTCTTCCTGATGTTTTTGTGATGGCTCTGCTTTAGAGGTGCCTGCCATTTCCCCTTCTCCCTCCTTCTTAGGAGAGCCTTCTTCCCTTACTAAACGAGCTGACCTCCGTTTCCATTGTTTTGACTTGATTTTGGAGGCGACTGATACCATAGTCGGTTGGTCCTCTGGGTCAGCCACAGCGTGTGTTATCTGGTCATCAGACTCAGAAACTTCCTCCCTCTCTTCAAGGTGCTGGATGATGTTAAACAGTGTTTGATAGGAGTAAGCCAGGACCCAGCACAATGCTGCAAGCTGTCGTTCTCCGGCATTATCAGGGTCAGGACATAAAACTCTCAAACATTCTACCAGGTTTTTAGGATTTTGCACTTGCTCAGGGGTGAAGTTCAAAACTATTGGAGGAGACACCCGTGACAAGGATCTGCCAACATCGTCCCACACACCTTGCCACTCACCACAAGACTGTTTCGGGACAGATTCCCAGGTCAGCTTTCTAAACAATCGACTAATCTTAGAGAGAAGAGGAAACCTGTTATTCAGAATTAGAAATAGCAATACATGGGTTACACATGGATGTTCAAAATACTCCCAAACTGTGGTAATTAGCCCACTGTGAAAGAAGGAAAAGGTACTGTTAGAAATGGCTCAATCTTCAAAATAAGATTAAATAAAAAATAGGATTTATTAAAATAATAGAGGTAAGCAAACAGCGCTGGGTGCACCGGGAGCCTCCGCTCCACCAGGACGCACACCAGTTACATCAAGTGGCTGATTTTTATGCTCCTAGACTAATACATATTCATTACTACTTCTAAAAAAACAGGTTATTATAATTAGCTACCGGTGTCCAGTCCCTCCTACTGGAGCATGCGCATCAGTCTCCGGTGGTCCCTCTGGGGGTCTCTAGGGGTCTTGCATGCTGAAGACTCGTAGTCTTCCTCTCCAAGTTTTTTTTTTTTTGTCCTTCCCTTTGTACTCCTTTGGCACCGCATCAAGTTTATAGAACATCCCCTGCAGGTCTTGTCTCCCAGTCATCCTTCAGCTTCTTTTTTCTTCTTCTTAATCTCTTGGCCACCTGGCCAGATATCAGAGGCTTGCATAGTATCCCATAACAGTCACTAGTTGTTATCAGTTGTTCTGAAACCCCCAGATATCAAAGACTTCATACAAACACAAATAGCTTTCTTATTGACACTTCATGAGTAATTAAAACATTCTTCACCAGCCATTCACAGGGACAGTCACACCTATAGCAGTGTTAAGTTAATCTCGAAGAAGACAAAAAAAAGGCTGTAACTGTTAGAAATATAAGTCCGGAATAACAAAAGCAAACAGGTTCATAAATTAGAGGAGTATTTTCTGAAGACTTGATAAATTGACTAGAATGAGGGGGAGACTGGGACACACTGCATCTGTGGTTCAAGAACTAAATTGCCAGTGCAGGGCCCAGAGGCAGACAGGATTCAAACAGAATTGTTCTTTATGGACACGAATTGTTAAAACATTCCTCACAGTACCATTCCTGATATTACTAATAAAATGGTATCCAGATGAGGAAAGGAAGGCAGTGTAGTTCTGAATATTCTCTAAAAGATAGTTTCCATGAGACCCACATGATAGCAGTGCAGGGCCTGAATGCCAGATTAAACTCAAGGCCAGTGCTTGGCAGCACAGCGAATTCAAAAAAATGAACACAGATTGTAGCACTTTGTCGAACTGGATATATAGGAGAAAGGAGACCATGACACGGACTGCATGACATATGATCAAACAAGCCATTATTAACAGGACACTGAACATGGTGACTAGCAAGTAAGTGTGTTAGTTGTACGCGCTTTGATCAATTCTATTGTTATCTCAACTCTTTGAGCCCCACCTTGGGTGCCAAAAAGGACTGTGGTGGTTTTACCGTGCTGGGTAGCTAAACACCACAACCGCTCTCTCACTTCCCCTCCTTAGATCAGGAGGGGGAGAAGTAAAGCAAAGAACAACTCACGGGTTGAGATAAGGATAACTTAATTAAAGGGAAATAATAATAATAATTAAAAAAAGATTATTATGAACTAAACAATTTAACTAAAGGAAAAAAAAAAAAGGAAAGGGGAAAAGGGAAGGGAAAAGAAAAAAAAAAGGAGGAAAACAAAGAAATAAAACAACTGAAGGCTATGTGGAAGTACAGAGGACAGAAATTACTCTCTACTTCCCACAAATGAGCGATGATTAATGACGTCCTTGAAGCAGTGCCTTAACACACGGAGCTGGTGTTCGGGAGGAGGACCGACATTTTCCCAATGAGAGCCCACCCCTCCCCTCTTCTTCCTGTTCCCACCTTTTATTGCTGAGTGTGACACCACATGGTATGGAACATCCCTTTTTTTGGTTTAGGTCAGCTGCCCTGGGGATGTTTTTCTTCTCATTTTTTGCCCACCCCCTAGGAGGGTTAGAGAGAGGCCCGATGCTGTGCCAGCACTGCTCAGCAGCAGACACAACCCTGGTGTGATCCCACTGCTGTTCCAGCTCCAAGTGCAGAGCACAGCACTGCTTGGGCTGCTGCAGGGGAAGTTAACGTCCCAGCCAGACCACATCCTTGCCACACTCCCTGCCACTCATAACCATCCTGCCTCGGGACAGGGGTCTGGGTGGCATTCCTAAGTAGTTGTTTAACCTTAAACAAAACCTGAAGTGCATTCAGGAGACATTACAATAAGAACATGCTGGTCGGAACATCCCAAGGACATTCAGATTTTGAGGAGCTACTGTAAGTAGCCTGGGGGAGAAAGGGCAGGTGAAGGAGAAAGGGGGAGTGAACAGGTGGGGAAAACATCTTCCCTTGTCCCCTTCACAGACTGTATCCCTGAAAAGAAAAGGTAAATGACGTAATTAGTACTAGTTTCTGAGATATGGTTTCCAAAGTATGGAAGTGATGGCAATGCTGAGTACAAATACCAGATTACAGAATCCCAGAACCATCTAGGTTGGAAGATCACCCAGCCCAACCTCTGACCTAACACTAACCAGTCCTCCACTATCCCATATCACTGAGCTCTACACCTAAATGTCTTTTAAAGACCTCCAGGGATGGGGACTGAACGCTGGGCAGCCCATCCCAATGCCTCACAACCCTCTCAGTAAAGAAGTTCTTCCTAATATCCAACCCAAACCTCCCCTGGCACAACTTTAGCCCATTCCCCCTCGTCCTGTCACCAGGCACATGGGAGAACAGACCAACCCCCACCTCGCTACAGCCTCCTTTAAGGTACCTGTAGTCTCATCCTTTAAGGTACCTATCAGTCCCATGACCAGTAATTCTATCATACCATAAGCCAGTGCTACACAGTAAGCAGCAAACTAACCTTAAACCAGCCCCCCAGAACAATAAACAGCACAACAGGGAACACATACAGTAAGTAATGTGTTATATAACGGAATTCAGAAAACAGGCACAGCAGACCTCAGATCAAAACAAAACAAAACAAAACAAAAACAAACAAACAAACAAACAAAACAGCACTATTAAGCTGATATAATGGTTTCAATAATTTTCTTTTAACATGCTCTCATCACATCTGTCACTATCTCAGCTCTTCGGGCCCCACGTTGGGTGTCAAAAGAACTGTTGTGGTTTAACCAGCACCACACAGACGCTCTTCCTCCCCACAGTGGGATGGGGGAGAGAATCGAGAAAAACAAAAAAAAAAAAGAAAAAAAAAAAAGTAAAAGCTTGTGAGTTGAGATAAAGACAGTTTAATACGACAGAAAATAAAAAATAAGAAGAACAATCAAAATGGTAGTAAGAATAATAACACGTACAAAGCAAGCGATGCACAATGCAATTGCTCACCACCTGCTGACGGATGCCCAGCTTATCCCTGGTAGCCTGCGCCCCCACCCCAGCTAGCCACCCCTATATATTGTTCATCATGACCCCACATGGTGTGGAATACCCCTTTGGCCAGTTGGGGTTAGCTGTCCTGGGCCTGTCCCCTCCCAGCTCCTTCTGCACCCCCAGCCTGCCCGCTGGCAGGACAGAGCGGGAAGCTGAGACGTCCTTGGCTTACTGTGAGCACTGCTCTGCAACAATTAAAACATCAGTGTGATATCAAGAGTAGTCTCATCCTAAATCCCAAACACAGCACCATATCAGCTATGGTCTGCAGCCAAGGGAAGCACCTTCCCCGTGTGAGCTGGGGGCTCATGCACTCACCCTTCATCCACAGACCCCCTGGGGGCACCAGTACAGACCCCCTGTACGCCTGATGCCCTAGCCGAGCCCAAAACCCCTGCTGCTGGCTGGTTGGTGCCTAAACCTAAAGTTTGCTGGTGAATGCAGCCGCACACCCCACGCACACCAGGCTGGGTAAGGCACAGCCAGCTGCCCCCAGCAGCCTTCAAGCAGCCCTCGGAGGTGCTGATGGCAGCACAGGGAGCATACGCAGCAGGAGAGGGCTTACACAAGGCAACCTGGAGAGCAAATAAATCAGCATTGCAACCGGGGGCTGCTAAACAAACGCACCATGAGCACAAATTCTAAACCAGTTTGTCCCATCGAGCATTGTCTGCTCAGGTCTGCTGATCTCTCACAGTATCTCAGGTACCTTCCGGCCTCACACTAGGTGCTAAAAGCAGCGCTGTGGTGGAATGCAGCAGAGAGCTCAGCACCGCACAGCCACCTCCTCAGCCACCTCCCCACCGGGGGAAGGGGAGAGCTGACAAGAGGAAAAGTGTACAGACTGGCAGGCTGAGAGAAAGACAGTTTAATGAGAAAGAAAGACAGAAAATGAGCAAACAAGAAAACTGAAGAAAGTGATGCACAAAACGATTGCTCACCACCCTCTGACCCATGCCCAGCCTGTCCCTGAGCAATGGCAGCCCCTCAGCCAACCCCACCACAGTGTGAGCAGCACAGAAGTCCTTGGCTCTGTGTCAGCACTGCTCAGCAGCATCTAAGCCAGCAGTGTGTTATCAGCACCATTCTCATCCTAAAACCAAAGCCCCACACCAGCTACGGTGATGAAAAGCAACTCGATCCCAGACAAAACCAGGACAAGCCAGTGTCTAATCCTGCAGGAGCCCCTCTGCACTGAGGGCTGCAGAGCCTGCGCCTCACCTCTCAGCACCCAAGCGACTGGGACCCACACAAGCGTGCACTAGAGCGTGGGAAACTGCTAAAAGGCGATTTCCTGTTGGTTTCCCGGCAGCCTTTTGCAACAGCCCAGCAGGAACTGGGTGGTCATGGGGGGCTGGCAAACAAACTGTCTGGGGCTCCACGCACCCTGCAGCAGCGCCGAGCCGTGGGTCCTGCATGCAACAGAGCAGAGGTAACATCTCACTGCAGCACCAGGGCTCCTCCTGGCACAAATGCTGCGGCCTCAGAGGATGTCGGGGCTGCACGGGGGAACCCAGGTGTCTGCGGTGTTTGATGCAAGTAGTTGGGCTGGAGTCCGGGCCGGTATCGGGGTGGGGAAGACCCAGGTGGCCGTGGCTGGGGACACACACTGCGGGTGCTTCCCTCTGGTGCCAGGGGGGCCATGGGCGGCTTTGGAGGTGCCCCTGATGCCTCTGCTCCGCTTCTCCCTGCAGCCTTCTCCGACCCTGCGCTCTCCCCCTAGCAGACGCCCGTGCCCTGTACTGCTGCACTCAGCGGCTGAGCTCAGCCGGTTGCAGAGGACCGGGTCCTGCGCTGCCTGGGGCATCCCCGCTCGTGGCTGGACCCCCGGAGCTTCCTGCACATGGAGCACCTCGGCCTGGGCTGGGTGCTGCTGGCCAGCACCCTGTTTGGCACCGCAGCCACTTGCAGCAGGCGAGATGTCCGTGCTATCACAGAGAAGGTGATGGACATGGCCCCGTACTCCTTTGATGACCAGTACCAGGACTGCAGCCGCATGATGGAGGAGAAGCTGAAAACAGTGAACCGCACTGAGTTCCGAAACAAGGTGTATAAAGACACCTGGAGAAGAGCAGCCGAGCACTGGCAGAAGCAGTGGGGCAACTCCAACCCGCAGGTGCTGCCGCAGGAGCAGGCGGTGGCCGTGCTGGCGTACACTGACAAGGGAGACCTGTCCAACCAGCTCAACGCAGCTACGCATAAGGGTGGGCGCTCCCCTGAGCACTACCTGGAATCCTTCCCCTTCAAGACGCTGCATTTCCTCCTGACCGAGGCTGTGCACACCCTGCAGAAGACCCAGAGGCCCAAATGCAACAGGGTCTACCGCGGCATCAAAGGCACCCGCTTTATGGCCCAGCTCGAGGAGACCGTCCGCTTTGGCCAGTTCACCTCCACCTCCCTCGAGACGAAGGTTGCTCGGTCCTTTGGCAATGACACCTTCTTCGTTGTGAACACCTGCTACGGTGTCTCCATTGAGAACTTCTCCTTCGACCCAAAACAAAAGGAAGTCCTCGTCCCACCCTATGAGGTCTTCAAGGTCACCAATGTCATCCATCACACAAAAGGAACCGACATCCATCTCGACTCCCATTCCACGCACAGCAACTACAGCTGTGCACTGCTGAATGGTAAGGGCAGCCAGCAGGGTGGATGCCCCCGGGAGATGGCTGGGGACAGGGCACAGCCCTGGGCAGGCGCCACCGTGCTCCCCGCGCTCCTCCAGCCATGGCTGCAGAGGAACGGGGGCCCCGTGCCACCAGCTCTGTGAGGGGAAGGGGAGCCTCGTGGTGAAGGCAAGACCTCCGGGTGGGGAGCTTGGGGAGGTGGGGAGCTCGGGGAGCTTGGGGAGCTCGGGGAGCTGGGGAGCTCGGGGAGCTTGGGGAGCTCGGGGAGGTGGGGAGCTCGCCGTCAGACCAGGTCTTCCCTGCGCATCCCTGCACGCTCCCAGCTGCTCTCCCTTGGGGTTTGCAGTGGGGGCCCTCTGTGGCACGGCCAGGGTGGGGTGAGGGGCACAGAGCGGGGCGGTGCACAGATGTTGTTGGTCTCTTTGGCAGAGAAAAGGTGCAAGGCCCAGCCGTGTGTCTTCAGTGCAGTTAAGAGGCAAGCCCCCAGCCCCTTCCCACGGCCAGCACCGTGCTGGCACCCTCCGGCAGTCATTAACTCCCTGTTCCCCCCCCCAGGCACGAGCAGTCCCAGGGAACCCCCACACCTCTGGAGTCTCCTCTTGGCAGCCACAGCCCTGGCAGCCGTGGGACACCTCTAACCCAGCTATGCTGCTGCTGCACCTCCGCAAGGAAAACGGGGCAGAAACGTGAGAACACATTTAATGGACACTGTGGGATTACGCTTTCCTCTGCCGGACGCTTTCTGCTCCAGCAGGAGCGGTGCCACCGGCCCCAGGATGCTCCGGTGGCCCTAGAACACCAGCAGAGGCTGGAGGAAGCCTTTTCCTGGCTTTTGCAGAGAAATCAAAGCACTGCTGGAGGATGGAGGCATCGAGGAGGGTTCCTGCGGCTCCCCACAGTGGGGGCACTTTGCATGGGTGGCAGCCGGGGGTCTTCTCCAGCTCCCTCCCGGAGAACCCCAGAGAGCGCTGCCCCGGCTCCTGCGAGGGGGCATGGGGAGCACTGGGGGCTCCTCCTCCCTGGGGAGCCTCCACGGCGGCTCAGGAGCAGGGATTTGGCTGGCACCTCAGCCCCCAGTGCCCAGATTCGGGCTCTGCAGGTGGGACGGACGGGGGCTGCCCCACGGAGCAGCGCAGGGCACTCAGCCAGCTCTGGCGGCACCGTGGGCACCTCGCCTTCCTCCTCACCCCGCGGGTGTCCCCTGCCCCCCCAGCACACAGGTGACACCAGGCAGCCTCAATGCGCTTTAATGAATCCCTGCTGCCCCACAACCTGCTGTGGGCAGGTGCTGGAGGGCCAGGGGCACCAGGAGCCCCGCAGCGGGGCTGTGTCCGTCAGAGCAGGGCCGATGCCCTGGGGCTGGGCAAAGAGCCCCCACAGCAGCCTACCGACCTGGGGGTGGGCAGGGTGAGAGCCCCCCGCTCCGCAGCCAGCCAGGGTCCGGCAAGGGCCGTGCTGGGGGCAGCTCCGGGCAGGGGGGGTTAGATAACTTACCCAACAGACGCCTGGATAATTGAGGACCCCATGAGAACCAGCACCCGGGATCACAAGGCTACTTCCAGCTGCTCGTAGTATCCCCCATCGACCTCCTCCTCCTCCTGATCTGGTGACCTGTAGCACACCCCCACAACAGTTTCCCCCATACCAGCCCACCCCTTAATCCTCACCCACAAGCTCTCCTCCTGTCCTTCACCCTCCCCCAGCTGGAGCTGGGTGCACTCTAATTGCTCCCTCACATAAAGGGCAACTCTTCCCCAGCCTGTCTTTCCTAAAGAGTTCATAGCCCTCTGTGACTGCCTTCCAGCCGTGCGAGCTGTCCCACCACGTCTCAGTGATCACACCAAGATCGTGGCCCCCGACCCAACACAGATCTCGAGCTCCTCCTGTTTATTTCCCATGCTCCATGCATTGGTGTACAGGCTCTTTAGGGAAGCAGCAGGTGCAGTTATCCCTGGGGGGATGCAAGAAGAAGATTCCGGACGGGGGATTGGGATCATTACTTTCTCTGAGGAGCCCTCAAACAATCCCATCCTTGAACAAACCACTGGGAGGATTTTCCCTACTATCTTCAACCTACTACCCCAGATTGCCTTCAGCTGGGGGGTGTGAAAGCCACAAAATCCCCCAAATATAGGCTCTCCCCTGACTTATGGGTGTTTGTAATGACAATGGGGTTCACGGGTGCCCCCCCGGCACCTTTCCCTTCCTCACAGCTGGCCCAGGGGATGTACCTGATGTTTGGGGGACCCCTTTTTATTGGGGGGGGCATGCTGCCTGTGCAGGCAGAGGGCACACAGGCATGTGGGGTGTGCTGGCAGAGGGGCCCCGTGTCCTTTGGGGGAGGGGGCTGGAGAGGGTCCAGGACCCAGCATGTGCATGGGGATGTAAATTCCAGGGGGGTTGGGGCAGCAACCCTTTGGGATGGGTCCATGGGGGCGTGCAGGGATCTGTGCTCCACTGGCTAGGGCTGGTTGGGGTGATTGGGGTCAGTGTGTGGAAGGATCAGTCCCAAAGCTGTTTTTTAGGGTGGAGGACCCCAGGCAGGTCATGGCAGGGGCTGCAGCTGGGGCTGGGGTGGACCCCAGGACATCCCTTGGGCACGAAGGTGACGCCAGCCCGGGGAGGTGTTTGGGGTCGGGACCTCAAACCCTTTTTGTAGGGGAAGTGCCTGGCTGGGTCTCGTCCCAGTGGGTTCCCCACTTGGACCAGCCAGCATCGCCCTCCAAAGCGTGCCATGGGATGCCAGGAGCTTGGCGATGTGGGCTCGTGGGTTTTCCTGGTGTTAAAAGCCGTCATTTTAGAACAGTGTCATGCCACGCTTCGCTGGCGGGGAATTAAAGGAGATCCCAGTTCCTGAGGGCTTGCGTCTGCTTCTTCTCTGAGCGTGGTGCTCCTGGTGAGGGACAGCCTTCCCCTCAATGGCTCTGCAGTGGCCAAAATTGCTTTGTGATGGGCTTTGGGGGTGATTTGGCACCACAGCCTGATCCCACACCCAAGATGCTTTCTCCCCGGCCAGCCAGCACTGCTCCAACCTCGGGTGTATGCTGCGAGCCTGGACGGAGGCACCTGGCTTTGCACCACTTACCCATGTGAGATATGTTCATCTGATTCGTGTCAGTATGGAACAATGCCAGGGCCTCACGGTATAATGCCCTGGTCAGGCCTCACCTGGAGCACTGGGTCCAGTTCTGGGCTCCCCGGTACAAGAAAGACAGGGATCTCCTGGAAAGAGTCCAGCGGAGGGCCACAAGGATGAGACGGGGCCTGGAGCATCTTCCCTGTGAGGAGAGGCTGAGAGACCTGGGGCTGTGCAGCCTGGAGAAGAGAGGACTGAGAGGGGATCTCCTCAGTGTGTAAAAATACCTGAGGGGTGGGAGGCAGAGGGATTTGGCCAACCTCTTTCAGTGGTTTGTGGGGACAGGACAAGGGGCAGTGGCCACAAAATGGAGCCCAGGCAGTTACGCACCAACACGCGAAAGAACTTCTTCATGGTGAGGGTGACGGAGCACTGGGACAGGCTGCCCGGGGAGGCTTTGGGGTCTCCTTCTCTGGGGATGCTCAAGGCCGGTCCCTGTCTGGACGCCTACCCGGGCAGCCTGCTCTAGGTAACTGTTTGGCAGGGGGTTGGACCCGATGATCTCCTGAGGTCACCTCCAACCCCTCCATTTCCGTGATTCTGGGATTCTGGATCACAGCAGGGTTGTGTCTGCTGCTGAGCAGTGCTGGCACAGCATCGGGCCTCTCTCTAACCCTCCTAGGGGGCGGGAAAAAGTGAAAAAGGAACATTACCACGCAGCTGACCTAAACCAACCAAAGGGATATTCCATACCATGTGGTGTCACACTCAGCAATAAAAGGTGGGAACAGGAAGAAGAGGGGAGGGGTGGGCTCTCGTTGGGAAAACATCGGTCCTCCTCCCGAACACCGGCTCCGTGCGTTGAGGCCCTGCTTCATGGACGTGGTCAAGCACCGCTCATTTGTGGGAAGTAGAGAGTAATTTCTGTCCTCTGTACTTCCACACAGCCTCTACTTGTTTTGCTTTCTTGAGTTGTTTTGTGTTCCCCCCGCCACCCTTTTCCCAACCCTTTTCCCCTTTTTTTCCCTTTACTTAAAGTGTTTTAGTAATAATAATAATCATTCCTTAATAATCATTTTTCCTTTTAATTAAATTATCTCTATCTCAACCTGCAAGTTGTTCTTTCCTTTACTTCTTTCCCTCCTCTTCTAAGAAGGGGGAGTGAGAGAGTGGTTGTGGTGGAGTTCAGCTGCCCAGCACGGCAATACCAGCACACAGCCCCTGCTCGCTGCCATGTCCCCAGCACTGTGGAGGCCCCCCTGGGTGAGGGCTCACCCCCTGCATGGAGCTGGGCCACTTCTGGGCTCGGAGCTGCTCCCTCTGCTCCTAAGCAGCTTGGGAAGATGAGGACAGGGAGCTGCCTGGGGCCAGGTCAACCCAGACACCACTGGGCCACTTCTACACAAAGCCAGGGCCACCTCTCCTCCCTTTGGGGCTGCCACTGCCCCCGGCCCCTCCGGGCACTGTCGCCACCAGTCCCGCAGCCGGCCCTAGGCCCGGCGCCGGCGGCAGCGCCGTGTTGTGGGCTGATCCCCGCAGGGCTGTTGTCTCGGGCACGCTGCGCTTGGCTCTGCCGTTCCCTCAAGCCTTCGGGCCTCGCACTGGGCACCAGAAGGCCTGCTGTGCTTGAAGCTACAGGCAGCTCAGCACCGCACAGCCGCTCGCTCCCCTCCTCCCCAGCAGGGCTGGGGAGAGAAGGGACACTTGGATCTGGCTGCAGGAGCTGGCACTGAGCTCACTCGCACACACAGAGGCCTCGCCAGGAGCTGGCACGTAGGCCTCTCAGCACGCGGACACATGGGAAAGGCTGCGAGTGTGCAAAGAGAAAAGCTTTAATGTGAGAAATGCGACGATAGGACACACAAACACTGACCGGCCCTTTTATACCCCAAACCTAACCCCTCAGCAGGCCCTCCTGCTCCTCCTTCTCTACACACCCCCATGGCTCCGCACAGCAGCTCCACGTTATTTCAAGCTCCCCAGGCTCCCCAAGGTCTTCAAGCTCCCCAAGCTCCCCAGGCTCCCCGAGCTCCCCACATGGAGGTGTTGCCTTCACCACGAGGCTCCCCTTCCCCTCACAGAGCTGGTGGCACGGGGCCCCCGTTCCTCTGCAGCCATGGCTGGAGGAGCGCGGGGAGCACGGCGGCGCCTGCCCAGGGCTGTGCCCTGTCCCCAGCCATCTCCCGGGGGCACCCACCCTGCTGCCTGCCCGTACTATTCACCAGTGCACAGTTGTAGTTGCTGCGTGCACCAATGGAGCGGAGATGGATGTGGGTTTCGTTTGTGTAACGGGTGACGTTGATGACCTTGAAGATCTCATAGGGTGGGATGAGGACTTCGCGCTGATCAGCGTAAAAGGACAAGTTCCTGACGATGGCACCATAGCAGGTGTACACAAAGAAGAAGGTGTCATTGCCAAAGTGCTGGGCAGGATTCGTCCTGAAGGAGGCAAAGGCAAACTGGCCGAAGTGGACAGCCTGGTTGATCTGGGCTGTAAAGCGGATGCCCTTGACACCACGGTAGACGTTGTAGCATCTGCGGACCTGGGCATCCCTCAGGGTGTGCAGGGCCTCGGTCAGGAGGAAATGCAGCGTCTTGAAGTGGAAGGATTGCAGGTAGTAATCGCGGGAGCGCCCACCCTCACGTATGGCTGCATTGAGCTGGCGGTACAGGCCTCTGCCAGCAGTGTACGCCAGCACGGCCACCGCGTACTCCCGCCACAGCACCTGCGGTGGGATGGAGTTGCGCCATTGCGTCCACCACCTCTCCTCTGCTTTTCTCCAGGTGTCTGCATAGACCGGGTTTTTGAATTCAGTGCGGTTCACCATTCTAAGCGCCTCTTCCATCCTGTATCTGCAGCCCTGGTACTGGTCATCGAAGGAGTTCTGGGCCATGTCCATCGCCACCTCCCTGACGGGACCGAGGAATTGCTCACGGGTGCTGCTGGCGGCCAAGGTGCCAGCCAAGGTGCCGGCCAGCAGCACCCAGCCCAGGGCGAGCTGCTCCATGTGCAGGAAGCTCCGGGGGTCCAGCCACGAGCGGGGATGCCCCAGGCAGCGCAGGACCCGGTCCTCTGCAACCGGCTGAGCTCAGCCGCTGAGTGCAGCAGTACAGGGCACGGGCGTCTGCTAGGGGGAGAGCGCAGGGTCAGAGAAGGCTGCAGGGAGAAGCGGAGCAGATGCATCAGGGTCACCTCCAAAGCCGCCCATGGCCCCCCTGGCACCAGAGGGAAGCACCCGCAGTGTGTGTCCCCAGCCACGGCCACCTGGGTCTTCCCCACCCCGATACCGGCCCGGACTCCAGCCCAACTACTTGCATCAAACACCGCAGACACCTGGGCTCCCCCGTGCAGCCCCGACATCCTCTGAGGCCGCAGCATTTGTGCCAGGAGGAGCCCTGGTGCTGCAGTGAGATGTTACCTCTGCTCTGTTGCATGCAGGACCCACGGCTCGGCGCTGCTGCAGGGTGCGTGGAGCTGGCTGCTCTGCCTTTTTATAGCAACCCCCAGACAGTTTGTGTTCCAGCCCCCCATGACCACCCAGTTGCTGCTGGGCTGTTGCAAAAGGCTGCAGGGAAACCAACAGGAAATCTCCTTTTATCAGTTGCCCATCCTCTAGGGCATGCGTGTGTGTGTCCCAGTCCCTTGGGTGCTGAGAGGTGAGGCGCAGGCTCTGCAGCCCTCAGTGCAGAGGGGCTCCCGCAGGAGCAGACACTGGCTTGTCCTGGTTTTGTCTGGGATCGAGTTGCTTTTCATCACCGTAGCTGGTGTGGGGCTTTGGTTTTAGGATGAGAATGGTGCTGATAACACACTGCTGGCTTAGATGCTGCTGAGCAGTGCTGACACAGAGCCAAGGACTTCTGTGCTGCTCACACTGCCCTGGCAGCGGGCAGGCTGGGGGTACAGCAGGAGCTGGGAGGGGACAGGCCCAGGACAGCTGACCCCAACTGGCCAAAGGGATATTCCACACCATGTGGGGTCATGCAACAATATATAGGGGTAGCGCCCCTCCCACCCCCAATTCTCTCCCCCATCCCACTTGAGGAAAAAGCTGCTTGCCCGTTAAACCACAGCAGTCCTTCGATGTCCAGCACGGGGCCCAAAGGGTTGAGATAAGGACAGATCTGACCACAGCATCTTAAAACAAAATTGTTGTTTAACAATTGTAATTTGTAAACCTTAGCTTCTCCCACGGCTTGCTTAGAATGCAGAGGAACTCCCACTCGGACTGGGGAGGAGGAAGAAGACGAGGCAGGCTGCTCCAGAGTGGCGGGGCCATCAGAGGAACAGGAAGATGAAGAGGAAGGTATCATAAGAGCATCAGGAACTACCCGATGCCTATTCCAGCATGAGCTATGAGATAGGCGAAAAGATTTCAGTCGTTGTCCAGGTGAGCACCTTGTCACCTGGCTGCTCTGGTGCTGGGACAGCGGAGCCATGGTCTGCAATTAGAAGGCAGGGAAGCCAGGCAGCTGGGATCCCTCGCCAGAGAAGGGGGCATTCTGGAGTTGTCTTGTGTCAGGTGTGAAGGAAAGGTGTGCCAAAGAAGATCCCAGAATCCCACAATCACGGAAATGGAGGGGTTGGAGGTGACCTCAGGAGATCATCGGGTCCAACCCCCTGCCAAAGCAGTTCC
This sequence comes from Anas platyrhynchos, assembly GCF_047663525.1. Taxonomy (NCBI): domain Eukaryota; kingdom Metazoa; phylum Chordata; class Aves; order Anseriformes; family Anatidae; genus Anas; species Anas platyrhynchos. The sequence goes on along the minus strand of NC_092587.1, from coordinate 206,743,341 downwards.
CTAGAGCGCGCTGCCCAGGTAGGCGTCCAGACAGGGACAGGCCTTGAATATCCCCAGAGAAGGAGACCCCACAGCCTCCCTGGGCAGCCTGTCCCAGAGCTCCGTCACCCTCACCGTGAAGAATCACAGGATTTCTAGGTTGGAAGAGACCTCAAGATCATCGAGTCCAACCTCTGAACTAGCACTAACCAGTCCTCCACTAAACCATATCACTAAGCTCTACATCTAAACTTCTTTTAAAGACGTCCAGGGATGGTGACTCCACCACCTCCCTGGGCAGCCCATCCCAATGCCTCACAACCCTTTTAGTAAAGAAGTTCTTCCTAAATCCAACCCAAACCTCACCTGGTACAACGTTAGCCCATTCCCCCTCGTCCTGTCACCAGGCATGTGGGAGAACAGGCCAACCCCCACCTCGCTACAGCCTCCTTTAAGGTATCTTCTTCCCTTACTAAACGAGCTGACCTCCGTTTCCATTGTTTTGACTTGACTATGGGGGTGACTGATACCATAGTTGGTTGGTCTTTTGGGTCAGCCACATCGTGTGTTACTTGGTCATCAGATTCAGAGACTTCCTCCCTCTCTTCAAGTTGCTGGATGATGTTAAACAGTGTTTGATAGGAATAAGCCAGGACCCAGCACAATGCTGCAAGCTGTCGTTCTCCGGCATTATCAGGGTCAGGACATAAAACTCTCAAACATTCTACTAAGTTTTTAGGATTTTGCACTTGCTCAGGGGTGAAGTTCAAAACTATTGGAGGAGACACTCGTGACAGGTATCTGCTAACATCATCCCACACACCTAGCCACTCACCACAAGACTGTTTCGGGACAGATTCCCAAGTAAGTTTTCTAAACAATCGACTAATCTTAGAGAGAAAATGAAACTGGTTTTTCAGAATTAGAAATAGCAATACATGGGTTACAGATGGATCTTCAAAATACTCCCAAACGGTTGTAATTATCCCACTATGAAAGAAGGGAAAGGTACCATTCTTAATATTATTAATAAACTGGTGTCCAGATGAGAAAAGGAAGGCAGTGTAGTTCTGAATATTCTCTGAAAGATAGTTTCCATGGGACCCAAATGATAACAGTGCAGAGCCTGAATTCCAGATTAAAACCAAGGTCAGTGCTTGGCAGCACAGCTAATTAAAAAAAGTGAAAACAGATTGTAGCACTTTGTCGGATCAGATATATAGGAGAAAGGAGAATATGACACAGATTGCATGACATAGGAACAAAGCTATTATTATTAACAGGGCAATGTACATGGTTACTAGCAAGCAAGTGTGTTAGTTATATGCGTTTAATCAATTCTATTGTTATCTCAACCCTTCGAGCCCCACGTTGGGTGTCAAAAAGGACTGTGGTAGTTTTACCGTACTGGGCAGCTAAACCCCACAACTGCTCTCTCACTCCCCCTCCTTTAGATGAGGAGGGGGAGAAGTAAAGCAAAGAACAACTCATGGGTTGAGATAAGGATAATTTAATTAAAGGGAGATAATTATAATAATTAAATAAAGACTACCATGAACTAAACAATTTAACTAAGGGGAAATAAAAAGGGAAAGGGGAAAGGGAGGGGAAAAGGGAAAATAAAAGGAAGGGAGGAAAACAAACAAACAAAATAAATGAAGGCTATATGGAAGTGCAGAGGAAAGAAATTACTCTCTACTTCCCACAAATGAGCGATGATTGACCACGTCCTTGAAGCAAGACCTCAACGCATGCAGCTGGTGTTCAAGAGGAGGACCGACCTCTTCCAAACGAGAGCCCACCCCTCCCCTCTTCTTCCTGTTCCCACCTTTTATTGCTGAGTGTGTACAGAGCAAATAAATCAGCATTGCAACCGGGGGCTGCTAAACAAAGGCACCATGAGCACAAATTCTAAACCAGTTTGTCCCATCGAGCATTGTCTGCTCAGGTCTGCTGATCTCTCACAGTATCTCAGGTACCTTCCGGCCTCACACTAGGTGCTAAAAGCAGCGCTGTGGTGGAATGCAGCAGAGAGCTCAGCACCGCACAGCCACCTCCTCGGTCACCTCCCCACCGGGGGAAGGGGAGAGCTGACAAGAGGAAAAGTGCACAGACTGGCAGGCTGAGAGAAAGAGAGTTTAATGAGAAAGAAAGACAGAAAATAAGCAAGCAAGAAAACTGAAGAAAGGGATGCACAGAACAGTTGCTCACCACCCTCTGACCCATGCCCAGCCTGTCCCTGAGCAACGGCAGCCCCTCAGCCAACCCCACCACAGTGTGAGAAGCACAGAAGTCCTTGGCTCTGTGTCAGCACTGCTCAGCAGCATCTAAGCCAGCAGTGTGTTATCAGCACCATTCTCATCCTAAAACCAAAGCCCCACACCAGCTACGGTGATGAAAAGCAACTCGATCCCAGACAAAACCAGGACAAGCCAGTGTCTGCTCCTGCAGGAGCCCCTCTGCACTGAGGGCTGCAGAGCCTGCGCCTCACCTCTCAGCACCCAAGGGCCTGAGACCCACACACGCATGCACTAGAGCATGGGCAACTGATAAGAGGCAATTTCCTGTTGGTTTCCCTGCAGCCTTTTGCAACAGCCCAGCAGCAACTGGGTGGTCATGGGGGGCTGGCACACAAACTGTCTGGGGGTTGCTATAAAAAGGCAGAGCAGCCAGCTCCACGCACCCTGCAGCAGCGCCGAGCCGTGGGTCCTGCATGCAACAGAGCAGAGGTAACATCTCACTGCAGCACCAGGGCTCCTCCTGGCACAAATGCTGCGGCCTCAGAGGATGTCGGGGCTGCACGGGGGAACCCAGGTGTCTGCGGTGTTTGATGCAAGTAGTTGGGCTGGAGTCCGGGCCGGTATCGGGGTGGGGAAGACCCAGGTGGCCGTGGCTGGGGACACACACTGCGGGTGCTTCCCTCTGGTGCCAGGGGGGCCATGGGCGGCTTTGGAGGTGCCCCTGATGCATCTGCTCGGCTTCTCCCTGCAGCCTTCTCCGACCCTGCGCTCTCCCCCTAGCAGACGCCTGTGCCCTGTACTGCTGCACTCAGCGGCTGAGCTCAGCCGGTTGCAGAGGACCGGGTCCTGCGCTGCCTGGGGCATCCCCGCTCGTGACTGGACCCCCGGAGCTTCCTGCACATGGAGCAGCTCGCCCTGGGCTGGGTGCTGCTGGCCGGCACCTTGGCTGGCACCTTGGCCGCCAGCAGCACCCGTGAACAAGAACCCGGCCGCATCAGGGAGGAGGCGATGGACATGGCCCAGAACTCCTTCGATGACCGGTACCAGGACTGCAGATGTGAGATGGAAGAGGAGCTTAAAATGGTGAACCGCACTGAATTCAAAAACCCGCTCTATGCAAACACCTGGAGAAAGGCAAATGAGAAGTTGCGGAACTCCAACCACCCGCAGGTGCTGCGGTGGGAGTACGCGGTGGCCGTGATGGCGTACACTTACCCTACACGTCTGTACCGCAAGTTCAACGAGGCCGTGTGTGAGGGTGGGCGCTCCCGCGATTACTACCTCCAATCTTTCCACTTCAAGACGCTGCATTTCCTCCTGACCGAGGCCCTGCACACTCTGCGGAATGCCCAGGGCCGCAGATGCTACAACGTCTACTGTGGTGTCAGGGACATCCGCTTTATGGCCCAGATCAACCAGACTGTCCGATTCGGCCGGTTTGCCTCTGCCTCCCTCAAGAAGAATGCTACCAAGAGATTTGGCCAGGACACCTTATTTTTTGTGTACACCTGCTACGGTGTCCCCATCTGGAACTTCTCCTTCTACCCTGAGGAGGAAGAAGTCCTCATCCCACCCTATGAGGTCTTCAAGGTCACCAAATTCACCCGTGACAGAGACAGAAACATCATCCGTCTCCGCTCCCATAGTGTGCACAGCAACTACAACTGTGCACTGGTGAATGGTAAGGGCAGGGAGCAGGGTGGGTACCATCAGGAGATGGGCACAGCCCTGGGCAGGCGCCGCCGTGCTCCCCACGCTCCTCCAGCCATGGCTGCAGAGGAACGGGGGCCCCGTGCCACCGGCTCTGTGAGGGGAAGGGGAGCCTCGTGGTGAAGGCAACACCTCCGTGTGGGGAGCTCGGGGAGCCTGGGGAGCTTGGGGAGTCTGGGGAGCTTGAAATAACGTGGAGCTGCTGTGCGGAGGCATGGGGGTGTGTAGAGAAGGAGGAGCAGGAGGACCTGCTGAGGGGTTAGGTTTGGGGTATAAAAAAGCAGGGCCGGTCAGTGTTTGTGTGTCCTATCGTCGCATTTCTCGCATTAAAGCTTTTCTCTTTGCACACTCGCAGCCTTTCCCATGTGTCCGCGTGCTGAGAGGCCTACGTGCCAGCTCCTGGCGAGGCCTCTGTGTGTGCGAGTGAGCTCAGTGCCAGCTCCTGCAGCCAGATCCAAGTGTCCCTTCTCTCCCCAGCCCTGCTGGGGAGGAGGGGAGCGAGCGGCTGTGCGGTGCTGAGCTGCCTGTAGCTTCAAGCACAGCAGGCCTTCTGGTGCCCAGTGCGAGGCCCGAAGGCTTGAGGGAACGGCAGAGCCAAGCGCAGCGTGCCCGAGAGAACAGCCCTGCGGGGATCAGCCCACAACACGGCGCTGCCGCCGGCGCCGGGCCTAGGGCCGGCTGCGGGACTGGTGGCGACAGTGCCCGGAGGGGCCGGGGGCAGTGGCAGCCCCACAGGGAGGAGAGGTGGCCCTGGCTTTGTGTTGAAGTGGCCCAACGGTGGCTGGGGTGACCTGGCCCCTGGCAGCTCCCCCCAGCCCCCTGCTCCCCGTGGGCTCCTCTCCACGGGCTGCAGCTCCGGCCCGGGGCCTGCTCCTGCGGGGGCTCTCCATGGGCCGCAGCCTCCTCCAGGCCACATCCACCTGCTCCCCCGGGGGCTCCTCCACCCATGGGGGGGCTGCAGCGTGGAGATCTGCTCCGTGGGGGACCCATGGGTGCAGGGGGACAGCCTGCTCCACCAGGGGCCTCTCCCTGCACAGGCCGCAGGGGAACTTGTGTTCTGGTTCATGGAGCACCTCCTGCCCTCCTGCTGCACTGACCTTCTCACAGAGGCCACCCCTGCAGCCCCCCGCTATCAAGCCCTTGCCAATACAGATTCACTGAACAGCAAACTGAAAAAAAAAACACAAATGCACACAGCTTTTAACAAACCATCAGATATCATGAATAGCGAAAGAGAGAACACGGCACAGGATCACGCAGCATCACACTGAAATTTATTAAGAGCAAACCAGACAACATTGTGGGCAGCAAATCAACAGATATGTTCAACAAATATTGTAATACACAATAAATGTTTGTTCGTTGTCTTTTGTATTATAAAAACAAGGAGATCTTTTTGAGGAGCGGGAGTTGCAAAAGCTTCCTGCTGAAGTAAGGAGCTGTGTAATACTTGGCTAGACACTATGAAAATTCTTTTGCTTAATGTAACAAAGAAGAGAACCCCCTCCCCTTCTCTCCTTCTGCATCTCAGTTGCCTCTTTTGTTCAAAGACCCTGCTGCAAAGCTCATGTAACCATCTCCTGATAAGTTGCTAACCGAGTGTATCAACATCTTGCCTTCCTGTCTCACGCTGGGCCAACAGGACCAAAGAAAAAAAAAAAAGAAGTTGAACCACAACGCCGAGGAAGACTACGGCCTTCATCTTGTTATAAATGGCTCAGGATTCAAATTAGGATTAAATAAAAAAATAGGATTTATTAAAAGAATATAAAGGAATAGAGGTAAGCAAACAGCGCTGGGTGCACCGGGAGTCTCCGCTCCACCAGGATGCACACCAGTTACATCAAGCAGCTGATTTTTATGCTCCTAGACTAATACACATTCATTACTACTTCTAAAAAAAATAGATTATTATAATTAGCTTCCGGGGTCCAGTTCCTCCTACTGGAGCATGCGCATCAGTCTCCTCTGGGGGTCTCTAGGGGTCTTTCATGCTGAAGGCTCGTAGTCTTCCTCTCCCCTTTGTACTCACTCGGCACAATTCCAAGTTTATGGAACGCTCTCTACAGGTCTTGTCTCCCAACCGTCCTTCAGCTTCTTTTTCCTTCCTCTTAATCTCTTGGCCCCCCTGGCCAGATACCAAGGATCCTCATAGTATCCCATAACAGTCGCTAGTTGTTAACAGTTGTTCTGAAACTCCCAGACATCAAACACAAACAACTTTCTTATTTGATGCTTCACGAGTAATTAAAACATTCTTCCCAGCTATTCACAGTCATCTATATAACATCTATATCAGTGTTAAATCAATCTCGAAGAAGACAGAAAAAAAGGCTGTAACTGTTAGAACTAGAAGTCAGGAATAACAAAAGCAAACAGGTTCATAAATTTAAGGAGTATTTTCTGAAGACTTGATAAATTGACCAGAATGAGGGGGAGACTGGGACACACTGCATCTGTGGTTCAAGAATTAAATTGCCAGTGCAGGGCCCAGAGGCAGACAGGATTCAAACAGAATTGTTCTTTATGGACACGAATTGTTAAAACATTCCTCACAAAAGCGTAATCCCACAGTGTCCATTAAATGTGTTCTCACGTTTCTGCCCCATTTTCCTTGCGGAGGTGCAGCAGCAGCATAGCTGGGTTAGAGGCATCCCACGGCTGCCAGGGCTGCGGCTGCCAAGAGGAGACTCCAGAGGTGTGGGGGTTCCCTGGGACTGCTCATGCCTGGGGGGGGGAACAGGGAGTTAATGACTGCCGGAGGGTGCCAGCACGGTGCTGGCCGTGGGAAGGGGCTGGGGGCTCACCTCTTACCTGCGCTGAAGACACACGGCTGGGCCTTGCACCTTTTCTCTGCCAAAGAGACCAACAACATCTGTGCACCGCCCCGCTCTGTGCCCCTCACCCCGCCCTGGCCGTGCCACAGAGGGCCCCCACCTCAAACCCCAAGGGAGAGCAGCTGGGAGCGTGCAGGGATGTGCAGGGAAGACCTGGTCTGAAGGTGAGCTCCCCACCTCCCCGAGTTCCCCAAGCTCCCCGAGCTCCCCAGGCTCCCCAAGCTCTTCAAGTTCCCCAAGCTCCCCAGGCTCCCCGAGCTCCCCACACGGAGGTGTTGCCTTCACCACGAGGCTCCCCTTCCCCTCACAGAGCCGGTGGCACGGGGCCCCCGTTCCTCTGCAGCCATGGCTGGAGGAGCGCGGGGAGCACGGCGGCACCTGCCCAGGGCTGTGCCCTGTCCCCAACCATCTCCCGGTGGCATCCACCCTGCTGGCTGCCCTTACCATTCAGCAGCGCACATTTGTAGTTGCTGTGCGTGGAATGGGAGTCGAGATGGATGTGGGTTCCTTCTGTGTGATGGATGACATTGGTGACCTTGAAGACCTCATAGGGTGGGATGAGGACTTCCTCCTGTTCTGGGAAGAAGGAGAAGCTCCTGATGGAGACACCGTAGCAGGTGTTCACAAAGAAGAAGGTGTGCTGGCCAAAGGACTCAGCAACCTCCTTCTGGAGGGAGGTGGAGGTGAACTGGCCGAAGCGGACGTGCTCGTTGAGCTGGGCCGTAAAGCGGTCTGTGGTGCCGCGGTAGACGCTGTTGCATTTGGGGCTCTGGGTCTTCCGCAAGGTGTGCAGGGCCTCGGTCAGGAGGAAATGCAGCGTCTTGAAGGGGAAGGATTCCAGGTAGTCCTCATGGGAGAGCCCACCCTCAAGCATAGCTTTGTTGAGCTGCTTGGACAGGTCTCCCTTGTCAGTGTACGCCAGCACGGCCACCGCCTGCTCCTGCGGCAGCACCTGCGGGCGGTTGGAGTTGCCCCACTGCTTCTGCCAGTGCTTGGCTGCTCTTCTCCAGGTGTCTGCATACGCCTTGTTTTGGAACTCAGTGCGGTTAACTGTTTTCAGCTTCTCCTCCATCTCAGTTCTGCAGTCCTTGTACTGGTCATCAAAGGAGTCCTGGGCCATGTCCATCACCTTCTCTGTGATAGCACGGACATCTCGCCTGCTGCCAGTGGCTGCGGTGCCAAACAGGGTGCTGGCCAGCAGCACCCAGCCCAGGGCGAGCTGCTCCATGCGCAGAAGGACTCCGGTGCCCGGCTGCAGACCCCCAGGGCCCCCCCAGCCCGGTCCCAGCAGCCCTGGAGCTGCAGTGAGTTGTTACCTCTGCTCCGCTGGGTGCGCAGGACACTGGAGCTGTGGTGTTTTTCAACCCCTGCCCGCGTCCCATGGGTTACTTATATGCAGCCCTTTCATGGGGCGCTGGGGCCACCTGTGGGCACCGTGTCAGTGGTTCTGGCACCACTTCAAACAGTGCCTCTGCTGGGGTGGGGACGCTCCCTGGTCCCTTTCATTCTCGCTTACAGAAAAGTGAGAGGGGTAGGGGGAAGGAGGGCAGGCATGGAGGTGATATTGTATAGACTCACTTTAGAATAGAATAAATCTTGTGGTTAAAAATTAATGAGAACAAAGTAAATGACATCTTGTTATTTTTTGACCTTCTGTTATGTTGAAGCATCTTGTTATTTGAAAAACATCCCGTTGTCTGTTAACCCTCAGTCAGGCTGAGACTTGAGATAACTTGAGTCAACCGTCTGTTAGGTCTTGTTAACTGAGACATCCCGTTATCTGCCGACCCCCAGTTAGGCCGAAAGCCGACTCAGCATTTTTTACAGCTTGGAAAACAACTGATTAAGCAAAAGGTGAAAAGTGCATCACGAGGAAGACCTACGGCCTTCCTCCCAAAGACCACTGCCCACATTTTGAAGACCCTGGCCCACAATTCTTGGAAGGCTTTGCACAAGCACAAGGACTGATAAGCTAATTAGCATACGAAGCGAGAGTAGGCGGGGTTAGGGAATGTATTTGCATAGGTGTTAATAGAATATTCATTGTTTCGCTGTATATATGAGATAGTTTGTCACTTTGAACATGCACGATAGGTGGAAAGATCCCCCATGCATCCAGCGGCGCAATAAAGAATAGACCACTTAAGGAAATTTCAGCTTTGATCTTTAAATCAGAGGGAAAAGGGCAGGCCCAGGCAAAAAAAAAAAAAACAAACAGGGGAGAGAAAAAAAGGGGTGTGAGAAAAAAAGTTGTGTTCTTGCAGTAAAACATGCTACAAAGTAAAATGTTTTTTTTATTTGCAGTAGAAAACTAACCTGGTCCTAAACATCCCCTTCATCAAGAATCTGCACCCGGATGGGGCCATGCATGAGGGGATGGTGCTGTGAGTACGGGGGGGGTCCGGGGCTGCAAGGGCACCTGTGGGCAGCAGCAGCGGGACTCATGGCAAGGGGCAGCTCCAGCCCAGGGTGCCCCTGGCCCTGCTGGGTGTCTGGGGGCTGGGGGTACCCAGTGTTGTGTGCTGTGAGAAATAAAGCTGTGTTTCTGCAGTGTAAAAATCCTCTAACCTTGTATATTCAAAAGTGATTGTGCGGGCAGGACAGTAGCATAGCAGCGGGGATTATAGTAAGTAGATAAGGGAAAGGTCCCTCTGCCCCAAAATAAGGAGGATCCCTACGAAAAACAGGACGAGCAGTGCGAAATCAGTAAAAACAAAAATCACGGGCCCTCTAGTCATGAGAGAAGGAAAAAAAAAAAAAGGAAAAGGAGAAATTAACAGTTGGTCAAATAAAATTGTACATGTATGGCATGGAAGAGAGTCGAGTAGGGTGTTCCCCATGAGGAAACGGGAGAAATCAGGTGTCAGGTCTTAGGGAATGTGAGGTTAGGATAAACTTACTGGGCACTCCTGCTTGCAGGATGCCTGCCATTGCAACCACAAATAAAATTGCTACTTCACTGAGATCCTTGCCTGAGCCTGGGTTCTTTCTGCAGAGTTGTTCTCACATGTCCTTAGCAGTGCTGGTGTGATCCCGAGCCCAGTTAAAGCAGTGGCCCAAGCAGCCAGATGCCAGCACATTTTTCCAGATCTCGGAATAGCCGATGAGGGTGGCTCCCTCAGGGAATTTGCACGTGAGAGTCGACACGAGGCACAGCTTCTGCTCTTCACAGAATCACAGAATTTCTAGGTTGGAAGAGACCTCAAGATCATCGAGTCCAACCTCTGAATTAGCACTAACCAGTCCTCCACTAAACCATATCACTAAGCTCTACATCTAAATGTCTTTTAAAGACCTCCAGGGATGGTGACTCCACCACTTCCCTGGACAGCCCATCCCAATGCCTCACAACCCTTTTAGTAAAGAAGTTCTTCCTAACATCCAACCCAAACCTCCCCTGGTACAACGTTAGCCCATTCCCCCTCGTCCTGTCACCAGGCATGTGGGAGAACAGACCAACCCCCACCTCACTACAGCTTCCTTTAAGGTATCTGTAGAGAGCAATCAGGTCACCCCTGAGCCTCCTCTTCTCCAGGCTGAACAAGCCCAGCTCCTTCAGCCGCTCCTCGTAGGACTTGTTCTCCAGGCCCCTCACCAGTTTCGTCGCCCTTCTCTGGACTCGATCAAGCACCTCGATGTCCTTCTTGTAGCGAGGGGCCCAAAACTGAACACAGTACTCGAGGTGTGGCCTCACCAGAGCCGAGTACAGGGGGACGATCACCTCCCTAGCCCTGCTGGCCACACTGCTTCTGATACAAGCCAGGATGCCGTTGGCCTTCTTGGCCACCTGAGCACACTGCTGGCTCATATTCAGCCGACTGTCCACCATCACTCCCAGGTCCTTCTCTGCCTGGCAGCTCTCCAACCACTCATCTCCCAGCCTGTAGCTCTGCTTGGGGTTATTGCGCCCCAGGTGCAGGACCCGGCACTTGGCCTTGTTGAACTTCATGCAGTTGACCTCAGCCCATCGGTGCAGCCTATCCAGATCCTCCTGCAGAGCCTTCCTACCCTCGAGCAGATCGACACACGTACCTAACTTGGTGTCATCTGTGAACTTACTGAGGGTGCACTCAATGCCCTCGTCCAGATCAGTGATGAAGATATTAAAGAGGACCGGCTCCAGCACCGAGCCCCGGGGAACGCCACTAGTGACCGGCCTCCAACTGGATTTGACTCCATTCACCACAACTCTTTGGGCCCGGCTATCCAGCCAGTTTTTAACCCAACGAAGCATGCGCCAGTCCAAGCCACGAACAGCCAGTTTCTTGAGGAGAATGTTGTGGGAAACCGTGTTAAAAGCCTTGTTGAAGTCAAGGCAGACCACATCCACAGCCTTTCCCTCATGCACCCAGCGCGTCACTTTGTCACAGAAGGAGATCAGGTTCATCAAGCAGGACCTGCCTTTCATAACCCCATGCTGACTGGGCCTGATCGCCTGCTTGCCCTGCAAGTGCCGCATGATGACTCTCAAGAGGATCTGCTCCATGCGCTTCCCTGTCACTGAGGTCAAACTGACAGGCCTGTAGTTCTCTGGGTCTGCCCCCCAGCCCTTCTTGTAGATGGGCGTCACGTTTGCTAGCCGCCAGTCAACTGGGACCTCCCCTGATAGCCAGGACTGCTGATAAATGATGGAAAGCGGCTTGGCCACATCCTCCGCCAGTTCTCTCAAAGAAGAGGATCTTTCGCATGTTGGTGCGGAACTGCCTGGGCTCCATTTTGTGGCCACTGCCCCTTGTCCTGTCCCCACAGACCACTGGAAAGAGGTTGGCCAAATCCCTCTGCCTCCCACCCCTCAGGTATTTATACACACTGAGGAGATCCCCTCTCAGTCCTCTCTTCTCCAGGCTGCACAGCCCCAGGTCTCTCAGCCTCTCCTCACAGGGAAGATGCTCCAGGCCCCGTATCATCTTTGTGGCGCTCCGCTGGACTCTTTCCAGGAGATCCCTGTCTTTCTTGTACCGGGGAGCCCAGAACTGGACCCAGTGCTCCAGGTGAGGCCTGACCAGGGCAGAGCAGAGCGGGAGGATCACCTCCCTCGACCTGCTGGCCACGCTCCTTTTAATGCCCGCCAGGATCCCCTTGGCCCTCTTGGCCACCAGGGCACACTGCTGCCTCATGGACAACCTGTCACCCACCAGGACCCCCAGGCTCTTCTCCTCAGAGCTCCTCTCCAGCAGGTCATCCCCCAGCCTGTACTGATACCTGCGGAGATGTGAGTTGCTAGGACAAACAATCACAAAGGGGTTTTGTCTGATAAAACTGCTGCTGCAGTTTCCAGCAGCAGTCCCCCAGACACAGAAATGAAATTTCTGAATGTCAATGCTTTCATTTATGAAAATAAATAACATAATTTTCATTTATAAAAATAAATGTGTTTTCATTTATGAAAACATTGACAAAAGCTGGCCCCAAAACAGAGCCCCAGGGAACCCCACGAGTAACTGGCCGTCAGCCTGATGTAACCCCATTTACTAGCACCCTTGGAGCCTGACCCACCAGCCAGTTGTTCACCCAGCACATTAGGAACCTGTCTAGCTGTGTGCTGCACATTTAGTCCTGAGGGATACTTTGAGAAACCGTATCAAACGCTTTGCCGAAATACAAAAAGATTTCATCAGCTGCCATCCCTTGGTCAACTATGTGGGTAACTTTGTCATGAAAGGAAATTAAGTTCGTTAAGCGGGGCCTTCCCCTCATGAACCCTCTGCTTGCTGTGACCAGGGACTGCCTTGTCCCTCAGGTGCTTTTCAATAACTCCTGGGATAATTTTCTCCATGATTTTACCAGGCACTGAAATGAGACTGACAGGTCTGTCCTTACCAGGGTCTTCTTTCTCGCTCTTGCTGAAAACTGGAACCACATTTGCCATCTCCCAATAGACCGGGATCTCTCTGGATTCCCAAGACCATTGGAAAGTAATTGAGAGAGGATTTTCCTCCCAGACAACAGGTATGTGAATTGGGGCCCTGCTTCCCAAGATGTGGCTGACCTTGCTTGCTGATGGGCAGTAGAGAGTAACTGCTTTCTCTTTGCTTCCGTGTGGATTGGCTTTTATTTTGTTTTTTCTTTTTCTTTTGTATTTCAATTTTCCTTCTCCCAACACATTAGCCTTTTTCTTTGTGTCATCCTTTCTGCCTCCCCTCTGTCTCTGAGGAGCAATGAGAGAGCAGTTGTGGTTTTAGTTAGACATCGATGTGAAACCACGGCAGCCTTTTGGCATCCATTGAGAGGCTCAGGGGGTGGAGATAACAAGAAATTGGACCAGAGTGCTTCAGAGGAGCTTACAATGATCATATTTGTCGAACATATCTGTTGATTTGCTGCCCACAATCTTGTCTGGTTTGCTCTTAATATCTTTCAGTGTGATCCTGCGTGATCCTGTGCCGTGTTCTCTCTTTTGCTATTTATCATATCCGAGGCCTTGTTAAAAGCTGTGTGCATATGTGTTGTTTTTTTTTTCAGTTTGCTGTTCTGTGAATCTGTATTGGCAAGGTCTTGATAGAGGGGGGCTGCTGAGGTGGCCTCTGTGAGAAGGTCAGTGCAGCAGGAGGGCAGGAGGTGCTCCATGAACCAGAGCACAAGTTCCCCTGCGGCCTGTGCAGGGAGAGGCCCCTGGTGGAGCAGGCTGTCCCCCTGCACCCATGGGTCCCACACGGAGCAGATCTCCACGCTGCAGCCCCCCCATGGGTGGAGGAGCCCCCGGTGGAGCAGGTGGATGTGGCCTGGAGGAGGCTGCGGCCCATGGAGAGCCCCCGCAGGAGCAGGCCCCGGGCTGGAGCTGCAGCCATGGAGAGGAGCCCACATGGAGCGGGGGGCTGGGGGGAGCTGCCAGCACCTGTGGGGGACTGGTGCTGGAGCAGTTTGGGACTGGGGGATGGACCCCGTGGGACGGAGCCGTGTGGGAGCAGTTCTTGGAGCCCCTGAAGGATCAGTTGGGGAAGGATGGCATCCATGGGAGGGACCCCACGGGGAGCAGGGGCACAGAGGGACCGTGAGGGGTGGCGGGGATGAAGCGTCAGGGACTGACCGCAGCCCCCATTGCCCGTTCCCCTGCACTACTCGGGGGGAGGAGGTGGAAGAGGTGGATGAGGGGAAGCTGTTGGAGTTTGGTTTCTTGTTTGTTTTCTAACTGCTCTAGCTTGTTAGTAATAGGCAATAAATGATACTCATCTTCCTACTCTGAGTCTGTTTTGCTTGTTACGATAATGGTTGAGCGATCTCCCTGTCCTTCTCTCAACCTCTCCTCCCTGTGGGGCTGCCACTGCCCCCGGCCCCTCCAGGCACTGTCGCCACCAGTCCCGCAGCCGGCCCTAGGCCCGGCGCCGGCGGCAGCGCCGTGTTGTGGGCTGATCCCCGCAGGGCTGTTCTCTCGGGCACGCTGCGCTTGGCTCTGCCGTTCCCTCAAGCCTTCGGGCCTCGCACTGGGCACCAGAAGGCCTGCTGTGCTTGAAGCTACAGGCAGCTCAGCACCGCACAGCCGCTCGCTCCCCTCCTCCCCAGCAGGGCTGGGGAGAGAAGGGACACTTGGATCTGGCTGCAGGAGCTGGCACTGAGCTCACTCGCACACACAGAGGCCTCGCCAGGAGCTGGCACGTAGGCCTCTCAGCACGCGGACACATGGGAAAGGCTGCGAGTGTGCAAAGAGAAAAGCTTTAATGCGAGAAATGCGACGATAGGACACACAAACACTGACCGGCCCTTTTATACCCCAAACCTAACCCCTCAGCAGGTCCTCCTGCTCCTCCTTCTCTACACACCCCCATGCCTCCACACAGCAGCTCCAAGTTATTTCAAGCTCCCCAGGCTCCCCAAGCTCTTCAAGCTCCCCAAGCTCCCCAGGCTCCCCGAGCTCCCCACACGGAGGTGTTGCCTTCACCATGAGGCTCCCCTTCCCCTCACAGAGCCGGTGGCACGGGGCCCCCGTTCCTCTGCAGCCATGGCTGGAGGAGCGCGGGGAGCACGGCGGCGCCTGCCCAGGGCTGTGCCCATCTCACGGTGGTACCCACCCTGCTGGCTGTCCGTACTATTCAGCAGTGCACAGTTGTAGGTGCTGCGCACGCCATGGGAGCGGAGATGGATGACGTTTCTGTCTCTGTCACGGGTGAATTTGGTGACCTTGAAGACCTCATAGGGTGGGATGAGGACTTCATCCTCACGAGGGAAGAAGGAGAAAAGCTTGATGGGGACACCGTAGCAGGTGTACACAATGAAGAAGGTGTCCTGGCCAAATTTCTGGGCAGCATTCCCCTGGAGGGAGGCAGAGGCGAACTGGCCGAAGCGGACGGTCTGGTGGCGGCGGGCCGTAAAGCGGATGCCCCTGACACCACGGTAGACGTTGTAGCATCTGTGGCCCTGGGCATTCCGCAGAGTGTGCAGGGCCTCGGTCAGGAGGAAATGCAGCGTCTTGAAGTGGAAGCATTCCAGGTAGTGCTCGCGGGAGCGCCCACCCTCACGCACAGCTGCATTGAACTTGAGGTACAGACTTGTAGGGTAAGTGTACGCCAGCACGGCCACCGCGTACTCCCACCGCAGCACCTGCAGATCAATGGATTTCTGCCACCTCTTGTCTGCTTTTCTCCAGGTGTCTGCATAGAGCGGGTTTTCGAACTCGGTGCGGTTCACCTTTATAAGCTCCTCTTTCATCTCGCATCTGCAGTCCTGGTACTGGTCATCGAAGGAGTTCTGGGCCATGTCCATCGCCTTCTCCCTGATGGGGCCGGGGTCTTGCTCACGGGTGCTGCTGGCGGCCAAGGTGCCAGCCAAGGTGCCGGCCAGCAGCACCCAGCCCAGGCCGAGGTGCTCCATGTGCAGGAAGCTCTGGGGGTCCAGCCACGAGCGGGGATGCCCCAGGCAGCGCAGGACCCGGTCCTCTGCAACCGGCTGAGCTCAGCCGCTGAGTGCAGCAGTACAGGGCACAGGCGTCTGCTAGGGGGAGAGCGCAGGGTCGGAGAAGGCTGCAGGGAGAAGCGGAGCAGAGGCATCAGGGGCACCTCCAAAGCCGCCCATGGCCCCCCTGGCACCAGAGGGAAGCACCTGAAGTGCGTGTCCCCAGCCAGGGCCACCTGGGTCTTCCCCACCCCGATACCGGCCCGGACTCCAGCCCAACTACTTGCATCAAACACCGCAGACACCTGGGTTCCCCCGTGCAGCCCCGACATCCTCTGAGGCCGCAGCATTTGTGCCAGGAGGAGCCCTGGTGCTGCAGTGAGATGTTACCTCTGCTCTGTTGCATGCAGGACCCACGGCTCGGCGCTGCTGCAGGGTGCGTGGAGCTGGCTGCTCTGCCTTTTTATAGCAACCCCCAGACAGATTGTGTTCCAGCCCCCCATGACCACCCAGTTGCTGCTGGGCTGTTGCAAAAGGCTGCAGGGAAACCAACAGGAAATCTCCTTTTATCAGTTGCCCATCCTCTAGGGCATGCGTGTGTGGGTCCCAGTCCCTTGGGTGCTGAGAGGTGAGGCGCAGGCTCTGCAGCCCTCAGTGCAGAGGGGCTCCCGCAGGAGGGGACACTGGCTTGTCCTGGTTTTGGCTGGGATCGAGTTGCTTTTCATCACCGTAGCTGGTGTGGGGCTTTTGTTTGAGGATGAGAATGGTGCTGATAACACACTGCTGGCTTAGATGCTGCTGAGCAGTGCTGACACAGCCAAGGACTTCTGTGCTGCTCACAACGACAAAGCAAACGGCTCTGTGGTGCTGAGCTGCTGGCCGGTTAAACCACAGCAGTCCTTTGATGTCCAGCAGGGGGCCCAAAGGGTTGAGATAAGGACAGATCTGACCACAGCGTGTTCAAACAAAATTGTTGTTTAACAATTGTAATTTGTAAACCTTAGCTTCTCCCACGGCTTGCTTAGAATGCAGAGGAACTCCCACTCGGACTGGGGAGGAGGAAGAAGACGAGGCAGGCTGCTCCAGAGTGGCGGGGCCATCAGAGGAACAGGAAGATGAAGAGGAAGGTATCATGAGAGCATCAGGAACTACCCGATGCCTATTCCAGCATGAGCTATGAGATAGGCAAAAAGATTTCAGTCATTGTCCAGGTGAGCACCTTGTCACCTGGCTGCTCTGGTGCTGGGACAGCGGAGCCATGGTCTGCAATTAGAGGGCAGGGAAGCCAGGCAGCTGGGATCCCTCGCCAGGGAAGGGGGCATTCTGGAGTTGTCTTGTGTCAGGTGTGAAGGGAAGGTGTGCCTTCAAGAAGATCCCAGAATCCCAGAATCACGGAAATGGAGGGGTTGGAGGTGACCTCAGGAGATCATCGGGTCCAACCCCCTGCCAAAGCAGTTTTCTAGAGCAGGCTGCCCAGGTAGGCGTCCAGACAGGGACAGGCCTTGAATATCCCCAGAGAAGGAGATCCCACAGCCTCCCTGGGCAGCCTGTCCCAGAGCTCAAACACCCTCAGCGTGAAGAATCACAGAATCACAGAATTTCTAGGTTGGAAGAGACCTCAAGATCATCGAGTCCAACCTCTGAATTAGCACTAACCAGTCCTCCACTAAACCATATCCCTAAGCTCTACATCTAAACGTCTTTTAAAGACCTCCAGGGATGGTAACTCAACCAGTTCCCTGGGCAGCCCGTCCCAATGCCTCACAACCCTTTTAGTAAAGAAGTTCTTCCTAACATCCAACCCAAACCTCACCTGGTACAACGTTAGCCCATTCCCCCTCGTCCTGTCACCAGGCACGTGGGAGAACAGGCCAACCCCCACCTCGCTACAGCCTCCTTTAAGGTATCTGTAGAGAGCAATCAGGTCACCCCTGAGCCTCCTCTTCTCCAGGCTGAACAAGCCCAGCTCCCTCAGCCGCTCCTCATAGGACTTGTTCTTCAGGCCCCTCACCAGCTTCGTCACCATTCTCTGGACCCGCTCAAGCACCTCGATGTCCTTCTTGTAGCGAGGGGCCCAAAACTGAACACAGTACTCGAGGTGCGGCCTCACCAGAGCCGAGTACAGGGGGACGATCACCTCCCTAGCCCTGCTGGTCACACTGTTTCTGATACAAGCCAGGATGCCGTTGGCCTTCTTGGCCACCTGAGCACACTGCTGGCTCATATTCAGCCGACTATCCACCAATATTCCCAGGTATTTCTCTGCCTGGCAGCTTTCCGACCACTCATCTCCCAGCCTGTAGCTCTGCTTGGGGTTGTTGTGCCCCAGGTTCAGGACCCGGCACTTGGCCTTGTTGAACTTCATGCAGTTGGCCTCAGCCCATCGGTGCAGCCTATCCAGATCCTCCTGCAGAGCCTTCCTACCCTCGAGCAGATCGACACACACACCTAACTTGGTGTCATCTGCAAACTTACTGAGGGTGCACTCAATGCCCTCGTCAAGATCATTGATGAAGATATTAAAGATGACCGGCCCCAGCACCGAGCCCTGGGGGACGCCACTAGTGACCGGCCTCCAACTGGATTTGACTCCATTCACCACGACTCTTTGGGACCGGCTATCCAGGCAATTTTTAACCCAACGAAGCGTACACCAGTCAAAGCCATGAGCAGCCAGTTTCTTGAGGAGAAAGTTGTGCGAAACCATGTTAAAAGCCTTGCTGAAGTCAAGGTAGACCACATCCACAGCCTTTCCCTCATCCACCAAGCACGTCACTTTGTCATAGAAGGAGATCAGGTTCGTCAAGCAGGACCTGCCTTTCATTACCCCATGCTGACTGGGCCTGATCGCCTGCTTGCCCTGCAAGTGCCGCATGATGACTCTCAAGAGGATCTGCTCCATGAGCTTCCCTGGTACTGAGGTCAAACTGACAGGCCTGTAGTTTCCTGGGTCTGCCCTCCGGCCCTTCTTGTAGATGGGCGTCACGTTTGCTAGCTGCCAGTCAACTGGGACCTCCCCCGATAACCAGGACTGCTGATAAATGGTGGAAAGCAGCTGGGCCAGCTCCTCTGCCAGTTCTCTCAAAGAAGAGGATCTTTCGCGTGTTGGTGCAGAACTGCCTGGGCTCCATTTTGTGGCCACTGCCCCTTGTCCTGTCCCCACAGACCACTGGAAAGAGGTTGGCCAAATCCCTCTGTCTCCCACCTGAGGAGGTATTTATACACATTGAGAACATCCCCTCTCAGTCCTCTCTTTTCCAGGCTGAACAGCCCCAGGTCTCTCAGCCTCTCCTCACAGGGAAGGTGCTCCAGGCCCCGGATCATCTTTGTGGCCCTCCACTGGACTCTTTCCAGGAGATCCCTGTTGTCTTTCTTGTACCGGGGAGCCCAGAACTGGACCCAGTACTCCAGGTGAGGCCTGACCAGGGCAGAGCAGAGCGGGAGGTTCACCTCCCTCGACCTGCTGGCCACGCTCCTTTTAATGCCCGCCAGGATCCCCTTGGCCCTCTTGGCCACCAGGGCACACTGCTGCCTCATGGACAACCTGTCACCCACCAGGACCCCCAGGCTCTTCTCCTCAGAGCTCCTCTCCAGAAGGTCATCCCCCAGCCTGTACTGATACCTGCGGAGATGTGAGTTGCTAGGACAAACAATCACAAAGGGGTTTTGTCTGATAAAACTGCTGCTGCAGTTTCCAGCAGCAGTCCCCCAGACACAGAAACGAAATTTATGAATGTTAATGCTTTCATTTATGAAAATAAATAACATAATTTTCATTTATAAAAATAAATGTGTTTTCATTTATGAAAACATTGACAAAAACTGGCCCCAAAACAGCCCTGGGGAACCCCACGAGTAACTGGCCGTCAGCCTGATGTAACCCCATTTACTAGCACCCTTGGAGCCTGACCCACCAGCCAGTTGTTCACCCAGCACATTAGGAACCTGTCTAGCTGTGTGCTGCACATTTAGTCCTGAGGGATACTTTGAGAAACCGTATCAAACGCTTTGCCGAAATACAAAAAGATTTCATCAGCTGCCATCCCTTGGTCAACTATGTGGGTAACTTTGTCATGAAAGGAAATTAAGTTCGTTAAGCGGGGCCTTCCCCTCATGAACCCTCTGCTTGCTGTGACCAGGGACTGCCTTGTCCCTCAGGTGCTTTTCAATAACTCCTGGGATAATTTTCTCCATGATTTTACCAGGCACTGAAATGAGACTGACAGGTCTGTCCTTACCAGGGTCTTCTTTCTCGCTCTTGCTGAAAACTGGAACCACATTTGCCATCTCCCAATAGACCGGGATCTCTCTGGATTCCCAAGACCATTGGAAAGTAATTGAGAGAGGATTTTCCTCCCAGACAACAGGTATGTGAATTGGGGCCCTGCTTCCCAAGATGTGGCTGACCTTGCTTGCTGATGGGCAGTAGAGAGTAACTGCTTTCTCTTTGCTTCCGTGTGGATTGGCTTTTCTTTTTCTTTTTCTTTTTCTTTTTCTTTTTCTTTTGCATTTCAATTTTCCTTCTCTCAACCCCTTAGCCTTTTTCTTTGTGTCATCCTTTCTGCCTCCCCTCTGTCCCTGAGGAGCAATGAGAGAGCAGTTGTGGTTTTAGTTAGACATCGATGTGAAACCACGGCAGCCTTTTGGCATCCATTGAGAGGCTCAGGGGGTGGAGATGACAAGAAATTTGACCAGAGTGCTTCAGAGGAGCTTACAATGATCATATTTGTCGAACATATTTGTTGATTTACTGCCCACAATGTTGTCTGGTTTGCTCTTAATATCTTTCAGTGTGATCCTGCGTGATCCTGTGCCGTGTTCTCTCTTTTGCTATTTATCATATCTGAGGGCTTGTTAAAAGCTGTGTGCATTTGTGTTTTTTTTTTCAGTTTGCTGTTCTGTGAATCTGTATTGGCAAGGTCTTGATAGAGGGGGGCTGCTGAGGTGGCCTCTGTGAGAAGGTCAGTGCAGCAGGAGGGCAGGAGGTGCTCCAGGCACGCAGCAAAAGTTCCCCTGCGGCCACTGGAGAGGCCCCTGGTGGAGCAGGCTGTCCCCCTGCACCCATGGGTCCCCCACGGAGCAGATCTCCACGCTGCAGACCCCCATGGGTGGAGGAGCCCCCGCTGGAGCAGGTGGATGGGGTCTGGGGGGAGCTGCCACCCACCCGTGGGGGCCCCGTGCTGGAGCAGGAGGAGGCCCCGGGCCGGAGCTGCAGCCCGTTCAGAGGAGCCCACATGGAGCAGGGGGCTGGGCGGAGCTGCCATGGGCTAGGTCACCCCAGACACCGTTGGGCCACTTCAACACAAAGCCAGGGCCACCTCTCCTCCCTTTGGGGCTGCCACTGCCCCCGGCCCCTCCGGGCACTGTCGCCACCAGTCCCGCAGCCGGCCCTAGGCCCGGCGCCGGCGGCAGCGCCATGTTGTGGGCTGATCCCCGCAGGGCTGTTCTCTCGGGCACGCTGCGCTTGGCTCTGCCGTTCCCTCAAGCCTTCGGGCCTCGCACTGGGCACCAGAAGGCCTGCTGTGCTTGAAGCTACAGGCAGCTCAGCACCGCACAGCCGCTCGCTCCCCTCCTCCCCAGCAGGGCTGGGGAGAGAAGGGACACTTGGATCTGGCTGCAGGAGCTGGCACTGAGCTCACTCGCACACACAGAGGCCTCGCCAGGAGCTGGCACGTAGGCCTCTCAGCACGCGGACACATGGGAAAGGCTGCGAGTGTGCAAAGAGAAAAGCTTTAATGAGAGAAATGCGACGATAGGACACACAAACACTGACCGGCCCTTTTATACCCCAAACCTAACCCCTCAGCAGGCCCTCCTGCTCCTCCTTCTCTACACACCCCCTTGCCTCCACACAGCAGCTCCACGTTATTTCAAGCTCCCCAAGCTCCCCAAGCTCCCCAAGCTCCCCACCTCCCCAAGCTCCCCACCCGGAGGTGTTGCCTTCACCACGAGGCTCCCCTTCCCCTCACAGAGCCGGTGGCACGGGGCCCACGTTCCTCTGCAGCCATGGCTGGAGGAGCACGGGGAGCATGGCGGCGCCTGCCCAGGGCTGTGCCCTGTCCCCAGACATCTCCCGGGGGCACTCACCCTGCTGCCTGCCCTTACCCTTCAGCAGCGCACAGTTGTAGGTGCTGTGCGTGGTATGGGAGCGGAGATGGATGATGCTTCTGCTGAAGTAACTCATGACATTGGTGACCTTGAAGACCTCATAGGGTGGGATGAGGATTTCATCCTCAGTAGGGTAAAAGGAGAAATGCTTGATGGGGACACCGTAGCAGGTGTACACAATGAAGAAGGTGTCCTGGCCAAATTTCTGGGCAGCATTCTTCTGGAGGGAGGCAGAGGCGAACTGGCCGAAGCGGACGGTCTGGTGGCGGTGGGCCGTAAAGTGGATGCCCTTGACGCCACGGTAGACGTTGTAGCATCTGTGGCCCTGGGCATTCCGCAGAGTGTGCAGGGCCTCGGTCAGGAGGAAATGCATTGTCTTAAAGGGGAAGGATTGGAGGTAGTACCCGCGGGAGCGCCCACCCTCGCGCACAGCTGCGTTGAACTGGCTGTAGAGGCCTGTATTAGCAGTGTACGCCAGCACGGCCACCGCGTATTCCCTCCGCAGCACCTGCGGGTGGATGGAGTTGCCCCATTGCTTCCGCCACCTCTCGTCTGCTCTTCTCCAGGTGTCTGCATAAATGTGGTTTTTGAATTCCGCGTGGTGCAGTTTCTTCAGCGCAACCTCCATCTTGTATCTGCAACCCCGGTACTGGTCATCGAAGGAGTTCTGGGCCATGCCCATTGCCAACTTCTTTATGGGGCTGAGGTCTTGCTCACGGGTGCTTCTGGCGGCCAAGGTGCCAGCCAAGGTGCCGGCCAGCAGCACCCAGCCCAGGCCGAGGTGCTCCATGTGCAGGAAGCTCCGGGGGTCCAGCCACGAGCGGGGATGCCCCAGGCAGCGCAGGACCCGGTCCTCTGCAACCGGCTGAGCTCAGCCGCTGAGTGCAGCAGTACAGGGCACGGGCGTCTGCTAGGGGGAGAGCGCAGGGTCGGAGAAGGCTGCAGGGAGAAGCGGAGCAGATGCATCAGGGGCACCTCCAAAGCCGCCCATGGCCCCCCTGGCACCAGAGGGAAGCACCCCCAGTGTGTGTCCCCAGCCACGGCCACCTGGGTCTTCCCCACCCCGATACCGGCCCGGACTCCAGCCCAACTACTTGCATCAAACACCGCAGACACCTGGGTTCCCCCGTGCAGCCCCGACATCCTCTGAGGCCGCAGCATTTGTGCCAGGAGGAGCCCTGGTGCTGCAGTGAGATGTTACCTCTGCTCTGTTGCATGCAGGACCCACGGCTCGGCGCTGCTGCAGGGTGCGTGGAGCTGTATGCTCTGCCTTTTTATAGCAACCCCCAGACAGTTTGTGTTCCAGCCCCCCATGACCACCCAGTTGCTGCTGGGCTGTTGCAAAAGGCTGCAGGGAAACCAACAGGAAATCGCCTCTTATCAGTTGCCCATGCTCTAGTGCATGCGTGTGTGGGTCCCAGTCCCTTGGGTGCTGAGAGGTGAGGCGCAGGCTCTGCAGCCCTCAGTGCAGAGGGGCTCCTACAGGAGCAGACACTGGCTTGTCCTGGTTTTGGCTGGGATCGAGTTGCTTTTCATCACCGTAGCTGGTGTGGGGCTTTGGTTTTAGGATGAGAATGGTGCTGATAACACACTGCTGGCTTAGATGCTGCTGAGCAGTGCTGACACAGCCAAGGACTTCTGTGCTGCTCACACTGCCCTGGCAGCGGGCAGGCTGGGGGTGCAGCAGGAGCTGGGAGGGGACAGGCCCAGGACAGCTGACCGCAACTGGCCAAAGGGGTATTCCCCACCATGTGGGGTCATGCTGGACAATATATAGGGGTGGCTAGCTGGGGAGGGGGCGCAGGGTGCCCAGGGATAAGCTGGGCATCCGTCAGCAGGTGGTGAGCAATTGCATTGTGCATCGCTTGCTTTGTACGTGTTATTATTTTTACTATTACTATTTTTAGTTTTAATATTGTTATTGTTATATTTTTTTTCTGTCCTATTAAACTGTCTTCATCTCAACTCACAAGCTTTTACTTCCCCTCCCCTCCCATTCTCTCCCCCATCCCACTTGGGGATGAAGAAGAGCAAACGGCTCTGTGGTGCTGAGCTGCTGGCCGGTTAAACCACAGCAGTCCTTTGATGTCCAGCACGGGGCCCAAAGGGTTGAGATAAGGACAGATCCGACCACAGCGTGTTAAAACAAAATTGTTGTTTAACAATTGTAATTTGTAAACCTTAGCTTCTCACACGGCTTGCTTAGAATGCAGAGGAACTCCCACTCGGACTGGGGAGGGGGAAGAAGACGAGGCAGGCTGCTCCAGAGTGGCGGGGCCATCAGAGGAACAGGAAGATGAAGAGGAAGGTATCATGAGAGCATCAGGAACTACCCGATGCCTATTCCAGCATGAGCTATGAGATAGGCGAAAAGATTTCAGTCGTTGTCCAGGTGAGCACCTTGTCACCTGGCTGCTCTGGTGCTGGGACAGCGGAGCCACCTCCCTTGACCTGCTGGCCATGCTCCTTTTAATGCCCGCCAGGATCTTGTTGGCCCTCTTGGCCACCAGGGCACACTGCTGGCTCATGGCCAGCCTGTCACCCATCAGGATCCCCAGGTCCTTCTCCACAGAGCTCCTCTCCAGCAGGTCATCCCCCAGCCTATACTGATAACATTCAGTTGAGTTGTTCCTTCCCAGGTGCAGGACTCTACACTTGGTCTTGTTAAACCTTACTTGGTTTCTCCCTGCTCATCTCTCCAGCCTGTCCAGGTCTCACTGAATGGCAGCACAACATTCTGGTGTGTCAGCCACTCCTCCCAGCCTTGTATCATCGCTGTACTTTTTGAGGGTGGACACTATTCCTTAGTCAAGGTCATCGAAGAAGGTGTTGAACAAGACTGGACCTGGCCCTGACTGCTGGGGAACACCGTTAGTCACAGGTCTCCAGCCAGACTCTGTGCTGTTGATCGCCACCTTCTGAGCTCAGCCAGTCAGCCACTTCTCAACCCACCTTACTGTCCACTCCTCTGTCCCACACTTTCTCAGTTTTGTTACCAAGATGTTGTGGGAGACAGTACCAGAAGCATTTGCTGAAGTCACAGAATCACAGAATCACAGAATTTCTAGGTTGGAAGAGACCTCAAGATCGAGTCCAACCTCTGACCTAATGCTAACAGTCCCCACTAAACCATATCCCTAAGCTCTACATCTAAACGTCTTTTAAAGGCTTCCAGGGATGGTGACTCCACCACTTCCCTGGGCAGCCTGTTCCAATGCCTCACAACCCTTTCGGTAAAGAAGTTCTTCCTAACATCCAACCTAAAACTCCCCTGGCGCAACTTAAGCCCATTCCCTCTCGTCCTGTCACCAGGCACGTGGGAGAACAGGCCAACCCCCACCTTGCTACAGCCTCCTTTAAGGTATCTGTAGAGAGCAATAAGGTCGCCCCTGAGCCTCCTCTTCTCCAGGCTGAACAAGCCCAGCTCCTTCAGCTGCTCCTCGTAGGACTTGTTCTCCAGGCCCCTCACCAGCTTCGTCGCCCTTCTCTGGACCCGCTCAAGCACCTCGATGTCCTTCTTGTAGTGAGGGGCCCAAAACTGAACACAGTTCTCGAGGTGCGGCCTCACCAGAGACGAGTACAGGGGGATGATCACCTCCCTAGCCCTGCTGGTCACACTGTTTCTGATACAAGCCAGGATGCCGTTGGCCTTCTTGGCCACCTGAGCACACTGCTGGCTCATATTCAGCCGACTGTCCACCATCACTCCCAGGTCCTTCTCTGCCTGGCAGCTCTCCAACCACTCATCTCCCAGCCTGTAGCTCTGCTTGGGGTTATTGCGCCCCAGGTGCAGGACCCGGCACTTGGCCTTGTTGAACTTCATGCAGTTGACCTCAGCCCATCGGTGCAGCCTATCCAGATCCTCCTGCAGAGCCTTCCTACCCTCGAGCAGATCGACGTGTGGGTAGACCACTCCTGGGCCATTAAGATTTCCTTCTTGAAGAGCGCCCAGCCTTCCTGGACTCCTCTGCCCTTCAGGACCGCCTCCCAAAGGACTCTGCCAACCAGTGTCCTGAACAGTTCAAAGTGATCCCTCTGGAAGTCCAGTTCAGCGGTTTTACTGGTCCCCTTCCTGGCTTCTCCAAGAATGGAGAACTCTACCATTTCATCGTCACTCTGCCCAAGACATCTCCCTTGCTGAAGTCAAGGGGGATGAAATCCACTGCTCTCCCCCCATCTACCCAGCTGGTGATACCATCATAGAAGGCAATGAGGTTGGCCTATGGAACAAGCTGTTCCATACCAGTGCTGTTCTAGCTCCAAGTGCAGACAACAGCACTGCATGGGTGGCCGCAGGGAATGATAACATCCCAGCTAGACTCAGTATGGGCTGGCAGCAGGGGACAAGCCAGGACTGTCAGCCTCGTGTGGTCCAGAGCTGAGGACAGCATCTCCACCCTCACGGCCTTGGTGCCCGGTGCAGTTGCAGGGGTGGAGATGGTCCCCATGCCCCATGAGCTCTGCACCAGGGCCGGTGTCCCACCAGAGGGGGGACGAGGGGAGCTTGGCCATGCCCCATGGCTCGGTGGCTGGGGCTGCTGTCCCCGTGCCCCTGCAGAAGTGGCACCGTGGAGGTGAGCACTGCAGGATGTCCAAGCAAAGACATCCTCAGCATTCGGAGGGTGCAAGCAGAGCAAGCAGTGGGGAAGGGCCCATGCTGGGGCAGATGGCACGACACAATGGAGGTGTCCATCCCACCCGAGGGGCTCCTTCAGCAGTGGATGAATCGTGGCTGTGCTGGTTTTAGTCAGGTGGGCAGCCGAGCTCCACCTCTGCTGCTCTATCACTCCTCCTCCTCAAAGGGGAAGGGGAAGGAAATACAATGGAAAGGACTCAAGGGTTGAGATAAGGACAGGGAGATCGCTCAACCATTATCGTAAAAAGCAAAACAGACTCAGAGTAGGAAGATGAGTATCATTTATTGCCTATTACTAACAAGCTAGAGCAGTTAGAAAACAAACAAAAAAACAAACTCCAGCACCTTCCCCTCATCCACCTCTTCCACCTCCTCCCCCCGAGCAGTGCAGGGGAAGGGGCAATGGGGGCCGCGGTCAGTCCCTGACGCTTCATCCCCGCCGCCCCTCACGGTCCCTCTGTGCCCCTGCTCCCTGTGGGGTCCCTCCCATGGATGCCGTCCTTCCCCAACTGATCCTTCAGGGGCTTCAAGAACTGCTCCCACACGGCTCCGTCCCACAGGGTCCATCCCCCAGTCCCAAACTACTCCAGCACGGGGCCCCCACGGGTGCTGGCAGCTGCCCCCAGCCCCCTGCTCCTGCGTGGGCTCCTCCACCCATGGCTGCAGCTCCAGCCTGGGGCCTGCTCCTGCGGGGGCTCTCCATGGGCCGCAGCCTCCTCCAGGCCACATCCACCTGCTCCACCGGGGGCTCCTCCACCCATGGGGGGGCTGCAGCGTGGAGATCTGCTCCATGTGGGACCCATGGGTGCAGGGGGACAGCCTGCTCCACCAGGGGCCTCTCCCTGCACAGGCCGCAGGGGAACTTGTGCTCTGGTTCATGGAGCACCTCCTGCCCTCCTGCTGCACTGACCTTCTCACAGAGGCCACCCCTGCAGCCCCCCGCTACCAAGACCTTGCCAATACAGATTTACAGAACAACAAAATGAAAAAAACACAAATGCACACAGCTTTTAACAAGCCCTCGGATATGATAAATAGCAAAAGAGAGAACACGGCACAGGATCACGCAGGATCACACTGAAAGATATTAAGAGCAAACCAGACAAGATTGTGGGCAGCAAATCAACAGATATGTTCGACAAATATGATCATTGTAAGCTCCTCTGAAGCACTCTGGTCCAATTTCTTGTTATCTCCACCCCCTGAGCCTCTCAATGGATGCCAAAAGGCTGCCGTGGTTTCACATCGATGTCTAACTAAAAACCACAACTGCTCTCTCATTGCTCCTCAGAGACAGAGGGGAGGCAGAAAGGATGACACAAAGAAAAAGGCTAAGGGGTTGATAGAAGGAAAATTGAAATGCAAAAGAAAAAAAAATACTAAAAAAAAAAAAAAGTAATTTACTCAATTACTTTCCAATGGTCTTGGGAATCCAGAGAGATCCCGGTCTATTGGGAGATGGCAAATGTGGTTCCAGTTTTCAGCAAGAGCGAGAAAGAAGACCCTGGTAAGGACAGACCTGTCAGTCTCATTTCAGTGCCTGGTAAAATCATGGAGAAAATTATCCCAGGAGTTATTGAAAAGCACCTGAGGGACAAGGCAGTCCCTGGTCACAGCAAGCAGAGGGTTCATGAGGGGAAGGCCCCGCTTAACGAACTTAATTTCCTTTCATGACAAAGTTACCCACATAGTTGACCAAGGGATGGCAGCTGATGAAATCTTTTTGTATTTCGGCAAAGCGTTTGATACGGTTTCTCAAAGTATCCCTCAGGACTAAATGTGCAGCACACAGCTAGACAGGTTCCTAATGTGCTGGGTGAACAACTGGCTGGTGGGTCAGGCTCCAAGGGTGCTAGTAAATGGGGTTACATCAGGCTGACGGCCAGTTACTCGTGGGGTTCCCTGGGGCTCTGTTTTGGGGCCAGTTTTTGTCAATGTTTTCATAAATGAAAACACATTTATTTTTATAAATGAAAATTATGTTATTTATTTTCATAAATGAAAGCATTGACATTCATAAATTTCGTTTCTGTGTCTGGGGGACTGCTGCTGGAAATTGGAGCAGGAATTTTATCCGACAAAACCCCTTTGTGATTGTTTGTCCTAGCAACTCACATCTCCGCAGGTATCAGTACAGGCTGGGCGATGACCTGCTGGAGAGGAGCTCTGAGGAGAAGAAACTGAGGGTCCTGGTGGGTGACAGGTTGTCCATGAGGCAGCAGTGTGCCCTGGTGGCCAAGAGGGCCAAGGGGATCCTGGCGGGCATCAAAAGGAGCGTGGCCAGCAGGTCAAGGCAGGTGATCCTCCCCCTCTGCTCTGCCCTGGTCAGGCCTCACCTGGAGTACTGGGTCCAGTTCTGGGCTCCCTGGTACAAGAAAGACAGGGATCTCCTGGAAAGAGTCCAGCGGAGGGCCACAAGGATGATCCGGGGCCTGGAGCATCTTCCCTTTGAGGAGAGGCTGAGAGACCTGGGGCTGTGCAGCCTGGAGAAGAGAGGACTGAGAGGGGATCTCCTCAATGTGTACAAATACCTGAGGGGTGGGAGGCAGAGGGATTTGGCCAACCTCTTTCCAGTGGTCTGTGGGGACAGGACAAGGGGCAGTGGCCACAAAATGGAGCCCAGGCAGTTCCGCACCAACACGCGAAAGAACTTCTTCCCAGTGAGGGTGACGGAGCTCTGGGACAGGCTGCCCAGGGAGGCTGTGGGGTCTCCTTCTCTGGGGATGTTCAAGGCCTGTCCCTGTTGTAGTGGGTTTACGTGGCAAGGCTTTGGTAGCAGGGGGCCATAGGGGTGGTTTCTGTGAGAAAGATCTAGAAGCCGCCCCATGTTTGGGAAGGGCCCCATTGTTTTCCAAATCTGAGCCAATAAGCGATGTTGTTTTGCGCCTCTGTGAGAGCATATTTAAGACAGGGAAAAAACTGCTGCGCCACACAGCAGCCGGGAGAGTCAAGGGAGTGAGAAACAGCCTTGCAGGTGCCAAGGTCAGTGTAGAAGGAGGGGGAGAGGTGCTCCAGGCGCCGGAGCAGAAGTCCCCTGTGGCCTGTGGTGAGGACCATGGTGAAGCAGGATGTCCCCCTGCAGCCCATGGAGTACCACGGTGGAGCAGGGTTCCACGCTGCAGCCCGTGGAGGAGACCACGGTGGAGCAGGTGGCCCTGCACCGACGGAGGCTGCCGCCTGTGGAAGACCCCTGCCGGAGCAGATTCCGGGCCGGACCTGTAGCCCGTGGAGAGGAGACCACGCAGGAGCAGGTGATCTGGCAGGAGCTGCTGCCCGTAGGGGAGTCAGGTTGGAGCAGTTTTCTCCTGAGGGATGGACCCCGTGGTACGGACCCATATCTGGAGCAGTTCTGGAAGAGCTGCTGCCTGTGGGAAGCCCACGCCGGATCAGTTCGTCAAGGACTGCATCCCGTGGGTGGGACCCCACAGCACAGGGGACGAGAGTGACCGAGAAGGAGCGGCAGAGAAGAAGTGCTGTAGACTGACCATAACCCCCATTCCCCCGTTCCCCTGCGCCGCTCGGGGGGAGGAGGTGGAAGAGGGTGGATGGGGGGGGAGGTGCTTTTGGTTTCTTTCCTTTGTTTCTCACTTCTCTAGCTTGTTAGTAATGAGTAATAAATCTTACTATCTGTCTTCTTATGCTGAGTCTGGTTTGCCCGTTACACTAATTATTGCGTGATTTTCTCGTCCTTATCTCAATCCTTGAGCCCCTTTCACATATTTTCTCCCCATTCCTCTTTGAGGAGGGGAGTGAGAGAGCGGCTGTGGTGGAGCTCGGCTGCCCACTCGAGCAGAACCACGACACCTGTCTGGACACCTACCTGGGCAGAAAGCTCTAGGGAACTGCTTTGGCAGGGGGTTGGACCCGATGATCTCCTGAGGTCACCTCCAACACCTCCATTTCCGTGATTCTGTGGTTCTGGGATCTTCCTTGAAAGCACACCTTCCCTTCACACCTGACACAAGACAACTCCAGAACGCCACCTTCCCTGGCAAGGGATCCCAGCTGCCTGGCTTCCCTGCCCTCTAATTGCAGACCATGGCTCCGCTGTCCCAGCACCAGAGCAGCCAGGTGACAAGGTGCTCACCTGGACAACGACTGAAATCTTTTCGCCTATCTCATAGCTCATGCTGGAATAGGCATCGGGTAGTTCCTGATGCTCTCATGATACCTTCCTCTTCATCTTCCTGTTCCTCTGATGGCCCCGCCACTCTGGAGCAGCCTGCCTCGTCTTCTTCCTCCTCCCCAGTCCGAGTGGGAGTTCCTCTGCATTCTAAGCAAGCCGTGTGAGAAGCTAAGGTTTACAAATTACAATTGTTAAACAACAATTTTGTTTGAACACGCTGTGGTCAGATCTGTCCTTATCTCAACCCTTCGGGCCCCATGCTGGACATCAAACGACTGCTGTGGTTTAACCGGCCAGCAGCTCAGCACCACAGAGCCGTTTGCTCTTCTTCACCCCCAAGTGGGATGGGGGAGAAAATTGGGGGGGTGGGGAGGGCGCTACCCCTATATATTGTTCATCATGACCCCACATGGTGTGGAATACCCCTTTGGCCAGTTGGGGTCAGCTGTCCTGGGCCTGTCCCCTCCCAGCTCCTGCTGCACCCCCAGCCTGCCCGCTGCCAGGGTAGTGTGAGCAGCGCAGAAGTCCTTGGCTGTGTCAGCACTGCTCAGCAGCATCTAAGCCAGCAGTGTGTTATCAGCACCATTCTCATCCTAAAACCAAAGCCCCACACCAGCTACGGTGATGAAAAGCAACTCGATCCCAGCCAAAACAAGGACAAGCCAGTGTCTGCTCCTGCGGGAGCCCCTCTGCACTGAGGGCTGCAGAGCCTGCGCCTCACCTCTCAGCACGCATGGGACTGGGACCCACACACGCACACCCTAGAGCATGGGCAACTGATAAGAGGCAATTTCCTGTTGGTTTCCCTGCAGCCTTTTGCAACAGCCCAGCAGCAACTGGGTGGTCATGGGGGGCTGGCACACAAACTGTCTGGGGGTTGCTATAAAAAGGCAGAGCAGCCAGCTCCACGCACCCTGCAGCAGCGCCGAGCCGTGGGTCCTGCATGCAACAGAGCAGAGGTAACATCTCACTGCAGCACCAGGGCTCCTCCTGGCACAAACACTGCGGCCTCAGAGGATGTCGGGGCTGCACGGGGGAACCCAGGTGTCTGCGGTGTTTGATGCAAGTAGTTGGGCTGGAGTCCGGGCCGGTATCGGGGTGGGGAAGACCCAGGTGGCCGTGGCTAGGGACACACACTGCGGGTGCTTCCCTCTGGTGCCAGGGGGACCATGGGCGGCTTTGGAGGTGCCCCTGATGCATCTGCTCCGCTTCTCCCTGCAGCCTTCTCTGACCCTGCGCTCTCCCCCTAGCAGACGCCCGTGCCCTGTACTGCTGCACTGAGCGGCTGAGCTCAGCCGGTTGCAGAGGACCGGGTCCTGCGCTGCCTGGGGCATCCCCGCTCGTGGCTGGATCCCCGGAGCTTCCTGCACATGGAGCACCTCGGCCTGGGCTGGGTGCTGCTGGCCGGCACCTTGGCTGGCACCTCGGCCGCCAGCAGCACCCGTGAGCAAGACCCCGGCCCCATCAGGGAGGTGGCGATGGACATGGCCCAGAACTCCTTCGATGACCAGTACCAGGGCTGCACATACAGTATGCTGGAGGCACTTAGAATGGTGAACCGCACTGAATTCCAAAACCCGGTCTATGCAGACTCCTGGAGAAAAGCAGAGGGGAGGTGGTGGAAGCAATGGGGCAACTCCAACCACCCGCAGGTGCTGCAGCGGGAGTACGCGGTGGCCGTGCTGGCGTACACTGCTGGCACAGGCCTGTACCGCCAGTTCAACGCAGCTGTGCGTGAGGGTGGTCGCTCCCACGATTACTACCTCCAATCCTTCCACTTCAAGACGCTGCATTTCCTCCTGACCAACGCTGTGCACACCCTGAGGTATGCCCACGGTTTCAGATGTTGCAACGTCTACCGTGGTGTCAAGGGCATCCGCTTTACGGCCCAGATCAACCAGTCTGTCCGCTTCGGCCAGTTCGCCTCTGCCACCTTCAGGAGGAATGCTGCCCAGCAATTTGGCAATGACACCTTCTTCTTTGTGTACACCTGTTATAGTGCCATCATTGGCAAATTATCCCTTTATGCTAATCAGCGCGAAGTCCTCATCCCACCCTATGAGGTCTTCAAGGTCATCAACGTCACCCGTTACACAAACGAAACCCACATCCATCTCCAATCCACTGGTGCAAACAGCACCTACAACTGTGCACTGGTGAATAGTACGGGCAGCCAGCAGGGTGGGTGCCCCCGGGAGATGGCTGGGGACAGGGCACAGCCCTGGGCAGGCGCCGCCGTGCTCCCCGCGCTCCTCCAGCCATGGCTGCAGAGGAACGGGGGCCCCGTGCCACCGGCTCTGTGAGGGGAAGGGGAACCTCGTGGTGAAGGCAACACCTCCGTGTGGGGAGCTCGGGGAGCCTGGGGAGCTTGGAGAGCCTGGGGAGCTTGAAATAACGTGGAGCTGCTGTGCGGAGGCATGGGGGTGTGTAGAGAAGGAGGAGCAGGAGGACCTGCTGAGGGGTTAGGTTTGGGGTATAAAAGGGCCGGTCAGTGTTTGTGTGTCCTATCGTCGCATTTCTCTCATTAAAGCTTTTCTCTTTGCACACTCGCAGCCTTTCCCATGTGTCCGCGTGCTGAGAGGCCTACGTGCCAGCTCCTGGCGAGGCCTCTGTATGTGCGAGTGAGCTCAGTGCCAGCTCCTGCAGCCAGATCCAAGTGTCCCTTCTCTCCCCAGCCCTGCTGGGGAGGAGGGGAGCGAGCGGCTGTGCGGTGCTGAGCTGCCTGTAGCTTCAAGCACAGCAGGCCTTCTGGTGCCCAGTGCGAGGCCCGAAGGCTTGAGGGAACGGCAGAGCCAAGCGCAGCGTGCCCGAGAGAACAGCCCTGCGGGGATCAGCCCACAACACGGCGCTGCCGCCAGCGCCGGGCCTAGGGCCGGCTGCGGGACTGGTGGCGACAGTGCCCGGAGGGGCCGGGGGCAGTGGCAGCCCCACAGGGAGGAGAGGTGGCCCTGGCTTTGTGTTGAAGTGGCCCAACGGTGTCTGGGGTGACCTGGCCCCTGGCAGCTCCCTGTCCTCATCTTCCCCAAGCTGCTGAGGAGCAGAAGGAGCAGCTCCGAGCCCAGAAGACACCCGGAGAACATCCGCTGCCATCTTGTCTGCAGGGACAGAGCGGATAAAAGTGCAAAGCCAGGGCAGCTCAGAGCCAGTGCCCTGCTCTGCACCGCAGGGCTGCCCAGCTCCATGCAGGGGGTGAGCCCTCACCCAGGGGGAGCCACCACAGCGCTGGGGACATGGCAGCGAGCAGGGGCTGTGAGCTGGTATTGCCGTGCTGGGCAGCTGAACTCCACCACAACCACTCTCTCACTCCCCCTTGTTAGAAGAGGAGGGAAAGAAGTAAAGGAAAGAACAACTTGCAGGTTGAGATGCAGATAATTTAATTAAAAGGAAAAATGATTATTAAGGAATGATTATTATTATTACTAAAATATTTTAAGTAAAGGGAAAAAAAATGAAAGGGGAAAAGGGAGGGGAAAAGGGGGGCGGAGGGAACACAAAACAACAAAGCAAAACAAGTAGAGGCTGTGTGGAAGTACAGAGGACAGAAATTGCTCTCTACTTCCCACAAATGAGCGGTGCTTGACCACGTCCATGAAGCAGGGCCTCAACGCATGGAGACGGTGTTGAGGAGGAGGACCGATGTTTTCCCAGCGAGAGCCCACCCCTCCCCTCTTCTTCCTGTTCCCACCTTTTATTGCTGAGTGTGACACCACATGGTATGGAATGTCCCTTTGGTTGGTTTAGGTCAGCTGCGTGGTAATGTTCCTTTTTCACTTTTTGCCCACCCCCTAGGAGGGTTAGAGAGAGTCCTGGTGCTGTGTCAGCACTGCTCAGCAGCAGACACAACCCTGCTGTGATCCAGAATCCCAGAATCACGGAAATGGAGGGGTTGGAGGTGACCTCAGGAGATCATCGGGTCCAACCCCCTGCCAAAGCAGTTCCCTGGAGCAGGCTGCCCAGGTAGGTGTCCAGACAGGGACAGGCCTTGAATATCCCCAGAGAAGGAGACCCCACAGCCTGCCTGGGCTGCCTGTCCCAGAGCTCCGTCACCCTCACTGGGAAGAAGTTCTTTCGCGTGTTGGTGCGGAACTGCCTGGGCTCCATTTTGTGGCCATTGCCCCTTGCCCTGTCCCCACAAACCACTGGAAAGAGGTTGGCCAAATCCCTTTGTCTCCCACCCCTCAGGTATTTGTATACATTGAGGACATCCCCTCTCAGTCCTCTCTTCTCCAGGCTGAACAGCCCCAGGTTTCTCAGCCTCTTCTCATAGGGAAGATGCTCCAGGCCCCGGATCATCTTTGTGGCCCTCCGCTGGACTCTTTCCAGGAGATCCCTGTCTTTTGTACCGGGGAGCCCAGAACTGGACCCAGTACTCCAGGTGAGGCCTGACCAGGGCAGAGCAGAGGGGGAGGATCTCCTGCCTTGACCTGCTGGCCACGCTCCTTTTAATGCCCGCCAGGATCTTGTTGGCCCTCTTGGCCACCAGGGCCTGATACCTGTACTGATACCTGTACTGATACCTGCAGAGATGTGAGTTGCTAGGACAAACAATCACAAAGGGGTTTTGTCGGATAAAACTCCTGCTCCTATTTTCACTAGCAGTCCTCCAGACACAGAAATGAAATTTCTGAATGTCAATGCTTTCGTTTATGAAAATAAATAACATAATTTTCATTTATAAAAATAAATGTCAATGTTTTTCTTTATAAAAACATTGACAAAAACTGGCCCCAAAACAGAGCCCCGGGGAACCCCATGAGTAACTGGCCGTCAGCCTCATGTAACCCCATTTACTAGCACCCTTGGAGCCTGACCCACCAGCCAGTTGTTCACCCAGCACATTAGGAACCTGTCTAGCTGTGTGCTGCACATTTAGTCCTGAGGGAAACTTTGAGAAACCGTATCAAACGCTTTGCCAAAATACAAAAAGATTTCATCAGCTGCCATCCCTTGGTCAACTATGTGGGTAACTTTGTCATGAAAGGAAATTAAGTTCGTTAAGCGGGGCCTTCCCCTCATGAACCCTCTGCTTGCTGTGACCAGGGACTGCCTTGTCCCTCAGGTGCTTTTCAATAACTCCTGGGATAATTTTCTCCATGATTTTACCAGGCACTGAAATGAGACTGACAGGTCTGTAGTTACCAGGGTCTTCTTTCTCGCTCTTGCTGAAAACTGGAACCACATTTGCCATCTCCCAATAGACCAGGATCTCTCTGGATTCCCAAGACCATTGGAAAGTAGTTGAGAGAGGTTTTTCCTCCCAGACAACAGATATGTGTATTGGGGCCCTGCTTCCCAAGATGTGCCTGACCTTGCTTGCTGATGGGCAGTAAAGAGTAACTGCTTTCTCTTTGCTTCCGTGTGGATTGGCTTTTATTTTGTTTTTTCTTTTTCTTTTGTATTTCAATTTTCCTTCTCCCAACACATTAGCCTTTTTCTTTGTGTCATCCTTTCTGCCTCCCCTCTGTCTCTGAGGAGCAATGAGAGAGCAGTTGTGGTTTTTAGTTAGACATCGATGTGAAACCACAGCAGCCTTTTGGCATCCATTGAGAGGCTCAGGGGGGTGGAGATAACAAGAAATTTGACCAGAGTGCTTCAGAGGAGCTTACAATGATCATATTTGTCGAACATATTTTTTGTATTGCTGCCCACAATGTTGTCTGGTTTGCTCTTAATATCTTTCAGTGTGATGCTGCGTGATCCTGTGCTGTGTTCTCTCTTTTTTCTATTTATCATATCCGAGGGCTTGTTAAAAGCTGTGTGCATTTGTGTTTTTGTTTTTTTTTCAGTTTGCTGTTCTGTGAATCTGTATTGGCAAGGTCTTGGTAGTGTGGTTATGCTGAGGTGGTCTCTGTGAGAAGGTCAGTGCAGCAGGAGGCAGGAGGTGCTCCATGAACCAGAGCACAAGTTCCCCTGCGGCCTGTGCAGGGAGAGGCCCCTGGTGGAGCAGGCTGTCCCCCTGCACCCATGGGTCCCCCACGGAGCAGATCTCCACACTGCAGCCCCCCCATGGGTGGAGGAGCCCCCGGTGGAGCAGGTGGATGTGGCCTGGAGGAGGCTGCGGCCCATGGAGAGCCCCCGCAGGAGCAGGCCCCGGGCCGGAGCTGCAGCCATGGGTGGAGGAGCCCACGGGGAGCAGGGGGCTGGGGGGAGCTGCCAGCACCTGTGGGGGCCTTGTGCTGGAGCAGTTTGGGACTGGGGGATGGACCCCGTGGGACAGAGCCGTGTGGGAGCAGTTCTTGGAGCCCCTGAAGGATCAGTTGGGGAAGGACGGCATCCATGGGAGGGACCCCACAGGGAGCAGGGGCACAGAGGGACCGTGAGGGGTGGCGGGGATGAAGTGCCAGGGACTGACCGCAGCCCCCATTGCCCGTTCCCCTGCACTGCTCGGGGGGAGGAGGTGGAAGAGGTGGATGGGGAAAGGTGCTGGAGTTTGTTTTTGTGTTTGTTTTCTAACTGCTCTAGCTTGTTAGTAATAGGCAATAAATGTTACCTATCTTCCTACTCTGAGTCTGTTTTGCTTGTTACGATAATGGTTGAGCGATCTCCCTGCCCTTATCTCAACCTCTCCTCTCTTTGGGGCTGCCACTGCCCCCAGCCCCTCCGGGCACTGTCGCCACCAGTCCCGCAGCCGGCCCTAGGCCCGGCGCCGGCGGCAGCGCCGTGTTGTGGGCTGATCCCCGCAGGGCTGTTGTCTCGGGCACGCTGCGCTTGGCTCTGCCGTTCCCTCAAGCCTTCGGGCCTCGCACTGGGCACCAGAAGGCCTGCTGTGCTTGAAGCTACAGGCAGCTCAGCACCGCACAGCCGCTCGCTCCCCTCCTCCCCAGCAGGGCTGGGGAGAGAAGGGACACTTGGATCTGGCTGCAGGAGCTGGCACTGAGCTCACTCGCACACACAGAGGCCTCGCCAGGAGCTGGCACGTAGGCCTCTCAGCACGCGGACACATGGGAAAGGCTGCGAGTGTGCAAAGAGAAAAGCTTTAATGCGAGAAATGCGACGATAGGACACACAAACACTGACCGGCCCTGCTTTTTTATACCCCAAACCTAACCCCTCAGCAGGTCCTCCTGCTTCTCCTTCATGGCTGGAGGTGCACGGGGAGCACAGCGGCGCCTGCCCAGGGCTGTGCCCTGTCCCCAGCCATCTCCCAGGGGCACCCACCCTGCTGGCTGCCCGTACCCTTCAGCAGCGCACAGTTGTAGGTGCTGTGTGTGGAATGGGAGTGGAGATGGATGATGCTTCTGCTGAAGTCATGGATGACTTTGGTGACCTTGAAGACCTCATAGGGTGGGATGAGGACTTCATCCTCAGTAGGGAAAAAGGAGAAATGCTTGATGGGGACACCGTAGCAGGTGTACACAATGAAGAAGGTGTCCTGGCCAAATCTCTTGGTAGCTTTCTTATGGAGGGAGGCAGAGGCGAACTGGCCGAATCGGACAGTCTGGTTGATCTGGGCCGTAAAGTGGATGCCCCTGACGCCACGATAGACGTTGTAGCATCTGCGGCCCTGGGCATTCCGCAGAGTGTGCAGGGCCTCAGTCAGGAGGAAATGCATTGTCTTGAAGGGGAAGGATTGGAGGTAGTACCCGCGGGAGCGCCCACCCTCGCGCACAGCTGCGTTGAACTGGCTGTAGAGGCCTGTGCCAGCAGTGTATGCCAGCACGGCCACCGCGTACTCCCGCTGCAGCACCTGCGAGTGGTTGGAGTTCCCCCATTGTTTCCGCCACCTCTTATCTGCTCTTCTCCAGGTGTTTGCATAGATGTGGTTTTTGAATTCCACATGGTACAGTTTCTTCAGCGCAACCTCCATCTTGTATCTGCAATCCCGGTACTGGTCATCGAAGGAGTTCTGGGCCATGCCCATTGCCAACTTCTTTATGGGGCCGAGGTCTTGCTCACGGGTGCTGCTGGAGGCCAAGATGCCAGCCAAGGTGCCGGCCAGCAGCACCCAGCCCAGGCCGAGCTGCTCCATGTGCAGGAAGCTCCGGGGGTCCAGCCACGAGCGGGGATGCCCCAGGCAGCGCAGGACCCGGTCCTCTGCAACCGGCTGAGCTCAGCCGCTCAGTGCAGCAGTACAGGGCACGGGCGTCTGCTAGGGGGAGAGCGCAGGGTCAGAGAAGGCTGCAGGGAGAAGCAGAGCAGAGGCATCAGGGGCACCTCCAAAGCCGCCCATGGCCCCCCTGGCACCAGAGGGAAGCACCCGCAGTGTGTGTCCCCAGCCACGGCCACCTGGGTCTTCCCCACCCCGATACCGGCCTGGACTCCAGCCCAACTACTTGCATCAAACACCGCATACACCTGGGTTCCCCCGTGCAGCCCCGACATCCTCTGAGGCCGCAGCATTTGTGCCAGGAGGAGCCCTGGTGCTGCAGTGAGATGTTACCTCTGCTCTGTTGCATGCAGGACCCACGGCTCGGCGCTGCTGCAGGGTGCGTGGAGCTGGCTGCTCTGCCTTTTTATAGCAACCCCCAGACAGTTTGTGTGCCAGCCCCCCATGACCACCCAGTTGCTGCTGGGCTGCTGCAAAAGGCTGCAGGGAAACCAACAGGAAATCACCTTGTATCAGTTTCCCATGCTCTAGTGCATGCGTGTGTGGGTCCCAGTCCCATGGGTGCTGAGAGGTGAGGCGCAGGCTCTGCAGCCCTCAGTGCAGAGGGGCTCCCGCAGGAGCGGACACTGGCTTGTCCTGGTTTTGTCTGGGATCGAGTTGCTTTTCATCACCGTAGCTGGTGTGGGGCTTTGGTTTTAGGATGAGAATGGTGCTGATAACACACTGCTGGCTTAGATGCTGCTGAGCAGTGCTGACACAGAGCCAAGGATTTCTGTGCTTCTCACACTGCCCTGGCAGCGGGCAGGCTGGGGGTGCAGTAGGAGCTGGGAGGGGACAGGCCCAGGACAGCTGACCCTAACTGGCCAAAGGGGTATTCCACACCTCATGGGGTCATGATGAACAATATACAGGGGTGGCTAGCCTGGGTGGGGGCTCAGGCTGCTCAGGGATAAGCTGGGCATCCGACAGTCCTGTAGTTTCCCAGGTCTGCCCTCCGGCCCTTCTTGTAGATGGGCATCACATTTGCTAGCCGCCAGTCAACTGGGACCTCCCCTGATAGCCAGGACTGCTGATAAATGATGGATAGGGCTTGGCCAGCTCCTCTGCCAGTTCTCTCAGTACCCTTGGGTGGATGCCATCTGGCCCCATCGATTTGTGCACATCCAAGTGCCGTAGCAGGTCACCAACCAGTTGTTCGTGGATAGTGAGGGCCACATCCTGCTCCCCATCCCCTTCCACCAGCTTAGGGGGTCTCCTTTTTGGGGTCTTCTTCACCCTTTTTGGGGTCTTCTTCAACCTTTTTTGAGCTCTCCTTTTTGGGGTCTTCCTCACCCTTTTTGGGGTCTCCAACCTTTCTTTGTGGTCTCCAACCCATTTTTTGGGTCTCTTTCCTCAACTCTTTTTGGGGTCTCCATTTCACCTTCCTCAACTTTTTTTTGGGGTCTTCCTCAACCCTTTTTGGTGTCTCCTTCTTCAACCCTTTTTGGGATCTCCTTCTCCAACCTTTTTTTTGGGGTCTTCTTCAACCTTTTTGGGCTCTTCTTTTTTAGGGTCTTCTCCAACCATTTCTGGGGTCTTCTTCAACCTTCTTGGGGTCTCCTGTTTGCGGTCTTCCTCACCCCTTTTGGGATCTCTACATCTCCTCCTTCTCCATCCCTTTTTGGGGTCTCCTTCCTCACCCTTTTTGGGGTCTCCTTCTTCAACCCTTTTTGGGGTCTTCGTTTCCTTCCTCAGCCTTTTTTGGGGTCTTCTTTTTCAACCTTTTTTTGGGGGTCTTCCTCACCCTTTTTGGGGTCTCCAACCCCTTTTGGGGTCTCCAACTTTTTTTGGGGTCTCCAACCCTTTTTATGGGGTCCTCCCCCAGGCCGCACCATGTACATCATCCCCGTCAGCATGGGCCCCCCCTCGACGCCCCTGGCCAAGGCGGGCGTGCAGCTCACCGACTCGCCCTACGTCGTGGCCTCCATGCACATCATGACCCGCGTGGGCCACCAGATCTTCCCCTCGCTGGCCACCGGGGACTTCGTTCGCTGCCTCCACTCTGTTGGCCGGCCCCT
This sequence comes from Anas platyrhynchos, assembly GCF_047663525.1. NCBI lineage: Eukaryota > Metazoa > Chordata > Aves > Anseriformes > Anatidae > Anas > Anas platyrhynchos. The sequence goes on along the minus strand of NC_092587.1, from coordinate 206,702,775 downwards.
ACTGCTGCGAGGTGAGCCCAAAAACAACCCAAAAATACCCCAAAACAGCACAAAACAGGCAAAAACGCCAAAGAAATGCCCAAAACTGCACAAAAACGCCCAAAAACGAGCAAAAACGCTCAAAACCACGCAAAACCACGCGAAAACACCCAAGAAACGCCCAAGAAAAGAGCAAAAAATAAACAAGAAACGCCCAAAAACGCGCAAAAACTCCCCAAAACGTGCAAAAACACCCAAGAAATGCCCAAAAATGCCCAAGAAACATCCAAAACCCCCCCGAAACCACCCCCAAAACACCCCAAAACTCCAAAAAAGCTAAAACACACACATAAACCCCCCCTAAAAAACAAAACGACCCAAAAAAAACCCAAAATGACCCAAAGCTACCCAAAACCAAACCATAACGCCCCAAAACGCCCCCAAATGCCCCAAAACCCCCCAAAAGGCCAAGGCGGGCGTGCAGCTCACCGACTCGCCCTACGTCGTGGCCTCCATGCACATCATGACCCACGTGGGCCACCAGATCATCCCCTCGCTGGCCACCGGGGACTTCGTTCGCTGCCTCCACTCCGTCGGCCGGCCTTTGCCGCTGCGAGGTGAGCCCTAATACCGCCCCCCCCCCCAAAATACCCCAAAACACAAAAACTCCCAAAAAAGCCCAAAAACACGCAAAAACGCCAAAAAATAACACGCAAAAACGCCCAGGAAATGCTCAAAAACACGCAAAAACAGCCAATAAATGCCCAAAATCGCGCAAAAACACCTAAGAAACGCCGAAGAAACACCCCAAAATGCACAAAAACGCCCAAGAAAGACCCCAAAAATGCGCAATAACGCCCAAGAAACGTCCAAAAACACGCAAAAACGCCCAAGAAATGCCCCAAAACACGCAAAAACGCCCAAAAACACGCAAAAACGCCCAAGAAACGCCCCAAAACACGCAAAAATGCCCAAAAACACACAAAAACACCCATGAAACGCCCAAGAAACATGCAAAGACGCCCCAAAATGCGTAGAAATGCCCCAAGCTGTGCAAAAACGCCTAAGAAATGCCCAAAAATGCGCAAAAACGCCCAAAAAATGCCCAAAAATGTGCAAAAACGCCCAAGAAACGGCCAAATACCATCAAAAAATCCAAAAAACACACATAAAACACCCCAAACCACCCCAAAACCAAACCAAAATGACCCAAAACACCCCTAAATGCACCCAAACTTCTCTCAAAACCCCCCAAAAGGCCAAGGCGGTCGTGCAGCTCACCGACTCGCCCTACGTCGTGGCCTCCATGCGCATCATGACCCGCGTGGGCCACCAGATCTTCCCCTCGCTGGCCACCGGGGACTTCGTCCGCTGCCTCCACTCTGTCGGCCGGCCCCTGCCCCTGCGAGGTGAGCCCTAATACCCCAAAACCCCCCCAAAATACCCCAAAACACACAAAAATGCCCAAGAAACACCCAAAAACGTGCAAAAACGCCCAGGAAATGCTCAAAACCACCCAAAAACACCCAATAAATGCCCCAAAACGCACAAAAACGCCCAAGAAAGACCCCAAAAATACGCAAAAATGCCAAAGAAACTACCCTAAACGCGCAAAAACACCCAAGAAACGCACAAAAACGCCCAAGAAATGACCAAGAAATGCTCAGAAACGCCCAAGAAACGCCCCAAAATGCTCAAAAATCCCAAAGAAACGCCCAGAAACACTCCAAAACGACTCAAAAACACCCCAAATTTACCCAAAACGACACAAAACCAAACAAAAATGAACCCAAAACACCCCCAAATGCCCCAAAACTCCCCCAAACCACCCCAAAAGGCCAAGGCGGGCGTGCAGCTCACCCTACGTCGTGGCCTCCATGCGCATCATGACCCACGTGGGCCACCAGATCTTCCCCTCGCTGGCCACCGGGGACTTCGTCCGCTGCCTCCACTCTGTCGGCTGGCCCCTGCCCCTGCGAGGTGAGCCCCAAAACAGGGAAAAACGCCCCAAAAATCACCCCAAAACAGGCAAAAGCACACCAAAAACACCCCAAAACAGGCAAGAATGCTCCCAAAACACCCATAAACGCGCAAAAATGTCCAAAAAACACCCATAAACTTGCAAAAACGCCCCCAAAACACCCCAAAAAAAGGCAAAAACGCCACAAAAACACGCAAGAACACCCAAGAAACGCGAAAAAACGCCCAAGAAACACCCAAGAAATGGCCAAAAACTTGCAAAAACGCCCCAAAACGCCCAAGAAACACCCAATAAACGCCTAAGAAATGTGCAAAAACGCCCAAGAAATGCCGAAAAACGCGCAAAAACGCCCAAGAAACACCCAAAACTGCACAAAAATGCACAAGAAACACGCAAAAACGCCTAAAAACGCCCAATAAATGCATAAAACCGCCCAAGATGTGCCCAAAAAATGCAAAAACGCCCCCAAAGTGCCCCCAAAACTCCCATAAACGCAGAAAACCACTCAAAAAACACCCAAAACCATGCAAAAACACCCAGAAAACGCCCATAAACATGCAAAAATGCCAAAAAAAAAGCCCCAAAACAGACAAAAACACTCAAAAAGAGCCAAAAACACCTGAAGACCACCCCAAAACAGGCAAAAATGTCCAAAAACCACCCCAAAACAGGCAAAAATGCCCCCAAAACACCCCAAAACAGGCAGAAATGCCAAAAAACACTCATAAACCTGCAAAAATGCCCCCAAAACCACCCCAAAACAGGCAAAACCACCGCAAAACCGCCCCAAAACCCACAAAAAAAACACCAAAATAAAGCTAAAAAGAAACGCAAAATACATGAAACCACCTGAATTCATCCCAAAAATTGTTCTAATTTTTCACAGAGCCCCTTGTCAACGGGTGGCCCTGCAACCCTGAGCGCACCCTGGTGGCCCAAATACCCCCTAAATCCACCCCAAATCCTCCCCACAACACTCCAAAACGTGCAAAATACTCGCAAAAAAAAAAAAGCAAAAAAAGCCAAAGAAAAGAACGAAAAGCCCCAAAAAACCCTCAATTTGCCCCAAAACTTGACCCTCTTCTTTTTTTTACAGAACCTCTGGTCAACGGATGGCCCCACAACGACCTTGGTGGCCCAAAAACCCCTAAAAAATCCCTAAAAACACAAAAAAATATCAAAAAAACGGGGAAAAAAAATGCAAATAAAAACAAAAATGCCTGAATTCACCCCAAAAATTGTTTTATTTTTTCACAGAACCCCTTGTCAACGGGTGGCCCTGCGACCCCGAACGCACCCTGGTGGCCCACGTCCCCGCCGAGCGCCGCATTGCGTCCTTCAGCAGCGGCTACAGGGGCAACTTGCTGCTGGGCAAGAAGTGCTTCGCCCTGCACATTGCCTCCCGCATGGCCCGCGACGAGGGCTGGCTGGCCGAGCACATGCTGGTGGGGGGCTGTTTTGGGGTGAAATACCCCTTTTTTGGTTTTTTTTGAGGATCTGGGTTGATTTTGGGGCGGTTTTGGGGTGGATTCATGCTTTTTTGTTTTTTTTTCTTCTGATCCCGTTCTTTATCTGCGCATCACCTCCCACATGGCCCACGACGAAGGGTGGCTGGCCGAGCACATGCTGGTGGGGGGCGAGTTTGGGGTGAAATCACGGGATTTTGTTTTTTTTGAGGATCTGGGTTGATTTTAGGGTGGTTTTGAGGTGTTTTGGGGTCTTTGTTTGGTTGCGTTGGGTTCCCAATGGGTTTTATGGTGGTTGGGTGCAGGCTGTTGGTTTTGGAGAACATCAGGTAGTCTTAAGGGGGTTTTTTGGGTGGATACGTGTTTTTTTTTTTTTTTTTTTTTTTTTTTTAATTCTGACCCCGTTCTTTTTGGGGGTGTTTTAGACGTGTTTTGGGGTCTCCGTTGGGTTTTGTTGGGTTTTCCGTGGTCATCGTGGTGGAAAAGGGTAAATTGCGGGTTTTGGAGAACATCAGGTAGGTTTAGGGGGACTTTTGGGGTGGATCTGTGCTTTTTGGGGTTTTCCTCTGTTCTTTAGCGTTTTCTTCTGTTTTTGGGGTGATCCTGTTCTTGTTTGGGGTGTTTTTGATGTATTTTGGGGTCTCCGTTGGGTTTCATTGGGTTCTTCTTGGTCATCATGGTGGAAAAGGGAAAATTGCGGGTTTTGGAGAACATCAGGTAGGTTTAGGGTGGTTTTGAGATTGGATCCGTGGTTTTTGGGGATTTTCTTCCAGTTTTGGGGATGATCCCGTTCTTGTCTGGGGTGTTTTTGATGTGTTTTGGGGTCTCCATTGGGTTTCGTTGGGTTTTCCATGGTCATCGTGGTGTAAAAGGGTAAATTGCGGGTTTTGGAGAACATCAGGTAGGTTTAGGGTGGTTTTGGGATTGGATCCATGCTTTTTGGAGATTTTCTTCCAGTTTTGGGGGTGATCCTGTTCTTGTTTGGGGTGTTTTTGACGTGTTTTGGGGTCTCCGTTGGGTTTTGTTGGTTTCTCGTTGTTCTTTAAGGTAAATGGGAGTGGATTGTGGGTTTTGGAGAAGATCAGGTGAGTTTAGGGTGGTTTTGGGGGGAAATTCATAGTTTTTTGTTTTTTTTTCTTCTGATCCCGTTCTTTTTTGGAAAGTTTTTGACATGTTTTGGGGTCTCCGTTGGGTTTTGTTGGGTTCTCGTTGGTCGTCATGGTGGAAAATGGTAAATTGTGGGTTTTGGAGAACATCGGGTAAGTTTAAGGTTTTTTTGGGGGTGAATCTATGGTTTTGGGGGATTTCTTCTGTGTTTTAGGGTTTTCTTCTGGTTTTGGGGTGGTCCCATTCTTTTTTGGGGTGTTTTTGACGTGTTTTGGGGTCTCCGTTAGGTTTTGTTGGGGTTGATTCAAAGATCGAAGCTGAAATTCCTTTAAGTGGTATATTCTTTATTGCAGCGCTGGATGCACGGGGGATCTCTCCACCTATCGTGCATACCCAAAGCGGAAAGCAGTCTTGAATTTATACAATCAATCTATCAATATTCTACAAGCGCCTATGCATATTCATTACCTATCCCCACCTTCCCTCGCTTCTCATGCTAATTAGCCTTTTGGCACCTTGCGCCTGCGTAGAGCCTCCCAAGAATTGTGGGCAGGGGTCTTTGGGACATGGGCAGGGGTCTTTGGGAGGAAGACCCCGAGTCTTCCTCACAGTGTACGTTTCACCTTTGGTCAGGAATCTGCTGAGTTGGCATGTTTCTTAATTGCAAGAGCTGGTTGTTGCTAATTCTTCCGTTTGTTGTATCTTTATAATGAATTCCAATGTCCAGTTTTGAGATTTATAGTCCTTACATTTGTTTCTCTGTCCGTCTGCCGTTTCCTTATCATGAGTTCCAGTGTCTTGTTTCGAGATATACAGTCCATGTCTGGGGATTGTCCTTGCCTCCCCAATGCCTCCCCAATGCCTCCTTAATCAGGTTCTTGTTGCTCATTATGTTAAATAGGAGTGGATTGTGGGTTTTGGAGAACATCAGGTAGGTTTAAGGGTTTTTTGGGGTGAAATCATGGCTTTTTTTTTTTTTTTTTTAGGATCTGGGTTGATTTTGGGGTGGTTTTGAGGTGTTTTGGGGTCTTCATTGTTTTTTGTTGGGTTCTTGTTGGTCATTATGGTGAATGGGAGTGATTGTGGGATTTGGAGAAGATCAGGTGAGTTAAGGGTAGTTTTGGGGGGAAAATCATGGTTTTTGTTTTTTTTTTTTCTTCATGTCTAGTTCTTTTTTGGGGTGTTTTTGACGTGTTTTGGGGTCTCCGTTGTGTTTTGTTGGGTTTCTATTGGGTTTTCTGGTGGTTGGGAGTGGATTGTACATTTAGGAGAACATCAGGTAGGTTTAAGGTTTTTTTGGGGGTTAAATCACGTTTTTTCTTCTGATCCGGTTCACTTTTGGGGTGTTTTTGACGTGTTTTGGGATTTCCGTTGCGTTTCGTTGAGTTCCTAATGGGTTTCTTGGTGGTTGGGAGTGGACTTTGGGATTTGCAGAACATCAGGTAGGTTTAGGGTGTTGCCTTCAGGGGGCAGTGGTGACCTGGTTCAGGAACGGCACGGCAGTCAACCCCAGGCCGCTCGGTCCATCGGCTCACAGACACCAATGTGGTGGATGGCAAATGGCGTTTATTGTCGAGTCACATGGGGTTATATACACGAGGCCCGTAGCGTCACTTCCGCTTGCTTACAGCACAGACCACGCGCTACTGTCCATCAAGGGAGGGGCTCCACATTTCCGTACAGCGCGACATCTTCCGGCCGCCAGACTCTAACTACCCACATTAGGGTGGTTTTGGGATTGGATCCATGCTTTTTGTGGATTTTCTTCCAGTTTTGGGGGTGATCCCGTTTTTTTTCGGGGTGTTTTTGACGTGTTTTGGGGTCTCCGTTGGGTTTTGTTGTTTTTTCCATGGTCATCGTGGTGGAAAAGGGTAAATTGTGGGTTTTGGAGAACATCAGGGGAGTTTAAGTTTTTTTGGAAGGTGAATCTATGGTTTTGGGGGATTTCTTCTGTGTTTTAGGGTTTTCTTCTGTTTTTGGGGTGGTCCCGTTCTTTTTTGGGGTGTGTTTGACGTGTTTTGGGGTCTCCGTTGGGTTTCGTTGGGTTTTCTGTGGTCATCGTGGTAGAAAAGGGTAAATTGTGGGTTTTGGAGAACTTCAGGTAGGTTTAGGGGGACTTTTGGGGTGGATTCATGGTATTTGGGGTTTTCTTCTGTTTTTTGGGGGTGATCCTGTTCTTGTTTGGGGTGTTTTTGACGTGTTTTGGGGTCTCCGTTGGGTTTTAGTTGGGTTCTTGTTGTTCATCATGGTGAAAAAGGGTAAATTGTGGGTTTTGGAGAACATCAGGTAGGTTTAGGGTAGTTTTGGGGTGGATCTATAGCTTTGGGGTTTTTCTTTCGTTTTTGGTGGTGATCCTGTTCTTTTTTGGGGTGTTTTTGAGGTGTTTTGGGGTCTCCATTGGGTTTTGTTGGGTTCTCGTTGGTCTTTAAGTTAAATGGGAGTGGATTGTGGGTTTTGGAGAAGATCAGGTGAGTTTAGGGTGGTTTGGGGGGGAAATTCATAGGTTTTTGTTTTTTTTTCTTCTGATCCCGTTCTTTTTTGGGGTGTTTTTGACGTGTTTTGGGGTCTCCGTTGGGTTTCATTAGGTTTTCCGTGGTCATCATGGTGGAAAAGGGTAAATTGCGGGTTTTGGAGAAATTCAGGTAGGTTTAGGGGGACTTTTGGGGTGGATTCATGGTATTTGGGGTTTTCGTTCGTTTTTGGTGGTGATCCTGTTCTTTTTTGGGGTGTTTTTGAAGTGTTTTGGGGTCTCTGTTGGGTTTTGTTGTGTTTTCATTCGTCTTTAAGGTAAATGGGAGTGGATTGTGGGTTTTGGAGAAGATCAGGTGAGTTTAGGGTGGTTTTGGGGGGAAATTCATAGTTTTGGTTTTTTTTCCACCTTTCCGTACAGCGTGACATCTTCAGGCCGCCAGACCCTAACTGCCCACATTAGGGTGGTTTTGGGATTGGATCCGTGGTTTTTGGGGATTTTCTTCCAGTTTTGGGGGTGATCCCATTCTTGTTTGGGGTGTTTTTGACGTGTTTTGGGGTCTCTGTTGGGTTTCATTGGGTTTTCCATGGTCATCGTGGTGGAAAAGGGTAAATTGTGGGTTTTGGAGAACATCAGGGGAGTTTAAGGTTTTTTGGGGGGTGAATCTATGGTTTTGGGGGATTTCTTCTGTGTTTTAGGGTTTTCTTCTGTTTTTGGGGTGGTCCCGTTCTTTTTTGGGGTGTGTTTGACGTGTTTTTGGGTCTCCGTTGGGTTTCGTTGGGTTTTCTGTGGTCATCATGGTGGAAAAGGGTAAATTGTGGGTTTTGGAGAACTTCAGGTACGTTTAGGGGGAATTTTGGGTTGGATCTATGGCTTTGGGGTTTTTCTTTCGGTTTTGGTGGTGATCTTGTTCTTTTTTGTTTTTTTTTTTTTTGAGGTGTTTTGGGGTCTCTGTTGGGTTTTGTTGGTTTCTCGTTGGTCTTTAAGGTAAATGGGAGTGGATTGTGGGTTTTGGAGAAGATCAGGTGAGTTTAGGGTGGTTTGGGGGGGGAATTCATAGTTTTTTGTTTTTCTTCTTCTGATCCCGTTCTTTTCTGGGGTGTTTTTGAAGTGTTTTGGGGTCTCCGTTGGGTTTCGTTGGGTTTTCCATGGTCATCGTGGTGGAAAAGTGTAAATTGTGGGTTTTGGAGAACATCAGGGGAGTTTAAGGATTTTTGGGGTGTGAATCTGTGTTTTTTGGGGATTTCTTCTGTGTCTTAGGGTTTTCTTCTGTTTTTGGGGTGGTCCCGTTCTTTTTCGGTGTGTGTTTGACGTGTTTTGGGGTCTCCGTTGGGTTTCGTTGGGTTTTCCATAGTCATCGTGGTGGAAAAGCGTAAATTGTGGGTTTTGGAGAACACCAGATAGGTTTAGGGGGACTTTTGGGGTGGATTCATGGTATTTGGCGTTTTCTTCTGTTTTATTGGGGTGATCCTGTTTTTTTGGGGTGTGTTTGACGTGTTTTGGGGTCTCCATTGGGTTTCTTGGGTTTTAGTTGGTCTTTAAGGTAAATGGGAGTGGATTGTGGGTTTTGGAGAAGATCAGGTGAGTTTAGGGTGGTTTTGGGGGGAAATTCATAGTTTTTCGTTTTTTTTTCTTCTGATCCCGTTCTTTTTTGGGGTGTTTTTGACGTGTTTTGGGGTCTCCGTTGGGTTTCATTGGTTTTTCCATGGTCATCATGGTGGAAAAGGGTAAAGTGTGGGTTTTGGAGAACTTCAAATAGGTTTAGGGGGACTTTTGGGGTGGATTCGTTGTATTTGGGGTTTTCTTCTGTTTTTTGGGGGTGATCCTGTTCTTGTTTGGGGTGTTTTTGACGTGTTTTGGGGTCTTTGTTGGGTTTTAGTTGGGTTCTTGATGTTCATCATGGTGGAAAAGTGTAAATTGTGGGTTTTGGAGAACATCAGGTAGGTTTAGGGGGTCTTTTGGGGTGGATCTATGGCTTTGGGGGTTTTCTTTCGTTTTTGGTGGTGATCCTGTTCTATTTTGGGGTGTTTTTGACGTGTTTTGGGGTCTCCGTTGGGTTTTTTTGGGTTTCCATTGGGTTTTATGGTGGTTGGGAGTGGATTGTACATTTAGGAGAACATCAGGTAGGTTTAAGGTTTTTTTGGTCGTTAAATCACGTTTTTTCTTCTGATCCAGTTCACTTTTGGGGTGTTTTTGACATGTTTTGGGGTCTCCATTGGGTTTTGTTGAGTTATCGTTGTTTTTTAAGGTAAATGGGAGTGGATTGTGGGTTTCGGAGAAGATCAGGTGAGTTTAGGGTGGTTTTGGGGGGAAATTCATAGTTTTTTTGGTTTTTTTCCTCTGATTCCGTTCTTATTTGGTGTGGTTTTGACGTGTTTTGGGGTCTCCGTTGGGTTTTGTTGTTTTTTCCATGGCCATCGTGGTGGAAAAGGGTAAATTGTGGGTTTTGGAGAACATCCGGTAGGTTTAGGGGGACTTTTGGGGTGGATTCATGGTATTTGGCGTTTTCTTTCATTTTTGGTGGTGATCCTGTTCTTTTTTGGGGTGTTTTTGACGTGTTTTGGGGTCTCCGTTGGGTTTTAGTTGGGTTCTTGTTGTGTTCCATTGTGAAAAAGTGTAAATTGCGGGTTTTGGAGAACATCAGATAGGTTAATGGGGACTTTTGGGGTAGATTCATGGTTTTGGGGGTTTTCTTCTGTTTTTTTTTTGGGGTGGTCCCGTTCTTTTTTGGGGATTTTTGAGGTGTTTTGGGGTCTCCGTTCGTTTTCGTTGGTTTTTTTGTGGTCATCATGTAGGAAAAGGGTAAGTTGTGGGTTTTGGAGAACATCAGGTGAGTTTAAGTTTTTTTGGGGGGTGAATCTATGGTTTTGGGGGATTTCTTTTGTGTCTTAGATTTTTATTCTGTTTTTGGGGGGGTCCCGTTCTTTTTTGGTGTTTGTTTGACGTGTTTTGGGGTCTCCGTTGGGTTTCGTTGGGTTTTCCGTGGTCTTCATGGTGGAAAAGGGTAAAGTGTGGGTTTTGGAGAACTTCAGGTGGGTTTAGGGGGACTTTTGGGGTGGATCTATGGCTTTGGCGTTTTCTTTCATTTTTGGTGGTGATCCTGTTCTTTTTTGGGGTGTTTTTGACGTGTTTTGGGGTCTCCATTGGGTTTTAGTTGGGTTCTTGTTGTTCACCATGGTGAAAAAGGGTAAAGTGTGGGTTTTGGAGAACATCCGGTAGGTTTAGGGGGACTTTTGGATTGGATCTATGGCTTTGGGGTTTTTCTTTCGTTTTTGGTGGTGATCCTGTTCTTTTTTGGGGTGTTTTTGACGTGTTTTGGGGTCTCCGTTGGGTTTCGTTGTTTTTTCCATGGCCATCGTGGTGGAAAAGGGTAAATTGTGGGTTTTAGAAAACATTAGGTAGGTTTAGGGGGACTTTTGGGGTGGATCTATGGCTTTGGGGTTTTTCTTTCGGTTTTGGTGGTGATCCTGTTCTTTTTTGGGGTGTTTTTGACGTGTTTTGGGGTCTCCGTTGGGTTTTGTTGTTTTTTCCATGGCCATCGTGGTCGAAAAGGGTAAATTGTGGGTTTTGGAGAACATCCGGTAGGTTTAGGGGGACTTTTGGGGTGGATTCATGGTATTTGGCGTTTTCTTTCATTTTTGGTGGTGATCCTGTTCTTTTTTGGGGTGTTTTTGACGTGTTTTGGGGTCTCCGTTGGGTTTTAGTTTGGTTCTTGTTGTTCATCATGGTGAAAAAGTGTAAATTGTGGGTTTTGGAGAACATCAGGTAGGTTAAGGGGGACTTTTGGGGTAGATTCATTATTTTGGGTTTTTTTCTTCTGTTTTTTTTTTTTGGGGTGGTCCCTTCCTTTTTTGTTTTTTTTTTCAGGTGTTTTGGGGTCTCTGTTGGGTTTTGTTGGGTTCTCATTGGTCCTTAAGGTAAATGGGAGTGGATTGTGGGTTTTGGAGGAGATCAGGTGAGTTTAGGGTAGTTTTGGGGGGAAATTCATAGTTTTTTGCTTTTTTTCTTCTGATCCCGTTCTTTTTTGGGGTGTGTTTGACGTGTTTTGGGGTCTCCGTTGGGTTTCATTGGGTTTTCCGTGGTCATCATGGTGGAAAAGGGTAAAGTGTGGGTTTTGGAGAACTTCAAATAGGTTTAGGGGGACTTTTGGGGTGGATTCATGGTATTTGGGGTTTTCTTCTGTTTTTTGGGGGTGATCCTGTTCTTGTTTGGGGTGTTTTTGACGTGTTTTGGGGTCTCCCTTGGGTTTTAGTTGGGTTCTTGATGTTCATCATGGTGGAAAAGTGTAAATTGTGGGTTTTGGAGAACATCAGGTAGGTTTAGGGGGTCTTTTGGGGTGGATCTATGGCTTTGGGGGTTTTCTTTCGTTTTTGGTGGTGATCCTGTTCTTTTTTGGGGTGTTTTTGACGTGTTTTGGGGTCTCCGTTGGGTTTTGTTGGGTTCTCGTTGGTCTTTACGGTAAATGGGAGTGGATTGTGGGTTTTGGAGAAGATCAGGCGAGTTTAGGGTAGTTTTGGGGGGAAATTCATAGTTTTTTGTTTTTTTTCTTCTGATCCCATTCTTTTTTGGGGTGTTTTTGACGTGTTTTGGGGTCTCTGTTCTGTTTTGTTGGGTTTCCATTGGGTTTTATGGTGGTTGGGAGTGGATTGTACATTTAGGAGAACATCAGGTAGGTTTAAGGTTTTTTTGGGGGTTAAATCACGTTTTTTCTTCTGATCCAGTTCACTTTTGGGGTGTTTTTGACATGTTTTGGGGTCTCCGTTGGGTTTTGTTGAGTTATCGTTGTTCTTTAAGGTAAATGGGAGTGTATTGTGGGTTTCGGAGAAGATCAGGTGAGTTTAGGGTGGTTTTGGGGGGAAATTCATAGTTTTTTGTTTTTTTTTTCTTCTGATCCCGTTCTTTTTTGGGGTGTTTTTGACGTGTTTTGGGGTCTCCGTTGGGTTTTGTTGTTTTTTCCATGGTCATCGTGGTGGAAAAGGGTAAATTGTGGGTTTTGGAGAACTTCAGGTAGGTTTAGGGGGACTTTTGGGGTGGATCTATGGCTTTGGCGTTTTTTTTCATTTTTGGTGGTGATCCTGTTCTTTTTTGGGGTGTTTTTGACGTGTTTTGGGGTCTCCATTGGGTTTTAGTTGGGTTCTTGTTGTACACCATGTTGAAAAAGGGTAAAGTGTGGGTTTTGGAGAACATCCGGTAGGTTTAGGGGGACTTTTGGATTGGATTCATGGTATTTGGCGTTTTCTTTCATTTTTGGTGGTGATCCTGTTCTTTTTTGGGGTGTTTTTGACGTGTTTTGGGGTCTCCGTTGGGTTTTAGTTTGGTTCTTGTTGTTCATCATGGTGAAAAAGTGTAAATTGTGGGTTTTGGAGAACATCAGGTAGGTTAAGGGGGACTTTTGGGGTAGATTCATTATTTTGGGTTTTTTTCTTCTGTTTTTTTTTTTTGGGGTGGTCCCTTCCTTTTTTGTTTTTTTTTTCAGGTGTTTTGGGGTCTCTGTTGGGTTTTGTTGGGTTCTCATTGGTCCTTAAGGTAAATGGGAGTGGATTGTGGGTTTTGGAGGAGATCAGGTGAGTTTAGGGTAGTTTTGGGGGGAAATTCATAGTTTTTTGCTTTTTTTCTTCTGATCCCGTTCTTTTTTGGGGTGTGTTTGACGTGTTTTGGGGTCTCCGTTGGGTTTCATTGGGTTTTCCGTGGTCATCATGGTGGAAAAGGGTAAAGTGTGGGTTTTGGAGAACTTCAAATAGGTTTAGGGGGACTTTTGGGGTGGATTCATGGTATTTGGGGTTTTCTTCTGTTTTTTGGGGGTGATCCTGTTCTTGTTTGGGGTGTTTTTGACGTGTTTTGGGGTCTCCCTTGGGTTTTAGTTGGGTTCTTGATGTTCATCATGGTGGAAAAGTGTAAATTGTGGGTTTTGGAGAACATCAGGTAGGTTTAGGGGGTCTTTTGGGGTGGATCTATGGCTTTGGGGGTTTTCTTTCGTTTTTGGTGGTGATCCTGTTCTTTTTTGGGGTGTTTTTGACGTGTTTTGGGGTCTCCGTTGGGTTTTGTTGGGTTCTCGTTGGTCTTTACGGTAAATGGGAGTGGATTGTGGGTTTTGGAGAAGATCAGGCGAGTTTAGGGTAGTTTTGGGGGGAAATTCATAGTTTTTTGTTTTTTTTCTTCTGATCCCATTCTTTTTTGGGGTGTTTTTGACGTGTTTTGGGGTCTCTGTTCTGTTTTGTTGGGTTTCCATTGGGTTTTATGGTGGTTGGGAGTGGATTGTACATTTAGGAGAACATCAGGTAGGTTTAAGGTTTTTTTGGGGGTTAAATCACGTTTTTTCTTCTGATCCAGTTCACTTTTGGGGTGTTTTTGACATGTTTTGGGGTCTCCGTTGGGTTTTGTTGAGTTATCGTTGTTCTTTAAGGTAAATGGGAGTGTATTGTGGGTTTCGGAGAAGATCAGGTGAGTTTAGGGTGGTTTTGGGGGGAAATTCATAGTTTTTTGTTTTTTTTTTCTTCTGATCCCGTTCTTTTTTGGGGTGTTTTTGACGTGTTTTGGGGTCTCCGTTGGGTTTTGTTGTTTTTTCCATGGTCATCGTGGTGGAAAAGGGTAAATTGTGGGTTTTGGAGAACTTCAGGTAGGTTTAGGGGGACTTTTGGGGTGGATCTATGGCTTTGGCGTTTTTTTTCATTTTTGGTGGTGATCCTGTTCTTTTTTGGGGTGTTTTTGACGTGTTTTGGGGTCTCCATTGGGTTTTAGTTGGGTTCTTGTTGTACACCATGTTGAAAAAGGGTAAAGTGTGGGTTTTGGAGAACATCCGGTAGGTTTAGGGGGACTTTTGGATTGGATTCATGGTATTTGGCGTTTTCTTTCATTTTTGGTGGTGATCCTGTTCTTTTTTGGGGTGTTTTTGACGTGTTTTGGGGTCTCCGTTGGGTTTTAGTTTGGTTCTTGTTGTTCATCATGGTGAAAAAGTGTAAATTGTGGGTTTTGGAGAACATCAGGTAGGTTAAGGGGGACTTTTGGGGTAGATTCATTATTTTGGGTTTTTTTCTTCTGTTTTTTTTTTTTGGGGTGGTCCCTTCCTTTTTTGTTTTTTTTTTCAGGTGTTTTGGGGTCTCTGTTGGGTTTTGTTGGGTTCTCATTGGTCCTTAAGGTAAATGGGAGTGGATTGTGGGTTTTGGAGGAGATCAGGTGAGTTTAGGGTAGTTTTGGGGGGAAATTCATAGTTTTTTGCTTTTTTTCTTCTGATCCCGTTCTTTTTTGGGGTGTGTTTGACGTGTTTTGGGGTCTCCGTTGGGTTTCATTGGGTTTTCCGTGGTCATCATGGTGGAAAAGGGTAAAGTGTGGGTTTTGGAGAACTTCAAATAGGTTTAGGGGGACTTTTGGGGTGGATTCATGGTATTTGGGGTTTTCTTCTGTTTTTTGGGGGTGATCCTGTTCTTGTTTGGGGTGTTTTTGACGTGTTTTGGGGTCTCCGTTGGGTTTTAGTTGGGTTCTTGATGTTCATCATGGTGGAAAAGTGTAAATTGTGGGTTTTGGAGAACATCAGGTAGGTTTAGGGGGTCTTTTGGGGTGGATCTATGGCTTTGGGGGTTTTCTTTCGTTTTTGGTGGTGATCCTGTTCTTTTTTGGGGTGTTTTTGACGTGTTTTGGGGTCTCCGTTGGGTTTTGTTGGGTTCTCGTTGGTCTTTACGGTAAATGGGAGTGGATTGTGGGTTTTGGAGAAGATCAGGCGAGTTTAGGGTAGTTTTGGGGGGAAATTCATAGTTTTTTGTTTTTTTTCTTCTGATCCCATTCTTTTTTGGGGTGTTTTTGACGTGTTTTGGGGTCTCTGTTCTGTTTTGTTGGGTTTCCATTGGGTTTTATGGTGGTTGGGAGTGGATTGTACATTTAGGAGAACATCAGGTAGGTTTAAGGTTTTTTTGGGGGTTAAATCACGTTTTTTCTTCTGATCCAGTTCACTTTTGGGGTGTTTTTGACATGTTTTGGGGTCTCCGTTGGGTTTTGTTGAGTTATCGTTGTTCTTTAAGGTAAATGGGAGTGTATTGTGGGTTTCGGAGAAGATCAGGTGAGTTTAGGGTGGTTTTGGGGGGAAATTCATAGTTTTTTGTTTTTTTTTTCTTCTGATCCCGTTCTTTTTTGGGGTGTTTTTGACGTGTTTTGGGGTCTCCGTTGGGTTTTGTTGTTTTTTCCATGGTCATCGTGGTGGAAAAGGGTAAATTGTGGGTTTTGGAGAACTTCAGGTAGGTTTAGGGGGACTTTTGGGGTGGATCTATGGCTTTGGCGTTTTTTTTTCATTTTTGGTGGTGATCCTGTTCTTTTTTGGGGTGTTTTTGACGTGTTTTGGGGTCTCCATTGGGTTTTACTTGGGTTCTTGTTGTTCACCATGGTGAAAAAGGGTAAAGTGTGGGTTTTGGAGAACATCCGGTAGGTTTAGGGGGACTTTTGGATTGGATCTATGGCTTTGGGGTTTTTCTTTCGTTTTTGGTGGTGATCCTGTTCTTTTTTGGGGTGTTTTTGACGTGTTTTGGGGTCTCTGTTGGGTTTCGTTGTTTTTTCCATGGCCATCGTGGTGGAAAAGGGTAAATTGTGGGTTTTAGAAAACATTAGGTAGGTTTAGGGGGACTTTTGGGGTGGATCTATGGCTTTGGGGTTTTTCTTTCGGTTTTGGTGGTGATCCTGTTCTTTTTTGGGGTGTTTTTGACGTGTTTTGGGGTCTCCGTTGGGTTTTGTTGTTTTTTCCATGGCCATCGTGGTCGAAAAGGGTAAATTGTGGGTTTTGGAGAACATCCGGTAGGTTTAGGGGGACTTTTGGGGTGGATTCATGGTATTTGGCGTTTTCTTTCATTTTTGGTGGTGATCCTGTTCTTTTTTGGGGTGTTTTTGACGTGTTTTGGGGTCTCCGTTGGGTTTTAGTTTGGTTCTTGTTGTTCATCATGGTGGAAAAGTGTAAATTGTGGGTTTTGGAGAACATCAGGTAGGTTAAGGGGGACTTTTGGGGTAGATTCATTATTTTGGGTTTTTTTCTTCTGTTTTTTTTTTTTGGGGGTGGTCCCTTCCTTTTTTGTTTTTTTTTTCAGGTGTTTTGGGGTCTCTGTTGGGTTTTGTTGGGTTCTCATTGGTCCTTAAGGTAAATGGGAGTGGATTGTGGGTTTTGGAGGAGATCAGGTGAGTTTAGGGTAGTTTTGGGGGGAAATTCATAGTTTTTTGCTTTTTTTCTTCTGATCCCGTTCTTTTTTGGGGTGTGTTTGACGTGTTTTGGGGTCTCCGTTGGGTTTCATTGGGTTTTCCGTGGTCATCATGGTGGAAAAGGGTAAAGTGTGGGTTTTGGAGAACTTCAAATAGGTTTAGGGGGACTTTTGGGGTGGATTCGTTGTATTTGGGGTTTTCCTTCATTTTTTGGGGTCATCCTGTTCTTGTTTGGGGTGTTTTTGACGTGTTTTGGGGTCTTTGTTGGGTTTTAGTTGGGTTCTTGATGTTCATCATGGTGGAAAAGTGTAAATTGTGGGTTTTGGAGAACATCAGGTAGGTTTAGGGGGTCTTTTGGGGTGGATCTATGGCTTTGGGGGTTTTCTTTCGTTTTTGGTGGTGATCCTGTTCTTTTTTGGGGTGTTTTTGACGTGTTTTGGGGTCTCCGTTGGGTTTTGTTGGGTTCTCGTTGGTCTTTACGGTAAATGGGAGTGGATTGTGGGTTTTGGAGAAGATCAGGCGAGTTTAGGGTAGTTTTGGGGGGAAATTCGTAGTTTTTTGTTTTTTTTCTTCTGATCCCATTCTTTTTTGGGGTGTTTTTGACGTGTTTTGGGGTCTCTGTTCTGTTTTGTTGGGTTTCCATTGGGTTTTATGGTGGTTGGGAGTGGATTGTACATTTAGGAGAACATCAGGTAGGTTTAAGGTTTTTTTTGGGGTTAAATCACGTTTTTTCTTCTGATCCAGTTCACTTTTGGGGTGTTTTTGACATGTTTTGGGGTCTCCGTTGGGTTTTGTTGACTTATCGTTGTTCTTTAAGGTAAATGGGAGTGGATTGTGGGTTTTGGAGAAGATCAGGTGAGTTTAGGGTGGTTTTGGGGGGAAATTCATAGTTTTTTGGTTTTTTTCCTCTGATCCCGTTTTCTTTGGGGTGTTTTTGACGTGTTTTGGGGTCTCCGTTGGGTTTTGTTGTTTATTCCATGGCCATCGTGGTCGAAAAGGGTAAATTGTGGGTTTTGGAGAACATCCGGTAGGTTTAGGGGGACTTTTGGGGTGGATTCATGGTATTTGGCGTTTTCTTTCATTTTTGGTGGTGATCCTGTTCTTTTTTGGGGTGTTTTTGACGTGTTTTGGGGTCTCCGTTGGGTTTTAGTTTGGTTCTTGTTGTTCATCATGGTGGAAAAGTGTAAATTGTGGGTTTTGGAGAACATCAGGTAGGTTAAGGGGGACTTTTGGGGTAGATTCATTATTTTGGGTTTTTTTCTTCTGTTTTTTTTTTTTTTGGGGGTGGTCCCTTCCTTTTTTGTTTTTTTTTTCAGGTGTTTTGGGGTCTCTGTTGGGTTTTGTTGGGTTCTCATTGGTCCTTAAGGTAAATGGGAGTGGATTGTGGGTTTTGGAGGAGATCAGGTGAGTTTAGGGTAGTTTTGGGGGGAAATTCATAGTTTTTTGCTTTTTTTCTTCTGATCCCGTTCTTTTTTGGGGTGTGTTTGACGTGTTTTGGGGTCTCCGTTGGGTTTCATTGGGTTTTCCGTGGTCATCATGGTGGAAAAGGGTAAAGTGTGGGTTTTGGAGAACTTCAAATAGGTTTAGGGGGACTTTTGGGGTGGATTCATGGTATTTGGGGTTTTCTTCTGTTTTTTGGGGGTGATCCTGTTCTTGTTTGGGGTGTTTTTGACGTGTTTTGGGGTCTCCGTTGGGTTTTAGTTGGGTTCTTGATGTTCATCATGGTGGAAAAGTGTAAATTGTGGGTTTTGGAGAACATCAGGTAGGTTTAGGGGGTCTTTTGGGGTGGATCTATGGCTTTGGGGGTTTTCTTTCGTTTTTTGTGGTGATCTTGTTCTTTTTTGGGGTGTTTTTGACGTGTTTTGGGGTCTCCGTTGGGTTTTGTTGGGTTCTCGTTGGTCTTTACGGTAAATGGGAGTGGATTGTGGGTTTTGGAGAAGATCAGGCGAGTTTAGGGTAGTTTTGGGGGGAAATTCATAGTTTTTTGTTTTTTTTCTTCTGATCCCATTCTTTTTTGGGGTGTTTTTGACGTGTTTTGGGGTCTCTGTTCTGTTTTGTTGGGTTTCCATTGGGTTTTATGGTGGTTGGGAGTGGATTGTACATTTAGGAGAACATCAGGTAGGTTTAAGGTTTTTTTGGGGGTTAAATCACGTTTTTTCTTCTGATCCAGTTCACTTTTGGGGTGTTTTTGACATGTTTTGGGGTCTCCGTTGGGTTTTGTTGAGTTATCGTTGTTCTTTAAGGTAAATGGGAGTGGATTGTGGGTTTTGGAGAAGATCAGGTGAGTTTAGGGTGGTTTTGGGGGGAAATTCATAGTTTTTTGTTTTTTTTTTCTTCTGATCCCGTTCTTTTTTGGGGTGTTTTTGACGTGTTTTGGGGTCTCCGTTGGGTTTTGTTGTTTTTTCCATGGTCATCGTGGTGGAAAAGGGTAAATTGTGGGTTTTGGAGAACTTCAGGTAGGTTTAGGGGGACTTTTGGGGTGGATCTATGGCTTTGGCGTTTTCTTTCATTTTTGGTGGTGATCCTGTTCTTTTTTGGGGTGTTTTTGACGTGTTTTGGGGTCTCCATTGGGTTTTACTTGGGTTCTTGTTGTTCACCATGGTGAAAAAGGGTAAAGTGTGGGTTTTGGAGAACATCCGGTAGGTTTAGGGGGACTTTTGGATTGGATCTATGGCTTTGGGGTTTTTCTTTCGTTTTTGGTGGTGATCCTGTTCTTTTTTGGGGTGTTTTTGACGTGTTTTGGGGTCTCTGTTGGGTTTCGTTGTTTTTTCCATGGCCATCGTGGTGGAAAAGGGTAAATTGTGGGTTTTAGAAAACATTAGGTAGGTTTAGGGGGACTTTTGGGGTGGATCTATGGCTTTGGGGTTTTTCTTTCGGTTTTGGTGGTGATCCTGTTCTTTTTTGGGGTGTTTTTGACGTGTTTTGGGGTCTCCGTTGGGTTTTGTTGTTTTTTCCATGGCCATCGTGGTCGAAAAGGGTAAATTGTGGGTTTTGGAGAACATCCGGTAGGTTTAGGGGGACTTTTGGGGTGGATTCATGGTATTTGGCGTTTTCTTTCATTTTTGGTGGTGATCCTGTTCTTTTTTGGGGTGTTTTTGACGTGTTTTGGGGTCTCCGTTGGGTTTTAGTTTGGTTCTTGTTGTTCATCATGGTGAAAAAGTGTAAATTGTGGGTTTTGGAGAACATCAGGTAGGTTAAGGGGGACTTTTGGGGTAGATTCATTATTTTGGGTTTTTTTCTTCTGGTTTTTTTTTTTTGGGGTGGTCCCTTCCTTTTTTGTTTTTTTTTTCAGGTGTTTTGGGGTCTCTGTTGGGTTTTGTTGGGTTCTCATTGGTCCTTAAGGTAAATGGGAGTGGATTGTGGGTTTTGGAGGAGATCAGGTGAGTTTAGGGTAGTTTTGGGGGGAAATTCATAGTTTTTTGCTTTTTTTCTTCTGATCCCGTTCTTTTTTGGGGTGTGTTTGACGTGTTTTGGGGTCTCCGTTGGGTTTCATTGGGTTTTCCGTGGTCATCATGGTGGAAAAGGGTAAAGTGTGGGTTTTGGAGAACTTCAAATAGGTTTAGGGGGACTTTTGGGGTGGATTCGTTGTATTTGGGGTTTTCCTTCATTTTTTGGGGTGATCCTGTTCTTGTTTGGGGTGTTTTTGACGTGTTTTGGGGTCTTTGTTGGGTTTTAGTTGGGTTCTTGATGTTCATCATGGTGGAAAAGTGTAAATTGTGGGTTTTGGAGAACATCAGGTAGGTTTAGGGGGTCTTTTGGGGTGGATCTATGGCTTTGGGGGTTTTCTTTCGTTTTTGGTGGTGATCCTGTTCTTTTTTGGGGTGTTTTTGACGTGTTTTGGGGTCTCCGTTGGGTTTTGTTGGGTTCTCGTTGGTCTTTACGGTAAATGGGAGTGGATTGTGGGTTTTGGAGAAGATCAGGCGAGTTTAGGGTAGTTTTGGGGGGAAATTCGTAGTTTTTTGTTTTTTTTCTTCTGATCCCATTCTTTTTTGGGGTGTTTTTGACGTGTTTTGGGGTCTCTGTTCTGTTTTGTTGGGTTTCCATTGGGTTTTATGGTGGTTGGGAGTGGATTGTACATTTAGGAGAACATCAGGTAGGTTTAAGGTTTTTTTGGGGGTTAAATCACGTTTTTTCTTCTGATCCAGTTCACTTTTGGGGTGTTTTTGACATGTTTTGGGGTCTCCGTTGGGTTTTGTTGACTTATCGTTGTTCTTTAAGGTAAATGGGAGTGGATTGTGGGTTTCGGAGAAGATCAGGTGAGTTTAGGGTGGTTTTGGGGGGAAATTCATAGTTTTTTGGTTTTTTTCCTCTGATCCCGTTTTTTTTCGGGGTGTTTTTGACGTGTTTTGGGGTCTCCGTTGGGTTTTGTTGTTTTTTCCATGGTCATCGTGGTGGAAAAGGGTAAATTGTGGGTTTTGGAGAACTTCAGGTAGGTTTAGGGGGACTTTTGGGGTGGATTCATGGTATTTGGCGTTTTCTTTCATTTTTGGTGGTGATCCTGTTCTTTTTTGGGGTGTTTTTGACGTGTTTTGGGGTCTCCATTGGGTTTTACTTGGGTTCTTGTTGTTCACCATGTTGAAAAAGGGTAAAGTGTGGGTTTTGGAGAACATCCGGTAGGTTTAGGGGGACTTTTGGATTGGATCTATGGCTTTGGGGTTTTTCTTTCGTTTTTGGTGGTGATCCTGTTCTTTTTTGGGGTGTTTTTGACGTGTTTTGGGGTCTCCGTTGGGTTTCGTTGTTTTTTCCATGGCCATCGTGGTGGAAAAGGGTAAATTGTGGGTTTTAGAAAACATTAGGTAGGTTTAGGGGGACTTTTGGGGTGGATCTATGGCTTTGGGTTTTTTCTTTCGGTTTTGGTGGTGATCCTGTTCTTTTTTGGGGTGTTTTTGACGTGTTTTGGGGTCTCCGTTGGGTTTTGTTGTTTTTTCCATGGCCATCGTGGTCGAAAAGGGTAAATTGTGGGTTTTGGAGAACATCAGGTAGGTTAAGGGGGACTTTTGGGGTAGATTCATTATTTTGGGTTTTTTTCTTCTGTTTTGTTTTTTTGGGGTTGTCCCTTCCTTTTTTGTTTTTTTTTTCAGGTGTTTTGGGGTCTCTGTTGGGTTTTGTTGGGTTCTCATTGGTCCTTAAGGTAAATGGGAGTGGATTGTGGGTTTTGGAGGAGATCAGGTGAGTTTAGGGTAGTTTTGGGGGGAAATTCATAGTTTTTTGCTTTTTTTCTTCTGATCCCGTTCTTTTTTGGGGTGTGTTTGACGTGTTTTGGGGTCTCCGTTGGGTTTCATTGGGTTTTCCGTGGTCATCATGGTGGAAAAGGGTAAAGTGTGGGTTTTGGAGAACTTCAAATAGGTTTAGGGGGACTTTTGGGGTGGATTCGTTGTATTTGGGGTTTTCCTTCATTTTTTGGGGTGATCCTGTTCTTGTTTGGGGTGTTTTTGACGTGTTTTGGGGTCTTTGTTGGGTTTTAGTTGGGTTCTTGATGTTCATCATGGTGGAAAAGTGTAAATTGTGGGTTTTGGAGAACATCAGGTAGGTTTAGGGGGTCTTTTGGGGTGGATCTATGGCTTTGGGGGTTTTCTTTCGTTTTTGGTGGTGATCCTGTTCTTTTTTGGGGTGTTTTTGACGTGTTTTGGGGTCTCCGTTGGGTTTTGTTGGGTTCTCGTTGGTCTTTACGGTAAATGGGAGTGGATTGTGGGTTTTGGAGAAGATCAGGCGAGTTTAGGGTAGTTTTGGGGGGAAATTCGTAGTTTTTTGTTTTTTTTCTTCTGATCCCATTCTTTTTTGGGGTGTTTTTGACGTGTTTTGGGGTCTCTGTTCTGTTTTGTTGGGTTTCCATTGGGTTTTATGGTGGTTGGGAGTGGATTGTACATTTAGGAGAACATCAGGTAGGTTTAAGGTTTTTTTGGGGGTTAAATCACGTTTTTTCTTCTGATCCAGTTCACTTTTGGGGTGTTTTTGACATGTTTTGGGGTCTCCGTTGGGTTTTGTTGAGTTATCGTTGTTCTTTAAGGTAAATGGGAGTGGATTGTGGGTTTTGGAGAAGATCAGGTGAGTTTAGGGTGGTTTTGGGGGGAAATTCATAGTTTTTTGGTTTTTTTCCTCTGATCCCGTTTTTTTTGGGGTGTTTTTGACGTGTTTTGGGGTCTCCGTTGGGTTTTGTTGTTTATTCCATGGCCATCGTGGTCGAAAAGGGTAAATTGTGGGTTTTGGAGAACATCCGGTAGGTTTAGGGGGACTTTTGGGGTGGATTCATGGTATTTGGCGTTTTCTTTCATTTTTGGTGGTGATCCTGTTCTTTTTTGGGGTGTTTTTGACGTGTTTTGGGGTCTCCGTTGGGTTTTAGTTTGGTTCTTGTTGTTCATCATGGTGGAAAAGTGTAAATTGTGGGTTTTGGAGAACATCAGGTAGGTTAAGGGGGACTTTTGGGGTAGATTCATTATTTTGGGTTTTTTTCTTCTGGTTTTTTTTTTTTTGGGGGTGGTCCCTTCCTTTTTTGTTTTTTTTTTCAGGTGTTTTGGGGTCTCTGTTGGGTTTTGTTGGGTTCTCATTGGTCCTTAAGGTAAATGGGAGTGGATTGTGGGTTTTGGAGGAGATCAGGTGAGTTTAGGGTAGTTTTGGGGGGAAATTCATAGTTTTTTGCTTTTTTTCTTCTGATCCCGTTCTTTTTTGGGGTGTGTTTGACGTGTTTTGGGGTCTCCGTTGGGTTTCATTGGGTTTTCCGTGGTCATCATGGTGGAAAAGGGTAAAGTGTGGGTTTTGGAGAACTTCAAATAGGTTTAGGGGGACTTTTGGGGTGGATTCATGGTATTTGGGGTTTTCTTCTGTTTTTTGGGGGTGATCCTGTTCTTGTTTGGGGTGTTTTTGACGTGTTTTGGGGTCTCCGTTGGGTTTTAGTTGGGTTCTTGATGTTCATCATGGTGGAAAAGTGTAAATTGTGGGTTTTGGAGAACATCAGGTAGGTTTAGGGGGTCTTTTGGGGTGGATCTATGGCTTTGGGGGTTTTCTTTCGTTTTTTGTGGTGATCTTGTTCTTTTTTGGGGTGTTTTTGACGTGTTTTGGGGTCTCCGTTGGGTTTTGTTGGGTTCTCGTTGGTCTTTACGGTAAATGGGAGTGGATTGTGGGTTTTGGAGAAGATCAGGCGAGTTTAGGGTAGTTTTGGGGGGAAATTCATAGTTTTTTGTTTTTTTTCTTCTGATCCCATTCTTTTTTGGGGTGTTTTTGACGTGTTTTGGGGTCTCTGTTCTGTTTTGTTGGGTTTCCATTGGGTTTTATGGTGGTTGGGAGTGGATTGTACATTTAGGAGAACATCAGGTAGGTTTAAGGTTTTTTTGGGGGTTAAATCACGTTTTTTCTTCTGATCCAGTTCACTTTTGGGGTGTTTTTGACATGTTTTGGGGTCTCCGTTGGGTTTTGTTGAGTTATCGTTGTTCTTTAAGGTAAATGGGAGTGGATTGTGGGTTTTGGAGAAGATCAGGTGAGTTTAGGGTGGTTTTGGGGGGAAATTCATAGTTTTTTGTTTTTTTTTTTCTTCTGATCCCGTTCTTTTTTGGGGTGTTTTTGACGTGTTTTGGGGTCTCCGTTGGGTTTTGTTGTTTTTTCCATGGTCATCGTGGTGGAAAAGGGTAAATTGTGGGTTTTGGAGAACTTCAGGTAGGTTTAGGGGGACTTTTGGGGTGGATCTATGGCTTTGGCGTTTTCTTTCATTTTTGGTGGTGATCCTGTTCTTTTTTGGGGTGTTTTTGACGTGTTTTGGGGTCTCCATTGGGTTTTACTTGGGTTCTTGTTGTTCACCATGGTGAAAAAGGGTAAAGTGTGGGTTTTGGAGAACATCCGGTAGGTTTAGGGGGACTTTTGGATTGGATCTATGGCTTTGGGGTTTTTCTTTCGTTTTTGGTGGTGATCCTGTTCTTTTTTGGGGTGTTTTTGACGTGTTTTGGGGTCTCTGTTGGGTTTCGTTGTTTTTTCCATGGCCATCGTGGTGGAAAAGGGTAAATTGTGGGTTTTGGAGAACATCCGGTAGGTTTAGGGGGACTTTTGGGGTGGATTCATGGTATTTGGCGTTTTCTTTCATTTTTGGTGGTGATCCTGTTCTTTTTTGGGGTGTTTTTGACGTGTTTTGGGGTCTCCGTTGGGTTTTAGTTTGGTTCTTGTTGTTCATCATGGTGAAAAAGTGTAAATTGTGGGTTTTGGAGAACATCAGGTAGGTTAAGGGGGACTTTTGGGGTAGATTCATTATTTTGGGTTTTTTTCTTCTGGTTTTTTTTTTTTGGGGTGGTCCCTTCCTTTTTTGTTTTTTTTTTCAGGTGTTTTGGGGTCTCTGTTGGGTTTTGTTGGGTTCTCATTGGTCCTTAAGGTAAATGGGAGTGGATTGTGGGTTTTGGAGGAGATCAGGTGAGTTTAGGGTAGTTTTGGGGGGAAATTCATAGTTTTTTGCTTTTTTTCTTCTGATCCCGTTCTTTTTTGGGGTGTGTTTGACGTGTTTTGGGGTCTCCGTTGGGTTTCATTGGGTTTTCCGTGGTCATCATGGTGGAAAAGGGTAAAGTGTGGGTTTTGGAGAACTTCAAATAGGTTTAGGGGGACTTTTGGGGTGGATTCGTTGTATTTGGGGTTTTCCTTCATTTTTTGGGGTGATCCTGTTCTTGTTTGGGGTGTTTTTGACGTGTTTTGGGGTCTTTGTTGGGTTTTAGTTGGGTTCTTGATGTTCATCATGGTGGAAAAGTGTAAATTGTGGGTTTTGGAGAACATCAGGTAGGTTTAGGGGGTCTTTTGGGGTGGATCTATGGCTTTGGGGGTTTTCTTTCGTTTTTGGTGGTGATCCTGTTCTTTTTTGGGGTGTTTTTGACGTGTTTTGGGGTCTCCGTTGGGTTTTGTTGGGTTCTCGTTGGTCTTTACGGTAAATGGGAGTGGATTGTGGGTTTTGGAGAAGATCAGGCGAGTTTAGGGTAGTTTTGGGGGGAAATTCGTAGTTTTTTGTTTTTTTTCTTCTGATCCCATTCTTTTTTGGGGTGTTTTTGACGTGTTTTGGGGTCTCTGTTCTGTTTTGTTGGGTTTCCATTGGGTTTTATGGTGGTTGGGAGTGGATTGTACATTTAGGAGAACATCAGGTAGGTTTAAGGTTTTTTTGGGGGTTAAATCACGTTTTTTCTTCTGATCCAGTTCACTTTTGGGGTGTTTTTGACATGTTTTGGGGTCTCCGTTGGGTTTTGTTGAGTTATCGTTGTTCTTTAAGGTAAATGGGAGTGGATTGTGGGTTTTGGAGAAGATCAGGTGAGTTTAGGGTGGTTTTGGGGGGAAATTCATAGTTTTTTGTTTTTTTTCCTCTGATCCCGTTTTCTTTGGGGTGTTTTTGACGTGTTTTGGGGTCTCCGTTGGGTTTTGTTGTTTATTCCATGGCCATCGTGGTCGAAAAGGGTAAATTGCGGGTTTTGGAGAACATCCGGTAGGTTTAGGGGGACTTTTGGGGTGGATTCATGGTATTTGGCGTTTTCTTTCATTTTTGGTGGTGATCCTGTTCTTTTTTGGGGTGTTTTTGACGTGTTTTGGGGTCTCCGTTGGGTTTTAGTTTGGTTCTTGTTGTTCATCATGGTGGAAAAGTGTAAATTGTGGGTTTTGGAGAACATCAGGTAGGTTAAGGGGGACTTTTGGGGTAGATTCATTATTTTGGGTTTTTTTCTTCTGTTTTTTTTTTTTGGGGGTGGTCCCTTCCTTTTTTGTTTTTTTTTTTTTCAGGTGTTTTGGGGTCTCTGTTGGGTTTTGTTGGGTTCTCATTGGTCCTTAAGGTAAATGGGAGTGGATTGTGGGTTTTGGAGGAGATCAGGTGAGTTTAGGGTAGTTTTGGGGGGAAATTCATAGTTTTTTGCTTTTTTTCTTCTGATCCCGTTCTTTTTTGGGGTGTGTTTGACGTGTTTTGGGGTCTCCGTTGGGTTTCATTGGGTTTTCCGTGGTCATCATGGTGGAAAAGGGTAAAGTGTGGGTTTTGGAGAACTTCAAATAGGTTTAGGGGGACTTTTGGGGTGGATTCATGGTATTTGGGGTTTTCTTCTGTTTTTTGGGGGTGATCCTGTTCTTGTTTGGGGTGTTTTTGACGTGTTTTGGGGTCTCCGTTGGGTTTTAGTTGGGTTCTTGATGTTCATCATGGTGGAAAAGTGTAAATTGTGGGTTTTGGAGAACATCAGGTAGGTTTAGGGGGTCTTTTGGGGTGGATCTATGGCTTTGGGGGTTTTCTTTCGTTTTTGGGGGTGATCCTGTTCTTGTTTGGGGTGTTTTTGACGTGTTTTGGGGTCTCCGTTGGGTTTTAGTTGGGTTCTTGATGTTCATCATGGTGGAAAAGTGTAAATTGTGGGTTTTGGAGAACATCAGGTAGGTTTAGGGGGTCTTTTGGATTGGATCTATGGCTTTGGGGGTTTTCTTTCGTTTTTTGTGGTGATCTTGTTCTTTTTTGGGGTGTTTTTGACGTGTTTTGGGGTCTCCGTTGGGTTTTGTTGGGTTCTCGTTGGTCTTTACGGTAAATGGGAGTGGATTGTGGGTTTTGGAGAAGATCAGGCGAGTTTAGGGTAGTTTTGGGGGGAAATTCATAGTTTTTTGTTTTTTTTCTTCTGATCCCATTCTTTTTTGGGGTGTTTTTGACGTGTTTTGGGGTCTCTGTTCTGTTTTGTTGGGTTTCCATTGGGTTTTATGGTGGTTGGGAGTGGATTGTACATTTAGGAGAACATCAGGTAGGTTTAAGTTTTTTTTGGGGGTTAAATCACGTTTTTTCTTCTGATCCAGTTCACTTTTGGGGTGTTTTTGACATGTTTTGGGGTCTCCGTTGGGTTTTGTTGACTTATCGTTGTTCTTTAAGGTAAATGGGAGTGGATTGTGGGTTTTGGAGAAGATCAGGTGAGTTTAGGGTGGTTTTGGGGGGAAATTCATAGTTTTTTGTTTTTTTTTTCTTCTGATCCCGTTCTTTTTTGGGGTGTTTTTGACGTGTTTTGGGGTCTCCGTTGGGTTTTGTTGTTTTTTCCATGGTCATCGTGGTGGAAAAGGGTAAATTGTGGGTTTTGGAGAACTTCAGGTAGGTTTAGGGGGACTTTTGGGGTGGATCTATGGCTTTGGCGTTTTCTTTCATTTTTGGTGGTGATCCTGTTCTTTTTTGGGGTGTTTTTGACGTGTTTTGGGGTCTCCGTTGGGTTTCGTTGTTTTTTCCATGGCCATCGTGGTGGAAAAGGGTAAATTGTGGGTTTTAGAAAACATTAGGTAGGTTTAGGGGGACTTTTGGGGTGGATCTATGGCTTTGGGTTTTTTCTTTCGGTTTTGGTGGTGATCCTGTTCTTTTTTGGGGTGTTTTTGACGTGTTTTGGGGTCTCCGTTGGGTTTTGTTGTTTTTTCCATGGCCATCGTGGTCGAAAAGGGTAAATTGTGGGTTTTGGAGAACATCCGGTAGGTTTAGGGGGACTTTTGGGGTGGATTCATGGTATTTGGCGTTTTCTTTCATTTTTGGTGGTGATCCTGTTCTTTTTTGGGGTGTTTTTGACGTGTTTTGGGGTCTCCGTTGGGTTTTAGTTTGGTTCTTGTTGTTCATCATGGTGGAAAAGTGTAAATTGTGGGTTTTGGAGAACATCAGGTAGGTTAAGGGGGACTTTTGGGGTAGATTCATTATTTTGGGTTTTTTTCTTCTGTTTTTTTTTTTTGGGGTGGTCCCTTCCTTTTTTGTTTTTTTTTTTTTTTCAGGTGTTTTGGGGTCTCTGTTGGGTTTTGTTGGGTTCTCATTGGTCCTTAAGGTAAATGGGAGTGGATTGTGGGTTTTGGAGGAGATCAGGTGAGTTTAGGGTAGTTTTGGGGGGAAATTCATAGTTTTTTGCTTTTTTTCTTCTGATCCCGTTCTTTTTTGGGGTGTGTTTGACGTGTTTTGGGGTCTCCGTTGGGTTTCATTGGGTTTTCCGTGGTCATCATGGTGGAAAAGGGTAAAGTGTGGGTTTTGGAGAACTTCAAATAGGTTTAGGGGGACTTTTGGGGTGGATTCGTTGTATTTGGGGTTTTCCTTCATTTTTTGGGGTGATCCTGTTCTTGTTTGGGGTGTTTTTGACGTGTTTTGGGGTCTTTGTTGGGTTTTAGTTGGGTTCTTGATGTTCATCATGGTGGAAAAGTGTAAATTGTGGGTTTTGGAGAACATCAGGTAGGTTTAGGGGGTCTTTTGGGGTGGATCTATGGCTTTGGGGGTTTTCTTTCGTTTTTGGTGGTGATCCTGTTCTTTTTTGGGGTGTTTTTGACGTGTTTTGGGGTCTCCGTTGGGTTTTGTTGGGTTCTCGTTGGTCTTTACGGTAAATGGGAGTGGATTGTGGGTTTTGGAGAAGATCAGGCGAGTTTAGGGTAGTTTTGGGGGGAAATTCGTAGTTTTTTGTTTTTTTCTTCTGATCCCATTCTTTTTTGGGGTGTTTTTGACGTGTTTTGGGGTCTCTGTTCTGTTTTGTTGGGTTTCCATTGGGTTTTATGGTGGTTGGGAGTGGATTGTACATTTAGGAGAACATCAGGTAGGTTTAAGTTTTTTTGGGGGGTTAAATCACGTTTTTTCTTCTGATCCAGTTCACTTTTGGGGTGTTTTTGACATGTTTTGGGGTCTCCGTTGGGTTTTGTTGACTTATCGTTGTTCTTTAAGGTAAATGGGAGTGGATTGTGGGTTTTGGAGAAGATCAGGTGAGTTTAGGGTGGTTTTGGGGGGAAATTCATAGTTTTTTGGTTTTTTTCCTCTGATCCCGTTTTTTTTGGGGTGTTTTTGACGTGTTTTGGGGTCTCCGTTGGGTTTTGTTGTTTATTCCATGGCCATCGTGGTCGAAAAGGGTAAATTGCGGGTTTTGGAGAACATCCGGTAGGTTTAGGGGGACTTTTGGGGTGGATTCATGGTATTTGGCGTTTTCTTTCATTTTTGGTGGTGATCCTGTTCTTTTTTGGGGTGTTTTTGACGTGTTTTGGGGTCTCCGTTGGGTTTTAGTTTGGTTCTTGTTGTTCATCATGGTGGAAAAGTGTAAATTGTGGGTTTTGGAGAACATCAGGTAGGTTAAGGGGGACTTTTGGGGTAGATTCATTATTTTGGGTTTTTTTCTTCTGTTTTTTTTTTTTTTGGGGGTGGTCCCTTCCTTTTTTGTTTTTTTTTTCAGGTGTTTTGGGGTCTCTGTTGGGTTTTGTTGGGTTCTCATTGGTCCTTAAGGTAAATGGGAGTGGATTGTGGGTTTTGGAGGAGATCAGGTGAGTTTAGGGTAGTTTTGGGGGGAAATTCATAGTTTTTTGCTTTTTTTCTTCTGATCCCGTTCTTTTTTGGGGTGTGTTTGACGTGTTTTGGGGTCTCCGTTGGGTTTCATTGGGTTTTCCGTGGTCATCATGGTGGAAAAGGGTAAAGTGTGGGTTTTGGAGAACTTCAAATAGGTTTAGGGGGACTTTTGGGGTGGATTCATGGTATTTGGGGTTTTCTTCTGTTTTTTGGGGGTGATCCTGTTCTTGTTTGGGGTGTTTTTGACGTGTTTTGGGGTCTCCGTTGGGTTTTAGTTGGGTTCTTGATGTTCATCATGGTGGAAAAGTGTAAATTGTGGGTTTTGGAGAACATCAGGTAGGTTTAGGGGGTCTTTTGGGGTGGATCTATGGCTTTGGGGGTTTTCTTTCGTTTTTGGGGGTGATCCTGTTCTTGTTTGGGGTGTTTTTGACGTGTTTTGGGGTCTCCGTTGGGTTTTAGTTGGGTTCTTGATGTTCATCATGGTGGAAAAGTGTAAATTGTGGGTTTTGGAGAACATCAGGTAGGTTTAGGGGGTCTTTTGGATTGGATCTATGGCTTTGGGGGTTTTCTTTCGTTTTTTGTGGTGATCTTGTTCTTTTTTGGGGTGTTTTTGACGTGTTTTGGGGTCTCCGTTGGGTTTTGTTGGGTTCTCGTTGGTCTTTACGGTAAATGGGAGTGGATTGTGGGTTTTGGAGAAGATCAGGCGAGTTTAGGGTAGTTTTGGGGGGAAATTCATAGTTTTTTGTTTTTTTTTCTTCTGATCCCATTCTTTTTTGGGGTGTTTTTGACGTGTTTTGGGGTCTCTGTTCTGTTTTGTTGGGTTTCCATTGGGTTTTATGGTGGTTGGGAGTGGATTGTACATTTAGGAGAACATCAGGTAGGTTTAAGTTTTTTTTGGGGGTTAAATCACGTTTTTTCTTCTGATCCAGTTCACTTTTGGGGTGTTTTTGACATGTTTTGGGGTCTCCGTTGGGTTTTGTTGACTTATCGTTGTTCTTTAAGGTAAATGGGAGTGGATTGTGGGTTTTGGAGAAGATCAGGTGAGTTTAGGGTGGTTTTGGGGGGAAATTCATAGTTTTTTGTTTTTTTTTTCTTCTGATCCCGTTCTTTTTTGGGGTGTTTTTGACGTGTTTTGGGGTCTCCGTTGGGTTTTGTTGTTTTTTCCATGGTCATCGTGGTGGAAAAGGGTAAATTGTGGGTTTTGGAGAACTTCAGGTAGGTTTAGGGGGACTTTTGGGGTGGATCTATGGCTTTGGCGTTTTCTTTCATTTTTGGTGGTGATCCTGTTCTTTTTTGGGGTGTTTTTGACGTGTTTTGGGGTCTCCGTTGGGTTTCGTTGTTTTTTCCATGGCCATCGTGGTGGAAAAGGGTAAATTGTGGGTTTTAGAAAACATTAGGTAGGTTTAGGGGGAGTTTTGGGGTGGATCTATGGCTTTGGGGTTTTTCTTTCGGTTTTGGTGGTGATCCTGTTCTTTTTTGGGGTGTTTTTGACGTGTTTTGGGGTCTCCGTTGGGTTTTGTTGTTTTTTCCATGGCCATCGTGGTCGAAAAGGGTAAATTGTGGGTTTTGGAGAACATCCGGTAGGTTTAGGGGGACTTTTGGGGTGGATTCATGGTATTTGGCGTTTTCTTTCATTTTTGGTGGTGATCCTGTTCTTTTTTGGGGTGTTTTTGACGTGTTTTGGGGTCTCCGTTGGGTTTTAGTTTGGTTCTTGTTGTTCATCATGGTGGAAAAGTGTAAATTGTGGGTTTTGGAGAACATCAGGTAGGTTTAGGGGGACTTTTGGGGTAGATTCATTATTTTGGGTTTTTTTCTTCTGTTTTTTTTTTTTGGGGTGGTCCCTTCCTTTTTTGTTTTTTTTTTTTTTTCAGGTGTTTTGGGGTCTCTGTTGGGTTTTGTTGGGTTCTCATTGGTCCTTAAGGTAAATGGGAGTGGATTGTGGGTTTTGGAGGAGATCAGGTGAGTTTAGGGTAGTTTTGGGGGGAAATTCATAGTTTTTTGCTTTTTTTCTTCTGATCCCGTTCTTTTTTGGGGTGTGTTTGACGTGTTTTGGGGTCTCCGTTGGGTTTCATTGGGTTTTCCGTGGTCATCATGGTGGAAAAGGGTAAAGTGTGGGTTTTGGAGAACTTCAAATAGGTTTAGGGGGACTTTTGGGGTGGATTCGTTGTATTTGGGGTTTTCCTTCATTTTTTGGGGTGATCCTGTTCTTGTTTGGGGTGTTTTTGACGTGTTTTGGGGTCTTTGTTGGGTTTTAGTTGGGTTCTTGATGTTCATCATGGTGGAAAAGTGTAAATTGTGGGTTTTGGAGAACATCAGGTAGGTTTAGGGGGTCTTTTGGGGTGGATCTATGGCTTTGGGGGTTTTCTTTCGTTTTTGGTGGTGATCCTGTTCTTTTTTGGGGTGTTTTTGACGTGTTTTGGGGTCTCCGTTGGGTTTTGTTGGGTTCTCGTTGGTCTTTACGGTAAATGGGAGTGGATTGTGGGTTTTGGAGAAGATCAGGCGAGTTTAGGGTAGTTTTGGGGGGAAATTCGTAGTTTTTTGTTTTTTTCTTCTGATCCCATTCTTTTTTGGGGTGTTTTTGACGTGTTTTGGGGTCTCTGTTCTGTTTTGTTGGGTTTCCATTGGGTTTTATGGTGGTTGGGAGTGGATTGTACATTTAGGAGAACATCAGGTAGGTTTAAGTTTTTTTGGGGGGTTAAATCACGTTTTTTCTTCTGATCCAGTTCACTTTTGGGGTGTTTTTGACATGTTTTGGGGTCTCCGTTGGGTTTTGTTGACTTATCGTTGTTCTTTAAGGTAAATGGGAGTGGATTGTGGGTTTTGGAGAAGATCAGGTGAGTTTAGGGTGGTTTTGGGGGGAAATTCATAGTTTTTTGTTTTTTTTCCTCTGATCCCGTTTTTTTTGGGGTGTTTTTGACGTGTTTTGGGGTCTCCGTTGGGTTTTGTTGTTTATTCCATGGCCATCGTGGTCGAAAAGGGTAAATTGCGGGTTTTGGAGAACATCCGGTAGGTTTAGGGGGACTTTTGGGGTGGATTCATGGTATTTGGCGTTTTCTTTCATTTTTGGTGGTGATCCTGTTCTTTTTTGGGGTGTTTTTGACGTGTTTTGGGGTCTCCGTTGGGTTTTAGTTTGGTTCTTGTTGTTCATCATGGTGGAAAAGTGTAAATTGTGGGTTTTGGAGAACATCAGGTAGGTTAAGGGGGACTTTTGGGGTAGATTCATTATTTTGGGTTTTTTTCTTCTGTTTTTTTTTTTTTTGGGGGTGGTCCCTTCCTTTTTTGTTTTTTTTTTCAGGTGTTTTGGGGTCTCTGTTGGGTTTTGTTGGGTTCTCATTGGTCCTTAAGGTAAATGGGAGTGGATTGTGGGTTTTGGAGGAGATCAGGTGAGTTTAGGGTAGTTTTGGGGGGAAATTCATAGTTTTTTGCTTTTTTTCTTCTGATCCCGTTCTTTTTTGGGGTGTGTTTGACGTGTTTTGGGGTCTCCGTTGGGTTTCATTGGGTTTTCCGTGGTCATCATGGTGGAAAAGGGTAAAGTGTGGGTTTTGGAGAACTTCAAATAGGTTTAGGGGGACTTTTGGGGTGGATTCATGGTATTTGGGGTTTTCTTCTGGTTTTTGGGGGTGATCCTGTTCTTGTTTGGGGTGTTTTTGACGTGTTTTGGGGTCTCCGTTGGGTTTTAGTTGGGTTCTTGATGTTCATCATGGTGGAAAAGTGTAAATTGTGGGTTTTGGAGAACATCAGGTAGGTTTAGGGGGTCTTTTGGGGTGGATCTATGGCTTTGGGGGTTTTCTTTCGTTTTTGGTGGTGATCTTGTTCTTTTTTGGGGTGTTTTTGACGTGTTTTGGGGTCTCCGTTGGGTTTTGTTGGGTTCTCGTTGGTCTTTACGGTAAATGGGAGTGGATTGTGGGTTTTGGAGAAGATCAGGCGAGTTTAGGGTAGTTTTGGGGGGAAATTCATAGTTTTTTGTTTTTTTTCTTCTGATCCCATTCTTTTTTGGGGTGTTTTTGACGTGTTTTGGGGTCTCCGTTGGGTTTTGTTGGGTTCTCGTTGGTCTTTACGGTAAATGGGAGTGGATTGTGGGTTTTGGAGAAGATCAGGCGAGTTTAGGGTAGTTTTGGGGGGAAATTCGTAGTTTTTTGTTTTTTTTCTTCTGATCCCATTCTTTTTTGGGGTGTTTTTGACGTGTTTTGGGGTCTCTGTTCTGTTTTGTTGGGTTTCCATTGGGTTTTATGGTGGTTGGGAGTGGATTGTACATTTAGGAGAACATCAGGTAGGTTTAAGGTTTTTTTTGGGGTTAAATCACGTTTTTTCTTCTGATCCAGTTCACTTTTGGGGTGTTTTTGACATGTTTTGGGGTCTCCGTTGGGTTTTCTTGAGTTATCGTTGTTCTTTAAGGTAAATGGGAGTGGATTGTGGGTTTTGGAGAAGATCAGGTGAGTTTAGGGTGGTTTTGGGGGGAAATTCATAGTTTTTTGTTTTTTTTTTCTTCTGATCCCGTTCTTTTTTGGGGTGTTTTTGACGTGTTTTGGGGTCTCCGTTGGGTTTTGTTGTTTTTTCCATGGTCATCGTGGTGGAAAAGGGTAAATTGTGGGTTTTGGAGAACTTCAGGTAGGTTTAGGGGGACTTTTGGGGTGGATCTATGGCTTTGGCGTTTTCTTTCATTTTTGGTGGTGATCCTGTTCTTTTTTGGGGTGTTTTTGACGTGTTTTGGGGTCTCCATTGGGTTTTACTTGGGTTCTTGTTGTTCACCATGGTGAAAAAGGGTAAAGTGTGGGTTTTGGAGAACATCCGGTAGGTTTAGGGGGACTTTTGGATTGGATCTATGGCTTTGGGGTTTTTCTTTCGTTTTTGGTGGTGATCCTGTTCTTTTTTGGGGTGTTTTTGACGTGTTTTGGGGTCTCTGTTGGGTTTCGTTGTTTTTTCCATGGCCATCGTGGTGGAAAAGGGTAAATTGTGGGTTTTAGAAAACATTAGGTAGGTTTAGGGGGACTTTTGGGGTGGATCTATGGCTTTGGAGTTTTTCTTTCGGTTTTGGTGGTGATCCTGTTCTTTTTTGGGGTGTTTTTGACGTGTTTTGGGGTCTCCGTTGGGTTTTGTTGTTTTTTCCATGGCCATCGTGGTCGAAAATGGTAAATTGTGGGTTTTGGAGAACATCCGGTAGGTTTAGGGGGACTTTTGGGGTGGATTCATGGTATTTGGCGTTTTCTTTCATTTTTGGTGGTGATCCTGTTCTTTTTTGGGGTGTTTTTGACGTGTTTTGGGGTCTCCGTTGGGTTTTAGTTTGGTTCTTGTTGTTCATCATGGTGAAAAAGTGTAAATTGTGGGTTTTGGAGAACATCAGGTAGGTTAAGGGGGACTTTTGGGGTAGATTCATTATTTTGGGTTTTTTTCTTCTGTTTTTTTTTTTTGGGGTGGTCCCTTCCTTTTTTGTTTTTTTTTTTTCAGGTGTTTTGGGGTCTCTGTTGGGTTTTGTTGGGTTCTCATTGGTCCTTAAGGTAAATGGGAGTGGATTGTGGGTTTTGGAGGAGATCAGGTGAGTTTAGGGTAGTTTTGGGGGGAAATTCATAGTTTTTTGCTTTTTTTCTTCTGATCCCGTTCTTTTTTGGGGTGTGTTTGACGTGTTTTGGGGTCTCCGTTGGGTTTCATTGGGTTTTCCGTGGTCATCATGGTGGAAAAGGGTAAAGTGTGGGTTTTGGAGAACTTCAAATAGGTTTAGGGGGACTTTTGGGGTGGATTCGTTGTATTTGGGGTTTTCCTTCATTTTTTGGGGTGATCCTGTTCTTGTTTGGGGTGTTTTTGACGTGTTTTGGGGTCTTTGTTGGGTTTTAGTTGGGTTCTTGATGTTCATCATGGTGGAAAAGTGTAAATTGTGGGTTTTGGAGAACATCAGGTAGGTTTAGGGGGTCTTTTGGGGTGGATCTATGGCTTTGGGGGTTTTCTTTCGTTTTTGGTGGTGATCCTGTTCTTTTTTGGTGTGTTTTTGACGTGTTTTGGGGTCTCCGTTGGGTTTTGTTGGGTTCTCGTTGGTCTTTACGGTAAATGGGAGTGGATTGTGGGTTTTGGAGAAGATCAGGCGAGTTTAGGGTAGTTTTGGGGGGAAATTCGTAGTTTTTTGTTTTTTTTCTTCTGATCCCATTCTTTTTTGGGGTGTTTTTGACGTGTTTTGGGGTCTCTGTTCTGTTTTGTTGGGTTTCCATTGGGTTTTATGGTGGTTGGGAGTGGATTGTACATTTAGGAGAACATCAGGTAGGTTTAAGGTTTTTTTTGGGGTTAAATCACGTTTTTTCTTCTGATCCAGTTCACTTTTGGGGTGTTTTTGACATGTTTTGGGGTCTCCGTTGGGTTTTGTTGACTTATCGTTGTTCTTTAAGGTAAATGGGAGTGGATTGTGGGTTTTGGAGAAGATCAGGTGAGTTTAGGGTGGTTTTGGGGGGAAATTCATAGTTTTTTGGTTTTTTTCCTCTGATCCCGTTTTTTTTGGGGTGTTTTTGACGTGTTTTGGGGTCTCCGTTGGGTTTTGTTGTTTTTTCCATGGCCATCGTGGTGGAAAAGGGTAAATTGCGGGTTTTGGAGAACATCCGGTAGGTTTAGGGGGACTTTTGGGGTGGATTCATGGTATTTGGCGTTTTCTTTCATTTTTGGTGGTGATCCTGTTCTTTTTTGGGGTGTTTTTGACGTGTTTTGGGGTCTCCGTTGGGTTTTAGTTTGGTTCTTGTTGTTCATCATGGTGGAAAAGTGTAAATTGTGGGTTTTGGAGAACATCAGGTAGGTTAAGGGGGACTTTTGGGGTAGATTCATTATTTTGGGTTTTTTTCTTCTGTTTTTTTTTTTTGGGGGTGGTCCCTTCCTTTTTTGTTTTTTTTTTCAGGTGTTTTGGGGTCTCTGTTGGGTTTTGTTGGGTTCTCATTGGTCCTTAAGGTAAATGGGAGTGGATTGTGGGTTTTGGAGGAGATCAGGTGAGTTTAGGGTAGTTTTGGGGGGAAATTCATAGTTTTTTGCTTTTTTTCTTCTGATCCCGTTCTTTTTAGGGGTGTGTTTGACGTGTTTTGGGGTCTCCGTTGGGTTTCATTGGGTTTTCCGTGGTCATCATGGTGGAAAAGGGTAAAGTGTGGGTTTTGGAGAACTTCAAATAGGTTTAGGGGGACTTTTGGGGTGGATTCATGGTATTTGGGGTTTTCTTCTGTTTTTTGGGGGTGATCCTGTTCTTGTTTGGGGTGTTTTTGACGTGTTTTGGGGTCTCCGTTGGGTTTTAGTTGGGTTCTTGATGTTCATCATGGTGGAAAAGTGTAAATTGTGGGTTTTGGAGAACATCAGGTAGGTTTAGGGGGTCTTTTAGGGTGGATCTATGGCTTTGGGGGTTTTCTTTCGTTTTTGGGGGTGATCCTGTTCTTGTTTGGGGTGTTTTTGACGTGTTTTGGGGTCTCCGTTGGGTTTTAGTTGGGTTCTTGATGTTCATCATGGTGGAAAAGTGTAAATTGTGGGTTTTGGAGAACATCAGGTAGGTTTAGGGGGTCTTTTGGATTGGATCTATGGCTTTGGGGGTTTTCTTTCGTTTTTTGTGGTGATCTTGTTCTTTTTTGGGGTGTTTTTGACGTGTTTTGGGGTCTCCGTTGGGTTTTGTTGGGTTCTCGTTGGTCTTTACGGTAAATGGGAGTGGATTGTGGGTTTTGGAGAAGATCAGGCGAGTTTAGGGTAGTTTTGGGGGGAAATTCATAGTTTTTTGTTTTTTTTCTTCTGATCCCATTCTTTTTTGGGGTGTTTTTGACGTGTTTTGGGGTCTCTGTTCTGTTTTGTTGGGTTTCCATTGGGTTTTATGGTGGTTGGGAGTGGATTGTACATTTAGGAGAACATCAGGTAGGTTTAAGGTTTTTTTGGGGGTTAAATCACGTTTTTTCTTCTGATCCAGTTCACTTTTGGGGTGTTTTTGACATGTTTTGGGGTCTCCGTTGGGTTTTGTTGAGTTATCGTTGTTCTTTAAGGTAAATGGGAGTGGATTGTGGGTTTTGGAGAAGATCAGGTGAGTTTAGGGTGGTTTTGGGGGGAAATTCATAGTTTTTTGTTTTTTTTTTCTTCTGATCCCGTTCTTTTTTGGGGTGTTTTTGACGTGTTTTGGGGTCTCCGTTGGGTTTTGTTGTTTTTTCCATGGTCATCGTGGTGGAAAAGGGTAAATTGTGGGTTTTGGAGAACTTCAGGTAGGTTTAGGGGGACTTTTGGGGTGGATCTATGGCTTTGGCGTTTTCTTTCATTTTTGGTGGTGATCCTGTTCTTTTTTGGGGTGTTTTTGACGTGTTTTGGGGTCTCCATTGGGTTTTACTTGGGTTCTTGTTGTTCACCATGGTGAAAAAGGGTAAAGTGTGGGTTTTGGAGAACATCTGGTAGGTTTAGGGGGACTTTTGGATTGGATCTATGGCTTTGGGGTTTTTCTTTCGTTTTTGGTGGTGATCCTGTTCTTTTTTGGGGTGTTTTTGACGTGTTTTGGGGTCTCCGTTGGGTTTCGTTGTTTTTTCCATGGCCATCGTGGTGGAAAAGGGTAAATTGTGGGTTTTAGAAAACATTAGGTAGGTTTAGGGGGACTTTTGGGGTGGATCTATGGCTTTGGGGTTTTTCTTTCGGTTTTGGTGGTGATCCTGTTCTTTTTTGGGGTGTTTTTGACGTGTTTTGGGGTCTCCGTTGGGTTTTGTTGTTTTTTCCATGGCCATCGTGGTCGAAAAGGGTAAATTGTGGGTTTTGGAGAACATCAGGTAGGTTAAGGGGGACTTTTGGGGTAGATTCATTATTTTGGGTTTTTTTCTTCTGTTTTTTTTTTTTGGGGTGGTCCCTTCCTTTTTTGTCTTTTTTTTTTTTCAGGTGTTTTGGGGTCTCTGTTGGGTTTTGTTGGGTTCTCATTGGTCCTTAAGGTAAATGGGAGTGGATTGTGGGTTTTGGAGGAGATCAGGTGAGTTTAGGGTAGTTTTGGGGGGAAATTCATAGTTTTTTGCTTTTTTTCTTCTGATCCCGTTCTTTTTTGGGGTGTGTTTGACGTGTTTTGGGGTCTCCGTTGGGTTTCATTGGGTTTTCCGTGGTCATCATGGTGGAAAAGGGTAAAGTGTGGGTTTTGGAGAACTTCAAATAGGTTTAGGGGGACTTTTGGGGTGGATTCGTTGTATTTGGGGTTTTCCTTCATTTTTTGGGGTGATCCTGTTCTTGTTTGGGGTGTTTTTGACGTGTTTTGGGGTCTTTGTTGGGTTTTAGTTGGGTTCTTGATGTTCATCATGGTGGAAAAGTGTAAATTGTGGGTTTTGGAGAACATCAGGTAGGTTTAGGGGGTCTTTTGGGGTGGATCTATGGCTTTGGGGGTTTTCTTTCGTTTTTGGTGGTGATCCTGTTCTTTTTTGGGGTGTTTTTGACGTGTTTTGGGGTCTCCGTTGGGTTTTGTTGGGTTCTCGTTGGTCTTTACGGTAAATGGGAGTGGATTGTGGGTTTTGGAGAAGATCAGGCGAGTTTAGGGTAGTTTTGGGGGGAAATTCATAGTTTTTTGTTTTTTTTCTTCTGATCCCATTCTTTTTTGGGGTGTTTTTGACGTGTTTTGGGGTCTCTGTTCTGTTTTGTTGGGTTTCCATTGGGTTTTATGGTGGTTGGGAGTGGATTGTACATTTAGGAGAACATCAGGTAGGTTTAAGGTTTTTTTGGGGGTTAAATCACGTTTTTTCTTCTGATCCAGTTCACTTTTGGGGTGTTTTTGACATGTTTTGGGGTCTCCGTTGGGTTTTGTTGACTTATCGTTGTTCTTTAAGGTAAATGGGAGTGGATTGTGGGTTTTGGAGAAGATCAGGTGAGTTTAGGGTGGTTTTGGGGGGAAATTCATAGTTTTTTGGTTTTTTTCCTCTGATCCCGTTTTTTTGGGGGTGTTTTTGACGTGTTTTGGGGTCTCCGTTGGGTTTTGTTGTTTATTCCATGGCCATCGTGGTCGAAAAGGGTAAATTGCGGGTTTTGGAGAACATCCGGTAGGTTTAGGGGGACTTTTGGGGTGGATTCATGGTATTTGGCGTTTTCTTTCATTTTTGGTGGTGATCCTGTTCTTTTTTGGGGTGTTTTTGACGTGTTTTGGGGTCTCCGTTGGGTTTTAGTTTGGTTCTTGTTGTTCATCATGGTGGAAAAGTGTAAATTGTGGGTTTTGGAGAACATCAGGTAGGTTAAGGGGGACTTTTGGGGTAGATTCATTATTTTGGGTTTTTTTCTTCTGTTTTTTTTTTTGGGGGGGTGGTCCCTTCCTTTTTTGTTTTTTTTTTTCAGGTGTTTTGGGGTCTCTGTTGGGTTTTGTTGGGTTCTCATTGGTCCTTAAGGTAAATGGGAGTGGATTGTGGGTTTTGGAGGAGATCAGGTGAGTTTAGGGTAGTTTTGGGGGGAAATTCATAGTTTTTTGCTTTTTTTCTTCTGATCCCGTTCTTTTTTGGGGTGTGTTTGACGTGTTTTGGGGTCTCCGTTGGGTTTCATTGGGTTTTCCGTGGTCATCATGGTGGAAAAGGGTAAAGTGTGGGTTTTGGAGAACTTCAAATAGGTTTAGGGGGACTTTTGGGGTGGATTCATGGTATTTGGGGTTTTCTTCTGTTTTTTGGGGGTGATCCTGTTCTTGTTTGGGGTGTTTTTGACGTGTTTTGGGGTCTCCGTTGGGTTTTAGTTGGGTTCTTGATGTTCATCATGGTGGAAAAGTGTAAATTGTGGGTTTTGGAGAACATCAGGTAGGTTTAGGGGGTCTTTTGGGGTGGATCTATGGCTTTGGGGGTTTTCTTTCGTTTTTGGTGGTGATCCTGTTCTTTTTTGGGGTGTTTTTGACGTGTTTTGGGGTCTCCGTTGGGTTTTGTTGGGTTCTCGTTGGTCTTTACGGTAAATGGGAGTGGATTGTGGGTTTTGGAGAAGATCAGGCGAGTTTAGGGTAGTTTTGGGGGGAAATTCATAGTTTTTTGTTTTTTTTCTTCTGATCCCATTCTTTTTTGGGGTGTTTTTGACGTGTTTTGGGGTCTCTGTTCTGTTTTGTTGGGTTTCCATTGGGTTTTATGGTGGTTGGGAGTGGATTGTACATTTAGGAGAACATCAGGTAGGTTTAAGGTTTTTTTTGGGGTTAAATCACGTTTTTTCTTCTGATCCAGTTCACTTTTGGGGTGTTTTTGACATGTTTTGGGGTCTCCGTTGGGTTTTCTTGAGTTATCGTTGTTCTTTAAGGTAAATGGGAGTGGATTGTGGGTTTTGGAGAAGATCAGGTGAGTTTAGGGTGGTTTTGGGGGGAAATTCATAGTTTTTTGGTTTTTTTCCTCTGATCCCGTTTTTTTTGGGGTGTTTTTGACGTGTTTTGGGGTCTCCGTTGGGTTTTGTTGTTTATTCCATGGCCATCGTGGTCGAAAAGGGTAAATTGCGGGTTTTGGAGAACATCCGGTAGGTTTAGGGGGACTTTTGGGGTGGATTCATGGTATTTGGCGTTTTCTTTCATTTTTGGTGGTGATCCTGTTCTTTTTTGGGGTGTTTTTGACGTGTTTTGGGGTCTCCGTTGGGTTTTAGTTTGGTTCTTGTTGTTCATCATGGTGGAAAAGTGTAAATTGTGGGTTTTGGAGAACATCAGGTAGGTTAAGGGGGACTTTTGGGGTAGATTCATTATTTTGGGTTTTTTTCTTCTGTTTTTTTTTTTTGGGGGGTGGTCCCTTCCTTTTTTGTTTTTTTTTTTCAGGTGTTTTGGGGTCTCTGTTGGGTTTTGTTGGGTTCTCATTGGTCCTTAAGGTAAATGGGAGTGGATTGTGGGTTTTGGAGGAGATCAGGTGAGTTTAGGGTAGTTTTGGGGGGAAATTCATAGTTTTTTGCTTTTTTTCTTCTGATCCCGTTCTTTTTTGGGGTGTGTTTGACGTGTTTTGGGGTCTCCGTTGGGTTTCATTGGGTTTTCCGTGGTCATCATGGTGGAAAAGGGTAAAGTGTGGGTTTTGGAGAACTTCAAATAGGTTTAGGGGGACTTTTGGGGTGGATTCATGGTATTTGGGGTTTTCTTCTGTTTTTTGGGGGTGATCCTGTTCTTGTTTGGGGTGTTTTTGACGTGTTTTGGGGTCTCCGTTGGGTTTTAGTTGGGTTCTTGATGTTCATCATGGTGGAAAAGTGTAAATTGTGGGTTTTGGAGAACATCCGGTAGGTTTAGGGGGACTTTTGGATTGGATCTATGGCTTTGGGGGTTTTCTTTCGTTTTTGGTGGTGATCCTGTTCTTTTTTGGGGTGTTTTTGACGTGTTTTGGGGTCTCCGTTGGGTTTTGTTGGGTTCTCGTTGGTCTTTACGGTAAATGGGAGTGGATTGTGGGTTTTGGAGAAGATCAGGCGAGTTTAGGGTAGTTTTGGGGGGAAATTCATAGTTTTTTGTTTTTTTTCTTCTGATCCCATTCTTTTTTGGGGTGTTTTTGACGTGTTTTGGGGTCTCTGTTCTGTTTTGTTGGGTTTCCATTGGGTTTTATGGTGGTTGGGAGTGGATTGTACATTTAGGAGAACATCAGGTAGGTTTAAGGTTTTTTTTGGGGTTAAATCACGTTTTTTCTTCTGATCCAGTTCACTTTTGGGGTGTTTTTGACATGTTTTGGGGTCTCCGTTGGGTTTTCTTGAGTTATCGTTGTTCTTTAAGGTAAATGGGAGTGGATTGTGGGTTTTGGAGAAGATCAGGTGAGTTTAGGGTGGTTTTGGGGGGAAATTCATAGTTTTTTGGTTTTTTTCCTCTGATCCCGTTTTTTTTGGGGTGTTTTTGACGTGTTTTGGGGTCTCCGTTGGGTTTTGTTGTTTATTCCATGGCCATCGTGGTCGAAAAGGGTAAATTGCGGGTTTTGGAGAACATCCGGTAGGTTTAGGGGGACTTTTGGGGTGGATTCATGGTATTTGGCGTTTTCTTTCATTTTTGGTGGTGATCCTGTTCTTTTTTGGGGTGTTTTTGACGTGTTTTGGGGTCTCCGTTGGGTTTTAGTTTGGTTCTTGTTGTTCATCATGGTGGAAAAGTGTAAATTGTGGGTTTTGGAGAACATCAGGTAGGTTAAGGGGGACTTTTGGGGTAGATTCATTATTTTGGGTTTTTTTCTTCTGTTTTTTTTTTTTGGGGGGTGGTCCCTTCCTTTTTTGTTTTTTTTTTTCAGGTGTTTTGGGGTCTCTGTTGGGTTTTGTTGGGTTCTCATTGGTCCTTAAGGTAAATGGGAGTGGATTGTGGGTTTTGGAGGAGATCAGGTGAGTTTAGGGTAGTTTTGGGGGGAAATTCATAGTTTTTTGCTTTTTTTCTTCTGATCCCGTTCTTTTTTGGGGTGTGTTTGACGTGTTTTGGGGTCTCCGTTGGGTTTCATTGGGTTTTCCGTGGTCATCATGGTGGAAAAGGGTAA
Source organism: Anas platyrhynchos (assembly GCF_047663525.1). Lineage (NCBI taxonomy): Eukaryota > Metazoa > Chordata > Aves > Anseriformes > Anatidae > Anas > Anas platyrhynchos. The sequence goes on along the minus strand of NC_092587.1, from coordinate 206,660,000 downwards.
AGTGTGGGTTTTGGAGAACTTCAAATAGGTTTAGGGGGACTTTTGGGGTGGATTCATGGTATTTGGCGTTTTCTTTCATTTTTGGTGGTGATCCTGTTCTTTTTTGGGGTGTTTTTGACGTGTTTTGGGGTCTCCATTGGGTTTTAGTTGGGTTCTTGTTGTACACCATGTTAAAAAAGTGTAAAGTGTGGGTTTTGGAGAACATCCGGTAGGTTTAGGGGGACTTTTGGATTGGATCTATGGCTTTGGGGGTTTTCTTTCGTTTTTGGTGGTGATCCTGTTCTTTTTTGGGGTGTTTTTGACGTGTTTTGGGGTCTCCATTGGGTTTCGTTGTTTTTTCCATGGCCATCGTGGTGGAAAAGGGTAAATTGTGGTTTTTAGAAAACATTAGGTAGGTTTAGGGGGACTTTTGGGGTGGATCTATGGCTTTGGGGTTTTTCTTTCGGTTTTGGTGGTGATCCTGTTCTTTTTTGGGGTGTTTTTGACGTGTTTTGGGGTCTCCGTTGGGTTTTGTTGTTTTTTCCATGGCCATCGTGGTCGAAAAGGGTAAATTGTGGGTTTTGGAGAACATCCGGTAGGTTTAGGGGGACTTTTGGGGTGGATTCATGGTATTTGGCGTTTTCTTTCGTTTTTGGTGGTGATCCTGTTCTTTTTTGGGGTGTTTTTGACGTGTTTTGGGGTCTCCGTTGGGTTTCGTTGTTTTTTCCATGGCCATCGTGGTGGAAAAGGGTAAATTGTGGGTTTTAGAAAACATTAGGTAGGTTTAGGGGGACTTTTGGGTTGGATCTATGGCTTTGGCGTTTTTCTTTCGGTTTTGGTGGTGATCCTGTTCTTTTTTGGGGTGTTTTTGACATGTTTTGGGGTCTCCGTTGTGTTTTGTTGGGTTCTTGTTGTTCTCCATGGTGAAAAAGGATAAATTGCGGGTTTTGGAGAACATCAGATATGTTAATGGGGACTTTTGGGGTAGATTCATGGTTTTGGGGGTTTTCTTCTGTTTTTTTTTGGGGTGGTCCCGTTCTTTTTTGGGGATTTTTGAGGTGTTTTGGGGTCTCCGTTGGGTTTTGTTGGGTTCTCGTTGGTCTTTAAGGTAAATGGGAGTGGATTGTGGGTTTCGGAGAAGATCAGGTGAGTTTAGGGTAGTTTTGGGGGGAAATTCATAGTTTTTTGTTTTTTTTTTCTTCTGATCCCGTTCTTTTTTGGGGTGTTTTTGACGTGTTTTGGGGTCTCCGTTGGGTTTCGTTGGTTTTTCCGTGGCCATCATGGTGGAAAAGGGTAAATTGTGGGTTTTGGAGAACTTCAAATAGGTTTAGGGGGACTTTTGGGGTGGATTCATGGTATTTGGGGTTTTCTTCTGATTTTTGGGGGTGATCCTGTTCTTGTTTGGGGTGTTTTTGACGTGTTTTGGAGTCTTTGTTGGGTTTCATTGGGTTCTTGTTGTTCATCATGGTGAAAAAGGGTAAATTGTGGGTTTTGGAGAACATCCGGTAGGTTTAGGGGGACTTTTGGGGTGGATCTATGGCTTTGGGGTTTTTCTTTCGGTTTTGGTGGTGATCCTGTTCTTTTTTGGGGTGTTTTTGACGTGTTTTGGAGTCTCCGTTGGGTTTCATTGGGTTCTTGTTGTTCATCATGGTGAAAAAGGGTAAATTGTGGGTTTTGGAAAACATTAGGTAGGTTTAGGGGGACTTTTGGGGTGGATCTATGGCTTTGGGGTTTTTCTTTCGGTTTTGGTGGTGATCCTGTTCTTTTTTGGGGTGTTTTTGACGTGTTTTGGGGTCTCCGTTGGGTTTCATTGGGTTTTCCGTGTTCATCGTGGTGGAAAAGGGTAAATTTCGGGTTTTGGAGAACTTCAGGTACGTTTAGGGAGACTTTTTGGGTGGATCTATGGCTTTGGGGTTTTTCTTTCATTTTTGGTGGTGATCCTGTTCTTTTCTGGGGTGTTTTTGACGTGTTTTGGGGTCTCCGTTGGGTTTCGTTGGTTTTTCCGTGGTCATCATGGTGGAAAAGGGTAAAGTGTGGGTTTTGGAGAACTTCAGGTAGGTTTAGGGGGACTTTTGGGGTGGATTCATGGTATTTGGCGTTTTCTTTCATTTTTGGTGGTGATCCTGTTCTTTTTTGGGGTGTTTTTGACGTGTTTTGGGGTCTCCATTGGGTTTTAGTTGGGTTCTTGTTGTACACCATGTTGAAAAAGGGTAAAGTGTGGGTTTTGGAGAACATCCGGTAGGTTTAGGGGGACTTTTGGATTGGATCTATGGCTTTGGGGTTTTTCTTTCGTTTTTGGTGGTGATCCTGTTCTTTTTTGGGGTGTTTTTGACGTGTTTTGGTGTCTCCATTGGGTTTCGTTGTTTTTTCCATGGCCATCGTGGTGGAAAAGGGTAAATTGTGGTTTTTAGAAAACATTAGGTAGGTTTAGGGGGACTTTTGGGGTGGATCTATGGCTTTGGGGTTTTTCTTTCGGTTTTGGTGGTGATCCTGTTCTTTTTTGGGGTGTTTTTGACGTGTTTTGGGGTCTCCGTTGGGTTTTGTTGGGTTCTTGTTGTTCTCCATGGTGAAAAAGGATAAATTGCGGGTTTTGGAGAACATCAGATAGGTTAATGGGGACTTTTGGGGTAGATTCATGGTTTTGGGGGTTTTCTTCTGGTTTTTTTTGGGGTGGTCCCGTTCTTTTTTGGGGATTTTTGAGGTGTTTTGGGGTCTCCGTTGGGTTTTGTTGGGTTCTCGTTGGTCTTTAAGGTAAATGGGAGTGGATTGTGGGTTTCGGAGAAGATCAGGTGAGTTTAGGGTAGTTTTGGGGGGAAATTCATAGTTTTTTGTTTTTTTTTTCTTCTGATCCCGTTCTTTTTTGGGGTGTTTTTGACGTGTTTTGGGGTCTCCGTTGGGTTTCGTTGGTTTTTCCGTGGCCATCATGGTGGAAAAGGGTAAATTGTGGGTTTTGGAGAACTTCAAATAGGTTTAGGGGGACTTTTGGGGTGGATTCATGGTATTTGGGGTTTTCTTCTGATTTTTGGGGGTGATCCTGTTCTTGTTTGGGGTGTTTTTGACGTGTTTTGGAGTCTTTGTTGGGTTTCATTGGGTTCTTGTTGTTCATCATGGTGAAAAAGGGTAAATTGTGGGTTTTGGAAAACATTAGGTAGGTTTAGGGGGACTTTTGGGGTGGATCTATGGCTTTGGGGTTTATCTTTCGGTTTTGGTGGTGATCCTGTTCTTTTTTGGGGTGTTTTTGACGTGTTTTGGAGTCTCCGTTGGGTTTCATTGGGTTCTTGTTGTTCATCATGGTGAAAAAGGGTAAATTGTGGGTTTTGGAAAACATTAGGTAGGTTTAGGGGGACTTTTGGGGTGGATCTATGGCTTTGGGGTTTTTCTTTCGGTTTTGGTGGTGATCCTGTTCTTTTTTGGGGTGTTTTTGACGTGTTTTGGGGTCTCCGTTGGGTTTCATTGGGTTTTCCGTGTTCATCGTGGTGGAAAAGGGTAAATTGCGGGTTTTGGAGAACTTCAGGTACGTTTAGGGAGACTTTTTGGGTGGATCTATGGCTTTGGGGTTTTTCTTTCATTTTTGGTGGTGATCCTGTTCTTTTCTGGGGTGTTTTTGACGTGTTTTGGGGTCTCCGTTGGGTTTCGTTGGTTTTTCCGTGGTCATCATGGTGGAAAAGGGTAAAGTGTGGGCTTTGGAGAACTTCAGGTAGGTTTAGGGGGACTTTTGGGGTGGATTCATGGTATTTGGCGTTTTCTTTCATTTTTGGTGGTGATCCTGTTCTTTTTTGGGGTGTTTTTGACGTGTTTTGGGGTCTCCATTGGGTTTTATTTGGGTTCTTGTTGTTCACCATGGTGAAAAAGGGTAAAGTGTGGGTTTTGGAGAACATCCGGTAGGTTCAGGGGGACTTTTGGATTGGATCTATGGCTTTGGGGTTTTTCTTTCGTTTTTGGTGGTGATCCTGTTCTTTTTTGGGGTGTTTTTGACGTGTTTTGGGGTCTCCGTTGGGTTTTAGTTGGGTTCTTGTTGTTCTCCATGGTGAAAAAGTGTAAATTGCGGGTTTTGGAGAACTTCAGGTAGGTTTAGGGGGACTTTTGGGGTAGATTCATGGTTTGGGGGGTTTTCTTCTGTTTTTTTTGGGGAGGTCCCGTTCTTTTTTGGGGATTTTTGAGGTGTTTTGGGGTCTCCGTTGGGTTTTGTTGGGTTCTCGTTGGTCTTTACGGTAAATGTGAGTGGATTGTGGGTTTTGGAGAAGATCAGGTGAGTTTAGGGTAGTTTTGGGGGGAAATTCATAGTTTTTTGGTTTTTTTTCTTCTGATCCCGTTCTTTTTTGGGGTGTTTTTGACGTGTTTTGGGGTCTCCGTTGGGTTTCATTGGGTTTTCCATGGTCATCATGGTGGAAAAGGGTAAAGTGTGGGTTTTGGGGAACTTCAAATAGGTTTAGGGTTTTTTTGGGGTGGATTCGTTGTATTTGGGGTTTTCCTTCATTTTTTGGGGTGATCCTGTTCTTGTTTGGGGTGTTTTTGACGTGTTTTGGGGTCTTTGTTGGGTTTTAGTTGGGTTCTTGATGTTCATCATGGTGGAAAAGTGTAAATTGTGGGTTTTGGAGAACATCAGGTAGGTTTAGGGGGTCTTTTGGGGTGGATCTATGGCTTTGGGGGTTTTCTTTCGTTTTTGGTGGTGATCCTGTTCTTTTTTGGGGTGTTTTTGACGTGTTTTGGGGTCTCCGTTGGGTTTTTTTGGGTTTCCATTGGGTTTTATGGTGGTTGGGAGTGGATTGTACATTTAGGAGAACATCAGGTAGGTTTAAGGTTTTTTTGGTCGTTAAATCACGTTTTTTCTTCTGATCCAGTTCACTTTTGGGGTGTTTTTGACATGTTTTGGGGTCTCCATTGGGTTTTGTTGAGTTATCGTTGTTTTTTAAGGTAAATGGGAGTGGATTGTGGGTTTCGGAGAAGATCAGGTGAGTTTAGGGTGGTTTTGGGGGGAAATTCATAGTTTTTTTGGTTTTTTTCCTCTGATTCCGTTCTTATTTGGTGTGTTTTTGACGTGTTTTGGGGTCTCCGTTGGGTTTTAGTTTGGTTCTTGTTGTTCATCATGGTGGAAAAGTGTAAATTGTGGGTTTTGGAGAACATCAGGTAGGTTAAGGGGGACTTTTGGGGTAGATTCATTATTTTGGGTTTTTTTCTTCTGTTTTTTTTTTTGGGGGGGTGGTCCCTTCCTTTTTTGTTTTTTTTTTTCAGGTGTTTTGGGGTCTCTGTTGGGTTTTGTTGGGTTCTCATTGGTCCTTAAGGTAAATGGGAGTGGATTGTGGGTTTTGGAGGAGATCAGGTGAGTTTAGGGTAGTTTTGGGGGGAAATTCATAGTTTTTTGCTTTTTTTCTTCTGATCCCGTTCTTTTTAGGGGTGTGTTTGACGTGTTTTGGGGTCTCCGTTGGGTTTCATTGGGTTTTCCGTGGTCATCATGGTGGAAAAGGGTAAAGTGTGGGTTTTGGAGAACTTCAAATAGGTTTAGGGGGACTTTTGGGGTGGATTCATGGTATTTGGGGTTTTCTTCTGTTTTTTGGGGGTGATCCTGTTCTTGTTTGGGGTGTTTTTGACGTGTTTTGGGGTCTCCGTTGGGTTTTAGTTGGGTTCTTGATGTTCATCATGGTGGAAAAGTGTAAATTGTGGGTTTTGGAGAACATCAGGTAGGTTTAGGGGGTCTTTTGGGGTGGATCTATGGCTTTGGGGGTTTTCTTTCGTTTTTGGTGGTGATCCTGTTCTTTTTTGGTGTGTTTTTGACGTGTTTTGGGGTCTCCGTTGGGTTTTGTTGGGTTCTCGTTGGTCTTTACGGTAAATGGGAGTGGATTGTGGGTTTTGGAGAAGATCAGGCGAGTTTAGGGTAGTTTTGGGGGGAAATTCATAGTTTTTTGTTTTTTTTCTTCTGATCCCATTCTTTTTTGGGGTGTTTTTGACGTGTTTTGGGGTCTCTGTTCTGTTTTGTTGGGTTTCCATTGGGTTTTATGGTGGTTGGGAGTGGATTGTACATTTAGGAGAACATCAGGTAGGTTTAAGGTTTTTTTGGGGGTTAAATCACGTTTTTTCTTCTGATCCAGTTCACTTTTGGGGTGTTTTTGACATGTTTTGGGGTCTCCGTTGGGTTTTGTTGACTTATCGTTGTTCTTTAAGGTAAATGGGAGTGGATTGTGGGTTTTGGAGAAGATCAGGTGAGTTTAGGGTGGTTTTGGGGGGAAATTCATAGTTTTTTGGTTTTTTTCCTCTGATCCCGTTTTTTTGGGGGTGTTTTTGACGTGTTTTGGGGTCTCCGTTGGGTTTTGTTGTTTATTCCATGGCCATCGTGGTCGAAAAGGGTAAATTGCGGGTTTTGGAGAACATCCGGTAGGTTTAGGGGGACTTTTGGGGTGGATTCATGGTATTTGGCGTTTTCTTTCATTTTTGGTGGTGATCCTGTTCTTTTTTGGGGTGTTTTTGACGTGTTTTGGGGTCTCCATTGGGTTTTACTTGGGTTCTTGTTGTTCACCATGGTGAAAAAGGGTAAAGTGTGGGTTTTGGAGAACATCCGGTAGGTTTAGGGGGACTTTTGGATTGGATCTATGGCTTTGGGGTTTTTCTTTCGTTTTTGGTGGTGATCCTGTTCTTTTTTGGGGTGTTTTTGACGTGTTTTGGGGTCTCCGTTGGGTTTCGTTGTTTTTTCCATGGCCATCGTGGTGGAAAAGGGTAAATTGTGGGTTTTAGAAAACATTAGGTAGGTTTAGGGGGACTTTTGGGGTGGATCTATGGCTTTGGGGTTTTTCTTTCGGTTTTGGTGGTGATCCTGTTCTTTTTTGGGGTGTTTTTGACGTGTTTTGGGGTCTCCGTTGGGTTTTGTTGTTTTTTCCATGGCCATCGTGGTCGAAAAGGGTAAATTGTGGGTTTTGGAGAACATCCGGTAGGTTTAGGGGGACTTTTGGGGTGGATTCATGGTATTTGGCGTTTTCTTTCATTTTTGGTGGTGATCCTGTTCTTTTTTGGGGTGTTTTTGACGTGTTTTGGGGTCTCCGTTGGGTTTTAGTTTGGTTCTTGTTGTTCATCATGGTGGAAAAGTGTAAATTGTGGGTTTTGGAGAACATCAGGTAGGTTAAGGGGGACTTTTGGGGTAGATTCATTATTTTGGGTTTTTTTCTTCTGTTTTTTTTTTTTTGGGGTGGTTCCTTCCTTTTTTGTTTTTTTTTTTTTCAGGTGTTTTGGGGTCTCTGTTGGGTTTTGTTGGGTTCTCATTGGTCCTTAAGGTAAATGGGAGTGGATTGTGGGTTTTGGAGGAGATCAGGTGAGTTTAGGGTAGTTTTGGGGGGAAATTCATAGTTTTTTGCTTTTTTTCTTCTGATCCCGTTCTTTTTTGGGGTGTGTTTGACGTGTTTTGGGGTCTCCGTTGGGTTTCATTGGGTTTTCCGTGGTCATCATGGTGGAAAAGGGTAAAGTGTGGGTTTTGGAGAACTTCAAATAGGTTTAGGGGGACTTTTGGGGTGGATTCGTTGTATTTGGGGTTTTCCTTCATTTTTTGGGGTGATCCTGTTCTTGTTTGGGGTGTTTTTGACGTGTTTTGGGGTCTTTGTTGGGTTTTAGTTGGGTTCTTGATGTTCATCATGGTGGAAAAGTGTAAATTGTGGGTTTTGGAGAACATCAGGTAGGTTTAGGGGGTCTTTTGGGGTGGATCTATGGCTTTGGGGGTTTTCTTTCGTTTTTGGTGGTGATCCTGTTCTTTTTTGGTGTGTTTTTGACGTGTTTTGGGGTCTCCGTTGGGTTTTGTTGGGTTCTCGTTGGTCTTTACGGTAAATGGGAGTGGATTGTGGGTTTTGGAGAAGATCAGGCGAGTTTAGGGTAGTTTTGGGGGGAAATTCATAGTTTTTTGTTTTTTTTCTTCTGATCCCATTCTTTTTTGGGGTGTTTTTGACGTGTTTTGGGGTCTCTGTTCTGTTTTGTTGGGTTTCCATTGGGTTTTATGGTGGTTGGGAGTGGATTGTACATTTAGGAGAACATCAGGTAGGTTTAAGGTTTTTTTGGGGGTTAAATCACGTTTTTTCTTCTGATCCAGTTCACTTTTGGGGTGTTTTTGACATGTTTTGGGGTCTCCGTTGGGTTTTGTTGACTTATCGTTGTTCTTTAAGGTAAATGGGAGTGGATTGTGGGTTTTGGAGAAGATCAGGTGAGTTTAGGGTGGTTTTGGGGGGAAATTCATAGTTTTTTGGTTTTTTTCCTCTGATCCCGTTTTTTTTGGGGTGTTTTTGACGTGTTTTGGGGTCTCCGTTGGGTTTTGTTGTTTATTCCATGGCCATCGTGGTCGAAAAGGGTAAATTGCGGGTTTTGGAGAACATCCGGTAGGTTTAGGGGGACTTTTGGGGTGGATTCATGGTATTTGGCGTTTTCTTTCATTTTTGGTGGTGATCCTGTTCTTTTTTGGGGTGTTTTTGACGTGTTTTGGGGTCTCCGTTGGGTTTTAGTTTGGTTCTTGTTGTTCATCATGGTGGAAAAGTGTAAATTGTGGGTTTTGGAGAACATCAGGTAGGTTAAGGGGGACTTTTGGGGTAGATTCATTATTTTGGGTTTTTTTCTTCTGTTTTTTTTTTTTTTTGGGGTGGTCCCTTCCTTTTTTGTTTTTTTTTTCAGGTGTTTTGGGGTCTCTGTTGGGTTTTGTTGGGTTCTCATTGGTCCTTAAGGTAAATGGGAGTGGATTGTGGGTTTTGGAGGAGATCAGGTGAGTTTAGGGTAGTTTTGGGGGGAAATTCATAGTTTTTTGCTTTTTTTCTTCTGATCCCGTTCTTTTTTGGGGTGTGTTTGACGTGTTTTGGGGTCTCCGTTGGGTTTCATTGGGTTTTCCGTGGTCATCATGGTGGAAAAGGGTAAAGTGTGGGTTTTGGAGAACTTCAAATAGGTTTAGGGGGACTTTTGGGGTGGATTCATGGTATTTGGGGTTTTCTTCTGTTTTTTGGGGGTGATCCTGTTCTTGTTTGGGGTGTTTTTGACGTGTTTTGGGGTCTCCGTTGGGTTTTAGTTTGGTTCTTGTTGTTCATCATGGTGGAAAAGTGTAAATTGTGGGTTTTGGAGAACATCAGGTAGGTTAAGGGGGACTTTTGGGGTAGATTCATTATTTTGGGTTTTTTTCTTCTGTTTTTTTTTTTTTGGGGTGGTTCCTTCCTTTTTTGTTTTTTTTTTTTTCAGGTGTTTTGGGGTCTCTGTTGGGTTTTGTTGGGTTCTCATTGGTCCTTAAGGTAAATGGGAGTGGATTGTGGGTTTTGGAGGAGATCAGGTGAGTTTAGGGTAGTTTTGGGGGGAAATTCATAGTTTTTTGCTTTTTTTCTTCTGATCCCGTTCTTTTTTGGGGTGTGTTTGACGTGTTTTGGGGTCTCCGTTGGGTTTCATTGGGTTTTCCGTGGTCATCATGGTGGAAAAGGGTAAAGTGTGGGTTTTGGAGAACTTCAAATAGGTTTAGGGGGACTTTTGGGGTGGATTCGTTGTATTTGGGGTTTTCCTTCATTTTTTGGGGTGATCCTGTTCTTGTTTGGGGTGTTTTTGACGTGTTTTGGGGTCTTTGTTGGGTTTTAGTTGGGTTCTTGATGTTCATCATGGTGGAAAAGTGTAAATTGTGGGTTTTGGAGAACATCAGGTAGGTTTAGGGGGTCTTTTGGGGTGGATCTATGGCTTTGGGGGTTTTCTTTCGTTTTTGGTGGTGATCCTGTTCTTTTTTGGTGTGTTTTTGACGTGTTTTGGGGTCTCCGTTGGGTTTTGTTGGGTTCTCGTTGGTCTTTACGGTAAATGGGAGTGGATTGTGGGTTTTGGAGAAGATCAGGCGAGTTTAGGGTAGTTTTGGGGGGAAATTCATAGTTTTTTGTTTTTTTTCTTCTGATCCCATTCTTTTTTGGGGTGTTTTTGACGTGTTTTGGGGTCTCTGTTCTGTTTTGTTGGGTTTCCATTGGGTTTTATGGTGGTTGGGAGTGGATTGTACATTTAGGAGAACATCAGGTAGGTTTAAGGTTTTTTTGGGGGTTAAATCACGTTTTTTCTTCTGATCCAGTTCACTTTTGGGGTGTTTTTGACATGTTTTGGGGTCTCCGTTGGGTTTTGTTGACTTATCGTTGTTCTTTAAGGTAAATGGGAGTGGATTGTGGGTTTTGGAGAAGATCAGGTGAGTTTAGGGTGGTTTTGGGGGGAAATTCATAGTTTTTTGGTTTTTTTCCTCTGATCCCGTTTTTTTTGGGGTGTTTTTGACGTGTTTTGGGGTCTCCGTTGGGTTTTGTTGTTTATTCCATGGCCATCGTGGTCGAAAAGGGTAAATTGCGGGTTTTGGAGAACATCCGGTAGGTTTAGGGGGACTTTTGGGGTGGATTCATGGTATTTGGCGTTTTCTTTCATTTTTGGTGGTGATCCTGTTCTTTTTTGGGGTGTTTTTGACGTGTTTTGGGGTCTCCGTTGGGTTTTAGTTTGGTTCTTGTTGTTCATCATGGTGGAAAAGTGTAAATTGTGGGTTTTGGAGAACATCAGGTAGGTTAAGGGGGACTTTTGGGGTAGATTCATTATTTTGGGTTTTTTTCTTCTGTTTTTTTTTTTTTTTGGGGTGGTCCCTTCCTTTTTTGTTTTTTTTTTCAGGTGTTTTGGGGTCTCTGTTGGGTTTTGTTGGGTTCTCATTGGTCCTTAAGGTAAATGGGAGTGGATTGTGGGTTTTGGAGGAGATCAGGTGAGTTTAGGGTAGTTTTGGGGGGAAATTCATAGTTTTTTGCTTTTTTTCTTCTGATCCCGTTCTTTTTTGGGGTGTGTTTGACGTGTTTTGGGGTCTCCGTTGGGTTTCATTGGGTTTTCCGTGGTCATCATGGTGGAAAAGGGTAAAGTGTGGGTTTTGGAGAACTTCAAATAGGTTTAGGGGGACTTTTGGGGTGGATTCATGGTATTTGGGGTTTTCTTCTGTTTTTTTGGGGTGATCCTGTTCTTGTTTGGGGTGTTTTTGACGTGTTTTGGGGTCTCCGTTGGGTTTTAGTTGGGTTCTTGATGTTCATCATGGTGGAAAAGTGTAAATTGTGGGTTTTGGAGAACATCAGGTAGGTTTAGGGGGTCTTTTGGGGTGGATCTATGGCTTTGGGGGTTTTCTTTCGTTTTTGGTGGTGATCCTGTTCTTTTTTGGGGTGTTTTTGACGTGTTTTGGGGTCTCCGTTGGGTTTTGTTGGGTTCTCGTTGGTCTTTACGGTAAATGGGAGTGGATTGTGGGTTTTGGAGAAGATCAGGCGAGTTTAGGGTAGTTTTGGGGGGAAATTCGTAGTTTTTTGTTTTTTTTCTTCTGATCCCATTCTTTTTTGGGGTGTTTTTGACGTGTTTTGGGGTCTCTGTTCTGTTTTGTTGGGTTTCCATTGGGTTTTATGGTGGTTGGGAGTGGATTGTACATTTAGGAGAACATCAGGTAGGTTTAAGGTTTTTTTGGGGGTTAAATCACGTTTTTTCTTCTGATCCAGTTCACTTTTGGGGTGTTTTTGACATGTTTTGGGGTCTCCGTTGGGTTTTGTTGACTTATCGTTGTTCTTTAAGGTAAATGGGAGTGGATTGTGGGTTTTGGAGAAGATCAGGTGAGTTTAGGGTGGTTTTGGGGGGAAATTCATAGTTTTTTGGTTTTTTTCCTCTGATCCCGTTTTTTTTGGGGTGTTTTTGACGTGTTTTGGGGTCTCCGTTGGGTTTTGTTGTTTATTCCATGGCCATCGTGGTCGAAAAGGGTAAATTGCGGGTTTTGGAGAACATCCGGTAGGTTTAGGGGGACTTTTGGGGTGGATTCATGGTATTTGGCGTTTTCTTTCATTTTTGGTGGTGATCCTGTTCTTTTTTGGGGTGTTTTTGACGTGTTTTGGGGTCTCCGTTGGGTTTTAGTTTGGTTCTTGTTGTTCATCATGGTGGAAAAGTGTAAATTGTGGGTTTTGGAGAACATCAGGTAGGTTAAGGGGGACTTTTGGGGTAGATTCATTATTTTGGGTTTTTTTCTTCTGTTTTTTTTTTTTTTTTTTGGGGTGGTCCCTTCCTTTTTTGTTTTTTTTTTCAGGTGTTTTGGGGTCTCTGTTGGGTTTTGTTGGGTTCTCATTGGTCCTTAAGGTAAATGGGAGTGGATTGTGGGTTTTGGAGGAGATCAGGTGAGTTTAGGGTAGTTTTGGGGGGAAATTCATAGTTTTTTGCTTTTTTTCTTCTGATCCCGTTCTTTTTTGGGGTGTGTTTGACGTGTTTTGGGGTCTCCGTTGGGTTTCATTGGGTTTTCCGTGGTCATCATGGTGGAAAAGGGTAAAGTGTGGGTTTTGGAGAACTTCAAATAGGTTTAGGGGGACTTTTGGGGTGGATTCGTTGTATTTGGGGTTTTCCTTCATTTTTTGGGGTGATCCTGTTCTTGTTTGGGGTGTTTTTGACGTGTTTTGGGGTCTTTGTTGGGTTTTAGTTGGGTTCTTGATGTTCATCATGGTGGAAAAGTGTAAATTGTGGGTTTTGGAGAACATCAGGTAGGTTTAGGGGGTGTTTTGGGGTGGATCTATGGCTTTGGGGGTTTTCTTTCGTTTTTGGTGGTGATCCTGTTCTTTTTTGGGGTGTTTTTGACGTGTTTTGGGGTCTCCGTTGGGTTTTGTTGGGTTCTTGTTGGTCTTTACGGTAAATGGGAGTGGATTGTGGGTTTTGGAGAAGATCAGGCGAGTTTAGGGTAGTTTTGGGGGGAAATTCATAGTTTTTTGTTTTTTTTCTTCTGATCCCATTCTTTTTTGGGGTGTTTTTGACGTGTTTTGGGGTCTCTGTTCTGTTTTGTTGGGTTTCCATTGGGTTTTATGGTGGTTGGGAGTGGATTGTACATTTAGGAGAACATCAGGTAGGTTTAAGGTTTTTTTTGGGGTTAAATCACGTTTTTTCTTCTGATCCAGTTCACTTTTGGGGTGTTTTTGACATGTTTTGGGGTCTCCGTTGGGTTTTGTTGACTTATCGTTGTTCTTTAAGGTAAATGGGAGTGGATTGTGGGTTTTGGAGAAGATCAGGTGAGTTTAGGGTGGTTTTGGGGGGAAATTCATAGTTTTTTGGTTTTTTTCCTCTGATCCCGTTTTTTTGGGGGTGTTTTTGACGTGTTTTGGGGTCTCCGTTGGGTTTTGTTGTTTTTTCCATGGTCATCGTGGTGGAAAAGGGTAAATTGTGGGTTTTGGAGAACTTCAGGTAGGTTTAGGGGGACTTTTGGGGTGGATTCATGGTATTTGGCGTTTTCTTTCATTTTTGGTGGTGATCCTGTTCTTTTTTGGGGTGTTTTTGACGTGTTTTGGGGTCTCCGTTGGGTTTTAGTTTGGTTCTTGTTGTTCATCATGGTGGAAAAGTGTAAATTGTGGGTTTTGGAGAACATCAGGTAGGTTAAGGGGGACTTTTGGGGTAGATTCATTATTTTGGGTTTTTTTCTTCTGTTTTTTTTTTTTTTTTTGGGGTGGTCCCTTCCTTTTTTGTTTTTTTTTTCAGGTGTTTTGGGGTCTCTGTTGGGTTTTGTTGGGTTCTCATTGGTCCTTAAGGTAAATGGGAGTGGATTGTGGGTTTTGGAGGAGATCAGGTGAGTTTAGGGTAGTTTTGGGGGGAAATTCATAGTTTTTTGCTTTTTTTCTTCTGATCCCGTTCTTTTTTGGGGTGTGTTTGACGTGTTTTGGGGTCTCCGTTGGGTTTCATTGGGTTTTCCGTGGTCATCATGGTGGAAAAGGGTAAAGTGTGGGTTTTGGAGAACTTCAAATAGGTTTAGGGGGACTTTTGGGGTGGATTCGTTGTATTTGGGGTTTTCCTTCATTTTTTGGGGTGATCCTGTTCTTGTTTGGGGTGTTTTTGACGTGTTTTGGGGTCTCCGTTGGGTTTTAGTTGGGTTCTTGATGTTCATCATGGTGGAAAAGTGTAAATTGTGGGTTTTGGAGAACATCAGGTAGGTTTAGGGGGTCTTTTGGGGTGGATCTATGGCTTTGGGGGTTTTCTTTCGTTTTTGGTGGTGATCCTGTTCTTTTTTGGGGTGTTTTTGACGTGTTTTGGGGTCTCCGTTGGGTTTTTTTGGGTTTCCATTGGGTTTTATGGTGGTTGGGAGTGGATTGTACATTTAGGAGAACATCAGGTAGGTTTAAGGTTTTTTTGGGGGTTAAATCACGTTTTTTCTTCTGATCCAGTTCACTTTTGGGGTGTTTTTGACATGTTTTGGGGTCTCCGTTGGGTTTTGTTGACTTATCGTTGTTCTTTAAGGTAAATGGGAGTGGATTGTGGGTTTTGGAGAAGATCAGGTGAGTTTAGGGTGGTTTTGGGGGGAAATTCATAGTTTTTTGTTTTTTTTCCTCTGATCCCGTTTTTTTGGGGGTGTTTTTGACGTGTTTTGGGGTCTCCGTTGGGTTTTGTTGTTTTTTCCATGGTCATCGTGGTGGAAAAGGGTAAATTGTGGGTTTTGGAGAACTTCAGGTAGGTTTAGGGGGACTTTTGGGGTGGATTCATGGTATTTGGCGTTTTCTTTCATTTTTGGTGGTGATCCTGTTCTTTTTTGGGGTGTTTTTGACGTGTTTTGGGGTCTCCGTTGGGTTTTAGTTTGGTTCTTGTTGTTCATCATGGTGGAAAAGTGTAAATTGTGGGTTTTGGAGAACATCAGGTAGGTTAAGGGGGACTTTTGGGGTAGATTCATTATTTTGGGTTTTTTTCTTCTGTTTTTTTTTTTTTTTTTGGGGTGGTCCCTTCCTTTTTTGTTTTTTTTTTCAGGTGTTTTGGGGTCTCTGTTGGGTTTTGTTGGGTTCTCATTGGTCCTTAAGGTAAATGGGAGTGGATTGTGGGTTTTGGAGGAGATCAGGTGAGTTTAGGGTAGTTTTGGGGGGAAATTCATAGTTTTTTGCTTTTTTTCTTCTGATCCCGTTCTTTTTTGGGGTGTGTTTGACGTGTTTTGGGGTCTCCGTTGGGTTTCATTGGGTTTTCCGTGGTCATCATGGTGGAAAAGGGTAAAGTGTGGGTTTTGGAGAACTTCAAATAGGTTTAGGGGGACTTTTGGGGTGGATTCATGGTATTTGGGGTTTTCTTCTGTTTTTTGGGGGTGATCCTGTTCTTGTTTGGGGTGTTTTTGACGTGTTTTGGGGTCTCCGTTGGGTTTTAGTTGGGTTCTTGATGTTCATCATGGTGGAAAAGTGTAAATTGTGGGTTTTGGAGAACATCAGGTAGGTTTAGGGGGTCTTTTGGGGTGGATCTATGGCTTTGGGGGTTTTCTTTCGTTTTTGGTGGTGATCCTGTTCTTTTTTGGGGTGTTTTTGACGTGTTTTGGGGTCTCCGTTGGGTTTTGTTGGGTTCTCGTTGGTCTTTACGGTAAATGGGAGTGGATTGTGGGTTTTGGAGAAGATCAGGCGAGTTTAGGGTAGTTTTGGGGGGAAATTCATAGTTTTTTGTTTTTTTTCTTCTGATCCCATTCTTTTTTGGGGTGTTTTTGACGTGTTTTGGGGTCTCTGTTCTGTTTTGTTGGGTTTCCATTGGGTTTTATGGTGGTTGGGAGTGGATTGTACATTTAGGAGAACATCAGGTAGGTTTAAGGTTTTTTTTGGGGTTAAATCACGTTTTTTCTTCTGATCCAGTTCACTTTTGGGGTGTTTTTGACATGTTTTGGGGTCTCCGTTGGGTTTTCTTGAGTTATCGTTGTTCTTTAAGGTAAATGGGAGTGGATTGTGGGTTTTGGAGAAGATCAGGTGAGTTTAGGGTGGTTTTGGGGGGAAATTCATAGTTTTTTGGTTTTTTTCCTCTGATCCCGTTTTTTTTGGGGTGTTTTTGACGTGTTTTGGGGTCTCCGTTGGGTTTTGTTGTTTATTCCATGGCCATCGTGGTCGAAAAGGGTAAATTGCGGGTTTTGGAGAACATCCGGTAGGTTTAGGGGGACTTTTGGGGTGGATTCATGGTATTTGGCGTTTTCTTTCATTTTTGGTGGTGATCCTGTTCTTTTTTGGGGTGTTTTTGACGTGTTTTGGGGTCTCCGTTGGGTTTTAGTTTGGTTCTTGTTGTTCATCATGGTGGAAAAGTGTAAATTGTGGGTTTTGGAGAACATCAGGTAGGTTAAGGGGGACTTTTGGGGTAGATTCATTATTTTGGGTTTTTTTCTTCTGTTTTTTTTTTTTTTTTTGGGGTGGTCCCTTCCTTTTTTGTTTTTTTTTTCAGGTGTTTTGGGGTCTCTGTTGGGTTTTGTTGGGTTCTCATTGGTCCTTAAGGTAAATGGGAGTGGATTGTGGGTTTTGGAGGAGATCAGGTGAGTTTAGGGTAGTTTTGGGGGGAAATTCATAGTTTTTTGCTTTTTTTCTTCTGATCCCGTTCTTTTTTGGGGTGTGTTTGACGTGTTTTGGGGTCTCCGTTGGGTTTCATTGGGTTTTCCGTGGTCATCATGGTGGAAAAGGGTAAAGTGTGGGTTTTGGAGAACTTCAAATAGGTTTAGGGGGACTTTTGGGGTGGATTCATGGTATTTGGGGTTTTCTTCTGTTTTTTGGGGGTGATCCTGTTCTTGTTTGGGGTGTTTTTGACGTGTTTTGGGGTCTCCGTTGGGTTTTAGTTGGGTTCTTGATGTTCATCATGGTGGAAAAGTGTAAATTGTGGGTTTTGGAGAACATCAGGTAGGTTTAGGGGGTCTTTTGGGGTGGATCTATGGCTTTGGGGGTTTTCTTTCGTTTTTGGTGGTGATCCTGTTCTTTTTTGGGGTGTTTTTGACGTGTTTTGGGGTCTCCGTTGGGTTTTGTTGGGTTCTCGTTGGTCTTTACGGTAAATGGGAGTGGATTGTGGGTTTTGGAGAAGATCAGGCGAGTTTAGGGTAGTTTTGGGGGGAAATTCATAGTTTTTTGTTTTTTTTCTTCTGATCCCATTCTTTTTTGGGGTGTTTTTGACGTGTTTTGGGGTCTCTGTTCTGTTTTGTTGGGTTTCCATTGGGTTTTATGGTGGTTGGGAGTGGATTGTGCATTTAGGAGAACATCAGGTAGGTTTAAGGTTTTTTTGGGGGTTAAATCACGTTTTTTCTTCTGATCCAGTTCACTTTTGGGGTGTTTTTGACATGTTTTGGGGTCTCCGTTGGGTTTTGTTGAGTTATCGTTGTTCTTTAAGGTAAATGGGAGTGGATTGTGGGTTTTGGAGAAGATCAGGTGAGTTTAGGGTGGTTTTGGGGGGAAATTCATAGTTTTTTGGTTTTTTTCCTCTGATCCCGTTTTTTTTCGGGGTGTTTTTGACGTGTTTTGGGGTCTCCGTTGGGTTTTGTTGTTTTTTCCATGGTCATCGTGGTGGAAAAGGGTAAATTTTGGATTTTGGAGAACTTCAGGTAGGTTTAGGGGGACTTTTGGGGTGGATTCATGGTATTTGGCGTTTTCTTTCATTTTTGGTGGTGATCCTGTTCTTTTTTGGGGTGTTTTTGACGTGTTTTGGGGTCTCCATTGGGTTTTAGTTGGGTTCTTGTTGTACACCATGTTGAAAAAGGGTAAAGTGTGGGTTTTGGAGAACATCCGGTAGGTTTAGGGGGACTTTTGGATTGGATCTATGGCTTTGGGGGTTTTCTTTCGTTTTTGGTGGTGATCCTGTTCTTTTTTGGGGTGTTTTTGACGTGTTTTGGGGTCTCCTTTGGGTTTTTTTGTGTTTCCATTGGGTTTTATGGTGGTTGGGAGTGGATTGTACATTTAGGAGAACATCAGGTAGGTTTAAGGTTTTTTTGGTCGTTAAATCACGTTTTTTCTTCTGATCCAGTTCACTTTTGGGGTGTTTTTGACATGTTTTGGGGTCTCCATTGGGTTTTGTTGAGTTATCGTTGTTTTTTAAGGTAAATGGGAGTGGATTGTGGGTTTCGGAGAAGATCAGGTGAGTTTAGGGTGGTTTTGGGGGGAAATTCATAGTTTTTTTGGTTTTTTTCCTCTGATTCCGTTCTTATTTGGTGTGTTTTTGACGTGTTTTGGGGTCTCCGTTGGGTTTTAGTTTGGTTCTTGTTGTTCATCATGGTGGAAAAGTGTAAATTGTGGGTTTTGGAGAACATCAGGTAGGTTAAGGGGGACTTTTGGGGTAGATTCATTATTTTGGGTTTTTTTCTTCTGTTTTTTTTTTTTGGGGGTGGTCCCTTCCTTTTTTGTTTTTTTTTTTCAGGTGTTTTGGGGTCTCTGTTGGGTTTTGTTGGGTTCTCATTGGTCCTTAAGGTAAATGGGAGTGGATTGTGGGTTTTGGAGGAGATCAGGTGAGTTTAGGGTAGTTTTGGGGGGAAATTCATAGTTTTTTGCTTTTTTACTTCTGATCCCGTTCTTTTTTGGGGTGTGTTTGACGTGTTTTGGGGTCTCCGTTGGGTTTCATTGGGTTTTCCGTGGTCATCATGGTGGAAAAGGGTAAAGTGTGGGTTTTGGAGAACTTCAAATAGGTTTAGGGGGACTTTTGGGGTGGATTCATGGTATTTGGGGTTTTCTTCTGTTTTTTGGGGGTGATCCTGTTCTTGTTTGGGGTGTTTTTGACGTGTTTTGGGGTCTCCGTTGGGTTTTAGTTGGGTTCTTGATGTTCATCATGGTGGAAAAGTGTAAATTGTGGGTTTTGGAGAACATCAGGTAGGTTTAGGGGGTCTTTTGGGGTGGATCTATGTCTTTGGGGGTTTTCTTTCGTTTTTGGTGGTGATCCTGTTCTTTTTTGGGGTGTTTTTGACGTGTTTTGGGGTCTCCGTTGGGTTTTGTTGGGTTCTCGTTGGTCTTTACGGTAAATGGGAGTGGATTGTGGGTTTTGGAGAAGATCAGGCGAGTTTAGGGTAGTTTTGGGGGGAAATTCATAGTTTTTTGGTTTTTTTCTTCTGATCCCATTCTTTTTTGGGGTGTTTTTGACATGTTTTGGGGTCTCTGTTCTGTTTTGTTGGGTTTCCATTGGGTTTTATGGTGGTTGGGAGTGGATTGTGCATTTAGGAGAACATCAGGTAGGTTTAAGGTTTTTTGGGGGGTTAAATCACGTTTTTTCTTCTGATCCAGTTCACTTTTGGGGTGTTTTTGACATGTTTTGGGGTCTCCGTTGGGTTTTGTTGAGTTATCGTTGTTCTTTAAGGTAAATGGGAGTGGATTGTGGGTTTTGGAGAAGATCAGGTGAGTTTAGGGTGGTTTTGGGGGGAAATTCATAGTTTTTTGGTTTTTTTCCTCTGATCCCGTTTTTTTTCGGGGTGTTTTTGACGTGTTTTGGGGTCTCCGTTGGGTTTTGTTGTTTTTTCCATGGTCATCGTGGTGGAAAAGGGTAAATTGTGGGTTTTGGAGAACTTCAGGTAGGTTTAGAGGGACTTTTGGGGTGGATTCATGGTATTTGGCGTTTTCTTTCATTTTTGGTGGTGATCCTGTTCTTTTTTGGGGTGTTTTTGACGTGTTTTGGGGTCTCCATTGGGTTTTAGTTGGGTTCTTGTTGTACACCATGTTGAAAAAGGGTAAAGTGTGGGTTTTGGAGAACATCCGGTAGGTTTAGGGGGACTTTTGGATTGGATCTATGGCTTTGGGTGTTTTCTTTCGTTTTTGGTGGTGATCCTGTTCTTTTTTGGGGTGTTTTTGACGTGTTTTGGGGTCTCCGTTGGGTTTCGTTGTTTTTTCCATGGCCATCGTGGAGGAAAAGGGTAAATTGTGGTTTTTAGAAAACATTAGGTAGGTTTAGGGGGACTTTTGGGGTGGATCTATGGCTTTGGGGTTTTTCTTTCGGTTTTGGTGGTGATCCTGTTCTTTTTTGGGGTGTTTTTGACGTGTTTTGGGGTCTCCGTTGGGTTTTGTTGGGTTCTTGTTGTTCTCCATGGTGAAAAAGGATAAATTGCGGGTTTTGGAGAACATCAGATAGGTTAATGGGGACTTTTGGGGTAGATTCATGGTTTTGGGGGTTTTCTTCTGTTTTTTTTTGGGGTGGTCCCGTTCTTTTTTGGGGATTTTTGAGGTGTTTTGGGGTCTCCGTTGGGTTTTGTTGGGTTCTCGTTGGTCTTTAAGGTAAATGGGAGTGGATTGTGGGTTTCGGAGAAGATCAGGTGAGTTTAGGGTAGTTTTGGGGGGAAATTCATAGTTTTTTGTTTTTTTTTTCTTCTGATCCCGTTCTTTTTTGGGGTGTGTTTGACGTGTTTTGGGGTCTCCGTTGGGTTTCGTTGGTTTTTCCGTGGCCATCATGGTGGAAAAGGGTAAATTGTGGGTTTTGGAGAACTTCAAATAGGTTTAGGGGGACTTTTGGGGTGGATTCATGGTATTTGGGGTTTTCTTCTGATTTTTGGGGGTTATCCTGTTCTTGTTTGGGGTGTTTTTGACGTGTTTTGGAGTCTTTGTTTGGTTTCATTGGGTTCTTGTTGTTCATCATGGTGAAAAAGGGTAAATTGTGGGTTTTGGAAAACATTAGGTAGGTTTAGGGGGACTTTTGGGGTGGATCTATGGCTTTGGGGTTTTTCTTTCGGTTTTGGTGGTGATCCTGTTCTTTTTTGGGGTGTTTTTGACGTGTTTTGGAGTCTCCGTTGGGTTTCATTGGGTTCTTGTTGTTCATCATGGTGAAAAAGGGTAAATTGTGGGTTTTGGAAAACATTAGGTAGGTTTAGGGGGACTTTTGGGGTGGATCTATGGCTTTGGGGTTTTTCTTTCGGTTTTGGTGGTGATCCTGTTCTTTTTTGGGGTGTTTTTGACGTGTTTTGGGGTCTCCGTTGGGTTTCATTGGGTTTTCCGTGTTCATCGTGGTGGAAAAGGGTAAATTTCGGGTTTTGGAGAACTTCAGGTACGTTTAGGGAGACTTTTTGGGTGGATCTATGGCTTTGGGGTTTTTCTTTCATTTTTGGTGGTGATCCTGTTCTTTTCTGGGGTGTTTTTGACGTGTTTTGGGGTCTCCGTTGGGTTTCGTTGGTTTTTCCGTGGTCATCATGGTGGAAAAGGGTAAAGTGTGGGCTTTGGAGAACTTCAGGTAGGTTTAGGGGGACTTTTGGGGTGGATTCATGGTATTTGGCGTTTTCTTTCATTTTTGGTGGTGATCCTGTTCTTTTTTGGGGTGTTTTTGACGTGTTTTGGGGTCTCCATTGGGTTTTATTTGGGTTCTTGTTGTTCACCATGGTGAAAAAGGGTAAAGTGTGGGTTTTGGAGAACATCCGGTAGGTTTAGGGGGACTTTTGGATTGGATCTATGGCTTTGGGGTTTTTCTTTCGTTTTTGGTGGTGATCCTGTTCTTTTTTGGGGTGTTTTTGACGTGTTTTGGGGTCTCCGTTGGGTTTTAGTTGGGTTCTTGTTGTTCTCCATGGTGAAAAAGTGTAAATTGCGGGTTTTGGAGAACTTCAGGTAGGTTTAGGGGGACTTTTGGGGTAGATTCATGGTTTTGGGGGTTTTCTTCTGTTTTTTTTTGGGGTGGTCCCGTTCTTTTTTGGGGATTTTTGAGGTGTTTTGGGGTCTCCGTTGGGTTTTGTTGGGTTCTCGTTGGTCTTTAAGGTAAATGGGAGTGGATTGTGGGTTTCGGAGAAGATCAGGTGAGTTTAGGGTAGTTTTGGGGGGAAATTCATAGTTTTTTGTTTTTTTTTTCTTCTGATCCCGTTCTTTTTTGGGGTGTGTTTGACGTGTTTTGTGGTCTCCGTTGGGTTTCGTTGGTTTTTCCGTGGCCATCATGGTGGAAAAGGGTAAATTGTGGGTTTTGGAGAACTTCAAATAGGTTTAGGGGGACTTTTGGGGTGGATTCATGGTATTTGGGGTTTTCTTCTGATTTTTGGGGGTGATCCTGTTCTTGTTTGGGGTGTTTTTGACGTGTTTTGGAGTCTTTGTTTGGTTTCATTGGGTTCTTGTTGTTCATCATGGTGAAAAAGGGTAAATTGTGGGTTTTGGAAAACATTAGGTAGGTTTAGGGGGACTTTTGGGGTGGATCTATGGCTTTGGGGTTTTTCTTTCGGTTTTGGTGGTGATCCTGTTCTTTTTTGGGGTGTTTTTGACGTGTTTTGGGGTCTCCGTTGGGTTTCATTGGGTTTTCCGTGTTCATCGTGTTGGAAAAGTGTAAATTGCGGGTTTTGGAGAACTTCAGGTACGTTTAGGGAGACTTTTTGGGTGGATCTATGGCTTTGGGGTTTTTCTTTCATTTTTGGTGGTGATCCTGTTCTTTTCTGGGGTGTTTTTGACGTGTTTTGGGGTCTCCGTTGGGTTTCGTTGGTTTTTCCGTGGTCATCATGGTGGAAAAGGGTAAAGTGTGGGCTTTGGAGAACTTCAGGTAGGTTTAGGGGGACTTTTGGGGTGGATTCATGGTATTTGGCGTTTTCTTTAATTTTTGGTGGTGATCCTGTTCTTTTTTGGGGTGTTTTTGACGTGTTTTGGGGTCTCCATTGGGTTTTATTTGGGTTCTTGTTGTTCACCATGGTGAAAAAGGGTAAAGTGTGGGTTTTGGAGAACATCCGGTAGGTTTAGGGGGACTTTTGGATTGGATCTATGGCTTTGGGGTTTTTCTTTCGTTTTTGGTGGTGATCCTGTTCTTTTTTGGGGTGTTTTTGACGTGTTTTGGGGTCTCCATTGGGTTTTATTTGGGTTCTTGTTGTTCTCCATGGTGAAAAAGTGTAAATTGCGGGTTTTGGAGAACTTCAGGTAGGTTTAGGGGGACTTTTGGGGTAGATTCATGGTTTGGGGGGTTTTCTTCTGTTTTTTTTGGGGAGGTCCCGTTCTTTTTTGGGGATTTTTGAGGTGTTTTGGGGTCTCCGTTGGGTTTTGTTGGGTTCTCGTTGGTCTTTACGGTAAATGTGAGTGGATTGTGGGTTTTGGAGAAGATCAGGTGAGTTTAGGGTAGTTTTGGGGGGAAATTCATAGTTTTTTGTTTTTTTTTCTTCTGATCCCGTTCTTTTTTGGGGTGTTTTTGACGTGTTTTGGGGTCTCCGTTGGGTTTCATTGGGTTTTCCATGGTCATCATGGTGGAAAAGGGTAAAGTGTGGGTTTTGGAGAACTTCAAATAGGTTTAGGGGGACTTTTGGGGTGGATTCGTTGTATTTGGGGTTTTCCTTCATTTTTTGGGGTGATCCTGTTCTTGTTTGGGGTGTTTTTGACGTATTTTGGGGTCTTTGTTGGATTTTAGTTGGGTTCTTGATGTTCATCATGGTGGAAAAGTGTAAATTGTGGGTTTTGGAGAACATCAGGTAGGTTTAGGGGGTCTTTTGGGGTGGATCTATGGCTTTGGGGGTTTTCTTTCGTTTTTGGTGGTGATCCTGTTCTTTTTTGGGGTGTTTTTGACGTGTTTTGGGGTCTCCGTTGGGTTTTTTTGGGTTTCCATTGGGTTTTATGGTGGTTGGGAGTGGATTGTACATTTAGGAGAACATCAGGTAGGTTTAAGGTTTTTTTGGTCGTTAAATCACGTTTTTTCTTCTGATCCAGTTCACTTTTGTGGTGTTTTTGACATGTTTTGGGGTCTCTATTGGGTTTTGTTGAGTTATCGTTGTTTTTTAAGGTAAATGGGAGTGGATTGTGGGTTTTGGAGGAGATCAGGTGAGTTTAGGGTAGTTTTGGGGGGAAATTCATAGTTTTTTGCTTTTTTTCTTCTGATCCCGTTCTTTTTTGGGGTGTGTTTGACGTGTTTTGGGGTCTCCGTTGGGTTTCATTGGGTTTTCCGTGGTCATCATGGTGGAAAAGGGTAAAGTGTGGGTTTTGGAGAACTTCAAATAGGTTTAGGGGGACTTTTGGGGTGGATTCATGGTATTTGGGGTTTTCTTCTGTTTTTTGGGGGTGATCCTGTTCTTTTTTGGGGTGTTTTTGACGTGTTTTGGGGTCTCCGTTGGGTTTTAGTTGGGTTCTTGTTGTTCTCCATGGTGAAAAAGTGTAAATTGCGGGTTTTGGAGAACATCAGATAGGTTAATGGGGACTTTTGGGGTAGATTCATGGTTTTGGGGGTTTTCTTCTGTTTTTTTTTGGGGTGGTCCCGTTCTTTTTTGGGGATTTTTGAGGTGTTTTGGGGTCTCCGTTGGGTTTTGTTGGGTTCTCGTTGGTCTTTACGGTAAATGGGAGTGGATTGTGGGTTTTGGAGAAGATCAGGTGAGTTTAGGGTAGTTTTGGGGGGAAATTCATAGTTTTTTGGTTTTTTTTCTTCTGATCCCGTTCTTTTTTGGGGTGTTTTTGACGTGTTTTGGGGTCTCCGTTGTGTTTTGTTAGGTTTCCATTGGGTTTTATGGTGGTTGGGAGTGGATTGTACATTTAGGAGAACATCAGGTAGGTTTAAGGTTTTTTGGGGGGTTAAATCACGTTTTTTCTTCTGATCCAGTTCACTTTTGGGGTGTTTTTGACATGTTTTGGGGTCTCCGTTGGGTTTTGTTGGGTTCTCGTTGTTCTTTAAGGTAAATGGGAGTGGATTGTGGGTTTTGGAGAAGATCAGGTGAGTTTAGGGTGGTTTTGGGGGGAAATTCAGAGTTTTTTGGGTTTTTTTTCTTCTGATCCCGTTCTTTTTTGGGGTGTTTTTGACGTGTTTTGGGGTCTCCGTTGGGTTTTAGTTGGGTTCTTGTTGTTCTCCATGGTGAAAAAGTGTAAATTGCGGGTTTTGGAGAACATCAGAGAGGTTAATGGGGACTTTTGGGGTAGATTCATGGTTTTGGGGGTTTTCTTCTGTTTTTTTTTTTGGGGTGGTCCCGTTCTTTTTTGGGGATTTTTGAGGGTTTTTGGGGTCTCTGTTGGGTTTTGTTGGGTTCTCGTTGGTCTTTAAGGTAAATGGGAGTGGATTGTGGGTTTTGGAGAAGATCAGGTGAGTTTAGGGTAGTTTTGGGGGGAAATTCATAGTTTTTTGTTTTTTTTTTCTTCTGATCCTGTTCTTTTTTGGGGTGTTTTTGACATGTTTTGGGGTCTCCGTTGGGTTTCATTGGTTTTTCCGTGGTCATCATGGTGGAAAATGGTAAATTGTCGTTTTGGAGAACTTCAGGTAGGTTTAGGGGGACTTTTGGGGTGGATTCATGGTATTTGGGGTTTTCTTCTGTTTTTTGGGGGTGATCCTGTTCTTTTTTGGGGTGTTTTTGACGTGTTTTGGGGTCTCCGTTGGGTTTTGTTGGGTTATCGTTTGTCGTTAAGGTAAATGGGAGTGGATTGTGGCTTTTGGAGAAGATCAGGTGAGTTTAGGGTGGTTTTGGGGGGGAAATTTATAGTTTTTTGCTTTTTTTCCTCTGATCCCATTCTTATTTGGGGTGGATTTGACGTGTTTTGGAGTCTCCCTTGGGTTTTAGTTGGGTTCTTGTTGTTCATCATGGTGAAAAAATGTAAATTGTGGGTTTTAGAGAACATTAGGTAGGTTTAGGGGGACTTTTGGGGTGGTTCTATGGCTTTGGGGTTCTTTTTCGGTTTTGGTGGTAATCCTGTTCTTTTTTGGGGTGTTTTTGACGTGTTTTGGGGTGTCCGTTGGTTTTTTTTGGGTTTCCATAGGGTTTTATGGTGGTTGGGAGTGGATTGTACATTTAGGAGAACATCAGGTAGGTTTAAGGTTTTTTTGGGGGTTATATCACGTTTCATTGGGTTTTCCGTGGTCATCGTGGTGGAAAAGTGTAAATTGCGGGTTTTGGAGAACTTCATGTAGGTTTAGGGGGACTTTTGGGGTGGATTCATTGTATTTGGCGTTTTCTTTCATTTTTGGTGGTGATCCTGTTCTTTTTTGGGGTGTTTTTGACGTGTTTTGGGGTCTCCGTTGGGTTTTAGTTGGGTTCTTGTTGTTCTCCATGGTGAAAAAGTGTAAATTGCGGGTTTTGGAGAACATCAGAGAGGTTAATGGGAACTTTTGGGGTAGATTCATGGTTTTGGGGGTTTTCTTCTGTTTTTTTTGGGGTGGTCCCGTTCTTTTTGGGGGATTTTTGAGGTGTTTTGGGGTCTCCGTTGGGTTTTGTTGGGTTTTCTGTGGTCATCGTGTTGGAAAAGTGTAAGTTGTGGGTTTTGGAGAACATCAGGTGAGTTTAAGGTTTTTTGGGGGGTGAATCTATGGTTTTGGGGGATTTCTTTTGTGTCTTAGGTTTTTCTTCTCTTTTTGGGGTGGTCCCGTTATTTTTTGGGATGTTTTTGACGTGTTTTGGGGTCTCCGTTGGGTTTTAGTTGGGTTCTTGTTTTTCATCATGTTGAAAAAGGATAAATTGTGGGTTTTGGAAAACATCCGGTAGGTTTAGGGGGACTTTTGGATTGGATCTATGGCTTTGGGGTTTTTCTTTCGTTTTTGGTGGTGATCCTGTTCTTTTTTGGTGTGTTTTTGACGTGTTTTGGGGTCTCCGTTGGGTTTTAGTTGGGTTCTTGATGTTCATCATGGTGGAAAAGTGTAAATTGCGGGTTTTGGAGAACTTCAGGTAGGTTTAGGGGGACTTTTGGGGTGGATTCATGGTATTTGGCATTTTCTTTCGTTTTTGGTGGTGATCCTGTTCTTTTTTGGGGTGTTTTTGACGTGTTTTGGGGTCTCCGTTGGGTTTTGTTGGGTTCTCGTTGGTCTTTACGGTAAATGGGAGTGGATTGTGGGTTTTGGAGAAGATCAGGCGAGTTTAGGGTAGTTTTGGGGGGAAATTCATAGTTTTTTGTTTTTTTTCTTCTGATCCCATTCTTTTTTGGGGTGTTTTTGACGTGTTTTGGGGTCTCTGTTCTGTTTTGTTGGGTTTCCATTGGGTTTTATGGTGGTTGGGAGTGGATTGTACATTTAGGAGAACATCAGGTAGGTTTAAGGTTTTTTTGGGGGTTAAATCACGTTTTTTCTTCTGATCCAGTTCACTTTTGGGGTGTTTTTGACATGTTTTGGGGTCTCCGTTGGGTTTTGTTGAGTTATCGTTGTTCTTTAAGGTAAATGGGAGTGGATTGTGGGTTTTGGAGAAGATCAGGTGAGTTTAGGGTGGTTTTGGGGGGAAATTCATAGTTTTTTGGTATTTTTTTCTTCTGATCCCGTTCTTTTTTGGGGTGTTTTTGACGTGTTTTGGGGTCTCCATTGGGTTTTAGTTGGGTTCTTGTTGTTCTCCATGGTGAAAAAGTGTAAATTGCGGGTTTTGGAGAACATCAGAGAGGTTAATGGGGACTTTTGGGGTAGATTCATGGTTTTGGGGGTTTTCTTCTGTTTTTTTTTTTTGGGGTGGTCCCGTTCTTTTTTGGGGATTTTTGAGGGTTTTTGGGGTCTCTGTTGGGTTTTGTTGGGTTCTCGTTGGTCTTTAAGGTAAATGGGAGTGGATTGTGGGTTTTGGAGAAGATCAGGTGAGTTTAGGGTAGTTTTGGGGGGAAATTCATAGTTTTTTGTTTTTTTTTCTTCTGATCCTGTTCTTTTTTGGGGTGTTTTTGACATGTTTTGGGGTCTCCGTTGGGTTTCATTGGTTTTTCCGTGGTCATCATGGTGGAAAATGGTAAATTGTGGGTTTTGGAGAACTTCAGGTAGGTTTAGGGGGACTTTTGGGGTGGATTCATGGTATTTGGGGTTTTCTTCTGTTTTTTGGGGGTGATCCTGTTCTTTTTTGGGGTGTTTTTGACGTGTTTTGGGGTCTCCGTTGGGTTTTGTTGGGTTATCGTTTGTCGTTAAGGTAAATGGGAGTGGATTGTGGCTTTTGGAGAAGATCAGGTGAGTTTAGGGTGGTTTTGGGGGGAAAATTTATAGTTTTTTGCTTTTTTTCCTCTGATCCCATTCTTATTTGGGGTGGATTTGACGTGTTTTGGAGTCTCCCTTGGGTTTTAGTTGGGTTCTTGTTGTTCATCATGGTGAAAAAATGTAAATTGTGGGTTTTAGAGAACATTAGGTAGGTTTAGGGGGACTTTTGGGGTGGTTCTATGGCTTTGGGGTTCTTTTTCGGTTTTGGTGGTAATCCTGTTCTTTTTTGGGGTGTTTTTGACGTGTTTTGGGGTGTCCGTTGGTTTTTTTTGGGTTTCCATAGGGTTTTATGGTGGTTGGGAGTGGATTGTACATTTAGGAGAACATCAGGTAGGTTTAAGGTTTTTTTGGGGGTTATATCACGTTTCATTGGGTTTTCCGTGGTCATCGTGGTGGAAAAGTGTAAATTGCGGGTTTTGGAGAACTTCATGTAGGTTTAGGGGGACTTTTGGGGTGGATTCATTGTATTTGGCGTTTTCTTTCGTTTTTGGTGGTGATCCTGTTCTTTTTTGGGGTGTTTTTGACGTGTTTTGGGGTCTCCGTTGGGTTTTAGTTGGGTTCTTGTTGTTCTCCATGGTGAAAAAGTGTAAATTGCGGGTTTTGGAGAACATCAGAGAGGTTAATGGGGACTTTTGGGGTAGATTCATGGTTTTGGGGGTTTTCTTCTGTTTTTTTTTTTGGCGTGGTCCCGTTCTTTTTTGGGGATCTTTGAGGTGTTTTGGGGTCTCTGTTCGGTTTTGTTGGGTTCTCGTTGGTCTTTAAGGTAAATGGGAGTGGATTGTGGGTTTTGGAGAAGATCAGGTGAGTTTAGGGTAATTTTGGGGGGAAATTCATAGTTTTTTGTTTTTTTTTTCTTCTGATCCTGTTCTTTTTTGGGGTGTTTTTGACACGTTTTGCGGTCTCCGTTGGGTTTCATTGGTTTTTCCGTGGTCATCATGGTGAAAAAGTGTAAATTGTGGGTTTTAGAGAACATTAGGTAGGTTTAGGGGGACTTTTGGGGTGGTTCTATGGCTTTGGGGTTTTTTTTTCGGTTTTGGTGGTAATCCTGTTCTTGTTTGGGGTGTTTTTGACGTGTTTTGGGGTCTCCGTTGGGTTTTGTTGGGTTCTCGTTGGTCTTTACGGTAAATGGGAGTGGATTGTGGGTTTTGGAGAAGATCAGGTGAGTTTAGCGTAGTTTTGGGGGGAAATTCATAGTTTTTTGGTTTTTTTTCTTTTGATCCCGTTCTTATTTGGGGTGTTTTTGACGTGTTTTGGGGTCTCCGTTGGGTTTCGTTGGTTTTTCCGTGGTCGTCATGGTGGAAAAGGGTAAATTGTGGGTTTTGGAGAACTTCAGGTAGGTTTAGGGGGACTTTTGGGGTGGATTCATGGTATTTGGCATTTTCTTTCGTTTTTGGTGGTGATCCTGTTCTTTTTTGGGGTGTTTTTGACGTGTTTTGGGGTCTCCGTTGGGTTTTGTTGGGTTATCGTTTGTCTTTATGGTAAATGGGAGTGGATTGTGGGTTTTGGAGAAGATCAGGTGAGTTTAGGGTGGTTTTGGGGGGAAAATTTATAGTTTTTTGGTTTTTTTCCTCTGATCCCGTTCTTATTTGGGGTGTTTTTGACGTGTTTTGGGGTCTCCCTTGGGTTTCATTGGGTTCTTGTTGTTCATCATGGTGAAAAAGGGTAAATTGTGGGTTTTAGAAAACATTAGGTAGGTTTAGGGGGACTTTTGGGGTGCTTCTATGGCTTTGGGGTTTTTCTTTCGTTTTTGGTGGTGATCCTGTTCTTTTTTGGGGTGTTTTTGACGTGTTTTGGGGTCTCCGTTGGGTTTTGTTGGGTTCTCGTTGGTCTTTACGGTAAATGGGAGTGGATTGTGGGTTTTGGAGAAGATCAGGCGAGTTTAGGGTAGTTTTGGGGGGAAATTCATAGTTTTTTGGTTTTTTTCTTCTGATCCCGTTCTTTTTTGGGGTGTTTTTGACGTGTTTTGGGGTCTCTGTTGTGTTTTGTTGGGTTTCCATTGGGTTTTATGGTGGTTGGGAGTGGATTGTACATTTAGGAGAACATCAGGTAGTTTTAAGGTTTTTTGGGGGGTTAAATCACGTTTTTTCTTCTGATCCAGTTCACTTTTGGGGTGTTTTTGACATGTTTTGGGGTCTCCGTTGGGTTTTGTTGAGTTATCGTTGTTCTTTAAGGTAAATGGGAGTGGATTGTGGGTTTTGGAGAAGATCAGTTGAGTTTAGGGTGGTTTTCGGGGGAAATTCATAGTTTTTTGTTGTTGTTTTTTTTTTCTTCTTATCCCGTTCTTTTTTGAGGTGTTTTTGACGTGTTTTGTGGTCTCCTTTGGGTTTTGTTTGGTTCTTGTTGTTCATCATGGTGAAAAAGGGTAAATTCTGGGTTTTGGAGAACATCAGGTAGGTTTTAAGTTTTTTGGGGGGTGAAATCATTTCATTTTGATTTTTTTTTTTTTTTTGGATCTGGGTTGATTTTGGGGTGGTTTTGAGGTGTTTTGCGGTCTTCATTGTGTTTCGTTGTGTTCTTGTTGTTCATTATGGTGAATGGGATTGAAATGTGGGATTTGGAGAAGATCAGGTGAGTTTAGGGTGGTTTTGGGGGGATATTCATGGTTTTTGTTTTTGTTTTTTTCTTCATACCTAGTTCTTTTTTTTTTTTTTTTTTTTTTTTGATGTGTTTTGGGGTCTCTGTTGGGTTTTGTTGGCTTTCCTTTGGGTTTTATGGTGGTTGGGAGTGGGTTGTGGGTTTTTTTAGAAGATCAGGTGAGTTTAGGGTGGTTTTGGGGTTGGATCCATGCTTTTTGGGGATTTTCTTCCAGTTTTGGGAGTGATTCCTTTCTTTTTGGGGGCGTTTTTGACATTTTTGCGGTCATTTCTGGTGGATTTGGGGTTCTGGGAGTGGATTTGGTGCTGTTTCTGGTGGATTTGGGGAGGTTTCTGGCGTATTTGGGGCCGTTTCGGGTGGCTTTTGTGTTCTGGGGGGTGGATTTGGGACCATTTCTGCTGGATTTGGGTCCGTTTTGGGTGGCTTTGGGGCTGTTTCTGGTGGATTTGGGGTTCTGGGGAGTGGATTTGGGACCGTTTCTGGTGGATTTGGGGCTGTTTTGGGTGGATTTGGGGCCATTTCTGGTGGCTTTGTGCTTCTGGGGGTGGATTTGGGGCCATTTCTGGTGGATTTGGGGTTCTGGGGAGTGGATTTGGGGCTGTTTCTGGTGGATTTGGGGTTCTGGGGAGTGGATTTGGGGCCGTTTTGGGTGGCTTTGGGGTTCTGGGGGTGGATTTGATGCCATTTCTGGTGGATTTGGGCTTCTGGGGGTGGCTTTGGGGATGTTTCTGTTGAGTTTGGGGCCGTTTTGGGTGGCTTTGAGGCCGTTTTGGGTGTCTTTGGGACCATTTCTGTTGGCTTTGTGCTTCTGGGGGTGGGTTTGGGACCGTTTTGGGTGTCTTTGGGGCCATTTCTGGTGGCTTTGGGCTTCTGGGGATGGATTTGAGGCCATTTCTGGTGGATTTGGGGAGGTTTCTGGTGGATTTGGGGTTCTGGGGGTGGTTGCGGTAGGTTTCTGGTGGATTTGGGACTGTTTCTGGTGGATTTGGGCTTCTGGGGGTGGATTTGGGGCCATTTTGGGTGGCTTTGGGCTTCTGGGCATGGATTTGGGGTCGTTTTTGGTGGATTTGGGGTTCTGGGGGTGGCTTTGGGGCTGTTTTGGGTGGATTTGGGACCTTTTCTGGTGGCTTTGCGCTTCTGCGGGTGTATTTGGGGCCTTTTCTGGTGGATTTGGGACCGTTTCTGGTGGATTTGGGGCCATTTCTGGTGAATTTGGGGTTCTGGGGAGTGGATTTGGGGCCGTTTCTGGTAGATTTGGGGTTCTGGGTGTGGCTTTGGGGCCTTATCTGGTGGATTTGGGGCTGTTTCTGGTGGATTTGGGCTTCTGGGGTGGCTTTGGGGCCGTTTTGGGTGGCTTTAGGACCATTGTGGGTGGCTTTGGAGTTCTGGGGTGTGGATTTGGGGCCATTTCTGGTGGATTTGGGGCTGTTTCTGGTGGATTTGGGGCCATTTCTGGTGGATTTGGGCTTTCTGGGGGGTGGCTTTGGGGCCATTTCTGGTGGATTTGGGCTTATGGGGGGTGGATTTGGGGCCATTTCTGGTGGATTTGGGCTTTCTGGGGGGTGGATTTGGGGCCATTTCTGGTGGATTTGGGGTTCTGGGGGGTGGATTTGGGGACGTTTCTGGTGGATTTGGTGCCGTTTCTGGTGGACTTGGGGCCATTTCTGGTGGATTTGGGGTTCTGGTGGTGGATTTGGGGCCATTTCTTGTTGGTTTGGGGCCGTTTTGGGAGGCTTTGAGGCCGTTTTGAGCGGATTTGGCTTCTGGGGTTGGCTTTGGGGCCGTTCCTGGTGCCTTTGGGGTTCTTTGGGGTGCCCCCCACGGTGGTGGCCACCTTCTCCACCCCACCCCACCCCACCCCACAGATTTTGGGGGTGACCTCCCCCAGCGGCCGGAAGCGTTATATGTCTGCCGCCTTCCCCAGCGCCTGCGGCAAGACCAACTTGGCCATGATGACCCCGGCCCTACCCGGCTGGCGCATCCACTGTGTGGGCGACGACATCGCCTGGATGAAGTTTGACGCCGAAGGTGGGGTCTTCTTCTGGAGTGGGGTGGGTTTGGGGTTTTTTTGGGTGGTTTTCTTCAGGAAAAATAGAGATATTTGGGATTTTGGACCTCAAAAACCCCAAAAGTTCCAGCTTTGATGTCCTAAAGTTGGTGGATTTCCATATTTTGGTTCTTCTTGGACGTCCTCTTCATGATGACCATGAGTGGTTGGGTTTTGGGGTCTTTTGGGTGTTTTTTTCTTAATGAAAAATATAGATATTTGGGTTTTTGGACCTCAAAACCCCAAAATTTCCATTTTTGATGTCCCCAACTTGGTGGATCTCCATATTTTCGTTCTTCTTGGTCTTCTTCATGAAGATCATTTTTTTTTGGGGTCTTCTTGGTCATCCTCTTCATTATGACCATGGGTGGGTGGGTTTTGGGGTCTTCTTGGTGTTTTTTTTTTTTCATGAAGACCACAAAAATTTGGGTTTTCGGACCTCAGAAACCCCAAAATTTCCATTTTTGATGTTGTGATGTTGGTGGATCTCCATATTTTGGTTCTTCTTGGTCATCGTCTTCATGATGACCATGGATGGTTGGGTTTTGGGGTCTTCTTGGTGGTCTTCTTCATGAAGACCATGGGTTTTGGGGTCTTCTTGGTCATCTTCTTCATGAAGACCACAGATATTTGGGGTTTTGGACCTCCGAAACCCCAAAAGTTCCATCTTCGGTGTCTTGATGTTGGTGGATCTCCATATTTTGGTTCTTCTTGGACGTCCTCTTCATGAAAATCATGTTTTTTGGGATTTTCTTGGACGTCCTCTTCATGATGACCATGGATGGTTGGGTTTTTGGGACTTCTTGGTGGTTTTCTTCAGGAAAAATATAGGTATTTGGGTTTTTGGACCTCAAAAACCCCAAAAGTTCCAGCTTTGATGTCCTAAAGTTGGTGGATCTCCATATTTTCGTTCTTCTTGGACGTTCTCTTCATGATGACCATGGATTTTTGGGTCTTCTTGGCCGTCCTCTTCACAACGATCATGAATTTTTGGGTTTTTGGGTCATCTTCTTCACAAAGACCATGTTGTTTTGGGTCTTCTTGGTCTTCTTCTTCACGACAACCATGGGTTTTGGGGTTTTTGGGTCATCTTCTTCATGAAGACCATGGATTTTTGGGTATTCTTGGTTGTCCTCTTCATGACAACCATGGAGTTTTAGGTTTTTGGGGTCTTCTTCTTCATGATGAACATGGCTGGTTGGGTTTTGGGGTCATCTTTTTCATGAAGACCATGGTTTTTTGGGTCTTCTTGGTTGTCCTCTTCAAGAAGACCATGGCTTTTTGGGTCTTCTTGGTTGTTGTATTCATGAAGACCACAAAAATTTGGGTTTTTGGACCTCAAAAACCCCAAAAGTTCCATCTTTGATGTCCTAAAATTGGCGGATCTCCATATTTTGGGTCTTCTTGGTCGTCCTCTTCACGACAACCATGAATTCTTGGGTTTTTGGGTCATCTCCTTCACAAATACCACATTTTTTTGCTTCTTCTTGGCCGTCCTCTTCCCAAACACCCCATTTTTTCGCTTCTTTTCTTTTTTTTTAATTTTTTTTTGTCCTTTTCGTCATTTTTCTCCTACCATGTTCCCCCGCGCCCTCTGCAGGTCACCTCCGGGCCATCAACACCGAACGCGGCTTTTTCGGGGTGGCCCCGGGGACCTCAGCCAAGACCAACCCCAACGCCATGGCCACCATCGCCTGCAACACCATCTTCACCAACGTCGGCCACACCAGTGACAGCGGCGTCTACTGGGAGGGCCTCGACCAATCCCTGCCCTCCGGCGTCACCCTCACCTCCTGGTTGGGCCAACTGTGGTCCCCCGGTAAGCCCCACCCACCCATTTTGCATAATGGATCATTTTCTGTCCCATTTATGGCGTTTTTCGCCCCAGAATTTAGGAGATACTCAACCCTGCGCCCACCCCAACTCCTGCTTCTGCACGCCGGCCCACCAGTGTTCCTCTGCAGCCATGGCTGGAGGAGCGTGGGGAGCACGGTGGCGCCTGCCCAGGGCTGTGCCCTGTCCCCAGCCATCTCCCGGGGGCACCCACCCTGCTGGCTGTCCGTACTATTCACCAGTGCACAGTTGTAGGTGCTGTTCATGGAATGCAAGTGGAGATGGATGTGGGTTCTGTCTATGTAATGGATGACTTTGGTGACATTGAAGACCTCAAAGGGTGGGATGAGGACTTCGTCCTGGTCCTGGGAGAAGGAGAAGCTCCTGATGGAGACACCGTAGCAGGTGTTCACAAAGAATAAGGTGTCATTGCCAAATTTCTGGGCAGTATTATTCTTGAAGGAGGCAGAGGCGAACTGGACGAAGTGGACGGTCTGGTTGAGCTGGGCCGTAAAGCAGATGCCAAGGACACCGCGGTAGACGTTGTAGCATTCCGTGTTCTGGGCCTTCCATAGGGTGTGCACAGCCTCGATCAGGAGGAAATGCAGCGTCTTGAAGGGGAAGTGTTGCAGGTAGTGCTCACGGGAGCGCCCACCCTCACGCACAGCTGCGTTGAGCTGCTTGTACAGGTGTCCCCCTGTCAGTGTACGCCAGCACGGCCACCGCCTGCTCCTGCGGCAGCACCTGCGGGCGGTTGGAGTTGCCCCACTGATTCTGCCAGTGCTTGGCTGCTCTTCTCCAGGTGTCTGCATAGGTCTTGTTTTGGAACTCAGGGCTGTTCACCGTTTTCAGCTTCTCCTCCATCCCAGTTCTGCAGTCCTGGTACTGGTCATCAAAGGAGTCCCAGGCCATGTCCATCACCTTCCTTGTGATAGCACGGACATCTCGCCTGCTGCCAGTGGCTGCGGTGCCAAACATGGTGCTGGCCAGCAGCACCCAGCCCAGGGTGAGCTGCTCCATGCGCAGAAGGACCCCGGTGCCCGGCTGCAGACCCCCAGGTCCCCCCCGGCCCGGTCCCAGCAGCCCTGGAGCTGCAGCGAGTTGTTACCTCTGCTCCACTTGGTGGTGTTTTTCAACCCCTGCCCGCGTCCCATGGGTTACTTATATGCAGCCCTTCCGTGGGGCGTTGAGGCCACCTGTGGGCACCGTGTCAGTGGTTCTGGCACCACTTCAAACAGTGCCACCGCTGGGGTGGGGACGCTCCCTGGTCCCTTTTGTTGTCGTTTATGGGAAAGGGAGAGGGGTAGTGGGAAGGAGGGCAGGCATGGAGGGAAAAGGGCAGGTGTGGGCAAAAAAAACAGGGGAGAGAAAAAAAGGAATGTGAGATAAAAACTTGTGTTCTTGCAGTAAAACATGCTACAAAGAAAATGGTTTTTTATTTGCAGTAGAAAACTAACCTGGTCCCAAACATCTCCTTCATCGAGAATCTGCACCTGGATGGGGCCGTGCACGAGGGGATGGTGCTGTGAGTACAGGGGGGTCCGGGGCTGCAAGGGCACCTGTGGGCAGCAGCAGCGGGACTCGTGGCAAGGGGCAGCTTAACAGTTGGTCAAATAAAATTGTACATGTATGGCATAGAAGAGAGTCGAGTAGGCTGTGAGCCTGTAGTTCTCAGCCCATGAGGAAACGGGAGAAATCAGGTGTCAGTTCTTAGGGAATGTGAGGTTAGGATAAACTTTTACTGGGTGCTCCTGCTTGCAGGATGCCTGCCATTGCAACCACAAATAAAATTGCTACTTCACTGAGATCCTTGCCTGAGCCTGAGTTCTTTCTGCAGAGTTGTTCTCACATGTCCTTAGCAGTGCTGGTGTGATCCCATGCCCAGTTAAAGCAGTGGCCCAAGCAGCCAGATGCCAGCACATTTTTCCAGACCTCGGAATAGCCGATGAGGGTGGCTCCCTCGGGGAATTTGCACGTGAGAGTCGACACGAGGCACAGCTTCTGCTCTTCGTATCTTTGCTGCTCTTTTCTGCTCCTTTGTGTTTTGTGTTCAAGGAAAGGCCAGAGCCCAGCACAACAGCAGCTCCAGTCTATAAAAACTTCATTTTCCCCCAAAAAGGACAATGCCTATGTTAAATGCCTCTCTAAAGCCTGCCAAGCAGGAACATTTCTTACAGCAACTCTGTGGCTCTTTGGAAAGGCAGTGAGAGAGACTCTTAAAATTAAACTTCATATTTCAAATGCTTCCATTCGTGGCTACATTTTTTTTCTTATTCTCTTAATGACAGCTTTAAATTATTCTGAAGAGTAGTCTTCTGCCAGCAGAGCAAGCAGGCTGTTTCTTTCTATGGCACCCTGAATCTCATAAAATATTTTCACACGAGACAGGGACAGCCTTGCCTGCACCCCACGTTATCAGTGCTCAGCTTCCCAGCCACAATTAAAAGCAGGATTTGACCTTTGTCACTGTTGCTTAAACAGGAAAATTATCAGTCCTTCAGCTGTCGGGGATCCTCCATGGTTATCTCCCTGAATGCAGCTCTGTGTGTGTGTTTTCAGGGAAAGGTGCTGCTCCCCGAGCTGCTCTGACACCCAGAGTGCCCCCACGTAGCATAACCGCAGCTACGGGATGGCAGATAGCAGCCCGTGCCCCCAAAATGAGAGTCCTCTTTTAACATAGACGAAAAAATGCAAGTTAAAAGAGACTTGCTAATAGCACACAGCTCCTGTTTGGGGTTTAAATTTACGCACTGCAGGGGTAAAGGTGGTTAAATGCACCCGTCAGGGCTGGGCTCGGAGCGTCTCAGCAGTGTTCCTCCGAACAATGCTGCGCATATTTCGCTCCTACCAACGCGCTCCGTGCTTTTTCAGCAGAAGAGTGGCCAAGCACACGCTGATGTCACTGCAAAGCAGAAATAAAAACCGTCTGTATGGTCGTGTGAGCATCCTCAGTGACCTGGTACTGCGCCGACCAGACCGTCCCATCCTGGGACCCCCACGCCAGCCCTGGCACGAGGCGTGCTCCGGGTGTTAGAGGAGGATAAACACCACGGAGGTGGAGAAAAACAGAGCACAAATCCCTGGGGAGGCGGATTTCATCCTGGTGAGACATGGGGTTAGAAATTAGAGAGCGATTGATTAAGAATGAATATGTAGGCAACACTCATTGCTTAACGTGCTACATTTGCGATGTGCCTGTGCTGCGCTTGGGTCTCCACACAACAGGAGCCCCTGGGACTCCAAGAACCAGATCAAACCAACCTTATGGTTCGGACTGGGACCAAGGGCTCAGAGATAAGGAGAACTGCTAAAAAGAATGGCAAACTTGCAAGACCTTGAGATAACAGGAACCCTCGGACCCCAAGAACCAGATCTAATCAACATTATGGCTCGGACTGTGACCAAGGGCTCAGAGAGCATGCGCAAGGAGATGAGGTAAAAAGTTCAACCCTGATGAAGACATCTGACTTCATCCCCACGACCCTCAGCGCCCTCCACCAGAAGGCACCAAGCAAGCACAGAGGGGAGGAGTTTATGGAAATGACTTGTTGGAACTAATTTTAATACTAAGCGGGGACGGGTTATGCATATGTATAGGTGTATTGGGAAACCTCATGCGTATGTAACTCTCTACTGCATATAACCAAGGCAAGTTGCCGCATTAGGGTGCACTTGACTTTGGTGGGTCTACCCTCCGTGCCACCCAGCGCTGAATAAACATACCTACTTTATAATCTTACTGATTCTGGAGCCTCTCGAGCCGCCTGCTGCCTGGACCGGGCACCCAGTGCCGAGGGACAGCAGTGGCATTTGCTCCAGCAGAAACCCTTCCTGCACCGTGTGCCCAGACCAGAAACAGCAACTGCCCCTAAAACGCAGCCCACCAGGGACCCCCAAAACCCCTGCATTGGGTTTCATGCCCAGAGAAGGGCTGAAGGCATGGGAAATCCCAAATTCATGGGTGCCAAGGTTGCCAGCCCTCCCCAAAACACGGGTATGGGTCTGGGTTTGGCAGCACGGGCATGGGTGCAGGCCATCTTCCAATAGACCAGGATCTCTCTGGATTCCCAAGACCATTGGAAAGTAATTGAGAGAGGTTTTTCCTCCCAGACAACGGATATGTGTACTGGGGCCCTGCTTCCCAAGATGTGGCTGACCTTGCTTGCTGATGGGCAGTAGAGAGTAACTGCTTTCTGTGCTTCCGTGTGGATTGGCTTTTATTTTGTTTTTTCTTTTTCTTTTGTATTTCAATTTTCCTTCTCTCAACACCTTAGCCTTTTCTTTTGGGTAATCCTTTCTGCCTCCCCTCTGTCTCTGAGGAGCAATGAGAGAGCAGTTGTGGTTTTAGTTAGACACCAAAGTGAAACCACGGCAGCCTTTTGGCATCCATTGAGAGGCTCAGGGGGTGGAGATAACAAGAAATTTTACCAGAGTGCTTCAGAGGAGCTTACAATGATCATATTTGTTATAAGTTGCCCCCTTAATTAATTTTCAGAGAGCATTGCATTAAGAATAGAAAGGAATTTATGGAGTAAGCAACAGCAAGCAAAACAGCGCTGGGCGGCCGGAGAGTCTTGGTTCCGCCATCGGCACGCACCTCACCCCCCCCAGGGTCCCTTTTTATATCTTGGTAATTCCGGGATTACGCAGCACATCCTGGTATATTCTGCGACTGCGCGCACTGTTGCTGGGGGTCGTCTCTGTCCCTCTGGTGGTCGTGAAGATGAAGGCCGTAGTCTTCCTCAGCGTTGTGGTTCAACTTCTTTTTTTATTTGGTCATGTTTGCCCAGCGTGAGACAGGAAGGCAGGATGTTGATACACCACTTTAGCAACTTATCAGGAGATGGTTGCATGAGCTTTGCAGCAGGGTCTTTGAACAAAAGAGGCAACTGAGATGCAGAAGGAGAGAAGGGGAGGGGGTTCTCTTTTTTGTTACATTAAGGAAAAGAATTTTCATAG
This sequence comes from Anas platyrhynchos, assembly GCF_047663525.1. Classification (NCBI taxonomy): domain Eukaryota; kingdom Metazoa; phylum Chordata; class Aves; order Anseriformes; family Anatidae; genus Anas; species Anas platyrhynchos. The sequence continues at coordinate 206,621,095 of NC_092587.1, read as the reverse complement.
TGTCTAGCCAAGCATTATACAGCTCCTTACTTCAGCAGGAAGCTTTTGCAACTCCCGCTCCTCAAACAGAACTCCTTGTTTTTATAATACAAAAGACAATGAACAAACATTTATTGTGTATTACAATCCCTCCTTTTTCTTTTAGTTACTCATTTTGTTCATTGAATCTCTGCAATGCCTGGCTACTAAGAACCAATGTTTCCTCGATTCCTTTGTTGGTCCTTATTGGCTCGTATTTGTCATCTGTGAGCATTAGATGTGCTGCTTCTAAACGACCTTCTACAATCACAATCAATTTATTAAAAATACATGGTCCAAAAGTTAGTGCTATCATTAATAACAACAAAGGTCCTGTTATTGTTGATAATAAAGTAGTAAGCCAAGGTGAATAATTAAACCAAGATTCGTACCAGCTCTGTCGGGCTTCATCATTCTCCTGTTTCCTTTTTTTTTTTTTTTTTTCAACCCTTCCCTGGGTCTTGCCATTGTATCTTTTACCACTCCAGTGTGATCAGCATACACACAGCATTCCTCTTTCAGGGCTGCACACAGCCCGCCCTGTTGTAAAAAAATACCAAATCTAATCCCCTACGATTTTGTAACACTACCTCTGAAAGTGACCTGATAGATTTTCCAGGGCCGAGATGGATTGTTCAATTTGGGTCAGGTCCTCGTCCACAGCAATGCATAAGGAAGTAAATTCCTGATTTTGTTTAACCAATGAGGCTACCCCAGTCCCCACTCCAGCTCCTCCCAGGATTATTAGGGTAGCCGAAGTTAGAGGTGTGAATGGTTCCCGTCTTTCCAGATGACGACTTGCCACTGTGTCTGGGTGTACATACAATCCTCAGGGTGGTATAGAATCCTTGGTATAACTATCACCTGTATACAGAAATCACGAGACGCATTAAAGAGTTTTAGTGATAGACAAGGAGTTACGCCCACTCACAAACAAACCCACCTAGCGTTGTTGGCTGGGATTAACCACTCGGCTGATTGTTTTCCATTCTCCATGATATTACGTAGGTGACAGTCCCCACTAGGAACCGTGCCCACACACCTACCGCCTCCAGTGACTTGTGTTAGTGTTACCCTTATGTCTTTTCCCCTACTGCAATGTAGAGGGTTGTTCTCGTTTGTGCGGGAGGGCTCCCCAGGATTCCTGATAGCATCATAATATGAAGGCCTTATACTAAAGCATAATCAACAGTGTTTTGTTACATTTGGGTTTGTTTTGTTTAATAATTGGTAGCTGGCATTCATGACACCCCCATATGTTATTCTCAGCTATGTTATCGTTCTCGGTTTTACCTGAGCTCGTAGGGCTGCCGAGGGTTGGCACTGTAGTATTTTTGGCAGGCTGGATTCCCTGGACACTTTCTGACAATACCTCATTTGGTCCTACTGCCTGGGGCCTATCGGCATCCTCCTTTTTATTAGTACGAGTCCTCCCCTATCTGTTCTGTGTTTGTAAAATCTGACACCTCACATTTTTCCTAGTACCCAGCTAGTATCATCTGGGTTTGTTATATTTATATATATAGAACCTTGCAAATTTCTTTATTTCCGTGGAAGGTTCCTGTATACCCTATACCATGCCCTCACCACCTGTAACGGGGACCTGCTTGTTGGTTACAACCTTGCAGCCCATATCCCACTTGTAAGAATTTATCCCGACCAGCCCCGAGTGTCCAGTCCGTAGCAATGGTTTCACACCCCCAGTATGCACAATAATACGCGTTCAGGTAATTACAGTACCCCTTTCCCGGGTTAGAACTTGGGCAGAAATAAAATCCTGATCGGTTAAAGCATGGCTGCACTGACACCAGGTCACATAATGTGATGCAGAAACTGGGGGCACCTGCTGTCGTTGTTTGCTGGATGACGAATTGATCCTTCCGTCTGATCAAGCTCCATTTAAAAGGCTGGTGGGGATGCGCAGACCCATAGCTGACCAAAATGATGATACTGACTCCCATGTATCGTAGGAGGTGGTCGGAGCCCATCTAAATTGTCGGCCCCTCAGTCCCCCACCGTTTTCACTTCTCGGCCTCGCTTGTCAGTTCGGTTGCAGCGAACTACAAGGTATCGGTTCTTCTTGGCAGCAGCAGTGTTCTTCAGGGGAACCTACTAGGGAGCCTTTGAAACAGGGCCTCCTCCCCTTCCCACGATACACAGATAATACACAATACTTATCGAGTCCGTCTTAGTGTCAGCTGCAAGTCGTCAGGGCCTGGAGCTGCCTCCCATTTACCTTCCCGGATTGGTCCTTTCACACGGCTGGCATGCGTCCATCCTTTCTCCGCAGTTCGAACAGCCGTTTCTGTGGTAAGCAAAACAACAGAGGGGCCTTCCCCATCATGGTGTTAAAGACGTCTCTTTCCAAGTCTTAATTAGAATTGAGGGTGATCAAGTGGCAATTCCAAGTCATAGGGCATACCATATAGCATTTCAAAAGGAGAAATTCCTACATCAGTTTTGGGCTGTGTCCGTATGTTTAACAGTGCAAGAGGTAAGCATTTTACCCAAGAAGCCTTAGTTTCCAGCACAAGTTTTGTTAGTTATTTCTTAATTTCACCATTCTTTCGCTCTACCTTTCCAGCACTTTGGGAGTTGGGAATGCCACGGAGTGTGGTATTCCCAACTTGTTCCTAGAGCTTCCATAGTCTCTTGAGACACTTTGGAGACAAAATGAGGGCCTCGGTCAGAGTCAATTGTTTCTATAATTCTGTATCTAGGAATAATATTCTCAATTCCCAATTCATCCAGATTTTAGTATTTACTTAACCGATCATAATTTTTGGGATGATTAGGGTCTCAGTGGGGTCGGTCAGGGGAATGCAATTGTCCGCAGTTCCCTGAGTGGTCCCATCAGCAATCTGAGCTCGCACATGAACTCAGGTTGTTTTAAGAGTTAGCTGCTTTTCTGTTTCCATAACAACTCTCTCTGGGACCCATCATGATCCCTTTGCCCCAGAGGGCTAACATCCCTGATTTTAGGATCTCAGCCTCGGGCTGAGGTGGAACTATTAACATTCCTACATCCTCTTTCCCTGCTCATTCAACCTCCAATACCTTTAACACTTTCAACAATCCTTTTAACACTTCCTTTATCATTCTCTAGCCTTTACTTTTCTAATGCCAACATCAAAGACTCAGTCAGGGGCCAACTTAATTCCGTACCTTTTCCCTCTAAGATGCTGAAACAACATCAATATACAACATTTCATCCTGTTTTCCTTCTCTCCACAAAAACAACATTGACTGTAATATGGTGTTATAATTAATACTTCCATTTAGGGGCCACTTCTCTCCATCCTCTAGTTTATAAAGTGGCCACCACTGATTACAATATTTGATAAGGGTTCTTTTACTCTCTGTACCCTCTCACCCCACTATATCCCTCCAGTGTGTTAGTATACATCCTAGGGGGCTTTTCCTCGGGATTTCTTTGCTTTGAACTTTTCCTATTGTAATCTACAGTGGTCAATATTCCACCGTTTTCCTAGAAGCTCTTTGCTAGTCAATCCCAATCCCTCCAAAACCCACAATATATAGATACACAAGTAAAATCAGACCACTGTAAATTAACTGCCTGTAGACAATTACACTGGGAACATTTAAACCTGATGAGCCAATAATATGCCTGGGCAAATTTTGTTCCCTTAGACATACACCTCAATGGCAGTTCTTATATTTTCATATTTACATACTAACATAGGTATAAAAGAACACTTTAACAAAAATGCCCGGGCTTTTATATATACAATATATAATGTGCAGTTAGAATTATTCCTCAGCAGCTACAAACATTATGCCAGTTGCCATTAAAGCTCGCTTACCCTCCTCCTGTCTTTCTTAAAATCTCGGACGTCCCCGGAGTTAATGGGGACGGCCACATATTCCTAGTCACTGGTCCCTGAGTGCTAGAGTCAGAGTTGCTATCAGAGTCTCCCCGGGGTTGCGGTTTAGGAAGCCCGGGAGTCAGAGGGGCTGCAGGTGGTGGTGGTGAAATATAGGGAGGCAGTGGGGCTGGGATCTCTAATTCTCGGTTTTTCTTGCGCCTCCCATCCCCTCCTTTTTCTTTTAGAGGGTATAAATTGGCTTGAGTTTCCGAGCTGATCCACAAATGTGCATATTCACTTTTTTCCAAACTAAAAGGTTCCTTTGAGTTTACATAAATATTTAGGGTCTGGCAAACCCAATTTTCAAAGGACCCAAATACGGGCCGGTAAAGGTGGTCTCCTTAAAATCTGTTTACCACCCCAAACTTCAACACAATAATGTATCATTTTTACTTTATTCCTTCCCCGCCTAAAAGGGGAATCCTCCCAATTTTTAATCATTAATCCCGGGGTAACCTAACATCTGTCGTTACCCCGCCCATGGGACCAGAAGGCTTACTCTTCTTCTGTCCCATCTTCTGGAGCGCCTTCACACACATACACACACAAATCGCTTCCCCCTTTTCGTGGCCCAGTCCCTCACGGGATGTGGGAACCGCACTACCGAGGGGTCCGCACTCGCTTCGTCCGCAATTGGACGTCTCACAACGCTACGCTCCAGGATACCCAACCCCAACCGAACGGATCACCGGCCTATACTTACTCACTCCTGAGTCTTCGTTCGGTCTTCATGCACAAAGATTACTAGGGGTTGCCGGCTTTATTTGCTTGCTGCTGAATTTAGGGTTCGTCGGTGAAGGATTTGAATGAAAGTAATCCTAGTGAAGGCCGCTGAAATCAGCGGGGCGCCCCCTCCGAAGGTCTTTCAATCAGATTGCCTTCATCCGAGTCACGGCACCAAATTTGTTATAAGTCACCCCCTTAATTAATTTTCAGAGAGCATTGCATTAAGAATAGAAAGGAATTTATTGAGTAAGCAACAGCAAGCGCTGGGCAGCCGGGGAGTCTCGGTTCCACCAACGGCGCGCACCTCACCCCCGCCAGGGTCCCTTTTTATATCTTGGTAATTCCGGGATTACGCAGCACATCCTGGTATATTCTGCAACTGTTGCTAGGGGGTCGTCTCTGTCCCTCTGGTGCTCGTGAAGATGAAGGCCGTGGTCTTCCTTGGCGTTGTGGTTCAACTTCTTTTTTATTTGGTCCTGTTGGCCCAGCATGAGACAGAAAGGCAGGATGTTGATACACTCGGTTAGCAACTTATCAGGAGATGGTTACATGAGCTTTGCAGAAGGGTCTTTGAACAAAAGAGGCAACTGAGATGCAGAAGGAGAGAAGGGGAGGGGGTTCTCTTTTTTGTTACATTAAGCAAAAGAATTTTCATAGTGTCTAGCCAAGTATTATACAGCTCCTTACTTCAGCAGGGAGTTTTCACAACTCCCGTTCCTCAAACAGAACTCCTTGCTTTTACAAAAGACAATGAACAAACATTTATTGTGTATTACAAACGTCACCCATTACACAAACAAAACCCACATCCATCTCCACTCCATTGCTGCGCGCAGCAACTACAACTGTGCACTGGTGAATAGTACGGGCAGCCAGCGGGGTGGGTAGCATCGTGAGATGGCTGGGGACAGGGCACAGCCCTGGGCAGGCGCCCCCCGTGCTCCCCGCACTCCTCCAGCCATGGCTGCAGAGGAACGGGGGCCCCGTGCCACCGGCTCTGTGAGGGGAAGGGGAGCCTCGTGGTGAAGGCAACACCTCCGTGTGGGGAGCCTGGGGAGCCTGGGGAGCTTGAAATAACGTGGAGCTGCTGTGCGGAGCCATGGGGGTGTGTAGAGAAGGAGGAGCAGGAGGACCTGCTGAGGGGTTAGGTTTGGGGTATAAAAGGGCCGGTCAGTGTTTGTGTGTCCTATCGTCACATTTCTCTCATTAAAGCTTTTCTCTTTGCACACTCGCAGCCTTTCCCATGTGTCCGCGTGCTGAGAGGCCTACGTGCCAGCTCCTGGCGAGGCCTCTGTGTGTGCGAGTGAGCTCAGTGCCAGCTCCTGCAGCCAGATCCAAGTGTCCCTTCTCTCCCCAGCCCTGCTGGGGAGGAGGGTAGCGAGCGGCTGTGCGGTGCTGAGCTGCCTGTAGCTTCAAGCACAGCAGGCCTTCTGGTGCCCAGTGCGAGGCCCGAAGGCTTGAGGGAACGGCAGAGCCAAGCGCAGCGTGCCCGAGAGAACAGCCCTGCGGGGATCAGCTCACAACACGGCGCTGCCGCCGGCGCCGGGCCTAGGGCCGGCTGCGGGACTGGTGGCGACAGTGCCCGGAGGGGCCGGGGGCAGTGGCAGCGCCACAGGGAGGAGAGGTGGCCCTGGCTTTGTGTTGAAGTGGCCCAACTGTGTCTGGGGTGACCTGGTCCCTGGCAGCTCCCTGTCCTCATCTTCCCCAAGCTGCTGAGGAGCAGAAGGAGCAGCTCCGAGCCCAGAAGTGGCCCAGCTCCATGCAGGGGGTGAGCCCTCACCCAGGGGGGCCTCCACAGCGCTGGGGACATGGCAGCGAGCAGGGGCTGTGTGCTGGTATTGCCGTGCTGGGCAGCTGAACTCCACCACAACCACTCTCTCACTCCCCCTTCTTAGAAGAGGAGGGAAAGAAGTAAAGGAAAGAACAACTTGCAGGTTGAGATACAGATAATTTAATTAAAAGGAAAAATGATTATTAAGGAATGATTATTATTATTACTAAAACATTTTAAGTAAAGGGAAAAAAAGGAAAGGGGAAAAGGGAGGGGAAAAGAGGGGGGGGACACACACAAAACAACTCAAGAAAGCAAAACAAGTAGAGGCTGTGTGGAAGTACAGAGGACAGAAATTACTCTCTACTTCCCACAAATGAGCGATGCTTGACCACGTCCATGAAGCAGGGCCTCAACGCACGGAGACGGTGTTCGGGAGGAGGACCGACGTTTTCCCAATGAGAGCCCACCACTCCCACTCCCCTCTTCTTCTTGTTCCCACCTTTTATTGCTGAGTGTGACACCAGATGGTATGGAATGTCCCTTTGGTTGGTTTAGGTCAGCTGCGTGGTAATGTTCCTTTTTCACTTTTTGCCCGCGCCCTACGAGGGTTAGAGAGAGGCCCGATGCTGTGCCAGCACTGCTCAGCAGCAGACACAACCCTGCTGTGATCCAGAATCCCAGAATCACGGAAATGGAGGGGTTGGAGGTGACCTCAGGAGATCATCGGGTCCAACCCCCTGCCAAAGCAGTTCCCTAGAGCAGGCTGCCCAGGTGGGTGTCCAGACGGGCCTTAAATATCTCCAGAGACCCCACAACCTCCCCGGGCAGCCTGTCCCAGTGCTCCGTCACCCTCACCATGAAGAAGTTCTTTCGCGTGTTGGTGCGCAACTGCCTGGGCTCCATTTTGTGGTCACTGCCCCTTGTCCTGTCCCCATCCATCATCTCCAGGATGAAGAGCCCCAGGTCTCTCAGCCTCTCCTCACAGGGAAGATGCTCCAGGCCCCGGATCATCTTTGTGGCCCTCCGCTGGTCTCTTTCCAGGAGATTCCTGTCTTTTTTGTACCGGGGAGCCCTGTACAAGAAACATGGGTAAGTGGTGCGAAGCCAGGTGCCTCCGTCCGGGCTCGCAGCATGCACCCGAGGTTGGAGCAGTGCTGGCTGGCGTGCGAGAAAGCATCCTGGGTGTGGGATCGGGCTGCAGTACCAAATCACCCGCAAAGCCCATCACAAAGCAATTTTGGCCACTGCAGAGCCATTGCGGGGAAGGCTGTCCCTCACCAGGAGCACCACGCTCAGAGAAGAAGCAGACGCAAGACCTCAGGAACTGGGATCTCCTTTAATTCCCCGCCAGCGAAGCGTGGCCTGACACTGTTCTAAAATGACAACTTTTAACACCAGGAAAACCCACGAGCCCACATCGCCAAGCTCCTGGCATCCCATGGCACGCTTTGGAGGGCGATGCTGGCCGGTCCAAGTGGTGAACCCACTGGGACGAGACCCAGCCAGGCACTTCCCCTACAGAAATAGGTCCCGACCCAAACACCTCCCCAGGTTGGCGTCACCTTCGTGCCCAAGGGATGTCCTGGGGTCCACCCCAGCCCCAGCTGCAGCCCCTGCCAGGACCTGCCTGGGGTCCCCCACCCTAAAAAACAGCTTTGGGACTGATCCTTCCACACACTGACCCCAATCACCCCAACCAGCCCTAGCCAGTGGGGCACAGATCCCTGCACGCCCCCATGGACCCATCCCAAAGGGTTGCTGCCCCAACCCCCCTGGAATTTACATCCCCATGCACATGCTGGGTCCCAGACCCCCTCCAGCCCCCCGCCAGGACACGGGGCCCCTCTGCCAGCACACCCCACATGCCTGTGTGCCCTCTGCCTGCACAGGCAGCATGGCCCCCCCCTAATAAAAAGGGGTACCCCAAACATCAGGTGCATCCCCTGGGCCAGCTGTGAGGAAGGGAAAGGTGCTGGGGGGGGGCACCCGTGAACACCATTGTCATTACAAACACCTGTAAATCAGGGGAGAGCCTGTATTTGTGGGATTTTGTGGCTTTCACACCCCCCAGCTGAAGGCAATCTGGGGTAGTAGGTTGAAGATAGTAGGGAAAATCCTCCGAGTGGTTTGTTGGAGGATGGGATTGTTTGAGGGCTCCTCAGAGAAAGCAATGATCCCGATCCCCTGTCTGGAATCATCTTCTTGCATCCCCCCAGGGATAACTGCACCTGCTGCTTCCCTAAAGAGCCTTTACACCAGTGCACGGAGCATGGGAAATAAAGAGGAGGAGCCCAAGATCTGTGTAGGGTCGGGGGCCACGATCTTGGTGTGATCACTGAGACGTGGTGGGACAGCTCACACGGCTGGAAGGCAGTCACAGAGGGCTACGAACTCTTTAGGAAAGACAGGCTGGGGAAGTGAGGGGGAAGAGTTGCCCTTTATGTGAGGGAGCAATTAGAGTGCACCCAGCTCCAGCTGGGGGAGGGTGAAGGACAAGAGGAGAGCTTGTGGGTGAGAATTAAGGGGTGGGCTGGTATGGGGGAAACTGCTGTGGGGGTGTGCTACAGGTCACCAGATCAGGAGGAGGAGGAGGTCGATGGGGCATTCTATGAGCAGCTGGAAGTAGCTTTGTGATCCTGGACGCTGGTTCTCATGGGGTCCTCAATTATCCAGACGTCTGTTGGGTAAGTTATCTAAACACCCCTGCCCGGAGCTGCCCCCAGCCTGGCCCTTGCCGGACCCTGGCTGGCTGCGGAGCGGGGGGCTCTCACCCTGCCCACCCCCAGGTCGGGAGGCTGCTGTGGGGGCTCTTTGCCCAGCCCCAGGGCATCGGCCCTGCTCTGACGGACACAGCCCCGCTGCGGGGCTCCTGGTGCCCCTGGCCCCCCGGCACCTGCCCACAGCAGGTTGTGGGGCAGCAGGGATTCATTAAAGCGCATTGAGGCTGCCTGGTGTCACCTGTGAGCTGGGGGGGCAGGGGACACCCGCGGGGTGAGGAGGAAGGCGAGGTGCCCACGGTGCCGCCAGAGCTGGCTGAGTGCCCTGCTCTGCTCCGTGGGGCAGCCCCCGTCCGTCCCGCCTGCAGAGCCCGAATCTGGGCGCTGGGGGCTGAGGTGCCAGCCAAATCCCTGCTCCTGAGCCGCCGTGGAGGCTCCCCAGAGAGGAGGAGCCCCCAGTGCTCCCCGTGCCACCTCGCAGGAGCCAGGGCAGCGCTCTCCGGGAGGGAGCTGGAGAAGACCCCTGGCTGCCGCCCATGCAAAGTGCCCCCGCTGTGGGGAGCCGCAGGAACCCTCCTCGATGCCTCCATCCTCCAGCAGTGCTTTTATTTCTCTGCAAAAGCCAGGAAAAGGCTTCCTCCAGCCTCTGCTGGTGTTCTAGGGCCACCGGAGCATCCTGGGGCCGGTGGCACCGCTCCTGCTGGAGCAGAAAGCATCCGGCAGAGGAAAGCGTAATCCCACAGTTTCCATTAAATGTGTTCTCACGTTTCTGCCCCGTTTTCCTTGCGGAGGTGCAGCAGCAGCATAGCTGGGTTAGAGGCGTCCCACGGCTGCCAGGGCTGCGGCTGCCAAGAGGAGACTCCAGAGGTGTGGGGGTTCCCTGGGACTGCTCGTGCCTGGGGGGGGGAACAGGGAGTTAATGACTGCCGGAGGGTGCCAGCACGGTGCTGGCCGTGGGAAGGGGCTGGGGGCTCGCCTCTTACCTGCGCTGAAAACACAGGGCTGGGCCTTGCACCTTTTCTCTGCCAAAGAGACCAACAACATCTGTGCACCGCCCCGCTCTGTGCCCCTCACCCTGCCCTGGCCGTGCCACAGAGGGCCCCCACTGCAAACCCCAAGGGAGAGCAGCTGGGAGCGTGCAGGGATGTGCAGGGAAGACCTGGTCTGAAGGCGAGCTCCCCACCTCCCCGAGCTCCCCGAGCTCCCCAGGCTCCCCGAGCTCCCCACACGGAGGTGTTGCCTTCACCACGAGGCTCCCCTTCCCCTCACAGAGCCAGTGGCACGGGGCCCCCGTTCCTCTGCAGCCATGGCTGGAGGAGCGCGGGGAGCACGGCGGCGCCTGCCCAGGGCTGTGCCCTGTCCCCAGCCATCTCCCGGGGGCACCCACCCTGCTGGCTGCCCTTACCATTCAGCAGCGCACAGCTGTAGTTGCTGTGCGTGGAATGGGAGTCGAGATGGATGTCAGTTCCTTTTGTGTGATGGATGACATTGGTGACCTTGAAGACCTCATAGGGTGGGACGAGGACTTCCTTTTGTTTTGGGTTGAAGGAGAAGTTCTCGATGGAGACACCGTAGCAGGTTTTCACAAAGAAGAAGGTGTCATTGCCAAAGGACCGAGCAACCTTCATGTCGAGGGAGGTGGAGGTGAACTGGCCGAAGCGGACGGTCTCCTCGAGCTGGGCCGTAAAGCGGTCTGTGGTGCCGCGGTAGACGCTGTTGCATTTGGGGCTCTGGGTCTTCTGCAGGGTGTGCACAGCCTCGGTCAGGAGGAAATGCAGCGTCTTGAAGGGGAAGGATTCCAGGTAGTGCTCAGGGGAGCGCCCACCCTTATGCGTAGCTTTGTTGAGCTGGTTGGACAGGTCTCCCCTGTGAGTGTACGCCAGCACGGCCACCGCCTGCTCCTGCGGCAGCACCTGCGGGCGGTTGGAGTTGCCCCACTGCTTCTGCCAGTGCTCGGATGCATTTTTCCAGGTGTCTTTATACACCTTGTTTTTGAACTCAGTGCGGTTCACTGTTTCCAGCTTCTCCTCCATCTTGCGGCTGCAGTCCTGGTACTGGTCGTCAAAGGAGTCCCAGGCCATGTCCATCACCTTCTTTGTGATACCACGGACATCTCGCCTGCTGCAAGTGGCTGCGGTGCCAAACAGGGTGCTGGCCAGCAGCACCCAGCCCAGGGCGAGCTGCTCCATGCACAGAAGGACCCCGGTGCCCGGCTGCAGACCCCCAGGGCCCCCCCGGCCCGGTCCCAGCAGCCCTGGAGCTGCAGCGAGTTGTTACCTCTGCTCCACTTGGTGGTGTTTTTCAACCCCTGCCCGCGTCCCATGGGTTACTTATATGCAGCCCTCTCATGGGGCGCTGGGGCCACCTGTGGGCACCGTGTCAGTGGTTCTGGCACCACTTCAAACAGTGCCACCGCTGGGGTGGGGACGCTCCCTGGTCCCTTTCGTTCTCGTTTATGGGAAAGGGAAAGGGGTAGTGGGAAGGAGGGTAGGCATGGAGGGAAAAGGGCAGGTGTGGGCAAAAAAAACAGGGGAGAGAAAAAAAGGGGTGTGAGAAAAAAACTTGTGTTCTTGCAGTAAAACATGCTACAAAGAAAATGTTTTTTTATTTGCAGTAGAAAACTAACCTGGTCCTAAACATCTCCTTCATCGAGAATCTGCACCCGGATGGGGCCGTGCACGAGGGGATGGTGCTGTGAGTACGGGGGGTCCGGGGCTGCAAGGGCACCTGTGGGCAGCAGCAGCGGGACTCGTGGCAAGGGGCAGCTCTGGCCCAGGGTGCCCCTGGCCTTGCTGGGTGTCTGGGGGCTGGGGGTACCCAGGGTTGGGTGCTGTGAGAAATAAAGCTGTGTTTCTGCAGTGTAAAAATCCTCTAACCTTGTATATTCAAAAGTGATTGTGCAGGCAGGACAGTAGCATAGCAGCAGGGATTATAGTAAGTAGATAAGGGGAAGGTCCCTCTGCCCCAAAATAAGGAGGATCCCTACGAAAAACAGGACGAGCAGTGCAAAATCAGTAAAAACAAAAAACACGGGCCCTCTAGTCACAAGAGAAGAAGAAAAAAAAAAAAAAAAAGGAAAAGGAGAAATTAACAGTTGGTCAAATAAAATTGTACATGTATGGCATAGAAGAGAGTCGAGTAGGCTGTGAGCCTGTAGTTCTCAGCCCATGAGGAAAAGGAAGAAATCAGGTGTCAGGTCTTAGGGAATGTGAGGTTAGGATAAACTTTTACTGGGTGCTCCTGCTTGCAGGATGCCTGCCATTGCAACCGCAAATAAAATTGCTACTTCACTGAGATCCTTGCCTGAGCCTGGGTTCTTGGCTGCAGAGTTGTTCTCACACGTCCTTAGCAGTGCTGGTGTGATCCCATGCCCAGTTAAAGCAGTGGCCCAAGCAGCCAGATGCCAGCACATTTTTCCAGATCTCGGAATAGCCGACGAGGGTGGCTCCCTCGGGGAATTTGCACGTGAGAGTCGACACGAGGCACAGCTTCTGCTCTTCGTATCTTTGCTGCTCTTTTCCGCTCCTTTGTGTTTTGTGTTCAAGGAAAGGCCAGAGCCCAGCACAACAGCAGCTCCAGTCTATAAAAACTTCATTTTCCCCCAAAAAGGACAATGCCTATGTTAAATGCCTCTCTAACGCCTGCCAAGCAAGAACATTTCTTACAGCAACTCTGTGGCTCTTTGGAAAGGCAGTAAGAGAGACTCTTAAATTAAACTTCATATTTCAAATGCTTCCATTCGTGGCTACATTTTTTTTCTTATTCTCTTAATGAGAGCTTTAAATTATTCTGAAGAGTAGTCTTCTGCCAGCAGAGCAAGCAGGATGTTTCTTTATACGGCACCCGGAATCTCATAAAACAGTTTCACATGAGACAGGGACAGCCGTGCCCGCACCCCATGTTATCAGTGCTCAGCTTCCTGGCCACAATTAAAAGCAGGATTTGACTTTCGTCACTGTTGCTTAAACAGGAGAATGATCAGTCCGTCAGCTGTCGGGGATCCTCCATGGTTATCTCCCTGAATGTGGCTCTGTGTGTGTGTTTTAAGGGAAAGTTGCTGCTCCCCGAGCTGCTCTGACACGCAAAGTGCCCCCACGTAGCATAACCGCAGCTACAGGATGGCAGATAGCAGCCCGTGCCCCCAAAATGAGAGTCGTCTTTTAACATAGATGAAAAAATGCAAGTTAAAAGAGACTTGCTGATAGCACACAGCTCCTGTTTGGGGTTTAAATTTACGCACTGCAGGGGTAAAGGTGGTTAAATGCACCCGTCAGGGCTGGGTTCGCAGCGTCTCAGTAGCGTTCCCCCGAACAATGCTGCGCATATTTCGCTCCTACCAATGCGCTCCGCGCTTTTTCGGCAGAAGAATGGCCAAGCACACGCTGATGTCACTGCAAAGCAGAAATAAAAACCGTCTGTACGGTCGTGTGAGCATCCTCAGTGACCTGGTACTGCGCCGACCAGACCGTCCCATCCTGGGACCCCCACGCCAGCCCTGGCACGAGGCGTGCTCCGGGTGTTAGAGGAGGATAAACACCACGGAGGTGGAGAAAAACAGAGCACAAATCCCTGGGGAGGAGGATTTCATCCTGGTGAGACATGGGGTTAGAAATTAGAGAGCGATTGATTAAGAATGAATATGTAGGCAACACTCATTGCTTAACATGTGCTACATTTGTGATGTGCCTGTGCTGCGCTTGGGTCTCCACACAACAGGAGCCCCTGGGACTCCAAGAACCAGATCAAACCAACCTTATGGTTTGGACTGTGACCAAGGGCTCAGAGATAAGGAGAACTGCTAAAAAGAATGGCAAACTTGCAAGACCTTGAGATAACAGGAGCCCTCGGACCCCAAGAACCAGATCTAATCAACATTATGGCTCGGACTGTGACCAAGGGCTCAGAGAGCATGCGCAAGGAGATGAGGTGAAAAGTTCAACCCTGATGAAGACATCTGACTTCATCCCCACGACCCTCAGCGCCCACCACCAGAAGGCACCGAGCAAGCACAGAGGGGAGGAGTTTATGGAAATGACTTCTTGGAACTGATTTTAATACTAAGCGGGGACGGGTTATGAATATGTATAGGTGTACTGGGAAACCTCATGCGTATGTAACTCTCTACTGCATATAACCAAGGCAAGTTGCTGCATTAGGGTGCACTTGACTTTGGTGGGTCTACCCTCCGTGCCGCCCAGCGCTGAATAAACATACCTACTTTATAATCTTACTGATTGTGGAGCCTCTCGAGCCCCCAGCTGCCTGGACCGGGCACCCAGTGCTGAGGGACAGCAGTGGCATTTGTTCCAGCAGAAACCCTTCCTGCACCGTGTGCGCAGACCAGAAACAGCAACCGCGCCCAAAACGCAGCCCACCAGGGACCCCCAAAACTCCTGCATCGGGTTTCATGCCCAGAGCAGGGCTGAAGGCACGGGAAATCCCAAATTCACGGGTGCCAAGGTTGCCAGCCCTCCCCGAAACACTGGTTTGGGTCAGGGTTTGGCAGCACAGGCATGGACGCAGGCCATCTTCCAATAGACCAGGATCTCTCTGGATTCCCAAGACCATTGGAAAGTAGTTGAGAGAGGTTTTTCCTCCCAGACAACAGATATGTGTATTGGGGCCCTGCTTCCCAAGATGTGCCTGACCTTGCTTGCTGATGGGCAGTAGAGAGTAACTGCTTTCTCTGCTTCCGTGTGGATTGGCTTTTATTGTTATTTTTTTCTGTTTCTTTTGTATTCCAGTTATCCTTCTCTCAACCCCTTAGCCTTTTTCTTTGTGTCATCATCATTTCATATTTGAAATCAGCGGGGCTCCCCCTCCGAAGGTCTTTCAATCAGATTGCCTTCATCCGAGTCACGGCACCAAATTTGTTATAAGTCGCCCCCTTAATTAATTTTCAAAGAGCATTGCATTAATCATAGAAAGGAATTTATTGAGTAAGCCAACAGCAAGCAAAACAGCGCTGGGCGGCCGGGGAGTCTCGGCTCCGCCAACGGCGCGCACCTCACCCCCGCCAGGGTCCCTTTTTATATCTTGGTAATTCCGGGATTACGCAGCACATCCTGGTATATTCTGCAACTGTTGCTAGGGGGTCGTCTCTGTCCCTCTGGTGCTCGTGAAGATGAAGGCTGTAGTCTCCCTGGCGTTGTGGTTCAACTTCTTTTTTTTTTTGGTCATGTTGGCCCAGCGTGAGACAGGAAGGCAGGATGTTGATACACCACTTTAGCAACTTATCAGGAGATGGTTACATGAGCTTTGCAGCAGGGTCTTTAAACAAAAGAGGCAACTGAGATGCAGAAGGAGAGAAGGGGAGAGGGTTCTCTTTTTTGTTACATTAAGCAAAGGAATTTTCATAGTGTCTAGCCAAGCATTATACAGCTCCTTACTTCAGCAGGGAGTTTTCACAACTCCCGTTCCTCAAACAGAACTCCTTGTTTTTACAAAAGACAATGAACAAACATTTATTGTGTATTACAAACGTCACCCATTACACAAACAAAACCCACATCCATCTCCACTCCATTGGTGCGCGCAGCAAGTACAACTGTGCACTGGTGAATAGTACAGGCAGCCAGCAGGGTGGGTGCCCCCAGGAGATGGCTGGGGACAGGGCACAGCCCTGGGCAGGCGCCGCCGTGCTCCCCCCGTTCCTCTGCAGCCATGGGGAGCTTGAAATAACGTGGAGCTGCTGTGTGGAGGCATGGGGGTGTGTAGAGAAGGAGGAGCAGGAGGACCTGCTGAGGGGTTAGGTTTGGGGTATAAAAAAGCAGGGCCGGTCAGTGTTTGTGTGTCCTATCGTCGCATTTCTCGCATTAAAGCTTTTCTCTTTGCACACTCGCAGCCTTTCCCATGTGTCCGCGTGCTGAGAGGCCTACGTGCCAGCTCCTGGCGAGGCCTCTGTATGTGCGAGTGAGCTCAGTGCCAGCTCCTGCAGCCAGATCCAAGTGTCCCTTCTCTCCCCAGCCCTGCTGGGGAGGAGGGGAGCGAGCGGCTGTGCGGTGCTGAGCTGCCTGTAGCTTCAAGCACAGCAGGCCTTCTGGTGCCCAGTGCGAGGCCCGAAGGCTTGAGGGAACGGCAGAGCCAAGCGCAGCGTGCCCGAGAGAACAGCCCTGCGGGGATCAGCCCACAACACGGCGCTGCCGCCGGCGCCGGGCCTAGGGCCGGCTGCGGGACTGGTGGCGACAGTGCCCGGAGGGGCCGGGGGCAGTGGCAGCCCCACAGGGAGGAGAGGTGGCCCTGGCTTTGTGTACAAGTGGCCCAACGGTGTCTGGGGTGACCTGGCCCCTGGCAGCTCCCTGGCCTCATCTTCCCAAGCTGCTGAGGAGCAGAAGGAGCAGCTCCGAGCCCAGAAGACACCCGGAGAACATCCGCTGCCATCTTGTCTGCAGGGACAGAGCGGATAAAAGTGCAAAGCCAGGGCAGCTCAGAGCCAGTGCCCTGCTCTGCACCGCAGGGCTGCCCAGCTCCATGCAGGGGGTGAGCCCTCACCCAGGGGGGCCGCCACAGCGCTGGGGACATGGCAGCGAGCAGGGCCTGTGTGCTGGTATTGCCGTGCTGGGCAGCTGAACTCCACCACAACCACTCTCTCACTCCCCCTTGTTAGAAGAGGAGGGAAAGAAGTAAAGGAAAGAACAACTTGCAGGTTGAGATAGAGATAATTTAATTAAAAGGAAAAATGATTATTAAGGAAATATTATTATTATTACTAAAACATTTTAAGTAAAGGGAAAAAAAGGAAAGGGGAAAAGGGAGGGGAAAAGGGGGGTGTGGGGGGGACAAAACAACAAAGCAAAACAAGTAAAGGCTGTGTGGAAGTACAGAGGACAGAAATTACTCTCTACTTCCCACAAATGAGCGATGATTAATGATGTCCTTGAAGCAGGGCCTCAACGCACGGAGACGCTGTTCGGGAGGAGGACCGATGTTTTCCCAACAAGAGCCCACCCCTCCCCTCTTCTCCCTGTTCCCACCTTTTATTGCTGAGTGTGACACCAGATGGTATGGAATGTCCCTTTGGTTGGTTTAGGTCAGCTGCGTGGTAATGTTCCTTTTTCACTTTTTGCCCGCGCCCTACGAGGGTTAGAGAGAGGCCCGATGCTGTGCCAGCACTGCTCAGCAGCAGACACAACCCTGCTGTGATCCAGAATCCCAGAATCACGGAAATGGAGGGGTTGGAGGTGACCTCAGGAGATCATCGGGTCCAACCCCCTGCCAAAGCAGTTCCCTAGAGCAGGCTGCCCAGGTAGGCGTCCAGACAGGGACAGGCCTTGAATATCCCCAGAGAAGGAGACCCCACAGCCTCCCTGGGCAGCCTGTCCCAGTGCTCCGTCACCCCCACCATGAAGAAGTTCTTTCGCGTGTTGGTGCGGAACTGCCTGGGCTCCATTTTGTGGCCATTGCCCCTTGTCCTGTCCCCACAGACCACTGGAAAGAGGTTGGCCAAATCCCTCTGGCTCCCACCCCTCAGGTATTTATACACATTGAGGACATCCCCTCTCAGTCCTCTCTTCTCCAGGCTGCACAGCCCCAGGTCTCTCAGTCTCTCCTCACAGGGAAGAAGCTC
This sequence comes from Anas platyrhynchos, assembly GCF_047663525.1. Classification (NCBI taxonomy): domain Eukaryota; kingdom Metazoa; phylum Chordata; class Aves; order Anseriformes; family Anatidae; genus Anas; species Anas platyrhynchos. The sequence goes on along the minus strand of NC_092587.1, from coordinate 206,603,407 downwards.
CAGGCCCCGTCTCATCTTTGTGGCCCTCCGCTGGACTCTTTCCAGGAGATCCCTGTCTTTTTTGTACCGGGGAGCCCAGTACAAGAAACATGGGTAAGTGGTGCGAAGGTGCCTCCGTCCGGGCTTGCAGCATGCACCCGAGGTTGGAGCAGTGCTGGCTGGCCGGGGAGAAAGCATCTTGGGTGTGGGATTGGGCTGCGGTGCCAAATCACCCCCAAAGCCCATCACAAAGCAATTTTGGCCACTGCAGAGCCATTGAGGGGAAGGCAGTCCCTCACCAGGAGCACCACGCTCAGAGAAGAAGCAGATGCAAGCCCCCAGGAACTGGGATCTCCTTTAACTCCCCGCCAGCAAAGCGTGGCCCGACACTGTTCTAAAATGACAACTTTTAACACCAGGAAAACCCACGAGCCCACATCGCCAAGCTCCTGGCATCCCATGGCACGCTTTGGAGGGCGATGCTGTCTGGTCCAAGTGGGGAACCCACTGGGACGAGACCCAGCCAGGCGCTTCCCCTACAGAAATAGGTCCCGACCCCAAACACCTCCCCAGGCTGGCGTCACCTTCGTGCCCAAGGGATGTCCTGGGGTCCCCCCAGCCCCAGCTGCAGTCCCTGCCAGGACCTGCCTGGGGTCCCCCGCCCTAAAAAACAGCTTTGGGACTGATCCTTCCACACACTGACCCCAATCACCCCAACCAGCCCTAGCCAGTGGGGCACAGATCCCTGCACGCCCCCATGGACCCATCCCAAAGGGTTGCTGCCCCAACCCCCCTAGAATTTACATCCCCATGCACATGCTGGGTCCCAGACCCCCTCCAGCCCCCTCCCCCAAAGGACACGGGGCCCCTCTGCCAGCACACCCCACATGCCTGTGTGTCCTCTGCCTGCACAGGCAGCATGCCCCCCCCAATAAAAAGGGGTCCCCCAAACATCAGGTGCATCCCCTGGGCCAGCTGTGAGGAAGGGAAAGGTGCTGGGGGGGTACCCGTGAACCCCATTGTCATTACAAACACCTGTAAATCAGGGGAGAGCCTGTATTTGGGGGATTTTGTAGCTTTTGCACCCCCCAGCTGAAGGCAATCTGGGGTAGTAGGTTGAAGATAGTAGGGAAAATCCTCCCAGTGGTTTGTTCGAGGATGGGATTGTTTGAGGGCTCCTCAGAGAAAGTAATGATCCCAATCCCCCGTCCGGAATCTTTTTCTTGCATCCCCCCAGGGATAACTGCACCTGCTGCTTCCCTAAAGAGCCCCTACACCAATGCATGGAGCATGGGAAATAAAGAGGAGGAGCCCAAGATCTGTGTAGGGTCGGGGGCCACGATCTTGGTGTGATCACTGAGACGTGGTGGGACAGCTCGCACGGCTGGAAGGCAGTCACGGAGGGCTATGAACTCTTCAGGAGAGACAGGCTGGGGAAGAGTTGCCCTTTATGTGAGGGAGCAATTAGAGTGCACCCAGCTCCAGCTGGGGGAGGGTGAAGGACAGGAGGAGAGTTTGTGGGTGAGGATTAAGGGGTGGGCTGGTATGGGGGAAACTGTTGTGGGGGTGTGCTACAGGTCACCAGATCAGGAGGAGGAGGAGGTCGATGGGGGATACTATGAGCAGCTGGAAGTAGCCTTGTGATCCCGGACACTGGTTCTCATGTGGACCTCAATTATCCAGGCGTCTGTTGGGTAAGTTATCTAACCCCCCCTGCCCGGAGCTGCCCCCAGCACGGCCCTTGCCGGACCCTGGCTGGCTGCGGAGCGGGGGGCTCTCACCCTGCCCATCCCCAGGTCGGGAGGCTGCTGTGGGGGCTCTTTGCCCAGCCCCAGGGCATCGGCCCTGCTCTGATGACACAGCCCCGCTGCGGGGCTCCTGGTGCCCCTGGCCCCCCGGCACCTGCCCACAGCAGGTTGTGGGGCAGCAGGGATTCATTAAAGCGCATTGAGGCTGCCTGGTGTCACCTGTGTGCTGGGGGGGCAGGGGACACCCGCGGGCTGAGGAGGAAGGCGAGGTGCCCACGGTGCCGCCAGAGCTGGCTGAGTGCCCTGCGCTGCTCCGTGGGGCAGCCCCCGTCCGTCCCGCCTGCAGAGCCCGAATCTGGGCACTGGGGGCTGAGGTGTGTACTGGGTCTGGCTGGGATGTTAACTTCCCCTGCAGCAGCCCAAGCAGTGCTGTGCTCTGCACTTGGAGCTGTAACAGCAGCGGGATCACAGCAGGGTTGTGTCTGCTGCTGAGCAGTGCTGGCACAGCATCGGGCCTCTCTCTAACCCTCCTAGGGGGTGGGCAAAAAGTGAGAAGAGAAACATCCCCAGGGCAGCTGACCTAAACCAAAAAAAGGGATGTTCCATACCATGTGGTGTCACACTCAGCAATAAAAGGTGGGAACAGGAAGAAGAGGGGAGGGGTGGGCTCTCGTTGGGAAAACGTCGGTCCTCCTCCCGAACACCGGCTCCGTGCGTTGAGGCCCTGCTTCAAGGACGTCATTAATCATCGCTCATTTGTGGGAAGTAGAGAGTAATTTCTTTCCTCTGCACTTCCACATGGCCTTCATTTGTTTTATTTCTTTGTTTTCCTCCTTTTTTTTTTTTTTTATTTTCCCTTTCTCCCTCCCTTTTCCCCTTTCCCTTTTTATTTCCCTTTAGTTAAATAGTTTAGTTCATAATAATCTTTCTTTAATTATTATTATAATTATTTCCCTTTAATTAAATTATCCTTATCTCAACCCGTGAGTTGTTCTTTGCTTTACTTCTCCCCCTCCTCATCTAAGGAGTGAGAGAGCGGTTGTGGTGTTCAGCTGCCCAGCATGGTAAAACCACCACAAGGTGCCAGCCAAATCCCTGCTCCTAAGCCGCCGTGGAGGCTCCCCAGGGAGGAGGAGCCCCCAGTGCTCCCCGTGCCCCCTCGCAGGAGCCGGGGCAGCGCTCTCCGGGAGGGAGCTGGAGAAGACCCCCGGCTGCCACCCATGCAAATTGCCCCCGCTGCCGGGAGCCGCAGGAACCCTCCTCGATGCCTCCATCCTCCAGCAGTGCTTTTATTTCTCTGCAAAAGCCAGGAAAAGGCTTCCTCCAGCCTCTGCTGGTGTTCTAGGGCCACCGGAGCATCCTGGGGCTGGTGGCACCGCTCCTGCTGGAGCAGAAAGCATCCGGCAGAGGAAAGCGTAATCCCACAGTGTCCATTAAATGTGTTCTCACGTTTCTGCCCCGTTTTCCTTGCGGAGGTGCAGCAGCAGCATAGCTGGGTTAGAGGCGTCCCACGGCTGCCAGGGCTGCGGCTGCCAAGAGGAGACTCCAGAGGTGTGGGGGTTCCCTGGGACTGCTCGTGCCTGGGGGGGGGAACAGGGAGTTAATGACTGCCGGAGGGTGCCAGCACGGTGCTGGCCGTGGGAAGGGGCTGGGGGCTCGCCTCTTAACTGCGCTGAAAACACACGGCTGGGCCTTGCACCTTTTCTCTGCCAAAGAGACCAACAACATCTGTGCACCGCCCCGCTCTGTGCCCCTCGCCCCGCTCTGTGCCCCTCGCCCCGCCCTGGCCGTGCCACAGAGGGCCCCCACTGCAAACCCCAAGGGAGAGCAGCTGGGAGCGTGCAGGGATGCGCAGGGAAGACCTGGTCTGGAGGCGAGCTCCCCACCTCCCCGAGCTCCCCAGGCTCCCCGAGCTCCCCACACGGAGGTGTTGCCTTCACCACGAGGCTCCCCTTCCCCTCACAGAGCCGGTGGCATGGGGCCCCTGTTCCTCTGCAGCCATGGCTGGAGGAGCGCGGGGAGCACGGCGGCGCCTGCCCAGGGCTGTGCCCTGTCCCCAGACATCTCCCGGGGGCACCCACCCTGCTGCCTGCCCTTACCCTTCAGCAGCGCACAGTTGTAGTTGCTGTGCCTGGAATGGGAGTCGAGATGGATGTGTGTTCCGTCTGTGTAACAGATGACTTTGGTGACCTTGAAGACCTCATAGGGTGGGATGAGGACTTCCTCCTGTTCTGGGTAGAAGGAGAAGCTCCTGATGGAGACACCGTAGCAGGTGTTCACAACGAAGAAGGTGTCAGTGCCAAAATCCTGGGCAATATTCTTATTGAAGGAGGCAGAGGCGAACTGGCCAAAGCGGACGGTCTGGTTGAGCTGTGCCATAAAGCGGATGCCCTTGATGCCGCGGTAGACTCTGTTGCATTTGGGCCTCTGGGTCTTCTGCAGGGTGTGCACAGCCTCGGTCAGGAGGAAATGCAGCGTCTTGAAGGGGAAGTGTTGCAGGTAGTGCTCACGGGAGCACCCACCCTCACGCACAAGTGTGTTGAACTGCTTGTACAGATGTCCCCCGTCAGTGTACGCCAGCACGGCCACCGCCTGCTCCTGCGGCAGCACCTGCGGGCGGTTGGAGTTGCCCCACTGCTTCTGCCAGTGCTTGGCTGCTTCTCTCCAGGTGTCTGCATACACCTTGTTTTGGAACTCATTGCGGTTCACGGTTTTCAGCTTCTCCTCCATCATGCGGCTGCAGTTCAGGTACTGGTCATCAAAGGAGTCCTGGGCCATGTCCATCACCTTCTCTGTGATAGCACAGACATCTCGCCTGCTGCAAGTGGCTGCGGTGCCAAACAGGGTGCGTCAGACCAAGACCTGGTCTGAAGGCGAGCTCCCCAGGCTCCCCAAGCTCCCCAAGCTCTTCAAGCTCCCCAAGCTCCCCAGGCTCCCCGAGCTCCCCACCTCCCCGAGCTCCCCAAGCTCCCCGAGCTCCCCAGCTCCCCGAGCTCCCCAAGCTCCCCGAGCTCCCCAGGCTCCCCGAGCTCCCCACACGGAGGTGTTGCCTTCACCACGAGGCTCCCCTTCCCCTCACAGAGCCAGTGGCACGGGGCCCCCGTTCCTCTGCAGCCATGGCTGGAGGAGCGCGGGGAGCACGGCGGCGCCTGCCCAGGGCTGTGCCCTGTCCCCAGCCATCTCCCAGGGGCACCCACCCTGCTGCCTGCCCGTACCCTTCAAAAACTCGCAGTTGTAGGTGCTGAGCGCAGTCTGGGAGTGGAGATGGATGACGGTTCCGTCTCTGTCACAGGTGTAGTTGGTGACCCTGAAGACCTCATAGGGTGGGATGAGGACTTCCTCCTGTTCTGGGGAGAAGGAAAAGTTCCCGATGGAGACACCGTAGCAGGTGTTCACAACGAAGAAGGTGTCAGTGCCAAAACCCTTGGCAATACTCTCATTCAAGGAGGCAGAGGCGAAGTGGCCGAAGCGGACGGTCTCCTTGAGATGGGCTGTAAAGCGGGTGCCATTGACACCACGGGAGACGTTGTAGCATCTGCGGCCCTGGTCATCCCTCAGGGTGTGCAGGGCCTCGGTCAGGAGGAAATGCAGCGTCTTGAAGGGGAAGGATTCCAGATAGTGCTCAGGGGAGCGCCCACCCTTATGCATAGCTGTGTTGAGCTGGTTGGACAGGTCTCCCCTGTGAGTGTACGCCAGCACGGCCACCGCCTGCTCCTGCGGCAGCACCTGCGGGCGGTTGGAGTTGCCCCACTGCTTCTGCCAGTGCTCGGATGCATTTTTCCAGGTGTCTTTATACACCTTGTTTTTGAACTCAGTGCGGTTCACTGTTTTCAGCTTCTCCTCCATCATGCGGCTGCAGTCCTGGTACTGGTCATCAAAGGAGTACCGGGCCATGTCCATCACCTTCTCTGAGATAGCACGGGCATCTCGCCTGCTGCCAGTGGCTGTGGTGCCAAACAGGGTGCTGGCCAGCAGCACCCAGCCCAGGGTGAGCTGCTCCATGCGCAGAAGGACCCCGGTGCCCGGCTGCAGACCCCCAGGGCCCCCCCGGCCCGGTCCCAGCAGCCCTGGAGCTGCAGCGAGTTGTTACCTCTGCTCCACTTGGTGGTGTTTTTCAACCCCTGCCCGCGTCCCATGGGTTACTTATATGCAGCCCTCTCATGGGGCGCTGGGGCCACCTGTGGGCACCGTGTCAGTGGTTCTGGCACCACTTCAAACAGTGCCACCGCTGGGGTGGGGACGCTCCCTGGTCCCTTTTGTTGTCGTTTATGGGAAAGGGAGAGGGGTAGTGGGAAGGAGGGTAGGCATGGAGGGAAAAGGGCAGGTGTGGGCAAAAAAAACAGGGGAGAGAAAAAAAGGGGTGTGAGAAAAAAACTTGTGTTCTTGCAGTAAAACATGCTACAAAGAAAATGTTTTTTTATTTGCAGTAGAAAACTAACCTGGTCCTAAACATCTCCTTCATCGAGAATCTGCACCTGGATGGGGCCGTGCACGAGGGGATGGTGCTGTGAGTACAGGGGGGTCCGGGGCTGCAAGGGCACCTGTGGGCAGCAGCAGCGGGACTCGTGGCAAGGGGCAGCTTAACAGTTGGTCACATAAAATTGTACATGTATGGCATAGAAGAGCGTTGAGTAGGCTGTGAGCCTGTAGTTCTCAGCCCATGAGGAAAAGGAAGAAATCAGGTGTCAGGTCTTAGGGAATGTGAGGTTAGGATAAACTTTTACTGGGTGCTCCTGCTTGCAGGATGCCCGCCATTGCAATCACAAATAAAATTGCTACTTCACTGAGATCCTTGCCTGAGCCTGAGTTCTTTCTGCAGAGTTGTTCTCACATGTCCTTAGCAGTGCTGGTGTGATCCCATGCCCAGTTAAAGCAGTGGCCCAAGCAGCCAGATGCCAGCACATTTTTCCAGATCTCGGAATAGCCGACGAGGGTGGCTCCCTCGGGGAATTTGCACGTGAGAGTCGACACGAGGCACAGCTTCTGCTCTTCGTATCTTTGCTGCTCTTTTCTGCTCCTTTGTGTTTTGTGTTCAAGGAAAGGCCAGAGCCCAGCACAACAGTGGCTCCAGTCTTTAAAAACTTCATTTTCCCCCAAAAAGGACAATGCCTATGTTAAATGCCTCTCTAAAGCCTGCCGAGCAGGAACATTTCTTACAGCAACTTTGTGGCTCTTTGGAAAGGCAGTGAGAGAGACTCTTAAAATTAAGCTTCATATTTCAAATGCTTCAATTTGTGGCTACAGTTTTTACCCCTTATACTCTTAATGAGAGCTTTAAATTATTTTGAAGAGTAGTCTTCTGCCAGCAGAGCAAGCAGGCTGTTTCTTTATACGGCACCCTGAATCTCATAAAATATTTTCACACAAGACAGGGACAGCCGTGCCCGCACCCCACGTTATCAGTGCTCAGCTTCCCGGCCACAATTAAAAGCAGGATTTGACCTTTGTCACTGTTGCTTAAACAGGGGAATGATCAGTCCTTCAGCTGTCGGGGATCCTCCATGGTTATCTCCCTGAATGTGGCTCTGTGTGTGTGTTTTCAGGGAAAGGCGCTGCTCCCCGAGCTGCTCTGACACACAAAGTGCCCCCACGTAGCATAACCACAGCTACGGGATGGCAGATAGCAGCCCGTGCCCCCAAAATGAGAGTCGTCTTTTAAAGTAGATGAAATAATGCAAGTTAAAAGAGACTTGCTGATAGCACACAGCTCCTGTTTGGGGTTTAAATTTACGCACTGCAGGGGTAAAGGTGGTTAAATGCACCCGTCAGGGCTGGGCTCACAGCGTCTCAGCAGCATTCCCCCGAACAATGCTGCGCATATTTCGCTCCTACCAACGCGCTCCGTGCTTTTTCAGCAGAAGAATGGCCAAGCACACGCTGATGTCACTGCAAAGCAGAAATAAAAACCATCTGTATGGTCGTGTGAGCATCCTCAGTGACCTGGTACTGCGCCGACCAGACCGTCCCATCCTGGGACCCCCACGCCAGCCCTGGCACAAGGCGTGCTCCGGGTGTTAGAGGAGGATAAACACCACGGAGGTGGAGAAAAACAGAGCACAAATCCCTGGGGAGGAGGATTTCATCCTGGTGAGACATGGGGTTAGAAATTAGAGAGCGATTGATTAAGAATGAATATGTAGGCAACACTCATTGCTTAATATGTGCTACATTTGCGATGTGCCTGTGCTGCGCTTGGGTCTCCACACAACAGGAGACCCTGGGACGCCAAGAACCAGATCAAACCAACCTTATGGTTTGGACTGTGACCAAGGGCTCAGAGATAAGGAGAACTGCTAAAAAGAATGGCAAACTTGCAAGACCTCGAGATAACAGGAGCTCTTGGACCCCAAGAACCAGATCAAATCAACATTATGGCTCGGACTGTGACCAAGGGCTCAGAGAGCATGCGCAAGGAGATGAGGTGAAAAGTTCAACCCTGATGAAGACATCTGACTTCATCCCCACGACCCTCAGCGCCCACCACCAGAAGGCACCAAGCAAGCACAGAGGGGAGGAGTTTATGGAAATGACTTGTTGGAACTGATTTTAATACTAAGCGGGGACGGGTTATGAATATGTATAGGTGTATTGGGAAACCTCATGCGTATGTAACTCTCTACTGCATATAACCAAGGCAAGGTGCTGCATTAGGGTGCACTTGACCTTGGTGGGTCTACCCTCTGTGCCGCCCAGCGCTGAATAAACATACCTACTTTATAATCTTACTGATTCTGGAGCCTCTCGAGCCGCCTGCTGCCTGGGCTGGGCACCCAGTGCTGAGGGACAGCAGTGGCATTTGCTTCAGCAGAAACCCTTCCTGCACCGTGTGCCCAGCCCAGAAACTGCAACCGCCCCCAAAACGCAGCCCACCAGTGACCCCCAAAACCCCTGCATCGGGTTTCATGCCCAGAGCAGGGCTGAAGGCACGGGAAATCCCAAATTCATGGGTGCCAAGGTTGCCAGCCTTCCCCGAAACACTGGTTTGGGTCAGGGTTTGGCAGCACGGGCATGGGTGCAGGCGCCACGGCGGTGTTTAACTTCTGCATGCAGAAGGAAGGTGCCCTACGGGCCAGCTGGTCTAGCAGCAATTAGGCATTAATTAAGCCATTATGAACAGGTTAAGACGTCCGAGGGACCACTCCTGTGCCAGGGCTGGGTGTAACAAATGGCTCAGTCTTCAAAATAGGACTATAATCAAAGTTTACGATTTATTAAAGGAATAGAGGCAAGCAAACAGCGCTGGGTGCGCTGGGAGTCTCTGCTCCACCAAGACGCACACCCGTTACATCAAGCAGCTGATTTTTATGCTCCAAGGCTACTACATATTCATTACTACTTCTGAAAAAACAGGGTTATTATAATTAGTTTCCGGAATCCCAACCCTCCGACTGGAGCATGCGCATCAGTCTCTGGTGGACCCTCTGAGAGTCTCTCGGGGTCTCTCATGCTGAAGGCTCGTAGTCATCCTCCCTCTTGTCCTTCTCCTTTGTCCACCTTGGCTGTATGTCGGAAACCTGTGCAGCGTCCCCTGAAGGTTTGTCTTTTAGTTGTTCTTCAGCTCTCCCTATCTCATTAATCTCCTGGCCAGATATCAGAACTTGCATAGTGTCCCATGCAATGGTCATAAGAGTTAGCAGTTATTCTGAATCCCCCCAGATATCAGAGACTTCAAGGAAAAGCCTACAAATACATTTCCCTTCAAGCTCTCTATTGACACGAATTGCTGGATAATTCCTTTGCAAGATACAAGAACTATATACATTAACCACTCTGTTTTTCTTAGACTTGTGCTTATACAAGGGTATGTAAGACAGAAGGTCTTTAATGCCCGCCAGGATCCCCTTGGCCCTCTTGGCCACCAGGGCACACTGCTGGCTCATGGACAACCTGTCACCCACCAGGACCCCCAGGTTCTTCTCCTCAGAGCTCCTCTCCAGCAGGTCATTCCCCAGCCTGTACTGATACCTGCGGAGATGTGAGTTGCTAGGACAAACAATCACAAAGGGGTTTTGTCGGATAAAACTGCTGCTGCAGTTTCCAGCAGCAGTCCCCCAGACACAGAAATGAAATTTATGAATGTCAATGCTTTCATTTATGAAAATAAATAACATAATTTTCATTTATAAAAATAAATGTCAATGTTTTCCTTTATGAAAACATTGACAAAAACTGGCCCCAAAACAGAGCCCTGGGGAACCCCACGAGTAACTGCCCGTCAGCCTGATGTAACCCCATTTACTTGTGTGATATATGTTCATCTGATTCGTGTCAGTATGGAACAGTGCAAGGGCCGCATGGTATGATGAATGTGACCTTCTGTCTTCACAGAATCACAGAATCACAGAATTTCTAGGTTGGAAGAGACCTCAAGATCATCGAGTCCAACCTCTGAACTAGCACTAACAGTCCCCACTAAACCATATCCCTAAGCTCTACATCTAAACATCTTTTAAAGACCTCCAGGGATGGTGACTCCACCACCTCCCTGGGCAGCCCATTCCAATGTCTAACAACCCTTTCAATAAAGAAGTTCTTCCTAACATCTAACCTAAAACTCCCCTGCTGCAACGTTAGCCCGTTCCGCCTCGTCCTGTCACCAGGCACATGGGAGAACAGACCAACCCCCACCTCGCTACAGCCTCCTTTAAGGTACCTGTAGAGAGCAATATGGTCGCCCCTGAGCCTCCTCTTCTCCAGGCTGAACAAGCCCAGCTCCCTCAGCCGCTCCTCGTAGGACTTGTTCTCCAGGCCCCTCACCAGCTTCGTCGCCTTCGATGCACTTCAGCTGGGCCATTGCCTTATCCCCTGGCCTTGCCATTGTTCCCCCTGGCACAGCCCCAACAATCCTTGTTTCAGCCCCATCCCCCTTCTTACCTAGTTTAAAGCCCTATCAATGAGCCCCGCCAGCTCCTGGCCCAGGATCCATTTACCCCTAAAGGATAGGGACCCATCTGCGGCCATTGGGCTGGGTGCCGAGTAAAGTGCCCCATGGTCAAAAAAAACAAGATTTCTGTGCTGGCACCAGCCTCTGAGCCATGTGTTTATCAGGTGGGCATTCCGTGTCCTGTCTGTACTCCTCCCTCCCACCGCAGGGATAAACGAAAACACCACTTGTACTCCCGCTTACTCCACTAATCGCCACAGCCCCCTAAAGTCCCATTTGATAGTCTTGAGGCTTCTCTCTTCAATGTCATCACTGCCCGCCTGGACTATCAAAAGAGGATGATAGTCAGAGGGGCGAACCAGGCTGGGAAGCTTTCTGGCAACGTCCCTGACCCTGGCCCTAGGGAGGCAGCAGACTTCCCTATGGGTAGGGTCAGGCCGACAAATAGGGCCCTCTGTTCCCCTGAGAAGAGAGTCTCCCACAACAATCACCCTTCTTTCTGTCCTGGTGGAGGCAGTCCTGAGGTGTGGAGTTGACTTCCTCGCCCTAGGCATCCTCCTGGGTAGACTTTCCACCTCTTCCTCACCCACGGGTCTCTCAAGCTCCAGGGCCTCAAACCTGTTGTGTGAGGGCACCTGGGAAGGCAGGGCCAGAAGGGGAGGGCATCGCCTGCCATGTCGAGCAGGGACCTGTCTCCATTCCTCCTCAACTCCCAGGTCCCCTCCCTCTGCCCGATGGTGACAGGGCAGGGGATCCACCCCCATTTGGGGTGTCTCACCCCAATACCTCTCCTTGAGGCCCTGCAGTAGCTGTGCAGTAGCTGTGGTGGAGCTCAGCTGCCCACCTCAAAAGCACTGGCCTTGCACCACATCTGGTATTCAGGCCCTGCATTGCGGTCACCTCTGTACCTTGGGAACTATCTCCTGGAGAACATCAACGACTTTTCTCTCTTTTTATCTCCCCTGGAAGTGAATTGGTGGAGGATATAAGGAACGGTACCTCCTCCTCCTGTCCCTGTAGGTAATTACAGTGGCTTTTGAGTACTTTGCATGTCTGTGGGTAACCAACATAATCCTGCTAGGTGTCCAGAGCACGTTTCTGTTTTTTTTTTTTTTTTTCCTAAGGTTAAACAATTAATTATGAACACCACTCAGGAATCTGCCCCCAGGCAGTGTGTTGGTAGGTGGCAGGGTGTGTGGGAGGATACGGGCAGGTACCTGTCACGGCTGTCTCCTCCGATGGTTTTGAACTTCACCCCTGGACAAGGGTGAAATCCTAAACAGCTGGTAGAAATTTTGGCAGACGTATGCCCTGCCCTGGCAATGCTCGAGAACTCCCTCCAGCTGGCTGCGGTGTGCCGGGGCATGGCCAAAGGGAGTTGGTGCTGCCCAGCACCCTCAAGGGGAACCGGAGGGCTCCGGGTCTGATGACCCGATAACAGACATGGTTGAACCACGGGGCCAGCTCTCAACGGTAGCAGTCACCCCTTTAGTCAAGATGAAACAATCGAAGAGGAAGTCAGCTCCTTTAGTAAGGGAAGAAGATCCTCCAAAGAGGTTCTGGTAGGGAGAAGCAGAAATAGAAGCGACAGGCTAATATCTACAGCATGGACATCACAAGGAAAAAATAAAAAATAAAAATAAAAAAATTAAAAATTAAAAATTAAAAATTTAAAATTAAAAAGGAGGAAGAAGAGACAAATCATAAACAAGTCAGAATCACCTGATTCCCTGTTCCTGGGCGAGCTGTATGAAGGGATTTCAGCCGTTGTCCAGGTGAGCACACTGTTGGGGGCAGCTTGGGATGCAGCGACCCTGAGATGGTGGAGTTCAAGATGGAACTTGGTGGAAGAAGTAAGGCAAAAAGCAGGATTGCTACCCCGACTTTTGGAGAGCCAACTTTAACCTCTTCCAGGACATACTTGGGGGTGTCTCGTGAGCTGGGTTGCTAGAAGGCAAGGGTGCTTGTGAGAGCTGGGCTACATTTAAGCAGCACTTCTTCCATGCTCAGGATCGGTGCATCCCAAAGAGTAGGAAATTGGGGAAGGGGAGCAGGAAACCTGCATGGGTGAGCAAGGAGCTCATTGATAAGATCAAAAGGAAGAGCTAAGAAATGTGGAAAAAGGGCCTGTCCTCTTGGGAGGGGTATAGAAGTGTTGTCAGGGCCTGCAGGGACGTGACAAGGAAGGCTAAAGCCCACCTGGAGGTGAAGCTTGCAAAAGAGATAAAGGATAATAAGAAGTTTGTTGTTGTTGTTTGTTTGATTTTTTAAATTACGTAAACAGTAAAAGAAAGACTGGAGATAATGTGGGTCCCCTGCTGAACGAGGGGGGTGTCCTGGTGACAGGAAACACTGAGAAGGTGGAGATACCGAATGCCTTCTTTGCTTCGGTCTCTGCTTCAAAGACTTCCCCCATGGGACTCCTGGACCCTGGAGGGAGGAGAAAGAGGCTGGGAAGTGGAGATCTCCCCCCTGGTTGATGAGGGAGAGGATCAGGAGCATCTGAGTGGGCCAGCAGGTCGAGGGAGGTGATCCTCCCCCTCTGCTCTGCCCTGGTCAGGCCTCACCTGGAGCACTGGGTCCAGTTCTGTGCTCCCCGGTACAAGAAAGACAGAGATCTCCTGGAAAGAGTCCAGCGGAGAGCCACAAAGATGATCCAGGGCCTGGAGCATCTTCCCTGTGAGGAGAGGCTGAGAGACCTGGGGCTGTGCAGCCTGGAGAAGAGAGGACTGAGAGGGGATCTCATCAATGTGTATAAATACCTGAGGGGTGGGAGACAGAGGGATTTGGCCAACGTCTTTCCAGTGGTCTGTGGGGACAGGACAACGGGCAGTGGCCACAAAATGGAGCCCAGGCAGTTCCACAGCAACATGGGCAGCCTGCTCTAGGGAACTGCTTTGGCAGGGGTTTGGACCCGATGATCTCCTGATCTTGGGCCTGGAAAGACAAGGTCTATGGCGTCATGGTACGCCCGAGAGAATCGAGCCCTGCAATGGGAGTCACCTCTGGAATAACCTTGTAGCCCCTGAGGCCAAGAGGCACAGCAAGGACTGGGTGTATCACATCCCGGTCACCCACGAGCCCCTGGAGGGGTTGGGAGGTGTAAGGGGCTGTTAAGGGCCTGTTGCAGGCACTGTGTGCTGGGGCATGGAAACGCTGGGGTGCAAATTTAGCAGAAGCCACTTGGCTGGTTAGGAGCAGGGGGTCTGACAGCCATCTGGGCCCTGCTCAAGGCCCCTGCACACTGTGCTGGAGGGAAGCGGCTGGGGAAGGCAGAGGGGTTGCTCCTGCCTTGGGAAAAGGCAAAGCCATGTGTGAGAGCAGCTGTGGTGGCGTTTGGCTCTCCATCAGGGCGAAACCACCACAAACACCTGTGGGACTGGGACCCGCACTAACACCAAAGCAAAGGGAACTGCTAAAGGGGGATTTCCTGACGGTGTCCCTGCAGACACTTGCACCAACGGGGCAGCAGCAGCTATTCTGGGCGGTCATGGGGGGCCAGCATATAAATAGCCCGTGGGACGCAGGCAGGGGTTGCTATAAAAAGCCCCAACAGGCAGCTCGAGTGTCCTGCACACCGAGCGGAGCAGAGGTAACAACTCGCTGCAGCTCCAGGGCTGCTGGGACCGGGCTGGGGGGGACCTGGGGGTCTGCAGCTGGGCACCGGGGTCCTTCTGCGCATGGAGCAGCTCGCCCTGGGCTGGGTGCTGCTGGCCAGCACCCTGTTTGGCACCGCAGCCGCTGGCAGCAGGCGAGACCTCGAGGCCATCAAGGAGGTGGCGATGGACATGGTCCTCAGCTCCTTTGACGACCAGTACCAGGGCTGCAGCCGCATGATGGAGAAGGAGCTGGAGGAGCTGAACCGCACCGAGTTCGCCAACCCTGACTACGCGGAGGGCTGGAGGGGTGCAGTGACGGAGTGGAGGAATCGATGGGGCCGTGACACCCGCCCGCAGGCACTGCGGCAGGAGCAGGCGATGGCCGTGCTGGCGTACACCGCCGAGAGGGGCCTCTACAAGCAGTTCAACACCGCCGTGCGCGAGGGCGGGCGCTCCCGCGAGCACTACCTCCAGTCCTTCCCCTTCAAGACGCTGCATTTCCTCCTGACCAAGGCCCTGCACACCCTGCGGGAGGCCCAGGGCCACAGCTGCCACCGCGTCTACCGCGGCATCAAAGGCACCCGCTTCACAGCCCAGCTCCGCCAGACCGTCCGCTTCGGCCAGTTCACCTCCGCCTCCCTCCAGAAGAAGGTTGCTGAGTCCTTTGGCCAGGACACCTTCTTCTTTTTGGATACCTGCTACAGCGTCCCCATCAAGAACTTCTCCTTCTACCCTGGTGAGGATGAAGTCCTCATCCCACCCTATGAGGTCTTCAAGGTCACCAACTTCACCCGTGACAGAGACGGAAACTTCATCCATCTCCACTCCCAGACTGCGCTCAGCACCTACAACTGCGAGTTTGTGAAGGGTACGGGCAGGCAGCAGGGTGGGTGCCCCCGGGAGATGGCTGGGGACAGGGCACAGCCCTGGGCAGGCGCCGCCGTGCTCCCCGCGCTCCTCCAGCCATGGCTGCAGAGGAACGGGGGCCCCGTGCCACCGGCTCTGTGAGGGGAAGGGGAGCCTCGTGGTGAAGGCAACACCTCCGTGTGGGGAGCTCGGGGAGGTGGGGAGCTCGCCTCCAGACCAGGTCTTCCCTGCGCATCCCTGCACGCTCCCAGCTGCTCTCCCTTGGGGTTTGCAGTGGGGGCCCTCTGTGGCACGGCCAGGGCGGGGTGAGGGGCACAGAGCGGGGCGGTGCACAGATGTTGTTGGTCTCTTTGGCAGAGAAAAGGTGCAAGGCCCAGCCGTGTGTCTTCAGCGCAGGTAAGAGGCGAGCCCCCAGCCCCTTCCCACGGCCAGCACCGTGCTGGCACCCTCCGGCAGTCATTAACTCCCTGTTCCCCCCCCCAGGCACGAGCAGTCCCAGGGAACCCCCACACCTCTGGAGTCTCCTCTTGGCAGCCGCAGCCCTGGCAGCCGTGGGACGCCTCTAACCCAGCTATGCTGCTGCTGCACCTCCGCAAGGAAAACGGGGCAGAAACGTGAGAACACATTTAATGGACACTGTGGGATTTCGCTTTCCTCTGCCAGATGCTTTCTGCTCCAGCAGGAGCGGTGCCACCGGCCCCAGGATGCTCCGGTGGCCCTAGAACACCAGCAGAGGCTGGAGGAAGCCTTTTCCTGGCTTTTGCAGAGAAATAAAAGCACTGCTGGAGGATGGAGGCATCGAGGAGGGTTCCTGCGGCTCCCCGCAGCGGGGGCACTTTGCATGGGCAGCAGCCGGGGGTCTTCTCCAGCTCCCTCCCGGAGAGCGCTGCCCCGGCTCCTGCGAGGTGGCACGGGGAGCACTGGGGGCTCCTCCTCTCTGGGGAGCCTCCACGGCGGCTCAGGAGCAGGGATTTGGCTGGCACCTCAGCCCCCAGCGCCCAGATTCGGGCTCTGCAGGCGGGACGGACGGGGGCTGCCCCATGGAGCAGCGCAGGGCACTCAGCCAGCTCTGGCGGCACCGTGGGCACCTCGCCTTCCTCCTCACCCCGCGGGTGTCCCCTGCCCCCCCAGCACACAGGTGACACCAGGCAGCCTCAATGCGCTTTAATGAATCCCTGCTGCCCCACAACCTGCTGTGGGCAGGTGCCGGGGGGCCAGGGGCACCAGGAGCCCCGCAGTGGGGCTGTGTCCGTCAGAGCAGGGCCGATGCCCTGGGGCTGGGCAAAGAGCCCCCACAGCAGCCTCCCGACCTGGGGGTGGGCAGGGTGAGAGCCCCCCGCTCTGCAGCCAGCCAGGGTCCAGCAAGGGCCGTGCTGGGGGCAGCTCCAGGCAGGGGCAGGGGGGGTTTTCCCCCCACTCCAGACCCACGGAGCATCCCTTCCCATGCGGCGGGGGCAGCCCTTGCCCCATGCCATGGGGCTCTCACCCGTCACGAGCTGCAGCCCGGTCTCAGCCCAGTTCCCTGCTCTCGGTGGGGGCCGGCTGCGGGGGTCCCCACCGCAGCTCCCTGGTGTCGAGGCCGATGGGGCTCAGCACCACGCAGGTGAAGTTGGTGCGCAGGTCCCGGGCGCTGAAGGAGCTGAAGAGGAGGTCTCGGCGCAGGACCACCCCCGAGCCCCGCGGCTCCTCTCTGCGGGGCGAGCAGCAAAGGCCCCATCAGCACCCCCAGCAGGGCCGGAGCTGCCCCCCCCTGGCCCCAGGACCCCCTCCCCAAAACTCACAGCAGCATCCCCTCGTGCACGGCCCCGTCCGGGTGCAGTTTCTCGATGAAGGAGCCGTTCCCCAGCCAGTAGAGCAGCGTGACCTCGGGGAGGCTGCTCACGGCCTCGCAGGAGATCTTCACACTGCAGCCTGCGCATGGGGGGGAGATGGGCTGGGACCTGGGGGGGGGTGGCAGTGGTCCTGCTGTGCAGCCCCCCCGTGCCATCCCCAAAAACTCCCCAGGGGAACAGCCCCTACCTCACCCGCACCCCAAAAGCCCCCGCAGAGCCTTGCTGGGCTCCCCAAGCCCCAGCTGCAGGGGTGCAGGAGCTGCCCCCCAATTTCCCCCCCCAAGTGTGAGGGGCTCAGCACGGCCTCCCCCAGCCCCTGTTCCCTCGGGGGTCACTTACCCAGGTGGGGGGGCTCTGCTGGCATCCGCAGGGCGGTGATGCGGGGGGGCTGCATGGCAATGGTCGCTGGGGGAGAGGAGTGGGGTGAGGGACAGGAGCTGCCCCCAGACCCCACAGCGGGACGGAGGGCAGGGTCGTACGGGGGGGGCAGGGACACGGGAGGGGGGGGCGCACAGAGGCAGGACCCGGTCCTGGCTGTCCCCCCCCCAGCCCTGCAGCCCCACTTACCTGTGCTGCGGGGGGCCACGGCCCAGCAGAGCAGCGGCAGCAGCAGGAGGGGGGCACGGAGCCCGGGGGGGGCTGCGGACAGAAATGGGGCTCAGCGCCCGGCAGCGCCGGGATGCGCCCCCCCGAGCCGGGCACGGCACCGGGCGGCGTCCCCGAGCCCCCGCAGCTCCTCCCGGGCACCGGAGCGCTCCCCCGGCCCCGGCTCCCCCAGCCCCATTTCCCCCGGCCCCGGCTCCCCCAGCCCCATTTCCCCCGGTCCCGTTTTCCCCCGCCCCGGCTCCCCCCGTCCCGGTGCCCCCCCCGGTCCCGCAGCGGCCGCACCGTCGGAGCGGGCGCACGGAGCCATCGTGCGGCAGCGCCCGGCGGGGGCTCTTTATTGGGGCAGCGGCCGTGACTCAGCGGGGGCCGCCCCCGGCCGCGCCCGCACCGGGCTGGGCAGCGCCGGGTCCCGCATCCCGGAGCCCCACGGACCCCAAATCCCCACGGACCCCAAATCCCCGCGCCCCTCCTTTACCGGGACCCCGCGCCCACCCCGTGCGCAATGTCCCTGCGCCCCCTGTGCCCATGTCCCCATGTCCCCGTGCCCAACATCCCCGTGCCCAGTGTCCCCCCCGCACCCCCCCGTTGTCCCCACTGCCCCCCAACCAGCCTGGCTGTGCGAGACCCCGGCTCCCACCCCAGCCCTGAGCCCCCTGGATGGAGCTGGGGGCTTCGGGGCGAGGAAGGGCCTGGGCTGAGGGAGATGGGCAAAGCCCAGGGGGTGCAGGTTCCCAGCCAGGGCCGTGCCCCCCTGCCCTTTCCCCTGTTTTACGTCCCAGACCTGCCCCCTTCCCGCTGTCCCCCTCCCTTTCCAGTAAACGAGAGCGAAAGGCAGCGGGGAGCGTCCCCACCCCGGTGCCGGCACCGTTTGAAGCAGGGCCAAGGCCACTGACCCCACAGACAGCCCCAATGCCCAGGGGAAGGGGTCCCGGGGGGGTGAATCCTGCGCCCTGGCTCTAGCCCCCCTGGGCTCAGGGAGGGCAGGAGGCAGCGGGGTGGGGACGTGGGGGGACCTGCGCCAGGTGAAGCCCAGCCCAGGGGGTCCCTGGGGGATGCAGCCGGGCTCCTCTTCCTCACCAAGAGGAGGAAGAAGAGGCAGGAGCAGAGCCCCCAGCGAAGCACAGAGCGCTCCGAGCAGAGCTGGGGCTGGAACCCCAAACACAGGCACGGGGACAAGCGAGAGGGGGGAAGCCCCCAGGCCTCTGCCCCCACCCTGGAGCAGGGACCCAAACCCTCCAGCCCTGGTAGGCACCGAATCCAGGCAGAGAAACGCCAGGTGTCAAAAAAAAAAAGCCCCTAAAAGCCCAGTGAATTTTCTGGCATTTTTTATTAACAACTCCGGGAAGGGCAGTGCTGGCGCGGTGACAGGGCCCAGCGCCCGCAGCCCCCACCTCTCCCCCACCCACGGTCAGCTCCGTGCCCGCGTCCTCCCCGCAGCGCCCGTGGGCACCGGGGCTGCAGCCCAGCACCTTCAGCACTGCCCAGCCCCGTCCCACCACCCACAAGGTGCTGGGGCTGGTGGTCAGCGCCCGGGGGGGGCTGCAGAAGCCACCAGTGCAGGGGAGGGAGGAGGAAATGCCACCCAGCCACAGCCCAGGCGGGATGAGCGAGAAAATCCCCGGGTCACAGCAGTGCCCGGGACTTTGTGTGTTTGGCACAGCGTGGGGCAATTTCACCCCACACAAACCCAGGGCTCAGCAGGGCCTGGGGGCAGCCCCCCCGGCACACCACGGTGCCAGCCACTTCCCCAATCCCTGCAGCACGAGGAAGACCCCGTGCCAAACCCGGGGGGCCGGGGGAGGCCTCACTGCCACCACCAGCCCTGCCCGCCTCGCCAAACACCAGCTCTGTGTGCCACCACCAAGGGGGTGCAGGGGGAGAAAAGCCCCCCCTGCCCCACATCCCGGTGGGCTGAGGACGGCACCAGCCCTGGTGGGGCACGGGGATGCGCAGGGGGACATAGAAAAGAGGGGAGCGTACAAAAGGGGAAGGTGGGCAGAGGCTGGGGGGCAGCGGAGGGGACCAGGATCCTTTCCTCCCCGTGGGGAAGAGCTCAGCCCACGGCACCAGGGCAGCCCCGCGTCCCTCTGTCCTGGGAGCTGTCCCTGTCCCCGACCTCCTCCTGGCAGGGAGATGAGCCCCAAACCTCGTTGTGCTGCCCCAGCCCTTCCTCGCCCGGGCTGCTCCATGGACGGGAGTCGAACGGCCCCAAGAGGCAGCAGCACGAGAGCCTCCCTCCCGCAGGAGCAAGCCACGGCCCCGGGGCTGGGAACCGTGCCGAACCCGTCTCTTCTGTCTGCAATAGAAAGTTTTAAATACGCTCATTAAAATAACTGCTTTTAAAAAAAACAGGCTCCCCCCGGGGTCCTCGCGGGAGCTGCTGCTTGGCTGGGGGTCGCCCCAGGGACGAGTCCTCGGTGCGGCGGCGCTCGGGGGCGGCCGGGATGCGACGGATCCGGCCGGCTGCTGTCCTCTGCCCCCGGCCCGCGGCCTCGCCTGGCTCCGCGGCTGCCCGCCGCCCTCCCTTACTCCAGGCCCAGGATGTAGTTGATGCCCTGGACCAGTCCGATGATGACGGGCTGCCAGGCCACCAGGTAGCGCAGCCAGTCCAGCAGCTGCCCGTACATCACGTGCGGCCTCTCCCAGCTGCGTGGAACGGAGTTAAAGAGCCTCGGGGAGGCAGGAGGGGAGCGTGGCCCGAGCAGGAGCTGCCCCACATTGCCCAAACCCGCAGCCTCCCAGCTCCCCCAGTGCTCCCGTGGCTCCGTGCCCAGCTCCGGGGCATTAGAGCCAGGGAAGCAGCTCCCCCGTGGAGAAAGGATACGGGTTACTGAACATCCTCTTGAGATCCACCTTCTCTTTGCAGTAGGGACACGTCTGCTTCTTCCCGACGATGCACCAGCCGCGGATGCAGAACTCGTGAAAGCTGGGGAGCGGCGCGTTAAGGGAACTGCCTGGGGACGGAGCCAGGAGGAAACGGGGCCGCTGTCACGCCTGGAGGAATCAAAACCACCCCCGCACCACACGCAGGGCACGGGAAGCACCCACGTGGCGCGAGGACGGCAGCGTTGCCCAACGCAGAGCTTTCCTAGGAAACCCCTCGGCTCCCAGGAAGGGGCTCGCAGCAGAGCCCCCGCAGCAGAGGGCTCTGCCTGGTGGAATCCCGTGGCCATAAACCCCCCCGCACGGCTGCCACGCAGCTGCTGAGGCTGCAAACGTTTCCACACCGCCTGCAGCGCCCAGCGTGAGGCAACAAGCTCCGTGACCTTTGCTCAGGGCCCTTTGGAAACCACCTCGCTCTGAGTCAGGGAGTGAGTAGCAGAGAACATCCCAGCTCCACCGCTGAGTCACAGCTGGGAAAAAAACCCCTGACCTGCCCCCGGCCAGGGCTCTGTGAGCTGGCAGCACTTCCACTTTTGCAACTGACTTCACCTCCCTCAGCTGCCAGGGCGCTGGAAGCTCCGCACGCGGCGCTGCCGGAGGAGTTGTGGGGCAGAGGAGGCTGGCAGGAGCTCGACCAAGCACACAGAGCCAGAGCCCTGCCAAAAAACGGGTGCTGCCGATTGCTCCCAAAACGTCCCCTCCACGAGGATCCTTTGGCACCGCCCGGCGTCCCCGACACGCGCCCCTGGGTGCTGGGAGGAGGGCAGGGGCACGGCGCTGGCCCGGAGCAGAAGGATACACGTGGTTGCAGGAGAGGCGGTACGTGTTCTCGATGATCCCCTCCTCGTTGACGTCCACGAAGATCTGCTGGCCGCAGACGGCGCAGACGCTGTCGGAGAGGTGCTTGGTGGGCATCCCCGAGGCGCTGTAGAACTGGTGGGCAGAGCAGAGAGGGAGAGATGGTCACGGGGGGGCACGCATCCCACACCCCCCCGGTGCAGCTCAGCTTTAGGGAGGGCTGCGCCAGCGCTCCAGGCATCCAGCCTCAGCTTTTTGGGCTTAAAAACCTTATTACAGGTCCAGCTGCAGGGAACAATGACAACAGGACACGGCGCTGCTCGGTCACTGCGCAGCCCTTTGTGCCCCACAAAAGGTGGCGTGGGAACACCACGTGGGAACACCACGCACCCCACGGGTGTTCTGGTTCATTTTTTTTCTCTGGTGAGCGGGTTGCAGACTTCAGGCTTCACCACGGGCATGTGGGAGCACCCGCTGTGCCCGCAGGGACAGCCCGAGGCTCTGCCCGGTATAAAAAGCTCAGCCAGACAAATATTTGTCAGCAGTCTGGAGGCACTGAGCAGATCCTTCCTGTCTCGTGCTCCCGGAGGTGGGACAGACTCGGTTTGTGGGGAGCAGGACCTCAGGATCCCAGAGTGACTCGTGTCAGAGACCTCCTGACGCAGAGAGCGAGCAGCAAGCCCTTCCTGGGGCAGAGCTCCCTGCACCTCCTCGTTTTGGGGAGGCAAAAGCTGCAACCAGCCCACCCCCAGCCCTCCTGTTAGCAGGACAGCACAGCCTGAACTCACCCCGATCGTCGAGGCCATGTAATCTGCACACATCTCGGCAAAGTCCCGCTCCAGGACCCCATAGTACAGACCGTAGAAGAGGAGGGAGATGCCGAAATCCATTGCATCTTCTGGTTTGATTCTGCAACAGAGGAGTCCCAACGACATCGAGAGCTTTTCTGCATAGCAGGGGTGCACGGACAGTGTGCCAGAGGAGCCCAGCAGTGCTGCAGCTCGTGTCACCACCACCAGTCCCCTGCAGAGCTGTCTGCGTGCCTCCAGGCACAGAGCCAGCCCCTGCTTTTGGGGCATTTCATCTGCTTCATCCCCAGCGAGCTGTGGGGGCCCTATCCCAGCTCATAGCTGTTGCCCATCTCCCTCACCTGCCCCTAAAACAAGCAACTGAGCAACTCCCCAGCTCTATCGTGCACCACATGGGCTCCAGATAAGCCCCCTTTTAACACCCCCACAGCCCTGCAGGCAGTTTCCAGGCCTGTGCATCGTTCCAGAAGGAATTGACCTCTCTGAAACAGAGGATGGCTCGGGTTAAGGCCCTCTGCCACCAAACCGGGGCTGGATGCTTGCTGCAGGCACCCGGTTATCGGTGAAATCTCACTGCTGCCCCATGCACAGAGCCAGGGGAAGCAACCCTGCGGGAAGCAGGGCCCTTGAGCAGCCTCAGCAGCACAACCACGCAGGGAGAGGACACCCTGAAAGTCTCTCTGGCCTCCTGCCACATCAGTCAGACTGCCAGGTGAGTGTTTCTCTGGAATCCCAGCCAACGCCTCCTTCCCCACAGCCTGTCACGGCCCCTGCCCTGGGAAAAGGGCCCCGAGGACTCGCTCACCTGAACAATAAATTAAGACCAAAGAGCGTGAACATCACGGCCATGTACCCGACGATTCCAGTGGCGTAGCTGATCTTGTATATTAGCAGAAACCATTTATAAACCAGCCTGAAAAAATGCAAAACAAGAATTAGGCGGCTTTGTTTCTCCCTCGAGCACCTATCGAGTTTCACTTTCCCACGTCAGACGTTTCAACCACCCACACGTGGGCAAACTGAGGCTTCAAGCTCCAGCTCAGGCCACAGATCTGCAGCTCATGGTCTGCACTTCCAAACCAGAAACCTCCGGATCCCTGATGGCCTCGAGCAAGTGAGTGTCACACCAGGAATGTGCTCAGTGAGACTGCCAGACGCCCTGGGGCATCGCGGGGGGTCTGCCTGCCCACTGCCCGCCCTGACAAGACAGGGATCTGAGGGTGGCAGCTCCACAGAGAGCCTCCAGCAGGGTAACTCACACCGTGAGGTGCTGCACTGGCTGAACAGGGCGAACTGCAGAGTTTGAGGCCGTGGTTTGCGTCAGGGAATCACCAAAGGGCTCTTTGTGATGCTGCCCTCATGTGGGGACACTTCCCAGAAACGCTCCCACTAACCTGGGCGTCGTCTGTACCAGAGGTTTTCGGGTTGCCCTGAAGGTGACAAAAGCTGTGACGGCTGAGAAGAGCACCCAGATGACCAAGAAGCGCCACCAGTACAGCTTCACCGTGAAGTACAGGGGCACCACCCACATCTGGAACAGGGTCACCATCTGTGGGAAGGGAGGAGAGGCGCGTTACGCTGGCTCGCTGCTTGTCAGGCACCAGAAACACCCTGGTGGATCTGGCAGCCTGGCTCGTGCTGGCATCAAGGGGCACTGAGCGGTGTCAGGGAGCTCAGGAATTTGGGCTGGTGGCCGCCAGCACCCAGGGAACAAGCTCAGAGCCTGGCTGAAGGGAGTCTGACAGCTGGCAGGCTGTGACAGCAAAGGAGTAGGGCTGGAGGAAGGAACGCTGCTGAGGAAAGAGGCACAGGAGCTGATCTGCACAACCAGATCTTGTAGCAGGGCTACACAAACCTCTGCCTCTTCAGGCTTCCCAGAATTTTAACCACAGCCCCTCAGGCACGGGTTAAGGAGACTGGCACAGCACCGAGTTTCGGGCTCGCCTCTGCCCCACCAAACGTCCCCAAACCAGGCCCACTGCCGTGGAGCTTTGTGCAGGCACGCGGGCACGGTTTTGGTTTCACAGAGGATTAGGGGCATTGCCTGGAAATGTTCTTTACAGGAAATCAGGTGGGGTTTGGTTCCTGGTGCAGGCACAGCCCCGCAGCCTTTCTGGCGAGCTGACACATGGCACCAGCATCAGGAAGCAGCAGGGCTGCTTGGGGACACCGTGTGTCACTGCCAGCGCTCACACCAGAGCCTTGAGGCCTCCAGATGCGTTCACCCTCGTCCCCAGCAGGAATCCCTCTGGCTGCCGGGCCTCTGAGGGTGTTTCAGCACCAGACATGAGCCCAGCAGCTGCAGGACACTCACGTTGTAGGAGCGGGGGTGCCTCTGCTTCCACTGCACCAGCAGCAGCTGCGCCACCACCAGCGTGGCGATCAGGATGAGGACCATCTCGGCGTGCATGGCCTCGTGGCCGCGGTGCTTGGCGTGCATCCGGGCGTGTTCCACCCTGCAACGACAGCGAGAGGGTGACTGAGGGGCGGGCAGGCACGGCAGACGAGCAGGAGAGCCAGGAGGACTGCACCGGAGGGCGGCGGTAAGGAACGCAGGGGGTACGGGTGCTGCGTTGCCATTCTGGGGAGAAAGAAATTAAAAATGTCCCAAAAAGCAGCTGTTTTACACCATGATACCCAGCTCATGGTGCTGTGAACACAGCTGAGGTGTCACGCTGCTGCACAGGACCCAAGGTGTGTCACCCCACGCAGCAGCACCAGCCCAAGTGTGTGCTGTCAGAGACAGAGCCCAAATCTTCCCCGGCCCTGCTCAGCCCCCAGCACGCGGCTTCCTCCCTCTGCCCCCATCCCAGCTCCTCTGGAAAGCCAGGAGAGGCTGCCACAGCCGGCCCTCTGCTGACCCCTGCGGTTCCTTTGCTCTCAGTGCTGCTGCCTGGCCGCGAGCCAAGGCACAACGTCCTCACCCCGTGGCCCGAGGCTGGAAGTTAAGCGCGAGTTAGAATGCTAAATCTTAAAGTCTCAAAAGCTGAAATGTTAAGCTGCAGCTTAAGGCTGAAAGTTAAGCCCATGTTAGAAAAAAAAATAATCCAAAGTTATAAAAAAAAAAATCCAAGTTGGAAAATAAACCCAAACACAACGAATATGTGCAAAAGGCACTGCCCTGGGGGGCTGCCCACGGCCTCTGCAGCTGCTGACAGCGCCCGGCACGGGCTCTCCTTCCCAAAACTCACCTCCATCTCTCCTCGGGGGACAAGTGCGAGAGATCGACCTGAGGAGACAGAAAAAGACAAAAAAAAGATCAGCAGCTGGATTCCAGCAGCAGCAACCCCAGGGGACAGCAGGCTGGGAAAGCACAGCCCGAGCGGTGCTGCTGCGCTGCGCCCCGAGCAACCCCTGCAGGAGGCACGGCCCCTGGGGGGCTCAGGAAGATGGGAAATTTGGGGAGATGTGAAATTTGGGTGTGCAGAGAGCCCAGCTCGAGCTCCCCAGGTTGTGGTGGTGCTGTGGCAGCCTCTCACTGCCTGGCCTCTAACACCTCGGGAGGGGGGCGCAGGGCCAGAAGCTGAAACCAAACACCAGGACCCCCAAAATCTTCCTGAGCCCCCCCAGCATCGCTCCCAGACCACGCTGGCTTCCAGCGGGGGCTGAGTCCCCAGAACCACCACGAAACCTTCACCAAAATGCCCAGCAGTACTGCCCTGGGGGGGGGGACGCGGTGCAGGACCCTGACCCCGTTACACCGGGCTGTCCCCAGCCACCTGAGGACGTGGACTTTGTGGGAGGGAGCAGAGGGACAGGAGCAGCCCTCGGTCTGCCTCCTTATCAGCTGCCTCCTTATCAGCTGCCTGCTCTCCGTGGCCGGGTGGGGAGCACGAGGGGGCTCCTGGTGCTCCGCAGGGCTCGGACACGCGGGTGGGAGCCGCTCCCTGCCTGCTGCCACCCCCCAGGCACCAGCTGCAGGGCAAAGCCTGAGGGGGAGCCCCCCCCCAGCCCCCCAGCCCCTCAGCCCCTGCCCTGCTGGCACTGAGTGAGCAGAGCCCGGGGCCATGGGGACAGCCAGGGGGGAGCCTCAGCACGGGGCTGAGCCCCCACAAATCGCCCCCAGATCGCCCAAATTCCCCCCTAGATCCTCCAAATCGCCCCCAAATCGCCTAAATTCCCCCCTAAGTCCCCCAAATCGCCCCCAAATACCCCAAATGCCTCCCTAAGCCCCACAAATCTTCCAAATTCCCCCCTAAATCTCCCAAATTGCCCCCAAATGCCCTAAGTCGCCCCCAGATCCCCCTCACAGCCCCTCCAAATCCCCCAAATCGCCCCCTAAATCCCCCAAATCGCCCCCAAATGCCCCACAGCCCCTCCAAATTCCCCAAATCGTCCCCCAAATCGCCTAAATTCCCCCCTATATCCCCCAAATCGCCCCCAACCCCCCCAAGTCGCCCCCAGATCCCCCTCACAGCCCCTCCAAATCCCCCACAGCCCCCCCAAATCCCCCAAATCGCCCCCCTAAATCCCCCAAATCGCCCCCAAATGCCCCAACTCGCCCCCAGACCCCCTCACAGCCCCTCCAAATCCCCGAAATCTCCCCCAAATGCCCCCAAATCCCCCCCAGAGCCCCCAAATTCCCCCAAATCTCCCCCCAATCCCCCCCATCCCCTCCCTCACCCCCCCCCATCTCCTCAGAGCCCCCCCCCAGCCCCCGGCCCAGGCCGCCCCCAGCCCGGCCTCGGCCCCCCCCAGGGCTGAGGCGCCCCCAGCCCCTCTGTGCAGCCCGGGCCCGGCCCCCAGAGGCCAGAACCCCCCTCCCAGTCCCTCCCAGTTCCTCCCAGTCCCTCCCAGTCCCCCCCCCACCTCCTCCCCGTCGCGCTCGCCGGGCCCGCCGACCTCCACCTCCAGCACCGCCGCCATCTTGCCCCCCCCCCTCCCCTCACTCCTTAGAGGCTCCCCTCCCGCCGGCAGCCAGCTCCTTCCGCCGCCGCTCAGCCAATCAGCGGCCACGCCGCCTCCCCGCCGACCAATCGCCGCGCGCGGCGCTGCCCCGGCGGCCAGTCAGGAGGAGGAGGGGGCGGGCTTTAAGGTTAGGGACCGTGGCGCATTTCCGAACCCTCTCAGCGCGCGGCCTCCCTGCGCCCCCTTCACGCTCGGTGCAGGGGCGGCTCACGGCGGACGCTCCCTTAGGGCCCGGCGCGGTGACGCGGCACCGCCGCGGGACTACAACTCCCAGCAGCCCCCGCGGCAGGGGGGCGGGGCTGGGGGCGTGGCCGGGGGCGGGGCCACGCGCTCAGCGCGGGAGAATTCGCGTGGCGGCGGGGCCGGTGCGGGGGGGGCGGGGGGCAAATGGGGGGGGCAAAAAGGGGGATGGGGGGGGTAAATGGGGCCTGGGGGGGGCAGAATGGGGCTGAAGGGGGGGGGAGAAATGGGGCTGGGGGGGGGCACTGGGGGTTGTGGGGGGGGTAAATTGGGGGGGCAGAATTTGGGGGGGGGGCTGAGGGGTGGGTAAATGGGGCTGGGGGGGGGCACAAGGGGCTGGGGGGGGGGCAGAACTGGGTGGGGGGAGAAATGAGGGGGGGAAATGGGGCTGGGGGGGGTCTCAGTGGGACTGGGGGGGGGCAGAATGGGGGGCTGGGGGGGGCTCTGGGATGGGGAAATGGGGCTGGGGGGGGGCACCGGGGGTTGTGGGGGGTAAGTTGGGGGGGCAGAAGTTTTGGGGGGGGGGCTTTGGGATGGGGCAGTGGGGCTGGGGGGGGGGCACAAGGGGCTGGGGGGGGCAGAACTGGGGGGGGGGGGAAATGGGGCTGGGGGGGTCTCAGTGGGACTGGGGGGGGGCAGAATGGGGGGCTGGGGGGGGAAATGGGGCTGGGGGGGGCACCGGGGGTAAATTGGGGGGGCAGAACTGGGAAGGGGGGGCTCTGGGGGGGGCACCAGGGGCTGGGGGGGGCAGAATGGGGGGCTGGGGGGGGCTCTGGGGTGGAGAAATGGGGCTGGGGGGGGGCACCAGGGGCTGGGGGGGGGCAGAACTGGGTTGGGGGGGGCTCTGGGATGGGGAAATGGGGCTGGCGGGGGGCACCGGGGGCTTGGGGGGGGGGGCTCTGGGATGGGGAAGTGAGGAATGGGGCAGAGGAGGGGGGCTGGGGGGGGCATTTGGGGTTGGGGGGCACGGGGGGGGCAGAATAGGGGTGGTAGATACAGGACAGGGCAGCTGGGGGGGGGGCACCGGGGGCTGGGGGAGCAAATGGGGCAGGGGGGGTGCCAGGTGGGCAGAACGGGGGGGGGAATCTGGGAAAGGGCAATGGGGATGGGGGGGGGCTGGGGGGGGCACTGGGATGGGGGGAGAGAGGTTGGGGGGGAGTGGGGGGATGGAAGGGGGGGGCTCTGGGATGGAGAAATGGGGCTGGGGGGGCAGAATTGGGGGGGGGGTCTGGGATGTGGCAATGGGGCTGGGGGCACCTCAGGGGGGCTGGGGGCACCAGGGGCTGAGGGTGATGGGGGGGGGCAGAATGGGGCGGGGGGGGGCTGAAGGGTGGGGAAATGGGGCTGGGGGGGGGCACCAGGGGCTGAGGGGGGGCTCTGAGATGGGGCTGGGGGCAGCTGGGGGTGATGGGGGTGCGGAACGGGGGGGGCAGCAGCCCAGGATGGGGTCTGTGAGCCCCCCCCCATCCCCTGTGTCCCCCCCCCAGGTGTTTGGGGCGAGCAGAGCCCCCCCCCAGCCCTCCCCATGGCCCCGGTGCGCATCAGCTCGGTGGTGTCCTTCTCCTCGCAGGTCCCTATGGGGCTGGGGGTTGGGGGGGGGGGCTCGGGGACACCCCCACAGCTCCGTGGGGTGGGTGCACACCCGAGGGGGGGGGTCTGACGGTGCCACCCACAGGACCCCCGGTTCCCGGTGGAGAACCTGCTGCGGGAGGACAGGGGGGGGCCCTGGCTCTGCTGCCCCCGGGACCGCAGCCGGTGGCTGAGAGCAGAGCTGCAGCTGGAGGCAGCCATGGCCATCGGCTACCTGGACCTGGGTGAGGGCGGGGGGGTCACCACATGGACCCCCCCAGACCCCAGCAGGGACCCTACACCCCCCATGTGCCCCCAGCACGGACCCTGCACCCCCCCCCCCAGGTCATGCCCTGAGCCCTGGGCAGGATCAGGGGGTGCCCCATGAGCCTTGAGC
Source organism: Anas platyrhynchos (assembly GCF_047663525.1). Lineage (NCBI taxonomy): Eukaryota > Metazoa > Chordata > Aves > Anseriformes > Anatidae > Anas > Anas platyrhynchos. The sequence goes on along the minus strand of NC_092587.1, from coordinate 206,574,288 downwards.
ATCTCCTGAGCCCCCTCCCCAAAAAAAAAATAAATCCCCCCCCCCCCCAGGTAACTGCGGCTGCGCCCTGGTGCAGGTGGAGGTGGGGCGCTCCTCGTGGCCCCGGGACCACCCCTACGTCCCCCTGGTGCCCGGCGTCCCCCTGATGACCCCGGCCGAGTCGCGGGCGGGCGAGAACCGCTGCGGGGTGCGGATGTTCAAGGAAGGTAAAGGGCAGGACCCCCCCCAAAAAATAACACCATATGGGGCTGAGGGGTTTGGGGCCGCCCCTGAAGCCCCCTCCCGGTGTCCCCCACCTTACAGCAGATTTCCTGGAGCCGGCGGTGGGGCAGAAATGGGACCGGGTGCGGCTCACCTGCAGCCAGCCCTTCAGCAGGCAGGGGCAGTTCGGGCTCTCCTTCCTCCGCCTGCGCACCCCCAGCGACCCCCAGCCCGACCCCCAGCCGGTACTGGTAGGAGCTGTCGGGGTGGGGGGGGTGCCAGGGGGCTCCTGGCAGCCCCCCAGCATCGCCTCGTCCTGCAGGAGGGCGCCCACAGCCCCCAGCGCTGCAGCCCGGCCATCTGCAGGATGCTGTGTGCACAGACAGGCTCGTGGGTAGCCCGGGCTGGGGTGGACTGGGACGGACTGGGATGGACTGGGGTGGACTGGGAGCCTGGGCTGGGATGGACTGGGAGCATGGACTGGGGTGGACTGGGATGAACTGGGAGCCTGGGCTGGGTCAGACTGGGATGGACTGGGAGCCTGGGATGGGGTAGACTGGGATGGACTGGGGTGGACAGGGAGCCTGGGCTGGGGTAGATAGGGAGCCTGGGCTGGGGTGGACTGGGATGAACTGGGAGCCTGGGATGGGCTGGACTGGGAGCATGGACTGGGATGGACTGGGGTGGACTGGGAGCCTGGGCTGGGGTAGATAGAGAGCCTGGGCTGGGGTGGACTGGGATGAACTGGGAGCCTGGACTGGGGTGGACTGGGATGGACTGGGAGCCTGGGATGGGGTAGATGGGGAGCCTGGGCTGGGATGGACTGGGATGGACTGGGATCGGCAAGGAGCCTGGGCTGGGGTGGACTGGGAGCATGGACTGGGGTGGATGGGGGTGGACGGAGCCCAGGCTAGGGTGGACTGGGATGAACTGGGAGCCTGGGCTGGGATGGACTGGGAGCCTGGGATGGGGTAGACTGGGATGAACTGGAATGGGCAGGGAGCCCAGGCTGGGATGGATAGGGAGCCTGGACTGGGATGGACGGGGATGGACTGGGATGGACTGGGAGCCTGGACTGGGGTGGACTGGGATGAACTGGGATGGGCGGGGAGCCCAGGCTGGGATGGACTGGGATGGGTGGCAAGCCCAGGCTGGGATGAACTGGGAGCCTGGGCTGGGTGGACTGGGATGGACCGGGATGGACTGGGAGCCTGGGCTGGGGTGGATGGGGAGCCCGGGCTGGGGTGCACTGGGATGGCCAGGGAGGATGGACTGGGATGAACTGGGATGAACTGGGAGCCTGAGCTGGGATGGGCTGGGGTCCATCACGGCCAACCCTGGAGCCCCCGGGAGCCCCCTGACACCCTGAGCTCCTCCTGGGTGGGGAGCATGGGGCTGACGTCCGTCTGTCCGTCCATCCGTCTGTGTCCGTCCACCCCAGGGTCTCGCGGCAGGAGGAGCAGCTCAGGAGCCGCCTGCAGCAGCTGGAGCCGGGCCCCAAATCCCGGAGCCCCCCTGCCCGGAGCCCCCCCCACCTCAGCCGCCCGGCCAGGATGCTGCTGGCGGCGGCACGGAGCCGAGCCAAAAATCCCCAAAACGGCACCACGGGGAGCAGCCGGGGGCTGGACCCCCCAGCACCGGGTGAGCACCGACCCCACTGGTGCCAAAACTGCCCCAAAACTGCCCCCGGGACCCCGCTCTGCCCACGGTTTGGGGGGGTCCCATGGGGGGACCCTCAGCTCCGGGGTGCGCCCCTGCGCCTGGGGGCGGACGCGCCACCCACCCCCTTGGTGCCCCCAAAAATGACCCATGGGGGCGTGAAATTGACCCCCCCCCGCGACGCCCGGCCCCATCTCCCCCTGCCCACGCTTATGGGGAGCAGCAGCCGGGTCCCTGCGCTCCTGGGGGGGGGGCGGCACAGCCTGCCCCCCCCCAGCCGTGCCCCAGGCGCTGCGCCACGGCACCCTGGTGTCCTCCAACCCCTGACCGCTGTTTGCTGCCCTCCAGGCTCCTCGCAGGACGTCCCCGCGCCCCCAAAAAGGGTCCGCAGGCAGCGGGCTCGCAGCCCCCCAGGCAGGTAATTAATTAATTAATTCATCTCCCACCCCCCCCCCCCCACATTTCTCCCTCCAATTTTGCTGCTCTGGCTCCCTCCCCGCACCCCCACACCCCCACGCGCGCTGGGTGCCAGCTCCAGCAGCCCCCCCCCAAATTTCTGGCTGCCCAAAACCCCCCCTGTTTTGCGCCGTGCTTTTCGGGGGGGGCAGCACACAGCAGGGCGAGCCCTCAGCTTGCAGCACCCCCCCAGGAAACCCAGCGCAGGACGGAGACCCCCAGCCCGTGGCCACGGCGAGGGACCCAGCGCAGGGGGCGAGGTGGGGCTGTGCCCCCTCTGCTCGGGTGAGCGCTTTGGGGAGCTTCCCAGAGCTCCATCCCCAGGGGCTGGGGGGGGGATTTGGGGTTTGGGGACCCCCCCATCGCTCCCTTTTCCCGCAGGATGTTTCAGCCTGGCGCTGCTGCCCGCGCACGCCTCCCGCTGCGGCGAGGAGGACCCCGACCCCAATTCCGACCCCAAATTGGAGCATCCGTCCTGGGTGCCCTGCCCCATCTGCCAGCTCTGCTTCAGCCCCGCCGAGGTGCAGCAGCACGCCAGCACCTGCGGGGAGTGAGGGCGGGGGGCTCGGAGCCCCCCCTCCCCGACCCCACAACCCCCTCGGTGTGCCGGTGGAGAATAAAATTAGAGCAAAAAAAAAAAAAAAACCCAAAAACCTCTGCGTCTGTTTGGGCACAGCCGTGAAGCCCCAGCTGAGCACCACGGCACGGTGGGCATAGATGTGGGGTCAAGAAGGAGGATTTCAGCCCATTTTTCCCCAATCCCCGTTGTTCTGCTCCCAGGGCAGCTGCATCCAGCCCCCCAGGGGGGTGAGGCTGCTGGAGCTGTGCCCCCCCAAGGCACCCACCCAGCACAGCCCCATATAAAAAGCTGGTCCTGGAGGAGGGTTGGGACACACCGAAGGGTTTAGGACTCGGAGCAGGAGAAAAATACAATTTATTTACAAGTAGAAACACTTTAAAAATGCCCCCCCTGCGCCCAGGGGGGGCAGCGAGGAACCAGGGTCTCTGCTGGGGTGCCTGGCCCCCCCCTTCCCCTCACCCTGGTCCCCGGGTGCCCTGGGGGGTGCCCTGGGGGAGCAAACCCACCCCACGCAGCCCAGAGGTGTTACTGGGACATGCAGAGCGATATTGGAGGGGGGCACAGCGGTCCCCAAGTGCCCCCAGCATCGCTCCTGGTCCTGGTGCTGCTGGGGAGGGCAGAGCTGGGCTGGGAAACCTCAGAACTTGGTGTCCTTGAGCGCCCTGCGACTGGCCTGGAAGAGAGAGCAGGGGGTTAAGGGGGGGGGTCTCCAATAGAGGGGGGGTGGGGGAAGCTGTGCCTGCACCCACCTTGCCCTTGGGGGACTTGGCGGAGGCGATGCGGGGCGAGCGGCGCGCGGTGCCGTGGGGGGAGCCCTTGGGGGTGGCTTTGCGGCCGGCGGCGCGGCGCAGGAGGCTGTTCCCCAGCTTCTTGGGGGTGTTGAGGATGCTGAACGCCATCGACTGGCGCCTCTCGGCCTGCGGGGGAGGATGGGGGGGCTGTGAGGAGCTCTGGGGAGGATGGGGAGGGGGTCCCAGCCCCCCCTTTCCGCAGCTCTCCAGCCCCCACTCACCGGCTTGCTGGGTGCCTGCTGCTCGCTGCGCCGGCTGACCTGGGAGCTGCGCCGCTCGCTGCGGTCCCGGGGGGTCTGGGGGCGAGGGAAGCAGCTGACTGGCTTCTTGGACTGGAAGAGAGGGGACAAGGGGGGGGTCTTCAGGGAGGGGCCAGACCCCTGGGACACAGCCACGAGGAGGCAGAAGGGCTCGTAGCTGGGGTCCCCGCGCGCAGCCGTAACCACGTCCCGGCGCAGCACCCCAAATCCTCCAGCTCCTGGGGGTGCCGGGGGGGGTCTCAGCTCACCTCGGGGGTATCGGGGCCCTGGTGGGACTCATCCGAGAGCCGCTTGCGCTGCTGCCGGGTGGTGATGCCCCCCGCCCAGGCGGTGGTGCCCATGGTGCTGCGCCGGGTGGCCGTGCCCTCGGTGATGGGCGCAGGCTGCATGCTGGCGCGCCGCAGCGTCTCCTTGGGGTCCCCCGTCTTCATCTCCTCGTCCGTGATGGTGCCCAGTGAGTTGGAGGGCTGGGGAGGAGGGGGGCGATGCTGAGGGGCTGCCCAGCACGGCAGGGAGAAGGGGCAGCCCCCAGATCCCCCCCCCATCTTACCCGGCTCTCCAGGGGGTAGCAGGTTTTCAGGTGTGGGGGGCAGGCGCGGTTGCGCTGCTGCAGCTCGGCGATGCGGTTCCAGTCGTCCAGCTGCTCCGGCTCGTCCTGGCACGACCCCAGGTAGATGCTGCTCCGGCCTAAAAAACAAAGCGGTGAGGGCCACGGGGTGGGGGTCCAGCAAAGCGCAGCCCCCCCCCAACCTCAAACCCCAGCCCCCTGCCCCGACTCACCCAGGCTGGAGCTGCTGCCCGCCTGCGAGCGCCTCAGGGAGCTGCGCGTGGCCGGGCGGTAGCCGGGGAGGCTGAGCAGCGCCGAGTGGCCGGGGGGCTCCTGGGGGGACGAGGTCTCGGGCTTGGAGAGGGATTCCTGCGAGGGGAAGCTGGCGAGGGAGCGGGCAGAGGCGGCCGAGCGCAGGCGACCCTTGCCCGGGGCGGTTTTTTGGGGCTGCTCCGAGCGCACGCTGCAGAAGGAGGTGTCTGCGCTCAGCGGTTCCTCCGTCTTGGGCTCTTTCTGGGAGAGAGAAAACAAAAAAAAAACAAAAACAAAAAAAAAAAAACAAGGTCAGAGCCCACGGAGAGCCCCCCGCACCGCGCTGAGCCGTGTGCCGTGCCCTCACTTTGGTCATGGTGATGTTGATGATCTGCGTGGTGCGGCGCCGCGCCGAGCGCGTCCTGCAGCCCGAGTCGAGGGAGAGGTCGCCCAGGGAGCTGGCGCTGCTCTCCAGCTTGGACTGCGTGCGGTTGGGGATGGGCGTGAAGTACAGGCTCTCCAGGGACTCCACCTTGCGGGGCAGCCGCTGGGACCCCCGCGACTCCGCGCTCTCCGGCACCGCCGAGGCCTCCGACTGCGAGCGGGTGACTTTCCTGCTGGAAAGCAGGGGGCAGGACGCACGGTTTGGCCACCAGGAGCCGGAGTTGGTGATGCTGGCAGCAAATTGGTGATGCTGGCAGCAAATTGGTGATGCTGGCAACGGGTCAGGGCCCTCCGAGCCGTGGTTACCTGGTGGAGTTGAGCGGCTGCAGCTCGTCCAGGCTGAGGTCGAGGCTGTCGGTGCTGAGGTCGGCGGGCTTCTGGCGGAAAGCTTCCCAGCCCTTCAGGGCGTCCGTCGGCACCTGGAACTTGCCCAGCTCCCGCAGCTGCCGGTCGGCAAACTCCACCTGGGAGAGGAGCGGTGAGAAGCCAGCCCCTCCAGGCGAGGAGGAGGAGGAGGAGGAGGAGGAGGAGGAAGGCAGAGCCCCCCCTGCACCGTGCCCACCTGAGCCTCCAGGCTGCGGACCTGGCTGTCAAGGTTCCTGCAGCTCAGCTCCGACTCCTTGGCCTGCTCCAGGCTCTGCTGCAGCTCCTTGGCCAACCTCTCCGACTCCGTCCTCAGCTCCGCGTTCTCCTTCTGCAGCTGCTCCATCGCCTTCAGCTTCTCCGCCAGGTCCTGGTTCTGCTGCTTCTTGGCGTCGTAGTGAGTTTTCGCCTTCTCCATCTGGGAAGAAGCAGGAGAAGGGGAAAGCTGCAACCTGCAACCCACCGAGCCTCCCGCGGGGCAGGGCTGGGGTTTGGGGGTGCCCCCTCGCAGCCTAACCTGGGCTTTGTAGTGCTCGGCCGCCTGCTCCTTCTGGGCCAGCTGCTCCTGCAGCTCCGCCACCTTCTCCTGCTGGCGGGTGGCCTCGGTCTGCAGCTCCCCTTCCAGCACCTGCTCGTGGGGAGGGGAAGGCAGCGGGGTCAGAGCCACCCTCGGGGAGCCCAAGTGGCCACCAAGAGCCGCAGGGCTCACCGGGGACAGCTCCGGCTCAGGAGAGCTTCAGGTCCCCATGGACATACCTTGACCCGCTGCTGCTGGCTGCGGGTGGCCTTTTCGTGCTGGGTCAGCTTTTTATTCAGCTCCTCCACCTGGAAGGGCACGGGATTGTTACACCAGCCCCTGGCCACAAACTCCCCCAGCCCCAGTTGTGAATTCCTCCCTCCCACGGCCCCCCCGGTGCGCAGGACGGCTCCTTGCACCCCGCGCCCAGCACCCTGCGTGCCATTTGCAGACCCGAGGAGGCCCAGCCCCATGGGGCTGATCTGTGCCAGATTTCAGCACGGGGTTGTTGCCCGAGCTGAGGATTTGGCCCCCCCGTACCTACTCCCCACGGGGCGGATGCGCGAGCCCAGAGACCTGGAGCAAAGCAGCGCCTGCGGCACGCGCTCCGGGGACACCCCTGCAGCAAACGGCTGACGAGGAGGGGGCTCTGCTGGGAAGGGGCCGGGGCCACGCACCGTCACCGTCACCGTTTAAGCAGCCGGCCCTTGGCGTGCGTTACCTGCTTGGCTTGCTCTCTCTGCAAGACCTCGAGCTGCTCCACCTGGCACGGGGAGAGCGCAAAGGGGAGAAAGAAGTGAGCGCATCGTGGGCACGCGGCCCCTCGCCACCCCCCGGCTCCCACACCAAGCAGCCCGGGATAAGGAGGACTCAGGGGTGTGTAGGGGATCCGAGCCCTGCTGATGTTGCCATTCCCCATGTACCTGGGCCCTAGGAAAACCCCGTGGGTTAGGAATAAAAGGATGGGGGCTCTGGAGGGCAGTGGTTTTTGGCCAGCAGGTTCATGGGCAGCCAATGTGGCTGGAAGCCACGAGAGCTCTGGCAGTAAGCGAGGGGCAAGGCTCTGGAGGTGCCCCTCAGTGGGACAGAGCTGCCAGGAGCAGCCTCAAAAAAAATAAAATAAAAGTGAGACTGGGGTGGGCCATGAGTGCCCCTTCCCCACCGGGCTCTGCCTGCGCGCCCCCAATGCGCACCGGGTACCCGAGCGAGGCGTCCCGCGAGCCCCTTACCTGAGCCATCAGCTTCTGCCTCTCCTCCTGGAACTTCTGCCTCTCCTCCAGCACCTTCCCCTTGGCGTTCTCGTACTTATTGCTCATTGCCTCCAGCTTCTTCGCCACCTCCTCCACCTCCTGCCGGCTGCCCGCCACCAGCTTCTCCGCCTCCAGCCGCAGCCTCTCCAGCTCCCGCGCGTGCTTCTCCCTCGCCTGGCCCAGCTCGGCGTCCAACCGCTGCTGCCCGCGGCTCGAGGTCTCGCTCAGCCCCCGGTTCTCCTCGGCCAGCCTGGCGTTGGCTTGCTGCAGCCCCGCCAGCCTCTCGGCGGAGCTGGCCGCCTCCTTCTGCAGCCGCTGCAGCGCCCGCTCCTGCTCCGCCGCCCTCTCGCGCAGCGCCGGCACCTCGGCCGCCTCCAGCTTGCTCCGAGCGAGCTCTGCCTGCAGCACGCCGGCGGCTTTGGCTCTCTGCTCCAGCTCGTCGCGGTGCTTGCTCTCCAAGGAGGCTCGCTCAGCCTGCAGCTGCTGGCAGAGGTGCTTGAGCGGCACCAGCTCGCCGGCCAGCGCCTGGGCGCTGCTGAGCTCCTGCTGCAGGGAGGAGAGGAGCTGCTCCTTCTGGAAGTATTTGTCCTGGCACACCTTCACCTCCTGCCGCAGCTCCTCCTCGCGCTCGCTCTGGCAGTGGCGGTCCCTCTTCAGCGCCTCGATGGTCAGCCGCTGCTTCTCCAGCTCCTCCTGGCAGCGCTGCACCTCCACCTTCATCAGCGAGCACCTCTCGGCCGCCCGCGAGGCGGCGGTGGCCATCTCAGCCTGCAGCACCCGCAGCCTCTCCTCCAGCTTCTTGCTCTTCTCCGCCTCGGCCACGATCAGGCGCTTCAGCTCCTTGCTCTCCCCTTCCTTCTCGGTCACCTGCCGGTGCAGGATGGACACCTCGTGCTCCAGGCTGCCGATCAGGCTGTTCTTCCTCTCCAGCTCCTGGATGCACTGCGAGATCTGCTCCTTCCAGCTCTCCTCCGACCTGCCCTTCTCCTGAGCCGAGGCGCGGAGGGACGCCAGCTCCTTCTCCGCCGCGGCCACGGCGCTCCTGCTCTGGGCCAGCTCCTTGCCCTTGTCCTGCAGCTCCTTCCTCAGCGCCTCCACGGCGCCGTCCTGCGCGGCTTGGGCTGCTCGGGCGGCCTCCAGCAGCTTCTGCAGCTCCGAGGCTTTCTCCTTGTGCTGTGCCACCTCCCTCCTTGAGGCCTCCAGCTCCGCGTGCTGGTGCTGGGACGCAGCCGCCCGCGCCTCGGCCGCCGCCTTCTCCAGCGCAGCGATGGTGTCCTGCTGCTCCCGGCACCTCTGCTCCAGCTTCTCCACCTCCAAACCCAGCGCCTGAGCCTCCTTCAGCTTCTCCTGGTACAGGTCCTGACTGGAGCCGGATTCCTGCTCCCTGTGGCGGATCTTCTCCTCCAAGCTCTTCAGGGACATCTCCTTCGAGTAGACGGCCTTGATGCTCTCCATCTCGGCGTCGCGGGCCCGGGCAGCCCCCAGGAAGCCCTGCAGCTCGCTGTCCATTTTGGAGGCCCTCTCCTTCACCGCCTCCACCGAGGCGAGCTCCCCTTTCAGCTTGCTGACCGTCTTCTGCAGGTCCCTCAGCTCCTCGCCCCGCGAGACGTTCTTCAGCCGCAGCTCATCCAGCTCGCCCTCCTTCTCCTCAATCAGCTCCAGCGAGCGGGCCAGCTCCTCCTGGTGCGCCGTCCTCTCCACCCTCTGCTCGTTGATGGAGTTCTGCAGCTGCACCTCCAGCTCAGCCTTGCGGGCTCTCTCGGCGGCGCAATCCGCCCTGGCTTGCTCCAGCTCCTTCTGCAGGCGCTTCGCCTCCTCGTCGCGGCGCTCCAGCTCCTGCCCGTGCTTCTGCAGTGCCTCCTCCAGCCGTGCCACCTCGTGCTCCTGCTCCCCGTGGTGCCTGGCCGTGGCTTCGAGCTCCTCGCGCTTCAGCTTCTCCTCGGACAGCTCCTTGGAGACACCCTCGAGCGCCTTGGTTGCCCGCTGCACCTCTGCCTCCAGCTGAGCCACCCGCTCGGCTGCTGCTCGCTCCGAGGTCACCACCTTCTCCTGCAGGGCGGAGATGTCAGCCCTCAGCTTCTGCTCCTCGCCCTCCTTCTCCTTCGCCTGCGCCCGGGCGTTGGATAAATCTGCTTGGAGAGCGGCCAGCCGGTCCTGGTGCTCGCTGGCCAGGCGCTTTGCTTGGGCTTCCAGCTCCTCCACCTTCTCCTGCTGTGCCCGCAGCTGCTGGCATGCCTGGCCGTGCTCCCTGCTCAGCGCCCGCACCCTCTCCTCCAGCCTCCCGCGCTCTCCTTCCTCCCCTTGCGCCACCGAGGACGCCTCCTCCAGCTGCCGCTGCAGCGCCGCCGCCTTCTCCCTGCTCTCCTCGCTCAGCTGCTGCAGCCTCGCCTCCAGCGCCTGCCTCCTGGCCAGCTCCTCGCCCCTCTCCTGCAGCGCCTGGTCGCGGCGCTGCGCCAGCTGCTGCCTCTCCGCCTCCAGCTCCGCTATCCTGGCCAGGTTCCCCTCCAGGCTCTCCGCCGCCCTCCTCTTCTCATCCTCCAGGATGCCCTCGGTGTTGCGCACCGACTCCTCCAGGAAGAGCAGCCGCTCCTGCAGGCGCGCGTTCTCCTTGGCCGCCTTCTCCCTGTCGGCCACTTTCTGCTGGCTCTCCTTCAGCTTGCCCTCCAGCTCCCGCAGCTGAGCTCTCAGCCCCTCGGCCGCCCCGGCTTGCGCCGCGCTCTGCTGGCACTGTGCGGTGAGCTCCAGGACGCGCGCCTCCAGCTCGCGCACCTTCTGGCTCAGCTCCGCTTTCTCCTGCTGCATTTCCAGGGCCGAGGCTTGGCAGGTTTCTCGGGCTTTCTCCAGGCTCTGCAGCTGCCCGCTCAGCGCCGCCAGCTGCGCCTCCTTGGCCTGCTGGAAGCGCTGCAGCTCCTGCAGTGCCGCGTCCCTCTCCTGGGCGACCTTCTCGCACTGGGCAGCCAGCTGCTGAGCCTCCCCTTCCTTCTCCTGCGTGACCCGTGCCAATTTCTCCTCGCTGTTCCTCAAGCTGCTGCTCAGCTGCTCCACGCTGCGTCCCAGCCCGGCGACGGCCTCCTGCGAGGCTTCCTCCCGGCGCTGCAGCTCCTGGGCTTGCGCCCGCTCCTGCTCCAGCTGCTGCTGCAGCCCGGCCGCCTCCTGCTCCCTCTGCAGCAGGAAACCCTTCAGCTTCTCCACCTCGGCCGTCAGCGCGTCCAGCTGGGCCGTCAGGCGCGCCTCCTGCGCCCGCAGCTCCTGCTCCAGCTGCTCCTTGGCCCGGCGCAGCTCGGCGAGGGAGCTCTGCAGGTTGGCGATCAGCTCGCCCAGCTGGAGCTTCTCCTCCTGGAAGCGGCCGCGCTCGGCCTGCAGGGCTGCCTCCCGCTGCCTCTTCTCCTCCTCCAGCCGCAGGATGGAGGCTTGCAGCTCGATCACTTGGGCGGTCAGGCTGGACACCTCCTGCTTCAGCTCCTCCAGCTGGAAGGAGGGAAAAAAAAGAAAAACCATCCCCAGCTGCCCCACGCTACTGGGGCAGCCCCCAGCGACGTGGGGAGCTCAGCCCCCAGCACCCACCCCACAGGCTCTGCCCCCTGACCACCCCCTCCCCATGCCAAGTTTTGGGCTCGCTCTCCTTACTGGGGACCTTTCCGTACCTTCAGGATGTCGCCCATGACCTCTCCTTTCTCCTGCGAGCTGTGGTCCCCCAGCTTGGCCAGCTGGTCCTCCAGCAGGGAGATCTTCCCCTGGAGAATCTCGATCTTCTCCTCCAGGCATTTCTGGGGACAGAGAGGGGTAAAAGAGCAGGGCGCAAGGCAGGGTAACCAGGAGCCATCACCAAAAACGTCCCTGCAGCCTCATCCTCGCTGCTGGTCGCCGGAGCAGCCCCCGGAGCCTCACCTTGTCCTGCAGGGCAGCCCGCAGCTCGCCCTCCAGCTGCGCCTGCTTTTCCTGGGACTGCGTCAGGGCGGCGTTGTGCTCCTCGGACAGCTCGTTCAGGGCGTCCTGCAGCTGCACCAGGTGGCTGGCGATCTCCCGCAGCTGCAGGGGGGAAGAGGGGCAGGCAGCAGTTAGTCTGAGCTCAGCCGGGGCCATCCCAAAAAATTGGGGTTCACGGGGCTTTGGCAGCCACCCTGCACCCCAGGCACCGAATGCGGGCGACGTCCCTCAGAGGACAAAGCCAAAATGTTCTCTGTGCCCGGTGAGCCGTGGGAAGCACGGAGAACACAGCCTGAATTTTTAAGGCTGATGTTGCCCTTGGTCTGGGGGGCGCAGGGATATGAGTCTGGGGGCTGTGCTCCCCCCTACCTTGAAGGAAAGGTCCCCGTTCTCCTCAGAGAGCTGGTTGATTTTCCGATCCATCTGGCCCTTCTCGGTCTTCAGGTCCTGGCACTGCTTCAGGGCCTCGTGCAGGCGCGCCAGCAGGCTGCAGGAGAGGAGAGCATTAGGGGCTGGCAGGAGGAACCAGCATCCAATATCTCCCCAAAATCTTCTAGGGACACAGAGCCTGTCCCAGAGCCGTAGCCTCTTCTGGAGGGCTACATTTGGGGCAGCGTGCCCTTTTTTTCCCCATAAAGAACTGGCTGCTGATGCGCACGAGTGGCCAGGAGGAGCAGCAAGGAATGCCCTCAGCCCTGCTCCGTGCATGACCCGAACCCCCCGGGGTATTTACCTCTCGTTCTTCTCCCTCAGCTCCTCCATCTCCTTGGGCTCCAGCTGGTCGGCAGCCTGCCTCTCGCTCAGCAGGGTGAGGCGGTCGATGCGGTGCTGCATCACGGTGATCTGCGCCTCTGCGCGGGGTGGGCACGTCACCAACCTCCTGCTGCAGGGCTCCGTCCTCCCCCCCCCACAGCTCTCAGAAAGCTGGAGCGAGGCTGGGGAAGCCGGGCTGGCAGCCCCAGCTGCTTTCGGGTGCCCAGGGTGTGCAGAAGGGGATGAAAAAGGGAAGGAGGAACGCGCCGCCCCGATGCGCACGGGGGGAAATCCCCAGCGTGGAGAGCGTTTGAGCCGGGGGTGGGAAGGGCTGAGCCTGGCAGGCTGCTCCCAGCCACTTGGCAGCAGGACTGAGAGCAGCCTCCAAGCCTGCTCCGAGCTGTTTTGACAGCGCTGGAGCTGCCTTGGCTCCCCCCAGCACGTTTTGTTCCTGGCTCACAGCAAGGATCCGTGGTGCAGCCGCGGCCCCGCGGAGGCACGGCCAGCACCAAGGTGCCCCCGCTGCTTGGGACAGCAGAAAAACCCCAAAGGTTTAGGCTGCACTCCAGCAGGGACACACCATGCCCGAGCACATTTTGGGAGGGGGTCAGAGCTGTCACAGCAAGTCCCAAAACAGATCTCAGCCCCCAAACCCCAGGACCCCCCCCGCCAGGCACTGACCCTTCTCTGTGATGAGCTTGCGGTTCTCCGCCAGCTCCAGCTCCAGCTCGTCCCTGTTGTCCCTCTCCAAGGCCAGCTGCTTCTTCAGCCGCCTCAGCTGGAACTGGGGGGTCTGCATGATGTCCCCCACGGGCGAGGTGGGGGGGCCGGGCAGGATGCTGCAGGACCACGACATCCCCTTGGTTATATCCGGAGGGGCTGGGAGCTGCTCCCGGTGCTCCCAGCCCCGCTGCGCCCCCAGCCCCCGAGCTGGAAGCCCCCTCTGCCCCCCAGCCTCTAGCCCGGGGGGGTACGAAGCCAGCCCCCCGGGACGAAGCATCCCTCCCCTCCCCACCTCTGCCTGAGCCTGGTGCAGAGCTTCAGAGGCAGAGATTTAATCTGAATTTAATTGATTGATTTAATCTGAATTTAATTGATTTGGTGCCGGAACGCCAGCAGTGCCTGCACCAGGAGGGCACCGCGGCACGCAGCGGCTCTCCTTGTGCTATGGGGGTGCACCCCAGGGACATTTGGGGGTCCTGTTGCCCACTCTCCCCCCACCTTGCCCCCCCAGGACGTTACCTGTTGATGCCAGAGGAGGAGGCGACCCTCTGCAGCTCCAGGAATCGCACCTCGCGCGCCTGCTGCGGGGGGAGCCCCGGCGAGCGCTCCTCCGAGCCGCTGCTGGACGAGGGCTGCGGGGCTGGGACACGGGAAGGGAAGGGTATGGGGTTTGTGCTCACACCACGAGGGTTTGCAGGCTTTTAGGTTCAGGTCTGAAAGCCCCAGGGTGCCTCCAGGATGGATCAGCCCGGCCAAAAAGCTCCAACAGCCCTCGCAGCCCTGCTGCCCCCCTCCATCCACGCACCAGGAATGTGCCTAGCCCCACAGCTCCGTCCCCAAGGGGTCTCAGGAGAGACAAAACTGTCCTTTGTCTGCTTGTGGGACTGTCCCTTTGTCCCATTATGGGACATTTTTGTAGTGCTCTGTGCGACAGGCGACAGCCTGGAACCGTGGGCTCCCAGTGGTGCTGCTGCTCTCCTGAGTTGGCAGCTAGAGCAGTGCAAAATGGGGCAAAAAACAGCAAATTTATGCTCTGGAAAAAAGCCACCAGATGCTGCCAGCGCTTGGAACACCTCACCCTGCTGCAGCAGTTGGGGCTGTGCCCCCCTGTGCCACCCTGCTGGCGCCTGGACATTGCCACCCAGACAAATAACGTTAACCCAGCATTAACAAGGTGCTGCACAGCTGCCAGCAGGAAAAAAAAAATCCCCATCTGGCCGCCTGCTCTCCCTGCACGAGGCTCATCCAACGCCAGCCCATCGGTGCCCGCAGCACAGGTTCTTGGGTGGGCACAAATTTGGGCACCGATTTGGGCACGGCGCTCACCTCTCCTCTGCAGAAACGCCTCCAGGTTCTCCGTCAGGCTCTCCTCGTTGTCCAGCACAAATTTCAGGATGTTTGCCAGCTCCACCTGCACGCGAGGAGCCGGGGGTCAGCAGCTGCCCTGCGGCAGCTTTGGGCTCGAGGGGCTGGGGCTGGCTGCGGGGGGCACGGGTGGGCGCCCACCCGGCACCGGGCAGTACCTGGGTCTGGTAGTCGAATTCATTCCAGTCCCCAGGGTTCCTGCTGCTCATGGAGCTGTGGTACAGCAGCAGCACGGCCACCTGCAACGAGGCAGAGCATCAGGAGGGGAGCTGGGCGGCACCCCACACGTGTGGGGCTGGCCCCCGAGCCGCTCAGCCCCCCTGGGGCGCAGCTCTCCCTTCCAGACCCCCACGCCTGGGACGTGGCAGCAGGGACTCGCTCGGGGACATTGGGGACCCCTTGGGCACGGCGATACCTTGGCCAGCTCCAGCTCTTCTCCCTCCAGGAGCTTCTGTGCCGACACCAGGTTCTCCGTGCTCGATTTGTGCTTGCAGAGCTCTGCAACACAAAATGGGATCTGGGGTCACACCGAGCCCCCTGCCACCGAGTGGATACCCCCGGATGGGTTTTTCCCCCCTCAAACTCAGCCCCCTGACCACCCTCGGGCTGGCTCCGTGCCTTTGCTGCTCCCCCAGCACATCTTGGGACAACGCCACGGTGCTGCGGGATGGGACACGGCACCTCCCCACCCAGCGAGGCCTCCCCAAGCTGGATTTGGCCAACAAAACCTTCCCACTCCGGCTTTTGGGCAGCCCTGCAGAGCTGCTGCTGGGGCCGGGGTCACCCAGAGCCCTGGCAGAATCGGGGAGGGGGCTGCCGAGCCCCCCGGCGCAGGCTCTTACTCTGCAGAAAGCTGCGGATGAAGGCTGCTCGCTCCGGCAGGGGCTGCTCCAGGACGGACTGCCCCTCCTCGCTCTTGTGGCTGCAAAAAGAGAGCGCAGGGGGGGTGTCAGAGCTTTTTGGAGAGGCTGAACAAAGGCTGCTCTGCTCCAGGGCTTCGCTTTTGGAGAGGGCGCATCCGGAACCGCCTGGGTGCATGAGCCCCACAGACCTCTGCCCCCTGCCCTGGAGCCCCCGCCGAATTTAAGGGGGGGGGAACGAGGCTGCCCCTGCCACGGCTCTGCTCCAGGATCAGCCTTTTGCTCAGCGGCAGCCAACACAAACACAGCCCACGTGCCTCAAACCCGCGCTCTGCCGCCGTCGCTCCCAAACCCGCGGCTGCTCCGGGACCTCCAGACACGGGGACGTGCTAGGGAAGGGGAGGACGCGAGGATTTCCCACTCCTGCCAGCCCCCCTCACCCAAAAGCAGCTCCCCCCCCAGGGGCAGCCCCAGGGCACCCTCCGTGCCAAAACCAGCACGGCGCTGGGGTCGGCTCGGCTGCCTGCTGGGCGCACCGCGGTGATCCCTGCTAATCCCAGCCAGGGCTGGTGCTGGGAGGTTCAGCAGCTCTGGCTAAATTTATCCCAGCTCCCCGCTCGGAGCAGGCTCTCGTTACGCCGTGCTGCTGTTAATTATAGCAGGCAGGCTCCGAGCAGTGCCCCCGGCACCTCACCGGGTGGCTCGTTAAGGGCGAGCCCCCGGCTCCAGCACCCGCCGTGCTCGGCAGCTCCCAGCTCCCAGGGGACGAGAGCAGCTCCTGGGATCGGAGTTACCCCATCCCTGAACCTTTTTCTGGGGGTCGGGGCTGCTGTGGACACCCCAGGAGCACCCCCCTGTTCCCCGAGAGCCCCCGGGACTCACGTTTTGTTGATGATCTGGATGAAAACGCGGCAGTCCTGCAGCTGGGACAGGTCCCCCAGGGGCTCCGCGCACACCTTGGTGCTGTTCACCTGGGGACGGGGGCGAGATGGTGAGCAGGGAACAACCCAACAACCACCCCACAACACCCCCACCGCCCCCACGGACACCCCCAGCCCTCCCCAGCACCCTGCCAGGAGGGGTGGGGGCAATGCCTGCGCCCACAGGGGCCGGCACGCGTCGCGTTGGGCACGGTGACACCTCGCTCACACGCGGCACGGCTCCGTCCCCATCCGTGGCACGGGGTGGGAGCGAGATCTTTGAGGTCCCTTTGATCCCAAACCATCCTCTGATTTCCAAGGCAGGCCCCTCAGGCTGTTTATGGCCCAGCTCCTGCTTTCCCCACCCGCCGTGCCCCCCAGGCTGATTTCCAGGGCTGGACGGAGCCATCGGAGCATTTTGGGCTGCTCAGAGGGACCAAGCCCCCTCCCCACACACACCCCCCATGCCCCAAATCCCACCGTGACCAGCCCCAGCACCCAGCTGCTGGTGGAGGGACCCCACCACGGGCAGCAGCACCCAAAGGGGCAGCAGCAGAGCCCCCCCAGGACCACCCCCACCCATGGAGCCACCCGGTGCGTTACCCAAGCGAGGAGAGCCGCGGCTCTCGTGGCGTGGAGAGGCATCTCTGCGAGGCTGCCAGGTCACTGCCCACACCTAGAAACAACACAAAAAAAAGGCAATTAAAGGCCAAAAGTAGCAATTACATTCCTACAGAGCCCGCACGTGACGCCGGGCACTGGTGCCTGTCGAGGCAGGACCTGCCCCGCGCGCTGCGCTACCGGGGGCAGCAGCCAAAATCCTCATTTTCAGCCCGGAAAAATTGGAGGAAAGCAAGAAATTGGAAAAATTGGAGGAAAGCTGGGGGGGGACAGCCGGGCTCTGGGCTCCCCACGGAGCACGGCCGGCCCCGAGGCAGCCCGGGAGCGACGCCTCCGGCCTCACGTCGCGAGGGGACGGCGGCGGCGGGGGCGCACGGGGGGGAGCAGCCGGTGGCCAAGCGAGGGCACAGAGCAGCGATTGTAATCGGGTGACCTAAATTCCCCGGGGAGCACGGGGTGGGGAGGGGGACCGGGTGGCAGCCGGAGCACGGTGGGGCCCGGGTGTCCCCGGGGTGCTGGGGACGGGCACAGGGAGGGGACGGCTCCAGCAGCGGCCACCTGGGTCCCATCACCGAGTTTTTGGGGATTTTTGTCACCTCATCCCGTGCCCTCCTTCCCCACCTCACCACCAGCATTTTAGGATACCCCAAACCCCCAGCACACGACACCAAACCCTATCTGGCACCCCCTGAAGGCTGCTTTGCGCTCCCGAGCCCAAAACCTGCTGGTGCCAGCGGTGCCCCCCCTGGCACGTCCCCAATGTCCCCGTCCCCACCCCACGGGGCCGGCTCCCCAAGCCTTGCCCCACAACCACGCTGCCCCAACCCCACAGGAAACCTCCTCCCAGCCCTGCTGGTCTTTCAGGTCTCG
The DNA here is from genome assembly GCF_047663525.1 of Anas platyrhynchos. Classification (NCBI taxonomy): domain Eukaryota; kingdom Metazoa; phylum Chordata; class Aves; order Anseriformes; family Anatidae; genus Anas; species Anas platyrhynchos. The sequence goes on along the minus strand of NC_092587.1, from coordinate 206,556,929 downwards.
CCCTGGTGGCGTAAATCGTCCCCCCCCCAAAAGGGTCCCGTGCGCTCCCCGTCCCTCCCCACGGCAGCGGGGGCTATCTGGGCGCTGCAGCAGCCTCCTTGCCGCGGCCACTGCTGCCCCGGGGGAGATTGCATCTATCGGGGAGCCCCAGCAGCACAGTTTTGGGGAAAAAGTGAGCCTCCCGGGGTCAGTTTTGGGGAAAAAGTGGCAGGGCTGGGAGCTGGGAAGCTCTCCGTGCTGGGGGAGAGGCCGGGGGGCACCAACTGGAGGCAGGGGAGAGCAGAGCTTCTGTAGGTGTAAAAGGGAAGGAAAAAGGGGGAAAAAAATAGAAAAAAATAGAAAAAAAAATAGAAAAAAATAGGAAAAAAAATAGAAAAACAGAGTGCAGGGTGGGGGGGCTCAGAGCCAGCCCTGCCGGCGGGACGGTGCCAAGGTCCTGCGAGCTCCTGCCGGGGCGCACCGGTGCCAGCAGCACCTGGACTCTGCTCTCCCCGTCCCTGTCCCCGTGTCCCCAGTTTGGGGGCACCCGGCTGTGGTGCACCCGGGACCCCCAGGGCCGTGCTGGCAGCCCCCCCACCAGGCTCCAGGGGGGGGGCTCCCTGCTCCCCAGGGGGACGTGGGAGCGCTGCCAGCTCCAAGGGGGAAAAACCGCGGGGGCTGCGCGGCTCCTTCCCTCCCCCAGGTGCCCTATAGCGAAACCCAAGGGGCTGGGGGTGCTGAGGCTTGGTGGGGGGCACGGGGACGCCCCCCCAGAGCCATTCCCTGTGCCCCCCCCCAGCTCCCTCCCCAGTCAAAACACGGCGTTACGCAAGCGGCGCGCGCAGGGGCTGGGGAGAGGAGGGCGAGGGGGGGGACAAGGACCCCCTGAGCCCCCCCCCAGCCCCATAAAAACACTCGGTGACACCCCCAGCCCCATAAACATGGGGAAAGGGGGGGTTTGGTGGCGGCGGGGGGGGCCACGGGCTGAGCCAAACTCCCGGATGTTGGCGAGCGCAACTTGGCCGCGCGCCCCGGCACCGCGGGGACGCCAAAAAGGGGGGGCTGCCCCAAACCAGGAGCCACGGGCTGACCCCCCCACTGCACCTCCTCCTCCTCCTCCTCCTCCTCTTTCTCCTCCTGCCCCCCCAAAAAAGCCCCGTTGGGGGGGGCACAAAGTCTTTGTTTGGGCCTTACCGGAGAGCCACGGCCGCCAGCGGCTCCTCGTCCTCACGCCGCCATCCGCGGGGGACCCCCCCCCAAAGAGGCCACCTGGGGAAAAAATAAAAAAAAAAAAAAAAAAAAAAGGGGGAAAAAAATCCAAAAGTTGTGTTGGGTTTCGGCCGGGGGGTTTGGCAGGAGATGGTTCCCCTTCCTGGCCCGCCGCCACCCCACGTCACGGCCGGGCCGCGCTCGTTAAAGGCGCACGGCACAAAAAGGCACCGGGAGGGGAGGGGGCACACGAAGACCCCCTGCCCAAGGGGGGGGTGTCCTGTGGGGTCGTGGGATGGGGACAGAATTTGGGGACCGGCCATGGGGGTGCTCACCAAGAGGGTTCTGGGGTCCTGAGACCTGGGGGTTTGGGGTTTGAAGCATGGAGAGGGGGAAAAGTGAGTTTTGGCTGAGAAAGTCCTCAAACTGAGGCCTTCCCCTGGCTCAATTTGGAAATGTCCCCAAATATTTGGAAATGTCCCCAAAATTTGGAAATGTCCCCAAAATTTGGAGATGTCCTGGAGGAGGATGGGAGCCAGCCAAGGGGAACGCCGCGGTGTGAAGGCCCCTCTGCAGCCCCCCCAGGGGGGTCCCCGACCCCAAAACCTCTCCGGCGCTGGGTGACCCCCCCAGGCCCCTTCCACCCCAAATTGCTCCCTGGTTGGGATCCTTGAGGGGATGGGGACAACAAAAGGGGGGGTCCCCCTGGATGCAGGGGGGGGACACCCAGGGCTCCCCCCCCACTGCCAGGCCTTTATCAGAGCTTATCGGGGGGGTTCCCTGGGGGGGATCTGGGCTGATTTATCCCAATTTTGGGCCTTTTTTCTGTGCTGGATGGGGGTGAGGCTGACCCCATGGAGCCCCTGGGGCCTTGCTGGGGGCAGAACCAGTTTCTGCACCCCCCAGGTGCTGGGATGGGGCCAGGACCACGACCCCACAGCGGTGCCTGGAGCCCCCCCAGACCCTCTATGGGCATCCCCCCGACCCATGGGCTCACCTATAGACCCCCAGGGCCATTTTAGGGCTGGAACAGCCCCCCAGGACCACCCCCTGCCACCAATGTCCCCACCAACCTGAGCCTCCCCTGGCACAACTCGAGGCCGTTCCCTCTGCTCCTGGCCCTGGGTCCCTGTGAGCAGAGGCCCCCCCCCAGCTCCCCACCCCTTCCTGTCAGGGAGCAGCAGCGAGACCCCCCTCACCTCTGCCCCTCCACCCCGCCTCTGCAGGCCCCGCCCCTCTTCACGCCCCTCCCCTTCCTTTAAGCCCCGCCCCCCTTTAGGCCCCGCCCCCTTCCCGCCGATTCAAACCGCCGCTCCCGCCCCGCCTCGCGCCGCCATTGGCTGCCGCCGCGCCGTGACGTCACGTCACGTGGGCGGGAGGGCGCGTGCGGTTGTAGGGCATGGAGGGGCGGGGGGCGCGAAGTCTCGGAGCGGGGCGCGGGTCTCGCGAGAGTTGGCGCGAGGCGGGGGGGGGCGTTGCCAGGGAGACGGGGGGGAGGGGAGGGGCCGGGGGGGGGCACGGGGGGGGGTTGGGAGGGATTTGGGGGCACGGGGGGGGCACGGGGACACGAGTGGGGTCGTGGGGGGGTCTTTTGGGGCACCTGGGGGGGGGCACAGGGAAATTGGGAGACTTTTGGGGCGCGGGGGGGGCACTGGGACACTCGTGGGGGGACAAATTTGGGGCACCGGGGGGGGCACGGGGACACGCGTGGGGTCATTGGGGACAAGTTTGGGTCATGAGGACACGAATAGGGTTGTGGGGGGGGCTCCTATGGGGTCCCAAGGGGACATTTGGGGGCCTTGGGGGGGGTCCCTTGGGATATGAGGCCATGTGTGGGGCACGAGCAGGTGGCTGCCGTGGGGCTGTGAGCTATGGGGGGGGGGTGTTGGGGTGCAGTGACCCCCCCATGTGCCCCACAGCCATGCTGTGCCCCCCTGAGCTCACGCCCCCCCCGGACTTCTCCTTCCAGCCCCTGCAGTCCCTGGATGGGTATAGGGACGGGTGTGGGTACTGACAGGGGTATGGGACGGGTACTGGGGACGGGAAGGGGAATGGGTACAGATATGGGTACGAGCAAGGGTATGGGTACAGTTAGGGGTATTGGGTATGGGTATGGGCACGGGAAAGGGTACAGGTGAGGATGGGTACAGGGAGGAGAAAGGGCACGTGTATGGGTACAGGTATGGGTATGGGTAGGGGATGGGGTACGGGTACAGGTATGGGCACGGGTACATGCACAGACTTGAATATGGGCATGGGAAGGGGTACGGGTACAGGTATGGGTACAGACAGGTATGGTGCAGGAATTGGGTACGGGTATGGGTACAGGCATGTGTACAGACATGAGTATGGGCAGGGGAAGGGGTACGGGTATGGGAGGGGGTATGGGTACTGGTATGGGTACAGGCAGAGGAAGGGGCACGTGTATGGGTACAGGTATGGGTACAGGTAGGGGAGGGGGTAAGTGTATGGGTACGGGTATGGGGAATGGGTACAGGTAGGGGTACAGGTATGGGTACAGGTACGGGTATGGTGCAGGAATTGGGTACGGGTATGGGTACAGGCATGTGTACAGACGTGAGTATGGGCAGAGGAAGGGGTATGGGTATGGGAGGGGGTACGGGTACCAGTATGGGCAGGGGTACTGGTAAGGGTACAGGCAGGGGAGGGGGTACAGGTATGGGTACAGGGAATGGGTCTGGGTACAGGGACAGGCAGGGGAGTGGATATATGGACATACACCCCAATACGGGTACGGGTAGGGGCAAAGGCGTGTGTATGGGCAGGGGGCCCCCTCACCCCCCCCCCACCCCACACCCCCATATCTCCACCCCACAAACCGCCCCTCTCCCAGCCGAGGGCTGCACCCGGCCTATGTGTGGGGCTGGGGGAGCTGTGGGGGCTGCCCCCCACCCTACAGCGCCTGCTGGCAGCCCCCAAGTGTGTGGGGATGGGAAACCCCCCCCCCGGGGGGGGCTGCGGGGAGAGCCCCTGACCCCTTTTTACCCCATACCCCACACTTTGGGGCTGGGGGGGCTCCACCGTGAGCTGGGATAATGGGGGGGGGGGCTCACCCCAAAACTGGGGGGGGCACCTCCAGAGCCTCGCAGCCCCCTGGAGCCCCCCGCAGGGATGATGTGCCCCCCCCCCCCATACCCCATTGGTGACCCCAATACATTTTCTTGCCCCCCCCTCATTGCTGCGGTGACTCAGGGTGGGGGCGTTTGGGGAAAAGCAGCAGCCCCCCCCCCCAGCAGTGGCGTGGGGGGGGGTCAGAGCCCCAGTGGGGGACTGGTGCTGCCAACTGGGAGCACTGGGCAGAGGAAACCCCAAAAATCAGAGCACACGGGGGGGGGGCGAAGGGAAACCAGCAGGAGGACGGGGGGGGGGGGCAAAAAAAAGAGGCACAAAACACAGGGGGGGGGCACGGCCCCAGCCCCCCACCACCACGCAGAGAAGAGAGGAGGCAGCGCTGGGTGGAGGTGTTTATCTATGGTGGCGAAAGAAAAATAATTAAAAAACAAAACCCAAACCCAAAACATGTAAAAATGGGGGGGGGGGGGCTGAAACCACCGGGGGCTGCAGGAGCCCGGCTGCAGCCCCCCCCCTCCCCAGGGGGGAGCGGCACCACAGCCCCCCCCCCCCCCCCAAGACCCCTGCTGTGGGCTCCCCGGGTGCAGTGGGGCCGTGGGGGGGTCGCAGCCCCCTCCCCACTGCCCCCCCCCCCCAAGCAGTGGGGACGAAGCTTTGGGGTGGCAGCGGTGAACCGGGCGTCTGTACAAGGGCGAGGTGCCACGGGGGGGGGAAATAAAGCCAAAAAGAGGGAAAACCAAACCAAAACCAAACCAAAAAAGCCAGCCCCCGGGGCGGGGGTGCCGCGGGGGGGGCTCAGGGGATGCCAAACTGTACAACCAGCTCTTCTTTCGCATCCACGCGGATCTGGGAGAGGGCGCTGAAGGCGTAGGCGGCTATCCGGGACACCTGGGGGGACAGGGGTACCGGGGGGAAAAAATGGGGAGAGATGGGGAAAAAATGGGAAAGGGAAAAAATGGAGGGAGATGGAGGAGGGAAACAGAAATGGGGAGAGATGGAAAAGGGAAAAATAAAGAGAGAGATGGAAAGGGAAAGAAAGGGGGAGATGGAAAAGGGGAAAAAAATGGGGAGAGAGATGGAAAAAGGGGAAAAAAGGGAGAGATGGAGAAGGGATAAAGAAATGGAGAGATGGAGCATGAAAGAAATTGGGAGAGGTGGAAAAGGGAAAAAAGGGGAGAGATGGAGGAGGGATAAAGAAAGGGAGAGAGATGGAAAAGGGAAAGGAATGGGAAAGAAATGGGGAGAGATGGAAAAGGGAAATATAAAGGGAGAGAGATGGAGAAGGGAAAAAATGCAGAGAAATGGAGGAGGGATAAAGAAATGGGGAGAGAGGGAGGAGGGAAAAATGGGGAGAGATGGAAAAAGGGGAAAAAAAGGGGGAGATGGAAAAGAAATGAAGAGATGGAGAAGGGGAAAAAAATGGAGAGATGGAAGAGGGAGAGAAATGGGAAAGAAATGGGGAGGGATGGAGAAGGGAAAAAGAAATGGGGAGAGATGGAAAAGGGAAAAAAGGGGGAGATGGAAAAGGGGAAAAAATGAGGAGAGATGGGGAGAGATGGGAAAGGGAAATATTAAGGGAGAGAGATGGAGAAAGGAAAAAATGGGGAGAGATGGAAAAAAGTGGAAAAAGGGAGAGAGATGGAGGAGAGAAAGAAAGGGAGAGATGGAAAAGGGGAAAAAGTGGGAGAAGTAGAAAAGGGAAAAAAATGAGGAGGGAGATGCAAAAAGGAAAAAGAAATGGGAAGAGATGGAAAAGGGAAAAATAAAGGGAGATGGAGGAGAGGAAAAAAAGGGAGAGATGGAAAGGGAAAAAAATGGGGAGAGGTGGAGAAGGGGAAAAAAGGGAGAGAGAGAAGAAGGAAAGAAATGGGGAGAGATGGAAGAGGGAAAAATAAAGGGAGAGACATGGAAAGGGAAAGAAAGGGGGAGATGGAAAAGGGGAAAAATGAGGAGAGAGATGGAGGAGGGAAAGAAAGGGAGAGAGATGGAGAGGAGGAAAAAAAGGGAGAGAGATTGAGGAAGGAAAAAAAGGGGGAGAGATGGAAAAGGGAAAAAAGGGGGAGAAGTAGAAAAGAGAAAAAAATGAGGAGAGATGGAAAGGGAAAAAGAAATGGGGAGAGATGGAAAAGGGGAAACAAGGGAGAGAGATGGAAAAGGGGAAAAAAAGGAGAGCTGGAGGAGGCGGCCCCATCCCCGCTGCCCCCCCAGGAGCTGGGAGCTGTGGGGCTGGCAGCGGGCTCTGCATGGCCGCAGGGCTCCCGGGGAGGTGACCCCGAGCTGCCACCCCCAGCACCCACCCTGGGGGGGGGGGGGAAAAAATCTCCCCCCCTTCACCCCTCACCTGCTGCAGGTCTGCGAAGGGCACGGGGTCGCTGGCGAGCACCTGGTGGGGCTGGTTGGTGAGCGAGGGCAGCAGCGGGAGCTTCTTCCAGTGCGTCAGGCTGGAGCTCAGCATGGCCAGGCGCGTGCTGCGGGCAGGGGGGGGGGCTCAAAAAAATGCACAGAACCCCCCCCAAAAAAAAAAAATAAGGCCCGGGGTAAGGGGCTCTCACCTGTACTGCCTGGCCCTGTCCATGTACTCGTGCTGCTCCATCCCCTGCGAGTCCGCTGCCGACACGTCGATGATGTTGCTGCAGGGAGAGGAGACAGGGAGGGGTCGCCCTGAGCCCCCCCCCCCCCCCAGGGACCCCCCCCCAGGTGCCCACAGCACCCCCCTGGGGCTGGGGGGGGGGGGACGGGGGACACAGGTCCTGAGCCAGCGGAGATGGGGCTGGAGGGGCCACTGAGGGAGGGTGAGGGGAGAGGCTGGAGCCTGGCAGGGGGGGCTTCAGGGAGGAAATTGGGGGGAGAAATTAATTAATTGGGGGAGAAATTAATTGGGGGAGAAATTAATTGGGGGAGAAATTAATTGGGGGAGAAATTAATTGGGGGAGAAATTAATTGGGGGAGAAATTAATTGGGGGAGAAATTAATTGGGGGAGAAATTAATTGGGGGAGAAATTAATTGGGGGAGAAATTAATTGGGGGAGAAATTAATTGGGGGAGAAATTAATTGGGGGAGAAATTAATTGGGGGAGAAATTAATTGGGGGAGAAATTAATTGGGGGAGAAATTAATTGGGGGAGAAATTAATTGGGGGAGAAATTAATTGGGGGAGAAATTAATTGGGGGAGAAATTAATTGGGGGAGAAATTAATTGGGGGAGAAATTAATTGGGGGAGAAATTAATTGGGGGAGAAATTAATTGGGGGAGAAATTAATTGGGGGAGAAATTAATTGGGGGAGAAATTAATTGGGGGAGAAATTAATTGGGGGAGAAATTAATTGGGGGAGAAATTAATTGGGGGAGAAATTAATTGGGGGAGAAATTAATTGGGGGAGAAATTGGGCCCTCTGAGGGTGCTGAGGGCCTGGCCCAGGGGGGCTGGGGGTGCCCCCAGTGCCCGTCCCCAAGCCCCAGGCCGTGTCCCCGCCGCCCCTCAACACCCCCAAGGATGGGGGGCACCCCCGGGGCCGCCCCCCCCAGGGCCTGGGCACCCAAAATTCTCCCTCTCATCCACCCCAAACCCCCCAGGGGGAGGGGGGCGAGCACCCCCCTGGCCCACTCCAGGCTGACCCCTACGGATCCCATTGCAGGAGCAGCTCCAGGGGCCCCCCCTCGGCTCTGCCCCCCCCCCCGCAGCCCCCCAGCCCCCCCGGCTGGGGTCTCACATGGCGGTTTTGGCCAGGATGGAGGACAGCATGGCCTGCTCGTCGGTGCGCGCCGCCGGCAGGCTGTGGTAGCTCTGCTCCGCTCCGTTCAGCACCTTGCTGGGGGGGCTGGCAGCCGGCTCCAGCAGCCGCTTCGTCTCTTCTTCCTGGGGGGGTAAAAAAACAACGGGGGGGGGGGGCCCAAAATCAGCCCCAGCAGCCCCCAGCCCCCATTTTGCTCTGCCCAGACCCTGCAGAAGCCCCCAGCCCCCTCCAGCACCCCCGGGGGGGGGGGGGGCGGTACTGGGGGGGCTTCCAGCAGGACCAGGGGGGGCTGCAGCCCCCCCCCACAGGCAGGGCAGAGGCTCCAGGCCCCCCGGGGGGGGGTCCAAAATAATAAAGCGAGGATGGGGGGTGGGGGACAGTGACCGGGATGGGGGCGGCGACCACCGGGGGGGCACCGGGGGGGCCCCCGAGGCCTGGTTGGGGCCTGCACCGGGGGCCTGGGGGCTCAGCCCCCCCCAACCCCTACAGGCCCAGACCCCCCGGGAGCCGCTGAGGGGTTTCGGGGGGGCTCGGGCCCAAGCCCCGGTCTCGCCCCGGTCTCCCCCCGGTCCCTCCCGGTGCCCCCCCCCCCCGCACCTGGTCGGAGGCCTCGGCCTCGCTGCTGTAGCAGCAGCCCATGGCGAGCCGCAGCAGGGCCCTGCCGCCCGCGCCCCGCCCGCCGCCGCCACTGCCGCCGCCGCTTCCGGTCCCGTGACCCAGCATTCCGCCCCGCCGTCACGTGGGCCGCTAGGAGCCAATGGGGAGAGGGGAAGAGGGAGCCGCTCCCCGCCCAGCCGCGGGGCGGTGGGGGGGGGGGGTCACGTGAGGAGCAGCCAATCAGGGAGGGGGGAGGTGGACACGCCCCCCTCTCGTGGATGGGCGGGGTGGGCGCGTGAGGGCTTGGTCACGTGGAGGCGCGGTGGGGGCGGGGCCTCGTGCGGGGGGCGGGGCTACCGGGCACCAGTGACACCAGTGCTCCCAGTGACACCAGGGCCCCCAGCCCAGTGCTCCCAGTGACCCCAGTGCTCCCAGTGACCCCATCCCAGTGCTCCCAGTGACCCCAGTGACCCCATCCCAGTGCTCCCAGTGACCCCCAGTGCTCCCAGTACCCCCATGCTCCCATCCCAGTGCTCCCAGTGCCCCCATCCCAGTGCTCCCAGTTCCCCCAGTGCCCCTATTGCCCCCACCTCTCCCTTTGCCCAGTACTCCCGTGTCTCCCAGTGTCCCCAGTTCTTTCAATGCCCCCAGTGCCCCCAGTATCCCCAGTTCCCCCAGTGCCCCCCACAGCTCCCAGTGCTCCCAGTATCCCCAGTTCCCCCAGTCCTGCTAGTTCCCCCAGTGCCCCCAGTATGCCCAGATCCCCCACTGCATCCAGTTCTCTCAATGCCCCCAGTGTTCCCAGTATCCCCAGTTCCCCCAGTGCCCCCAGCACTCCCAGTGCCCCCAGTATCCCCAGTAACCCCCATTGCTCCCAGTATCCCCAGTTCCCCCACTCCCCTCCCCTGGGGACCAGGGGCCGTGCTGTGGGGCTGCCCCTGCCCCCCCCATTCCCTGCCCCCCCCCAATTCCCTGCACCCCACGTTGGGCCAAGTCCTGGGGGGGGGCCCTGGGGGTGACCCTGGGGGGGGCTCAGGAGGTGACCCCGGGGGTGACCCCGTCCCCGCCTGACCCCTGAGCCCCCCCAAATTTCCTGACCCCCCCCCCAGCCTCCCCCAGGCCCCCCCCCGTGGCCACCTCCTGTTCTTTGGGGGGGGGCTGCGGGGTGCCCCCCAGCCCGGGGGGGTCCTGCCTGCCCTGATATGGGGGCAGGGGGTGGGCTGCGGCCCCGCGTTTTGGGGTTAAACAACCCCAGATTGGGGCAGGACGCATCCAGGAGGGGTGGGCGCAGACACCCGGGGCACCGGTGGCCCCAAAGTCCAGTGTCCATCCCCAAAATCCCAGCATCCAACCCCAAAATCCATTGTCCATCCCCTAAAATCCAGCCCCCCCCCCCCAAAATCCAATGTCCATCCCCCAAAACCTGCATCTGCCCCCAAAACCCGCATCTGCCCCCAAAATCCAGTGTCCATCCCCCCCAAATCTGGTGTCCATCCCCCAAATCCAGCATCTAACACAAAAATCCAAGTCCATCCCCTAAAACCTGCATCCACCCCCAAAATCCAGTGTCCATCCCCCTCAGATCCAGTGTCCATTCCCCAAAATCCAGCATCCCTCCCCAAAATCCAATGTCCATCCCCCCAAATCCAGCATCCATCCCTCAAAATCCATCATCACTCCCCAAAACCCGCATCCACCCCCAAAATCCAGCGTCCATCCCCCAAATTCAGCATCCAACCCCAAAATCCAGTGTCCATCCCCCCAAATCCAGCACCCATCTCCAAAATCCAATGTCCATCCCCCCAAATCCATCATCCTTCCCCAAAATCCCACATCCATCCCCCAAAACCTGCATCCACCCTCAAAATCCAGCGTCCATCCCCCAAATCCATCCTCCAACCCAAAAATCCAGCATCCACCCCCAAAATCCATTGTCCACCTCCTCAAATTCCAGCATCCACCCCCAAATCCATCCTCCATCCCCAAAATCCAGTGTCCATCCCCCAAATCCAATGTCCACTCCCCAAATCCAGCATCCGTCCCCTAAAATCCAGCACCCATCCCCTAAACCCGCATCCACCCCCAAAATCCAGCATCCAACCCCAAAATTCAATGTCCATCCCCCAAAATCCAGTGTCCATCCCCAAAATCCAGCACCCACCCCCAAAATCCAACATCCATCCCCTAAAACCCACATCCACCCCAAATCCGGTGTCCATCCCCAAAATCCAATGTCCACTCCCCAAAATCCAGCACCCATCCCTCAAAATCCATCATCCTTCCCCAAAACCCACATCCATCCCCAAAATCCGATGTCCATCCCCAAAATCCACGTCCACCCCAAAATCCAGTGTCCATCCCCCCAAATCCAGCATCCATCCCCCCAAATCCGTTGTCCCATCCCCAAAATCCAACGTCCACTCCCCAAAATCCATCACCCATCCCCAAAACCTGCATCCGCCCCCAAAATCCAGCGTCCATCCCCCAAAATCCGGTGTCCATCCCCCAAAACCCAACATCCAACGCAAAAATCCAGCATCCATCCCCCAAAATCCAGCACCCACCCCCTAAAATCCCACACCCATCCCCCAAAACCTGCATCCACCCCAAAACCCATCATCCATCCCCCCCAAATCCATCCCCCACCCCGTGCCCACAGCCCCCCAGCCCCGGTCCCGGTGCCCCCAGCCCCAGTCCCGGTCCCCCAGTCCCCGCGCCCACCCCGCAGCCCCCTGCCCAGCCCCCCCAGCCCCCCCCCACCCCGTAACCCCATTCCCCGTAACCGGAGCCGCTGCGGCGCTGGCATCAATAATTGATCGATGGCATCAATAATTGATCGGGGAGCAGAGCCCGGGGGGGGGGGGACTGGGGGCTCGGAGACGCTCGGAGCACCGGGACAGGTGGGAGCCCCCCGCTGCGGGCAGAGAGACCCCAAGAGCCCCCCGAGCTGGGTATGGGGTCAGGGGGGCTGGGGGGGGCTGAGGGGTGTGGGGTTGGGGCTGGGGGAGCCCCCGAGTTGGGTATTTGGGGGCGGGGGGTGGGGGGCAGGGGGTATGGGGGGGGCTGTGGGGTGCATGGAGGGGGTTGTGGGGTGGGGCGAACCCCCAAGGGACCCCATGTTGGGTATAGGGGGTGGGGGGTGAGGTGGGGGCATGGAGGGGGCTGTGGGGTCCAGGGTTGGGGTCGGGGGAGTCCCCAGGAGACCCCAAGTTGGGTATGGGGTCGGGGGGCACGGAGGGGGCTGTGGGGTGTGGGGTAGGGTTGTGGGGTACTGGGGGGGGGCTGCATGTTGCAGGGTGTGGGGTGAGCGTTGTGGGGGGCAGGTTTTGGGGTGTAGGGTCAGCAGAACCCGTGTCTGTCTGTCCACGCAGCCATACGGGGGGCTGGTTTTGGGGGGCTGGTTTTGGGGTGCAGGGGGTCAGCAGAGCTGCTGCCTGTCTGTCCGTCTGCCCGTCCCCTACAGCCCTTGGAGACCCCCCCAAGACCCGAGCACCCCTGGGTGCACCATGCATACCCCCAGGGGGATCCCAAAACCACACCAGGGCGTTCCCAAAACCCCACCAGGAGACCCCAAAACCACACCAGGGGATCCCAAAACCACGCTGGGGGGGGTCCCAAAACCACAGCAGTGGGTCCCAAACCCACACCAGGGGGTCCCAAAACCACTCCAGGAGACCCCAAAACCACACCAGGGCGTTCCCAAAACCCCACCAGGAGACCCCAAAACCCCACCAAGAGGCCCCAAAACCTCACCAGGGCGTTCCCAAAACCACACCAGGAGGTCCCAAAACCCCACCAGGAGGCCCCAAAACCCCACCTGGAGGCCCCAAAACCCCACCTGGAGGCCCCAAAACCCCACCTGGAGGCCCCAAAACCCCACCAAGAGGCCCCAAAACCCCACCAAGAGGCCCCAAAACCACTCCAGGAGACCCCAAAACCCCACCAAGAGGCCCCAAAACCCCACCAAGAGGCCCCAAAACCCACCAAGAGACCCCAAAACCCCACCAAGAGACCCCAAAACCCCACCAAGAGGCCCCAAAACCACACCTGGAGACCCCAAAACCATACCAGGAGACCCCAAAACCACACCAGGAGATGCCAAAGCAACACCAGGAGACCCCAAAGCCACAGCAGGTTGTCCCAAAACCACACCAGGGGGTCCCAAAAGCACATCAGGAGACCCCAAAACCCCACCAGAAGGTCCCAAAACCACTCCAGGAGACCCCAAAACCACACCAAGAAGCCCCCAAAACCTCACCAGGAGGCCCCAAAACCCCACCAGGAGGCCCCAAAACCATACCAGGTTGTCCCAAAACCTCACCAGGAGGCCCCAAAACCACACCAGGGGGGCCCAAAACCACTCCAGGAGACCCCAAAACCTCACCAGGGGGTCCCAAAACCCCACCAGAAGGCCCCAAAACCCCACCAGAAGGCCCCAAAACCCCACCAGGAGGCCCCAAAACCTCACCAGGACGCCCCAAACCCCAACCGGCTCGCCCCAGAGCCGCCCCCCATCGCCCCCCCCTCTCCCCAGGCGCCCCCCACCCCGGCCATGGTGTCGGCGGTGCTGGCCCTGGCCTTCGTGCCGCTGCTGCTGACGCTGCTGCTGCGCTCCCGGCACCTCCTGGCGCTGCTGCTGCGCGCGGTGCTGCTGGGCTGGCTGCGGGATCGGCTCAGCGGGGTGCCCCGCGAGCAGCGCGCCTTCCAGTACCTGCTGGCCAACGCCGTCCCCGGAGACCCCCGCCACGTCCTCAGCACCTTCGACCGCTGGAGCCAGCGCTGCGAGCACCTCAGCTGCGTGGGGCCGGTCAAAGGTGAGCGGGAGGGGGTGGTCGTGGCGCATTTGGCACGGCCACGGTGCCATCGGCACGGCCACGGTGTTACTAGAGGGGTTTGGGCACTGGTGGCACAGCCACGGCACATTTGGCACAGTCGTGGCACTCCTGGCACAGCCACGGGGCTATTGCAAAGCCGTGGCACTGCCGGCACAGCCCTGACCCCTATTTCGGGGCCACAGAATATTTGGCACAGCTGTGGGGCTTTTGGCAAAGCCACGGTGCTGCGAACACAAGCAGGGCACTGCTGACACAATTGTGGCAGTATTTTAAAGCCATGGCACGTTTGGCACAGCCGTGACACTTCTGGCACAGCCACAGCACATTTGGCACAGCCACAGTGCTCTTTCAAAGCCGTGGCAATGTGGGCACAGCTGTGGCACTGCCAACACAACCCCATCACTATTTCAAAGCCACGGCACGTTTGGCACACTCGTGGCACTTCTGGCACAGCCACGGGGCTATTGCAAAGCCATGGCACTGTTAGCACATTTGTGGCACAATTCCAGAGCCACAGCACATTTGCCACAGCTGTGGCATCGTTGGCACAACCATGGTGTTATTGAAGAGCTGTGGCACCATTGGCACAGCCATGGCACTGCCGGCACAGCCACAGCACCATTTCAGAGCCACAGCATGTTTGGCACAGCCGTGGCACTTACGGCACAGCCACAGTGCTCTTTCAAATCCGTGGCACCATTGGCATAGCCGTGGCACTGTTGGCATAACCATGGCACCATTTCAAAGCCACAGCACGTCTGGCACAGCCATGGCACTTTTGGCACAGCCACGGTGCTCTTTCAAAGCCACGGCACTGTTAGCACATCTGTGGCACTATTTCAAAGCCATAACACATCTGGCACAGCCGTAGCACCGCGGCAGTGCCAAAAGTGCCATTTCAAAGCCACGGCATTGTGGCATATCCGCGGCACTGCCCACAAAGCCACGGTGCCATTTCAAAGCCACGGCACATTTGGCACAGCTGTGGCACCGTCAGCACATCCATGGCACTATACCAAAGCCACAGCACATCTGGCACAGCCGTAGCACCGCAGCAGTGCCAAAAGCCCCATTTCAAAGCGTTGGCATTGTGGCACATCCGTGGCACTGCCTGCAAAGCCACGGTGCCATTTCAAAGCCACAGCATGTTTGACACAGCCATGGCACTGCCGGCACAACCATGGCTAAATTTCAAAGCCACAGCACATTTGGCACAGCTGTGGCACCGCAGCAGTGCCAAAAGTCCCATTTCAAAGCCGTGGCCGTGCCCACCAAGCCATGGCACTCTGGGCAGAGCCGTGGCAAGCCCCCCACCAGCACAGGGGGGCACCGAGCGCCGGCACAGGGGGCACCGAGCCATGCCGTGCCATGCCGTGCCGTGCCAGGCCAGCTGCTGGAGCGGCTGCTGTGCGAGCGGGCCCCACGCACCGTGCTGGAGCTGGGCACCTACTGCGGCTACGGCACCGTGCTGCTGGCCAACGCCATGCCCCCCGGCGCCCGCCTCTACACCGTGGAGCCCGACCCCCGGCACGCCGCCGTGGCCGAGAAGGTGATCCGCCTGGCCGGCTTCGCCGACGAGAAGGTGAGCGGCACAGTGCTGGGGAGCCCCCCGGCACCACGCTGGCGAGGGGCTGGCGAGGAAGCCGAGGCTCCTTCCTTCCCCGGGCAGGTGGAGCTGATCGTGGGCCCCTCGGCGGAGGTGATCCCGCGGCTGCGGGAGCGGCACGGCTTGCAGCGAGCCCAGTTCGTCTTCATGGCCCACTGGAAGCGCTGCTACCTGCGGGACCTGCGGCTGCTGGAGGAGCACGGGCTGCTGGCCGAGGGGGCCACGGTGCTGGCCGACAACGTGCTCTTCCCCGGGGCGCCTCGTTTCCTGCAGTACGCCCGCAGCTGCGGCCGCTACCGCTGCCGGCTGCACCGAGCCAGCCTGGAGTACTGCCCCGCCATCCCCGCCGGCGTGGCCGAGCTGCGCTACCTGGGCCCGGGCTGAGAAGAGCCGGGGAGGGGGCTGGGGGTGTGGGAAGAGGGGTGGCGAGCACCCCAAGCGGATTTGGGGCTGTTTCCTACAAAAAAATACATTTATTAGTACAAAAGTGCGGCGGTGCTCCGGTGCCCCCACCCTGCTGGGTGCCCGGCGGTGCCACCGGGGTCTCCAGCCCCGCCGGGGGGCTCCGTGCCCGGCCCCCTGGAACAGGAGCAGCCCCCAGCCCCAGGGCGGGCAGTGGGGCAGGATTTGCCCCCCACCCCACAGTCTGTCCAGGTCGGTCGGGACGCGGGGGTTTCAGATCATCCACTGGTCCTGATCCTGCTCGGCCCCCTCCATGTCCACCTGGGGAGGGAAAGGGGGAAACGTGGGCATGGAGGGGGCTGTGGGGTCCGGGGTTGGGGCTGGGGGAGCTCCCAGTTGGGTATTGGGGGCAGGGGGTGCCGGGTGGGATTTAGGGCCGCTCACCTCGTTGATCTCCCCGTCGTCGGGGGACTCGTTGTAGTCGTTCATCTCATCCATATCCTGCATGTCCTCGTCGTCCTCGGAGTCCTCCTCGCTGTCCTCATCATCCTCATCGTCCTCCTCCTCCTCCTCATCGTAGTGCTGCGGGTGTCCCGGCGCTCAGGGCGCTGCGGTGCCGTGTCCCACAGCCCCCCACAGCCCCCCACCCATCACAGCGGGGCGTCCACCAACCCAGCCCCACTGCCATCACCCCAAACCCCCCCATGTCCCCGCTGTCCCCTCCTTGGGGGTGACAACAGCCCCGTGGCACGGCTGCACCCACCTCGGAGGCCGGCTTGCCGATGGGCACCAGGTTGTTGTCCTTCTCCGCGATGCTCTGCAGCTGGGGAAGGAGAAAAGGGGGGGGGGTCAGTGTGAGGGAGGGACACCCCCACCACAAAAAATACACAAAGCAAAGTGTCCCCACAGCCCCTGTCCCCAGAGAGTGACCGGGAAGGTGGGGACAGCCGAAAGCTGTCACAGAAGCCACGAGGCCACCAGGGACACATCCCCTGGGACACAGCGCTCAGCACAGGGGGGGCTGGGGGTGTCCCCATACCCTGCTGGCATCGAGGGCTGGAATTAACCTGCCCCTAACGAGGCCTCTGCTGGGGGTAATTAGAGCTCAATTAATTAATCATTTACTTAATCAATCATTTACTTAATCAATCATTTACTTAATCAATCATTTACTTAATCAATCATTTACTTAATCAATCATTTACTTAATCAATCATTTAATCAATTACTTAATCAATTACTTAATTAATCGATTACTAAACTAATCAATTACTTAATCAATTACTTAATTAATCAATTACTTAATCAATCAATTAATCAATTAATCAATTACTTAATTAATTAGAGCCTCGGAGCCAGAGGGACGCTGAGCATCTCCCAGCTGCTTGGTTGCTTTTAAACTGAATAAAGTGCCTTAATTCGGTTAATTTGGATAATTTAATTTGCTTCATTTTAATCAATTTTATGGTGCCCCCCCCCCTCCCCCCCCCCTCATCCCCATGGCCTGGGCCTGGGCCTGGCCCTGAGGCACCCCCCGAGCAGGCCCCGGCCTCCATAAAGGGGGTGGGGGGGGTCTCGGTGGGGTCGCCCCCCCCAGCCCCAGCCCCACCCCCGCACCCAGGCCTGGTGCTGCTGCTCCTGCTGCTGCAGCTCGCCCTCGTCCCCGCACGGCCGGTCCAGGTTGAACCACAGCGGCTCCGTCAGGCGCGGCAGCAGCGAGGGGAACAGCGTGGACATGGCTCCCCTCCTGCCCGGCCCGCCGCCCGCCCGGAAGTGACGGCCTGACCCGGAAGCACTTCTCTGTTTAATTTGGGGGGGGGGTGAAGCCAGTCCCTGTATCGCGCATGCGCGGAGCGCCGCGAGGCCACGTCCACGGGGCGCTGAAGGCGGGAGGGGGCGTGGCCTGAGCACGGGGGGCGTGGCCTGAGGTCAGTGGGCGTGGTCTGAACTCAGGGGGCGTGGTCTAGACTCTAGGGGGCGTGGCCAAGCCGTGATTGACAGCTGGGGCGGGGGGCGCCGTGCCCACGGGTGTCCGCGACCCACAGGGGGGGGGGAAATGGGGGTTTTGGGGGTTTTGGGGGGTTTTGGGGGGTTTTGGGGGGTTTTGGGGGACCTCCGGGGGTGCGGGGACCTCGGGGGGCATCGGATAGCACCAGGGAGGGGGAGGGGGCTGTGGGACCCCCCCAAACGGGACCCCCCCCCCGGGCACTGGGACCCCCTCCTGGGGTTCTTGGGACCCCCCCCATATTTGGGACCCCCCCCCCCCAGGCACCAGGACCCCCCATGTGGCTCTCGGGACCCCCCCAGGGCTTTTGGGACCCCCCCCTACACACACCAGGACCCCCCCCCAGGCTGTCAGGACCCCCCCCCCACGATGCACCAGGACCCCCCCAGTCACTGTGACCCCCCCCCGGGCTCTTGGGACCCCCCCCCCCAGGCACCAGGACCCCCCCCAGTGCTCACTGGACCCCCCACACACACACTGGGACCCCCACACCGGGCTCTTGGGACCCCCCCCCCAGGCACCAGGACCCCCCCAGTGCTCACTGGACCCCCCAAACACACACAGGGACCCCCACCCCCAGGATCTCAGGACCCCCCCCAGGCACCAGGACCCCCCCAGGGCTCTTGGAACCCCCCCTACACACACCAGGACCCCCCCCCCAATGCACCAGGACCCCCCCCAGGCTCTCAGGACCCCTCCCCGATGCACCAGGACCCCCCCCCAGCCACTGTGACCCCCCCCCCAGGGCTCTAGGGACCCCTCCCCAGGGATCTCAGGACTCCCACGCACCCCAGGACCCCCCCACGGGGTTCTCGGGACCCCCCCCACATCCCAGTACCCCCCCCCACCCCACTACCCCCCCCCCCAATGCCACCCCCCCGCCACCACCACACCCACGGGGGGGTCACCGGGGTCACGGCACCGCCGGGAGGGGTCAGACGAGGTCACGGGGCGGATGGGGGGGGGCAAATCCTTTTTCCCCCCCCCCTCACCCCCCCACACCCCCCCATTTACCTGGCACCATCCCATGGCCAAGGGTCGCGCGGTGCCACCACGTGCGCCCTGGGGACTTTGACCCCCCCCTGGGGACAAGGCCAGCGCCCCGCTGCCATCCCCAGTGGTGTCCCCATGCGGCCCCCCCCGCGGTGCTGGTGCCCCCCCCCGGGGTCCTGCTGGCGCTGGTGGCACTGGTGGGGGCGCGGGAGTCGCTGCTCAACGTCTGCATGGACGCCACGCACCACAAGAGCAGCCCCGGCCCCGAGGGGCTCCTCTACGGACAGGTGAGCTCGGACCCCCCCATACCCCCCCACCACGGTGACCCCCCCCCCACGGTGCCACCACCCACCCCCCCCAGTGCCAGCCCAGATCCCCCCCAGTGCCAGCCCGGAGCCCCTCGGTGCCATCCTGGATCCCCTCGGTAGCCTTGGTGCCGCCTTGGTGCCATCCTGGACCCCCCCGGTGCCACCACGGACCCCCCCGGTGCCATCCCGGACCCCCCGGTGCCACCACGGACCCCCCCGGTGCCATCCCGGACCCCCTTGATGTCCCCTCGGTGCCATTCCAGACCCCCCCCAAGTGCCATCCCAGACCCCCTCGGTATCCTCGGTGCCCCCTTGGTGCCATCCTGGACCCCCCTGGTGCCAGCACGGACCCCCTCGGTACCCTCGGTGCCCCCATAGTGTCACCCTGGCCCCCCCTTGGTACCCTCCTGGACCCGCCTCAGTGCCCCCCCAGTGCCATCCTGCCCCCCCCCAGTGCCATCCCAGATACCCTCGATGCCACCCCAGACCCCCTTGGTACCCTTGGTGTCCCCTCGGTGCCCTTCTGGACCCCTCCCAGTGCCATCCCAGACCCTCTTTGCGTCATCCTGGCCCCCCTTGGTACCCTCCTGGACCCCCTTGGTACCCCCTCAGTGCCATCCCGGACCCCCTCAGTGTGATCCTGGACCCCCTCGGTACCCTCGGTGCCCCCCCAGTGCCATCCCGGACCCCCTTGGTGCCCTCCTGGACCCCCTCAGTACCCTCAGTGCCCCCTCAGTGCCATCCCGCCCCCCCTTGGTGCCCCCTCGGTGCCATTCCAGGTCCCCCCGGTGCCCTCCTGGACCCCCCTGGTGCCATCCCAGACCCTCTTGGTGTCATCCTGGACCCCCTCAGTACCCTCCAAGACCCCCTCAGTGCCACCCCAGACCCCCTCAATACCCTCAGTGTCCCCTTGGTGCCATCTCAGACCCCCTTGGTGCCCCCTCCCTGCCCTCCTGGACCCCCTTGGTACCATCGGTGTCCCCTTGGTGCCCTTCTGGACTCCTCCTGGTGCCATCCCAGACCCCCTCAGTGCCACCCTGGACCCCCCCAGTACCCTCCCAGATCCCATCGGTGCCACCCCGGACCCCTCGATACCCTCGGTGCCCCCTCGGTGCCATCCTGAACCCCCCCCAGTGCCATCCCAGACCCTCTTGGTGCTATCCTGGACCACCTCAGTACCCTGCTGGACCCCCTTGGTACCCTCAGTGCCCACTTAGTGCCATCCGAGACCCCCTCAATACCCTCCCAGACCCCCTCGGTACCACCCCAGACCCCCTTGGTACCATCGGTGCCCCCCTGGTACCCTCCTGGACCCCCTTGGTACCCCCTCGGTGCCATCCCAGACCCTCTTTGTGTCATCTTGGACCCCCTTGGTAACCCCCCAGACACCCTCAGTGCCCCCTTGGTGCCATCCTGGACCCCCCGGTACCTTCCTGGACCCCCCCAGTACCCTCGGTGCCCCCCCAGTACCCTCCCAGCCCCCCTTGGTGCCCTCCTGACCCCCTTTGGTACCCTCGGTGCCCCCTCAGTGCCAACCTGGACCCCCTCAGTGCCACCCCAGACCCCCCAGTACCCTCCCAGATCCCATTGGTGCCACCCTGGACCCCCTTGGTGCCCCCTTGGTGCCCCCTTGGTGCCCTCCTGGACCCCCTCGGTGCCATCCCAGACCCCCCTGGTACCCTCTTGGACCCCCTTGGTACCCTCAGTGCCCCCTTGGTGCCATCCTGGACCCCCCCCAGTGCCCTTGGTGCCCACTTGGTGCCATCCCAGACCCCCTTGGTGCCCCTTTGGTGCCCTCCTGGACCCCCCTGGTGCCATCCCAGACCCCCTCAGTACCCTCAGTGCCCCCCCAGTGCCCTCCCAGACCCCTCCCCAGTGACCTCCCAGACCCCCCTGGTGCCCTCCCAGACCCCCTTGGTACCCTTGGTGCCCCCTTGGTGCCCTCCTTGGTGCCAACCTGGCCCCCCTTGGTGCCCCCCCCGGTGGGCACTGCCCCCCCCCCGCAGTGCGTGCTGTGGAAGGACAACGCGTGCTGCACGGCCAACACCAGCGAGGAGGCGCACCGGGACCAGTCCTACCTGTACGGCTTCAACTGGGAGCACTGCGGGGCCATGCCCCCCCGCTGCAAGCGCCACTTCATCCAGGACACCTGCCTCTACGAGTGCTCCCCCAACCTGGGGCCCTGGATCGTGCAGGTGGGGGGGGGATTTGGGGGATTTGGGGGGTTTGGGGGAAAAGGGGGAAATGGGGGGAATGGGGGGAAAAAGGGGGGGATTGGGGGAAATGGGGGAAAAGGGGGATTTGGGGGAAAAGGGGGATTTGGGGGAAAAGGGGGATTTGGGGAAAAAGGGGGGGGTTGAATACGGGAATTTGGGAAATCGGGGAAAAGGGGAGTTTGGGGGAGAGAAAAGGGGAGATACGGGGGAGAAGGGAGGGATTGGGGAAAATAGGGGGGTTTGGGGGGTTTGGGGGAAATGGGGGGTTTGGGGGAATGGGGGAAATGGGTGAGATGGGGGGAAAGGCAGGGTTGGGGGAAAAGGGGGATTAGGAGGAAAAGGGGGGGTTGGGGGAAATGAGGGAGTTTGAGGGAAAAGGGGGGGTTTGGGGGGGAATGGGGAATGAGGGGGGGTTTTGGGGGGGAATGGGGGATTTGGGGAAAAGGGGGATTTCGAGAAAGGAGGGATTTTGGGGATTTTGGGGAGAAATTGGGATTTAGGAGAAATGGGGAAATGGGGAAAATTGGAGCAATGGGGGATTTAGGAAAGAGGAGATTTCAGAGAAAAGGGGAGAGATTGGGGAAATCGGGAGTTTGGGGGAAATGGGGGGGTTGGGGGTAAAGGGGGGGAGTGGGGGCAATTGGGGAAATGGGGGGGTTTGGGGGAAATGGGGGCAATGGGGGGTTTGGGGGAAAAGGGGGGGTTTGGGGGAAAGGGGGATTTTGGGGAAAAGGGGGGTTTGGGGGAAATGGGGGGTTTGGGGGAAATGGGGGAAATGGGTGGGGATTGGGGGAAAGGGGGGGTTTGGGGGATTTGGGGGAAAAGGGGGATTTGGGGGAAAAGGGGGATTTAGGGGAAAAGGGGGATTTAGGGGAAAAGGGGGGGTTTGGGGGAAATGGGGAGGTTTGGGGCGAAAGGGGGATTTGGGAGATTTGGGGGAAAAGGGGGGATTTGTGGGTAGATCTGGGTGATGCGGAGGATTTGGGGGATGCGGGGGGGATTTGGGGGATGCGGGGGGATTTGGGGGATTTGGGGGGCTCCAGGCACGCTCAGCCCCCGCCCTGCAGACGGACTCGAGCTGGTGCCAGGGTGGAAAAGGGGAGATTTGGGGGAAAAGGGGGGATTTGGAGAGGGGGGTTTCAGGGGATTTGGGGAGGGGGGTTTCGGGGGATTTGGGGGATTTGGGGAGGGCATTTTGGGGGGCTCCAGGCACGCTCAGCCCCCTCCCCGCAGACGGACACCAGCTGGCGCCGGGAGCGCATCCTGCACGTGCCGCTGTGCCGCGAGGACTGCGAGCAGTGGTGGGAGGACTGCCAGGACGCCCTCACCTGCAAGGTCAACTGGCACCAGGGCTGGAACTGGAGCACGGGTCAGTGGGGGCGCCCCGGGGGGGGCAGTGGGGTCTGGGGTCCCCAAGGGGCTGGGGTCCCTGTGCACCCCCCACACCCCCACTCCCCCCCCACCCCTTCACCTCCACCTCTCCACCACCACCCGCCGTGACCCCAAACCTCCCCAACTCCCCTTGTATGACCCCAAACCCCCCAAAATCTCCCCTTGTATGACCCCAAACCGCCCCCAAGTCCCCTCGTATGACCCCAAACCCCCCCATAACCTCCCCTATGACCCCCCCAGGCACCAACCAGTGCCCGCAGGGTGCCATGTGCCAGAAGTTCAAGTACCTCTCCACCACCACCCACCATGACCCCAAACCTCCCCAACTTCCCTTGTATGACCCCAAACCGCCCCCAACTCCCCTAGTATGACCCCAAACCCCCCCATAACCCCAGTAACCCCCTTATAACCCCCCCAAACCTCCCAAAACCCTCTATAACCCCGTCGTAACCCCCCCCAGGCACCAACCAGTGCCTCTCCACCACCACTCGCCATGATCCCAAACCTCCCCATCTCCCCTTGTATGACCCCAAACCGCCCCCAATTCCTCCTGTATGACCCCAAACCCCCCTATAACCCCCCATAACCCCCCTATAACCCCCCCCTAATCCCCCCCCTGCCCCCCCAGCACCAACCAGGTCCAGGCGGGGGCCATGTGCCAGAAGTTCAAGTACGTCTTCCCCACGCCGGCGACGCTGTGCGAGGAGATCTGGTCCCACTCCTACCGCTCCAGCCCCGAGCGGCGCGGCAGCGGCCGCTGCATCCAGCTCTGGTTCGACCCCACCCTGGGCAACCCCAACGTGGAGGTGGCTCGCTTCTACGCCGCCCGCGCCCCCCCGCCCGCGCCCCCCCCCGTCACGCTGCTGGTGCCCCCCCTGGTCCTGGTGGCGGCCCCCGCTGCGTGGCTCTGGGGGTGATCGGGGTTTTGGGGGGTTGTGGGGTGCGTTTTGGAGAGGTTGGAATTAAAGGCGGTGCGCACAGAGGGGTCAGTGGGGTTTTTTGGGGTTTGGGGGGGTGATGGGGGTGTGGGGGTGTTGGGGTGTTCGGGGTGTTGGGTGTTGGGGTGTGGGGGTGTGGGGGTGTCCCCCCCCCTGCCTGGGTCTGGGGGTAGTTTGTTGATTTTTGGGGGGTTTATGGGGTTTGTGGGGTGCGTTTTGGAGAGGTTGGGAATAAAGGCGGTGTGCACAGAGGGGTCAGTGGGGGTTTTTTGGGGGTTTGGGGGGGGTAATGGGGGTGATGGGGGGTGATGGGGGTGTGGGGATGTGGGGGTGTGGGGGTGTCCCCCCCCCGCCTGGGTCTGGGGGTGATTCGGGGTTTTTGGGGGGGGTTGTGGGTTTTGTGGGGTGCGTTTTGGAGAGGTTGGGAATAAAGGCGGTGCGCACATGGGGGTCAGTGGGGGTTTTTTGGGGGGTTTTGTGGGGGTGATGGGGGGTGATGGGGGGGGTAATGGGGGTGTGGGGATGTGGGGGTGTGAGGTTGTCTCCCCCCTGCCTGGCTCTGGGGGTGATTGGTATTTTTGGGGTGGGTTGTGGGGTTTGTGGGGTGGTGCGTTTTGGAGAGGTTGGGAATAAAGGCGGTGCGGACACAGAGGGGTCAGTGGGGTTTTTTGGGGGGTTTTGGGGGGGTGATGTGGGGTGATGTGGGGTGATGGGGGTGTGGGGGTGTGGGGGTGTCCCCCCCTGCCTGGGTCTGTGGGTGATTGGTGTTTTTGGGGTGGGTTGTGGGGTTTGTGGGGTGGTGCGTTTTGGAGAGGTTGGGAATAAAGGCGGTGCGCACAGAGGGGTCACTGGGGGTTTTTTGGGTGTTTTGGGGGGGTGTGGGGGTGATGGGGGGTGATGGGGGTCTGGGGGTGTCCCCCCCCCGCAATGTGTCCAGTGGGAGCGGGGGCAGGTTCTGCCCTCCCCATGGGGCTGCAGTGGGTGGGGGGTGTAGGGGCAGCGGTGCTCGCCCTCTCCGTGCGCCCTGTGGGGTCAGGGTGCCCTGTGTCACCCCCGTGTCACCCCCATGTCCCCATGTCACCCCCATGTCCCCCCATGTCACCCCCACGTCCCCAGTGTCACACCCCACGTCCCCATGTCCCCCCCACATTCCCCATGCCATCCGATGTCCCCAATGTCACCCCCCCATGTCCCCACGTCACCCCCATGTCCCAGTGTCACACTCCCAGGTCCCAGGTCCACCCCACATCCCCAATGTCACCCCCATGTCCCCAGTGTCCCCCTCGTGCCCCTCCCACGTCCCCATGTCCCCCCCACATCCCCAATGTCCCCCCCACGTCCCCATGTCCCACCCCATGTCCCAGTGTCACCACCCATCCCAGTGTCCCCCCTTGTCCCCATGTCCCCCCCACGTCCCACCCGTGCCCTCTGCCCCGGGGCTGTCTCCCTGGGGTCCCCCACTTTGACCCGGGGGTCCCCATGGGGCACTCCCCCGGTACCAGGGGGGCAGGGGCCAGCGCAGCCCCCCACAGGTGGGGGCAGCGGCACGCGGGGCCCCAGGGGGCGGGCGGGGCCGAGCCGTGCCAAACCGTGCCAAACTGTGCCAAACTGTGCCAAATTGTGCCAAACCGTGCCAAGTTGTGCCAAACTGTGCTGAACTGTGCCGAGCCATCCTGCACGGTGCTGTGCCAAACAGTGCCGAACTGTGCCAAACCGTGCCAAATTGTGCCAAACCGTGCCAAACTGTGCCAAACTGTGCCAAATTGTGCCAAACCGTGCCAAAGTGTGCCAAACTGTGCTGAACTGTGCCGAGCCATCCTGCATGGTGCTGTGCCAAACGGTGCCGAACCGTGCCAAAAAGTTCTGAACCGTGCTAAACTGTTCTGAACTGTGCTGAACTGTGCTGAGCTGTGCTGAGCTGTGCTGAGCCATCCTGCACGGTGCTGTGACGTGCCAAACAGTGCCATGGTGAGTGGTGCTGAAGTGTGCCGAACCATGCTGATCTGTGCCGAACCGTGCCAAACTGTTCTGAACCATGCTGAGCTGTGCTGAACCGTGCTGGGCCATCCTGCACGGTGCCATGCCGTGCTAGACCGTGCTGTGCTGAGCGGTGCTGAACTGTGGTGAACCGTGCTGAACCATGCCAAACTGTGCTAAACAGTTCTGAACTGTGCCAATCTGCACCAAACCATGCTGAACCATGCCAAACTGTTCTGAACCGTGCTGAACCGTGCTAAACAGTTCTGAACCGTTCTGGACTCTGCTAAACAGTTCTGAACTGTGCTAAACAGTGCTGAATCACGCTGGATCATGCCGAACCGTGCTAAACTGTTCTGAATCGTTCTGAACCATGCCGAACTGTGCCAAACCATGCTAAACAGTTCTGAACCATGCTGAACTGTGCCGAACCGTGCCAATCTGCGCCAAACTGTGCCAAACTGTTCTGAACTGTGCTGAACAGTGCTGAACCGTGCCAAACTGTTCTGAACCGTGCTGAATTTCGCCAAACCGCGCTAAACTGTTCTGAACCGTGCCGAACCGTCCTGATCTGCACCAAACCGTGCTGAACCATGCTGAACTGTGCCAAACCGTGCCAATCTGTGCCAAACTGTGCTAAACTGTTCTGAACCGTGCTGAAAGGTACCAAACTGTGCCGATCCGTGCTAAACACTTCTGAACCGTGCTGAACTTTGCCAAACTGTGTTAAGCTGTTCTGAATCGTTCTGAACCATGCTGAACCGTGTTGGACTGTGCTACACAGTCCTGAGCTGTGCTAAACAGTGCTGAATCATGCTGGACCATGCCGAACCGTGCTAAACTGTTCTGAATCGTTCTGAACCGTGCCGAACTGTGCCAAACCGTGCTAAACAGTTCTGAACTGTGCCGAACCGTGCGGAACCATGCCAAACCGTGCCAAACTGTTCTGAACCATGCTAAACAGTTCTGAACCATGCTGAACTGTGCCAATCTGCGCCAAACTGTGCGGAACCACACCAAACTGTGCCAAACTGTTTTGAACCGTGCTGAACCGTGCTAAACAGTTCTGAACCTTTCTGGACTCTGCTAAACAGTTCTGAACTGTGCTAAACAGTGCTGAATCATGCTGGACCATGCCGAACCGTGCTAAACTGTTCTGAATTGTTCTGAACCATGCCGAACTGTGCCAAACCATGCTAAACAGTTCTGAACCATGCTGAACTGTGCCGAACCGTGCCAATCTGCGCCAAACTGTGCCAAACTGCTCTGAACCGTGCTGAACTTCGCCAAACCGTGCTAAACTGTTCTGAACCATGCCGAACTGTGCCGATCTGCGCCAAACCGTGCGGAACCATGCCAAACTGTGCCAAACTGTTCTGAACCGTGCTGAACCGTGCCGAGCCGTGCTGATCTGTGCCAAACTGTGCAGAACCATGCCAAACTGTGCCAAACTGAACCGTGCTGAACCATGCTAAACAGTGCTGAACCGTGCCAAACTGTTCTGAACCGTGCTAAACACTTCTGAATCATGCTGAACTTCACCAAACCATGCTAAGCTGTTCTGAACCATGCCCAACCATGCCGATCTGCACCAAACCGTGCCGAACCATGCCAAACTGTTCTGAACCGTGCTGAACTGTGCCGATCCGTGCCGATCTGCACCAAACCGTGCTGAACCATGCCAAACTGTGCTAAACTGTTCTGAACCGTGCCAAACTCCTCTGAATCGTGGCGATCCGCGCCGATCCGTGCCGAGCAGCGCTCCTCCCCCCCGCACCCCTCCCTTTCCCCGCCCCCCACCCCCCCCCATCCTCCCCCCATCGTCACCACCCCCCCTTTGCCCCTCCCTCCCCCCCACCCCCCCCAACCAACCCCTCCCCCCCGCCCCGCCCCCTCTCCCCGCCCCATCGGTGCCCCCCCGCCCCCTACCGGTGCCCCCACCCCCGCCCCCCCCCCGTGGGGCTCCGCTCGTTTCCCCCCCCCCCCTCCACCCGGTGTCCCCCCCCCACCTCCTCCCCGCCGTGTCCCCAGACTCGGCGGAGCCATGGCGGGTGCGGGGGTCCCGGGGGGGTGGGCGCCGCCCTGGTACCACCGGGACCTGAGCCGGGCGGGGGCCGAGGAGCTGCTGGCCCGGGCAGGCGACGGGCAGCTTCCTGGTGCGGGACAGCGAGAGCGTGGCGGGGGCGTACGCGCTGTGTGTGCTGTGAGTGCGGGGGGGGCAACGGGGGGGCAATGGGGAACGGGGGGGGAAACGGGGACCGGGGGGGAAATGGGGACTGGGGGGGGAATGGGGATGGGGGGGGAATGGGGAGGGAATGGGGAGCAGGGGGGGCAACGGGACCCGAGGGGGAGAACGGGGGGATCGGGGCATGGGGGGGGCGCCGGGGGGCACCAGGGAACTGGGGGGGCAACGGGGAACTGGGGGGGGAAACGGGGACTGGGGGGGGAATGGGGATCGGGGGGGGAACGGGGGGGGGAACAGGCACCGGGGGGGACCGGGGGACCGGGGGGATCGGGGCATGGGGGGGCACGGGGGGGCACCGGGGAACTGGGGGGGCAACGGGGAACTGGGGGGGAAATGGGGACTGGGGGGGGAATGGGGATCGGGGGGGGGGAATGGGGAGGGAATGGGGAACGGGGGGGGAACGGGGGGGGAACAGGCACCGGGGGGGGACGGGGGGACCGGGGGGAATAGGGGCATGGGGGGGGCAATGGGGGGGTAACGGGGAACTGGGGGGGGAATGGGGATCGGGGGGGCAATGGGAACCGAGGGGGAGAACGGGATCGGGGGGGGGACCGGGACATGGGGGGGCACCGGGGGGAACGGGGGACCCGGGGGAGAACGGGCACCGGGGGGAATCGGGACAAGGGGGGGGCACCGGGAAACTGGGGGTGAATGGGGGGAGAACGGGACCCGGGGGGAGATTGGGACCCGGGGGGGGGGCAACGGGACCGGGACCGGGATTTGGGGGGCGACGGGCGCCGGGGGGCGCCGGGGGTGGATGGGGGAATGGGGGGGGTGCCGGGGGGCACTGGGGAGAACTGGGGGAGAAATGGGGCCCGGGGGGGGCAACGGGACCCAGGGGGGGAATGAGAGCTGGGGGGGCAGAACGGGACCGGGATTGGGATCAGGACCTGGGGGGGTGAATGGGACCTGGGGGGGGGATCAGCCCCGGGGGTAACGGCACCGGGGGGGTGCCAGGGGGGCACCAGGCATGGGGGGGTCACTGGCACCCAGGGGCTTAGTGAGAATCTGGGGGGGGGCACACACATGGGGGGGTTACCGGCAGTTGGGGGGCACTGGGAACTGGGGGGGTCGTGGGACACTGGGGGGACCCGGCACTGGGGGGGGAGATGGGCACAGTTTGGGGCTGGGGGTGGGGGTCTGGGGGTCCCCAGACTGTGGTTGGGGTCTGGCAGAGCCGGGGGGGGGCACGGGCACTGCGGGGGGAGGCGCCTGGAACAGGGACTGGGGGGGTCCCAGGGGGCACTGGGGGTCCTCGGGATGGGGGTCTGGGGGTCCCCAGCTTTGGGGGGGGGCACAGAGCAGCTCCCAGCTTGGGCAGTGTGGGGGGGGGGGGTTGCTGCTCTGCACCCCTTGCCCCCCCCCCTTGTCCCCACACCCCCATCCTGCAGCTCCCTGTGCCTTTTGGGGTGGCTGCGCCCCCAGAGCCCCCCCGCTTGGGATCAGATGGGTGCCAGCACCCTGGGGTCCCTGGGGGGTCCTGTGGGGGGGGGGTCTCCCCACCCCCATCCCACCTGGGCTGGGGGGCAGCGTGGGGACCCCGAGGCAGGGGACAGCTGTGGGGGGGCCCTGTGCCATCGCCCCCCTCCCCAGGCTGCGGGGACGCTGTGCCCCCCGCCACGGGCGCACGGCGCTCGGTGGCCCCAGGGTGGGGGTCCCTTGGGTGGCCACCCCCATCCCCCACGGTGCCCCACCCTGCCCGCTGGCCTCGGGGGGTCCCCGCGTGGTGGAGGGGGGGGGCCAGGCCGACCCCAAACCCCACGGCACGTGCCCCCCTCCCGGGGGGTCCTGTGGGGTCGGCTCCTGGCCACGTGGCCACCACGGAGCCGGGTGGCACAGGGGGGGGCACCGTGTCCTGCACCCCCAGCTCCTGGTGTGGGGGGTCCGGGGTCCTGTTGTGCCCCCTGCCCATCCCCAGCACCTCCTGCCCTGTCTTGGTGGCCCCACGGTGTCCCCCCCCCCAATTTTGGTGGTGTCCCCCCCCCCAGCCACGCACCCTCACCGCGCTGCCACCCCCCTACCCACGGACACCCCCACCCCACCTCCCCAGGCTCCCCCTCTCCAGAGCCCCAGCCCAGGGTGATTGATGGTGATGGTGGGGGGGGCGGGCTCTCCAGGGCCCCCCCCCCTTTCCCGACTGCCCGGCCCCAGAGAGTGGCTGGGGGGGCCTAAAAATAGCTGCGGGGGCAGGAGGAGGAAGGGGAACTGCGCCGGGATCCCGGCAGCGCGGCTTCCTTTAACCCTGCCGCCGGCACCGGCACCGTGGCGCTCCCCGTGCCGGGTGCTTGGGTGCCGGCGGTGGTACCGGGGGGGGGGCACGGTGCTGGGGACCCCCCCTGGGTGCTGTTGGGGCGAGCGGTGGCATTTGGGGTCCCCATGGGGGTCCCCAGGGTGGTGGGGCCAGGCTGGAGCCCCCTCTCCGGTGATTAACGGTGAATTATGCACCGGGGACCCCCGGGGGTGTCAGCACCTCCCCCCCCCCCATTGGGTGCTGGGGGCTGTTATGGGGTGAGGGCGGCTCGGGGGGGTGCCGGGGGGGCCCCGTGTCTGGCCGTGTGCCCGCATAAAGGCTCTTTGTGCGGCTCCCCAGCCGCCAGGATTAGTCACAGACACGGCCACGGCGCGGCGGGGCTCAGCCGCAGGGGAGGGGGCCTGCCCTGAGCCCCCCCCAGGACCCCCCCGGACCGACCCCGGTGAGGGGGGGTCCCTTACACCTCCCCGTGCCCCCCTTCACTGCGGTTCCTGGTGTGGAGCTTGGGGCTCCCCGTGGAGACCCCTTGAGACCCCCCCAGCTGGGGCTCTCTGTGTGCCCCCCCCGCGGGATTTCCTGCGTGGGGCCCCCTGACCCCAGCGTGGGGTTCCCTGCATGTCCCCCCCCCAAATCTCGGGGTCCCCCCCTTTGTAGCCGCCCAGGATCTCTCAGCTGCCCCCCCCCCCTTTGCCCCAAGCAGGGTTTCCCATGCAGGACCCCCTCTTCCAAATCTGGGGGGACCCTGTGTCCCAGCCAGGGCTCCCCAT
The DNA here is from genome assembly GCF_047663525.1 of Anas platyrhynchos. Classification (NCBI taxonomy): domain Eukaryota; kingdom Metazoa; phylum Chordata; class Aves; order Anseriformes; family Anatidae; genus Anas; species Anas platyrhynchos. Next base: position 206,526,381 of record NC_092587.1, on the reverse strand, counting down.
GGCTGTTGGGGGGGCGGGTTCAGGTGTGGGGGGGGCTGATTGGGACCACTGGCTCCTGCAGCCCCCCCAGCACTGACATTTTGGGGCTGTTCCTGCCTCCGGAGGCGGAATAACCCCCTGTGCTGGGGGGGGGGGGGCTAAGAAACGGGGGGGTCCTTTTATTTCAGGGGGTGTTTGTGGCACTGGAGGGGCATCAAGGGGCATGGGGGGGGCACCCTGCTGCACGGTGACCCCAAAACCCCCAACTCTGCCAGGACACCTCGTCCTCCCCGTGCGCCCCGGTGGCACCAGGGCAGTGCCATGGGGACAGCTCCCACCCCGGTGGCCCCCCCCTGGTGGCCGCCCCCCCAGCCCCGTGTCCCTCTGCCCGGTGGCCCTGGCGCGGTGACAGCCTCACGGTCACCTCTGCGCGTCCCGTGGCCGGGGGCCAGCCCGGGAGCCACCGTCCTGGCCACCGGCACCGGGGGACGGCCACCAACGGCGGCACCCTGGGGGGGTCCTGGTTGTGCCGGGGTCTTGGCACAGGGGTCCCCCCCTGTGTCCCGCTGCATCCCGCGGGGCTCGGCCATCCCATGGCTCCCCCCGTCCCCGCAGGGTTTATTTTGGGGCGGCGTTTCGGTGCCAGCCGTATTTTTAGATTTCCTTCCGGGAGCGTGGGGCGAGGCGCTGGTGGACGGCCCCCCCCGACGGCCCCCGTGGCACGCGGAGAGACCGCGATGGCCACCTCGGGGGGCCGCGCGGGAGGGGGTGGGGGCTGCTGGGGGTCTGCGGAGGGGGTGTCGCCTCGCCGAGCGTCCCGGGTGGGCAGCACCGTGGGGAGGGGACAGTGGGCGCGGGGTCCCCCCACGGCTCCGACACCCCCGTCTCTCGTCACCACCCGGTCACCCCCTGCCCCGGGATCGCGTCCCCGCTTCCCGTGCGCTTCCAGAGCAGATGCTTCCTGGCCACCCGCTGCCAGCGGCTCCCTGCCTGCTTCGGCACTGCCTGGGGACGGGGGGAGGACCTGGTGCGTGCCCCCCCCTTGGGGAGAAAGCTCTGGGGGAGGGCAGGAGCCCCCCGTGAGCTGCGCTGAGGCCGGGCAGCTCGTTGCACGCGGTGATGGTGCCGGAGCTGAGCGAGCGCGCCCGGCTTTGTGTTTGGGGCTTGCAGGGTGGGGTCTGCTGCTCCCCCAAATTTGGGGACCCCACAGGCTGCGGGAGGTGGGGCCGAGCTCCCATGGGGGTCCCCAGCTTGATGCCAGCTCCTCGGCTCCCTGCAGGTTCCAGAAGCACGTCCACACGTACCGCATCCTGCCCGACGACGAGGACTTCTTGGCCGTGCAGGTGGGCGGCGCGGGGACACCAGGGGACCCCGGGGGCACCCCATGGGGGCTGCACATCACCAAAGGGTCTGGGGGCGCTCAGCGGAGCAGGGACCCCCGCTGTGCTCCCGTTTGGGGCATCGGGGGGCTCCCTGCCTGGTGAGGGGGGGTGCAGGGCTCGTCGCCGTGCCACGAGCGCACGGCCTGGCGGCGCAGCCTCGGCGCTGCTGCTTCTTGGCCGCGTCTCCGAGCAACAGAAGCCCCTTTGTGCCGAGCGGGCAGACGAGAAGAGCCTCCCCCGGCAGGGAGGAGGCAGCGGGGATCCGGGGACGGCTGCGGGCCGGGCGCCCGGCTGCGTGCTCCCCGTGCTGTGCCAACCGGCCCCGGCCCCGCCTCACCGTGCGCCACCAGGCACCCCCAAAATCGGGCGGTGACGGTGGCCCTGTCCCCGCAGACGTCGCAGGGCGTGCAGGTGAGGCGCTTCAAGACGCTGGGCGAGCTGATCGCCCTGTACCTGCAGCCCAACCAGGGGCTGGTCTGCACCCTGCTCTTCGCTGTCGAGAGGGAGAAGGAGAAGGAGAGCGCGGAGGACAGGGACTACTCGGGTACGCGGGGTGGCCCCTCTTCTCCCCCCACCCTGGGGGTCTCTGTGCCCGCCGGTGCCGGTGCCGTGACGCCCACCCTGCTGCTGCCTTGCAGATGGCGAGGACGAGAAGCCCCCCTGCCCCCGCGCTCTGGCTCCAGCAGCTTCTCGGGTTCCTCCGTGGGGCTCAGCCCCGGCAGCCCGGGGCCGGTGGTGCCCGAGGCGGCGCCGGCGGAGAGGTGAGGAGCCGTGTCCCCAGGGCGTCACCGTGCCTGTCCCCACATCCCCATGGTGTCACCGTGCCCATCCCCACGCCCCCAGGGCATCACCATGCCCATCCCCATGTCCCCACGGTGTCACCGTGCCCATCCCCATGTCCCCATGGTGTCACCGTGCCCATCCCCAGGGCATCACCGTGCCCATCCCCATGTCCCCACAGTGTCACCATGCCCATCCCCACGTCCCCAGGGCATCACCGTGCCCGTCCCCACGTCCCCATGGTGTCACCGTGCCTGTCCCCACCTCTCCAGGGCATCACCGTGTCCGTCCCCACGGTGTCACCGTGCCCATCCCCACGTCCCCACGGTGTCACCATGCCTGTCCCCACATCCCCATGGTGTCACCATGCCCATCCCCACATCCCCAGGGCATCACCGTGCCCATCTCCACGACCCCAGGGCATCACCGTGCCCATCCCCATGGTGTCACTGTGCCCATCCCCACATCCCCACGGTGTCACCGTGCCCGTCCCTGCCGTGTCCCTCACCCGGCTCCCTCCGCAGCACCAACGGCCTCACCAGCATCTCCCACGAGTACCTGAAGGGCAGCTACACGCTGGACCTGGAGGCGGTGAGGGCGGGGGGCCAGCAGCCTCCCCCACCTCAACAAGACCCTGGTCACCTCCTGCAAGCGGCTGCACAGGTGGGCGCCGCGCGCTGGACGGACGGGCGGGCGGACAGACAGACGGACGTTGTGCTGACGCCCACCCTCTCCCTGCAGCGAGGTGGACAAGGTGCTGGCGGGGCTGGAGATCCTCTCCAAGGTGTTCGACCAGCAGAGCTCCCCCATGGTCTCCAAAATCCTGCAGCAGGTGGGGGGCGAGGGCGCGGGGGACACGGGGCGCGGGTCCCCGAGTGCCTGGGGCAGGCTGAGGTGCCCACGGTGCCCATGGTGCCCACAGCACTTGGGTGGCAGGGGGGTGCCCCCCATGGGGGGTTGGGGTGCTGGGGGCTGGGGGCTGGGGGCTGTGACACCCCCGGGCTTCCAGACGGCGCGCAGAGCGGGAGCAGGAGCTGGAGAGCCTGGTGCTGAAGCTGTCCGTGCTGAAGGATTTCCTCTCCAGCATCGAGAAGAAGGTGAGCCTTAGGGGCGGGCGGCCGTGCCAGGGGGGGCCGGGCAGGGGGCTGGGAGCTCACGGCCACGCTCGGCTCTCCCCCAGGCGCTCAAAGCCCTGCAGGAGATGAGCTCGGCCACCCCGGCTCCCCCGGCGCAGCCCCTCTCCCGCAAAGCCAAAAGCATCCCCGTGCAGACCTTGAGGTGAGTGCCGGGAGCCTGGTACCCGGGGGGGCATCCCCAGCCCTGGGGGGACCTGCCCAAGCCCCCCTCCCCATGCTGGCAGCCGCAGCACCCCGTGCGCACCCGCAGGTGAAGCTGGACGTCACCCTGGGGGACCTGACCAAGATCGGCAAGTCGCAGAAGTACACGCTGAGCGTGGACGTGGAGGGCGGCAAGCTGGTGGTGCTGAAGCAGAAGGACTCGCAGGAGGACTGGAACACCTTCACCCACGACAAGAGTGAGCGGGGGGGGCCCCTGCGGGGTGGTTGTGGTGGTTTTGGGGATCTGATTCCCCTCTGCCCCCCAAGTCCGGCAGCTGATCAAGTCGCAGCGGGTGCAGAACAAGCTGGGCATCGTCTTCGAGAAGGAGAAGGACAAGACGCAGCGCAAGGATTTCGTTTTCGTCAGCGCCCGGGTGCGTGGGGCTCCCAGGGGGTGGTGGGCACATGGGGGGGGGCATCACCGGTCCCTGTGGGCTGGAGGCACCCGCCTGCCCCCCAGAAGCGGGAGGCTCCCAGCTGCTGCAGCTGATGAAGAACAAACACTCGCACCAGGACGAGCCCGACATGATCTCCATCTTCATCGGCACCTGGAACATGGGTGAGCGGGGCCACGGCTCCCATGCTGGGGGGGCTGCAAGGGCTGAGCGTGGGCAGCCCCCCCTCTAAATGTGCCCCCTTCACAGGCAGCGTTCCCCCGCCCAAGAGCATCACCTCCTGGTTCACCTCCAAGGGGCTGGGCAAGACGCTCAACGACGTGACGGTCAGCATCCCCCACGACATCTACGTCTCGGGCACGACAAGGACTACACCACGGGGACAAGGAGTGGGTGGATTTCCTCCGGGCCGTCCTCAAGGACTCCGCCAGATGAGTACCGCCCGGTAGGAGCCCCCTGTCCCCCACCCTGGGGAGCTGGGGGTACCCTGGCTGTGCCGGCACCGGGTGCTTCGGGGTGGGCGCACGCGGTGCTGGGGTGCTTGGAGATGTCGTGGTCCCCATGGTGCCGTGGCCACCCCCTGCCACCGCTCGTTTGCCACGTGGCAGGAGCCCACTTTTGGGGTGCAGGGGGCAGCGGAGGGGGCTGCTGGCAGCGTGGGTGCAGCCAGGAGTGGCTGTGTTGGTGCCCGGTGCGCACAAGGACTAGAGTGGCGGCGGGGGTCCCTCTCCGTGGGGTGTCCTCCGTGGGTGTCCGGCCCGCGGCCCCCCAGGTGGCCATGCAGTCCCTGTGGAACATCAAAGTGGTGGTGCTGGTGAAACCGGAGCACGAGAACCGCATCAGCCACGTCAGCACCTCCAGCGTCAAGACGGGGATCGCCAACACGCTGGGTAGGTGGCGGGGCGCGCGCCCGGCTGTGCGCCTGGGGGTTGCTGCTCGGGGCACGAGTGCCTGGCACTGGGGGGGGGCTCCAGGGGCACGTGTGTTGCACGGGGAGGGCTCTGGGTACACGTGTGTGTTGCACAGGGAGGGCTCTGGTTGTGCATGCACTGCACGAGGCAGGGTTTTGGTGCATGTGCATTGCACAAGGTGGGGCCCTGGTGCGTGCACACCACCTGGGGAGCACTTTTGGGCACACGTGTGTTGCATGGGGAGGGCTCTGGGCACGTGTGCATTGCACGAGGCAGGGTTTTGGTGTGTGTGCATTGCACAAGGTGGAGCCCCAATGCGTGTACACCACCTGGGGAGCACTTTGGGCACACGTGTGTTGCACAAGGAGTGCTCTGGGCACACGTGTGTTGCACGGGGAGGGCTGTGGGCACGTGTGCATTGCACAAGGAGCACTTTGGGCACGCGCTCTCGGCACCGCGCCCCGTACAAACCATCCCAGTGTGCACCGTGCCCCCACCAGCACCCGGGGGCACCTCCCCACCACCACGAGCAGCCCCAGCGCCCTGCCCAGGCCCCATCCTAACCCCCCCATCCTCCTCCTCCTCCCCCGCAGGCAACAAGGGCGCCGTGGGCGTCTCCTTCATGTTCAACGGCACCTCCTTCGGCTTCGTCAACTGCCACCTCACCTCGGGCAACGAGAAGACGGCGAGGTGAGGGGGGTCCCCGCGCGGGGACCATGGAGAGGGGGCTGCAGAGGTCCCCGGGGGGGGGGCTCTTGGAGACGTGTGCGCACTGATGTTACCGTGGTGCCCCCTCCCGGCAGGAGGAACCAGAACTACCTGGACATCCTGCGGCTGCTCTCGCTGGGGGACAAGCAGCTCAGCTCCTTCGACATCTCGCTGCGCTTCACCCACCTCTTCTGGTTCGGGGACCTCAATTACCGCCTGGACATGGACATCCAGGTGCTGGGGGGGGCACAGGGTGGCCGTTGGGGGCTGGGGGGCTGCCCCCGTGTGCCGTCCCCCTCCCCGTGCCAGCCCCTTCTGTCCTGCCCCGCAGGAGATCCTCAACTACATCAGCCGCAAGGAGTTCGAGCCGCTGCTCAAGGTGGATCAGCTCAACCTGGAGAAGGAGAAGCACAAGGTCTTCCTGCGATTCGGTGAGGGAGAGAAGCCGGGGGGGTCACTGGGTGCTGGGGGGGGGTGGCTCCACACCCCCTCCTGACCCCCCCAATTCCTCTCTGGCAGCCGAGGAGGAGATCACCTTCCCCCCCACCTACCGCTACGAGCGCGGCTCGCGGGACACCTACGTGTGGCACAAGCAGAAGCCCACGGGGGTAGGTGCTGGATGAGGGTGGGGGCCCCCCCCCCCACCCTTAATCCCTTCCTTTTTCCCCCCAAAAAAAAACCCATCTGGTGCCCATCCAGGTCCGCACCAACGTCCCCTCCTGGTGCGACCGCATCCTCTGGAAGTCCTACCCCGAGACCCACGTCAACTGCAACGCCTACGGTGAGGGGGGGGGGGGGGGGCTGGGGACAGGCCACCCCCCCCGCGGGGACAGGCCACCCGAAATGTCCCCTCCTGCCGCAGGGTGCACAGACGACATCATGACCAGCGACCACTCGCCCGTTTTCGGCTCCTTCGAGGTGGGGGTGACGTCCCAGTTCGTCTCCAAGAAAGGTGGGGGCGCCCCTTACACCCCACACCCCCCCTTGGGTGCTTGCGGGAGGCCTGTCCCCCCAACCAGGGGGGACAAGGGGACGCCCCCGGGGGTCCCCACGGCTCCCCTGTCCCCGCAGGGCTCTCCAAATCCTCGGAGCAGGCGTACATCGAGTTCGAGAGCATCGAGGCCATCGTGAAGACGGCGAGCCGCACCAAGTTCTTCATCGAGTTTTACTCCACCTGCCTGGAAGGTGAGCACCGGGGGGGGGGGTCCTAGGATCGGGGGGGGGGGGTCTTTGGGGACCTCCTGGCACCGTCCTCTCCCCCTGGCAGAATTCAAGAAGAGCTTCGAGAACGACAGCCAGAGCAGCGACAACATCAACTTCCTCAAGGTGCAGTGGTCGTCCCGGCAGCTGCCCACGGTGAGGGGCCCCCGCTGGGGCATGGGACCGAGGGGGGGGCTCACGGGGGTCTTCTCCATGCCCCCCATCACCCCCCCTGTCCCCTCGCCCTCAGCTGAAGCCCATCCTCTCCGAAATCGAGTACCTGCAGGACCAGCACCTTCTGCTCACCGTCAAGTCCCTGGATGGCTACGAGTCCTACGGTGCGCAACCGCCGGGTGCGCTGCGTGCGCGCCCCTCGGGGACCCTGCGCACCCCAAATCCTCGCGGCCCCCCCTCCCCAAATTTCACCCTCCCCGCGCCCCGCAGGTGAGTGCGTCATCGCTCTCAAGTCGATGATCGGCAGCACGGCCCAGCAGTTCCTCACCTACCTGGCTCACCGCGGCGAGGAGACCGGCAACATCCGTGGCTCCATGAAGGTGCGCGTCCCCGCCGAGCGCATGGGCACCCGCGAGCGGCTCTACGGTGAGCTGGGGGGGGGGGGGTTTTGGGGGGGGTTTTAGGGTTTGGGGGGGGTGTGGGGGTCCGCTCTGAGCCCCCCCATCTTTCCCTGTCCCCTGGCAGAGTGGATCAGCGTTGATAAGGACGAGGCGGCTGCGGGGAAGGGGAAGGCGCCGCTGGGTGCCAGAGCCACGCAGGATTACGCCAAGTAAGGGGGGGCTTGGAGACCACCCTGGGGGGCTGGGGGGGGGGCTGGGGGGGCGGTGAGCATCTCCCCTGCTGTGGCTGTGCAGGCAGAGCCCGGTGATGCTCAGAGCATCCCTGCTTCTCGCCCCCCCCCCAGGTCTGCAGGGAGGAAACCCACGGGGGCAGAGCCGCCCGCGGCCCCCCCGGCAAAGCCCCCCGAGGAGCCCGAGAAGGGCAGCGCCCCCCTGGCCGCCCGCCCCCCCGCCCCGCACCGCGGCACCTCCGGGACGAGGCTGCGCCGAGCCGGTGAGTGGGGGTCAGGGTCAGGGTTAGGGTTAGGGTTAGGGTTAGGGTTAGGGGTCAGGGGTCACGCGCCCCCCCCCCCAAAATCACCCCTTTTGCCTTCAGATCCAAGCCGGAGCCCTCAGCGGAGCCGTCGGGGGGGCCACTGAAAAACAGCTTCAACAACCCCGCCTACTACGTGCTGGAGGGGGTCCCCCACCAGCTGCTGGCCCCCGACACCCCCGGCAAGCCCCCAGTCCCCAAGGGGAAAGGGGGGGGCCCCGAACGCCGCCGGCACCCCTCGGCCGGGCCCCCCCCGCCCAGCCGCGCCGAGGAGAGCTCCTCGGATGAAGACCCCGGCCCCGGGGCTCTGCCCCCCCCCGATTTCCCCCCCCCACCGCTGCCCCGGGAGCTGGAGGTGGCCGAGAACCCCTTCTACGCCAGCGCCAAGGAGCTGCTGGGGGGCGCATCCTGCGAGCCCCCCCCTCCCAAACTACACCCCAGACCCCCCCTGCCCACCGGGGCGGCCGGATTCGGGATGGAGACCCCCGCGGGGACCCCCCCGGTAACCGGGGGGGGGCTGCGGGACGACCGCTCGTGCTCCGTGCTGCAGATGGCCAAGACGCTGAGCGAGGTGGACTACGGCAGGGGCCGGGAGGGGGGGGCACGGGGGGGTCCCGTCCCCCCCCAGCTGCTGGGTAAGGGGCGTCTGGAGCTGCCCCCCCGCTGCCTGCACCCCGATTACGGCCGCCCCCTCGCCTTCCCCCCCCACTGCATCCGGGAGAGCATCGAGGAGGACCTGGCCGAGGAGGTGGGTTTTGGGGGGGGGGGGGCACGGGGGGGGGCACGGCGTGGGGACCCCCGGTTGGTTTTTGGGGGGGTTGGTGGCTGCTGACACCCCCCCCTCTGGCTCTGTTCCTGGGGTGCTGGGGGGGTGGATGTGGGGTCTTGAGGATGGGGGTTTCGGGAATGGGGTTTTGGGGGATGGGGCTTTGGGGATGGGGTTTTGGGGAACTGGGGCTTTGGAGGATGGGGCTTTGGGAATGGGATTTGGGGAATGGGGTTTTGGGGAATTGGGTCTTTGGGGATGGGGTTTGGAGGCTGGAGGTTTGGGGGCTGGGGGTTTTGCGGGATGGAGGGTTTGGGGAATGGGGGTTTTGGAGATTGGTGCTTCAGGGATGGGACTTAGGGGATGGGGTTTTGGGAATGGGGGTTTGAGGAATTGGGGATTTGGGGATTTGGGGATGCGGTTTGGGGTCTGGGGGCTTTGGGGCATGGGGTTTTTGGGGGATGGGGGTTTTGGGGAAGGGGTTTCAGCGATGGGGGTCTTGGGGCTGGGTTTTCAAGGATGGGGGTTTTGGGGGGATGGGGTCTTGGAGATGGGCTTTGGGGAAGGGGATTTTGGGAATGGGGGTTTTGGGGAAGGGGGTTTTGAGGGATGGGGATTTGGGGAATTGGGGACTTGGGGATGAGGATTTGGAGAATTGGGGGTTTGCGGGCTGAGTGCTTTGGGGATGGGGGTTTTGGGGGATGGAGTTTGGGGGAAGGGGCTTCAGGGACAGGGGTCTTGAGGACAGGTGTCTTGGGGCTGGGGTTTCGGGAACGGGGTTTTGGGGGCTGGGGGCTTTGGGGATGGGGTTTCGGGGAAGGGGGCTTTGGGGATGGGGTCTTGAGGATGGGGGTTTCGGGAATGGGGTTTCTGGGGGATGGGGTTTTGGGGAACTGGGGCTTTGGAGGATGGGGCTTTGGAGATGGGATTTGGGGAATGGGGTTTTTGGGATGGGGGCTTTGGGGATGAGGCTTGGGGGGATGCAGTTTGGGGGCTGGGGGTTGGGGGCTTTGGGGTTTCGGGGAAGGGGACTTTGGGGATGGTTTCTTAAGGATGGGGGTTTCGGGAATGGGGTTTTGGGGATGGGGCTTTGGGGATGGGGATTTTGGGGATGGGAGGTGTGCGCTGGGGATGTGGCACCGCAGAGGCGCACGGCACGGGGTGCGCACACTTTGCGCCCATTTCCACCCCCCTGGCTCCCCATTTCCACCCCCTACCCCCAATTTCCACCCCCATGGCACCCTGTTTGCCCACCCTACACCCCCCTTTTCCCCCTTGCCCCCCCCTTTCCAGGCTCTGTGCCAGGCGGCTCGCGGCGCGGGCGCCGGCGAGTCCAGCGTGGGCGAGTGGCTGCGCGCCATGGGGCTGGAGCGGTACGAGCAGGGGCTGCTGCACAACGGCTGGGACGACCTCGAGTTCCTCAGGTGGGGGCAAGCACCGGGGGGGGGACACCCATGGGGTCAGGGGGTCACCAGGTACCTGACCCCGGTGTCCCCCCCCCCTCCCCAAATCGGCAGCGATATCACGGAGGAGGACCTGGAGGAGGCTGGCGTCCTCGACCCCAGCCACAAGCGCGTCCTCTTGGAGAGCCTGCAGCTCAGAAAGTAGCCGGGACCCCCCCCCTCCGGGGACCCCCCCATCATAAGCACCCCCCCCCCATCACCAGCAGCCCCCCCTCATCACCAGCAGCCCCCCCCCCCAGGGCATTGGGGTGACACTTGGGGGGCAAAGCACAGGGGCGAGGGGGCGGCGGGTGCTGGTCAGACAATTTCACGGGGGGGTCCCCTAAGGTGGGGGCCCCCCAGCGTTTTAAGTTATTTCTTATTTATTGGGAGAAGGGGCACGCGCTCAGCCGGGGGTGGTCCTGCTTTTTTTTTTTTTTTTTTTTTTTTGAGGGGGGGGATTAGGGGGGGAGCCCTGGAGGTGTCCGGAGAGGTCTGGGTGCCCCCTGCTCCCAGCGCAGCCCCCGGAGGGGGGGGGGGGGAGGAGGAGGAGGAGGAGGAGGAGGAAGAAGATCCCGTTACAGCCCAGTGCGTGCAGGGCTGGTACCCAAGTGCCTTCTGACGCCGTGGGGGGGGGCACCCAAGGTGGGGGGGCACCCACAGGACGGGGGCACCCATGGAATGGGGTACCCATGGGATGGGGGCACCCACCCACTGCGTGCACCCAGGGGCTGGAGAGGCTCCCCCAGCTCCCCTGGGTGCCCCCCCCCCCATTCTGGGTGTCCCCCCCCACCCCGAGCATCCCACCAGGGGTCTTTTGCCCCCTCGCCCCCCCCTCGTGCCTCCGCGGTGCCCCCGCTGCGTTCGGTACTCCCGGCTCCGTCCCCTCCGTGGTGGCCGTGGGGAGGTTTTGGGGTTTTTTTTTTTGGGGGGGGGCCCCTCACCAAGTGCCCTTCCCAGCTCAGCCCCCCCTGAGCCCCCCCCCAGGACCCCGAGCTGGGACCCGGGGCCGTGCCTTGCCCCTTGGGGGGGGGGGGCGCACCCCGGGGCTCTGCCAGCCACAAGTGCCGGGGTTTGGGGGGCTGGGGGGGGGGGCACGAAGCCACCCCCAGTGTCCCCCCCCCCATTTTTTGACCCCCCCGCTCCGGCCGAGATGAAGGATGCGCCGGGCCCCCCCGTTCATTTTTAGCCTGGGGGGTGTTTGGTGTGACCCCAACCCTGCCAACCCCCCCTGTCGTGTCGTGCTCTGTGTTTTTTTTCCCTTTTTTTCCCTTTTTTTCCCCCGTTTTTTGTAAAATCACGAGCTATTTTTGTAACGTTTTAATTTAACGCCCCCCCCCGCGCCTCGCCCTGCTCCTGGGACCCCCGAGGAGAGGGGGCGAAGGGCGAGGATGAGGAGCTGCCCCCCCCCCCCCCCAGACCCCTGCCTGTACCCCCCCCCTCCCCAAATAAACAGCCTCGTGTGCTCCATTCGCCTCCTGCTGTGGGACCCCCCCTCTGCCCCCCCCCCAGAGCCTCCTCCCAGTCAGCCCAGTTACTGGTCCCAGTGCAGCACAGCCCCATTATACTGGTCCCAGTATGGTGCAGGATCCCTTAGACTGGTCATACTGGTCCAAGGGGGGGTGCACAACCTCTGTCCCCCCCATCACTTCTGGGGGGGGGGGGGGGTCCAGGTCCCTGCAGCTGCCTGGGGGGGTTTTGGGGATTTTAATGGGGAAAATCTCAGTGCCCCCCCCCCATCCCCAAAAAGGGTTTGGGCCCCCCCCCAGGAGGGGTGAGGGGGGGATGTGGGGGGGTTTGGGGGGGGTGAGGGGGGGGGGGCAGGGAGCCTGGGGGCTTCTTCAATAAATTAAGTTTTATTTGGATTAGTATAATTTGCAAACGGGTTCAATAAATTACAGAACAGTTAAAAAAAGAAAAAATAATAATAAAAAAAAACGAAAATAACAAAAATAACAAAAACCAACCCCAAAACCTCATCCAGCAGCCGGAGAGGTCCCCGGGGAGCCACCGCAATGGGGGGGGGGTGAGGGCAGGGGGTGGCTGGGACCTCCCCCCCCAAAACCCCCCAAAACCCCCCAAAATCCCGGTGCCACGCGCCCCGCCTGCGCTGGGGAAGCTACAAGGACACACACACACACACACATGGGGGGGGGCCGGGGGGGGTCCCTGACCCGGATTTGGGGGGGGGGCACCTTGGTGGGCACCACCCCTCGGTCACAGCCACCGCAGTTCCCAGACCCCCCCAGCTCTGCCCTGTGCCCCCCCCCCCAAAACCCTATTGCCCCCCCCCGGGGTGGGTGAGGTGGGGGGGGGGCTGTGCCCCCAGCCCCAGTGCGTGGAGGGGGGGGGCAGCTTCGTGTCCATGGGCTGGGGGACCCCGGCATCGCCCCCCACAGCTGGGGGGGTGCGGTGCTCCCAGTGCGCCCCCCCCCCCAAAAAAAAAAAGTTCAGCGCCGCTCTGAGCCCCCCCCCCGTGCTCCCCCCACCCCCCCCAGCCCCCTGGAATCCTGAACCCTAAAGTGCTGCCGAGCCCCCCCGGGAGAAATGGAGAGGGGGGGGAATTGGGGGGGGGGGGGCACCAGCATCGCCCCCCCCCCCCAAACGTGCAGGAGCGATGGGCACGCCTGGGGCACCTCATCCGGGCTGGGGGTGGCTGCAGCCCCCCCCCCCAAAAAAAAATTTGTCCTGGGGCTGCTGACCCCCCCTGCGCTCGCCCCCTGCTCCTGCAGCATCCGCGGTGCCGGCGGCACCCTGGGCAGGGGGCGCATGGAGCTGTGCCCCCCCCCCCCAAAAAAAAAAACGGAGCATCCCGGGGGGGTCCGGGTGAGGGTGGGGGTCCCTCAGCCCCCCAGGGAGCCAGGGTGGGGGTCCGGGGTTGCGCAGGGATGGGGACGTGGAGGGGGGGGACCCATCCTGCCCCCCTCCAGCAGCGGTTTGCGGGGCGGCACCGCGGGGTCCCCGGGGCGCTGGGGGAGCGGGGGGCGAGGGGCAGAAGCTGGGTGGGCGAGGAAGAGGAGGAAGAGGAGGATGAAGGGGGGGTTTGGGGGGGAAATTTTGGATCAGAAGAGGTTTGTCTTGAGGCCGTTGGGCTTCCTGTGGAAGGAGGAGAGGACGCCGGAGAAAGGTCCGGGCATGGCTTCGGCCGGCTGCCACGCTTTCAGCAGCTCGGCCGTGTTGGCGGCACCGCTGCTGGTGCTGACCCCCGGCCACAGCGGAGGCGCCTTGAGGGGCTGCGGGGGGTGGTGGCCGGACCCCAAAGGTTGCCCCCCGCCCGGGCTGGGGCTCAGGCTACCCCCGGGGCTGCCCAGGTTGGCGGCTGCGGGCAGCGAGGCCGTGCTGTCGGGGGTCGGGCTGCAGTTCGACTCCTTGGATTCGTCGTCCTCCGAGGACGAGCGCGGCTCCGGTTTCTTGGTGGCGGCGTTGCCGGCGCTGCCGTTGCCGCCCCCGCCGCCGGTGCCCGAGCCTTTGGCGTTGGCCGCGCGCTCCTGCTTGCGGAATTTGGCCCGGCGGTTCTGGAACCAGACCTGGGGGGGAAGGGGGGGAATGGGGTGGGGATGGGGATGGGAAAAAATGGGGATGGGGATGGGGATGGGGTGAGGATGGGGTGGGGATGGGAAAGAAGGGGATGGAGATGGGGTGGGGATGAGATGGGGATGGGGATGGGATGGGGATGGGGATGGGATGGGGATGGGGATGGGGTGAGGATGGGGATGGAAAAAAATGGGGATGGGGTTGGGGATGGGATGGGGATGGAGAGGGGATTGGGATGCAATGGGATGGGGATGGGATGGAGATGTGGGATGGGGACATGGGATGGGGGTGGAAAGGAATGGGGATGGAGATGGGATGAGGATGAGATAGAGATGGGGATGGGATGGGGATGGGATGGGGATGGGATGAGGAGGAGATGGAGATGGGGATTGGGATGGGATGGGGATGAGATATAGATGGAAATATGATGGGAATGGGGATGGGAAGGAATGGGGATGGAGATGGAGATGGGGTGGGATGGGGATGGGGATATGGGATGGGATGAGGATGGGGATGGGGATGGGATGGGGATGGGATAGAGGTGGGGATGAAGAGGGGATTGGGATGGGATGAATATGGGAATGAGATATAGATGAAGATGGGATGAGGATGAGGATGGGAAAGAATGGGGATGGAGATGGGGATGGGGATGGGATGAGACAGGGATGGGGATGGGATGGGGATGGAGAGGGGATTGGGATGGGATGAGATTAGGATGGGGATGAGATACAGATGGAGATGGAATGGGATGGGGATGGGAAAGAACAGGGATGGGGATGGGGTGGGATGGGGATGGGACAGGACAGGGTGGGACACACCGAGGAAAGCAGGTCAGGCGCCAGCCTGGGGCCTGGTGACCCCAAACCAGGACCGCGCTGGGGACGTGCACCCTGGGACACCCCCCACTAAGAGCCCAGCACTGACCCCAAATACACGGGGGGGGAATTGGCTGCAGGCAGGCGATGGAAGCGGAGCGTGCGAGGGCAGCGGGTGACGTGCCCGGCTGTGGGGGCACCCAGCAGGGGCTGCGGGGGGCTTAATGGGGAGCTTAATGGGGGCTGCCCTCCCCCTGTGTGCATCCAGCTCGGGGTGGGATCACCCAGACAGACCCAACACCACAATTCCTGTAGGTTCGGGGCATGCTGGAGACCCCGCAGCACAAACAGCTCTGCGGGGGTCTCGCCCCTGCTGCCGCTCGCGGCCCCGCTGCCTGCACAGCCCCAACCGCAGCCGAAATATTTTCCACAACGCCCCCGCTCCCGGCTCCGGGATGGCACCAGGGTGCAGTATTTCAAAGTTCCAAATGGTTATTTAACGAATTAAATGGTTAAATACAATTTAAAATTAATTTTCTGAAAGCTCCGGGGCTCTCTGTGCGCTTTCCCCACTCGGCGCTGGTGCCGCAGCCCTGCACCAGCAGCGCCCTGCGGGGACACCCGGACGCGCACAGCCGGGGAGGGGAGGGGGGCACTGCTGGGGACAGAGCCCCCCCGGCACATGCTCACCCTCACCAACGTGCCAAAAAAACAGATAATAAAAGGGTAAACAAAATAAATTTTCCTCTGCCCAACCCAGGCAGAGGAAAATTCCCGACGGCTCCGTCCCTGTGCCGGGAGCCAGGACCGCGCCGATTTCGCTCCTCCGCTCCCTGCTTTAGGGATTCCCCCCCCCAGCACCAGGCTCAGCCCCGCAGCCAAGCCCCGTCCTGTCCCCACGGCCAGCTGGGGATGTCACCGTCCCCCTGCATGGAGCTGGGGGTCGGCAGCCCCCCCGTCCCATGGTTGCAGCATCCATCCTGCCAGCAGGACACGGGGATGAAGGGCAGGCGGTGCCGGGGCTGAGCTGGGGGGGGGAACGCGCTGTGCCCCTGCCCCCAGGCTGCTCCATGGCACCGCGGGGGATGCAGCAGGGCAGGGGGAGTGGGGTCCTAGAGGACCCTTCACCTCCTTCACCCCGTTCCCGGTGCCCCCCCAGGTCCCTGCCCTTCGCACGGGGAAAGCCGAGGTTGTGCCAGACGCTGCCGCAGCCCACGGCCGGGACAGGAACCACCACGGCTGCCAGCAGAGATGGAAACGCGGCTGCTTCCCACCCAGGACACCCCCGGGGCTGGGGGCTTCCCACTGCGACAGCCAGGGTGGGGACCGAGGGTCCCCTCCTGCTGTGGGACGTGGCCCCTGGCCCCATCCAGAGGGGCTCGCGCTGACCGTGGGGTGCCCCAGCCCGCAACGCGCCCCTCATCCCCGCACAGGCTGATGCTGCTCTAAGAAATAAATTGCCCCCCCAGCTCTAATAAATAAATTGCTGATGGGAAACAGGTGGTGGAGCCAGGGCCACCTCCCTGCGCCCCATCACTGACTGGTTTTGGGGACTGCTCTGCACCATAATCAGGGAAATGCTCCTGGTTTTACCAGGGAGACCTGCCCGGGGACGGCGCACGCAGCTCCCCGCACCGGGAACCAGCCCCGGGTCCCCATCCCTTTGTGTCCAACACCTCCCAAAAACAGGGAGCAAAGCAGCAGGGTCCCAGCACTGTCCCCGAGCCCCCCAAGGGCTCCACCAGGAGCTCCCTCGCCCCGTTCCCCGCAGCTCACCTGCACCCGCGCCTCGGTGAGGTCGATCTTGAGGGCCAGCTCCTCGCGCGTGTAGATGTCGGGGTAGTGCGTCTCGGCAAAGACCCTCTCCAGCTCCTTCAGCTGCGAGCTGGTGAACGTGGTCCGGATCCGCCGCTGCTTCCGCTTCTCGTTGATGCCCGACGGGTCCGAGAAGAATTTGTAGGGCACTGGGGAGGGAGAGGCCGGGATTGAGCGGGGCGGCACGGCGGCCAGGGCTGGGCGCACCGGGCTGGGCGCACCGGGAGGGGATGAGCCGGGAGGGGATGCACCGGGCTGGGCGCACCGGGCAGGACCCGCTGATGAGGAGGAAGCACCGGGAGGGGATGCGGCAGGAGGGGATGCAGCGGGCAGGCTGATCTGAGCAGGGTGCACCGGGAGGGAATGCACCGGGCGGGGACCCGGTGGGAAGGGACCCGGCACCGGGAGGGGATGCACCGGGCAGGGACGCACCGGGCAGGAGGCACCACGAAAGAACCAAGCGGGAAGGGACCCAAAGGGGAAAGGGAACAGGGCACGGATGAACCGGGCAGGAGGCACCGGGCTGCGCCGGGCGGGACGCGCAAGGCAGGAGGCACCGGGACGCACTGGGACGCACCAGGACGCACCGGGACGCACCGGGACGCACCGGGACGCACCGGGCAGGACGCACCGGGCAGGGACCCGGCGCGCTCAGAGCGCTCCCGGTGCTCGGGCGCTGCCTCCCCGCGCCCCCCGTTCCCTTTCGTTCGTTGTCGCCGCCACCCTACGGTGGGGCGCGGGGCTCCGGGCGGCCCGGGCCGGTGGGAGCGGGGCCGGTGGGGAGCGCAGCCGGTGCCGGTGCCGGTGCCGGTGCCCGTGCCCGTGCCGGTCCCGGTGCCGGCAGCGCGGCCGCTTCGTTCGCGGCTCCTCCGCGGGCAGCGCCCCGACGGCACCAACGAAAGCGGGGCTCGGCGAGGGGGCTCCGCGGCGGCGACCCCCTCCATGCCCGGCTGCGTGGCCGCCGCCGCTCGGGGCACCCCGGGGGCGCGTCGGGGGCGCACGGGGGGCTCGGGGCGCGGGGGCGCGGGGGCCCCGACGGCTCGGCGGAGCCCGGCCGTTACCTGCCGAGTAGGGCGAGGGCTGGTGGTCGCGCAGGGCGCCCAGCGCGCAGTTGGCGGAGGCGAGGGGGGGGCAGGCCGGGCTGGCCCCGAAGCCCCCCCGCATGGGGCTGTACTGGAACGTGTTGGCCTGGCTGCAGGAGCTGAAATCGTAGGCGGACGCCTCCATGGCCGCCACGCAGGAGTCGTACGAGTTGAGGTAGGAGTAGTCCATGGCGAACATGGAGCGGCGAGCGGAGGAGCCGCCGCCCGGCCCCGGCCCCGGTTACCTCGGCCGCCTGCCCGCCGACCCCGGCCCCGAAGCCCCCGGCCGCCGCTCCATGCACGGCCGCGCCCGCCCCGGGCCGCCGAGCCCCGTAATATACCGGCCCGGCGACGGGGAGACAATGGCTGGCGGCGTCGGGGGCTTTTGCATGACAATATCTCCCGGGGACCGCGGGCGCAGCAGGAGCGGGCGGAGCCGCCTCTCCCCCCGCCGCCCCCCGCCCTTAACCCTTCGTGGGCGCCCGCCCAGCCCGGCCCGGCCCCGAGCCCCGACGGGTGCCCGACGATCGGGAGCGACCCCCACACACACCCCCGGACCCTCCCCGGAGCCCTCCCGGAGCCCTCCCCGAGCCCCCGGCCCGGCCCCGCAGCGGCGCACGTCGGGGAGCGGCCCCGGCCTCGTCCCCACTCGTGTCCCCAAAGCCATCCCCGGCCCCATCCCTGCTCCTGTCCCCGGCCCCATCACCGCATCCCTGTCCCCAACTCCGGCCCCATCTCTGTCCCAGTCTGTCCCCATTGCCACGTCCCCATCACCACGTCCCCATCCCCGGCCCCATCACCACGTCCCCAGTCCTGTCCCCATCCCCATCCCTATTCCTATTCCTATCCCCATCCCCATCCCCATCCCCGTCCCCGTCCATGTCCCTGTCCCCATCCCCATCCCATCCCATCCCATCCCCATCCCATCCCATCCCCATCCCCATCCCATCCCATCCCCATCCCATCCCATCCCCATCCCCATCCCATCCCATCCCCATCCCATCCCCATCCCATCCCCATCCCATCCCATCCCCATCCCCATCCCATCCCCATCCCCATCCCCATCCCCATCCCCATCCCCATCCCCATCCCCATCCCCATCCCCATCCCCATCCCCATCCCCATCCCCATCCCCATCCCCATCCCCATCCCCATCCCCATCCCATCCCCATCCCCATCCCCATCCCCATCCCCATCCCCGTCCCCATCCCCATCCCCATCCCCTCCCCATCCCCATCCCCATCCCCATCCCCATCCCCATCCCCATCCCCATCCCCATCCCATCCCCATCCCCGTCCCCGTCCCCATCCTCATTCCCCACATCCCTGCCCCTGCCATCTCCCCCATCCCCATCCCCATACCCCCATCACCTGTCCCCCCCCCCCAGTCCTGTCCCCATCCCACTGCACCTCCCCGGCCCCCAGCCCCCCACGGCCCCCACGTGCAGACCCCAGAGGGGACCCCAGGACCCCCGTGCCCGGCCCAGCACCACCAGGTCACCCCCCACCTGGCCCTGGGGGCTGAACCCAGCCCCGTGCCCCCCCCTCCAGCACAACCCCTGCACCCCAAATGCCCTGCAGACGGACAGGCAGACAGACAGACTGACGGGGCGATGGCTCCCTGCTCACCAAGCCGGTGCCCCATGGCTCTTACGGGGCTCGTGCCCATCTCCAGCCCCGGCTATCCTGGGGGGGGGGCTGCATTTCTGGACCCTCCCCAGGCCAACTGGCCGAGCAGAGGCCTCTTTGGGCATTTTGCCCCGAATTAAACACCTCGGGCCCCATCCTGCATCCCCCCGACAGCCACAGCCTGCGCCCATCCCCTTGCTCCGGATTTTGGCCAAGGTGGCTGAAACTCGGGGGGGGCTCAGCCTGGGCGGGGGGCAGCAGGGGGTGAGGGGTTCCCCCCTCCCCATCCCATCCACGGGGGCTCTCTGCCCGTTTCCCCCCCCCCCAAAATTTGCAACCCGGCTGAATTCCAGCGGTGCCTCATTACCGCCCCGCTGGGCACCCCTGAATGGCAACGTCCAAGGTAAAGGCTTCGCCCCTTTTCAGAGGCACCTGGGGGGGGGATTTGGGGGGATTTGGGGACATTTTCAAGACAAACACTTTCACTAAAGAGGATTTAAAAGTCTAATTGCACCCGGCCGGGGGCTTTGTGTCCCCCTGCCCAGCTGGGGGGTGGAGGGGGGCTGCAGCATCAGCGCTGGTGTAAGGCACGGTCGGATCCTGACCCCCCCCTGCAGCACCAGCTCAGGACGTGGGGCACCAGGAGCTGGCCCCTGATGTCCTTGGGGCTGCCTGGGATGTGTCCCACTCCGTGTCCTGCCCTGCGTCCTTCCCCAAATCCTGCACCATGTGCTGCCAGTGACTGCCCCGTGTCCTGTGCCATGTCCTGTGCCATGTCTTGTGCCACGTCCTGTGCCATGTCCTGTGCCGTGTCCTGCCCCATGTCCTGCCCCGTGTCCTGTGCCACGTCCTGTGCCATGTCCTGTGCCACGTCCTGTGCCATGTCCTGTGCCATGTCCTGTCCCCTGTCCTCTTCCACACCCTTCCCCATGCCCCGTGCCGTGTCCTTCCCTGCACTCTCCCCCATATCCTGCCCCACGCCCCTCTCCACACCCTGCCCCACGTCCCACCCCACAGCCGCTGCCCCACCTGTGGCCACGCTCCCCTCGCAGGGGACAGCCCCCAATCATCCCGGAGCCCCCTGTTCCACCAGGTCGGGGGGTCCCTGGGGCACCCCGTGTCCCGTGGCCGGGCCGGCTGGGGGGCTGGTGGCCCAGTCCCCCCGGCGAGCCCCCAGCTGCGCTGGCCGAGGCGCAGGCGCCGGACCCGGGCAGGTTGCTAAACAAGTTAATTAGATCAAGGAGATGGAGGCTGGCTGGTGAAAGAGAGCCCCAACTGTCAGGCTGCTGGAGTTGTGAAAAAGTTAATTCAATTAAGTTTTCCCTCTAAACTAATTAGGCAGCAATCTGCCACGCAAGGAGCTGCTGCTATTGCTACCCAGAGCCAGGGGCAGAATGAGGGGGAGGGGAGGAGGAAGATGAAGGGGGGGGGATGAAGGGGGAGAGGAGAAAGTGGACAAAGGGGGGCTGGGGCAGCACCGGGGGTGCCCCCACCTTGCCATGGCCCCGGTGAGCCCAGAGCTCGGGGCCGGCTGTGGGAGCTGGGGGGATGTGGGTGATCTGATGGTGGTGCAGGGAGAATTGGGGCTGGCAGGGGGGGGTGACATCCCCAGTGCCACGCGCTGGCTGAGCACCCCCACCCCAATACGTGTGGCAATGCTCAGGGTGGGCACCTCGGAGGGGTCAGGGTGGGTGCAGGGGTCAGCCTGGCCCGGGAAGGTGGGCAGGGGGTCCCGGCAGCACGGATGGGGGCTCCCCGTGCCCCCAGCCCGGCTGGGCTCTGCGGGACGCACGGCACCAGGGCTCCGTGCCCGTTCTCCCCGCTGTCAGCACGCAGGAATCGGGGTCCCCGTGAAACAGGAGGCACTGCGGGGCCTCAGGGGGTCTCCAGCACCAGCTTTACCCACACCCGTGCTCCGGGAAGGGTCTCAGTGCAAAACCCCTCTGTCCCCGCTGCTCCTCGGTGCCAGCCCCGGCTGCGTTGTGGTGACACCGGGGCTGCACCGAGAGCTCAGCGCGGAGCTGGGTGCAGGGGCTGGAGCTGCTGCAGGGTGGGCAGCGGGGAGGAGACCTCGTGCTGTGCCCCCACCATCACCAGCAGCGGTGCCCGAGCGAGAACCACGGCGCTGGTGGGTGCCAGCAGCCGGCAGCTGGGCGCACCGTGAGCACCGTGAGCACCGCGGGCACCGTGGGCACCGTGGGCACCACGGGCACCTTGGGCACTGTGAGCACCATGGGCACCGTGGCTTTGGTTCCCAAGCCAGGGCTGCAATTTTGGGCTGCTCGCCCGGTGCTGCGCTCGCCCGGCCGCGGTGCCGCGGGCCCCCGGCCACCGCTGCTTTGTTCCCCGTGACAAAGCCCCGAGTCGGGGCCGCGCCGAGGCCCCTCCGCGCGCTGGAGCTCGCCTGCCCCTAATCGAATTAGGAGCCCGGCACGGGGCTGAAGGCTGGCAGTAATTGAATTTCTCCCGTCACAGCCTGATGTTTCTCCCCTCCAGATCCTGCCTTGGTTTTATTGTTTCTGGGACCGGCTGCAATGGCACATTTATTTGATCTGTCACAGGGAGCCCTTTAACCCTCTGCTGTTTGCTTAGAGGCACGCCAGCTCCTCTCCTCAAACACAATTAAAAACAAATAAAACAATCGGGGAGGGCCCCGCTCACCTCCCCAGCACAGCCTGGGCCGGTGATGCTCCTGCTTGGCGGGGCTTTTGGCTCTCCACTCCTTGGGGTGCTGGTGCAGCGCGGCACGGCACGGTTTGGCACGGCATGGAGCAGGATGGCACGGCACAGGGCGATGCAGGACGGCACGGCACAACTTGACGTGGCACGGCACAGCGTGGCACGGCACAGCCTGGCTTAACATGGCCTGGCAGAGTCGCACGGTGTCACGGAATCGATTTTTCACAGAGGCACGGCACAGTGGGGCCGGACCCGGTGGGTGTCCCCTGGAGCCTCCGACAGTCCGGGCTGGGCTGGAGGTGTCAGGGCAGCCCCATAAAACTTCCTGCAGCCCCTAAAAAATGAGCGCCAGGGACAAAACAAGTCCACGGACAGGCAGTGTCCTGGTTCTGACGTCTGCCTCAGCAGCTCAGCCCCAAAAACTCACTGGGATGAGCCCCTCCAGCAGCCCCAGGCACTGGTCCTGGCACACCCTGGGACTGAGTGGGCTCCCCAAACCCGCTGTCCCTGCTGGAGCAGGGTGGGTGCTCCTGGTCCACGTGCGCCGTCCCCGGCAAGCCCGGGGCTCTGCCACCTCCCATCCGTCACTGTCCCCGTGCCCCAGGGCCTGCGACTTATTAATTCCGCAGGGCTATTTCGTTTGATTTCCGCCTGTATTTAATTTCCTCCCCTTCCCAACGTGCCTGTGGCACGTCACCGGCCGGCGGGGTAATCCGCGGCGACGCGGTCGGGGAAGGGAGGTGACCTCGGCACCGGGCTCCTCGCCCCATGGGGTGGCCGAGCAGTGACCGAGGCTGTGGGAAGGGTGCTGCTCCTCGTGGTGCTCCTCGTGCCTCCCCGGGGTGAGCAGGACCTGCAGGAGCCCCCCCAGGGCTGTGTCTCTCCCTCCTCGATCCCATTACCGGGCAATCCCCACCCCGCTCTGCCCGGCCCCCCGCATCCTGCGTGAGAGGCAGAGCATGGCGTGTGCACGCCGCGTTTATTGCAATAAATAACCAGAAGCAGGCGAGGTACAGAGAGCCTGGTGGCTTTTAAACGAAGCTGTCACACGCTCGGCCCCGTCCTACCCCCGTGCAGCATCAGTCCAAGCCCCCAAAACCAATCCCTGCAGCAATTCCCATCTTCAGGCAGCGACGAGCCCGAGCAGCACCCGTACAGTCAGAAATCCGCTTTTTTGTTTTTAAATCCCCCCAGCACCTTCTCTCTTCTGCTGTTTCTGCAGTGAAATCCCCCTGCCCCTCACCCTCGTGTCCCCCCGTGGCTGCACGGCGCCTCGCCAGCCCACGGCCAGAGCCTTCTGTGCCCTCCCAGAGCCTGATGCTGCGGGGCCTGCCTGCCCACGTCCCGCTCCAGAGGAGCAGAGGCAGCAGGAGCAGCTTTGTCCCACCTCAAGCTCCTCTGGGACGGATTCCTGCCCTCCTGGACGCGGCCACGGGGCACACTGCGAGCCTGACGGTATTTTATTGCCAACCCGCACAGCCCCGGCGTGCCCTAGAGGAAGTAGGTGATGTTTTCTGGGTTCAGAGGTGCCTGGATGTCCAGTTTTCGGGATTTGCTGTCCTTCTCCACGATCTCCAGCCGCAGGGTTGGCATCTTTGTTTTCTCCGCGCCGGGGGCTGAGCTGTCTTTGGTTTTTAGCAGCTGTTTGTCCGAGTCCTCCACCGTGATTTTCAGGGTGCAGCCCCTCGGCAGCAGGTCCTGCTCGTAGGCAGCTGCCAGCTGGTTCACAACGCGCCGTTCGACCTGGAGGAGGAAAAAGCAGCTGCCATAAAACCCCGAAATATCCCCGGGGGCGCCGTGCCGCCCTCCTTCCCACCCCTGGGCAGCGATGTGTCCTCCCCCTGACCACCAGCATCCTGGCTGCGAGCCCTGCAGCCACATTTTCGTGGGACAGACACAAGCAGCAGCCTCCTGGTGCTCCCCAAGCAGAGCAGGGCTGCGAGGGGAGGCTGTGGGGGCACTGCCCCTGCTCCTGTGCCCCCTGCGGGGCCGAGGCCAGCTTGGTCCTGGTGCTTTACCTCGTGCTTGATGGACCGAGCCCCGTAGTGCAGGTTGTAGCCGTCAGCTAGCACGTCCATCACCTCCCTGTCCCAAAGCAGGGTGATGTTGTGCCTCGCCTTGGCCTGCGGAGGCAGGAGGAGAAGGAAATAAATGTTATCGGGGTGTTTGAGCATCCCCAGTGCCCCCAATCCCTTCCTCGAGCAGCTGGGAGCCGGGACACCACGGGCAGCACAGGTGCTGCATGTCCTTGTGTCCAAGCTCAGCCGAGTTCAGCCCTGTTGGTGCCCAAAAAGGTTCCAAAATTGCCTCCCTGAATCCTATTTGGCCACCTGGAGCACTCCATGTGCCAAGACATCAGGCATTTGACTGTCCTGCTGACCCATGGAAGGCAACTACAGCACAAACACATGCTCATGATGCTTCTGCAACAGCAGGATGAAGGCTTGGACACGAATTCCTCCTCCTCGTGAAGGAGAAATTCCTTCTAAAGCAATTGTCTCTGAGCAACGGACGGGATTTTACCTTTTTGGCCCAAAAATTCAGCTCCTTGTTGACGAGCTGGATGAGCTCCGAGTGGCAGAAAGGGAGAAAATAGACGATCTCGTTGATCCTCCCCAGGAACTCATCCCGCCTGAAGTGAGCCTGCGGGGACAAGGGCTGCAGGTCAGGGGTGCCAGGGGATGGACGGGGGTTTCAGGGGATAGACGGGGGTACCAGGGGGACGTGTCACTGCAGGAGGACTTTCCTGGCCCAGAAGCTGAGCAGATTGTGGCCCAGGGTGAGCGCAGGACCCCCAAAAACCCCACCCCAGCACTTCCCAGCCCGTGTTCCCCTTCCAGTCTCCCACGGTTGCACTACAACGGGAGCAGAGAGATGCTGCTATCTATTTCTGCAAGGCCCTGACCTTGCTTCTGGGTGCCTGAAAATGAACGTGGTGTCACTGATCTCACATCTGGGAGGCAGCTGGTGAGGGGCACGGTGCTTAAACGGAACGACTCGGTGAACAAAGCTCAGCACACCTGAAACACGAGCCCTGAAACCAATCCCCCCCTACCTTTAAGATGGGGCGAATGACCTTCTCCTTGAACTGCTTGGAGATGGTTATCTTCTCGGTCACCTGCACGTCCTCTGAAAGACACAAGGACACGAGGACACGGGTGAGGGTAGGGGAGGAAGGACACGCAGAGCTGCATGAGGAGGAGCCAGCACAGGAAGATTGCACGGGAATGTGAGACCCCAAATCTCCCCACGTGCCACAAACCACGTCTGGTGGGTGCTGTGGGGCTCCTGCACCCAATTCCCTGCCGTGGGTGTGCCCTGTGCACCCTTCAGTGATTTCACTGCTACTTTTGGACAGCAGCAGAGCTCCTGCTCTGCCTCCTCTCAGTGCCTTACACCCCAAGAGCTGCCTGCCAGCAGATTTTGGGTATCAGGAGTCCTCCGCTGGCCCCCGTGAAACCCGCACGGTGGCTGGGCCATGAGAACCAGCCCAGGTTAGGAGGCACAGGGAGCACCCGGGGGTGTTTTGGGGAGGCTGTGGCAGATTTTTAGGCTCAGAGGACAGCCCGTGGGCCCCTCAGCAAGCAGCAAAACCCACGCTCAGCCTGGGGCACAAGTGTGCTTCAGGCTTTGGGACCACTTCCCTCCACTGACTGCAGATGGAGCCAGGGTCTGGCAGCCCTGCTTCTAATCCCAGCTCCAGCCCTGACAGCCAGCTTCAGCGCAGGTTTTACCTTCCTGCAGCCCCACGGCACGTTTCTCTTTGTCTTGACTGCCTCGCTCCCTTCCTAAACCTTCAGGCGTGTAACTTCGTGGGCCATTTAACACAAGGGGGGATCCCTCGCGGGAAAGGTGCTCTGGGTAGGAGGCTGTGACGCCGAGCAGTGCAGAAAAAAACCACTGAAGGCTGGATGCCGAGAGCCTTTCCTGCATTCGCAGCCTTGGTGGAGCTGTGACACTCGCAGCAGTGGCACAGGAGGCTTCCAGGCACGGTGCTGTGTGCTCTGAAGTCCCCCTGCCCCTTCCCCTGGGAGGCTGGGGGGGCTCTCAGCACCCATCCCGGCTCATGGGGGTGCTCCAGAGATCCTGGGTGGGGATTTTGCTGTGCCACACGGGGAGGACGAGCAGCGCAGTGGGGTAAATGGAGCTGGGGGTCCTGGGTTATAGGATTCAGCCCCTTTCACATCCCTGAGCCACCGAGGGGATTGGGCAGAGCGCTCTGCCTGCGTACGGGGCCTCTGGAAGAGAAGCTGGGGAGGGCAGAGCAGAGCACAGGCAGCGCTGAGGTTTGTCACCTGCAATTTTTGCTGCTTTCACTCACAGATGGGGAGATAGGGCGGAAGCAGCTCCTTCCCTCTATCTTTCCATTTATCTGCCCAGCCAGGCACTCAGGCTGACCTCCCGGCCGCTGCGTCCTGCAGCACCTCCAAGCCAAGGGCTCTGCAAATCGCAAGGAGCTCTGCGAAACTCAATTGAGGCCGGGCTCCTGATCAAAATGCATTTTCTGGCTGTGCTCTCTCGCTGCCTTTCACTCACTGCAGCTGTCTGTCGTACAGTTCCAGAAATTAAAATTCAATGCTTTCCTCATTTAGGAGAAAAGTGCTTGGCATTTTAAAATGTTATTCTTGAAAGTTCAGTTGCAGGCAAGGCTTTGTCCTTTACCTAGTTTGATTGAAGTTTAAAGATTCTGAATTAAGTCAGCTTTGGCATCCGCTTCTCAAAGCAAAAAGGAAGAGACAGTGAGAGAGAAGCTGAAAAATACACTCGATGCCAAAACCCAGCATTTTTTCCTGCTGTCCATGGAGCTGCTGCAGAAAGCTGTGGCTCCTGGCTGCAGCACACACCGCACACCACAGCTCCTCGGGCATTTCCACGGGTGAGCAGAGAAGCCCTGCCTATGTGCAGGAGGGCACAGGCTGCCAGGTACCCCATGGAAGGGAAAAAGGGAACCAAACGGGTGAGAAAAGTGTGGTTCTGCACAGGCACAGCAGCACCCGATGCTGACAGCGCTTCCTCGTGCTCCCTGTGCCAGTGTCTGTGCTCAAACCTGTCCCTATTTCGGAGTGAGAGGGGGAAAGCCCTGCTGCAGGCACTGCTGTCTGTCCTTCCTTAGGGCACTGGAGCCCTACTGGTGGCCTCCTGGTGCTACGGGGTTATCACTGCAGGGCTGAGCATCCAGAGACCCCGTGCCTTCAGCAGGGCTGTCAGAGGCTGCCCTTACCCTGCTCCGTCCTCCCTCTGCGACCTGCTTGGGGGCAATTTCCTTCAGGACCCTCGTGTGGGGCTTGTGCTGTCACTAAAAGGCAAAGTAAAATCTATTAAGCTCAGTCCTAATTACCTTTAGCTGAATTAAGAAAGAACTAAACTATTCCTCGTTAATGTGAGCACCTGGAGGAGCCACGGTGTTTCCGAGGAAGCACGTGGAAGGGTCCTGAGAGAAAGAAAAGGATTAGCAGATAAAGGGAAGAGAGCACGGGGTGGGGTGGGCTGAGAGGTGGGCTAGAAAGCCCCAAGCAAAGACAAATCGCTCAAGGACGTGATCATAAACGATGAATGCTGCAGGGAGGCTTTCAAAGAGGCCTCGTGGTGATGAGGGCAGGCGTTTGATCCCTGCAGCAGGGACCTGCAGCCTTAGGGAGGAGCTGGGTTCTTTAGGGGTTTGGAGAAGGACGTGCAAAGCCCAGTACCTAAGTTTTCTGCGATCCTCTTCTTGCTTATTTCCACGGCCTCCTGCCTGAGCTGCAGGGCGTGCTGGGCTATCTCGTCGCTCGCCACGTTGGAGGTCATGATGAAGATGGCATCCTTGCAGTCGATGGTCTTCCCCTTGCCGTCTGTCAGCCTGCCCTGCAACGGCACCAAATCAGCATGAGCGTCAGTGGGTGCCCCAGGACGTTTCCAAAACACGAGGCAAAGCATCACAGCCCCCTTGGTCCCCAGAGATTTGGTCCCGATGCTGTCCAAGGGATGCTCAAGGACACGGGCAGGTGCTGGGCTGGCTGCGATGAGAGCTGTGGTATTCACTGGTATTTACTGGCCACAACTGGGTGCTCACCAGAGGGACAGAGGAATCAGCTCAAAGCTCCCCGGGCTGCTGTGGCCGCCTGGGAGCTCCCCCGGTGCTGGGCCAGGCAGGGGCAGTGAGCTTTGTGGTGGTTTGGCAGCACCACGTGGGAGCACAGACTGCTAGGAGCCCTACCGAAAATAAGCCAAGCCAAAATAACCCTGCAGAAATAACTGCTTGGCTCTGCCCGTGGAACGAACCAAGCACGGATCCGGGGCAGCAAGAGGTGACAGAGATAGAGCCATCCCCCTGGGACAGCCCCAACAAACCCAAGCAGGGCTCCCCGTGCACCCAGGGAGCTGCTGAGGGCTGTGGGGTCAGCGCTCCTCCCACCAAACCTGCACAGGAACCCTTCAGAAGTACTAGTTCTCTTGATTAATAAAGTAAAAAAAGAGAGAAAAATAAGGAAAAAAATAAGCAGCTCCCCAGGCGGTTTCTTTCCTCGATATGTCTCCAGCAGCAGATATCCAGCACAATGACACAAATCCTTGTTGGGTGCTTGAGATTAACATTTGGGTTATTGCCCTGTCAAGTGCGTGGTACAGGAATTGATTTCACATTTAGCTGCTGCTGTGATGATCTATGCAAGAAAAAATTGTGTTATTAATCCTTAAAAGAAAAACTAAACTCCCCAAAACCTCCCAGCACATCGCTCTGGAGTCTGTTCGCCTCTACGGACAGACTGGGACCTTAAAAATAAGAGGGAAAAACTCGTGTGCAACAAGCTGAGAGTGCAGCAGGAGATGCAGCACAGCCCCCTTGTGTCCTGGTGTCCCAGGATTGCTCCAGGGACACGCGTTTGTCCCCGGCTCCCACCAGCTCGTGCAAGGGGCTCCGAAGTCACTGCCTGTGCGCCCTTCCTCGGCGAGTATTTCTCTCCTTCCTACAGCCAGCAGGATCAGGGGGAGAGCCAGCATCTGGGGGAGGAAGGCTGGGAGATGACTCACGTGCTGCCTGGAACGCCGTGAATGAACCAACCCCAACTCCAGAGCAGCAATTAACGAGGCACGGCTCATTATGGTTAAGAAGTGCCCAGGTTGCCGTGCTTTCCTGATGAGGTGGCAGCACCCGACCCGTGCCTGGGTGCTCAGAAAAGGTTTTCCCCGTGCCACCCTGGTGGGCAGCCACAGGGCACTTGGTGTTCCTGCCCTCTGCTGCCCACCTCTGCTGTCACCAGGGTTTTTAGTGGTGTCCTCATGGCACAGACTTTGCTCTCGTGCCTTCCCAGCGACACGGGACAATCTGATCCCTGGGCTTCTTGCTCGAGCTCCTGCCCCTCCCATCGCTGGCTTTTTCTCTTCCTGAAGATGTCATTTCTTCCACCACGAGACCTCAGCGTGATGCTGCTTCCCGGCATTACCGTGGCCTGACTGGCTGGCTCACATTTTTTGGAAGTGACTCTTGATTTGGAGCGCTTCCGCCCCGCTCCAGACCTCTCCTGCAGCCGGCCCTCACACCAACCCCAGGTTTTCTCAAGCTCCAACTCTAGCTTTTCTCTAAGGAACCTGCTTTGGCAGAGGGATTGTGCCCAACGATCTCTTGAGGTCCCCTCCAGCCCCTCCAGTTCTGTCACTCTGTGCCAGCCTCACCTCGTCGAAGAGCTGCAGCATGATGGTGAGGACGTCTGGGTGGGCTTTGTCGACCTCGTCGAAGAGCACCACGGCGTTCGGGCACTGCCTCAGCTTTTTGGTGAGCTGCCCGCCCTCTTCGTGGCCCACGTAGCCGGGCGGCGAGCCGATGAATTTGGCGACCTAGGAGGAAGGGACAGGACACGTGAGAGGGGATCCGTGCGCTGCCAGGAGCTGCCCTCGCGGGCACGGAGCAGCTCAGCACCCAGACACAGGTGCTCCGTGTTCTTTGTGGCATCTATCGCATGCCAGGTACCCCAAGATCAGCTGAAAAAGGCACAATTTGGTGAAAATTTCAGATCAATGATTGCTGGGCAAATGCCTCACACAGGGGTTTAAGCCCCAGAGCCTGCAGGCACAGCCCCTGCGCTTCGAAGCGGTGTCTGAGTGACCCCCCCCAGCTCTCAAAGACCCATTTCAATGCCCTTTGGCCTTTTTAAGAGAGAATTTGAAGGACCACAGGTGGTAGGTGGCTTTCCCAGAGCTTGGGCAGCAGCCACAGTGCAAGTATTTGTCCTGCACCCACAGCCAACTTCCTTACTGCTCAGCACCGGGACTTCTAAATGAGGTTCAAAAAGGAGACAGGAGAGTGCTCCTGGCAGCAGAACTGCTTCTGCAGAAATGACAAGGGGATTTTGGTGTTCAGCTTGAAGCAACCTGGCTCTCTGGGTGCACCTGAAGTCCTTTAAGCACACCAAGTTGAAAGGAACACAATTTATTGATCAGTTTGTTGATTCGGGCGGACGCCGGACACGCAGAGCCAGCTGTGGGCTGCTCACCCAGGTGAAATTCTGGGAGCAAAATCCCAAACCCTTAGAATACTGGTGAGTCCTCGTGGAACAAACTATTTGCCTCTCCTCCACGCAGCACAGCCTGGTGCTGGGTCTGTCGTGGTTTTGTTTTATCGTCGGAGAACACCGAAAGCCTTTCGTGCCGCCGTGCCGGCACAACCGTCCCCTTGTGGTGCTTGGCGGGCTGGCAGGGGAAAGGAGCCCCAACACCTTCAGCTCTGCTTCCCAAAAGCTGTGCCCACAGCCACCTACCTTTTCGAGGCGGCTCCGTTTGGCCCAGCAATGCAGCCTGGGGACAGCCGTGACGCCCTCGTCCCCTGGAACCGGAGCCGTGCGCTGCTGCAGCCTCCCTGCCCTCTCCCGGGGGCTCTCGGGCAGAGGTGAGGGGGCTCCCGCGGGCTCAGGGACCCTCCAGCAGGAATTAGCTGAAGGCAGCTAATTCATTTCATTTGTTTAGCAGCGCCTGTGGCTACGTGAGGCTCCCCAGGCTCCTTCAAAGGATGCTGTCTCCTGGGCTGACCTCCTGATCCTTGTTTGCTTGAAAAATTTATATTGCTCTGGCTGCAATTCTCTACTTTATTTCTTCCCTCTGCTCTGCCTCTTGTCTTTGTCAGGGCACGGTGTTTTATATCTTACATTTACACCGCCGCTTCCAGCTCCTCTTCCTTTGCACTGAGTCATCACCATGGCTTTATTTTTATGCATTTTTCACTCCTCCAGCGCAGGTCCCCAGCAGAACCGCCGACAAGCCATCTATCAGGCCAGCTGCAGGCAATTCTGAATTTTCTCTTCCCCGTATCTCCTTACTTCCTTGCTTTGGAAACGCACTGTACAAGGGAGCTACGCTGCCACCAGGAGAATTTAAATTTGCATTTTTTTGCAAACCAGATTTACGCAGTCTCAGCTGGGACGTTGCTGCTTTTTGGAGTTGGAGGGGACGGACCTCTCCTGGAGGATTTTGGGCTTGGCCGGGCCAGCAGGAGGTGCTGCTATTGTCAGTGCAAAATCCTCACAGCAGAGCTTGAAG
Organism: Anas platyrhynchos; assembly: GCF_047663525.1. Taxonomy (NCBI): domain Eukaryota; kingdom Metazoa; phylum Chordata; class Aves; order Anseriformes; family Anatidae; genus Anas; species Anas platyrhynchos. The sequence continues at coordinate 206,495,314 of NC_092587.1, read as the reverse complement.
GCTACGTGGGATCAGCCCAGGTCTGTGCCCACAGCCAGCAAAAAAATATAAAATATCCCCTTCTGGTCCATAGTTCCCTGTGCTACTTCTCCTGGGCTCACTGCAGCGCTGAACCCCTTCCAGGGGACGTTTCTGCAGATTCGCTGCCACGTGTTCCCTGCTGTGTGCCCTGCACCCTCATCTGGCACACCAAACTGCCCGTTTTTTGGCAAGGGAACTCAAAAAAGTCCTGGCTGCCCACTGCCACGGCCAGGCCTCCAGCCAGGAGCTCTGCCCGCGCTCAGAGGCAGCGGGAGGCGCTCAGCACCGCCACGGACAGTGATGAAACGCCGGGGAACGGCGGGATTGGCACGATTTGTTTGAATTACCAATTAAACTCAGAACTGCAACCCCTGGAAGTCCAGACAGCCCATTTACTAACCTCGTGCCTCTCCTGGAACTCCGACATGTCCAGTCTGATGAAACCCTGGAAGAGAAATAAATACGTAAAGTGATTTTTGATGAATGTGCCCCCGGTTTCATTACATTTGGAAGGCTTCTCCAGAAGCAGGCAGGTGGCTGAGCACACTTGTGTTCACTTCGTGGCTCCCCAGGACTGCAGGCAGGCAGCGGCCAGATAAATCCACTGCAAATATTAGGACTTCTTCTGAAGGAAGAGGGAAATAGCCAGGAACTGATCCCACTGCCCCTGGCCGAGGTTCATCGAAACACCCTGCTGGTCACCAGGGCTGGGGGCTAGAAGTGGGACTGAAATAGCTCACAATTTGCTACATAAAATGGATTTTACTGCTGCTGAGACTTTTTTTGAAACAAATCCCACGAAGAACACAATGTAAAAGCAAAACTAAGCAAAACCCCAAATCGTACAGCCCAGGTAAACGAGGTTCATGGACGATCCCCTCAAAGAGATGATGTTACAGAACTCATGATGACCACACAAACTTCTTTTTGTATTTGGAAAGCTGATTATTCCCTGCAGCCAAGGCATTTCTGGGCTTGCAGCTGGGTGCTGAAGCTAGGAGCAGAGCAGCTCGACCTTCCAGCATCCCCCTGGAGACCTTTCCACCAGCAATTCCCCAGCACCCTGTGGGTCTGAGCCCTTTGCTGGTGTGTGGCTCGGCACCAGTGAGACCACCCCAGGCAGCCACCTGGTGCTGCCGGACACCCTCGGGGCTCCAACATTGCCCTCCAAGGACAACGAGAGACCCAGATGATGGATTTACTGGCTGGGGAGAGCCAAGGGAGGTGGGAGGCCAGGCAGAGACGGGCACCAAGAGCTGGCACCGTGCAGGAGGACGTGTCTGTGCAGCACACGCTGGTTTTGGGGGTGCTGGGTGGTGGTGGTGTGAATTCAGGGCAGTTTGGGCAGCTCAGAGCGACTGAAACTCTTCATTTCAAACCTGCCCACATATTTTGTTACTCTCTCTCCATCCATTTGGTTTTTGTAAGATGGAATCGAAACCAAATTCAACAAAACAAAGTATTTCCCCAACTACTGTAGAAATCAACCCTAGGAGAAGTTCTGGTGGAAATCCTTCCCCGGAGAGCACCTCGAGCAGTCCAGCCTGACACTATCCATCCGCCAAGCCCCGCAGAAGTCACCCGAGGCGGTCAGCGCTCAGAAAGCCACCGGTGCCACCTCCCTGCAGCTGTGTAGCAGCTTCTCCCACCCTCGTGGTGCCCCAGACACGAGGCTCACCACGTCTCCAGGATGTGCCAGGCTCTGCCCTGCTCGCGCTGCGGCTCCTCCGTCCCAGCGCTGGCACCACGAGTGCTAAGGCGGGTTGGGTGAGGACGTCAGCGGCTGTCATTACACCACAACCTCTCCATCAGCATGGAAATGAGACGGTTATGGCTTCTTCCTTCTTAATCAGGCGGCTCCTGCTGAGAGCTGAGTCCCCCCGAAGCGCCCAGAAGGGCTGCTGGCCCCTCTTCACGCCGCTCGTTACAGCGCCGGCTGCCGAGCTGATTCATTCCCAATAAAACTCCGATTTGTGCGTGCTATTGAATTAACACAGCATTTAGCGGGGAGCTGATTTTTCTATTTGATGTTTGGCCGGGCACTGACCAGTTCCAGGTGTGGGAGTTTCGGGTGGAGGTGCCTGAGACCCAGGGACCGGGATTTATTGCTTCGGGAAGGCAATTACAGAAGGACGAGGAAAAGAAACCAGAACAGCCACTTTTACAGCCTCGGTTTCCTTTTGATCTTCCTTCTCCGTGTGTCATTTTCCCGTGTCCATTCTGTGCTGGAGGATGTGGGCAAGAGGAATTAATCTAATATCAGCTTCCAGAGCAGCTCTGCTCGTGTTTCCTTGCGTCCCCGTTTGCACAGCTCCCATCTCTGCGCTTCCCCCAGCCCTCGGAGGAGGAAAGCCGGGTGCTTCTCAGGGCAGAGGATGCTTGGCTGCGAGTCGAGGAGCACAGCCTTAAGCGCCTGCTGCCTGACAAGGCAGGCACCCCTGAACCAGTCCCCTGCCAAAGGAGATGATTTTAGCCCATCCTAACTGAAAACTGCCCGGTGGATAGCAGACTAAAGCCCACGAACAGCTTCTGGTGCTGGAATCCCAAACATTTCAGCGCTAAGAACCCAGGCACGAGGTCATTTCCAGCATTTCCACTGCCTGTACTGGACACTGCTACAAATGGTGCACGCAGGGACAAGCAAAATGGATTTTTAAATTTTCATCCTTTTAACGATTTATGGTGGTATTAGGAACAAAGGCAAAAAAAAACGTGTTCACCGCACAGGGTGTCAACACCCTGCGCAACCTCAAAGAGGGAACACGAGGCTGGGTTAAATTAATTCTGACATTTATGATTCCAGATAGCATTTAGTACCACAGACAGGGACCTGGGCTGGGAACGCTGCCTTTTAACTCTTCCTCAGCTCACGTGCACGGATCTCACACTGGATTGCCACGAAGTGTGCTGCAGCCCAGGAGACCCAGCGTGTCCCAGCACCAAGCGTGTCCCAGCACCGAGCTCTCCGAATGGCAAACAACAAAGCGAGGAGGCGTTACCTTTTTGACATCCTTGTGTATGTACTTGGCTGTCTGTTTGGCCAGCTCTGTCTTTCCTGTGTCAAACAAAAAGAAAAGCCTGGTGTTAGAAGTCAGGGAGGCCGTGCTGCTTGTCCAGCCCCCTGCAAGCGAGCTCAGTGCTGGCTGCTTGGTTTTTAGGAGGTGATCCCTAAATGATGGGCAGAGAGCTGATTTTTTTCTGCGGTTAGAGCAGATTTTTGCTACCTTTACCCTATTCCAAGTTTCATGTGCAGTGGGTTTTGCTCCCTAGATAAAGCATTTCAGGGTAACGTGGCATTCTTTATTTACTTGATCAACACAAGGCAACTGGCATAAAAATCCAGGATTGCAAACGATCAGGGATGGAGTAAATCAGGTCAGCAGCTCCTGAAAGGCAAGACCCTGTCCTCCCAATCTGTCCATCCAGGTAAAGCTGGGTCCTAGGGGCAGCTCTGCTGCGTGTTTCAATACCCAGGCTCTGCCAGAGCCAGAAGTGTCCTCCCTGAAGCTTCCCTGCTGCCACCCACTGGCATGTAACCGCTGGGTTTAGCAGGTGGAGCGTTTTGGGGCTGGTTGCAGCTCCTGGAATTAGCAGCAAAGGAGAGGAGCCGCATTTAGCAGGCGGGGGAGATGCTCTGAGTTAACGTTAGCACCTCTTGGTGTGTCTGCAGCCAGCACCCCACCTGCACGGCGTGCGCTTTGTGTTTGCTGCACACTGCAAAATAAACACTCGGGCACGTCAGGGCAGAGAGCAGACACATAAACGCCCTAAGCAACCATCTAAATAAAAAGATCATATCTTAAAAACCAAACTAGCTAAAAAAAAAAAAAAAGGCACAATCCTGCATAGCCAGAGGGGCTGCAGCTGCAGGCAGAGCTGTGCTGGCGTTACAGCCGCGGTGCTGTGGGCACGCAGCACCCCCAGCAGCAGCATTACACATCGGCCCCACCCTGGGAACAGCTGCACTCTGCGTGCTGCTGCTGGAGATAAATCTTAGATCCCCGGGATCACTTAATTAGATCACCGCAAATGGGCTGCCAGAATGGAAATGCATCAGGGCTTGGAAGCCTGTCCCAACAGGTACCGCTGCTGCTGCCAGAATTCCTCCTCCCAGTTCGGCTCCGGCTTTGGTGACTTCGTTTGTTGCTGTGGCCTCGAGCCTGATGTGTGAGCATGTAGGTGTATGTGTGTGTGTGTATGCACATATGTATTGTAAATATATAAATATATCGGTCTTTAAAGTGCTTAACTGCTGGGGGAAGCCGCTGAAACGCGACGGCACATCAGGTGTCTCGGTTTGTACGCATTTGGTCTTTTCAGCTTGCCATTACACCAGATGAAATACCCACCTGATACAATCCAATTTCAAAATCAGCCACTTTGCCTTCTCATTTCTCAAATCAGCTGCTTTGCCTTCTCATTTCAATGCTCATTGTTACGGCAGCAAAAGCAGCCAAAAAACCCTCACGGAAATACGTGCGAGTTGAAGAGCTGACAATTTATATCGCCGAGCCTTCAGACCTGCCATAAGCAGCGCAATGAAGTCTCGAAAACATTTCTTACTGCTTTTCTACTGCTTTATAGCAACTCGTTTAGAGTTAATACTCGGCCTGCTAGTGCTGTGAGGTGCTTTAACCCCTCCAGCACCGGCATCGTCCCCACCGCCCCGTGAGCCAGCCGGGTGCGGAAGCGCCGGCGTCGTTTCAAATGTCACGGTTTGGTTGCTTTAAATCTCCTTTTTTTTTTTTTTTTTTTCCGGGTAAAATTCATTTTGCCCATTTCATGAACTGATCAGCTGTCGTGTCGCATTTCATTGTGCTTGTGGAAAAAATATTACCAGTGTCAATACGACTGCGTCACCGCACAGCGATCCCTGCCCGCGTGAGCGGGACGAGCAGGGAGCTGGTTTGCAGGCAGCACGTTGCTGTTATTACCCCACCCGTGGAGGCATTAAATTCACACTTCTGTTAGGAAAACTGCTCCTTCTTGAGCTTTTAAGGCAGACAGTCCCTTGGGAGGACTCCTGCAAGGCTAGCAGAGCGTCCTCATGTGTTGTTTCCATGGGTGTGCATGTGTCCTCGTGTGTCCATGTGTGTCCGCGTGTGTCCTTGTGTGCCCACGTGTGTCCTCGTGTGCTCCAGCCCATCCCATCCTCTCCTCCTTGCTCCCATCCCTCTCCCTGCTGTTACCTATTCCAGACGATCCCAAGAAGAGGAAGACCAGCGGGTGCTCCTCGTCGTACCAGCCATTTTCCTTCCTCCGAATGGCTGCATTTAAACACAACAAAAACAGAAATGGGAGGGGGGGGGAGAAGGCATATAAATCAATGCCACAAAAGCAAGTATAATTATCACTAAGTATACACTATGTTTTACTGCTCTCTACCCACTCAAAGTCCTCGCTGCCATTAGTGCTATCTAATTTGATTAGCCAGCAAAGGCCCCAGAGACACCTAATCAGGTTAGCATGGATTTGGAAGGCTGCCCAGAGCAGATTTCGGATAAAGTTTTCCAGGATGTGCACTCAGTGTTGCCAGGGAGACGGCGAGGAGGGGGGGACGGGGAGGAACGGGGAGGGCTTGCAGGGGAGGGTGCAGGCGGCGCGCTGGGTTTCCAGCTCACAAGTGCGACCTTTCTGCGAAAAAGGCAGGTTTGGGGAAGTTTTTTTGCATTATTCCTCGCATGCAAATAAAAAGAGCGGTGTTGAATTGAATGGAGGCGAGGTGTGGCTTGCAAGGGAGAGCCTCCAGTTGTCTTGGTGAGCATCTGGAAAAGCAGTTTTGAAGGGCATCCTGGTTCAGATACCCATGGAAAATTTTACAAAAAGCAAAGGGGAGGTTGGGAGCTGAAACACATGTTTTTCTCCCCAAATATTACCACCACAGCCCTCGGGATACGCAGCGATTTGGCTCGCAGAGCGTGTGCCACCTCCTGCCCGTCCCACTGGGGGCACGTCCACCAAACCAGTAAAATCACTGCACCAGACCTGAGTGAGACCAGGAACAGGATTTCAAACCCAAAGGGACAAGCAGGCACTGCTGCTGGGCTGCATCTGGCCCCAAACGCCCGCCCGAAATCACCCCGAGCCCCTTGCTGGCCGGGAGGTGGGCAGCCCCTAGCAGCTGAACACCAGTAGCAGCCCAGGGCTGGACTGGAGCTTGTAACTGGTGGTTGTTTGGTGCTGGGAGGAGCTCGGAGCAGCTTCAGATCTGTGCCCAAACCTCACCGAAGATGGGGGGTGAACCTCCTGGATGAACCAAGCGCGTATTGCAGTCAGGAGGGACCCACAAAAAGTGCCACAGCCCCAGCAGGGACACGATTTGGTGGCTGGCTCCGGTGACACGAGGCAGCCCCGAGCCCTTGCAGGCAGCCCAGGGGCACTGCAGGATGCTGCTCGGGGGGAGAGGCAGAATCCCACCGAGCCCCCCCTGGTTTATCGGCGTTATTTACATGCGGCCTCTGCTGCAGCTCTTCCGAAGAGTTATTCTTGCTGTATTGATTGCCTTGAGCTTTGTAAAGCCTTGTGATGTTTTGCAAGAAGCTGCAGCAGCCAGAATTGTGTGGTGGCACACAGGAGGAGGCCACGCTGAGCTGCAAGCTGTGTTTCCAGCACCGAGCTGGGAGAGAGCCCAAAGCTGTGGCACAGCTGGATGGAAGCGGGGCACGACGTGGGCAAGACACCAGAGGTACAGCCTGAGTTATTTCGTGGTGTTCACTGAAAAATTCAGCCCAGGATGAGAATGTGCCCTGGGACCTCAGCTTTGGACTGAGAGTGTCCTGGTCCCGCAGCCCCAGGTCTCCAGCTGCCCGTGTGTCCCCAGATTTGGGACGTTGTGGAGTTTTGTCCCTCTGGAGCGCACCCAGATAAATGGGGAGTGCTGAAACTCAAACTGAGAAAGAAAGGGAGCCCATGAAAAAAACTCTGCTTGGTTGGGTAAGGGAAAAGAAGTGCAGACTGCTCCGTGCTGTGTCCACGTCTCAGGAGTGTGGGCAGGAGAGCCGGGGAGGCTGCAAGCCGACAAGACCTGGCGAGGATCAGGAGAGGAAGCACAAAGCCTGGAGCGAGGCTGAAAACACCAAGGAAAAATCAATCTCCTGAGGTTAACAACGAGAGGTTTTGAGGATTGACCTGACCACAGTCATTAAGCATCTCCACAAGAAAGCACCCGGGTCTACTCATCTAGCAGACAAAATTAGCGCGCTCCAGGGGCTGGAGCGAGATGAATCCCAAGTAGGCAGAGCGCAGGGCGAGTTTTAATAACGGAGGTGATTACCCAGCAGAGCAGGAGCGTGCCTGCATCCCTAACGACCTGCGGGGCACGGAGGGGACCCACCGGGCACCGTGGCTCATCCTGAAGCTTCGAGCTCACCCCAGCTCTGTGCAGGGGGCCAGGGTGAGTGGCTGTGAGCACCCCCTGGTTCCTAAGCCCCAGGAGCACCCAGCAGGACGTGCTCGGACAGTGCTGGCTGTGGAAATTCGGCCCCAATGCCACGTGGACTTGCCCGTGTATGCCCGGACACGATCTGGATGCATTATCCAGGGCTTCAGCCGTGCTAATAAGTCCTGACTCCTGTCAAGGCTTAATTAGCTCGGGCGCAGAGCCAGGCTGCAGGGCTGGACTCCATCCGGACCCGGCTCACCTCCAGCCTGCCCCGGGTGTCTCGGTGGCTGTGCGGGCGCAGGAGTGCACGGCGGGGACGTCCCCTGCACCGGGCATGTCAGGGGAAGGGCAAAAGCAGAGAGGATGCCCTAACGAGAGGGGCAACAGCGACCTGGTGGGGGTCCCAGGGGCAGATGAGGTCTGGGCACATCCAGCGTGTCCCAGCCCTGCCCTTCCCGGCCAGGCGCACGTGCTCCCTCCTTGTCCTTTATCACAGCAAACGGGAGGTCAAATACCAGGGGTAGGCATTTTTTTTTTTGTTGTTTTAAATTGATGGGGAATAACACGACCGCCGACAATTTGTGCAGCTATTTCAGCTAAGATAATAAAGGCAATAAACTTTTGCTTCGGGGCACGGACTGACCACTTGCGGGGTCAGCACGTTCAGCGGTCCGAAGGCGGCGAGGTTAAGTGCTGTCTGTTCTCAGCCTCCTCTGCAGCAGGGCACGGCGCTTTATGGCTGAACGCTCAGGCTCAGCCACGGCAGCTCCGGTGATATAAACCACGCCATAAAACCCTGCCATAAAGAGAGAGCTGGTGATTCAGTTCGGGGGCTCGGCTGGAAGGTGCTGATCGCCGTTGTCTGCAGGGGGTTGGTTAGATCGGCGGGGCGAGGAGGTGTAAAACCCCTTCTGTAAGCAGCCTGGAAGTTATGACATATTCGAGCACACAGACAGGGAAAAACTGCAAGATTTTGGTTAACTACGGAGAGGGAACACTGCGGCCCCAGGCCTCACAGCCACGGTTGTGGGCAGCTCTCCACCTCCGAGCCCTAAGGTTGGCCGCTGCGCAGTTCAGCTTCAGCAAGAGGGAAAAAAGATGCTATTTTAGGGCAAAGCCGCTATTTTAGGACAAAGCCGCTGTTTTAGGACAAAGCAGGACATCGGTGCCGGTCTGAAGGGATGAAGACCTCAGGCAGAGCGAAGGAAGCCCAGGGGAATGCTCCTTTCTCCAGGGCTGGTACCAGCAGCAGGGGCTGCGTGCTGTTCAGAAGGCTGCGGTGTGCCTGCTGCCGAGCAGAAATAAAGAAATAACAGGAAAGAGGCAGGTCGCGCCGCTTTGCCGAAATCTCATGAGGAAATTCAGCCCCCACGTCCAGGCGAAGAGGCTGAGGATGACGCCCGGGCCTCCTTCTCTGGAGCCATTTGCAGCGTGGCCGCAGTGCTTCCACTTTATTTCGGACATCTGTAACGGCGTAACCGTAGCGCTGTGTCTCCGAGAGGCCCTTCAGCTCGCTATTGAACTGATAAATTCACTGTATTACTTTACACAAATCAATACCCTAGCAGTTATCAGGGGTTGATGTGACCGAAATTGGTTTCAGCCAATTTGTGAGTGTAATAAATGTCCATTTATCAAATCAATTCATTCGCTGGTGCTTCGCGCACCGCCCGGGCTCAGGGTGCCACGGGGGGCGATGCCTCCGGGTCCGTACCCACCGCGGGACCACGCGTCCCGTGGCTGTGCCCCTGTGGGTAGGAGGAAGAGGAGGAGGAAGAGGAGGAGGAAGAGGAGGAGGAAGAGGAGGCACAGGACTGCTCACCTCGGTGTAACAGGTGCCTGCGCACGCTGAAATGAGGGACGTGTACTCTTCTCCTTCCTCTCTCCTTTTCGATTTCAGGAAGAGACCTGATGCACATTGCTTCAACCCAAAAGGACGGGAAAATCAGTGCTGGAGGGGGTGTTCTGCAACCCCACCTCTACCTGCCCACGGCCTGGCAAGTGCTCTCTCTAAACCAGAGGCATTCTTCCTCCATCATATTTCGGATACGCAGTTTCACCCCGCTGCCTCCGCATATCCGAGGGAACCAGCAAAGAGCTGAGCAGATTTGGAGTACAATAATTGCTGAGAGTGCCCTGGAAACACAACCGTAAGCCCTTCAGCTGCTCATCTGCATGGAGCAGTTGTAACATCCAGGCTCCTGTCAATTCCCAGGATTATGGGAACAACCTGCCCGTGGATTTTTCCTGATTTCAGGAAAACCGTGTTAAGGACAGGACAGTGCCCAGGGGGTGCAGGCAGTATGAGCGTCCTGCTGCAGCCTCCGTGCACCGCTGCCACCCCGACACATGGAGCAAACCCCGAGCTCCTGTCCCCTTTGTATTCGGGGCTGAGCCTCTCTGGAGCCTGTTTGGATTATGCACGGAGTGCTGGATTAAATCAGATTATTCAATTATGGCAGTGGTTATAAATTAAACATATCAGCTGGGCTTGGTAAATCTGGGGACGTGGCGTGCAGCAAGGCCAACAAACCGTGTCGGCGAGCGCCAACGGGAGGCACGTGGAGTCCACGAAGTGGCAGCAAAAAACAGCTGGGAGGAAAAAAAATTACACGGAGAGATAGGAAGCGCTTGAAAGAAAAAGTGATGTCTCTAAATTCACCCTTCCTGAAGGAAACCAGCCAAAACGGGGCAGAAGGGAAGGGGGGAGGAGGGGACGGAGACTCTCCTGCTACCTTTTGGTCCTGATATCCTGAGGCTGCGGGGGTATCAAGCACATTCCCTATAATTCAATAAGAGAAACCTCCATAAAGGCAGCCACTTTAATGCGCAGAAACACCACCTGTGTCAGAAGCAGGCACTACCCATTAATCAAAGCCTCCCAATTAGCCCGTCCCGCTGCCCCCAGGCGCAGCCGCTCTGCGAACACAGAGGGTGGCTGTTGTGTTCGCAGCAGCGCTGGCTCTTTTGCTCTTTCGAGGGCTCTGAGATCACCCAGGGCTCGGCTTTGTTAACGAGGCTGGAGTGGTCGCTGTGCTCCTGACGGCGCGGCGCTCGCTGACCTCAACCCTCTTACCTCACCCGCCGGTGCTCGGGCACTGAGCTGGGATGCTGGAGGAATTATTCACGGTGCTCAGGGCCGTGATGTCCCCACGGTGCTGCAGTGCCCAGGGTGACACGAGGTGCCCCGGAGAGCTGCGAGGCTGCACCCACGGGTGACCGCAAGGAAAAAGCCCCCCGCAGCCCACACGGGGTTTGGGGAGAGACAAAACGGCGCTCGCTAGGCGAAGTGACAGCCAGAACGCTTCCCCCTCTGCTCTACAGATGCCCAACACCCTTTGGTCTCAATGTATTTAATTGATTAGCATAACGAGGTTAGGCTCAGAGCGATGTCTGCGCTCATCTGAGACGCGAGGCTGCTGTTTGGGTCTGTTTGCCTAAAAGCTGCTCTGGTTTTTCCCCCAGCTGGGCTGACAGCAAACACCGCCGGTCCCTCCAAACCTCACCGCGCCGCTGTATGCTTCCAGCACAGCCACAAGAGGCCAGGCTCCTCATTTACTCACCCCGTTTATTTCATTTTTAGCAGGAAAACTCGGAATTTGAAGCACGGGAAAAACACCTCAAGAAAAAGGCACCGGCACCCTCGCTTGGGAACGTGGCCCAGGGGTGGGAGTCGGTGCGGAGAAGGGAACACCGGGCGATTAAATCACTCCTGGCCAGAGGTAAGGGATGTAAGTCACCCAGCTTTAAAGCACAGGCTGGTGGTGTGCCCTGTGAGCTAATCCTGCTCCCGGCAGGGGATGGTGATGTGCCCCCAGGGCTCTCGGACTGAGCAGGGACACGCTGCTGACAACAGTTTTGCTTCAGTGTTATCGTCAGTATTTACCGAGCAACACCCCCAGAAGGATGGAGGTGGGAAGAGCTCCTGGTTGCAAATTGTTGGATGTGGGGGGAGCAGAGCGGGGCAATACCCCTCTGTTTGTCTTCCTGATGGTTTCTGCACTCTCCTGGCAGGACACGGGGCTAAAATGGCCTTTGAGGTGATGGCCAGGGAAGTGTGACCGAGCTACGCGCTTGTATTTTGCGTGGAGCCCGGTCCCACATCTGTAAGGAACACAGAAAGGTTCCCCGAGCAGGCTGTGTGCGAGGTGTTTATGCACACAGAGCTGTACCGAACTGCTCGTGAATTATTAATGAACAACATTCTTAAGACAAATGGTCCTGGGAAAAAGATGTTGAAGTGTCGTCGTGTTCAGGCACCGTATTTCAGCCAGCAGCTGACTGCAGATGCTAACGGTGAGCGGCGCAACCCCTGGAGGCCAGCTGCAACCCCTGGGCCACCCTGCTTAGTGTGGGGAGAAATCATCCTGAAGGGAAGGGCTCGAACTCCGTGCCTCAGAAAGCATCCAGCAGCCCCTCTTGTGATGAGGAACAAGCTCTTTCCCAGCCAGAAAATGCCCGCAGGACCTCCCCAGCCTCAGTGGGCTGCTGAGATCTGCTGGGGAGCAGCTGGGATCACGGCTCGAGGAGGTAGCACGCTCGCCGAGGAGCAGAAGCTGCAGGAGAGCAGAGCAGTGAGTGATCCTACCTGCTCCCACTGTGGCTATCGCGCTCTCCTGCCCGATGATGTGCTCCTTCAGCCGCTGCTCCAGCGGAAACCTCCGGCGCTCCTCGATCTCCCTGCGGCGCTGCTCCTCCTGGAACTGCGAGACGGAAGGAAAGAGGTTGGCACCTGGCACTTTTCTGGGCAACACGAGCAACAACTGGTACTGCGACTGCAAAGTGCTGTGTGGTTGTGTGTCCGGCGGACAGACAGACAGACAGATCGCTGCTCCTGGTCTCCGGGATGCAGCCTGGGCTTGGCAGGAGGCAGCAGCAGCCTGAGAGGCAGCAAGAGGGAATTGTTGAGTCTGTGGGCAGTAGGACAGAGCGGGGTGAGCTTCGAGGGCAGCAGCTGGAAGCCTTGCAGCTGAGGAGGGAACCAGACTGCAGCGCTCCCGGGACAGCGATCCTGAGGGAACTGGGATCCTTCTCAAATTTCCTACCGAGCTGTTAACCCGTTAGGGACTTGTTTATTCTGAAAAGCAAAGCCTGAACTGTTCCTCCTGAATTAGTTTCCTACCTGCCAGCACCTCCTGTTCAAACAACACCCCCGAGCGGGACGAGGAGCACTGCAGTGCCCTGTTCTGCACCCGGGGATGTCAGACACCGGGAGCACTGCAAGGAGCTCTCACCTCGGGGTGTTTGCCTCCTTCCACCTCCAGCTCAGCAGGAAGCACAAGCACATCTCAGATGCACAGGGACAGGACCCTGGCAGACGCCCGGAGCGGGGGCAGGTCTAACAGCACAGTGCATTTCTAGAGGAAAGAGGACAAAACCCAAAGTCCCTTTGCATCTTTAGAACGTGCTGCAAAGCTTCCTGCTGAGCTCCTTTCTCCACCAGGGCCAGAGGTGGCTTCTGGTCCATGGCCTCTCCTCGGGGAAATCTCTGGGTAGAGCTGTCCCACAGAGCCACGCTGACCCACAGGGTCTGCAGAGCGAGGAACTTTTTGTATGAACATGGTCACATCAGTTAAACCATCTCACCTGCCTTCTTTCTTTCTTTCTTTCTTTTGCTGCACAGTCACAGTGCTTTTCCCAAGCTTTCCCACTAGTTTTCTGCTCAGGATGTGTTCTGGAGGAACCTGCTGCTGCCCCGTGCCACCACGGCTCCGGTGTCCCCGTGCCAGCAGCAGCCTCATGTGCCAGCGGCTGTGGGCAGTGCTGAGCAGAGGAAACTTCACAGAAAAAAGCAGCCTGCACTAGAACCTAAATGTTCGTTTGCTTTCAAAGCTCCCCAAAAGGCTATCCGATGCGGTGAAGCAGACACAAGGTCCAGCTCAGGGAGTCCTCACAGCCCCGCCTGCCAGAAGGGAGCACGGGGAAAGGGCAGCGAGGTGCTCGTCTGGGCTAATCCCTTTCTTAAAAACCCTTCAGCAGCCACTGACAGAGAGAGGAAATCCCGCTGGGTGGCCAGGTTGGGACTGTAAGCAGTCGTCAGATTCCCTGAGTGTGACACTCAGAGCAGAGGGATGGGGTGGGAGGACAGTGCTGAGTTCTGGTGGCTGAAAAGCAAACGTGATCGACGCGCTCCAGAGCTGAGCTTTAGCTACGGCACCAAGGGGAAGGAAAATTTTGAGGAAATCATCTTTGAGGAAAGCTTGAGAAGTCACCAAACATAAATTTCAGCCCCTGACACTCGGCCGGGTGTGTTGGGGAGCAGCAACTGAATGGGCAAAGGAAGAACCTGAACCACTGAGATCAGTCTGCAAGCCTTCGTCCTGGGGCTGCTCTCATGCCAGGTGCACACAGAAGAGAGTTTCAAGGGCTTCTCCCTTCCTCTCAGCCCTGTAATACACACGACAGCTTATTCAGACTTCACCTGCAGCGTTCAGCAACGTGAGCCAGCTCAGGAGCCCTCGATACCCTCGATACCTCGATACCAGCAAGCGTGGTCTAGCACAGGGAAGGCGCGCACGGAGTTCTTTTAGAAGGATAAAGGAACTCAAAAATAAATTAAAAATACATATGAAAACTCCTTGTTATTCTGTCACCGGGATATGTAAATAAAATCTATGGGATGTGCCCATCCAGTAATAGTTCTGCCAATTCATTCTCCAGCAGTGATTAAAATGAGCAATAAATTCTCAAAGACTCTCGGTGGAGCGCAGAGACTGGGGTGGATGCAGCCCTCGGAGCACCGCATCCCCCCCAGCTGAATATTCATCACGAGCTGCCTTGACTGTCTTTTGTTTTATATACAAGCCCAATCATCTTCATCGGGAGCATCTCTACAGATATATTTCCTTTCTCCCCTTCATCTATTAGTTAAGCATAAAAACCAAAGCAGCTTTTCAAGCTGTTTGGGGCGGGTTTTCTTGCCGGGGCTGGACCCCAGAGACTCTTTAGCCAGCAGATAATTCCTCCTCCCTCCTCCTGCAACGATCCCGAGTACTTTATTCTCAACTTCCCTTCCTAAAAACTTGCTTGGGGAGCTGCCCCAGCGAGCACAGCTCACCAGAAGCCGTCAGCTCTGCAGCCACTTTCCCTGCTCTGATCCAGCACAGAAAGCACAGGGGAAGGAGCGCCGAGCTCCACGCTACAGACACAAGTTTTCTGGCTGGGGAATGTGGCTTTGAATTAAGACTCAGGCAAGGATTTTCCTAGGCAAGCACAGGCTGTCCAGCAGATGTGACTGCCTGGCAGATTACTTCTTGATGGTATCTGCTAAACGCAGCAATCGCCACAGTTTAAATTCCCTTCATCTTCCACGCATGGGCGAGTTTTTAACCTCAGGTTTCCAACAGGCGAGTTCAAATTCCACGCCTGTACAGCAAAATCTGAGTTTGTTTTTCCAGGAATTTCCAGGAATTTCAGAAAATAATGTAAAAGAACACCCCGATTTTACTGGATTTTTGCCGAGGGCTTTCAGGACAGAAACTTCTTTTCTTTCAGAACTTCTTTTCTTTCTCCTTTCTGCATCATGACATCAATTTACACAGACTTCTTCCAAAGCAGCATGACCCCGTGGAGGTGTGCTGGGGCAATCCTTCACCGCAGGCACCCCACCTCCTTGAAAATTGTTCTTATAGTGGAAAAAGAACGAGCAAGTAACCTGTAACTCGGGCTCACCTTCGTCTCTGATGTTCTCAGGAGGTTCATGATCTCCCCTTCGCGGGCGTAGTCCAGGGGCGTGTGTCCCATTTCGTTCTTCTGCAGGGGGTTGGCACCTGGGGGCAGGAGGAAATGAAAAAGGTGAGGGGAGGAGAGTTCAGCCTGGGTGCAGAACGAGCACAAAGTGCACCTTGAGCCCCCCGTGCTGCTCCGAGTCCCCTCCTAACCTCTGCTCCAAGGGGTATTGGGATCAGAAGGGGACAATGTACACCCAGTGGTTACGTGTGGCTGCGCAGGGAACAAGAAAAGGGACTGTCACCCCAACAACTGGCCTGGTGGGGAAGAGCTGCTGCTGGGGACGAGAGCACAGTCACCAGAGGAAAATACAGCCTGAAAAAAGTGCCTGCCACCGGTCCCAGTGAGCCAAATGGGCCCACGGCAGCTTCAATTGGCCACGCCATCCCTCTGCTCTGTTATTCCAGGCTGGAGCTGGAGGTGGCTGTGGGCTGAGCAGCTGCCACCGTGAGCTTTTGGGGAAAAATCCCTCTCTTATTTAGAAATAAAATTAAAAAAAAAGACAACAAACCCCAGAGATTGAACTGCTGCGGGGAGTTTTGAAGCAGCCGAAGTCACCCAGCCTTGAGGAGAGCTGCTCGTGGTGCTGGGCACAGCTGGCCTGCAGCCTGAGAACCAGAGGGGTGACGGTGACCAGCAGCAGGGCACGGAGCCCTGCCAGTGCCTGTGCCCAGCAGGGAGGGATTGGAGAGGGATGGGAGCTGCCAAAAAGCTGCCCGGGTGCTGCTGCGGGGTCCCCGCTCTGCAGGCAGCGTGGCAAACACCTCCCACCCCGCTGCACCTCGGGGTGATGCGGCCACCCCGGCACGCTCTGCTCCTAAAACCCATAAAAGCGAGCAGCAATCATAATATATGAAGGAGGAGAGAGGGTTGAGAGAGGGGAGATTAGCCACTTGCAGGCGCTGGCATCGGGGATCTATATTTGCTTACAGAATGAAAAATGTGCTCCATAAACATTCGACACAGAGTAATTTCTATTGCGAGCCTTGTCATTGCGAATAAAGGAGATGATGGAGACAGGTGAGATTGCACGGGGCCGGGGCCCTGCCACTCCGTGTCCCTGGCAGAGGCGAGGCAGAGCTCGCCCCCTCCCCAATCCTCCCAGTGCCCTCCGGTCCGGGGCTCTCCGAGCGGTGACATCCTTGAGGCGAGGCCGGCTTTCCTCTCAAATGAAGGCTGAGGTTTGCTCGGCTCTCCCCTTCTCCTGGATCTATCAATAATGGCTCTCCAATATTGGCCTAATCCCCCTGTTAATGGCTTTGACGACTTGACTAATTGCTGCAATAATTGATAGAACCCGAACTGGCGCGACTGGTCGATTGCCACCTCCAGTACCGGCAGCAATAAAATATGACGCCGCCATAAATAACCGTGTCACTTTGCCTGCTAATACAACGCCGAAACGGCCACCGCTTCCTCGCCGCCCCGGCCTGACCTCCCTCCTCGCCGCCCCCTCCCCGCTGCCCTCGCCCACCCCTGCGGCCGCCCACGGCCGGGGCTCCTCGGCCCCTCCGCGTGCGCCCAGCGGGCTCCGGCCTCGCCGGGCTTAATAGGAGGCAATCCGTCACCTCCCACCAGCTGTCTGGGGCTGGAGATGGACACCTGGGCGACACCTCGGGCTGTGCGAGGCGGTCTCCTCCTCCCCCGGCCCTCCTGCACCTCCCCGCTCGCATTAGCAGGCCCCGGCTTATCATATTTGATAAATAGCGCGCCGGCTCCCGCCCGGCACCCGCGCGGCGGCGCCTAGCTGGAGCAGCTGCGGAAGGTCACTCATTGGGGAAATATGTTGCTGTCAGCGGTATCGAACAAAGTTTAGTGGAGTGACAGGCCTCAATTTTTCAAATTTTATTAACTCCGTCCTCTTAACAATTTGTCTTGAATTCCTTCGGATTCCGGATAACTGTCAATAGAGCGCGGGACGCGCCGGGCGCGGGGACCCGTCCTCGCCGCGGCGGCACCGGGGGGAGCGGGGGGAGCAGCAGCATCGGGTGGGATCCTCTGGGGAGAGGCAGTTTGGGAACCCACCGTGGTGCTGTTCTTGCTCCCTGTCCTCTGTCCTAGCTCCTTGTTCTCCGTCCAAGCTCCTTTTCCTCTATCCTTACTCCCTATCCTCCATCCTTGCTCCCTGTCCTCTGTCCTAGCTCCTCATCCTCCACCCTTGCTCCTTTTCCTCTCTCCTTGCTCCCCATCCTCTCTCCTTGCTCCTTGTCATCCATTCTTGCTCCCTGCCCTCTGTCCTAGCTCCTTTTCCTCTCTCCTTGCTTCCTATTCTCCATCCTTGCCCTCTGTCCTCCATCCTTGCTCCTTGTCCTCCATCCTAGCTCCTTTTCCTCTCTCCTTGCTTCCTATCCTCCATCCTTGCTCCTCCTCATCTATCCTTGCCCTCTGTCCTCCATCCTTGCTCCCTGTCATCCATCCTTGCTCCTTGTCCTCTCTCCTTGCTCCCCGTCCTCCATCCTTGCCCCCTGTCCTCAGCCCTTGCTCCGTGCCTTCCATCCTCGCTCCCTATCCCAGCTGGCCCATAATTAAGGTTCCCAGCCAGGGCCTGATCCTGCAGCCATCTCTCTGTGTCACTTCTCTAGTTCCTCTGGGGCACACAGCCCATCCTCAGCACAGTGAGAGCCACAGGAGGGATGGAAAATCCTCAGGGATCACCTCTTACATCTGCCTGGGCTCAGCAAACACCCCCTCTGCACACCGAGGAGGACGTGGGGAGCACCCCGCTCCCACGTGGCAATTCTCCTGGGGGAAAAACAGGACGACTAATTGGTGAAGGAAAAAAAGACTGGAAATCCTCAAACCTAGAGTGGGCATGCTGCTGAGGGTGGGCACACGGACATCACCTCGAACCAGAGGGGCTCTGGGCAGCAGGCAGGCCCGGGGAGGGACTGCACAACCCCGGAGTGCTAAATGCAACTTGCCACCGCACTTACACCTCTCCACGGCCCCGTTTGAGCACCGAAATAGCCGGGGATTCACCAAGAGGAGGCAGCCCGCATCACCTGCTGGGGACTGCAGAATGTCATCAGCCGTCAGCTTTGACAAGGGATGACATTGTTATTGCTCCACGCGGCTAGTTAAGGTAATATAAAAGGACTTCTGTCCTCCCGAGTCTGCGCTGATTGGATTAGCATGATCACCCCCTTTTCCAGGAACGTAAACCTGTTTTGAAATCAATACGACACGCGTTTCACAAGCACCTTTTAACATACACTGTTAATAGGAAAGCTGCCACCACAGCCTGGGCTCCTGCCACCCTTTTTCTGGCCGATACCTCGGTGGATGGAAGGGACGTGTTACTGGGCACCGCTCCACTCGCTGGCAGCCACCTTCAGCCCCTGTTACCAGGTCAAATGAATCTCCCCAGCTGCTTGAATTTCACCGTGAACGCACACAGCCCCAGGAACAGCCTCAAATCTCACCAAGGGAAGGCCAAGAACAAAATCTCCAAAGGTGCTGGGTACGAGCGGACCTTCAGGCTTCGGTGCACATCCCTGCACATCTAGGCTTCTGCCTTCACCGGGTTGAAAAAGTTGTGTAAAGAAGTAATGGGGAGGAAAAAGGGAAGTAGAAAAGGGTGAGAGATGAGTGGGAATTCTCAAGGAAGGACAGAAATCCCAGCAGCCTGCCCCCAGGTGTGAGACCCTTTCTCCAGGGACAGCAGTCGGACTCCGAAGCAATACGGCCAGGCCGGGGAGGGTGGGAGGAGAATCAACATGAGCCAGAAATGAAGAGGTGCAGGACAGAAGTGATGCTAAAGACATCAATAAAAACCACAAATGGCTGCTGAGCTAGAAAGCAGAGAGCAAAAATCCTTGCAGCAATACAAGGAGGGCGGCAAACTGCAGAATTTTGGATACAGATGGGATGGGCAGGGGCAGAACCCACACTGCAAGGCTGGGTGAAGAGCAGGTCTGCTCAGGCAGGCTGCATTTCGCTGGCTGAAGGGGTTAGAAACATAGCTGAGGACTGCGGATCCACCACGCTGAGCAGCTGGAATCGCTCGTCAGTGACTCATTAAAATGTGAGCATTTATTTTGTGATGATACCACAGGCACTGACTGCGAGGTACCAAACCTTTAGCAGATCCCCAAGGTGCTGTTGTGCCTCGCTGCGGCGATACCACCCGGTTCTGTTCAGCAGGATTTTCTGAATTCGCTTCTACAGCTCCTCGAGTCCTGTGAAATGCCATCCTCGCCCCTGAATAACTCTTGCTGGCTTCCCAAGTGCAGGATGTTGCAGGATTTCTGTTTCTGTGCCGCAGGATCAGTGCCACCAAAACAAGTGCTGGATAATGTGTGCCCCAGGAGGGCAGCAGGCACAGCCGGGAGCTCCTGGGATCAGCGTCTGCTGCCCCTTGTTCCTCCTGCTGCTGGTCCAGCCTCTCCAATATGTGTTTATCCAGCATCAATAGTTCATGCCCTACCTGTCCTTCCTAAAATCTCTCTCACCCTCTGACTGTTGCCCTGGGGCTGGCCTGGCTCATTTTGCTTTCTTTCAGCTCTCCTTGCTTCTCCCTGCTTCTCTGGCTGGGACTCACACCTCCTCAGAGCCTCCACTCCCCACGGGTCTGTAATTCCTCTCCCAGAGTGCAGAGCTCTGCATCTGCCTGCATTAAAGAAAAAAACGCCTCGTGCCTTAACCAACCACGCTGGCAGCCCATCCTCTTGAGGATTTGTTCTCACGAATTTACCCGGTTGCTCCCAGGACTGTGCAGTTTTTAATAAATTTTAACGCATCCGCAAACAAAGAAGGGGACGGTGCCTCAGCTGAGAGGCTGAGAAGGGGATGTAGGATGGAAAGGTTCGGATTTGGTTAAGAACTAGAGGTGTTTCTGGAGCAGGGAGAGCCCTACGTGGTGAGGAGATCCCTCTGCACCAGAAAAAAAGCTGAAGTTCTTGAGGAGGAGCAGGTAAGAAACAGCAAGGAGGAGAGATCCTCGCTGGGTGCAGCTGGGTCAGCGCTCCCAAACCTCGGGAACCAGACCAAGAAAAGGAGTGTCTGCTTCCACACAGACAGCAGCAAAGTCCAAATCCAGGCTGTGCACGCTTTAGAGGAGCCTGGAAATAGCAGGCAGGAACATGACGTCAGGACAGCTGAGTGCTAGTGAATTGTACTGCAGTGAAGGACCAAGTCCCGTGGGTGGAGCACTGCTGTTACGTATTAAAGAAAGGCTGGAGACAAATAAGTATGTACAGAAAGGAGCTGATTGTACTTGCCAGTGACACGGGATTTGTGCAGAATGAAACGTCCTGGCTGAGCAGGGGAAGCACAGTCGCAGGATTACTCTTCTGAGGGATCGGAGGATGGGGCATGCTAAGAAAAAAACACAGAGACTGCAAGGCAGAAAGCACGATAGGAATAAATCAATAAATGGGTACGAACCAGGGACCAGGAGGTGCTTCCCAAAGCCAAAGAGCTCATGAGACAGGAAATCTGAGCTCAGCCTTGGATGGAGCAAAAGGTTTGCTTTTCCCAAACCCCGGCTCCCACGCAGCACGCTGCAGCAGGACACTGCCTCCTGCTTAACTTCCTAATAAGCAATCTCCTGCAAGGAATCCATCGCCCAGGAGTTTTGCTCCAAAAACATCATGCTATTTGTTAAAAAGTCTTTAAATGGGAAAATTTATGATCTTAAAAAGGAACCGCCCTTCAGTGAAATGAGGAAATCAGAACAGAGCCTTTGCTCTAGGAAGCTAAACGCAAAGGTGCACCAATGCAGGACAAAAAGGATTTAAAAGAAGCCCTTGCTTCAGGAATAAAACAAAAAAAAAAACTCTTTTTAACTGTATCAGGAACTGGACGGCAGCCAGAACTCGTGAACTGATCAAGATGTAACCTCAGGGCTCAAAGGTTTTATGAAGAAATGTCCAAAGGCTGCTTTGCAGAAGTGTTACCCCCGCGTGTCCCCACACCCAGCCCCAGATCCTGCTGCCACCTCTGCTGGTGGCTGTGGGACCTGAGCGGTGCCCGAGAGCCTCGGAGCTCCTCACCCAAGCAGCAGGCTGCTCCAAGAAGACTCCCGAGAGATAAATAATGACTTAACCTCTGAAAACAAAGCACACAAGCGAAGGAGAGCCAGTGGTTGGTGTCCTCGGGGAAAGGAGGCTGGCCGGGGGCACCCAGGGGATTCGTGCTGGTGCCTGTGGGGTCAGCACCTGCGAATTGCCAGGAAGGAGGGCTAACACTGACATGATGACCACCAAAACTGATCTGATCAGAGGCTCCTGACACACAGTGATGAGCTGGCAAGTGAAACCCAACTCGTCTCATAGATGTAAAGTAGTGCCCAGAGGGAAAAATCAGTCGGCATTGCGCACACGCAGTGACAGGCACGGAGCCACCTTCCAGCAGGAAAGCAGGCATCAGAACCTGGCGTTGCCATGATCAGGTCTGTGAAACATTAACTTTCTGCTGCATCGAGGTGAGAATTGCTTTGGGAAGGAGAAAAAACAGACTGGGAAGTGTCCTGGTGCTGCTAGCGACCTAGTTGGTTTCTCCTATGCACCGCTGCCATCCGTGGCTCCCTGTGTGCTCCCACCCTCGCTGCGTCCTTTGGCACAAGCAACCAGCGCCCTGCCTCGAGGAGCTGTGCTGAGGGATGGGTATGGGGTGAGGACAGCGAGGGGACGGGACACCAGAACAGCTGGGAGTGCCCCACATCTCCCAAACCTCAGCCCATGGCGCAGCCTGGAGGTGCCCTGGTGTCCTTGGCGGGTGAGACGAGGCTACACACGCCGCGGCACCGCACGCCGCGGCAGCTCCCTGGGTACAGAACGCAGAATGCTGCTTGAAATTCACATCAAACCCTCCGCAGTGACTCCATCTCCTTCAGGCTGCTCGGTGCTGTGACAAAGGCTAGTGCCTGCGTGGACTCCTGCCCAGAGATTTTCACTCCGGTATGAAATGCCAGAATTCAGCAGGATGACCGCATCACAGCACGGTGGATGTTGGAGGGCATCTGGAGGACATCTGGGCCAAGCCCTGCTGAAGCAAGGGCAACCAGAGCAGCTTAAATCTGCTTTTAGGGACCCCAGTGGAACTCAGCAGAGCTGTGCCCAGCGCACAGGTACAACCTGGGCAGAACCGACCCCCCAGCAGTAACGGCACAGGACTGGGTTTCTCTTTAAAACAGATGCATGGCAAAAGGGAAAGTTGCAACAGAAAGAGAAAAAAATAAATTAATGTGTCTTCAACACAAACGTGTTGTTTTGGATTTCCTTTCTTACTGGTATCTTACTGGATGGTGCTTGTGCTTAGCATTTAAGCACGGTGGGGTACCCGATCCCCCCTCCACACACTCCTAGCCTGAAGTAAAGCACACCCAGCCTGCAGCAAAATTTGTGCAAGCACGGAAAGCAAACCCAGGTGTCTCCTTCCCAGTGCCACGGCCCATCTGTGCACACGGGGATGTCCCCTCCTGCAGCTCCGCGGGCCAGGGTGGCTGGCAGAGGACCTCCAGACGCAGACCTCAGGATAAGGATGAAGCAGGGGAGCCAAGTTTGCAAGTTTGGCACTCTGAGCACAAAATCTGACATAGCTGAGGTGAAAAGGCATGGAGAATGGTAGCTGAATCTGATCTCAAAACCGTTCAGCTTTCCTGGGGACTTCAATCCAGAGTGCTCTCAGCCTTCTCCAGCAATGCCCAGGAAGGAGCAGGGTATGGAAGGGCTCAGACAATTTGGACTCAGAAAAACCTCTATCCTTGGTGATCCCTTTTAAAACCAGCTGCCCTACCTGCTCCTTTCCATCCTCCCTTGTTCTGATCTATGTTTTCTGCCTACTTGGTGCCTGGGTGTGAGAACAATCCTCCCTAAATTGTCTGTGAGGTAACAGGATGGGAAACCAAAGGATCCTCACCTCTTAATGGCTCTACACGTGTGCAGAGCCATTAAGTTCACGACAAACATTATGTCACCGCGGAGTTTTGTACCCAGAAACGCTCAGGGAGGGATCTGTTTGCTCCCCTGCCCTGTGGGGAAACTATTCTTAAGCACTCCGACATGGACATAAATGTGCCTGCACTCATCCCCTTATTGCTCTCGCCACGGTGGGATGTTAGAAGCTTCAGGGCCGTGCTATGATTGGTTTTTAAATCCCAGTCTCACAGGATTTTAATTACTGGTCTGGCGCGGCTGGGAGTGGAACTTGCTGCCGTCGGATGGAGGGGGTCGATACGCCGGCCCAGAACATATTGAGCCACGGTGCTCGCAGACTCTATTGCACTATTTAATCATCTTTTGCAAAATTTACAGTGCAACAGAAGGAATCAATACGGAATTTATCACATTCCCTTGTAAATATGAGCACGGAGAGGGAGGGAGGGAGGCTTTCAGGCACTCCTGCACAGCAGCTGGCCTGGGCTGGCTGCGTCGGGGCAGCGCCTTCATTGTGCGAGCCAAACCTGCAACCAGGACGGATCCTGGGGGGCCTCCGGGCAAGGGGCTCTCCAAAACACCCATCCCAATGCCCCGCTGCCACCTCTGGCTAGGGGAGGGCTTGGTGTCCTCTGGGGAACTCGCAGGAGCTCAGAGGACTCGGCAGGTCAGGTAGCAGAGGCAGAGCCGGCAGTGATCGAGTTAAAGGGTGAGACAGGAAAAGCTGCCAAGGTAGCTCTGAAAAATATGATTTTGAAGGGAAGCAGCTCGTGTTGGAAGTGTTCAAGCACACCAACGACTGCTGCAGGCTCTTCTGGGCCCTGGCGCAGCGCTTTGCACCCTGAGCAATCTCTGTGGCTGAACAGAACCAAGCAAAGCACAAATTGTCAGTGGGATTAAATTCAGCTGTACCTGAACCTTGGCTGGAAGTTTTTGGGGCTCCATCTATTAGAAAAGTGTCAGTGTAACGGATCTCTGCCAGCTTGGCTTCCTCAGCTCCTCGTTTAGTCACCCCGGATTTCTCTTGCTGATGCTGGTGATCCCACTGAGTGCAGAGAACTGGAGAACTCAGGGTCTGGGGTTCCCCTGCCCTGGCCGTGGGGATGTGGGGCTGCAGCTGCCTGGTGATGTCCTTCACCCTCTCGCTGCAGGAACAGAGCTTCTCCCTCGAGGAAAAGCTGCAAACACCCTTGGGTCTAAGGCATATCATGCAGAGTTCCAGCACAGGAAAGCCAGCTCGAACCACAACCTGAATTTTCCTGGTGATACCACAAACAATTTCACTTTCTGACGCCAGAAGAGCACCCCTTGCCATACCAGCTCAGTAATTCACTCACCTATCGTTCATCCTGCTTACAACAGGATGCAATTAGTTGCAATTAGTGTATCTCACAGGTGAGTGTGAAGCATTACCAACAAATGTCCTCTGCTAAATTCACTGCCAAATCGAGTTCTGAAGCCTGGGTCATTGCAGCTGCAGCTAAAATGTTTTCATAAACGCGCATTCTTTCTTTCTGCTCCCCCCTGTCCCCTCTCCTTTAATTACAGCTGTGTGCAGAGCTGACTGGATCCCTCACAGAGCTGACCAGATCACTCACCCTTGACAAGGCAGCATGGATCAACTTGAGCAGGAGTCTGGACTAGGTGATCCTGGAGATCTCTTCCAACCTCGATGGTTGTGGGATTCTCTGACCTGGCCTCAGCCTCCCTGCACTGCTGAGAGGTCCCTGAGTGTCGGTTCCCTGAGATACTCAAAGCCCAACCAAACGCAGAGCTGCTCCAGTGATGCTGCTTCGAGCAGTGGGCTGGATTTAGGTGACCTCCAGGGATGCCTTGGTGCTTTTATGGCTCTGTGATCCTACAGCACCCCGATACCCTGATGGGAAACAGGACTCTCCTCCTAGCACCCTCGTTGTCCCTCTTTCCATGCCACAATGCCTGTCCACACCAGGACTAACACCCTGGCCATCAGCTGCACGATATCACAACAGCAAACGAGAGCTTGATGCATGGGCTGGGACAGACACCCTTTAAAACAAAAGCAAGGAGATGGGGCTTGATTTAACCAGGGAGAGACCAGTCAAGAGTTGTACAGGGCCAAATGGTTCCTGGTGAACTTCTTCAGGCTCCTACAAGCCTCCTTCTGCTCCGTTCCCCTGGCTAGGCTCAGCCCCTCACAGCCTCACCGTTCATGTGCCAGGTTTCAGACTGCTACAATCCTTTAAACCTGAATCCTTCCTCCCACGTTAGCCTAATAAAGTGGTCCCAGGTACTTGCTCCAAAAAGCTGCTGCTGCCCTTGTGCTGGAGGGCAAGTGGCTGGTAGCAGCCTGAGCCACCAGCGAGGCTTGGTTTGACTACTGGTGAGAGCCCGGGGCTACAAGGGTGGGAAGAGAGCCACTGGGCTTACGGGCACGGGGTGGGGGCCACAGGAACCGAGATTCCCCCAAAACTCTGTGATCTCAGGTGAATCTGAACAGCGCCTGCCTGGGCAACTGGGGCTACCTGCATTTTGGCAACAGGTTCCGGAGCAGAATCGGACTCAGAAGGCTGACAGAGGAAGGCTGAGCTCTATGGCAGGAGGCAGAACCTTTTAACGGGGGCCGTTTCGTGCAGCAGGTTTAAACGGTGACATTCTCAAAGCTCCCTCTCCAACCAAGACGCCTCCATCCCCACGGAGCTGCAGACCCTGCCTTCCTTCCTCGGCGGCGCACACAAAGCCCCCCGGCATCGATCGTGCCTGGAGCAGCGACGGGTGCAGGCGGTAGAAGCGAGCTCCCACCCCACTCCTCCACAGAAACGCTGATCTTTATGGTGTCAGCTCAGGTCAGGAGCCTGTGAAATGTCACCAGCAACTGCCCCGAAGGACAACAGAGCAGCGACTTCGTCTCGCGGTCTGTTGGGCACACACATGCTGACCACAAGGGGATAAGGTCCTGGAGGGGTCAAGTGAGTCGCTGAATAGGCCACAAAAGGCCAGGGAGGTGGGGCGAGGGGGAGGCACACGGGGGGGCTTCCCTTAAAAAACGGTGCCGCACAACGGGGTGGTTGTTTCAGCACAGAGGGGCCTGGGCAGTTAATGGCTTTGGCCCCGAGGGCAGGGCACCAAGCTGAAGGAAGTGTTGGGGAGAGTAAATGGCCACTTAGTAAAAAAGGCAGGTGTAGGGAAGTGTAAAGGAGGGAGCGAGGGGAGCCTGTTCCATGTCAGCAAACAGGAAACGTCCTCCTCTCAGATGTCAATGGCAGAGCGCTGGGGGAAATTATCTTCACAAAGGGCCGGCGGCAGGCACGCTGTGCAAGGTGCTCCATCTCCACGCCGAGACCTTCGGCCTCGCAGCCCCGCATTCAGCGCGGATTACACGAGCCAAAAGCTTTGTCACTGCCCAAAGTGGGGAGGAGGGGAGCACCCCGAGCCAGAGCAAGGAAATCCCGGTGTCACGCCACGCGCCTGTCGTGAAATTGCTCTTCTGCCTGTGGGACACGCTGAAAGGAGAGGGAAAGGGGCTGCTGCAGCACTGCCAGCCCCCAGGAATTCACCTGGTGAGAGGGGACGCGGCTGTGATTAAATCATCACAAGTGGTTGGCGTAACTGTGAGGGTAAATGGAAGCTGTGCACGGACAGGCAAAGGCAGGTTAATGTGAAGAACAGGACAAATTTAGCCTCGGATCCCACAAGGACTTCAGTGTGGTCTTGCACATCGTGCACCAAGCGGAGAATTGTGTCTGTGGACTGCTCATCCCTGTGTCCGAGCACTGGGGCACGCCTGTGTCTTTGCAAATTCTGGTTCGCACTTGGAAATGCACTCTTAGCATGGAGTCTGTGTCTCTGTCTCGAGTCTGTGTCCAGGAGGATCTCCACGGGGCTGGGTTGGGTACAGAATGCCGATGAGGATCTCAAACCTTCGTGCTACGGCTGGCTAAATTCAGCATTTCACTCTGATTTCATACTCGGTCCCTTCTTGAACTCAAACAACCACAATCCTGCAGATTGTTGTGTGTTTTTTTTTTTTCTGAGATCCAAGCGAGTTCTTCCGAGCTGAGACACTGCCGGGAACAAAGACCCCTCTGTGAGCGCCGAGCAGCAGAAGAGGCCATTGATGGAGAGGACAGTGGCTCCAGCACAGAAGCCCAAAACAGAACCAGCTTTCACCCCAAAAGCACTGCCCTCTCTATCAAAAGAGGCCCGCACACGGCAGCAGCACTCCGACAGCTGAGCAGGGGACAGATGGACACGAGCTGGACTCGCTGCTTGCTCTTATTTATCCACGATGGCTTAGACTCCTCAGTGCTAACCTCACTTCTTTGCATCTATATTTCATGGAGACTTTGAAAGGCAGAAAGAACACCCAGGTATCTTGGGAAAAACTCCTCTTTCAGCCCTTCCCTGTGATGGCACGAGGTGGTGGCTGCCAGCCCAGGCTCAAGAGGCTGACGAAGAGCTCTCAGCCTCCTGCTGGCAGCTCTGCCATCGTCTTCTCTGACCACTGTGGCCACCACACTCACATCCCCGCTGCTGCGAAGCGCTGTGCCAGCTTCACAGAGGACTGCTCCTCCTGTCCTGAGTCCACGCCTGCATTTGTGGTGTTTCCAGAGAGAACAGAGCCCTGCTGAAATCCACAGCCTCTCACCTCTGAGCCACTCCCCAGCCCCACAAGCCCCAGGCTCGCCCTGCTCCCAGCACTGCCAGGACGAGCGCTTTGGCCACGCTGCCTCCCTCCTAGCACCCCAGATCCTTCTTTGCCTGCTGTGTTCACCACCACGGCACCAGAGCAGCTGTCAGATTTTTGAGCTCCCTTCTCTGCAAGCAAACCTTAAGAACCTGGGTTAAACCCATTTGCAGCAGGTTTTCTTTCTGTGCCTCTTTTCCGAGGGTTAATTCATGGCCAAGAAATAGGGGGGTGGTATCCAGAGAGAAATCCTGACCCAGAGTTAAGCGTGGAATTCAGTGGCTCTGAATTTCTGACTTTCACTCTTATTTTTCTATTTGTGAACGATAACGAGCGTACATATAGATGAGTATCGAGGCTCCATGTTCCTACACTAATTCTTCATCTCTTCTGGGAATGTTTACTTTCCACGGATGATACTTTCCATTATCTTTTTAGCTTTTTTTAGCTCATTTCTGATGGAATGAGCCTTATGTGGACATATCACACAATTATCTGCCTGCCTGCTTCCCGAGAATTCACCCCCGAACCCCTGAGACGCCCACACCGCAGAGATCACGGCATTCCTAAAATGTTTGTGAGATCAGCATCGGGCTGGAGAGACGCTAGGGAGTCTCTCCACTGCAGGGACAGGCTGACAGCACGCAGCCCTCACGCAAGCACACGCTTGAGGGCAGGCACAGCGCTGCTTTTTGCTGCTCAAGGGTGCCCTAGGTGCCTCCACGGGGAGGAGAGGAGCTGAAATTGTTGTAGGATGAATGGCAGGGATGAAGGACATAAATCTGGAGGCAAGCACAACTCACTAGCTCTGTGGTCTGCAGAACAAGGTGCACCATGGGCAGATGCAGCTTTTACCAGCACCGTGCACACCCCGGTACACATTCGGCACACTCTGGGTCTGGACGGCAGAGGAACAAAGAAGCAAATGTCATCCTGGTAAAGATCAGCAGGAGGGTAAATATAAAAAAACTGTTGTCATGGCAGCACATCTCTGTTAGCTAAAAGCATCTTCTTCTTTTCCTCTGCTTTTGCTGATGAGCTTTTTCCCCATGAGGCCAGTCCAGCACTGCCCAGTGAGGCTGTGCCACGTCCATGGAGGTCCCCAGCACCCAGCTGGTGTGGCTTCACAGCTTTGAATTGGGGCTTTGACCTGCCGTGGTTCCTTCCAGCCTGAACTACCCTAAAATAACCCATGAATTTCCCTCTCTTTGCATCTGTATCTGGAGTCATGAGTACGTAAGAGAGAGCAGTAAGGCAGGATTCATGAGAAGGACTCTGTGCTCTAACAGGGAGGACCAACAACTGCTCGGGTTAATTTCTGCAGATTCTGCACCGCTAAACCCAAACCACCAGTCCCCGTGCCACTCGATGTGGGTGCTGGTCCCCATCCAGAGCCCTGCTGCCCACAGAGCAGATATCCCAGTAAAACAGGGCACAGGACAGGTACGGAGGGGGTGAGAGATGGGTAGAGGGCACATTGCAAAAGGGGAAATGTTCCAAATACCAAGCAGAGAGAGCAGTGGGTGCGTTTCCATTGGAAGAAAAGGAAGACTCGGTGATTAAGACGAGGACACCCACGAGAAAAAAAAAGCTGGAGATGACTAAGAACACAGAGACTAAAAGATAATGAAATTAAAGCAAACAGTGAATCAGATCTAGCCCTGAACACGGAGGGGTGTGCATCTTGTCTAGGCCTGGCACCCTGCAGCTCACCTCCATCCAGCAGCAGCTTGACCG
The DNA here is from genome assembly GCF_047663525.1 of Anas platyrhynchos. Taxonomy (NCBI): domain Eukaryota; kingdom Metazoa; phylum Chordata; class Aves; order Anseriformes; family Anatidae; genus Anas; species Anas platyrhynchos. The sequence goes on along the minus strand of NC_092587.1, from coordinate 206,465,904 downwards.
TCAGGTAGTCGTCGGCGAGCACGGCGTAGTGCAGGGCCGTGCAGCCCCTGAAGCTGGCTCTGACGTTCAGGCGGTTGTTGAATTCGTCCTCCCGGGTCACAAGGACTGCAGGGGAAGAAGGAGGAGAGAGACAAAGTGAAGGACTGTTTGAAAACACGCCTGGATCACCCACCGAGGAGCTGGTAAGGGCCCAAAGGCTTTTTCCAGGAGGCAATCGGGACCCCGGGGGGGTTTCTGGTGGCTGTTACCCACCGCACGGAGCAGCAGCCCTGAGGAGGACAACCCCGGGATCTACACGGCCCGGTCGCTGCCTTCCCACTCCCCTCAAGAAAGCCAGAGAGAAAACCCCAGCGTTGTCCCAACCCCGGCCCCTCTGCACCTTCTGTGGCTTCAGGTGAAGTCAGGATTCAGCCCAAAGCAGCACGCAGCGACTTCTGCCTTTTATTTCCCTTCTCCCGTGAGAAGGGCCAGAGAAGGAACCACTCGGTGCTTCCCCTGCACCACCCTCCTCCCCCAGCAGCCCGCAGCTCTTTAAGACCAGGAGCACCCAACCCCAAAACCCACCAAAACCATGAGAAGAGAGCCAGAGAGGCCGAGATGACAGAGCTACAGGTCCTGGAGAGAGCAGTCAGCTGGCAGTGCCCTGGGGGTGTCCTCCAAGTCCCGCTGGGCTCCCCTTGTCACACAGCTCACACGCTCACCTCCACCAGGAGCTGCCTCCTGCACTCCACGCTTCTCAGAAATACCAAGAAGCAGGCATCTGAAAGCAGGAACCCTTCTAAAAATGCTTCCTTTGCTCACTGACAAGTAAGATGGGTTAAAGTGCCAGAGTTTAATCCTTGCTCCTGCCCACTGGCTTGCTGTCTCTGGTCAGGTACTGAAGCTGTCAGCTCGTTGGGACCTGGAGTTTTTATTCTGGTTGTTCAGCCCCCGGTGCAGTGGGCTGCCTGAGGTGTGTTCCCAGGCCCTGCCGGGCTGGGAATGATTCATAACAATACATTTTACAACTCATTAGAAAGCCTGGAATCCCCTGCGCAAATGCAATTACACCGAGCCCTGGCAGGTTTTGTGAAGTCAGACCTAGGAACTGCGATGTCTCTTTGAACAGAAGCTGATTAATTACGTGTTTTTCCTCCCTTTGAGCCCTGTTGTACCGAATGCCAGTGCACAAGGACACCCTGCAACAGGGAGAGACCAACCATTTGTGCTGGCAGGCTGAGAGAACTGGGACGAGGCTCTCCAAGGGCTGGGGGGTGAGACAGGCACACTGACACGCTAATTCCTCCACACCAGAGCAACAGCAAAGCAGAATTCAGACTGGGAAGTTGAAGGATTGGGGAAATATGTTAAATCAAGCCGAGGTACAGTGGCAGAGGCCAGCAGAGTGGCAGAGGGCCCCTGCAAGCGCATCACTTCTGGCTACGTGCGGGTCCAGCCCGTCCCTGGGTGCAGACCACGCATCTGCATCTTGTTTTAGGGACTGAAGGAAACGCCAACGCCAGCCTGCTGATTAGCAGAAGGGGACTTCTAGGCTCAGAGGCACCTTCACGTCACTCCCGAGAGCATTCAGCAAAGCAGACAGAAGCCTCATCTCGAGCCTGGCCAGGATGGAGAGGTAAAACCACCAAAGAGCTCAAATATTCCTCGGTACAATCAAGAGCCCACAGCAAATGCCATCCCCATGTCTCAGGAGTCAAGATCCATCTCCCACGAGCAGCTCAGGGCTGTGGGCTTTGACAACTAAACCTGAAGAAGCCCACATTTAGGGAGTTTGGGTGCTCTGGGCACTACTGCTCTGTACCAGCAAGGCAAACAGACACAGCCCGTGGATGTCCTGCAGCCTCCACGCTCCCTGCGAAGAACTCCTGACAGGCTGCCAGCAGATTTGCTAAGTTTGGTACAGAAAGCACCGCAATGAATGCCTGCTGCTGCTCTAGCCCAGCATCCCCGCTAATGAACCGCAGTACCTCCAGGAAGATCAATTAATGCCCTGGCTCCTTTCCTTTCCTGGGTCTTTTCTCCGAGCGGACCGGGCGAGTATGTATATTTATTTATTTGTCGTCATTTCCTACCCAGGGAGGAGCAGGATAATGAACTGCGTGCGTCAGGGAAGATGAATCTGAGATACTAGGGAGCAGTGCAGTAAAGAGATTAAAGTGTTATTATTGTTGGTTTTTTTCCCCCATGGTCCGTTGTGACAGCTCGGCCGTCATCTGTAAAAAATGTCTCAGAGAGAGATAATCATCGGAAACTCAATAAAGCGTCAGGGGAAGCCTCGTCGACCATCAATCACTGGGTGCCTGGAAATTTTCAGCCCTCTGTCTCCCTTCCTGCCATCCATATAAATGTCTGTAATATATTTTGTGCAGTGTTTGCGGAGCATACCCTCTCGATTTGGATGTTTTTATGAAAAAATATTTATACACGAAATATGTAAATGGGTAAAAGAAAAATATAAAAAACAAAGGCAGTTTCTCTCTCTCTCCCTCTCTTTTTTAAAATGCAACAGAATTTATTCTTTTTAATAAAACATGTCAAGCAAAGAATTAATGCAACTTCTTACTGAGTGGCCTTATCTTTTCTTCACCCCAAAAATATATAACATTAGAGAGGGATGAATGCAGACAAAAACAATTAACTTTATTGGCTGATATACTTTGTCTTAAATAAAGTCTGTGTACATGCATTATGTATTGGCATTCCATTGTTCATTTTTTAATGTTGTTTCATACATTTTGCATTCACTGCTACAGCAATCTGATAGATGTGTGTCCTCCCTTCCATCAAGGAGCAGGTCTATTGCACGGGCGGGTTACGGTGAGGGATGAGAGCGGAGAGCTTTTAAAAATAAAATAACGCCCTGTCAAAACTGTCCCCTCGCTGATTCATCTTCTTAACTCAACCCGGGTTTTATGAAGGGTTCAAATATTCAAATATTACGCCTTCATTAGACTTTTCTGAGAGCTTTCAGCTCTTAGCAGCGAGGCAAAAAGCTCAGACAGATGGACGGACGCTGTCACCGTGCAATTTTGGCTCTGCAAACTACACGGGGCAAACACACGCCCTGGAGAACCGAGGGGGTGGCTTCCCCAAATTTCCTCCTGAGAGTGATCAGGAGAAGGTTTCCCTTCGAGGCAGAAGGTGAAGCTCACGACTGCAGTCAGGCTGGAGACTCCAGGCCCTGAGGAGTCCCAGCGTGGGCTGAGCTCTGGCGAGGAGGCCAGAAGAGACCTGGAGATACTGCACGTGAGGATTCACGTGCCATGGCTGCTGACCCAGGGCTCACGGTGGGTCAGCTCAGCTTTTGGGTGGGGAAAATGCCTCCAGAACCAGGAGGGCAGCAGCTGGTGGCATGTTAGCGGGGTCCAGTCTGCCTCAGCTCCCCAACAATGGGGCATAACGTCAGGGTGAGACTGGAACTTGAGACGTGGGCCAGGAAAAATCGTAACGAGATCAAATAAGAGCAGGGAAAAAGCCCTTGGTTTAGTCTGAAGACTAAAGGGATGAGTAAAGGCAAGGGAGGAAAGCCAGCACTAACACCTGGCCAAAAACCAGCCAGAGTACTTGCAAGCAGGTCAGCATCATTCAGCTTTCTGTCAGTTGGACAAGTCTTCCTTCATTTTATGTCTGTTTGTAGACAGAAGCCTACGGCTACTAGTGGAATACGCTGCCCTTCCCCGGGCAGTGGGATGGTGCTCCTACCTACAGCCTCGTACCGTGTTCTGGCTGTGCATAAAAAAGTTATCCCTAGGACACCGAGGAATTGCTTCTCGTGAGCAGCTACATACTGTTTTCTCTCACCTGCAGACATACACCCACACACAGCACCAGTAACTCTGCATTTAAATAGAAGCTGGGAAAAAGAAAGAGGTCAAATTTCCATTTCAAAGACAGAAAATGGAATTTTGGGACCTCAAAGGCAAACACAGGGAGCTGAACAGGAACAGTATTACCTTCTAAAGAATGGAGGCCTTTTTCCTTGGCAGTCTCGTACACGCTGTTGAATTCATCTCCGAGGTTTGGGTCTGCGTTAGCTGCGAGCAGGATCTTCACCATGCTGGTACAAATCACAGGAAAAGGAAGGCAGAGGCACAGTGAGTGATCAGAATGAGTGATCAGAATCCATCAGGCTCTGAGACAAGGCTCAGAAAGCCATCCTCAAACCTTCCCAGCTAGCAGCGGGAAGTTAAACCAACGTCTATTATTGAATATTTCAACAAATAAAATAACACCAGCATATCCTGAAAACAACGAGATGTGGGAGGCACTTGTAGGGCCACATGCAGTGAGAAATGCAGCCCTGTAACTTTTTTAGTCTGGGTCAGTGGTGGAAATTGCTCACAGCCACAGCAGTCAGAGCCAGAGCTTGGCTACAAAGCAGGTTCTTATAAAACTCTTCAAGGCACGGGAAGTAAAACTAGCTCGTGCTTTTACTTTTGGAGGCAATTTTGCTTTTACTTTTTTGCAATCATGACAGTAAAGTCTCCATTACTAAAGGTGCCATCCTACAATACAAGCATATAGTGTTTTGGTATGAAGTATGACATGGTAAGGGTCTGGAAGGCTCCTAGTCATGCTCAAGGACTCTGCTCTACAGTTTATAGCTCTCATTTGAGCAGTCCCTCTACATCTGGAGAGCTGATGGAAGCCACCCTTAAGCAGGCAGCCCTTGCACCCACGCTGCATGTCACACACAGCCAGTCCTTGCTTTCTTCTGCCCTCCCAAGAGGAAGCACCAAACTCAGAACTCAAAAACAGATTTCAACTGCATTACGTATACAGGGTCTTGGAAGAAAAGCATTTGACTCCTGCGTGAGGTTCAGTCAACCCTCTGCCTTTGAGCACCAGACAATTTGTACGAGATCACTGCTGAAGACAGCCTGATCATCTGCAACCCAGCCAGGACTTCTGAAAGAGATTTCATCTCCGAATTTGTAGAGAACTCCCAATTACTGCACCCTGCAGTGCCTGGTGGAGAGGCAGATCCTCCTAGGGCAGCACAGCAACACAGGCAGCACATCCCCACTCCAACTGCCCGGTGCTGGAGCTGAGGTTTAGGGTCCCCAGACCTGGAAGGTTACCAACATGCTACGACAGATCAGCACGACGCTTTAGAGTGGATATTAGGAAGAACTTCTTCACCAAAAGGGTTGTGAGGCATTGGGATGGGCTGCCCAGGGTTCAGTCCCCATCCCTGGAGGTCTTTAAAAGACGTTTAGGGGTAGAGCTCAGTGATCTGGGTTAGGGGAGGGCTGGTTAGGGTTAGGTCAGAGGTTGGGCTGGGTGATCTTGGAGGGCTCTTCCCACCCGGATGGTTCTGGGATTTTGGGATTCTGAGACACACAGGCCGAGGAGCTTGGTGTGGAAGTCCTGTGTGTCTGCTTCTGAACCCAGAATCATCAGGCAAAAATTAGATTCCCCACCACCTCCGAAAGCAGCTCGAAGCCAGTTAATTTTTAATTTATTTTTTTTTTCCAGGGTTCAAGCTTGCCATGACAACTAGACAGCACAGCGTTAGCGAGCATTCATCAGCGGTGCCATGGCTCAGGGGCTGACAGCGGCTCTGTGCCCCACGCGGCGCAGCCTGACTGACAGGGATCTGCAGGCTGCCTCTTGTCAGCTCACATTTACAATTTAACTTAAGCTTCTCTCCTGTCTACCCCATAAATGCATTAGCGGAATAAAAGGTGGTTATTCTCTGAACAGAGGCACTGCGACGCTCCTCACCGTGCACAAAGTTACTTCTGGGGAATAAAGCGGCACGCTGGGAGCCAGGAGACCCTCCTGGCACACACCTCTGGGATCACCCCGAGTTCCTTTATATTCATACATCAGCAACGTCCTTACTTCCAAAATATTTCGGCTGAGATGCACATCCTGATCTTCAAACGGTGATTGCTCAGCGCAGCTCTGCAGGGCCCCGCGGAGCCGCTCGCTCAGCCCCACGCCCCTGAAGATTTTCTCAAATACTTTGAATGTTGCGCCCATGATCAGGTTAGACACCCGACCGGCAGGTATCTGCTGGCACTGAGGGGAGGTCATCTCCCCTATTTTTGGGTATCAGCAGCAGAGGACAGGAAGCCTTGGGTAAGAGATGTGCTTGTGTGTGAGGTGTGCTTGTCCTCTGCCAGCTGGATCTCTCCAGACAGACTTCTCTTCCCATTCATTCAGCAGTTTTGCTCTTGGTGCAAGCATCACTGTGTGAGACGACTCTCTTCAGCATAGCCCCAGCTAGACAGAACCTTTTTGTCTCATCCTCAGTCCTCACGGAACAATTTCAACAACAAATCTCCCACCCCGTGTTCACAAAAGCCATGTCTCTGCTACTGGGCTCCCAAAGGCCACCCCAGTGAGGACACTTTATATAGGAGAGCTGGCTCTCCACACACACAATAAGCCTGTAGGTCCTTCAGGACCACCTTAGGAGCATCAGGAAGGCAGGGGGAACAAAACTTATCCTACAAATCCTTCAGCTCCTCTCACAAGGGCTTTTCAGCACACACAGCTGCCCAGGCTCTTCCACCCCTGGTCACTCTGTAGGTCCTCAGAGATCCTCGATCCTGTTCTCGGTGCCAGGCTGGTGGGTACGGGGTGTGCCAGTTGTCCACAGCCCCAAAGCAGGAGAAATGATGGTGCCACAGACAGGGCTTCTACCTGGAGGAGCTCATTGATCTGTGCACAGACCCAGTGCTGGATTGCTCTGGAGACATCCTGCAACTCCAGTACCGGTGCTGCTCAGCCCAGTGGGTGCTGCGAGAAGCGCATCGGAGATCTTGAAGATGCAGTCCCTGTGGGAAGCAGGAGGTACAGGACGGAAAACCGTGGGGCAGGCACTGCCCTGTTCCCCCGTGGTTTCTTTGTTGAGGACCTAGGGATGGAAAACTAAATAGTGAGTGTCCCTAGGTGCAACGGGACCAGAGGATTCAGGTGGGAGCCCAGCTGCTGAGCAGCACGCCATCGTGAGTGCAATCTGCCTCAGGTAAAGCCTTGGATTGCTCAGCCCCAGCAGCTGACTTACTGTGAAGCCCTCGCATCCAGCACAGAACCTCTGGGGGAGCTTCAGCTGCAGAAAGCCGCTCTGATCCTTCAAGTCCTTGCTGCACAGGTTCTGATACGGACACACCTCTCTCCTCGGACCCAGGCCTCACAGCTGTCACCACCAAAGAGATCCCTCCACTCCCATTTTAGCTGACAGGCTATGATGTGTTTTAAGGTCGCTGCCTCTTCTTCATTTGAAGAGAAACGATCCCAAGTCCCAGTGCAGGGCTTTAATCCACAACCTCGCAGCCCAGGGGTGAGAAACGGGTACCAAATGAGTCAGAGGAAAACACACAATGCCTTGTAATTTCCTTGGTAGCTTCATCTGTCTTCCTGTCCTGTTCTTAGTGCCTACCTCGAGATGAATAGTTCTTCCCAGGCACTTCATCAGCTATCACCTCCATGTGCTTCTGGTGACTCTCAGGAAGCCCTTTCCTCTCCATTCAGAGCGTACACCTTCAGCATTGCCCCCTGGACAACCACCTTTCAGCAGAAGTTTAGCAGAGTACCACATGTGCCAGCTGCCAGGCAGCCTGAATGTGCAGGCAGGAGGTTACGGTGTCTGCACTGCCCAGCTCTCTCCGTTAATGACCCTTTTCACCATTTCCCCCCCATCTATAAAGCAGAGATAAGGAACATTTCCTTAGCTCTTAAGACTGCTGGGAGGCTCGAGTTTAATAAGCACTGATAGGATCTCTTACTGGCAAAATTTGGTGTTCCAAAACCCCGGCCCCTGATGGCAGCTCTTTTTTTTTTCAGGCTCTGGGATCCTGTAAACAGGAAGGGAAAGGGACTCGCTGGCCCGATAACACCGTGCTGTACATCCAGCCTCCCTGTCCAACCATCTTTCAATCTAACCTCCTGCTTTTGGGACGTGTCGTCCCCTCCAGGCACTTCTGCAGCAGCCAGCCGTTCCTGGAATCACAACTATTGATCGTACCCATCCAATTTGCAGGTAATGGGACATTCAAGCAAATTAGCCTTTAGGAAAGGTAACAGCGGAATCAAAATGCAGAGCGACCGCACTCATCGGCGGAAAGCGTGTGGATTGGAATAAGCAAAGGACTTACGGAAATCAGATGGCACTAACAAAGCATGGTCCAGCAATCTAGTCTCTGGTTAAAAATCCCACTTAAATCCGGTTAAAAATCCCAGTTTTCCAGGGGGGAGAAGTGTAGATGCTTCCCAGGTCAAAAGGCAGCTCCAGGGCTTAATTACGGAAGCTCTCTGAAGCTCTGTGAGGCTCTGGTCAAAATGCTATGGAAGGCATCAAGGCAGCTCTCTCCTCTGTAGCTCAGTTACTGGGTATTAATAAAGGGGTGGGTGCTCACTGGAGGAGTCCCTGGTCAATATTCCTCCCGTTTCATTTCTCTTGGCACAGGTTTTGGGGCAGAAAACTCTCTTCACCAGCTACCCAGACAGGGACACAGCCTGGAGCTGGCCTAGGCCCCTCCATAACTCACCTGTGCTCAACAGCCTCAACGAGCCGAGTTTTAATTTGCTGATCAAGTTTTCATTTGATTAGAGGCAGGGCCTATTCATCAGCGTGAATACAAATCCGCGCTGACCCTGCTGATGACTCAGAGGGCAGCGCTGAGCTGAAGTTCGCTGGGCAGCTCGATCGATCGGAGAAAGTGCTTTCTGCTTTTAATGGCCGGCCCAACATATTGTTAAATAAATAAATACATCCATACAATGCAGGGAGGGGGGGGAGAAATCAATGACGAGGTGGCTGGACGTGGCTGGGGCTGCGTCAGGAGAGGCGCAGCGCCCGGACCGAGCCGCCGGCAGCTGGGGTTGGTGAAGCACGAAGCCCGGTGATCCCCATGACCGTGAGTTAGCAGCACAATGCAAAAACCTTGATGTGTTTTGATATCCGGCTGCCCCGAGCTCTGGTGGGAGCCCCAGACAAAGAAGACCCCATCGCTCCACCACAATGCCTCAGTTTACAGGAGCAAGCCCCCAAAATGCAGCATCCTCAGCAGAAAACCTCGTGTCACTCCTCAGCTCCTTGACAGCCGACACGTGCGCTTCTGAAGGCATCCAGGTATCCTGCCAGCTCTGCTGCAGACAGCTCTGAAACAGTTGCCTGAAGTGAAAGGAGTGAAAAAAATCCCAGAGAACAGATGTATGTAGCTAATATAGGTGACAAGGCTGCAGCAGTTCATCACGTCAGTGCCTATAGACAGGGAGCAGCTCTGATCAGTCAGCCCTCGCTGCAAGCCTTGGAACGCACCCACCAGAATATTGCCATGCACGATGTGCTGTTATTACCAAAATAAAACATCTGCACAGCACCTTCTACCCAGCCCAGGTACGTGTGGAAGAGGCACACGTCCCAGCCTTGATGAGCCACAGCAGCACAGAGTGGGAGCCTCTCCCCAGCTCCTCTCTGTGCGGAGAGGTGGAGGAGGGAAGGGGCCAGGCACTGCTGGGTCTGGTTCCTTGTAGAGCCTCTGCCCCACAGCTCTGTTGTCTACAGAGAAAGATGGGGAAGGAAAAGGATTGCTGAGGCCCAGAGGAGTCACTCGTCTTTGGCAGGAAGGTGTTGAGAAGGAAAAAGATCCAGACCTGCAGATGGAATCATAAGGAGAAAAGGGGGGGGAAGAAGCCAAAGCTGCAGAAGGGAAATAGAGAAAAGGAGAGGATGTTGGAACAGCAAAGGGAGGAACCAGAGGGTAAAGCCCCTGATCAAACAGGAAGATGTACAGCTGGGAGGCGAAGGCAGGAGCTCACACTGAACTGGATGAAGAAGCAAGACGCACTGCAGAGCACGGGGAAGGAATGATTCAGCAGCACAGAGCTCCGAGGCTGGCCCTTGCTGCTTTCTGAGAGCACAAAGGGGTCTGGACTGAACAACACCCATGGGAAAGGGAGCTGGGGACGAGCTTCCGACAGAAAACATCTGTTTAACTAAAGAAACTGCTCTTTAGGTGGAGCTGGGCTCTGTTCCTGTCCCTCCTCCTGCTTTCCCTGCACTCACTGGGGGCATCTTGATAAGATCTCTGCACAGCTGCTGGAGGCACTTAGTGCAAGACTGAAGGGCTCCTTTCAGTGTAAAACAAGACGGGGATGTGAGAAAGGGCGCAGGAAGATGGACAGAAGCCCTGCAGTTATATTAGCAAAGAGGAAAAGGGGAAGCTGGAAAGATGAGGACTTGTGTGCTTACCCTGAGGAAACACACCCAGCCTCCCCCAAAGCAGGCAGCTCTGCCTCAGTCCCACCCAGAGCTGCAGCTGGTCCCAGCAAACACCCCCTGGGGCAGAGACCTTGCTGGGACAGAGCCAGCCGCAGCAAAAGTCGTTTTCTGTTCTCTCTCCGTGCTGTAAAAACGTGGGCACTGCTGCAGAGAAACCCGTCCCCTCGCCGTGCAGGGCCTGGACCACTGGCCTGCTGAGGTACTTGCTGCTTTGTTTGGTTTTATTCATGAGAGCTGATTTTAACGAAGGCACAAAACCCACAAAGCTCGCAGCAAGCGTTTAATTAAAGCTTAATTACTATAAATATGGTAGATGTGCAAAGCTAGCAGGTACGGCCAAGGGAAGAAGGCCCCTAGCAGCGTTTTTCACATCGGCCATAAATCCTCCCTTTTAACACGGACGTCTTTCAAGGAGAATTAAGAAACCATTTTAAAACAGGGCTTGAGGTTCGGAAGAACGGGCTCGCACAGATACTGAAGAGGAAACAGGCCAGGAGCCACTCCAAAAGGAAAATGTACACGAAAATTAAGGGGTGTGTGTGTGTGTGTGTGCACAGCCACCCACCTGGGTTACTCCTCAGGGCTCAGGGCTGTCAGACCCTGCAGAATGCGTGAGCTGACACTTACCCGTCCTTATGTTTGGACTAAAACCAGCACCAGTGCATCCTTAGCTATGCTAAAGCTCCCCCAGCAACAGGAATTGGAGCAGAAACCCTTCTTTGCCTGTGTAAACGTCCTGACAGCTGATCTGTCTCTATCTCAACCCGGTTACAAGCTGTCTCACCAAGAGCCGAGGGGTTTGGAGCAGGACCCCCACTCACTTAGAAAGAGTAACCACGAAGTTGATCTATCCCTGCCTCAGGAAAGGTCTGGAAGAAGGAAACGCGCTTATTAGGAGAACAAAAAAAGGAACACAACTCATTCTACAACGCTTTTATATCATCTACGTTGTTTTACATCATCTAGATTATCCCAGCTAAATTTACATCACCCAACAGCAAAATCAGGCGCCACGCTGCAGCAATTAGCAGCCTCCCTTCATTTCTGTAATTGGCATCTCAGCAATGGCTGGGGGCTTGAACTCTGCCTGGCACCGCGCGCGGTGGCCCTGGGAATCTGCAGTGCAAGAGAGAGCCCCAGCGGCACACAAAGACACGCACAGCATTTAAAGGCCAGGAGAAGAGAAATAACTCCCCCGAGCCACCCAGCAGAGACCGAGTGGATCCCAGACGTCGTGGTAGCTCTCCTGCAGATCACACAACCTGTTCTTCTCGAAGAAATGGCCACGTTTTCTACAAAAAGTGCTGCTGAGGCTGACCCAAGTCCACGCACAGCCCCTGCCCTGCCCCAGGCAGCAGAGCAAAGTGCCCGGTGCTGGGGCTAGGAGCCAGCACTCTGCTCCTTCCCAGCTACACACCCTCAAAACCGATCAGTAGAAACGCAAACCTCAAGTGGGAACACACCAGGATCGCTGCTCAGTGCCTCGGGATGTTTCGGACACAGGAAATTTTCAAGAGGAGGAGAACGATCAGTGTTTTGTTGAAAAAAAGGAAAGACAGACCCCAAAGATCCCTGCTGGCACCTGGGATTTCATCTTGTAGCTGAGGGCAGCTGACAGGAATCATCAATGCAGCCTCTGAAATTCGATTAAACATATGGACTGTAGCTGTCTAATTGGAAGAGTGAGGGCTGCGAAAATTGGGAAACATTACAAAGCTAAAGGACAGGTCACAGAAATCTCCAGCAGCACAGCAGAGACTCCAAGCCATAGTTCCACTTTGAAAAACGACTTGGAAGAGACAGCAATTTGGGGCTGAAGGCTTCCTTTCTCTTAGTGGTTCTAACACAAAAACACTCATTTCAGCTACCAGCGCCACGGCCCCCTGCAGCCACGCTGGGTGACTCGCTCAGGTAGCGAAAACATTAAAAAAAGAAGTGCTGGCAGAGCGCATTTAAGCAAAATTGAATGACCTTGTGCTTCTCCCAAGCTAAAGGTGCAGACCCTGGCTCAGCGGCTGCATCTGGGCCACCTCCGAGCCACCACTGACCTCTCCTCTGACGTGAGAGCCAGAGACCCAGCTCAGCCCCCAGAGGCTGACTGAGGAGCTGAGAACCTAAATCCTAACAATTTGTAATGCAGCTGCTGTGGCTGGGCAGAGCCAAAAATCCTGCATTCTCCTGCAGAGTGCAGTGAGCTGCATTCAGCCCAGTCCCCAAAGTGTATAAAGGGACTGTGAGAGATCCCGAGCAGCAGCAGGCGCTGCGTTTGGAAGGGAAAAGCCAAGTGTGTACAATTCTGCGGGCAAACCTACACCGTTGAGTCAAAGCCAGCAGCTCCCCACGCCCGGCTCTCCCCGCTCCCACACCCGGCCCAAAAATACGTCTGGCATCGCCCCAGTGGTAGCAACAGAGCTGTTACACCAGGCGTAAGCTTGGCGGGCTGGCACCAATGTTTGTCTCTGTGAAGTGCCTAATTACTCTTCTGGTATATTGTCAGAGACACGTCCTACCAGGCTTCAGATACTCCAGGACTTCTAATTTTCAATTCAAGTCAATGTTTGTCCAAAATGTGGGGAAAACAAACACAATTCAGGCACCACGGCCAGCGCTGCCTTCCTGCCAGCTCCCCAGCACGACGCCCTGCTGGTGCTGTGCCTGCAGCGAGGGACCCGCCTGGGTGCCGCGCGCCCGGCCCTGCCTCGACGTTTCCATTAGCATTTCTACCTGATTTTAGGCAATTACTGTACCGTGAACGGCCTTTCTCCCCGTCTCCTCTGAGCCTTTGCAACTCGGGAAGCCCTGTTCTGGTCCACCGCTCACTTGGAATGGTCAACAGCCGTCACACTCCATTGCTGACCATTGTCCTGCGGCAGAGGTGGGAGGCTCCGAAGCGCGGCCCTCCGCGGCCGGGCAAACAACGGGGCCCGTTGCTGCTCGGACATCAAAGTTAAACAAACAGTCCCCGTCCCCCGCCTCTGTGCCCGTCTTAAGGAGCTCCCCGAGGAGGTCACGACTTCCAGCTTGTCATAGCACACATCAAAGTTTGCACCACACACGAACTCGGCACACGGATCCGAATCGTGTCGCCCGAGAGCGGATATTCGGCCTTTGTGCCCCGCTTTAATCCTGTGTTTTCCCAAGTCATTAGGCTTTTTTGCTTATGAACTTGTGACTAAGTAAAGCATCCCCGAGAGGTTGTAACATCAAAGCTCATTCTCCCGTCTGTCCCACGTTTTCGAAAATTGGATTTCTCTTTCTCTTTTTTTTTTTTCTTTAAATAAAAAAAAAAAAAACTAATTGAATTTAGTTGTAGACTGAATATATTTAGGAGTGCCTTTAAAAGGTTACAAGAAGCCACAGCGATCATCATGGGAACTCAGGAGGGAGGGCACGGCGTTGGGCCTTTTTGCTTCATAAAGGCCTAGCATGAAAGACCCGGCAAAGGCCCCGCAAGCCAGGAGGGACGCGGCTGCTCTGACGGGAGCTATTTGAGCCCCTGGCGTTAAATGACCTGCCGATAACACCCCGAGCCTCATCAGGTGCCAAAATCAGCCTGCTGCTGTGGAATGGCACCGTCAGCTCAGCACCTCTCAGGCTGCAGAGCTCCATCTGCCACGCCACAAACAGGGTGATGAGGAGCAAAAAGCCCCCTCGGGTCCCGCTGCTCAACACGCCCCAAAACGCCCAAAATTTACAGAACCCTTGCGGAGCTCAGCGTGGTTTTATCGAGCAGGGAGGCAGCTCTAGCAGCAGCTTACCCCTGGGTGATGGTGAGCGCTGGGACAAACTCACCTGGAATTTCTGTTGATAGCTGCCACCATCAGAGCAGTCCAGCCCAGCCGGTGCCTGGCGTTGACGTCCGTGCCTTCCAGCAACAACCTGGGCAGGAGAGAGGAGAGAGACAGGGTGAGGAAGGAGGTGCAGAGACACAACGAGCACACTGCAGCTAACGGCACAGCACCGAGCGTCTCAAGCTCAAGACACGGAGTGTCTTAAGCGAAGCTGCTTAACCTACAACCTGATGGCAGGTCTGAACCTTCAGCCAGCCTTGCAGCCACGAGGATTTCAGAAGCAGCTCAGGAGATCTCCAAAACACGTGCCAGCAGCGGATAGTTTGCACTTCTCATGCACAACAAGAGACCAAACGGAACAAACTCAAAAACTAAGAGGGATCAAATCATAGCCTGACAAACCTGGCTGATGCTGGGGGCACCCCTGGGTGCTGCCACTCGCCCCCTGCCCCAGCAGGGCCCCGCGGAGCCGCTCGCCCCAGGTCCCAGCAGCTGCTGGAGCCCCCGCGGAGGAGCCCCCAGCCCCTCTCTGGGCACCCGCCCAGCACAGCAGTGCTGCCTGGGGCCCAGAGGACACCTCCCGGGCTCCAGGCTGGGCCCGGGGCCTCTGCTCCTGGCCCTGGGCACCCCTGAGCAGAGCCCGGCTCCAGGCTCTCCGGCCTCGCTGCCCTTTCTCCATCTTCTGACCCTGCAATCCATCATTCTTAGCCCCCGCAGCTAAAGGCAAGGGACGGAGCCCTGCAGAGGCTAACGCAGCTCATCCTACAAGTGCAAAGCCCAGGTGGCACGAAAGGAGCCTCTGAAAGTGTCATTGCCTCTGCTGCCACAAGGCAGGAGGGAAGTTCAGACCTCAGGCACAACTTGTGGAGTGCCCGAGATAAATGAGGTGAGACAAGATCCGAACCCTACACGTTTGGGTGCAGCACCACAATCCCATTCCCACCCCACAGGACAGCCCCAGGAATTAACGTCCAGGGGGGGTTCAGAAAGCTGGGAGGGCTACAGCTCGTCCTCCTTCCCTTCCCCAAACGGAGGCTGTGCCATCGTCCTGGTGTGCGTCACTGCACAGCACATCCCTCGGACAGCAGGGACGAGCAACCACCAAACCCAGGGGTTGTGAGAAGTGAAAATGAGCCAAGTTGCAGCCGTGCAGGCACCAGACTGGTGCTAAGTACTTACACTGCCTCCAGAGCTGCAGATAACACAACTGTGTGCTGAACGCCAGATCACTTCTTGGAGAGCTCACACAGGGTACGTGCCTGAATCTGGGTACCCTCTGCAAATTAACTGCCCTCAGCCTGCTGTGTGAGCCTTCCTCCACCTGCCCAAAATCCCTCGCAGTGGTTTCACTAAAAACTTATCCCTGGAACAAACCCACTCCCCAACCCTACATCTACCCCAGGCAGCAGGACCAGTGCCTAAGCTCTGGCTTGTGGTTGAGCATAGCTGAATGCTGGGCTCCCTGCTGGTGTGAGGCACCAGAGAACTCTTACCCAAATCAGATTCCTAAAATGAGGTCCTCTTTGCTCCCCTCCAGCCGCACCTTTGTACCCTGTCAGAATGAGACTGGGAGCACGAGAGCACGGGAGGCAACAGGCAGAGGACATCAGGAGGCTGTGCACTTCAGCGGGTAGTACCAGAGGGTGATTTGCAGCAGCCCTTTTTGCCAGGAGAGCTACCAAGCACTCTGAGCTGCTCATCAGGTTCCAGAACCGAGATCCCACAGGGATCCCACAAGTCTAGAGCCTGTGAGAGGCCCTGAGCCCAGGGAGGAGAGGTGTCACCGGGGAAATCTGCAGGGTTAGCACTGCGACAGCTCAAAAAATGAACCAGCAAGCGGCAGCCTTTGGTTGTGGTTCCTGAGTAGGGCTCCGAAGGCCACGATCCCTGTAAATGATCCACAGCACCAACAGAAGGCTTACGCTGCCTTCGCCAGGGTTACAGCATAAGGACAAAGAGCTGTGTGCCAGGTAAACAACAGCCTCTTGTTCCGCACAGGTTGACACCCGATACCCTGCGGCAGCAAAGGCACCAGGTCGCACCCAGAGCCCTCACGGGATCCACGCTGCGCACGCGTGCACGTCCCCAGCCCCAGGCAGCTTCAGACAAAACCTTGTGAGCAGCTTTCCGACCCCATAACGCAGCCAGGACGTGCCCAGGACGAGGCAGGACGTGCAGCCACGCACCCACGGTGTTGGATAAACGAGGTGGACACAGACCTGCAGCCACCACAGGTCCCAGCAGTTTCATAATTTCCCTTCTTGCCATCATGCTGTTCCCTGAGCTGTACGAAGGCCTCCAGGTAAAACCCAGCAAGCAAAAGGAAGTAAAATATTAATGCCACGGAGAGAACCTGGCGGGAGGCCAGGAGAGGAGGAGGAAGGCAGGCAGGAAAGCCCCGGAGGCACGGCAGGTACAGCCCAGCAGGCTCGCAGCTCAGCCGACACCTCGCAGCCTCCTCTGGGTGTCTTTGGGGCTGCAAATATCAGTGCACAGCCTGACGGCGTCCCTTGCACTCACCATGGTGTTGGCATGATGGAGGAACAGAGCCCCAAGCAGAACGTCCCCCACCTGCAGGGTTGCTGCTGCAAAAGCTCGGTTTTACCCCCAAAACAGAGGGCAGGTTGATGGTTGCTCCCTCCTGACGGTGAACTGCAGCTGAACAGGTCACTGTGTGTCTCTGAGGGGACAGAGGGCAGGACAGCAACCTCAAAGTGCTCTGGAGATGCTAAAAACTACTTGTTAGCTCCCTGGGAGGCTTCCTTTCTCTGCAGGTTCTCTGGAAGCGTGTCCTGAACGATGAATTATCTGCACTCCCAGATGACAAAAGCATTAAATCAGCTCTTGGTGCAGCAGCCAAAGCTGTTACAATGCGGTGCACCCACCAGGAAGGACGCTGGGGGCTCTGCTGCAGGATTTGATCAGGGGCTGGGAGCTCAGACATGAGGGTGAAGCGGGTAGTTTTCCATTCAGGAATCCAGAGAATCGCCAGCATCTGGAACGCCACACGACCGAGCGGAGCGCAGAGCATTACCAGCATCGGCTCATCTGGCAGAACACGCATTGACATTTCATTTAGGAGCCCCATTTTTGTTGTTTTTTTGTTGTTTTTTTTTTAAGTCGCTGCAAGATGCTCAGCAACTTAACAGATTTTCTAGACAACTGAACTTTATGTTCAGGGTCTTCGAGCCTATCATTAATTTTTTCCCCGCCTGATTTAATGATATGACAATCGATAAAGCGACGACCACTGCTCAGCTCCTAGACAGCCAAATGTATTTACCAGCAGGAGTATTTTTTTTAATTAAATAAACTCCTCCGATCAATGTTTAGGATGTTTATCCACATTTTAACCAAATAAGATCCAGGACACTCACTCTTACCTACTAAGCAGTTTCCCGTGCGTGCGTGGCCCTGTTAGCACCGTTTGTGGTGTTCCTACAAGCAGCAGGTACCCCACAGACCCAGAGCCACACGGGTGGGATGAAAACAGGGCTCTGGTGCAGGGCAAGGGGCTTTTTGTGTTTGTTGTTTGTTGGAGTGTGTGAATTTTACGGATTAGAGAAAAACCTCACGATTTTAGGGCAGAAAGCTCGGCTGCTTCTCCAGCGTTCTGCGCAAGCAGATTTTCCTGATGGATTTCTAACACTTTTAGATCCAGGTTGGAGTCTGGCAGCATCTCCTCTGCCCGTGGAGCCCCAGCTCCAAGGGGCGATGCGCAGGCTGTAAGATTTCCCTGAAAATAAGAGGAGGGAGCAGAGGATCCAGCAGAACATCACCAGGTGCTCTGGAATTTTTCGGAGGAGCCTCGGGAGAGAGCGCCCCGCGCTGCTTTGTGCGCCCGGGCTATTTTGCCTCGAGACAGCAGCTCGCAAAGCTCCAGCACTTTGATCCCTCCGCCCGGCACAGAAAGAACCCGAGCCCGAGCCGGCCGCCGCGCGGCGCCGTGCCCTCTCCCCCCGCTGCCCCCAGACAGATGTGCCTCCTATTCACCCCGCTGCCGGGGTTCTGGGTGACTAACTCGCTGACACCGCGCTCCCAGCCGAGCCCAGAGGGCATGTTTGAGTTTGTGCTCAGCGCCGGGAGCGGGCCCAGCTCGCCCTCCCGACAGGTGGAGGAAGAGGAAGCTGGAAACTTGAACTTTTCCACAACAATAGCTTCTGTTGCCCTCGGCCGCTCCGTTTTTCCCCCAGCCTGTCCCCAATATGTCAGCGTTTAACCGCAGGGGTGGCTGACACCCTACGAAGCGCTCGCCCTCCTGGGATCTGCCCTCGGCTTTGCACGGGGAAAAAATCCATCCCAAACCAGCAGCATTCCCAGCATGAAAGCATAATCCTCCTGCTAGGGGTGGAGGAAGGAGCTGCCCGTTGAGGAGCACCAGGCAGGCCGCTCAACAGCCTTTGATCTTGCTGCTGTTCCTCCTTGAGATGGGTCGTGGCTGCTTCCCAAGCCCTGCACGAGCAGCTCAGGGCTGGTAACAGGCTGCAGTGCTTCACAGAGACACGTGAACTCAGGAAACATGAAAAAATGCCAAAAATTAGAGGGAAGCTCTTACACATCTGGATTTCTGAAGGGAAAATGAACCCTCGGAGGAGAGCGGGGCTGCCCAGGGACACGAAGGGTGGGTGAGAGCACTGCAGAACGCACGTGATGGGGAAGGCAAAAGAAAACAGAGCCACAGCACAAGCTCATTTCTGTCCTGCAGTTTGAAGCTTGCAGCCTGCACGCCCCCTGGGTGCTCCCTGGCTCTGTCCGTGCGGCTGTGCCAGCTGAAGCAGCGTCTGCTCCCAGCCAGGGTCTGGGCACGCTGGGTTTGAGCAGTTCTGGAGACAGGCAGGAGAGCTGCTGGCTCCTGCGGCCGGCTGCTGGGCCGCTGGCTGCAAAGCCTGCTCTTATGACTCAGCACACAAACACAGGTCCGGGGAGATTTTAGGCTCAGAACGCTACAAAAAGCAGGAGAAAATAATGCTGCACAGGAAGTGTTAAGGCAAAACGCCCTGCAAACCCCGACAGGCTGAGCAGCAGCACCAGCTCGTTGCCCAGCTTTCCTCCTTAACCCCCGCTGCCCTCCTCTTCCTCCTCCTCCTCCCTTCCAACATTTCGGTCTCACAGCCTCCCAGGGCGAAGCACACACGAGCCTGCCACGATATCTCACGGCCGACGTGGAGAAATCCGAGCTGCCCTATCTGCTCCGAGCCCCCGAGGCCAAATCCGACTTCATCACCAGGCAAAAACTTCCCTGAAAATAAGAGGAGGGAGCTGCACGACCCGGTGCACACGTTGTGAGATTAAAGGGAACTTTTAAAGGGAAAAAAAAGTCTGTTTACCCTAAAAAACTTAAATGTCAGTTAACTCGGATATATTCTAACAATGACAGGCCCGGTGAGGGTAAGCAAAGGGAACACCACAGCCCAGTCAGGGATTTCACAAGCAGTTTCTAAATGTCTTTAACGCACCCAAACACAGAGGGGAACAAGCAGCGGGGGCTGCTGAACTCCCAGCCCACTCCCTGCACTGGAGGGAGCTGAAAGATGAGAGCAGCGTTCGTGGGCAGAACCCATTTTGCCTCCAAATAGGCTCATCCCCACGGACCCACCGTGGTCCTGCCAGCTTATCTCAGCTCCTCCTCGCAGTCTGGCTACAAAAAAGGACAAGGCAGGGGACGGGGCTGGGCTGGCTGCAGCACTGCACGGCTCCTTCCATCACGTGTGCCCGTGAAGAAAGGCGAGCAGCCTTCTAGAAGAGCAGCCTCGCCCTCCACGCCAGCACGAGGGGTTGAAGGGAAGAGCTGGCCACACGCTCCAAAGGGAACGGTCGCAAAAGTTAACGCGTTCCTTGACCTCGATGCAAGAATCAGAGTGTTTTCTCCCATTTAGAGAGGGCAAAGAGGAGAAAACCTGCCGGGAGCTGAGAGCAGAGGGAAACAGAGCGTGTGGATCTCGAGCTGCATCCAGCCTCGGGCCATGGGATCCTTCCCGCAGCAACACCGACGTGTCAGCGTGAGCTCTGTCTGAAAGAACTGTCCTTTCTGTCTGAAAGTCCTGTCCTTGAACGAGGAAAAAGCTTCTGGTTGGAATAAGGAGGAATTCCCTTCAACACAGCCTCAGGACACAGCCACGCGTGCCTTGGTCCCCGCACCGCCCACGCTTTGCTGTTTGTTTTAGGACCATCTCCTGGCTATGCTTGCTGCCACCAGATCCCCTGTGGTGGTCCCCAAACTCCCTGGTTATCATTCGGATCATCCTCTGGGTTAGGGCAATGAAGAGTCACTTCCTTTCAACAGAAATCAGAACATTTTGGGGATAAAGGAACAGAGCTATCCTAAAAGCTCTGCGGTTCCCTGCTGCATAGCACAGCTTTTGCTCCAAGGGGCCAGCTCCGAGCAGCCAGCAGGGCAAGGACCTTGCAAAAAGCCCAACGAGGCAGCCAGCAAAGCCAAACCCCTCGTGGCAGAGGAGGAGAGCAAGCACCTGAGCAAGGCCACGAGCCCCTCAGCCCTGCCACACCGCCACCCCGGAAGAGGTTTGGGTTTAAATGAGCCTCATCCTGTTAGAAAACTCCTTCAGGGCTGCTTCTGTGGGGCAGCGCAGGGAGCAGGGCGCTCACGGGGCTGGGCTGCCCTCTCCTGGGTGCAGCCCTCGCTGCTCAGCTCGGATCGGGGGCTCTGCTCCTCGCAGGGGGGCAGAGCAGGAGCCCCTCACGTGGCTGTTGGTGCCTCTGCGAGCTCCAGGAGCCTGCCAGCAGCACACGGAGGCTCTGGGCTGCTGAGGTGTGTGATAAAGTTGAGGCTGAAACTGTCTGGGGCAGGGGGACCACTGTAACCTCATGCCTGTGGGCAAATACAGGGTGCTACAGGGCAGGGATCAGAAGGAAAGGGCTCAAAAACCAAAGCTGTGAGCACGCAGCACAGCTGGGCCGTGTTGAGCCGCAGCCCTGGTGCTGCTGTGCCCCAGCAGGCTCACAAATCACCCCGGCAGCGCTGAGCAGCAGCTTCCTGCAATTAGCAGCAGCAGAACACATGTGCCAATTAGCTGAGCACCAATATCCTGCTCGGCCCTTGATCCAGACCAGACCCCGGCCCCGGAGGAGCCAGGCTGCTTCCGCTCAGCCCCAGGGGTGCACGGAGCATCCTCGGGCTGCGGGCCAGGAGGGCTCTCCTCTTCCTCCTCCTCTTCCTCACCACAGGAGGACACCCAGCACGGAGCTCCTGGGTCCTGCACGGGGTGGGAGAGCCCTGAGAGAAACAGGGGCCGCCAGGAGCACAGCAGTGGCTGCTGCCACCCCGTGCAGGCTGCCAAAACGTCTCCCTGTCCTGGTTCAGCACCAACAAGAGCACTGGAAGGCTGTTGTTAGGAGCCTGTGAGAGCTGTTAGTTTGGGGACAGACCCACCAAAACGTGGCTCTGCTGCTCCTGGCCTAGAGGGGAACGTCCACACCACGCTGCACCGCGCTGCAGGGACCCGTGAGCCACCCTGCAGCTCACCTGTAACCGCTCACAGCCCCTCCTGGCTCTGCTCCTGCCCTCACACAGCCTCGTGCGGGGTCATGGCAGCACCCGGGAGGAACCCAGCCCTTCCCCAGAGCTTCCCCACCTGCCCTGTGCAGCAGCGTTCGTCACACGCCTCCAGCAGCTGCTCACCTGTTGACTTCGGACACGTTGTTGAACCTCGCGGCCTCCAGCAGGGCGTCTTCTGCAAACAGACACAGAGAAAGGAGTCAGGAGCCAGGCACGGCTGAGGAACAACCCAGAAAGGGTGCAGGGCACGGCCCCAACCAGCACAGGTAGCAAGGATCCCTTTCTGAGGGCAGGTTAGGAGCAAGCTGCCTGCTTGCTGCCTTCCTGGGCCCACAGAGCAGCCCCAGCACAGCCAGCTCCTCCTGTGGGTGAGGAAGGACACCTCCTGGCTGCACGGGGAAGGGCAGCATCTATCCAACACATCCGAGCCCCCCAAAAAGTTCTGCCAGCTGCTGCCTGACCTCCGAGGGGCTCCTCCCAGTTCCTCCCAGCTCCAGGTGCTCCCTGCCCTCTCCACCCAGCGTTTTGGGCCTCTCCAACCCACCTGTGCCCAGCTTTCTGCCTATAACCCATCTCCTTGGGCAGCCATGGCTCTGTCACAGCCCCTCTCAGGGTGCTAACAAACAGCCACAATTAGACAGGAGCCTAATTAGGATTCCAGCCGGCCCAAGCAGCCACCTTCCAGCACCCCACAGGCCTCAGCTCTTCCTCTGCTGCTCCAGGACGAGGCAGCACCAGCAGCACTCGGCGTGCTTCTGGCTGCCAGGAGCACGAGGCACAAACTGCTAATTAGACGAGATTTCCCGTAATGACAGCACAACCTCCACACAAACAGCAGGCTGAGCGTTACTCATGGGGAAACCGACCTCTGACGTGCCCGAAACCACGGGGCGAGGAGCCCTGTCTGCAGCCACAGCCTGTCCTGCCCCAGCTCGGCTGGCGAGCAGTGGCTCGTGACGAAAACTCCTCATTTTGCAGAGCTTGAAGAGCTCCTCACCCTAGGACTGAGGTTTGCCAAGCTGTGTGTGCCTGGCAAAGCATTAATGGGCTAGGCTCCAGCAGCACCTCGTCCAGAGGCACTAACGAGGCCACCCAGAGCCCTCCCAGCCCCAAAACGCTGCATCAGCACCGGGCAGGGGACTCAAACCCACTGCTGTGGCACAAACCCACACTTACACATTGACCTAAAAGCACTCAGCTCACCCCAAAACCCCCCTAGGACCACGCCAATGCCTCAGCTGGGAGGGACACGTCAGCCTTTTGAGGCCCAAGCCTAGTGCTGGGGCTGTGGCCACCCACCAAGCGCTTCCTTCCCACAGGGGTTGAGGACACAAGAAGTGCTCAGCTCCTCTGTGCCTGAAACGTCCCCTGCTGAGGGCACAGAAGCAGGGAGATGAAGCAAATCAAGCATCCTGCAGCAGGGTGGGTGCACAGCACTGCCCACACCCCCTGCGTGAGGTGACAGCTCCCTGCTGTCCTCTGACACACAGGGCACGACCCCAGGGAGCAGCCAAGGAGCTGTGCCCACCCTGAGGCTCATTCCCAGCACCTGAGGGACCCCCACAGCCCAGCACCCCCCCGGGACAGGCACCCAGCACCCCCCTCACCCCTCAGAGCTCCCCAATTCCCCCCTGAGACCCTTCCCAACCCCCCCCCAGCCCTGTGGGGACACCAATAATCACCCTTAGTGGCTCGGTCCCTCACGTAGCAGGCAGCCAGCGCGGCGACGAGCAGGCCCGCAGGCGGCACAGCCCCACAGGAGCCCCTCCGCCGCCCACCGGGGGCTCCGAGGCCGGTATGGGGGGGACACCCCTCAACCACCGGGCCCCCCGCAGCGACCAAAGCCGAGGGGGCTCCCCCCGGGCCTTGCCGCCCCCCGCAGGCCGCCCCCCGCCAGGGCAAGGCCGCGCTCCCCCTCACAGCGGGCTCGCGGCGGCCCCTGCCGGCCGAGCCCGGGACCAACGGCGCTGCCGCCGGCCCGGGAGTCGCTGTCGGAGCTCCGGAGGCTCCCCGAGGGGTCGGAGGCCACGGCTGAGCACGGAGGAGCCTCGCCAGCCCCGGCGGCGGCGGGCGGGCCGCCCTGGAGCCCAGCATCGCGCCCTCCTGCCCCGCCGCCGCCGCCTCAGCCGGCACGCAAAATGGCGGCCGCCCGCTGAGGCGGGGAAAGGCGCGGGAGCGGTGTCGGAGCGGGGCGACGCGCGAGGGGTGATGGGAGGTGGAGTCCGCGCCCCGCGCTGCGCAGTGCGGGGGGGGCGGCCGCTGGACTACAACTCCCAGGGAGCACCGCGGAGCCGGCGGGTGGCAGGGGCATGATGGGAAGCGGAGCCCGGGAACCGCGGGGCCGCGGGTTCGAGACCGGCCCCGACGGGGGGGGGGGGGGGGGGGGACATGTGGGGACACGTGTGTACATGTATGGGACATGTATGGGACACGTGGGGACATATATGTACGTGTGGGGACATGTATGTGCATGTAGAGACACGTGGGGACATGTATGGGACATCTATGGTACACGTATGTACATGTGGAGACATGTATGTTCATATATGGGACACATGTGTACATATGGGGACATGTATGTGCATATACGAGACACGTATGTACAAGTGGGGACATGTATGTGCATGTGTGGGACACGTGTGTACATGTACGGGACATGTATGGGACATGTATGTACATATGGGGACATGTATGTGCATATATGGGACACGTGTACATGTGGGGACTTGTATGTGCATGTGGGGACACGTGTATACATGTATGGGACATGTATGGAACATGTGTGTACATGTGGGGACATATATGTACATGTGGGGACATGTATGTGCATGTAGGAACACGTGGGGACATGTATGTGCATATACAGGACACATGTACATGTATGGACATGTATGTACATGTGGGGACATGTATGGGAAATGTATGGGACATGTGGGGACATATATGTACATGTGGGGACATGTATGTGCATGTAGGGACACGTGGGGACATGTATGGGACATGTATGGTACATGTATGTACATGTGGAGATGTGTACGTGTCCCGTATATGTACATATATGGGACATGTGTACTTGTATGTACATGTATGTGCCTGTGGGGACATGTGTGTACATGTATGGGACATGTGAGGACATGTGGGGACATGTATGTGCATATATGGGGCACGTGTGTACATGAATGGGACATGTATGTACATGTGGGGACACGTGTGTACCTGTAGGGACACATATGTACATGTAGGGACACTTATGTACATATAGGGACACAAACATACATGGACACACGTACGTGCATGGACACATATGTACATATAGGGAAACATGTACATGGACACAGACATATGTACATACATGGGACACGTATGTACATGTATGGGACACGTGTACATGTAGGGACACAAACATATATACATACATGGACATATATGTACATGCATGGGCACATATGTACATATAGGGATACACATGTTCACATAGGGACACAAATGTACATGTATGAACACAGACATACACATATGGACATGAACACACACATATGGACACATGCATGCATATATGGACATATACATACATACATGGACATATACATACATATATGGACACAAACACACATGTACACAAACATACATACACATATGGACACAAACATACGTATATATGGACATATACCTACATACATGGACATATACACACATGTATGGACACAAACACACATGTACACATCCACACACACACGGACACATATAGGGACACATCCATACACACACAGACACACGTATGTACATACATGCACTCACAGACACATCTGCACACATAGGGGTGTGCACACGTGCACACAGCTGCATGCACAGCCACACACACGTGGGCACACACATGCACTTGTGTCCACGCGTGTGCACACGTGTGTGAACTCTGCACCCCGGGTGTGCTTGCACCCCGCGTGTGCACACGTGTGTGACTGCGTGTGTGCACGTACATGCCCGGCCGTTAAGGTTGGGGCTCAGCGAGAGGAAAAGGGAGAAAATAATAAAAAAATCGGGGTTGTTTACAAGAT
Source organism: Anas platyrhynchos (assembly GCF_047663525.1). Taxonomy (NCBI): domain Eukaryota; kingdom Metazoa; phylum Chordata; class Aves; order Anseriformes; family Anatidae; genus Anas; species Anas platyrhynchos. The sequence continues at coordinate 206,440,305 of NC_092587.1, read as the reverse complement.
CTGGGGTTTATTGCGGGTGCTGTTCTGCCCGCCTTCGCCAGCGGCTCTGGGGGCACAGGAAGGGTTGTGCCAAGCTGTGCCGAGCCATGCCAAACTGTGCCGAGCTGTGCCAAGCTGTGCCATGCTGTGTCATGCTGTGCTGAGCTGTGCCAAGCCATGCCAAGCTGTGCCAAACTGTGCCAAGCCGTGCCAAGCTGTGCCGAGCTGTGCCATGCTGTGCCAAACTGTGCCAAGCTGTGCCAAGCTCTGTCAAGCCATGACAAACTGTGCCATGCTGTGCCGAGCCGTAACGAGCCGTGTGCCAACTGTGCCAAGCTGTGCCATGCTGTGTCATGCTGTGCTGAGCTGTGCCAAGCCGTGCCAAGCCATGCCAAGCCATGCCAAACTGTACCAAGCTGTGCCATGCTGTGTCATGCCGTGCTGAGCTGTGCCAAGCCGTGCCAAGCTGTGCCAAGCCGTACCAAGCCATGCCAAACTGTACCAAGCTGTGCCATGCTGTGTCATGCCGTGCTGAGCTGTGCCAAGCTGTGCCAAGCTGTGCCAAACTGTGCCATGCTGTCTCAAGCCATGCCAAGCTGTGCCAAGCCATGCCATGGTGAGCTGTGCCAAACTGTGCCAAGCTGTGCCAAACTGTGCCATGCTGTCTCAAGCCATGCCACACTGTGCCAAGCCATGCCATGGTGAGCTGTGCCAAACTGTGCCAAGCTGTGCCAAACTGTGCCAAACTCTGCCAAGCCGTGCCAAGCCGTACCAAGCCGTGCCATGGCGAGCTGTGCAAAGCCGTGCCAAGCCATGCCAAGCCATGCCAAACTGTGCCAAACCGTGCCAAGCTGTGCCAAGCTGTGCCAAGCCATGCCAAGCCATGCCAAACTGTGCCAAACCGTGCCAAGCTGTGCCAAGCCATGCCAAGCCATGTCAAGCCATGCCAAACTGTGCCAAACCGTGCCAAGCTGTGCCAAGCCATGCCAAGCTGTGCCGAGCCATGCCAAGCCATGCCAAGCTGTGCCAAACCGTGCCGAGCCGTGCCATGGTGAGCTGTGCCAAGCCCCATCCCCAGCTCCATGACACAGGGCACGGGGGCAGTTTTGGCAGGGCCCTGCCTCCCGTTGCTCTCCTTTTGGCCACCTTTTCCCTGCCCGGCTCCACCAGTGCCACTTTGCAGCTCCGCTTCCTCTCCCAGCTGCGCGTCCACGCGTGTGAGCCCCCAATCCCAGCAATTAACACCAAAATTTGTTTTTTTTTTCACCCCGAACACCTCGGGACGGGGCGGTGGCGGGGCAGAGCTGGGGCTCAGCGCGCGGGCACTGGAGCTGGGGGCGCAGGACCAGTGGGAAACCCGGCCTGGGTGTTACTGGGAACGCTGGGATTTGCCCCAAAAAAAGCACCAAGGCAAAAGGGCTCAGCTCCGGCAGGAAAAGGCGATGGGATGTGTGTGAATTTTGGGGGGGGGACCCACAAATGTCCCCAGAGCAGGGCTTAGAGGCACCCAGCACCCCCACAGCTCCCCGCTGAGCCGCTCGTGGGGGCAGCCAGGATTTGGGATTCCTGCACCCAGCCCCAAATTTCAGCCGTTTTGGGCACTGAACAGAGGGAGCTGGTGGTGATGGGGTGTGCAGAGGGGGGTCCCCAGCCCAGCCTGCCCCCCCTAAACCCCCTCACCCCAGCACACCTCCGGCGCCGTGCCCCAGCCGGGTGCGCACGGGCAGTTTTGCTGGTCCCACAGATGCCATCTGCCCAATTTTTGGGAGAGGTGAGAGGTGAGGCCCCGGGGGGGGGGGGACAGGGCCGGGAGAGGCGCTCCCCACGCTGCGGGCTGCTGGCACGGCCCCAGCCGCCCGGGGCCAGGGTGGAAAAAATTAAAAATAAAAAATAATAATAATAAAAAAAAACAGGTTTGGGAAGCAGGGCAGACACAGCCTGTCTGGAAGGGCTGCTCCCTGCCCCACATCCCTGCCCCACATCCCTGCCCCACATCCCTGCCCCACATCCACCCCTGCCCCATATCCATCCCTGCCTTTCCGTGTGCCCTCTGCGTCGGCGCGAGCGAAGCGGGGCTGCAGCGGGATGGGGAGCCCCAGCCTCACCCCCGAGCCCCACAACCAGCGGGGCAACCCCACGGGGCTCTGTATGATCCCAAAAAGCTCCTCGGGTTATTTCCCTACCCCAAAAATATCAGCACTGAGCCCCGGCATCACCCAGGGCCTCGTGTGGGGCACAAACCCCCGTGCCCAGGCCACCGTGCGCCACGGGACGTCCCCACGGATGCTCCGCTGGGGTTTTTGTCCCCATTTTGTCCCCATTTCCCCACGCACGGGATTTTTCCTCCAGGTGCAGCACCCCGAGAAGGGGCTGCACCCGTTGCCCCCCCCCCCGGGAAGCCCCGGCCTTTCCAAAAATCCTCCTGGTGGCAGCCTGCCCTCCTGGCAAGGTGCTGCGGCGCCGCAACGCTGCCGCAGGGCTGGGGGCACCGAGCCCCCCCCCCCCGTGCCACGCTCGGTGCCAGGCTGCGTGTGCCTGCCCCCCCCCAACCAGCCCCCCCATGTCCCCGTGCCCCCCCGGTGCCCCCTTCCCAGTGCTCCCAGTGCCACCACCGGTGCCCCCCACCCCATCCCCCAATTCCACCATCCCCACTGTCCCCCCCGGTGCCCCCCCAAGTGTCCCCTCGGTGCTCCCGGTACCCCCCCAGTGCCCCCAGTACCCTCTCCCCGGTGCTCCCGGTGCCCCCCCCCATCCCGGTGCCCCCCCCCCTCGCCCCCCCAGGTGCCCCCGGTGCCCCCCCAGGTGTCCCCCCAGTGATCCTGGTGCCCCCCCGGTGCCCCCGGTACCCCCTCCCACAGCACTCCCAGTGCCCCCCCTCCCAATACCTGCCCCCCCCAGTGCTCCCAGTGCCACCACCAGTGCCCCCCACCCCCTCCCCCAATTCCACCATCCCCAGTACCCCCCCAGCGCTCCCGGTACCTCCCCAGGTGCCCCCCCGGTGCTCCCGGTACCCCCCCCGGTGCTCCCAGTGCCACCACCAGTGCCCCCCACCCCCTCCCCCAATTCCACCATCCCCAGTACCCCCCCCAGTGCTACCGGTACGTCCCCGGTACCCCCCCTGGTGCCCCCCCGATACTCCCCCAGTACTCCCGGTGCCCCCCCCCCTCCAGGTACCCCCCCAGGTGCCCCCCCGGTGCTCCCGGTACCCCCCCGATACCCCCCCCCGGCACTCCCCCTTCCCCCCCCCGGCACTCCCCCTTCCCCCCCCCATCCCTCCCCCTTCCCCCCCCGGTACTCCCGGTGCCCCCCCCCTCATCCCGGTGCCCCCCCCCCCACCTCGCCCCCCCCGTGCCCCCGGTGCCGCCCCTCCGTGCGCCCCGCCCCGGCCCATGGCGCACCGCGCACCGGGCGGCGCCGCGCCCCGGGGATGCCGCCGCCGCCGTAGGGGCCGCCGCGAGCCCCCGGCACCGGCACCGGCGACCCCCGACCCCCCCCCCTAAAGCCGGTGCGGGGCCATGTCGGGCCGCGATAGCGTGCAGATCCCCGACGATCGCGATTTCCGCGCGTTCCGGGAGGAGTGCGAGTGCGAGCGGGGATGGAGCCTGAGCTACAGCAAGGCGGGGGTGGCCGTCTGGGTGCAGCTGCTGGAGCCCGAGCGCTCCCTGCACAAGATCAAGGTGAGCCCCTGCTGGGGGGGCACCCCCGGGTAGCTGGCACCCCCCCCCGGGCACCCCCGGGCACCCCTTGGCACCGGGTACCCCGCGCACCGTTGGGGATCCCCATGGCACCGCGCACCCCATGGCACCGCGCACCCCCGTGGCGCAGGGACCCCAGGGGTGTTTGGGGACCCCAAGGGTGTTTGGGGACCCCAAGGGCGCGCGGTGGCAGTGGGGACAAGCGAGGGCTCGGTGGGGAGCGGAGACCCCCGGGTGACCCAGCGCTGCGGGGCAGTGGAGGGGACTTGGGGTGTGTGGGGACTCCGGGGGTAAGGGAGGTCCCCGTGGCACCGGGGGGGGGCCCTGGTGGGGTGGGGACTTGGGGGGGTGAGCGGGGACCTGGTGACAAGTAGGGACCCTGGGGTGATGCAGCACCTTGGGGACCCTAGGGCAAGTGGGGATTTGGGGTGAGCTCAGCACCCTGGGGGGAGCCCAGCACCCAAATGGGGGACACTGGGGAAAGTGGGGACCCTGGGGGGAGCCCTCACGCAGGGACTTGGGGGCCCTGGGGGGAAAGCAAGGACACAGGGGTGACCAGCACCTTAGGGTGCACGGGGAGGGGACCCTGGGGTGGTGCAGTGCCCGTGGGGGGAGCAGGGACCCCAAAGGGGGAGCGGGGACCCCAGGGGGGAGTGGGGAACCCGGGACAAGTGGGACAAGTGGCACCCTGGGGTGCGCAGGGACAGGTGGGGTTCCCTGGGGACAAGGGGGCCTGTGGGGACTCACGCGGGGACAATCGGGGACAGCAGGGCTGTGGGGCTGTGCCCCCCACCCCAAAAACTCCCCCAAGTCTCACCGTGCGGGGTGGGGGGGGGCTGTGGGTAGGGGACCGCTGTGTCCCCAACCTGCTGTGTCCCCATCCGGGCTGGCCAGGAGCTGCGGGGGGTGCAGGTGGCTGTGGGGCGAGATGCCAGGAGAGCAGCTTTTTTGGGGGGGGGTGGGGGGGCACAGCAGGTGCCAGGCGCTGGGAAATCCAAGGGAAAACTTCCCCCGGTGCTTTAGGGGGGGGGGATGGCGCTGGCTGCTGGTGGGGACCCCGCTGGGGACAGCGTGGGAGTGGAGGTGGCGGTGGCGTCGCGGCCTGCTGGCAGCTGGCAGCACAAACAGGCAGCGCCGGGGGGGGGGCCCTGGCCCCGGGGGGGGGGCGTGATGCAGGCGGCTGTGTCTGTGCTGTTTGCTCCCCGGGGGCTGCGGTGCCCTGGGGACACGCGGGACTTTGGAGGGGTCCCCGTTATGGGGTCCCCGTTGGCACCAGGCTGAGCGCAATGTCCCAGTGCCCCCCCCCCCCACGCTGCCTGGTCTACAAATGTCACCGTGTGTCCCCCCCCCAGCCCCTGCTGCGTGCTTTTAGGGTGTCGCTGCCTCCCCAAATGTCCTCGGGTTTGGTGTGGGATGGGAAAAGGGGGAGCTTGGTGCGCACCGAGGGATTTTGGGGGAGGGATTTTGGGGGAAGGACGGGGCCGTGGTGCCGGGGGGGCTGGGTGTTCGGGTGCTGCCCCCCCCCCCTGCATGCCCTGCCCCACGGGTGACAATCCCCAGGTGCCACGTGTGCCCGTGGCGATGAGCTCAGCCCGGGGAGCCCCACGGGACACGCACCAGGATGTCCTGGCCGGGGCTGCCGCCACGCTCCCATGGGTGCTCGGCACCCGGAACCTCGCCCGCGCTGCCACGGAGAGCCCTGGAGCAGCACCCGGGGGGGCTGGGGGGGAGCAGGGCCAAGCCCCCCTGTTTACCCTGGGGGGGGGTCACCTTCCTTCGCACCACCTCTGCCCCACACCTGCACCTCTCCCACGTTCCCTCCCCGAAGTTTCGGGTCCTCTCCGCGGTGCCCCCTGCGCCCCCCTGCCCCGGCGTCCTGCCCCCAGCACCCTGCTGCTGGGAACCCCCCCCTGGTTCACCTGCGGGCAGGGCAGAAATCATGCCCGGTGGCACCAGGGGTGCCAATTTGGGGGTGCTGCCGGGCACCCACCCCCCCGGGACCCCCCCCGGGACCCCGGTGCCATCCCCTCCATGCCCGGTGGCCGCTGACGTGGCACCGGGAGCGCACACGCCTCAGCTTCCCAAAACCTTCCCGGGGCTGCTTTTGTTTGCTCCCTCTCCTGCTCTGTAATTAAATGAAACCCGAACGTCTCGCTCGGCTTTGAAGAGGTGCCCCCCCCGGGCCCCCCCCTCCCCGTGTCCTCCTCTCCCTCAGAGGTGCCGGGCTCGCCCAACCTGCTCGCTGGAGGCTGGAGGCGCAGCGAGCCGGTGCCGCGCGGTGCCGAGCCTTGGGGCCGGCTGGAAATTTGCAATTTGTCCTGGGGGGGGGGGGTCACAGAGACCCCAAAATGGTGTGGGACACGCTGGCTGTCCCCGTGAGGCCGGGCTGCTGCTCGTTATTTATTTATCCCCACGGATCCGGCTCGGGTCACCTTGAGACGGGGAGATCTCCGTTGTCATCGGTGACCCCGTGGGTGCAGCGCAACGGTGGGGCTGGGGGGGTCCGGGCAGGAGCAGCCCCCGCCTGTGAGGCTTTGGGTGGGCTGTGTGAGCGCCTGGGGCAGGGGAGGGTGGTTGGGAATGGTCCTGGGGGGGTTTCTCCATCCCAAAGTGGTGGGGACCTGCTGGCCTCGGCCCCATTTTTGGGTTTCTGCAGGATGAGGGCTGCAGGTGCCATCCCTGGGGGTTAGGGGACCTCTGGTGCCCCCCCCCAGCCGGGACCCCCCCCTTCAGCCCCCATCCCAACGCCAGGCACCTCAGGGAAGGCTCCGGCCCCATCACCTTCACGCGCTCCCATGGGGTGGCCGCGCACAGCAGCGAGGTTCCCCCCTCCTCCCCTCCACCCCCATCCACACCTTTTAGTGCCGGGGAGCCCCAAATTGGCCCCAGCACCCTGGGGGCACCCCTGGTGGAGGGGGGGGACCCCCCTGGGGACCTGCTGGCTCCGTTCCTACCCCACAGGCTGGGGCACGTTTGGGTGCCCCAAAGCTGGATGGTGCCTGGTTCATCCCCCAGACCCAGCAGCTTTTTCTCGTGGTGCACCCCAAAATTCAGGGCCCCCCCCAGGAAGGCCACGAACCGGGTGCTTTGTGGCCACCCTGCTGGCAGCCAGCACCCATCCCGGGCAGGATCTGCCAAAAAAGAGCCCCTTTTTTGGGGCTGCACCCCCAAAATTTTGGGGTCTGGGAGCGCAGCGGGGCAGCACCTGGCACAGGCATTGCCCCCGCCTCCCTCCTGGCCCTGCTTCCTCCTCTTCCTCCTCCTCCTCCTCCTCCTCCTCCTGCTGGCCACGCACACCCAGAGTCAATATTGACCCAGGGCTGGGGCGCACGGCGCTGGGTGGCACCGTGCCCTTCCCGAGGGGGGGGGGGGCCCGGTGTTGCCCCGTGCCCCGGCGAGCCGCCCACCGTCCCGGTGGCCCCGGTGAGCCCTCCTTCCTCCTCCTCTTCCTCCTCTTCCTCACATGGTCGGTGCCGTTGAGGGCACCCCCAGCCCTGCCGTGGCTCTCAGCGCCCCACGGAGGAGCTGCGCCCCGGGACATTTTGGGAAGCACCCCGGGAACCTCACCTCAGCCTCCCCCAGCTCCTTCCCCGGCACCCATGGGTGCCCCCCACTGCACCCCACACCCTCCCCCTGCCTGGGGGCACCGCTGTGACCGCCCCCGGGGGGGTCCCGTGGTGGCCCCGCTGCGCCGATGGCAGCTTTGCCTTTCTCCTCCTCCTCCTCCTCCTCCTCTTGCTGAGGATTTGGCTGCCATGGTTACTGGAGCTGCTCCCAACCCCGCGGTGGGCACGGGGCTGGTGAGGCTGCGGCTGCCCCCCCCGTGCCCCCCGTGCCCCCAGGATGGAGGCGAGGAGGGAAGAAACCCCCCAAGATGGGAAGGGACCCCCGGTACCCTCAGCACCCCGGGCATCCCGGTGCAGGGCTCTCTGCACCACGGTGGCTCTGGGGGGGGGGGGCAAACTGGGCCAAACTGGGGCAAACTGGGCCGAGCTGTGCGTGGAGAGCTCTGTTATCCTCCCGCCCCGCTGGTGGGCTTTTCCCTTTTGTGTTTTTTTTTTTTTTTTTTTTGCATTTTCCTGCCTGGCAGCAGAGGGATTTTGGGAGCACCCAAACGCAGCTCGCGGCGCGTCACGCAGAGCCAGGCGGGGGGGGGGGGAGTGGGGGGGGGAGCGCTGCGTGCCGCCTCCTCTGGCCGGGTTTTGCTGCTTTATGGGGCCGTCAGCTGCTGGGGCTGCTGCTAGCGGGGGCCGGGGGGGCTTCCCCTCAGCCCCCTGCCCTTGGGGAGCGAGCAGCAGCCGGAGATGCGGGCACCGGAGCTTGGCGCTGGGGATGCGCAGGGAGCTCTGAGGGGCTGGGGGCTCCCCAATCCCACAGCGGGGGGGCTTTTGCTGCCCCTTTGCACCCTCCTGGGGGTGCTGGGTGCTTGTGGCCCCCCCCTCCCGGGGTGGTTTCTCAGCCGCCCGCCCCTGCAGTGCAGGATGGAGTGCAAGGACGTGGCGGCGGAGACGCTGTACGACGTGCTGCACGACATCGAGTACCGCAAGAAGTGGGACACCAACGTCATCGAGACCTTCGACATCGGCCGCCTGACCGTCAACGCCGACGTGGGCTACTACGCCTGTGAGGAGGGGGCCACGGGGCCAGCGGGGGGGGCAGCGGGGTGCCAGCAGCACCCTGGGGCTCGGTGGGGACCGGGTGCGCTCGTGGTGTCACGGTGAGGAGCCCGGTTTGGGAGGGATTTGGCACCCGCAGAAGTGGGGAGGGGGCTGGGATAAATGCCTGGGGGGGGGGTGGGGGTCTCACCTCTGCCCCCCCGCCGCTGCTGTCCCCAGGGAAGTGCCCCAAGCCCCTGAAGAACCGGGACGTCGTCACGCTGCGCTCCTGGCTGCCCATGGGCACCGACTACATCATCATGAACTACTCCGTCAAGCACCCCGTGAGCGCCTGCTGGGGGTGGGGGGCGGCCGGGGGGGGGGTGCTATGGGGCTGGGTGGGTTTTGGGGTCGCTCAGTGCCTGGGAAGAGGCTTGGGGTGGGGTTGGAGAGGGACCCCGGGAGGGGGAGGTGGTGGGGCGCATCGCCTGGCACCCCGCGGTGCCGCGGCTCCCCCGGTGTCCCCATGGGGGTGGGGGTTTTGGGGTGGGATCCCGTGGGTGCCAGCGTGTTTTGGGGGAGCCGCTGTGGGTGCCCTGCGCCGTCACCCCCCCCTGATCCTCCTTGTGTCCCCCCCCCTGCAGAAATACCCACCCCGTAAGGACATGGTGCGGGCGGTGTCCATCCAGACGGGCTACCTGGTGGAGGGGAAGGGGGCCAAGAGCTGCACCATCACCTACCTGGCACAGGTGGACCCCAAAGGTGAGGGGGGGGGACCCCAATAATCCCACCCCACGGGGCTCAGACAGGACGGGTGGGTGGGTGCGGGCAGGGCGGATTTGGGGAGCGGCGTTGGAGAAAGTGGGCAGCGGGGGGCTGGAGTCGTGCTGGTCATACTGGTCCCAGTTGGGGCACTGGGGTGACACCACTCGGGGCATTTTGGGACCGTTCCCCTAAAACATCCCTGGCTGTGCCCAAGGAGCTGAAATCTTAAATTTGGCAGCACCGGGAGGGGAAACAACCAGGGGGGAACCCGGGGGGCACCCTTCTTGGCTCCCTTGGGTGCAACTGGAGCGAACTGGGCGCACCCACCCCATTCTCCCTGCACCCTCCCTGCTCACCCTCTCCCCTCACCCCTTTGATGGGGGGTCCCGGAGCCCCCCAACCCCTGAGGGGTGCAGGGGGTGCCGGCCTCATCCCGGGGACCCCTCTCGTCTCCGTTCCACAGGCTCCCTGCCGAAATGGGTGGTGAACAAATCCTCGCAGTTCCTTGCCCCCAAGGTGAGTCGGGTGCGCACGAGGTATCGGGGTGGGGGTCCTCTCGCTCCGGGGGGTCCCTAGCTTGTCCCCCTCGCCCTCTCCAACCCCCTGCGCCCACGGCAGGCGATGAAGAGGATGTACAAAGCCTGCCTCAAGTACCCGGACTGGAAGCAGCGGCACAACCCCTGCCTCAAGCCCTGGCTGTTCCCGGAGCAGAGCACGCTGCCCGCCCTGGCGCTCTCCGAGCTCTCCATCCAGCACGCCGCCTCGCTGGAGAACATCGACGAGAGCTCCCTCTCCGAGACCAAAGACGACCGCGGCGAGGCCAGCGACGAGGACAGCGTTAATTGAGCCCCCCCCAATCACCCCGACCCCCCCCCCGTCACCCTGACCCCCCCCCTGCACTCCTGGGGGTCGTTTTTTGTGTGTCCCCCCCACCCTCTCCAAACCGCAGCTCTCGCACCCGCCTGCGCGCACGCACCCGCGCTTCTGCCTCGGGGTCCGCAGCCGTGCCGGGCACCCCCAGCTCCTCGGGGGGGGGTCAGGAGGAAAGGGGGGGGGTCAGGAGGGGTTGGGGGTCGTTTTGTGCCCCCCCCTTTCTCCCCAGGCTGGGGGTGGAAGCCAGAAGCCAGGCCCCCCCCCCGGATGCTGCTGGCCCCGTCGGTGGCGAACCCAAAGTGCCCTTCAGCCCTCGGTGGGAGGGGGGGGGACAGGAGGAGGGGACCCCCCCGTGCCACCACCTCGCATCCCCTCTATTCTGCTTGGGGGGGGGTTTGGGGGGGGCTGCCTGTGCTTTAGGGGGGGCTCCTGGCGTGTCCAGGGGGGGCTGGGGGGCTCCTGGCGTGTCCAAGCATAAAGAGGGGAGCTTGGGGGGGCCCCCAGCACCCCCAGAGGGGGGATCCCTGGGGGTTTCTGCCCCCCCCCCCCAAAAGCTCTTTTCTCGGGGAGGGGGGGGCCCCGGGCTCTCGGTGTGTGACCCCTTGCAGGTGCCCCCGCGGTGGGGGGGGGGCAGGTTTTGTACCTTGTACCGGCGCGGGTTCTTTAGGAATAAAACAAACAACTCGGCCGCGGGGGGGTCGCCTCTCCATCCTGCCCCCCCCCTCCCCATTCCCATGGGACCCTCCCCATCCCTGTGTGCCCCCCCCCCCCAAACATGTGGTGGGCTCGGGCAGGGACCACCCGGGCCCCCCCCAGGGGGGCTTCGCTGCCCCCCCCCCAGCAGCCCCAGGACCCCCCCCCCGGGGGCTGGGGTCGGGGCTTTTTTTTTTGGGGGGGGGGGCGTTTGGGGGGCTCGGGGACTCCGAGCACCATAAAACGGGGAGAGGAGGGGGGGGGGGATAAAAGGGTGGGGGGCGCCTCGGGGTCGCTCAGGGGGGGGCTGATAAGGGTTGAGCAGCTCCGGGGGGGGGTGGGTTTCAAGGGGGGGGGGCTGTGCGCGGGGGGAGGCGTGGGAAGGGCTCGGCCGCCTCCTCCCCCTCCTCCTCCTCCTCCTCTTCCTCCTCCCCCCCCCCCCCCCGAGCCCCCGGGAGCGCCCGCAGCGGCACGGCCAGGTCAGTGCGCCCCCCCCCGGACCCTCCCAGGACCTCCCCAAAATTCCCCCCCCCCCAACCCCAGGAAAGCTGGGGGGGACCCCAGGGAGGGGGGGTCCGCAGGGCACCGTGCGCTCCCCCCCCCACGTCCCGGTCACTTCCTGGCCAAGTTTGGGCGGGGGGGGGCGGCCCCCGGGGCCAGCTCCGGCCCCCCCCCGGGCTGCGGCGTTTTGGGGGGTTTTGGGGGATTTTTTTTTTTTGGGGGGGGGGTTAGGGTGGCGCCGAGCCCGTCCCGGTGCTGGTTTTGGGGTGGGGGGGTGGGGGGGGGCGCGCGTAAAGACGGCCCAGTCCCCTCCTGCTCCCGGCTGCGAAATTGCCCCAAAACAGCAAAAAAAAAAAAAAAAAAAAAACGAAAAGAAAGCAAAAAAGTGAAATCTGCCGCAAAAAGATTTGGGGTGGCTCGGCCGAAGGGGGGGGGTTGGGGAGGGGGGGGGGATGCTGCGGGTTTGGGAACCCCCAGACCCCGCATGGGGGCTTGGGGGGCGCCACGGGGGTCCCAGTTGTGGCCCCCACCGCTGCCCCCCCCCCCGGCCTCCCCCACGCTCATTAAAAATAGGACCCAATTAAAAGGGGGGCGGGGGTGTTTTTGGGGTCTTTTGCCTCTTGGTGCGCCCAGGGTTTGGTGTTTGGGGGGGGGGGGGGAGCGGGGCTGGGTGCTTGGGGGGGCGCATCCGGCACGCAGGGGGGTCGGGATGGTGAGGGCAGGGGGGGCACAGGGGATTGAGGTGCTTTTTGGGGAGGGGGCGGCACCCCCTGGCTTGGACCCCCCGAGGGGGGCACCCACCCTGGCATGGGGCCGTGGGGGGGGGGCGGCGGCGAGCGTGTCCCCGTCCCCGTCCCCATGTCCCCGTGTCCCCGCGGGATGAAAGGGGCATTGTGTGCCCACGCTGGCGAGCGGCCACGGGGAGGGGACCACGGCTGCTGCTTGGGGGGCGAGGGGCTGCGGGGACCCCCCCTCAATCCTCCCCCCCCACCCAGGGCAGGATCCGGCCCCCCCAGGAGCGAGGAGGGTCCCGGTGCCAAATTGGGGACCCCGGTGCTGGTGTCCCCGCGCCACCCCGCTTCATTTTCCCCCCTTGGGAAGAGAACTGGGCAGGGAAAAAAAAATAAAAAACACCAAACCCGAGCGCAAAAACCCTGCCCATTTTTTTTATTTTTTAATTTTTTTAAATTTTTTTTTTTTGGGAAAGTCCCTGCGGTTTTCCCCTCGGCTCCCGTTTCCAGGAGGCAGCCAAGGAACGAGCCTGGGCCTGGCGGAGCTGCTGCTGCTGCGCCTCGGCGGCACCCGCGGCGCAACCCCGGCTGCACACCGAGGTATTGGGGTGCCCCCCACCCCGCAAGGCTCCCTGCGCCCCTATTTGGGGGGTGCTGGGCGCTGCCCCCACCCCGTGCGCCCCGAATTTTGACCCTGCTCGTCCTGCGCTGCTCCTGCTCCTTCTGCTCCTCGTGCCGTGCCGAGCTGGGGGTCGGGTGAGCTCCTGGGGGGGAGGAGGGGCATTTTTTGGGATGGGGCAGGTTTTGGGGCAGGTTTTGGGTGGTTGCGTCCGTGCTCCAAAAGTGCTCGGCGCGGTGACCGCGGGGCCGTGCGCCCGGCTGGAGGCATCCCAGTATGTCCCAGTTCATCCCAGCACCTCCCAGGGCCCAAATCGGGCAGGGATTTGTGGGGGGCCAGTGGGGGGATTCTGGGGGGGTGTGTGGCTGGGGGATGTCCCCCCCTCGGTGCCACCTCGGGGGGTTTGGTGACGCCGCAGGGATGCGGTGCCACCTCGGGACCCTTTGTGCCAGGCTGCCCGGAGCTGGTACCGGGAGCAGGGGGCACCAGGGAGGGGTCGTTTAGGGCAGGGGAGGGTTTTGGGATCCCCCCCTGCCCCGTGGATGTCTCTGCCAACCCCCCAAAGAGGCAGAAATTGGAACCCCCCCCCCCCGGGCACCTCAGGGGGGAAGCGAGAGCGGCCGGTGCCAGGCTCCGGTGGTGGCTCTTGGCTCATCCCCGTGGGCAGGGGGGGTCCCCAAAAGGGGAGGTGTCCATCGGGGCCCCCAGGCTTTGCCCTGCTGCATACAAATACCCTAAAAACCTCTAAAAACCTCTAAAAATACTCTAAAAAAATCAAAAAATACCTGGGGGCACATTTGGAAGCGCCGCCGTGCCACCCCACGGTGCCTGCGCCCTGTGTCCCCTCCCTGTGAGCACAACGGGGGGGTGGTGGTGATGCTGCCCCCCTGGGGGTGCTCGGGGGGCGGCCCTCGGACACCCCAAAGCTGCTGGAGAGGCGGCTCCGTGCATGGGGGGGGGGGTTTGTAAAGCTGTTTTGTGTGGTTTTGGGGTGGAAAGGGGGCGTCCCCGGTGCCAGCTGGCGCTCGGTGCTTGGCATGGGGCAGGGGGCGTTTTGGGGACAGGGGTGCCTTGGGGACAGGGGTGTTTTGGGGACAGGGGTGCCTTGGGGACAGTTTTTTTTTGGCTGCTGCGCCCCCCGGGGCTGGCCCTCTCGAGGCGCACGGTTTGGCACAGGGGCCCCGGACTGCGCAGAGGAGGAGGGAGGAAGAAGAGGAGGAAGAGGAGGAGAAAGAGGAGGAGGAGGAAGGCAGCCAGGGGTCCCACTGCAGCTTTCACTTCCCACTCGCGGGGAGCCGAAGCCGGGTCCCAGCGGGGTTTCGTGCAGCAGCGGCGGTGCCGAGTGCATGGGGTGGAGGTGCTGGGCCCCCCCCAAAAAGCAGGAGCACCCCACGGGGCCAGGTCGGGGCCCTTTGGGACCATCAGGAGGACAGGGAGCAGGCAGTGGGGCATCCCGAGGGGTGCATCCCACACCCCAAACCCAGCCCCATCTGCGGGGTCCCGGTGGCGGGGGCTCGTCCTGATGGGGCCGGGCATCCTTGGGTGCCGTGGATGCGGGTGGCACCCGGTGCCACGCCGTGTCCCATCCCCAAGAAGGGATTTGGGGTGGGTGCAGCCCCCTCGTGGCATCGTTGGGACCCGGTGGGATGGGGCCCGGTTTCCTGACCTATTTTGGCAGGAGGCAGAAAGTGTGCCAGGCACCGCTGGGGAACGGGGCTGGAGGGGGCCCTGGGAGCCAGCTGGGGCCGTGCTGTCCCCATCCCTGTCCCCCTCCCCGGGGAGGGGTGGCCGGGAGCCGGGGGTCAGCCTCATCCGCCTTGCAGCGCGGTCCAAAGAGCTGCCCCCCATGACCCATTTGGCACGTGAAAAACGAAGCAGAGGGGGGGTTTCTGCCCTCGTTTCAGCCCAGAAAATTTCCCTCAGGGACAGCTTTGGTGGCGGATGCAAGAGGGAGACCCCAAATGCTGCCCCTCCTGCCTTATATACCCCCTCCCTGCAGGGGTAAATGCCTCCTGGGGCCGAGGGACACATCCCTTGGATGGGGCTGGCTCCGGATCCGTCCCGTTTGGTGCGAGGCAGGAGGAAGGAGAGCTTTGGGGCCGCGGGGGAGGCGGGGGCCGCGCGTTTCCCCGTTCGTGCTGCAGCCCAGGGCACGCTTCGCCTTCCCAGGTTTTACTTCCAGCTGTGGGATGACGGCCCCACGGCACCGGCACTGCGAGGGGGGGAACTCAGCAGGGAGCCCCTCAGGGTGCCCCCGCGCCCTCCTCATCACCTTCCTCACACCTCCCGGGTGCTGCTGGCGGGGGGCCTGGAGCCCCCGAGCTGCCCGGGCTGTGGGGTGGGGAGCGGGGCGCACCGCAGCAGGACCACGGCTTGGTTCCCCTGCTGAGCTGCCACCCTCATTTCTGTGCACCCCCCTGGCTCTCTGTGCACACCCGCAGTGCCGTGCACCCCCCGATTGTCTTTGCACCCCCCTGGTTGCCTGTGCACACCCGTTGTGCCGTGCACACCCTGATTATCCGGGCACACCCGTGGTGCCATGCGCACCCCGATCGTCCCTGCGCACCCCGATTGCGCACCCCATTGAGGGTGTCCCAGTTGAGGGTGTCTGTGCACACCCTCACCACCGTGCACACCCTGATTGTCTGTGCACACCCACAGTGCTGTGCACACCCCGATTGTCTTTGCACACCCCTGGTTGCCTGTGCACACCCGCCGTGCCACGCACACCCCGATTATCCACGCTCACCCACACCGCCGTGCGCACCCCCATCATCCACGCACCCCCCAATTCTCCTTGCACACCCGCACCCCTGGGCGCACCCTGAGTGTCTTTGCACGCCCCTGGTTGTCCACACACCCCCCTGGTTGTCTGTGCACACCCGTTGTGCCGTGCACACCCTGATTATCCGGGCACACCCGCGGTGCCGTGCGCACCCCGATTGCGCACCCCATTGAGGGTGTCCCAGTTGAGGGTGTCCGTGCACAACCTCACCCCCATGCACACCCTGATTGTCTGTGCACACCCACAGTGCCACGCACACCCTGATTATCTGTGCACACCCTGATTATCTGTGCACACCCTGATTATCTGTGCACACCCGCCGTGCCGTGCACACCCTGGTTGTCCGTGCACGCCCGCTGCGCCGTGCCCAGCCACCTCCAGGCGGTTCCCACCACGCACAATTTTGGCAGCCCCGCAGGGAGGAGAGAGGTGTGGAGGAGCTGAAAGGCAGCTCCAGCAGCTCTGGCACCTCGCGGGCTGCTCTCAGCGAGGAGCACTTTGAGATTGCGATCGCTGGCAGCAGCAGGGGCTCTGAGGAACCTCTTCCACCCCCGGGTTTTGCTGACTTCGCAAGACAGAACATGATATCAGGAGGCTGCCCAGGGCCTGGCATGTTTGAATGTTATTTGCATGCTGTGTTTAGTGGCTTGCCCGCCGCCGTGATATCTTGAAAATGAAACAGATTCACCTTCTCAAAGCGAAACCCTTGCTGCTGCCGAACTAATTTGACTCGGCAGCGGTGAAAGGCTGGAGTCGTTCCCATGGGAGATTCTGGGGCCGTGCTGCATCTGGGAGCCGGGGCTCGCTGCGATCCCAGGGCCCTGCTTCTGCTTTTTTGGATGTTTTCAGCTCGCCCGGGATTTGTGGTGGCAGGTTTCGGTGTGAGGATGCAGGAGCTTCCCACTCCTGGCCGGGAGCAGCTCGGTCGCGCCGCCTGAAGCCTCGCTCCAAGCCTCCCACCCGGGTGCTGCGGGGACCTCGGGGACCTTGGGGACCTCAGGCTGGGCACAGCCCAGGTCCTGCTGAGGATTCTTGCTCCGTTTAGGCAGGAAGAGGTAAAAATGAGCTTGGTGTGGTGGCCGGGTTGCCCGATGCGGCACGGGTAAAGGCGCGGGGCACCCTGCGGCACCCAATTCCCACTGACCCTTCCCCACCACCCATCCACAAGTCCCTGGTGCCCTCCAGGACCCCCGTGGCGTGCAGGATGGGGGCTTGCTGCAGACTGGGTGCGAGCCCTGAGCTGACCAGGCCCCCCCAGGCCTGCTCCTCTTGGTGAGAGGCTGAAATCGTCCTGCGTTGGCCACTGCTTCCGTGGGGCTTCGCGCCTCCGCCCTCTCCGCCGCCGGGGTGGGGTGCCGGTGGGGGGGACGTGGCAGCCGTGCTTTGGCCGGGCTCTGCATGTCCCTCCATCCCCGAAATGTCCCCTCCTTGGTGCCTGGGTCCCCGCTGCCAGCCCTGGGCTCACCGGGTGCCTCTGATGCCCCCGGCCCCCTGATTTCCTCTGCGCGGGTCCCGCGGTGGCTGCGGTCGGAGGCGCTTTGGCTGTCCTGCCGAGATAGCGGGGGCCACTCTCACCCCGTGGGGCCTCTTGCAGCGGTTATTGCAACACGTTCCCATGCACGCGGGGCTTTTAACGGGCGCCTTGCTCTTTCGGCAAGTTCCTGATCTCCGACGAGGCATTTGAGGAAGTCCCCAAACCCTGCGCAGAGCCCGGAGCGCGGCGCCGAGCCGGGCATGGGCTGCGGGCTGGCAGCGCTCTCCCCACCCACGGCACGGAGCTGAGCCCAGGTACTGCTCCTCGCCCGCTTTCATCTCACCTACGGAGCCCCCAGGGCTCGGGAACGGGAACCTGGGTGTGCCGCCGGGGTCTGTCTGTCTGTCTGTCTGTCTGTCCGCCCTGCCTGTCGGGCTGCAGATGCTGGAAGAGGAATGGGGACCGGTGCGCCGAGCGCTTCACGCCCAAGGGCTCCGGGTCCTGCTCCCATACCAGCCCATGCCAAGCCTCTGTGGCCCCCCCTGGGTGACCCCAGCACGGCACGGGGGGGCTGGGGGGCTGCAGTTGGGGTGCTGGGTTTCTGGGGGTGCGTGCCGGGGATCCCGCACGGGGCCGTGCCCGGCGCAGAGCCCACGGCCACGGTGGGTCCAAGGGGGGGGCTCTGCTGCTGGGTTGGGGGGCACGCAGCGGGGAGGGCACCTCGGTGCTCCTGCTTCACTCAGTCTGCTCTGGAAATGGGGTAAATCAGTCTGTTTTTGGGGTAAATCAGGCCGGAGGGGGAACAGCGGGTGAGGGGGCCCTGCTGACCCACTGGGGCTGTGGCTGGGGGCGCGGGGGTGTTGGCACGCTGGATGAATCCTTCTGGCTCATGGGGTGGAGGTGATGGGGTTTGCTCATGCTGGCAGCTCCCCCAGCTCCCCAGGCTGTGTGTGGGGCCGTTGTGGGGTTTGGGGACCCCCCCCTTTGGCACCGTGTCCCCCCCTTGCTGCATCACCGTGAAACATCGGGCAGCACGCCCCGAGGGGATGGGGGGCACGAGCTGCCTTTGTGGGGGATTTTGGGGGGCTCTCCCAAGGACCCTGGGAGCAGGGTGCCCCCCAGGAGCTGGGACAGGGGGTGCTGGCGCATAGGACGGGGTGGATGGGGTCCCTGGTGGGAGCCCTGCCCGGGAGCTGCATGCAGGTGGATAAAAGGCACCCAAATATCTCCCTAAATTTGGGTGCGAGCAGGCCAGGTCCGGGAGGATATGGGGTGGGTGGGGAGCGCACAGACGAGCAGCCAGCCCCCCTGCTTCACAGCAGAGGGGTCGCCGAGCACCTCGCTCTGGATTAATCCCATATGGTGACCCTGCAGTGTCCCCTGCAGCGCGTTCTGCGTCCCCAGCATGGGGAAACTGAGGCACGGCAGGGGGATGAAGCTGTTGGGGGGGCCGCTGGGGTCCGTTCCCAGCTCTTTTGGGGCCCAGGCTCCATCCTCCCGGCTCAGGGGCCGTGCCTGCAGCCCCAGGCACGAGGCTCCCCAGCTGCTAAATCCCTTACAAAACCCCAGAGGCGCTGCCTAATCGCGGGAGGAATTCGGCTGGGAAGCACGGAGAGGTTTGGATTTGGGTACCGGGATCTGGGGGGGCTCCCTCCTCACCCAGCCCTGGGGTTTGGAGCTGCTCGGCTGTGCCACCAGAAACCGTGTCCCCAAAAAGGGGACGGGGGGGTGTGAGTGAGCTGGGTGCTGCCGCTCAGGTTGCAGCAGCCCGTGGTGTTGTTTCCAGCCGCTCTCCTCTTTCTGGAATTTCCTCGTCTCCCTCCGGGTGGAGGTTAAATGATTCATGGCCCGAGGAGGAGGAGGAGAGGCGGGCGAGGGGGGGGCTGATAAATCATTTACGGGGCCGACACGCGCCGGGGGCGAAGTGCTAAAGAGCGAAGGCGCCTCCAGCCCACGGGGCAGGGCCTGCGGGGTCACCTCGGTGGTGCCACCTCGGGGTGCCAGCCCCCGCTGCAACACCCCCCAGTCCTGCGGGGCACCCCCAGCACCGCCTCGCCCCCAGCTCCGGGTGCTCCTGGTGCCTCCTTCCCATCCCTGTGCGGGGTGATTTTATCCCTTTTGGGCATTGCGCACGGCTTGGAAATGCCAAACCATGGCCCTGGTGGCTCTCTGCCCCTCTGTGCGCTCCCCAAACCCCCCCCTTTTTTGTGGTGTTACCCCCCCAAGGTGCTCTAGCAGGGTTTGGGGGGCTCATCCCGAGCTGGGGGAGCCCCCAGGGCTTTGCTTTGCTCTCCAAATGCTCTTGGAACCGGGGACCCTCCCCGTGTCCCCGCTGTGCCGCGGGGCTCAGAGCTTTGCGCTTGGGGCTGCACTTGCCTGACCCCATGGAGCACAGCGAGGACCAGAAAATGGGCTTTCAGGGCTTTTTATTTTTTATTTTTTACATTTTTTGCTGCAAAAAATGTGGCAGAGAGGGGACGGGCCGGCGGCAGGGCTGCGTTTCCTTCTGCTTTTCCCCCTGCATGGGGCAGGGAGGGAGCAGCCGTGGGGGCCGAGCCCGCGTGCGCAGAGGCAGCGCCGGACGTCCTGTGACAGCGGTGTCACCGCACGGCGTCACTATTTTTAATGCCAGGTGGCTCTTTTTTTTTTTTTCTTTTTTTTTTCTTTTTTTTTTTAAGCGCCAAGGGAGTGTGAGAGGGAAAGTGCCCGGCTGCGTGCGCATCCCCGCGGGGTTTGTGCCTCTGTGGGGGTTTATTGCTGGTTGTGCACCCTAAAAACATCCTGGGGGACTAAGGGGGGGTCCGTCCCGGTCCCACGGCTCGCTCTGCACCCCATAAAACCCCATAAATGTGCCTTTTCGTGAGCTCTTCACAGCACCACGTCGGGCGGGAGCAGCAGCAGCTGCCGGAACCACAGGGGGTGGAGGGCCATGAGTCAGAAAAAATGTGACTCGGAGGGCCAGATTTCGCGATCGGCGTATTTTTAGCAGCAGGAAATCCTCTGGCTCTCCCCGAGGAGGGCAAAAGGAGCTCCCGGAGAGCCCGAAATAAAGCGTGCGCCGGGGTCAGGCCGGCGGGGGGAATCGGGGACACCGGCGCTGCTCCGCCGGTGGCGCACGGGGACGGGGACGTGGGGGGTGGCAGGGGGCAGGATCTCCCCTCACCGCTGCTCCTGTGGGTCTGGGGGCTCTGCACGGTGATGCCCAGCACCCTGCCTTGCTCTCCTCCTCGGGAAGGAGCCCCCTGTGCCACCGCCAGCTCTGGAAGGTGCTGGGGGTGCCCAGTGGTGCCGGGGATGGTGCCGGGGGTCCCAACCCCACAGCTCCTGTCAGGGGTGTTGGTCGGAGCGCTGCCTCCCAGCCCTCTGCGTGGCCGGGATCAGAGTTCAGGGGTGCGGGAGCTCAGAGCCACCAGGAACTGGGGTGCCGAGGGTGAGCCCTGCTTCTGCTCCCCGCCCATGCCCTGCGCGGTGCTGAGCCCCCCGGGACTTCCCGTGCCCGAAAATTGTCCCCGCGTGCTCGGTGCCGGCTCCTCTGCTCCCCGGGGACAACTTCGGGCTCTGCAGGTGGGAGAGGGGCAGAAGGATTTGGGAACGTGGTGCCGGGGGTGCTGAGTCCCTGAGGAACCATCGGCTGGCATGGGCACGGGGGGCGAACTCGTGCCAGGTCTTGGGCTCAGCCCAGCAGCCTGCAGGGCTCCCGGCTTGGGGGGGCACCGGGGTGGCACGGAGGTGGCACGGGGAGGGCACAGGGGTGGCACAGGGCAGCAACCCGCAGCCAACCCCCTGGGCCGTGAGATAAAACACCGGGGGCTCTGTGGGCACGGTGACAAGCTGGGGACAGCCACGGCCACCAGCAGGGGCTCTCCCAGGGGGGGGCTGGCTCTAATTAGAACCCTCCGGGTGGCTCTAATTAGTGCTGGGGTGCCTAAATTTAGGTGCCTGGGCTGGCACCGTGCCGCCCCCAGCCCACCCCCCCAGCCCCATTTGGGCACCAAAGCGATGCTGGAAGGAACGAGGGGGGACCCCAAAAACCGCCCTGCGCTCACCCCGTCCCTCTCCATCCCCAGGTCCCGCCGCCGCCGTGCCGAGCCCCCCCAGGCGGAGGAGATGCTCTGAGCGCCTCGGGACCCCCCCCCCCAGTGCCATGGAGGAGGAAGGGGGGTGGCTCCCAGTAGCCGCCTGGCTGGCGGCCCTACACCTGGAGCAGTACGCCGAAGCCTTCGAGCGCAACGAGCTGCGCACCGTCTGGGACTGCCGGGGGCTGACGGACGAGGGGCTGACCCACCTGGGGGTCCTGCTGCCCGGACACCGCAAGCGCATCCTCTTGGGGGTCCAAAAAGCTTTCGCAGAGGCCACCACTTTGCCCGAGCCCCCCCCGAGGAAGCCGGTGCCCATGAAGCGCCACATTTTCCGCCCCGGGCTTGGCACCGCCGTGCCAAACGAGCCCCCCAGCTCCCCGCTGCTGCTGGAGCCCGAGGGGGCCGCGAGCATCCCCCCCCTGCTGCCGCCCCCCATCCCGCCCCGGGTGGGCTGCAAGCCCCCCGTTAAGTTCTCCCCGGTTGCCAGCACCCCCGAGACGCCCCCCCCCTGCAGCCCGGCCCCCCCCGAGCTGCCCCCTCTGCCAGCCCCCAAAGCCGAGAGCCAGGCGAGACCCCCGCTGCCGGCCAAGCGGCACCAGGTGGGGGGCAAATGCCAGTCCCTGAAGACCCCCCCGACCCCCAGCCGCCCGCCCGCGTTGCCCCCCAGGGCCGGATCCCAGTACGAGGCCAGCAGGTACGGGGCTGGGAACGGGGAGCGGTGGGTGTTGGGGGGGGGGGGTGAGAATGGGGACGGGGCGAGCTGTGGGGTTGCTGTGAGGGGAGGGTCCAGCGCATCCTCTTGGGGGGCTCCCTAGGTGCCTGCATCCCCCTGGGGGTCCCACAATTCCCATAAGTCCCCCTGGGGGTCCCCATATGCCCAGCACACCTCCTTAGGGGTCCCTACAGCCCCACACCCTCCTGGGGGTCCCACAACTCCAGTATGCCCCCCTCGGGGTCCCCATACCCCCAGCACACCCCCTGGGGGTCTCCACACCCCCATATCCCCCTGGGGGTCCCACAATTCCAGTACGCCCCCCTGGGGGTCCCAATACCCCCAGTACACCCCCCTGGGGGTCCCTACACCCCCATATACCCCTGGGGGTCCCACAACTCCAGTATGCCCCCTGGGGGTCCCCATACCCCCAGCACACCCCCTTGGGGGTCCCCACACCCCCCTGGGGGTCCCACAACTCCATTATGTCCCCTGGGGGTCCCAATACCCCCAGCACACCCCCTGGGGGTCCCCACACCCCCGTATCCCCCTGGGGGTCCCACAATTCCAGTATGCCCCCCTGGGGGTCCCAATACCCCCAGCACACCCCCCTGGGGGTACCTACACCCCCATGTCCCCCTGGGGGTCCCACAATTCCAGTATGCCCCCCTGGGGGTCCCAATACCCCCAGCACACCCCCTTGGGGGTCCCTACACCCCCATATACCCCTGGGAGTCCCACAACCCCAGCATGCCCCCCTGGGGGTCCCAATACCCCCAGCACAGCCCCTAGGGGGTCCTAACACCCCCACACCCCCCTGGGGGTCCCACAACCCCAGCATGTCCCCCTGGGGGTCCCAATACCCCCAGCACACCCCCCTGGGGGTCCCGACACCCCCATATCCCCCTGGGGGTCCCACAATTCCAGTATGCCCCCCTGGGGGTCCCAATACCCCCAGCACACCCCCCTGGGGGTCCCGACACCCCCATATCCCCCTGGGGGTCCCACAATTCCAGTATGCCCCCCTGGGGGTCCCAATACCCCCAGCACACCCCCCTGGGGGTCCCTACACCCCCATATACCCCTGGGGGTCCCACAACTCCAGTATGCCCCCTGGGGGTCCCAATACCCCCAGCACACCCCCCTGGGGGTCCCCCCACCCTCTCACTCCCCTGGTGTCCCCCCAGCCCCATCTGACCCCCCCCCAAGTCTCCCCACACCCCGTAGCTGCTCTTGTCCCGGTCACTGGTGCCCTCTAGTGTCACTGTGTCCCCAAAGGGGGGGGGGGACACCCACTGGGACACCCCCAGCCCCATCCCAATCCCTGGGGGGGGGGGGGATGTTGAGGGACCCCCAAACCTCTCCGTGCGCCCCGCGCTCTGCGGCTCGCTCTTTGCTGCTGGTTTTTGGGGGGCTTTTCAGCAAAAGTTGGATTTTACTGTTTTATCATCATTTTTTTGTTGTTGTTTTATGCCCAGGTTGGGGCAGTTTGGGGCCAAAAATACCCCGGGGGGGGGCAAATTTCCCGGGGGGGGGGGGATTTCCCTGCCCCTCGGTGCCGTGGGCACCCTGGGACGCGGTGGCACCGGGGGGCACCTTGGGCACCCCATCACCTCCATCACCCCCTCCCCTCTCCCACCTTATCCTGGGGGTGCGTTTGCTCTCCCCCAGCTCTGGGGGGGCTGTAGGACCCCCCCCCGGCACAGCCCCCGTGTTATGGTGTGGGCTCTGAGCTCGTCCTGCCCTGCAGACCGCAGGCAGCTGCTGTCCCCCCCCCGTCACCGTCACATGAAAGCGGCTGCGGTGACAGCAGCGTGCACAGCCCTGGGGGGGGCGGGGGGGGGTGAGGATGTGTGTGTGACCCCCCCCTTTTTGTGTGTGTCCCCCCCCCCCAGTGAAGCTGAGAGCGAAAGCGGCCCCGGTGCAGCCGCAGAGCTGGGGCTGAGCGGGTGCAAAGGGCTGGAAATTCCCCCCCCAGGGGAACAATTCCCCCCCCCAGGGGAACAATTCCCCCCCCCAGGGGGATAATTCCCCCCCCCAGGGCACGTCCAGAGCTTGTGCACCCCAAAATCCTGCTTGTGGACGTTGGCACAGCGCTTGTAATGAGGGGGGGGATGTTGGCAGTGTGTGCGCCCCCCCCCCCCCAGCGTCCCAATGCGCTCCTGTGGTTGGTGAGCCCCCCCCCCCAGCAGGCGAAGCCCCCCCTGGGGGACCCCATTTCTCCAGCCCCTGTCCTCAGGAGGGGTGCATGGGGGGGGTCCCTGCAGGAATAATGCCATGGAGGGGGTTTGGGGGGGGGCGTCCTACAGAAATAATGCCATGGGGGGGGACCTGGGGGGGGTCCCCTTGTGCCCAGAGCTGAACCGGGGCTCGCTGTGCTTTTGGGGGCTGTGGTGGTGGCCGGGCTGGGGGTGTCCCCCCCCCCCGCACCAAGGTGTCCATGTGGCCAAGATGGGAAGGGGCCCCCAGTGGCCCCGGGGGGGTTTTAGGGCACCAAGGCAGCAGGATGCCCCCAGGGGGTGTGGGGGGGGGGCTGTGGGGTGGGCACGCCCCCAATTGTGGGGTTTGGGGTCCCGAAGACCCCTGGGGCAGGGTCCTGGCTGTCCCCCCCTCCGCGGGTCCTGGAGCCCCGGGGACCTTCTCCAGTGCCGCATGGCCCCGGAAAGGCAGCCCCCTGGCCCCACTCCCCAGCCCGTGTCCCCAGCCCATGTCCCCATCCTCTATCCCCATCCCGTGTCCCCATCCCTTGTCCCCATTGGTGTCCCCAACCCCACTCCCCATCCCCGTTCCCCATTCCCCATCCCATGTCCCCATCCTGTGTCCCCATCCCCTCTCCCCGTCCTTGTTCCCTGTTCCCAATCCTCTCTCCCCATCCCATGTCCCCATCCCGTGTCCCCATCCCTGTTCCCTGTTTCCTACCCCGTATCCCCACCCTGCTCCCTATCCCAGTTCCCCATTCCTCATCCCGTGTCCCCATCCCCTCTCCCCATCCCGTGTCCCCATTCCCCATCCCGTGTCCCCATCCCCTCTCTCCATCCCATGTCCCCATCCCGTGTCCCCATCCCGGTTCCCCATTCCCCATCCCATGTCTCCATCCCATGTCCCCAACCCCACTCCTCATCCCATGTCCCCATCCCATGTCCCCATTCCCCATCCCGTGTCCCCATCCCATGTCCCCATCCCATGTAAAACCCCGTGCCCCCTCCCCGTGCCCCCACCCCGCTCCCCATCCCCGCAGCCCCCCCGGACTCATCCTCCCCGCCGGGAGGAAGCGAGGCCCTCGAGGCCCCTCGCGGGGCTGTGGGTTTGGGGCCGGCCGCGGCCGCTTGGGGTGGCTCAGGAAGCTTTTTGTGCGCAGCGAGCGCCGAGCAGGAAGTGCTCGGGGGGCGGCCGAGCGGGCCCAGCTCCGCTCCCCGCCATCGCCTCGCCCCACGGCGCCCAAATCGCCCCCCCCCCCGGGACCCCCCCACCCCAAGCCAGGTAGGGGCACGGCCAGCGCCGTGCGCATGGCGAAGCGCAGCCTCGGTGGCGGAGGGCAGGGGGGGGGTTTTGCACAGGGGACAGAATCACGGAGCTTCCTCTTCTCCAAAAGTGGGAATTTCGCCTCCTTTTGCGCCTTTTCTGAGTTTTCCCGAGCCCACGGTTCCGCTCTGGCTCGAGGGATGGGGGTGAATTTGGGGTGGAGGAGGGAGGGTGGCTGCGCGCAGGGTGCCGCGGTGCCGCCGGGCTTTGGGGTGGCCACGGCGCCCTCGGGCACCCCGGCAGGAGGAGAGGACCCCGGTGCCAGGCAGGGGACACCATCCTCTCCTGACCCTTTTTGTGCGTCCTCACCCTTTTTGTGCCTTCTGACCCTTTTTGTGCCTTCTGACCCTTTTCGTGCGTCACCACCGAGGTGGTCGGAGCCTGAGTGCGCGCTGACACCCCCGGGGGGTGATGTGGCTGCGTCGCCTCCTGCTTTTTGTTTTGCTTTCCTCGCAGGGTCAGTTCCTTCCCCTGCGCCCCGGGAGGTGGGGACGCGTCCCCAGGGTGCCACGCTCCCCCTGTCCCCCTGTCCCTTCCCCTTTGGGGTCGCCCGGGTGGCACCAGGAGGTGCTCGGGTTGCTTGGGGCGCTGGGGAACTCCCTGCTGCAGGGTTTTGGAGGCGTTTTGGAGGCTGTGAAGCTCCGAAAGCACCAGCAGCGAGTGGTGGAAGGGCGTTAAAGTGTCACTGCCACGCTGGGGACCCTGAGCTGTGGGAATGGGTCCTGTGTGGGGACGGCTGGGCCTGGCCAGGCTCCGACCCACTGGGACAAACTGGTGGTGGCGTGTCTGGTGATGGAGAGGATGGGAACAGGGACAGGGATAGGGGCAGGGACAGGGACATGTCCTCACCATGGCCTGGTGGCTCCAGGAAGGCTGACAGGAGCTGTTTCGTGCCACCATGGGTATTGGGACACCTCCTGACCCCCGTGCTGCCCCCAAATTCCCCAGGACACCGATACCCGTGGGTCCCCAGCGCCCTGTGCGCCCTGCTGCCCGTGCCGCGTGCGCGCCTTTACGCCTGGAAATCCTCCGTGCCCGCTTGGAGCTGAGGACAGGGAGGTGCTGGGTTCCCGTGGTGGCCGTGCCCGCTGCAGGGAGTGGTGTGGCACCCGGCTGCAGCACCCTAAAAGCACCCATGGCACCCATGCACCCGGCTCCTGGGGCTGGGGGCCCCGCTGGTGCCGGGTTCCTACAGAGGCCACACGCAGCAGGGTGTGGGTACGGTGACACCGGGTTCCCGTAGACGTGACGCACAGTGGGGTGTGAAAACCAGGTGCTTGGTTCCCATCGTGGACGTGCACAGCAGGATTCGGCCCCGTGCTGGGTGTCCGTGGGTGCCTGCCCCCCCCTCCGGGTCCATTTGGCACTGGTGCGGACTGGGGGAGCTGGGGACAGCCCCTGCTCATGCGGGTTTTGGGTGTGGGGACCCCGAGGTGATGGTTGTGTGGGGTGGATGGGGAGCGGGGTGTCAGAGTCTTGCTTTGGGGTTTGCTGTGGACCCCCACGGCTCAGAACTTTGGGTCCCAGCCCCCGGTGCCCTCCCCTGCCCCACAACTGGTGGTGCCCTGAGCTCGGTGAGCACAGGGGTCCCCAGGGGCGTGGGGACCCCAAGCAGCGGGGTGATGCTCCCCCCAAATCCAGGGGGGCTTCTCCACGTTGGATCAACGCTTGCAGCGGGCTGGGTGCTGCATTTCCGTGCCGGGGGGGGGCTGTTTGTGCACGTCGGGGCGATGCCTCCCAAATTCGGGGTGGGGGTTCCCCCCCCATCTGGGTGCTGTCCCCTCTCGCCATCGGGCAGCGACCCCAGCGCACGGCTCCGTCCCCAGCAGCCACGGCTCCGGGAGGGGACAGCCCCTGCAGGGGGACATTTGGGTGTCCCCACGATGGGTCTGGGGGGGACCTGCTGCCTCCCCAGCCCCCCAGTGGGGCTGTCTCTGCTCGGCTGCCCGGCATTTTGGGGGTGCAGCCGCTCGCCCCGGCTCCCCCTCTTCCGGCAGCGCCGCCGTGGTCCCCGGCACTTCCTCCCGCAGGGCACGGCCGCTGTGGGGCCGTACCCACACCCTCCCCGACCGACCCCCACGGAAACGGCCCCGGGGGGGGGTGACAGGGACACGGTGGGGGGCATTTTGCAAAAGTCACCGGGGTGCCAGACCCGGCGGGGGGGGGTGAGTTGTGGGGTTCCGGAGGGCTCCAGGTCTGCCGAGAGCGAGCGTCGCGCTGCGGTTTCCTCCGTGCTGCTGCTGCTGCCCTCCAGCCAGCTCTGTGCCCCCCACTGTGCCCCCCCCGAGCCCTGCCAGGTCACCTCCAGCCCTCCTGGGTGCCACTGTCACCCCCAGAGCTGCTGGGTGCCACCATCACCCCTTGGTGCCACCGTCACCCCCAGCCCTCCTGCGTCCCGTTTGGGGACCTCGAGAGGGGCGAGCGGAGGGGCTGTGCTGGGGGGCACCCATGGGGACGGGGGGACGGTCACCTCCTTGTCCCCGAGGGATGGAGGAGGGCAGGGAGAGATGGCTGAGGAGGGGGCATTGCTCTGGGCTGTGCCCCCTGCTTGTGCTGGCACGGGGCAGCGCGCACCCTTTGGAGACGCTGGGGGTCCCACAACTCCGCTCCCCGTGTGGGGCCACGAGAGCTTCTGACGTTTTTTTGGGGGTTGAGGAGCCCCAGGGTGTCTCTGGTGCTTTTGCAGCTTCTCCTCTGGGTGTTTTGGGGAACTGAAACGTTATCAGTGCCGCGAGGACGCTGCGGCTGCCCGCTGCTGGCCTCGTCCCGTGAGCCCCAGGGGGGGGCGGCGCGGGCAGGAGCGGGTGACAGCAGGAACGGTGTCCTCCCAAAGTGTCCTGAGGTGTCCTTGGCGAGGAGGCAGTGCTTGTCCTTGCCCGTCACGGTGTGAAACAACAAGAAATGGGACAGCCTGGGGGTTTTGGGGACGCTTGGGGACTTTGGGGAGGTGTGGGGACCTTGGGGAGGCGTGGGGACCTCGGAGAGGTGTGGGGACCTCTGGACAGCTTGGGGACCTTGGTGCCATCGGCTTGCTGCTGGCATTGGGGTCACAACAGAGCCCACGGGGGGCCTGGAGGCCACTCAAGTGCCCCCCTTAAGCTGTGACAAACCCCCTGTCACCTCCCCGCCCCTGTGTCCCTGCACCCCTGGCGGTGCCGGCGGTGGCACTGGGAGCTGCGGGAGGACTGGCCCCCGCTCCCCTAATGTATGGATGGTTGTGGCGGGTTCCCATGGCAATGCTGCTGAGAAATGAGGTCAGCCTGACCCCGCAGCCTGGCAGCCGAGGGACAAATTTGCTCTGCGAGGCTCCGGGAAAGCTCCCGAGCACCCTGGGTGGCACGGGGAGGGCAGCTTGGGGACCCGGCGTGGCCGTCCCCGGGGTGCGCTGGGTGCTGGGAGCAGCCCGGGAGGTGCTGAGCTTTCTCCGTGTAACTGCTGGGATTTGGAGCTTGGGGTCTGGATCCTGCCCAGACGCCCCAAATTGGGGTTGCAGTGCAGGTGCAGGGCTCATGGATGGGGACGGTGGCCCCAGTGCAGGGTTGGGAACATCTCCGGTGGCACCCATGGCTCAGCAGCACCCACCCTGGGCACCCATCTATTTCCATCACGGGCTGTCAGCTGCCCCCAAAACATCCTCAGTGAGCGATTTGGAGTGGGACTGGGAATAAAAAAGCCCAAAAAACTGCCCCAGGGTCTGCGAGGCTGTGCCCTGGGGCTGTGGAGGGCTGGCATCACCGCCACCAGAGCCCCCTGGGTGTGGAGCTGAGTTTTTCACCCCAACGCATGGGGCTTGGGCAGTGATTCTCTGTGGGATGGCAGCCCCATGAGATCCCCCTTTTGCCTTTACGCCGTGTTTGGTGCATGACTTTTGCACAAAAACCCATTCCTGGTCCCCCTCCGAGCGCACCCCCCGTGCCACCGGCGCCCCGTGGGGCTGCGGGGCCGTGCCGAGCCTCCTCCCTGCTCGGCCCCCCCTCCGTCACTATGGGGCCGCTCAATCAGGTCCCTTTTATATTTTTACACCCGGCAGGAACTTCCCCTGATTTCCTGCCCCCAGAAGCACTGCGCTTCGGAGGGCTTCGTTGCGTTTCTGCCCGCCCGCAGTGGCTGGGGAGGCAGGAAGCGAGCGGAGAACGGCGGGGACGGGCGAGGGGTGGCCAAAATCAGCTGGTTTTGGGGGGCTTGCGGGGGCTCCAGGTGGAGAGCTGGGTGCTGCGAGCCTGGGATCTGCATCCCCTGGGTCCCCTGAGACCCAGCTCCAGGGGACAAAACACCTGATAGGGGACCGGGCTTCAAGGCTGGAGGCGGCCCCTGGTGTCCCCGAGAGCCCGATAAGAAACCTGAGCTGCGAGGGAGGTTTGGGGCCGGGTGCCAGGAAATCCTTCCAGGCCTGAAAAGCGCCGCCATAGCCCGCGCAGGGTGAGGCCTCCGCCACGGGAAGGTTTTGGGGCTCAGGATGGGGTCGGTGCTGTAAAAGGGGCTCTGGTTTTGGGGCGAAAACGGGTGCGGGAGGGTCCGTGGGATGCCCGCGGTGCCGTCCCGCAGCGCCTGCTCCTGTCTCTCCGCAGCGTTCCTGCCAAGGAGGAGGTCCCCGTCCCCGTCCCCATCCCTGTCCCCGTCCCCGACAGGGAGCCCCCCGTCCCCCCGTCCCCTCCAGCCCTGCTGCCCCGTGCCAAGCCGCAGCCGGCCCCGCAGCCCCAGCCGCCCTCCGAGCCCTCCTGTCCCTTCGTGCCCGAGTTCGGTGAGTACCAGGGGGTCCCCAATCCTACTCTGGGACCCCCGGCGTGGTGCGGGGTCCCTCTGGGGCATCACCTGGCAGCTGGGGTGATGAGCAGGGGAACAGAAAGGGGTTTTGGGGAGAGCCCTGGGCCCCCCGGGGCAGCTCCTGGATGGGGCGAAGCCACCCCCCGAGCGGTGCCCGGGGGTCGTGGTGGTGCCAGGAGCTGCCCAGCACCTTCTGCTTGCCCTCGCAGATGACTCTGACTACGAGGACCCCGCCTGGGAGGAGGAATTAGCCAGCCCCGCGGGGCAGATGGCCGACAAGGTTGGTGTGGGTGCTGGAAGGGGCTGTGGGAGGCGAGCAGGGGGCGTGCAGGGACACCCCCATGGTGGTGCTGGTCCTGGGTGGGTTTTTGGGCACGGCTTGGGGTCGGGGCGGAGGGGCAGGGTGCTCTGCGAGCCCACTGCTTCACCCAAATGCAGCCTCCCTGTGGGCTGGCGTGCACAGAGTGCGTGCTAGTGGACGGCTGCAGCATCGCAGCCAACATTGATTGCCTGGATTTGGGATTTTTATCCACCACGCGCTGAACTCCTGCGGGTCTGGGCTGATTTTGGGGGCTGCGGCGCGCTGAGCACCTGGAGCCCTCACCATCCTTTTCCTGGCGATGTGCACTGCCTTCCCCTGGCCCCAACCGTGCCACCCCCTGCCCGGGGGGGTTATCCAGGACCATCCAGAAGCACCACGGCACCTCGCAGAGCCTCGGGCACTGCTGGAAGCTTCAAAAAGGGAGCGATGCAGGCGGTGCCGCCGCATTTTGCGCCCTCTTTCCCTGCCTCTCCATGGGCATCCCTAGCTGGTGGTGGTGCTGCGAGCTGCGGGGGGTGCTCAGCACCCTGCTGGGTGCAGGGGGTGGCCGGAGGGGCTCAGCCCCCCCCACCAAAACGCCCTGGTGTGGAGCAGGGAGGGTGCAGGGCTGCCGGTGTCACCCCCGTGTGTCCCCGCAGGAGGATGCTGAGGCCGTGACGGGTCGGCCGCGGTCCCTGCGCTTCAACAGCCTCTTCAGCGAGGACGAGCTCATCGAGGACTACTACGATGCTCCCCCGGCCAAGTAGGGGCTCCTCCTGCCGCTCCTCGTGTGCGTGTTCACGTCTGCCTGCCTGCGGCCGTGCCAGCGTGCGCGGGCAGGGGCCGTGCGCGGCGCCGTGCGGGCAGGAGCGCGCGTGTGCGAGGCCGGGGGGGGGGTGCGTGTGACGGGCTGTGCGTGCACAGGGGGGGCTGTAAATATTCGGGAGAGGCTGTGAACATTCGGGGGAGGCTGTAAACATTTGGGGAGGGGGTGTAAACATTTGGGGAGGGGGCTGTAAGCATTTGGGGAGGGGGCACTCGCCTGGGTGCGCGCGCCGCTGGTGATGCCCAAGATGCGTGCGCGCACGGGGGGGTGCGCACGGGGGTGCACGTGCACGCCTGCATCACTCCATACCCCAGGGCTCTGAGCGGTGCAGGGGGGGCCGTGCCCACCCCCTCACCATCTCATAACCCCCCCCCCCCCTGCTTGGCTCCCGCTCCCCAGCGCAGGCAGAGGCTGGAGCGACGACGGCCCCAGCCCCGGCACACTCGGCGACGGCATGGAGCGCTCGGCCACCCCGCAGCTCTCCCCCACCATCCGAGCGGGGTGGCTGGACAAGAACCCGCCGCAGGGGTGAGTGAGATTTGGGGTGCAGCCCCTCTGCCCTCCCCGTGCTGTCCGTGTCACCCCCTTGCTGTCTTTTTCCCCCTTGTGGGTCCTGCTCGCTGGGGGAGGCGGTGCGCTCTGGTAGAAAGGGGCTCCTGCGGCCACCTCCTGCCTCCTGGTTTGGGTTAAAAGCGGCTGGTTTTAGTGAAAGGCTCTTTCTCCGAGCGGGTGCGCTGAGCTGGCTGAGGAGGAGGAAGGAGGGAGCTGGGGGGAGGAAGGAGAAGCACGAAGGGAGGCTGGATGAGGGGAATGGGGCTGGGGAGCGGGATGGGGGCTGCGGCTCTCCAAGCGCTGAGCCTCGCACGTCCCGGCCTGACTTTGCAGCTCCAGCTTCCCCCTGTCCAAGCACTGTGGGGTCGGGTTTTTGGGAAATGAGCACTGCTCGCTCCGGGGAAGACCTGGGGGTGGCAGCAGTCCCGGAAAGCTGCTGTCTGGGGGAGAAGTGGTGGCTTCAGGCTGCCTCGCACCACCGGCACGGCTGTCCTGCCTTCCCCACAGGGCTCAGATTTTATTTTATTCACTGAGATCTCTGCAGGAGGCTTTTCTGGCAGCACTCCTGCTGCGTCCACCTGTGGGTTATTGGGGGATAACACCCAGGGGCACACAGACCTCAATAAAGTGGTTTGTGTGCCAACCCCTTACCCCGGGGCTCTGCACCCCTGCACTTCCCCGTGGGACCCAGGGGTGGCACGGGGAAGACTCTGAGGGAGCCCCGGGTCCCCCACCTGCACCTTAACACCAGCCACGAGGAAACCCCAAGGCCTGAATCCCCCAGGGAGGAGGAACCCGGGGCTGGTTTTGGGGAAGTGAGAGCCGCGCAGAGCTCCCCGGGGAGCCGGGGGGAAGCTGCTCCCTGGGTGGGGAGCCGGAGCCTGGGGAAGGCACTGGAAGAAAAACCAAAAAAAACAACAAATTCCTAACCCTGAGTGCCTAAAGGCAGCCGGGAGGGCCGAGGGGTTTCTGCGGGATGAAAATTGGGAACGGGAGGGCCGGTGGAAGAGCCCAGAGCCTCAAGAAGGATTTCCTCCTTCCGTAAAGGCCGAGCGCGGCGGGGTCACGTGTGGCGGTGCTGAAATCCTTTCCTGAACAAACAAGTGCTTAAGCAACAGCCCACGAAGCTGGGGGGGCACCAAGGGGGGCTCCCGGGGCTTTGCCGGAGGCTTTTGGGGGGGTGCCAGGGGGCTTCGGGGTGTCCTGTCCCCCTGCGCCCCTATCCGGTGATGCTGATGCGCACCGAGGGCGCGAGGTGCCCGGGGGGGCCCTGCAGGGAACGGGGACGCCACCGACCCGGGGGGGCTCTGGCAGCGATTGCTAATTGGGGTCAGCATCTCACGGGGTGCTTTTAGGGGCAGCCCCCCCGCTCTCGGCTCACAGGAAAGCACAAACCCTCCCCGCTCCCCCCCCGCTGCTGCCACCAGGGTCGATGGTGAGGCGGCCCCGGGCTGTCGGCAACTGGGGCGTGAAGGCACAGGCGGAGAGGCCCCGGGTTCAAGGGCACATGGGGGGGATTTGGGGGGGGCTGAGGGCGCTGCTGCAGCCGGGGGCTCGCCTCCTTTCTGCACCCAAACCCACGCAGGGGTCCGCGTTGTGTTGGGGTCCCCGTGCCCGACCTGTCCCGGCCCCCTTTGTGCTCCCATCTGGGTGCTCCCCAAGCCCCCCCGGGGTGCGTTTTGGGTTCCCCCGTCCCCTCCAACGCGCCCCTCCTGTCCCTCCCCAGCTCCTACATCTACCAGAAGCGCTGGGTGAAGCTGGACGCCGATTACCTCCGCTACTTCGACAGCGAGAAGGTGAGGGGGGAGGTGTCGGGGGGGGGCACCGAGCCCCCCACGGCATCCCTCTGGGCGTCCTGGTGGCACGGAGGTGCCAAGGGACAACGTCCCCGGCGCACCACGGGAGCGAGGTGCCCCAAACCCCAGCCCGGGGTCGTTCCCAACCCATCTCCGAGGCGGTGGTGGTGACGGTGCCTCTCTCCCCCCACCCCGTGTCCCCCCCCAGGACGCCTACTCCAAGCGCTTCATCCCCGTCTCCTCCATCTCCCGCGTAGCCAGCGTCGGGGACCAGAAATTCGAGGTGGTCACCACCAACCGCAACTTCGTCTTTCGGGCCGAGAGTGACGGTGAGCGCTGGGGGGACACCAGCCCCGACCCCATTTTGGGGCTGCTCCCTTCCTCCTGGCAGCCCCCTGGCCCTTCGGATGAGCCCCCCCAGCCCCAGCCCTGACCCCTCTGTGCTCCGACCCCGCAGCCGACCGCAACGAGTGGATGCAGACCCTGCAGCAGGTGGCGGAGGAGCGCAAGGGGAAAGCTCCAGAGAGGACCCCCGTGCCCCCAAACGCCCCCGATGCCACGGAGCCCGCGGATAAGAGCGGCTTCCTGGAGCTGCGGGGCTTCAAGCACAAGCTTTTCGTGGCCGTGGCCGGGGACAAAGTTTTCCTCTACAAGAACTCGGAGGTGGGTGCCGGGGGTGCGCTCTGCATGGGGACCCCCGCCCATCGTTTTGGCAGCCGGGGTAGAGCAGCAATGAGCTGGGGCTCCCCAAAATGGGGAGGGGAGACCCCAAGGGTGGCAGACCCCAAGCTGCAGACCCCCTTAATGGGATTTGGGGACCCCAGGAGCATTGCACCCACTGGGTGCAATGGGTTGGTGGCGTCTCCAATTGGGTTGGTGGCGTCTCCATCCCAAACCTTGAGCGCCCCGGGGTTGGGGGTGTGCGTGGGGTCCCCGGAGGGGGGGAGGCGGCCCTCCCTCACCTCTCTGCCCACCCCCTCCCCATTTGCCCCCCCAGGACTACCGGCAGGGCATCGGCATCACCTACATCGAGATGAACGTGGGCAACGTCAAGGAGGTGGACCGCAGGGGCTTCGACCTGACGACGCCCTACAGGATCTTCAGGTGAGCAAAGGGAGGGGGACAACGGGGTGCCCCCCAGCCCCCTCTTCCCCACGGCCGTCCCTCCCTCACCCCCCCTCCCCGCCGGCAGCTTTTCGGCCGAGTCGGAGCAGGAGAAGGAGGAGTGGGTGGAGGCCATGCGGCACGCCATCGCCGAGGCGCTCTCCAACTCGGAGGTGGCGGAGAGGATCTGGGCGCTGGAGCCCAACCGCTTCTGCGCCGACTGCGGCTCCCCCCAGCCCGACTGGGCCTCCATCAACCTCTGCGTCGTCATCTGCAAGAGATGTGCAGGTAACGCCCCCCCCCCCCCCCCTCAGCACCCTGGGGTGCTGCGTGCGCCCCGGCACCCGGCCCCTCTCCAAATGGCACCCGGCATCGGGGAGAGGGGGCTCCCCAAAACCTCCCCTGCTCGGTCCGTGGTGCAGCGCAGGAGGGTTTGGGGGGAGAGGGGCACGGCTCTGCGCCCCCCCTGACCCCAAAGGGGGGTCCTAACGGCTCCTCTCACCCCCCCCCAGGGGAGCACCGGGGCCTGGGGCCCGGCATCACCAAGGTCCGAAGCCTGAAGATGGACAGGAAGGTGTGGACGGAGGAGCTGATCCAGGTAGCGGCACGGATGGGCTCCGAAATCTGCTCTGGGGGCAGCCACCCCATGTCCCCCCCCATCGCAGCCCCCACTGTTATCCCCATCCCGACCCGTGCCGTGACTCGGGTAGGGAGGGGACCACCAGCAGCCCCCTGCCCCCATCCCTGCGGTGCACCCTGGGGGCACGAGGGGGGCTTCACGCCCAAGCTGGGGGGCAGAAGGCACCTGCGCACCCACGGGGTGACCCCAGGGCCGGGCAGGAGGAAGAATTTGGCAACACCAGCACCAGGGGTGGGCGTTGGGGTGGGCTTTGACACGGCACCGAGGTTCTCAGCAGCACCGGGGGCCCTTGTGGGTTGTGGGGCCGCTGGAAAAAACCCTAAGCTGGCCCCAAACCTCGTCCCCAGCACCGTGCCACCCTGCTGCCCGCCCCGTGGCACGGGGTCTGTGCCGCCCTGGCCGTGCGCCCCGGTGCCGCGGCCCCAGCGGGTCCTGCATTCCTGCCCCTGTCCCACCCTGCAGCCCCCGCCTCCGGGCTGTCTGCTCCCCAGCCCAAAGCCTTCCAGCTGCAGCCCCGATCCTCCCCTTTCCTGGAAGGCTGCCGTTAACCCCTCCGGGCTCGTGGAGAGCTCTGGAAACATCCCCGTGCGCCCCAGCCTGCTCCGTGCCCCCCGTGCACCCCAGCTCCATCCCTCTCCTGCTCTGCATCACCCCAAAGGGCACGGGGACGCTCAATGAGCACCCCCAGGGAGGTTCACTGGGGTGATGCCATCTCCAAAAAGTGTCCCCAGGGCAAATTTTGCTGCTTCATGGCACAGCAGCAGGCGGGCACGGCTGCCACAAGGCTGCAACGCCGAACGCGGGGCAGAAATGCACCTCCCGGCCCCGGGGGGCAAAACGGGGGCTGTGCACCATGGGGTCAGGGAGCGGGGTGGCGAGGGGCTGCGGAGAGCTCTTTAAATCCCCTCCCGGGCTCTCGGTGCTGCTTTCCAGATGTGCTTTTTTTTTTTTTTTTTTTCTGGGGCAGGAAGGGGAGTGGAAGGATTGCAGGGGAAGAATTGCCTGGAGCCGGGGCCGGGTTAGGGTCACGCCGCGGCGCAGCGCAGCGGCGGGCGGGTGCTCCCCCACCCTAGGCTCAGCCCCTCGCCCCCTGCCCACCCACCCACCCGTGCTCTCCACTCCTTGTGCACGCCGCCTTCTTCTTCCTCCTGCCTGCACCCGGAGAGCCTCAGCATCACCGTTTTGGGGTGGGCTGGCAAGCTCCCTGCAGGCTCCCCCAGCCCCACAGAGCCCGTCCCACCCCATCCCACCCCGTCCCACCCCGTCCCCCAGCCACGCCGGCCTCCCCTTGTCCCCGCAGCTCTTCCACCACATCGGCAACGCCGTGGCCAACCAGTTTTGGGCCGCCAACGTGCCCCCCAGCGAGGCCATCGGCCCCGGCAGCAGCAGCCAGGACCGGCGGCGCTTCCTCATCGCCAAGTACCGCGAGGGCAAGTACCGCCGCTACCACCCGCTTTTCGGCAACCAGGAGGAGCTCGACAGGGTCAGTGGTCCTGGGGACGGGTGTCGCCCCTTGGGGGGGGGTCCCAAAAAGCACAGGAGCGAGGTCTCCCCTCGTTCTCGGGGTGGGGATGTGGACTTTGTGGGCGGTGGGAATGGTTCCAGGTTGGGGACGCCCCGTTGGGGTGCTGGGGAGGGGGTTTTGGTCCTGGTTTGCAGGGGGGTGGGTGGTCTCCATCCCTGCCTCCCTCCCTGCCTGGATCAGCCCAGCCTCTAAGGGTCTCCCTGTGTCCCCCCCAGCCTTAGCCTGGGGTCTCCAGGAGGGATGGGAGCCCCGAGGGGACAGGGTGGCACCGCTACGGGGCACAGCCAGCTGGGATGGCAGCTCTGTTCCCAGCCTGGGCGAAGCACCCCTTGTGTTATTCCCAAAACTTTGGGATCCCTGGGTCCCACCGCAGCCCCATGCCCTGCCTGACCCTGGCACGATGGGTGCCCTGCTTCCAGCACCCTCCCCACCAACCTCCACCACCCCCTGACCCCAAAACCTCCCCAAGCACTGGGGTCAGGCGCTCCCAGCGGGGCACGACGATCCCACTGGTTCCCATCCCAGCTGCGAGCAGGACTGGGAGCGGGACAGCCTGGTGCCCCCGGTGCTGTGGCAGCCACCCCGGGGTGCTGCCTCCCCGTGCCTTGGGGCTGTGCAGCTCCCCTCGGTGCCGCGCCGCTGTTTGCACAAGAGCCGGGGGCGCGCCGTGCCGGCGGCCGCGGGAATTCACATGTGGGCTTGTTTGTTTTTCTGCTCCAAGAGCCCGTCCCACCCCACTGCCGGATGACTTCACCCCGGGCTCCTTAAGGGAGGGATTCGCCAGCTCCAAAACTTTCTCTCTCCCTCCTTTGTCCTGCCCCGGCGGCGGCTGGGAGGAACCCGGCCAAGCTCCCCGGCTCCTTCCCCTTGCTGCGTCCTCGCGGGGCTGGCTCCTCGCTGGGGGTCTCGCCCCCCACCCCTGGAGCCACACAGCCTCGAGGGCAGGCTCGGAGCTCACCCCCTGTCCCCCCTGCTCTGTCGCAGGCCCTGTGTGCGGCCGTCACCACCAGCGACCTGGCCGAGACCCAGGCCCTGGTCTTCTGCGGGGCGGCGGTGACGTGCGCCACCGGGGACCCCCAGTGCCCCGTCCCCCTGGCGCTGGCTGAGAAGAGCGGGCAGAGGCTGCAGATGGAGTTCCTGCTGCACAACAAGACCTCGGGTAAGGGCTGTCCCCACCGCCGGGTGTCCCCTGGGTGTCCCTGTGTGTCCCCGGGTGTCCCTTGGGTATCCCCGGGGGTCCCTGGGTATCCCCGAGGGTCCCCTGGGGGTCTCCAGGTGTCCCCTGTCCTGGGGAGAGGCAGAGACTTTTGGGGCTGATCCTGGCTGTGCCACGGGGCGCTGCTGTGTGCAGAACAAGGCAGCCCTGTGTGACCCAGCCGGGCTCTGCTCGCGCCGGGTTCCAGCCCCAAACCAAAATACCAGAGCGGGACCGCAGGAGCCCTGCGATCCGCCCCGAATTCCTGAGCCCGCAGCCGCCTCCGGGCTCAGCTCAGCTCCTGCCACCCCGCAGCCTTGTTCTGCATTCCTGCTGCCCCCCAGCCCCTGATTTCTGCCCCTCTCTGGAATTTTTGCACCTTTGGGTTCGTCTGGCCCTGTTGGGAAAGCCCCAGAGGTGCCCAGGAGCTGGGTTGGGGCAGGAGGGGAGAGGCTGTGCCACGTCGGGCATTTTGGGGAGCCCTGGTGCTGCCCGGGAGGGAGCGGTGCTGGTGCTTGGGGACATCCCCACGAGCATCCCCACTGCGGGATGGACGCCTGGAGGTGCACGGGGAGCGAGCCCCAGACCCCAAACCAGGGCCGGGCCAGCGCCAGCGTGGGCTGCAGCCACCTCCTCCCTCCAAACCCTTCCCAAGTCTCCAGTCCCGTCCAAGCCCTTCCCGCTGAGCTGGAGCTGGCCCAGGAGGGGTCTGGCCTTGCGATTTTGGAGCTGTCAGCACAAAAAAAGGGCTGGGAGAGCAGCTGCAGCGAGGCCCCCTCCGTGCGAAGCGGAGAAACCCGAGCCCCTGAGCTCATCCCGCGGTGCCCAGCGGCTCTGCGGCTGCACGGGGGCTCTGGCAGGGGAAACCCCCAGCCTCGGGGGGCATTTCACGGCCCCGTAGCCCCCCTCCCAGCCCCGTGCCAGGCTCTTCTCCCCCTCCGCAGAGACGCCACGCCTGGAGGTGGGGGGTGGCGAGGAGAAGCACTACTCGGTGCTGCTGCCCTGCGTCACGCACAACGGCTTCCTCTACAAAACCCCCTCCATGGCCAAGCCCGTCAACGAGAGGAAGGGCCAGGAAGGTACGCGGGGGCCCTCGGGGAGGGGGGGAAAAGGGGTGCGGGGGGTTGGAGAGCCCCAGCAGGGAGAGAGGGCGGAGGGGCTGCAGCATCCCCAGCTCCCCAGGGCAATGGTGAGACAGGCAGGGGTGCGGAGCGAGCCAGGCAGCCTGCTTTTGGAGAGGTTTTGGAGAGGTTTTGGAGAGGTTTTGGAGAGGTTTTGGGAGCGAGGGGCTGTGCCCTGAGCTGGTGGGCTGGTGGGTGGTCTCGGGTGGCTTTTGGTGGCCTTGGGGTGGTCTTGGGTGGCCCCAAGTGGCCGGAGCATGAGGGGCTGCTGAGCACCCCCCTGTGCCACGCAGAGTTCAGCCGGCGGTGGTGCACGCTGCACGACGGCGTCCTCAGCTACTACGAGAACGACCGCAACGCCGTGCCCAACGGCGAGATCAAGGCGGGGGACATCGTGTGCCTGGTGAACAACCCACCCCACACCCACGGGTAAGGCTGTCCCCAAATTCCCCCGTGTCCCCTCTGGTCCCCCTGTCCCCTCCGGGCCCCCCTGTCCCCTCTCCACGGAGCTGCTGCCCGGCCCCGATGGCACTGAGCTGCCCATTTTGCAAGGAGCCTGTTTAATATTTTATTCTTTTCAAGCTTTTTGCTAACATCTTGGGTCTCTGGCAGAGTGTGCAAAGCACTCGGGAGCCCTGGGGATGTGCTGGGGGGTCCCCAGTCAGCGGGACCATCGGTGGGGCTGAGCCCCTCTCCGCTCGTGCCGCGGATGCTCCCCGGGCACTGAGGTTCCTCGAAATTCTCTTCCTGCAGGATCGAGAGCACTTTTGAGGTGTACATCGAGTCGGAGAGGCTCTACCTCTTCGGGCTGGACTGCCCCGAGGCCGCTCGGGAATGGCTCAAGTCCATCGCCAAGGTGGGCACTGGGGACCTGGGGCCGGCGTGGGGGCCGGGGGCTGCGCGCTGACATCCCTCCCGTGCCCCCTCCCCAGTCCTTCGTCCCTCCCCACGCAGAGGAGCTGCTGAGCCACGATTTCGAGAGGATCGGCCGCCTGCTCTACAAGGGGGGGCTCAACCTGGAGCGTGCCAAGGAGGGCTGGTTCGCCCTGGCCGGCTCCACGCTCTACGTCTGCTTCGAGGACAGCGAGCGCCACGAGGCTCTCCAGCTGCGCAAGCTGCAGGAGCTCTGTAGGTGCCCCGTGCCCCCCCCGTGGGACCCACGGTCAGGCTGGAAGGGGGTCCTGGGGGGGACAGACCCTGTCCCAAGCTGCTGTGGGGTTATCCAGCCCGGTGGCAGCCAGCAGGGTGCTCGTGGTGGGGGTCTGGTGGGTGCCGCTGCCACGTCCTGGGAGCTCGGGGACCCTCTTTTGGGCAGGGTGCTTCCCCTGGCAGCTCTTCCTCCTCTCCATCCTCTTCCTCCTTGCTGCTCCCCCAGCCTGGGCTGGAGCTGGGCGGCTGCTGACGGGCTCCTGCCTTCCCTTCGCAGCCATCCAGGGAGACAACGAGGTGCTGGTGCTGGTGGAGAGGCGGAGGTAAACGCGGAGCTGGTGGCGCAGCCTGGCTGGAGGGTGGGTGGGGATCAGCCCCCCTCCAGCAAAATATCCCCCCCTGCCCAAGCCCACCATGCTCCTGGGATGCCTTCACCCTCGGGGGAGCCCAGATTGGGGTCCGGGACCGTGCTTATGGGTTTGGGAAGGGGGCATCTGGGCCCCCGCTGAGCTCCGCGGCCGCCGGCAGGACGCTGTACATCCAGGGCGAGCGGAGGCTGGATTTCCTGGGCTGGGTGCACGCCATCCAGAAGGCTGCGGGCAGCTCGGGGGACACCTTGTCGGAGCAGCAGCTGACCGAGGGGGACGTCCCCATGCTGGTGGACCGCTGCATCGACTACATCACGCAGTGCGGTACGCGCCCTCGCTGGACGGGGTCGGTTCGGGTCACCCCATCAACGTGCCATGGCAAGGGGCAGCCCCAGACCCTTTTTCCTCCCTCCCCGAGCATCTCCTCCGGCTTCTTGGGAGGCTGGAGCGGGGCTTGGCTCCTGCCCACGGCTCCTCGGTGGCCTGGGGAGCACCTGCAGGGTGGGGAGCACCGCGTCCCCCCCTCGGGGACCCTTTGAT
Source organism: Anas platyrhynchos (assembly GCF_047663525.1). Classification (NCBI taxonomy): domain Eukaryota; kingdom Metazoa; phylum Chordata; class Aves; order Anseriformes; family Anatidae; genus Anas; species Anas platyrhynchos. The sequence continues at coordinate 206,399,401 of NC_092587.1, read as the reverse complement.
GAGCGAGCCAGCGCGGGTGGGTGGTGGCCAAACCGCGGCGCTCCCGGGGGCTCAGCGCTGGTGGTGGCTCTGCTCTGCCCCAGGGCTGACGTCCGAGGGGATTTACCGCAAGAGCGGGCAGAACTCGAAGACCACCAGCCTGCTGGAGATGCTGCGCCGCGACGCCCGCAGCGTGCGCCTGAAGGAGGGCGAGCACCACGTGGACGACGTCGCCAACACCCTCAAGCGCTTCTTCCGCGACCTGGGCGACGGGCTCTTCACCCGACGCTGGAGCCAGGACTGGCTGCGGGCCACGGGTGAGGGCGAGGGCCACGGGGAGGGCGGGGAGGGGGCGTCCCGGTGCCGAAAAGCTGAGCCTGGCCCCCTCCCTGCTCGCTCCTCTCGTTGCGCATCTGGGGTCCAGATGTTTCCCTTGGCCGGCACGGTGGCCGTGAGTCAGAGCCGCCGGGCGCCGAGCCCGGGGTGGGGAGAGGAATGCGCCCGCCGTCCCCGCACCCAGGTGTGGCTAGGGGGGGGGCTCGCCCTTTGCTCCTGGATCCAGCCCCCCAGCACCAGGGTTGGAAGCACCCGGGTGCCAAACAGCCAAAAAATCTGGGGTACGCCAGCCCCAACAGCTCGGTGATGGGGTGGGAGGCTCCGAGGTGGGACCTGGGGTGGGTGGGGGTCTTCATCGTGGTTTCACGCCCCTTCATGCTTGCATTTTTCCCCCTCGCAGCGCTGGAGGATGAGGAGGCGAAGATCGGGGAGTACCGGCAGCTCCTGGAGACCCTCCCCACGGTGAACAGGGCCACGCTGAAGGCGCTCATCAACCACCTCTTTCGGTACGTTGAGGGTCCCCAACGCCCCGTGGGGCATCGCCCCATTTTCTGTGGGGTTCTTTGGGGGTGTGGGGTGCAGGAGAGCCTTCATCCCTCCTCCTCTTCATCCCAAGCAAGAGATGGATGAGGATTTGGGGAGTAGAGGTGCTCCAAGCTGAGCACCACGTCCCGGATGGGGGTCCCGGGGGGGTGGCACGGGGCAGGAATCATCATGGGGTGCCCCGCAGGGTGCAGCGCTTCTCGGGGGACAACCAGATGAACACGCACAACCTGGCCATCGTTTTCGGGCCCACGCTCTTCCAGACGGACGGGAAGGACTACAAGGCGGGCCGGGTAGTGGAGGACCTCATCAGCCACTACGTCAAGATTTTCAATGTAAGGTTTGGATGCGTAAAACTCGAACCCAAAAAGCTCTGCCCTCGGGTGGGGGCTGCTGCAGGACCCCCGGCACCCGCCCGTGCCGACGCACGGGTGGCTCCCCAAGGGATGGGGGCGGCAGGAGGGAGGCGGTCCTGCTCTTCCCAAAAATTCTCCTTATTTTGGAGGCACACGGGGTGGGGGCTGCATCCCCATGACCCCCAGGTTCCCCTCCTTGGCAGGTCAACGACCAAGAGATGAAGAAGCAGCAGGACGAGATCACGGCCATCATGAAGATGCGGGAGGCAGCGTCCAGCGGCACGCAGGTGGGGACCTGCAGCAGCACATGGGGGGGGGCACACGGTGGGGGGGGGGGATAAATCCCGTGCGTGGGGAGCCGTGGGTGAGAGGAATTTCCCCCTGCCCTGCAGCAAGCCGGGGATTTCATCTGCACGGTGTACCTGGAGGAGAAGAGGACGGAGACGGAGCAGCACGTCAAGGTGAGGGGGGCTGGGGGAGGGCGCAGCGGGGACGGGGACCCCCGTCGTGTGCCCAAAACTCGGCTCTGAGCCGGGGGACGGTGGCACGGCACGGGGACAGGGCTGGCACTGGGTGACAGAGACCTGTCCCCTGCAGATCCCGGCCACGATGACGGCCGAGGAGCTCACCTTCGAGATCCTGGACCGGAGGAAAATCGTCACGAAGGAGAAGGACTACTGGAGCTGCTTCGAAGTGAACGAGAGGGAGGAGGCGGGTCGGTGTGGTGGCGGGGATGGGGTGGGATGGGGTGGAGATGGGATGGGATGGGGATGGGGATGGGATGGGGATGGGGATGGGAATGGGATGGGGATGGGATGGGGATGGGGATGGGGATGGGATGGGGATGGGATGGGGATGGGATGGGGATGGGATGGGATGGGGATGGGGATGGGATGGGGATGGGATGGGGATGGGATGGGGATGGGGATGGGGATGGGATGGGATGGGATGGGATGGGGATGGGATGGGGATGGGATGGGGATGGGATGGGGATGGGATGGGATGGGGATGGGATGGGGATGGGGATGGGATGGGGATGGGGATGGGGATGGGATGGGGATGGGATGGGGATGGGATGGGGATGGGATGGGATGGGGATGGGATGGGGATGGGGATGGGATGGGGATGGGGATGGGATGGGGATGGGGATGGGGATGGGATGGGGATGGGGATGGGATGGGATGGGGATGGGATGGGGATAGGGATGGGATGGGGATGGGATGGGGATGGGGATGGGATGGGGATGGGATGGGATGGAGATGGGATGGGGATGGGATGGGGATAGGGATGGGATGGGGATGGGGATGGGATGGGGATGGGGATGGGGATGGGATGGGGATGGGGATGGGATGGGGATGGGGATGGGGATGGGGATGGGATGGGGATAGGGATGGGATGGGGATGGGATGGGATGGAGATGGGATGGGATGGGATGGGATGGGATGGGGATGGGATGGGATGGGGTGGGATGGGATGGGGATGGGGTGGGATGGGGATGGGGATGGGATGGGATGGGATGGGATGGGATGGGATGGGATGGGGATGGGGATGGGATGGGATGGGGATGGGATGGGGATGGGGATGGGATGGGATGGGGATGGGATGGGGATGGGGATGGGGATGGGGATGGGGATGGGGATGGGATGGGGATGGGGATGGGATGGGGATGGGGATGGGGATGGGGATGGGATGGGGATGGGGATGGGATGGGGATGGAGATGGGATGGGATGGGATGGGGATGGGATGGGGATGGAGATGGGATGGGATGGGGATGGGATGGGGATGGGGATGGGGATGGGATGGGGTGGGATGGGGTGGAGATGGGATGGGATGGGGATGGGGATGGGATGGGATGGGATGGGATGGGGATGGGGATGGGGATGGGATGGGATGGGGATGGGATGGGGATGGGATGGGGATGGGGATGGGGATGGGATGGGATGGGGATGGGGATGGGATGGGGATGGGGATGGGGATGGGATGGGGATGGGATGGGATGGGGATGGGGAATGGGATGGGATGGGATGGGTGGATGGGATGGGATGGGGTGGGGCATGGGGATGGGATGGGGATGGGATGGGATGGGGATGGGGATGGGATGGGGATGGGATGGGATGGGATGGGATGGGATGGGATGGGGATGGGGATGGGATGGGATGGAAATGTGTGTGCACGAGCTACCTCCGTGCGTGTTTTGCCAGCACATGTACAGATTTTCCATGGCCTCCAGCGTTGTGTTTAGAAACCACACGCATTTTGCCATTGCAACACATTTTTTTTATATATATATATATATATTTTTTTGGCAATTCTGAGCAATTGCAATGGCTCAGCGGCCACCTGGCGCTCCCCGGGGGACCCCCGTGCGTGTCCCCGAGCCCTGCCTGTCCCCCAACAGAGCGTCCCCTGCACTACTCCGAAAAAGTGCTGCCCATCCTGCACTGCCTGGGCACCGACAGCTACCTGGTGGTGAAGAAGCAGCTCTCCATGGAGAACATGCTCATCTACCTCGGTGAGGGCAGCAGGCAGCGGGACGGGGGGGGTAGGAAGGGGGTCAGGGTCTGCCCGGACCCCTCCTGGGGTCCTGACCCCCCTGGGTGCCCCCCTTTCCCAGCCAGCAGAGTGGGCGACTGCAAGCACGGCATGATGAAATTTCGGGAGGAGAGGAACCTGCTGGGGCTCGGCCTCAGCACCGGCTTCCACGACCGCTACTTCATCCTCAACCACACCTGCCTGCGGCTCTACAAGGAAGTGCGGGTGAGTATTCCCCTTGTCCTTCCCCTTCCCCCTTCCCCTTCCCCTTCCCCTTCCCCTTCCCCTTCCCCTTCCCCTTCCCCTTCCCCTTCCCCTTCCCCTTCCCCTTCCCCTTCCCCTTCCCCTTCCCCTTCCCCTTCCCTTCCCCTTCCCCCTTCCCCTTCCCCTTCCCTTCCGTTCCCTTCCCTTCCCTTCCCTTGGCACGTGGGGCATCGTGCGGGCACCTTTTAGGGCTGGCACCTTTTAGGGCTGGCATTTTGCAGGCTGGTGCCAGCAGCAATCGAGCTGCCCCCAAACCAGGACCTTGGTGGGCACGAGCCAGGAGCCGGCCCCGTTAGCTCAGGGGTTCAGGGGGGAGCCCCAGTGCTCCCCTATCCCTCGGGGGTGCTCTCCATCCCCGCCGCCCCCACCCCATCACCTACCGAGGCCCGGCGTGCCTGGTGGGCAGCAGGGGGGGGGTCTCCTGGGGGTCCCCATGTCGGGTTTAACCCCGCTCCTCTGTTAAACAGAGCCTGAAGCAGCGGAGCCCCGTGCTGGAGAACGTGAGTAGGGGGCCGAGCCGGGGCGTGCAGAGGAGCCCTGGCCCTCTGCCCTTACAAGGCTGCTGGGGCTCGACCCCGATCCAATCCTGCACGTGCTGGGCCCCTCCGTGGGGGTGGACAACAAAAGGGTCCCCCCCGTTATCCTCAGGTGGCCCCCCAGCTTTGGGGACGCACCGGCTGGCACCCCGTTATCCCCCGGTCCGCCCCAGGAGCTGGGCACGGGGTCCGGGGAGGGGGCGCACGGAGGGGATGGGATTGGGCTCACGCCCCCATCCCGCAGGCATTGGATCAGGCCCTTGTAAGTCACCCGCTTGTGTGCTAAGGGGGGGCCCCGAGGTGCCCCCCCCGTGTGCCACCCGCTGCCGGAGCATGGCTTGTGCCACCGCACGGGGCATGGCGAGAGAGCGGCAGCACCAGGAGGGTTTGGGGACACCAGGAGGTCTGGGGGCAGCAGGGCACCTGTGGGGGGGCTTCCCCACGTCCCCCCCACCTTTGGGGGCTGCCCAGTGCGGGCGCAGCTCCGTCAGCACCCAGAGGACGCGAGGATGGGCAGGGGTCCCCCGGATGGTGCGAGCTGGGGACGGAGCTGGGGCTCCCCTCTGCGCCCCAGGGGGGTGAGAGCGGTCCTGGGGGGGCACCTGCTTGCCGTGCCGTGCCGTGCCGTGCCGTGGTGTGCTGCACCTTGCTTTTCTGTGCCGTGCCATGCTGTGCCAAGCCGTGCCAAGCTGTGCCACGCTGTGCCGTGCCGTGCCACACTGTGCCAAGCCGTGCCACGCCGTGCTGTGCCGTGCCAAACCGTGCCACGCCGTGCCAAACCGCGCTGTGCCGTGCCAAACCGTGCCGTGCCGTGCCACGCTGTGCCACACTGTGCCATGCCGTGCCATCCTGCACCGTGCTTCTCCCTGCTGTGCCGTGCCGTGCCCACAGCAGGACGTTTGCAGCACGCCGCCCGTGCCTCATCTCAGGCTGCCATCTGCTGGGAAACGTCCCCGTGCTGCTCCCAGCTCCAAAACGCAGCCAGCACCGTGCCGTGCCCCGGGGGGGACCTTCCTCCCCCTGTCCCCTCTGCATGGGGAGGTGTTGGGGTGGTGGCACCCTCCCCGTGCCTCTGCTCACCCTTGGCGAGCCCAGAGCAGGCCGGGAGCCCAACGCAGAGCTCTCTCCGCAGAGCCACAAGCCGGAGAAGGAGTGGCCCATCAGGAACCTGCGGGTCTACCTGGGCATCAAGAAGAAGCTCCGGCCGCCGACGTGGTGAGCGAGCACCTCTGGGTGCCCTGCTGCTGGGGACAGCCCCCTGGGGACAGGGACAGGGGCGCTGTGGCCACGGGGAGGTGGCTCGTGGTGGCCGTGCCTCTTGCCACCAGATGTCAGAGCAGCCTCGCAGGACGCGGGCTGCAGCCTGGGGATGGCGCGGGGACGGGGACGGGGACCTGGCACTGTCCCTGCGCACGAGGGGGAGGCGATGGGGGGAGGCCGGAGTGTGCGTGTGAGTGTGCACGCATGTGTGCAGTCATGGGGATGGTTGTGGGATGGGGTGGTTGTAGGGATATGGGGGTGGTTGTGGGGTTATGGGGATGGTTGTAGGGATAGGGGGATGGTTGTGGGGATATGGGGATGGTTGTAGGATGGGGGTGGTTGTGGGATGGGATGGTTGTGGGATGGGATGGATGTAGGGATATGGGGATGGTTGTGGGGATGGGATGGTTATAGGGATATGGGTGGTTGTAGGGATATGGGTATGGTTGTAGGGATGGGGTAGTTGTAGGGGTGGGGTGATTGTAGGGATATGGGGATGGTTGTAGGGATAGGGGGATGGTTGTGGGGATGAGGGTGGATGTAGGGTGGGAATGGTTGTAGGATGGGGATGGTTGTAGGGATGGGGTGATTCTAGGGATATGGGGATGGTTGTAGGGATATGGGGATGGCTGTAGGGTGGGATGGTTGTAGGGTGAGATGGTTGTAGGATGGGATGGTTGTAGGATGGGGGTGGTTGTAGTGATATGGGGATGGTTGTGGGGATGGGGTGGTTGTAGGGGTGGGGTGATTGTAGGGATATGGGGATGGTTGTGGGATGGGGATGGTTGTAGGGATATGGGGATGGTTGTAGGGATATGGGGATGGTTGTAGGGATAGGGGTGTCTGTAGGATGGGATGGCTGTAGGATGGGGATGGCTGTAGGATGGGGATATCTGTAGGAACACTTCTAAACCTGGCACCCCAGGGAGTGCTGTGGGGCTGTTCCTCATCTTCTCCCCTCTCCCCTTCCAGCTGGGGCTTCACGGTCTTCTACGAGAACGAGAAGCACGAGAAGCAGCAATGGTGAGGGCAGGGGGACACCCCGCACCGGGGGGGGGTCTCCACGGTCAGAGCCGTGCCAACGGGGTCAGATCCTTCCCCTGGCTGTCCCCGAGTCCCCTTCATCCCCCAGGGGCTGTAGGGTCCTGTGCAGAGCAGCAGCTCCCGGCCCCCTTTGGGGTCCATCTGTGCCCCCCAGGGCGCACCCCCTGCGCCTCCCCCCTCACCCTACAGGGGTTTTCCCATCAGATTGTGGGTGTCCCCAGCTGGCTAGTGACACCACCAACAATTTGTCACCATCGCTGCCAAACCCCAAACCCCTGGCACCCCCATCCTGGGGTCCGGACAGCTCCCAGGCACCCGGCTCCAAATGGGCATCCCCACCCCAAACCGTGCCGGGTGACCCCATAGGCGCACACCCTTGACATGGGGTGGGTGCTGTCCCCGTGTCCCCACAGGTACCTGTGCTGTGACACCCAGGCCGACCTACGGGAGTGGTTCGCCACCTTCCTCCACGTGCAGGTAACTCCAAACCCTTAGGGGCGCACGGTGGGTTTGGAGACCCCCGAATTTGGGTCCTCGCTCACCCCACAACGCGTCCGCCCCCGTTCCCAGCACGGCGGCGCCCTGTGGCCCTCGGAGACCTGCAAGGTGCGGGCGTCGCGGAGGCAGCAGGACGCCAGGTTGGGTAACATCTCCCTCATCCCGCTGCGCGGCAATGAGAGCGAGATGAGGAGCAGCGTGGCTGCTTTCGCTACTGACCCGCTGACCGTGAGTCTGCATCACACGGGGGGGGCCCTAATGGAACGGCATCACCCTACTGGGAGACACTGGGGTGACCGCATCATACGGGGTGGGACGGGGGGGGGGGACCCTCATGGAACGGCATCGCCCTACTGGGAAACACTGGGGTGAGCGGGGAGATGGGGATGTCCCTTCCCTGCACCCTTCCCGGCCCCTTTGTGGGGTTTTTGGGGGTTTTCTGGGGAGCTGGGGTGCCCCGAACCGTGTGATGCAGGGCGAGGGGCGCTGCGGGAGCAGTGATTTTCGTGGGGATGGGGTCACCGATCAGCTCCCCTCCTGCTCTCTCGCTGCCGGACCCCACAACAGCCGTCCTGCCCCGGGGGCTGCTGTGTGCCGGGGTCCCCCCCCCTGTGCCTGGGGTGTCCCCGCTCAGCCACGGGGTCCGTGGGGGCAGCCCAGCACCCCGCGGGACCTCGTTGCTGTTATAAACCCGAGTGCATGGCTGCGCCCCCGGGGACGGCTGGATGTCCTCTGCCGTGCCCCAAGGGCATGATTTGGGGTCTGGGGTGCACCCCACAGCAGCCTGGCTCGGGTTTATAACTGGGAAATGGGGGCTGCTCTGCTGGGGATGCTCCCCGAGGGCTTCGCTCCGGTCTGCCCCTTGCTCCCCGGTTTTCTCCCCCGAACCCCCCCCCCCAGCTGCTGGTGATGCCCAGGTGGGCGTGCAGGCAACGGGGGATTAACGGGGGCCTTTTTTCTCTCTCCTTGTCCCCAGCTCCTCCGAAACGTCTGAGCTGGAGGCCTGACACGGCAGGTGGGTGTCTGCTGCCTCCGGGGTGACCGCGGCGCACGGGGTGCACGTGGGGAGGCGCACGCAGAAACGCCTTGCACGGAGCAAAAGGGGACACAAGCGGTGCCCCCCACCCCATTTCCTGACCCTCTGCTTGTCCCCCAGGTTCATCTGCGAGCGGGGAAGCCCTCGGGGAACCGACACCGCGGCGGTGACCCACGGGCAGCCGGGAGGGGACACGGCAGCAGCGGGGCAGTGGCTACGGACCCCCGGGGGGAACCAGGCTGGGCCAACCCGGCCGCCCCCACCCCGGCTGCTGCTGCTGCTCCGAGCCCTGGGCAGGGAGGCAGCGCCCGGCCGGGCACCCCACAGCGGGGGGCTCGTCCTTCCCCTCCTCCTCCTCCTCCCTCTGTTTTTAAATCCTTCCTATAAAACCACGCGCAGAGCCCCCGCCCCGCAGCCCCCCCATCGCTCCTGGAGAGCTGGTGGCACAGCCCTGGGGTCTGCGCCCCTCCCCGTGCCGGGCAGGGCAGCAGGGTGGGCTTGGGGGCTTGGGAGGGCTGTGTTCAGCCAGACCCCCCCCCCTGGATCCAGCCTCTGCTGTTGGCTGGGGGGCGCGGGGTGGCGGGAGCTGCCCCCGTCCTGGCACCACGTCTTGTTGATATTAAATGTTTTGGGGGAAGCGGTGCGGGGGTGTCCGGGTCTGTTTAGGGGGTGGTGGGGAGCACCCACACCCTGCGAGGGGCTCGGGGGGTGGGTGCCTGCTCCAGAGACGTGGAATCCGTGCTTGGGCTTTCCTACAGCCTGGCTAAATGACAAACCAAAGGGCACCCCTTGTCACTCTGTGGCACCGAGAGCCCCGGGGCGCAGGGACACCATGGGGTGGGGATGGGGCACAGGAGCCCACTGAGGGCTGGGTACAGCCGGGGTTTGTCCCACCCGGGGGTGTTCCCAGCCTGGGTCACCCCTTGGGGACCCCCTTTGGAGGTTCCCGGTGGGGATGTGGCTCTTGGGGCTCCAGGTTGGCACCAAATGGCACCGAGCCCCTGCCAATGGCACCAATGGCACCCTGCCACATGGCCACGTGGCCCTACATCCAGCTTGTCCGTCTGTCAAGAGCAAGCCAGGCCAGGGGTCCCCAAGATCCCTGAGACCCCAGAGGAGCAGCACGTTGGGGTGCAGGCAGGCACAGGTTGCTGCAGGGTGTGTGCAGAGCCGTGCACCCACGGCCAGGAGCAGAGCTGCGGGTGCTGCGCACATGCGCTCGGAGCCCGCCTGCGTGCTCAGTGCCTGCACACGCATGCACGTGCACTCAGCTGGCTTGCACACTTGTTTGCACACTCGTTGGGTGTTTTTAAGTGCATATTTGCACCTCTCCATGCGTGTGCTCTGCTCATGTGCTCGCTGCCTGCCTGTCCCTTTGGTTCCTGCACCGTGCGCTCGGTGCCCCCGAGGGCTGCACACGCTGGTGGGGAGGTGAGCAGTGCAGCACCCAAAAAAGGGGAGCAGAGCCTCCGGGTAGCTCCGAGCTGGGTTTTTCACTCTGAGGACTCATTCTGGCCTTTGGGGTTGTGCTGGAGGCTGGCTGGTGCCACGAGCAGAGCCTGAGAGCCACCACGGCCGTGGTTTGGGCTGAACCACATCAATACCGTGGTTCCCATCGGGTCTGGGACCCATAAGGGTGGGATTTGGTTTTCCCTTCATCTCCCTCCTGGTTCCCTGCCTGCACGTGGGCTCTCCACAGTGAGCTGGTGGGGACCTGACCCAGGAGGGCCCAGGGGACATGGGGGGGCTCTGCCCCTCACCCAGCCCCTCTGAGCACGAAGCCGGAGCTCTCCGGGGACCCAGGGTGGGCGCAGGGGGGACCAGGCACGTTGCAGCCCCTTCTGCTGACCCCGGCTCGGAGCTGGCCCCGCCGCAGGAGGAAGCCCAGCCAAGAGGCTGTCTCCGAGGAGCGGGATGGATGGCTCCTACCTACACCTCCCCTCTATATATAGAGCTGCGGAGGCGAGCGCCATGTGATACCTTGCACAGACGAGTGATTAATCGCGGAGTCATTTGCAAACAACTTAATAAATTCCCGACACCGCCGGCGTGCCGGCACGTGAGGGTGATTTCTGGGCCCTCCCCAGCCGCAGGCTGTGACCCGGTGCTGCTGCACGGAGCCCTCGGCACGCTCCAGGCTCGTGCTGCTACCAAAAGTGGCCCTGGACCGGGCTGGGTGCCAGGGGTCCCTGGGGTGCCACCCTCTGCCACACAGCAGAGCAGGTACAGCAGTGACTTTGTGCGCACCCACAAAGGGATCGGGGGCTGCTGGTGGGCAGGGGCTGCTCAGAGGGTCTGAGCCTCTCCTCCTGCTGGCCCTGCACTGCTGGGGATCGAGGTTTGGCCCCTCGGTGAGCAGGCAGAGAGCGCAGAGCTGCTGTGGGTGTGTTTGAACACGAGTGTTTGCTTTCCCCAGCAATGCCACCCCCTCCTCTCTGCGGGCTGCGTGGTGGCTCAGCGCCTTGCGTGAGCCCGTGCCTGTCCCCCCTGAAATATCCCTGAGTGCCTCCCAGCAGCCTGGGCTGGTGCTTGCTGCCTGTGTGAGGGCTGGAGGTACAAGGGCTGGAGGTGCAAGGGCTGGAGGTGTGAGGTCTGGAGGTACAAGGGCTGGATGTACAAGGGTTGGAGTGCAAGAGTTGGAAATGCAAGGGCTGGAGGTGCAAGGGCTGAAGGTGCAAGGGCTGGAGGTGTGGGGGCTGGAGGTGCAAGGTCTGGAAGTGTGAGATCTGGAGTTGCGAGGGCTGGAGTGCAAGGGCTGGAGGTGCAAGGACTGGAGGTGCAAAATCTGGAAGTGCAAGGGCTGGAAGTGCAAGGGCTGGAGGTGTGAGGTCTGGAGGTACAAGGGCTGGATGTGCAAAGGCTGGAGTGCAAGGTCTGAAGGTGCAAGGGCTAGAGGTGCAAGGGCTGGGAGTGCAAGGGCTGTAAGTGTGAGGGCTGGAGGTGCAAGGGCTGAAGGTACAAGGGCTGGAGCTGCAAGGGTTGGAGGTGCAAGGGCTGGAGTTGCAAGGGCTGGGAGTGCAAGAGCTGGAGGTGCAAAGACTGGAAATGCAAGGGCTGGAGGTGCAAGGGCTGGATGTACAAGGGCTGGAGGTGCAAGGACTGGATGTGCAAGGGCTGAAGGTGCAAGGGCTGGAGGTGCAAGGGCTGGAGGTATGAAAGCTGGAGGTGCAAGAGCTGGAAGTACAAGAGTTGGAGGTGCAAAGGCTGGAGTGCAAGGTCTGGAGGTGCAAGGGCTGGAGGTGCAAAATCTGGAAGTACAAGGGTTGGAGGTGCAAGGTCTGAAGGTGTGAGGGCTGAAGGTGCAAGGGCTGGAGGTGCAAGGACTGTAGGTGCAAAATCTGGAAGTGCAAGGGCTGGAGGTGTGAGGGCTGGAGGTGTGAGCAGGAGGCGGGAGCCACCCTGGAGGTGGGCGCTGCTGCCCGGGCGCAGGGGGAGGCCGCTGCCACCCCCGTGGCGGTGCCTGGGCGAGCGGCTCTGTGCTGGGTGTGCGGGAGGGGCTCCATCGCCCGCGGTGCTGCTGCTGCTTGCCAAGTTATGTAAAGTGCCTGGCACCTCCCTGGCACGCAGCAGGCACGCAGCACCTCCGAGCTGGCCGGCCCTGAAGGTCCCCAGGGACCGGGGAGGCGCTGCGCAAACGCACCAAGAGCGGCCACCTCTGCGCCCCCTGCCCTGCCCCTCGGGGGGCTCCCCAAATCCACACTCCTGGCACAGAGCTGAGAGGGATGGGGGCAGTGCATGGAGCCCAGGTGCCCTCTGCGGTGCTGCAGCTGCCCCAGGACACCCGTGGGGGCCGTCCCCTGTGCCCCCGTGCCAGCACGGCCGTGCCCACGGCGCGCACCGGCACGGGGACCCGCACCCCGTCCCCACGTCCCGCCGAGCGGCCGCTTTTCTCCCCAACATGGTAATGAACTCGGCGGATTATCAGCTCCCAGATTTAATAGAGGCACAGCCGCACTCCAGCAGACTTTAAAACAGTCATTATTTCATCAGCAGCCCCATTAAACTGTCACGGGCTTTGCTGTGCGCTCTCTCCGATTTTTTTTTCGTTCTCTCCCTCCCGCCTTTTCTCCATCACCAGTTTTTTTTTTTTCACCCCAGCAGCACAGGGGACGGCCTCGTTGGGACCCTGCTGCAGCCAAGGGGTGGGGAACGATGTCGGACTGCTCCCCCCCGTGCCCACCCTCAGTTTACCCATCGGTAAAATGGGCTCGGCGTGGGCTTCCCATTTGGGGCTGCTCCATGGGGAGGAAGAAACTTTCTGCAGATGCAAACTCCAGCCCCATTTTCTGGGGTCCTCACCCCCCTGACCCCACGGAGAGGGGCAGCGGGGTGGTGGTGGGAAGGGGAGCGGGGCGTAAAGAGACGGAGCAGGGAGAGGCCCCCCCCTTTTTTTCAACCTTTCCTCAATCCACGCGCTCCCCACCCCCTTCCCACGCTCGCCTCCTCCCTCTCCATCAGCCGCCTACACGCCGCTCCTGGCGTAATGGGGAAAATAAAGGAAATTTCAAAAAACTAAATGCGTGCTGAGCAGGCGTGGCGCTGGGGAGAAGGGGCTGCAGAGTTGGGGTGACCCCACAAAATGCCTCTGCTGGGTTGGCCTCGGTTACACGGGGTCCTGGCGGTGCTGGGGGCTTGGTGCTGAGCCCCCTGGAGTGAGGGGCTCGGGTGGGCGCCAGGGGCTCTGCACCAGGCAGCTGGGGAGGATGGATGAGGACGTGCGGGGTGGGGAAGGTTTTTGGGCGAGGAGACAAGCCCAAGGTGGTGGAGGTGGTGGAGGCAGGGATTAGACCCAATAATTCAATTTTTTCCCCTGAAAAAAACACCCCAGGGCCACTCTGTGAGGCTGCTGAAATCCCATCCCGGGGCGCACATGGAGCAGGGCCAGCACCGTGCCCTACAGGGGACGGTCACCAACCCTCGCCACCCCTGTGGATCCCGGGGAGCTGCTGCTGCTGCTGCTCCCTGCTCTGCCCTCGTTTCGGCACAGCCCCGGGTGCGCCCGTGTGGGCACCAGGCTCCTCTTCGCCCACCCGCCTTTGTCGCGCTGTCTGCGAGGAGGAGCTCGCCTTGTCTCTCTCCATTAAGCTGACAGCGATTCCCATTTATTTAAAAATAACAGAGCTTTCCATCTCCCCGCGGGCAGCGCCTCCCGCCCCAGCCGCCTCACGGCGACGCCGGCGGCACCGAGAGGGGCCCCGATGTGTCCCCAAAGTTCTCCCGAGGGCAGAGGCTTGGAGAAGAAGTAAATCATAAAGCAGAACGAGGGAAGGGGAGAATCGTTTGGAAGAGAACAAATGACAAACCGAAACCCGGGGCATAAATCATAAATCATCATCTCCCCTCTTGACGCCAGCTCAGGAGAAGGAAGCGCCCGGGCTCCTGCCTGGCTGCGGGGCGTTTTGGGGCGGAATCGTACCCAGGAGCTGGTGGGGACACCCCCACGGACACCCCGATCCAGGCACACAGATGGATACACACCCGTGTGTGCGCACACACGCACAATTTCCCAAATTCCCACGTGGATTTTGGGTGCAGGATGCACAAGCAGGACGTGCGCTCGTGCACCCGCATCCAAAATGCGCACGCGCACTCGAGCGCATGCACAAACTTGGACATGTGCACACAGACACACGGATAAACAAGCGCCCAGGTGTGCAGCAGCCCCGTGCACACGCAGGCTGGGAACACACTCACATTGTCATGTTTTTGTCACCGCCAGGATAAACTCAGCCTTGTTGCTTTTGACACAAAGAGGTGCCGCCAGCCACCGTCACGCGGCGCCTCCAGACCTTGGACCCGAGGCGAAAGAAAGGAAGAAAAAGAAAAAAAAAAAAAAGAGGAAAAGCTAAAAAAGCCGAGGGACTTAATCATAAAAAAAAAAAAAAGCCCAGCTCTTTGAGGAGAATCACGTTAAATTGGCTATTTATCTGCGCAGCATCCCGCCGGGAGGTTTCCATGGCTACCTGCGAGCCCTCGCCGCCCGCTGCCGGGGCGGTGGCGTGCCAGCCCCATGTGCCACGTGTCCCCCAGTGGGCCCACCGGTGACAGACCCCGTGCTGCGGCACCTGTTGCTGTGGCACTTTGCAAAGTTGCGTGGATTTGGCTCTGCGTGGCGAGGAGAGGAGGCGGCGGGCGCAGGGTGCCGGGGTGGCCGGGCCCTGGGTGAAATTTGGGAACATGCTGGGGTCGCCAGCCCCTCGGTGGGTTTGGGAAGATGTTGGGGTCACCTGGGTGGCCGGGTGGGTTTGGGGAGCTGCCACGGGGTGCAAAAAGGGGATGGAGGCTGGGATGGCTGCAGGAGGCAGTGGGGAACACAGCGGGGTTTGGGGAGGGTGCGCAGCCCCCGTGTGCTGGCACTGCTGCGGTGGGGACCTCGTTCCCCTTGGGTCGGGGGACACCGATGTCCCCGTCCCTGCTTCCAGACAGCCCTGATCACTTCCACGCTGCCACTGCCCTGCTGGGGAGGGAGAGCTGAGCTCCAGCTCTCAGCGAGTGCAGAAAATCCAATCCACGACCTGTGTGGGATCCTCCGGGGATGTTTGGGGACGCCAGGTCCCTTCTGTCCCCGCAGGCACCGAGTCCCCCTGCCACCACCCGAGGTCTCAGCCCTGTTTTAACCCCACCACAAGGAGCCCCCGAGCATGGCAGGGAGCAGGAGTGTCACCGCAGGGTGACACCCTCACCGCCACCCCGCAGCGAGGACTTTCCTCCCCGTCTGGCTGCTGTCGTCTCCCGTTTGGCTCCTTCCCATGGCAGCACCTGGTGGTTCTTCCAAACAGAGGAAAATAAAGGAGTAAAAAGGGCTTTGGTTTGCTTTCTGTTTGGGAAACGCAGATGGAGCGCCCCGAGCTGTGCCAGCCTCGGTTTCAGAGCCGTGCACCACGCTTTGGGGACGTTTCTGGCTGTTTTGGGGGCAGCCGTGGGAGCGACGCGTCAGGAGGCAACACCCTAAAGAACCCAAGCCCTGAGCCCTGCTCTTTGCAGCTGCAAACACCAGATTTCGTGCCTCAGCCCCCAAAAACCCATCCCCGATGCCTGTGCAGCCCCCACCCCACGGGACTCCCCCTTGAGGGGTGCAGTGCCCGTCCCTGGTGCGGGGCGTGGGGGTCAGCGATGCGCACGTTTGGCGACGCGCCGATGTTGTGCAGCGCTGCGTGCAGCTCGGTGCCTCGTCAGCGCCTGACAAAAAGCCCCCGCCGCTGCCTGGCATTGATTTTGTGCAGCCCATTACTGCCTTTCCGCAACAGCTAATCCCTGGCTGCTCCCCCCCCAACTCCGGGGGAGGCAGCCCCCGCGCGCAGAGGAGGCGGTTGGTAACGCCGATAATTTCCACGGCCCCGCGTCTGGCTGGGCACGTTGTTGATTTCTCTTGATTTTTCTTGATTTTTTATTTTTTTATTTTTTTTTCACTGTCTTGTTTCTTTCCCGTGGGGCTCTTTAGCCCCAATTTTCTCCCAAAAACGGAGAGGTGAGGAGGGTGCTGAGCACCAGGAGCCAAGCCCGAGGCCCCTGGGTGCCGCCAGCACGGCGCGGAGGTGCCGGTGTCCCCTGGTAGAGACTGGGGACCTGGGGACCCCTTGGGGACCCCTGGGGACCCTGGGGACCAAATCCCTGCAGGGACTGTCCCACGAGTGTCCCAGGGGACAGATGCCACCACCCCTCAGCTCGTGGCCCACTGCCAGCCCTGGGTAAGGGCTTGCTGTGAAGTCTCGGCGCGACGAAGCCCGCGGGTCCCCGGCTGCGCCGCGCAGCTCGGCTGACAGATGTGAGCGGGCAGGGCGAGCTGGGGGGGGGCTGCGGGGCACAGCTCACTGACAAGTGTGGGATTGTGGCCCCAGGAGATGGGACCAGCCACCCTTCTGCTGCTCCTGCCGGCTCCAGGCTGTGCTGGGGGGGGGGTGCTGGGACCCAGCTGGAGCCAGCAGTGCTGTAAATACACCCCCAAATCCATAGGGGATGGGAAGAGATTTCCTAAACCCATCTCTATTCCCATCCCATCCCCAGCCCCATTTCATCCCATTCCCATTCCAACCCCATCCCCATCCCTATACCCACCTCATCCCATCCCCATCCCCATCCCCATCCCCATCCCCATCCCCATCCCCATCCCCATCCCCATCCCCATCCCCATCCCCATCCCCATCCCCATCCCATCCCCATCCCATCCCATCCCATCCCATCCCATCCCCATCCCCATCCCCATCCCATCCCCATCCCCATCCCATCCCCATCCCATCCCCATCCCCATCATCCCATCCCCATCCCCATCCCATCCCATCCCATCCCATCCCCATCCCCATCCCATCCCCATCCCCATCCCATCCCCATCCCCATCCCATCCCCATCCCCATCCCCATCCCCACCCCATTCCCCCCTGTGTGGGGCAGGGGGACACCTCCTACACCAAAATGCAGATTTTTTCCCCCAGGATGTTCCTTTTTCCTTCCTCCTACAACCAGAAGAACCCATCCTTGGCTGCCCTTCTCCAGCCCCAAACCCAAGGCAGCTTTTGGGGTTCTCCAGCCCCTGCTGGGGGGCCGGGATAGGCGGTGACAAACTCAATGTCCCCCCCCCCAGCACCCTGCCCTCGCCAGCCGCGCGCTGTCCCCGCAGCTTGCCCTTCCCCACCACGCTGCTTTCATTTCCCCTCCCTATCTGCTGCCAGCATCTTTTCATTAGCAGGAGCTGCAGGCTGCTGCGTGCCTCTCATCACCACCGGAGGGGGGGTGGCAGACCACCAGCAGCCCCCCAGGGCCACCCAAAATTCCCCCCATGAATGGGACCCCCCAGCCGGTGCCGGGTGAGGACCCAGGGTGCTTTTCCCTGCCCCATTCGTGTCAGATTCCCCCCACCTGTCGGCGCATGAAATCGTCTTCCCGATCATTGAGGATTTCTTTCCCTTTTATTTTTTATTTTTTTATTATTTTTTATTTTTTTCTCTTTTTTTTTTTTTTTTGAGAACAGCTTGTACCGACCTTGCGATGAAAACAACGCTCCAGGTTCCTCTGGGTGTTGTTTTCTGTTCTTTTTTTTTTGTTCCCGTGATAAATGTCACCGAAAATGGGAAAGCTTTTCTTCATTTTCATCCTTCCCTTCCCTCCCCGAAAGGCTCCTTGGGTTGCTGGGTGTGCTGGGGAAAAAATAATAAAAAAAAAAAAACAACAAAACAGCGGAAAAAATCGGATGGGGGGGAAAAGAAAAGGGTTGCTGAAGTGGGACTTTCTTTCAGATTTTTCTGCCGGCGAGACAAGAACAGTGCTGTGCTCGGGGGGAATACAGCTGGTGATGGCACGATGCGTTTTGGGGGAAAAGTGCAGCTTTTCCCTGCTGGAAACGAGCTCCGATGGGGATGTCCCCGAACAGTGGGACCCCCCCCAAGTGTGACCGTGCTGTGGCCACGTCCCCATCCCCCTGGGGCTGCATCCAGCAGGGAGCACGGGGTGTCTGGTGGCTGGGGATGGGAGAGGGGTTCACGGGACGTAGCCTGAAGCTGTGGTGCTTGGGGTGGAGCGAGCTGCCAGGCACCAACCTCCCCCTACACCCCCTACACCCTGGTGCCCCCCAGGCCCATCTGAGCACACCGGGGGCTCAGCAAGGGTCGAAATTCTGCCCAGCACCAAAATCCGTGGAAGCAAACGGAGATACACGGCGGAGAGGTCCCCAGATACCCACCCCATCCCTGTGGGTCACCCCCCAGCCCCTTGCCAGATGCGCACAGCCCCCAGCACAAGAGCATGGAGAGGTCCAACAAGGGCCCCCACCTCCTCTCCGCTACCCTGAAGGCTTCTTTCGGGGTGCGTGCACACCCAGGGGAGCTCGAGAAGGAGGCGTAAAGGAAACCTGGGGGCTGGAAACCCCATGGGCAACCCCCTGAGCTTGTGCTCCTCGGGGGGAGAAGCGGGCTTGGAGGAGCAAATTGCTCTCTCCAGGTCTGCGTCTCCGCTGAGCCCTTTGTGGGGAAGGTATCCGCAGAGCAAATTGCTTCCTATCAGCAAATACATCTACGCGAGCGGCGGAATTGGTATCCTGCACAATGAGCACTCGAGGACAATGCGCAGCTATTCAGAACTCAGAAAAAAAATAATAAAATAAAATAAAAATTCAATACCGCAGCCTAAGGAGGCTCGGCAGAAGTTTAAAGCAAGGCTGGTTGGATACGCACGGCACGAAAATATTGCTGCTGGGCCACGGAGCTGGAGCGGTGCCTTCAGAACACCGGCGGCGCTCGGGCTTCTTGGCAATAAATGAAGATGTGTGGCTCGTGGCAGCACCAGGAGCACGGGCTGCTGCCCGCTTGGCCTTTTGGGCTTGGGTTTTGGCTACATCCAGAACAGAATCATGCGGAGGAGCAGGAGTGGTTTGTGCAGGGACCCCTGTGCCACCCAGGGACCCTCTGCCTCCAGCCCAGCGCTCCCAGCGCGAGGCAGGAGCTTGGGGCAGGGTGTGGGATGGAGCCAGCATGGTGCTGGGGGGAAAGGACCATCCTCCACGTCCAGGCGCTTCTTCAGAACCACAGGGGGTGGTGGGGTTGGGGAGGGACCCCTGGAGGAGATCTGGACCGGACCCTGCCCCAGCAGGACCCCACGGAGCCGCTCGCCCAGCCCCAAGTCCTGGTGGCTGCTGGAGACCCCATGGAGGAGCCCCCACAACTTCTTGGGGCATTTTTTTTTTTTGTGTGGAGTCCTGTGAGCCTGGTGTCATCCGGGTGGGCTCAAGGAAACACGTGGAGGTGGGGAAAAAGGTCTCAGAGCTGGCCGAGTGTCCAAAGGATCAGGGAGCAACCAGCTGGGGAGGCACCCAGGCAGCTCCAGGCTGCGCGCTGCAGACGAGCACAGCGAGGTGCCGATTTAGGTAATTCAGGCAAAAGAGGTAAATGCAGAAATTTCACAGCTGAGAGCGGTTGACACAGCAGCTGGGATCCCTCCGGCACAAGGAAATTCCCCGTGTTCAATGCAGGACACGAATTCCCCCAGGAAAACTCGGAGGAACTCATCTCGGAGCCTCTGGCTTCTTGCACCCTTGGGTGCGCGAGGTCGGTGGCTGCTTTGCTGCTACTGCTGCTCCCAAAGCATCCCAAAACACAGCTGCGTGGGCCCTTGAGGGCTCAGAGGGAGCTGAAATAATGGTGATGAGATCCTGACGTGGGCTGGGGGCTGCAGGAGGACGAGCAGGACCAGCTGGAGACAGCAACGTTCAGACTGGGTGCGTGGAGAAGCTCTCCCACCGCCGAGTGGCACCCAAAGGTGTGCCAAACCTGCAGCAATGCCCCGCGGCTCGTGGCTGGTGGCACGTGGCCATGCAAAAATCCCTGCTGGGGCAGGACTCGGGGACAGGAGGCAGGAGCTGGGCTGGCTGCACGCAGCCACGGCACGCGCAGATGGGAGCGAGCGGCGGTGCCGGCACGGCGCCTGCACGGGCACCTCCGAAATGTGCGCAGGGAGCGCACCCACGGCAGCTCTTTACGCACGCAGAGCCTCGTGTTTGTGCCAGCAGGGCAGGAACCCAGGAATGCTTGCAAACACCGAGGGAGTTTAATTGCAGGAATCCTTGCCTTCCCCTCCTGTGCCCGAAGGCAGCCGCTTTTGGGAGGCGCGGTGGTGGCTTTTGGTGACAAAGCTTGGTGATTCAGGATCCTCTGCCTTCAGCGTCCTGTTTTTGTGGCATCCACCAGGAGCTCACATCCTCCTGAGGTCTGTGTGATGTGTCTGGCCCTGGCTGAGAGCCTGGAGCCCTCCCATGCTCAGAAACCCCCAAATCCCCCCAGTCCTCGGGGCTGGAGCACGGGTCCAGCCCTCCCCTACGCTGCTGGGTGCTTCCAGATGAGAAGAGCGAGCAGGGAATTAGCTGGGAGTGATTGGAAAGGAAAAAAAAAAAAAAAAAAAGAACATTTCTAATGGAACGCATCAAAATATTTTAGAAGAAGTGGAAGCGTTTCATCAGGCTATTTAAATTTCTCAGCATTTCTGAGACTCCAGGGGCTGCTGAGAGGAGGAGACACGTCTCCTAGCGAGCGAGCCTGGGAGCTGGCGCTGCCGTTTGCAGAAGGACTAGCGTAAGCTGCTTGGATACCGGGCTAAGTTTTCTCTAGAGGAGAAAATAGTACAGACCTACATGTAGCAGGGAAAAAAAAAAAAAAAAAAAAAAAAAAGCAGCTTTAAAAGCCCCGGGAATCACATTTTGGGTAGGAGAGGCAGGCGGCACCACGCTGGCTGCATGGAGGGGGTGAGGAGCAGGCTGGGCGCATCGTGGTGGGTGCCGAGGTCCGTGCCACACGGGGTCAGGAGGCTCCGTGTCCTCCCCACCCGAAGCTGCGCTCATCGTGTGATCACTGCCAGGCGTTGATTCCACTTGGGAATAAGGCTGGGGATAAACAAGCATGGGAACCGGCTGTTCCGGGGAAGAGGGGACTCCCCGTGGATGTCTTCTTGCCAAGGCGATGGGTGGTGCAGGGGTTGCGAGCTGCACCCACGCTGCTCCGTCCCTGCTGGACACGGCACGCCGCATCTTCCAGGGCATCCCGAGCTCTCTAAAAAGTCCCCAAGAAATAACAGCAAAGAGCCAGGCAGTGCCATTCCTCCTGCCTCGTCCACACCTCCGCCAGAGCCCAGAAATGGAGACGAATGGAAAGGCGCTGCAGCCTGGCCGCATTAATAACGGCGCTAAGTGCAAGCGTGCCGTGACAGCCTGCTGAACCAGCCTGCGCCGAAACCAGAGCCCTTTTTCCCCCAAGATCCAGGCTGGTGGGAGGAAATCAAATAACAAAAAGATGGAAAAAAAATAAAACCGAGCGGGAGTGACAAATGAAACCAGCAGGTCGGAGGATGGTCATGAGAGCTGGTGGCACCATGAGGGGCAGGAGCTCGTGCGCTCCAGCCGAGGGGATATTTGTTGCCCGAAAAATCTGGGGCAGCCACAGCACGTGTGTGGGTGGCAGCGTGGTGCCAGGAGTGCAGTTTTTACACCCCGGTGCCAGAATTTCCAGGGCTCAGGCAGCAGCCAGAGGATGCCCCAGCTCTGAGTCACGGCTGGGGAATCCAGCAGGGCAGGTACAGCCCCGGGTGCATCCCGCTGCTGCCTGCGCCACCGTGGCTTTGTCCCACCTTGAGCAGGCCCCATGGTGTGGGGAGAAGATGGGCGAGTGGTGAAGGTTCCCAAACCCTGGGGCTCAAAGTACAGCCCCCAAAAAGGAGCGTGGGATGAGCTCCAAAAGCCTCAGTGAGCTCGGGCAGAGAATGAAAGCCTGGGGCTGGTTGTTGAACCTGTGGCTTGGAGTGGAAGGAGATAAAAGTGAGGTTAAAGCAAAGGGATGATCCTTTATAATGCCACATCAGCACGGGATCCGCTCTCAACTCCTAGAATAAAATTTGGGCAAGTCCTCATGGGTCTGCACCTCAGTTTCCCCCTCCGGCCAAGGCAGGCAGTGAATCTCATCTAATTTCTACAGCGCGCTGCTTCCTGCTCCAGACCACGGGGATATTAATCCTCGTGAATTTGACGGGGACTGAAGTGATTTGAGTGCTAATCTCTTAATATCTATCGCTGCTCCTAGTCCCAGCTGAGCAGTTCATGCTGGAGCCTGGAACTGTCAGCGTTTTCGCTGAAGCTTTTATTTCACAGCGCGCTCCTCCCCGCTCCCCCCCAGAAAAGAGACCCTGGAGGCACGGAGATCCACAGGGCTGGCGAGGAGTGACAGGAGCAGGTCCTTTTTTTGAGAAAAAATCCCTCACGTGAAGACGTGCCCATGCCTGTAGGGATGCTCCTGGGTTCACCAGGGTGGCACAAAACTGGCTGTTCTGGTGCTGGCATTGGAAGGAGCTGAAATGATTAAATAAATGTTAAAGTCTGGGCTGCGCTCGCTCCCTTGTGCCCTCCCTGGAGCCAGGAGCTGTGGGGTTTTGCAGCAGGCAGAGCTCGTTCTGACCCCGATTCCGTGTAGGATGCCCTTCCCTGGGTCCCTGGGGTCCCTCCTCGGAGCACAGCACCGGCTCTGACTGCACAATCTGTTCCCTTCCCACCTCTGGCACCCCACACCCTGGGTCACCACACACCCCAACAGCCCCCCGGCACAGCAAGACCCAGGGCAGGAGACCCCGGTGAGGCTGTGGTCCCCCTGTTGGGGGACAGCCCTGCTTGACGTCCCGAGGGACAACACGGCGGCACCTCCAGCCCAGCCAAGAGAGGTTCTGGTGGTGCTTGGTGCTGCACACATGCAAAGGGCTGTGCGCTCAGTGAGGATCCCAGAGGGGAGCTGTGCTAATTCAGGAGGTGACGGCACGGAGCAGTGCTGCAGGCACCTGGGAAGCTCTGGCTTTGCTGCTACATCCCAGCACAAGGAGTGGGCTGGGGTCCAGGGCAGGTCCAGGCTGGGAACCCACCCAGCTGGGGTGGCCGAGGGCTCCAGGCTCCATCCTCTCCTGGCTGAGCACCACGGAGCCGTGCCAACACAGCACTCAGCATCCCCCAGCCCAACCAGGCTGGGCAGGACCAGCACATCCCAGCATCACCCCGGTGCTTCCGGAGCCCCCTGTGAGCCCCCCGATACCCCTTGACACTCCCCAACACCTCCAGACCCTCAGGACCAGCACCGCCCAGAGCCTCTCCCTGCTCTCACCACCCCAAGCCAGCACCCTGCCCATGGCTCTGGCGCTGCCCAGAACCCCCCCATTCCCCCGGGGCCATCGGGGGATGGCGGCAAGGCTGGGGAACGGGGAGGGTCTGGGCGCCCCTTACGAGACAAAGGCTGCGGGCGCAGGGAGCGGCGCGGCGCAGCGGGCGCGGCCGGGCTCCGCGTTCGGCGGCCGGGCGCAGGGGGCAGGTGCGGAGCCCATCGGGGCCTCCGCCGGAGCTCCTCGGCCCCCGCCCAGCCCCGCGGAGCCGCAGCGGAGCCGTCAATCAGCTCCCCCCCACCTCCCTTTTCTCCCCCCCTTTTCTCTCTCCCCCCCCTTTTTTTTTTTTTTTTTTTTTCTCCTTCCTCCCCCCACCCCCCCCCCCGCGCGCACGCCTCGGCGCGCTGCATCGGGCTCGGTGACAGCTCCGCTCCCAGCCAGCGCCGAGCAGGGCGCAGAGGAGGCTCCTCGCTGCTCGCAGCCCCCGCCGAGCCCCCCCCCCCGCCCCGCCACCCGCCTGGCAGGGCTGCCGAAGCATGCGGAGCCATGGGGCAGGGCTGCGGACACTCCATCCTCTGCCGGAGCCAGCCGTACCAGGCGGCCGCGTCTGACCTGTGAGTCCCCCTCCTGTCACCACCGGGCATGGGGGGGACCGAGCCGGGACGGGGGGGGATGCTCCAGAACCGGGGGGATGCTCCAGGACGAGGGGGATGCTCTGGAATGGGGGGGATGCTCTGGAACGGGGGGGATGCTCTGGAACGGGGGGGGATGCTCTGGAACGGGGGGGATGCTCCAGGACGAGGGGGATGCTCTGGAACAGGGGGGATGCTCTGGAACGGGGGGGATGCTCTGGAACGGGGGGGATGCTCCAGGACGAGGGGGATGCTCCAGGAGGGGTCCTCCGGGGGGCTGCAGGGTGAGGGAGCGGCGGATGCGTGGGGAGAGGGGAGGCAGGGAAAAAGTTCTCCCTGCATGACAGCTGGAGGGGAGGGGGCACAAAAGGGCCCTGACCCCCCCCCTGTTGCCCCACTGGTGTTCGCCCAGGGCTGGTGGGGACTGAAATCTGCGTGCCAGAGGGCCGCCGTGCTCAGCATCCCTGTGTTTCGGGAGCCACGCTCGCCCCCCACCACATTTTCCTGTGGGGGTGGAAGGCTGCGGGCCCTGCAGTGGGCTGGGGGGGCACGGCCAGGCACCGGGTGCCTCGGTGAGGCGTGGGTCAGGCCTCTAAAATGTGGTTCCCACAGCTCCACGCAGGGCAGGGCGGCCACCCCCGCACACCCACCCCCGCAACAGGTCCGGGGGGCCGGGTGCCTGCGTGCAGCGGGGTTGGGGAGGGGGCTGCGGGGCTCAGCGGGGCTCCTGCTCCACCGGCACGGGCAGCGGGGGCCGTGCGCACGAGCGTGGGGTGACCTTGCTCGGGGATGACAGTGCTCCCTGGAAGCGGGGAAGGGTGATGCTCCGGAGAAACCCACGTGGGGAAGCGGGGCTGAGCTGGCTAACGGGAAGCATGCGGTGCCTGAATTCCCAGCACCCGGGGGCTCTGCTGGGGGGGGTGGCGGAGACCCCCCCGGCGCTGCGTGCGCGCGTGCTGCGCTCCCCAGGCTCCGGTTAGCAGGCTGTGCACAGGAGGTTTGCAGGATGGGGGTGCCCTGCCTCTGAGTTTGGGGAGATCTGGGGTGCTCCCCATCCTTCCCCCCCAGGGGAGCAGCCCTTCGGATCCCACCCTGCCCGAGGGGTGAGCTGAGCCAGCCGGGAAGGGATGCGGGCAGAGGGGGGAGAGGAGGAAGGCGGCTCAGCGCTTGCATTCCTTTGTCTGGCACTGCCAGCTCCACGTGCTCAGACAGCGGCCGAGCTGCCTGGCTTGGCAGCACAGCCTCCGAGCTGCGTGGGGATGGGGCTGGGAGCACCCTGAGCTCCCATTTGGGTGCGCTCACACCTCCCCTAACACCATGGCACCGGGGCGCAGGGGAAGGCTGCTCCTGCTCCGGCACGGAGCCTTTCCCTCCCTGCACCGCGCACGTTTCACACCTCCACGGGGGTGACCTTCAGAGAAATTTGCCTCTCTCTTGGTAGGAAACACCCTACAGCATCTCCTCTGCCTCCAACCCCACGCGTGGTGGGGCTCGGACCCACCTTACCTTACCCCAGGGCACCCAGGAGCTGCTTTCTGGCGCCGAGTGCTTTGTTCCACGCTGCCCTCAGGACGTGTGCCCGTGTCCTTTCCTTCAAGCAAAGCACACAAAGGTCTCGAAATGCCGTGCTGTCCCCATGCTTCCCCCCGGCTGGAGCGCCTCTGGTGACTCGCAGCTGCTGCTGGGTGACCTTTAAGGCAGGTGGATGCTGCCGAAACTTCGCGCAGCCGGGGTGAACCGAGAAATTCCCCTGTCGCCCAGGGCGTAGCCTCGCCTTCTGCCTGGAAGATGTCTGATCGCATTCACACACCCTGTGGAGAGCTGGAAAAGCTCCCCAAGTGCTGATCTCCAGCAGCCTGCTCTGGGGAAACTGTTTTGGCAGGGGGGTCGGACCCGATGATCTCCTGAGGTCCCTTCCAACCCTACCCTTCTGTGATTCTCCCGTCCCCACGTGCGCGGCGCAGCCCTGTCAATACGTTCTGATTTATTTTGCAGGTGGCAGCCAGTCAAGTGCCATTTTGTGTTATCCAGGTCATGTTTTAACCCATTTCCTCCTTTTTTTTTTTCCCCCCCGGCGGGAAGCGTGCGCCCGGGCTGGCGGCTCCTGACCCGGTTAGCGGCGCGTGCTGGATGCGAGGGTGCCCGGAGCGAGCACAGCCACAGAGAGCAGGATCCAAATCTGCTGTGCCTTTACAAACCAACCTCTCCCCTCTTCCACCAGGATCCCGTTCGCATGTTAAAGCAGGGCGCAGTGAGGGGGGGGTGCAGGAAGCATTTTGGATAGCCCTGCTCCCCGAGGGATGAGCTGGGAAGCGGAGCTGGGATTAAATCCGAGAGGAGCGCGCCAAGGGGCCTCGTCAGCGCTGCCCTGCTCCTCGTGTCCCCGCTGCATGCAGCGTGAGCAGGAGGCGAGCAGGGACGCATGAGGCGCGTGTGCGCACCGGGACGGGGAGCAGGTCCAGCTGGATGTGGTGTTGGAGTGCCCAAGGGCAGGATTTGGCAGCAGCTGGGGCTGGAGGAGAAAAAACCGAGCTCCACGGGCTGGAAACGTGGTGCTGGGGGAGAAAACACGCAGGGAAGGTCTCAGCAGAGGCTGTGGAGGTCGTGGGTCTCAGGAAACCTTTGGGAGTCACCAGAGCAAAGGTTTTGGGGACCTGCGAGGGGACAGAGGTGTTTTCTGTGCGCCTTTGTGCCTCTTACTCCAGGTAAATGTCACATTTTTTGGGGGGTTCTCCAAGCGCCTTCACAGCGCGAGGGCAGGCTGGTGAGCGCACCAGGGGCTGCCCCAAACCTGTGATGATTCCCAGCCCTCGTCTCGTGGGTCTAAAGCTCTGTGCGAGGCTGGATCCGGCCCCACAAGGGGAACAAGATGGATTTAGGAGCAGGGGGGCCCCACAGGGCAGGGGAGCAGCAGGCTTCAGCCAAATATCTGGGTTATGCTGGACCCACGTGGATCCAGGAGGGAGAAGGAAGCCCCAAAAACACATCACCAAACCCTCAGGCTCCATCCTGCATCCATCAAGCATCCAACCTCCATCCTCCTCCCCCCCCGAGCATCCTCGGAGCCGCCAGCGGTGCCCAAGTGCTGGGAATTCACCTCCGGTGCTCGCCGGCTGCTGGCGCAGACGGGGGGCCATCAGAGCAGCCCCTGCTCTGCCTCGTGGGCTGGCATCAGCCCCGTGCGCCCCCCCCCTGCGAGATGTGGGCCTGGAGGAGATAACAGCTGGCTGATGAGCTGCGCTTTCAGCCCCAGGGGCAAGGGACCAGCATCGACCCGGGGCAGGGATCCAGCTCTTGCAGCTCCTTGCTGGGGGATGCTGCATCCCCCTGGGGAAGCACCGCACGCAGAGACCCTTTCTGGAACCCCCCCCTGATGCCTTCACCCAGCTCTCTGCGCTCTCCTCCCCAGCCTGGTACTCGATTTCGCTTTTGTCTCCATCCCTGCTCCCACGTGGCTCGCCGAGAGCCGCGCTGGGCCGCAGCCAGCGGCGTAAAACCGGGCGGCACGGGGCTGCCTGGGACTTTTCTGCTCGTCCAGCCTTCCCCTGCCAGGGCTGAGCTGCCCTACTTAATGCTCGGGCTGGTCCCCGGGGGGGCTACGAGGAGCTGGGTGAGCCCGGGGATGCTTTGTCTGCGCGGCTGCAGCAGCGGGAGGGCTTTGGTGAGCGGTGCGCGGCGCGGTGGCACCCCTGGCACCTGTGGGGAGGTGTCCCCAGAGCCCTGTCCCCTGTGTGCGTGCCCTCAAGGAGCGGCCCAGCAGCTTGCTGCAGATCCTGAGTGCTCCTGGGGGCTCCTGGGTGGGGGTTCTCCCTGATACCCAGCTCCTGAAGCCCCCATGGGCTCTGCCTCCAAGGCCAGTTCGGGAGAACCGCGGGGTGGGAAGGCTGCAAAGCTTCCCTGTGCAGGCAGGGCTTTGGGTGGGCTCAGACCCTCCGAGCGCGTGGCAATTTGTGTTTTCTTGAACAAATGGAGTAGAAAAAGGAGGTGGTTTTGGACGGATTCATCTCCTGCAGGAGCCGTTACCACCTGCGGTTCGGCTCTTTGGTTTGGGACCAGGACCCATCAGCCTGGCACCGGTGCTTCAGGGGGCTGAGGGTGGCTTTGCTGAGCACCTCAGGGCCACCAAACCCCCTTTTTTTTGCCAGAAGCAGGGGAGGGCAAAGCCACCTGAGAAGGAAAAAAAAAAAAAACCACAAACAGCAGCTTCGGCAGCAGCCTGGAAGCCAAGCCTGAGCCAGAAAGCCTCCCCTGGCTTCTGCTCGCTTCCCCGAGCCAGCCAGCCCCTTCCCAGCTAGTTATTAGCTCGCACGTTTCAGCTGGGTGACTCAGAAGACAGTGAGGAGCTATTTATAAGGAGCATTTCAAAGGCTAAGCCTGTTTCAGGGCTTTTTTCCCCTCCTTTTTCCCTTGAGCTGGCGCAGGGCAAAGTCGCCCGCGCTCCCTCTCGCCCTGACCCCTGCGCGCCCGTGGCCGTGCAGCAGGAGGGAAGCTGCTGCGAGGTGGTGCCAACCTGGCCCCAAAAACCTCCCCGTCTGCATGAGCAGCTCCCCAAGCACCTCGCTGTCCAGGGGTTAGGGCCAGCACAATTCGGGGATGGGGCAGGGAGCTGAAGTTTGGGGTTGCTGCACCCCAAACTGGTGCAAACTGGTGATGCTGCTGCTCCTCCGCCTCCCGCAGAGCCAGGACCAGCAGGACACAACCTGTGCCCGTTTCTCCCCATGGAAAACCTCCGTGCAGACCCCTCCTCGCAGGCAGGGCTCCCCACAGCCCACCCTGTTGCACAGACGGGGACACGGTGCCGTGTCCCACAGCCTCTCGGGGGGCTGCTCCCCGGGACCTGAGCCCTTCCCGGACTGGATGCTGCCCAACTGGGTGAGCCTGAGGCTGGATCCGAGCGCACGGAGCCCTGGCGAGCACTGGGATTTATCAGCCTGCTGTGGATGTCACCCTGGTGGAGCCAGAGGGTGTTTGGAGACACCTCCAGGAGCTGGGTTTTGCTGGCCCAAGGCAGGAGCCCCAAGCAGGAGGGCCCACGGGGTGGGTGCTGCGGGTGGGGAGCACGCGGGGATGCCACAAATTCCTTTTTTTCCCCCAGAATTAATAAAATAGGCCGGGGTCTGAGCTCTCCTCTCTGCACAGCCACGTGCTGGGGCTCTGCGCTCGCTCAGCCCGCCGCGGTCCCGTTTGGAGCAGGGTGAGCGCCGGTGGCAGCGTCCTTCCCACGCACAGCAAGGAGGCAGAATTTGGGCAGCCTCTGAACACGAAATCTCCGCCGAGCAAGGCGATGGGCAGAGGTGTTGGCACCGGCAAAATCTTTAATCTGGCTGAGTGCCCTGGTGGTTTTGTTATCAGCTGCCCCGGGGCACGAAATCTCTGCCCACGAGCTGGGTGCGCTCTGCTGGGCTGGGTCCGGCTTGGTGATGGAGGTTCCCGCGGAGCTCGGGCACCCCAGGGCTTGAGGCATCCTTTGGGGGCACCTCGGGCTTCTGATCGGGAGGGACATCGGGGCACTGAGCTGCTCGGGATTGACGCAGAGCCAGGAAAACACTGGTGGAGGAAGCACCCGAAACTTTTGGGGGCTGTTTGAGCCCGGTGAGGAGGGCGAGCCCACGGTGTCTGGAGAGGGGAGGGAAGGCAACGAGGGCAGAGCCTGGCTCCCGGGGCTGGAGGTGCCCGTTTGGGTGGGGAGGGCTCGCCGTGGAGGAGCAGCGTGACCTTTCCTAATTCGATTCTTGCTCTTTTATTTCCCCTGCTTACCTCCAGCGCTCTGCTTTGTCAGAAGCTCGGGCTCCTGGAGCCGAGCACTGCAACGTTTGAATCCTATTTTTTTATATATTTTTTTATTTTTTTTTTTACCAGCTGGCTGCTGCAGGTCGAGCATCCCCCAAAATAAACACGAGGCCCCTTTGGGTGCTGGTTTTCTCTGCCCGAATCGTGGCTGTGCTGCAGAGACGGCCGCGGCCACCCCACGCGCTCCCTCCTGCTGCTGCTGAGGGCGCAGGGGCCGAGCCAAACGGGGGGCTCCCCGCCTGCCCCACAGCTCGGGGGCTGAGCCAGCCCCTCCAAAGCGGGGTTGTGGGGAGGAGAAAGGGGTCTCTGCCCCCGTGGGTGGTGCGGGAAGCTGGGGTGAGCGCAGAGGGGCCGCGTGGAGGTGGGGTCCTGGCAGCTCCGCGGGGCGCACGGCGCTGCTGGGGACCCTTCCCCGGCGAGCTGGCACGGTGCTGTGACAGCAGGTCCGTGGGCTGGGGAGCCTGCAGCTCCCAAAGAAGTGCAAAGTCAGCCTTGCTCATGCGTCGCCGTGCCTGGGAGTTGGGGAGCGGGGTGCTGGAGCTGGAGCTCAGCCCGTGGGGGAGCGGCGGTGGCGGGGGCTGGCCACGCAGCGTGGGCAGGGGGCAGCTCCCTCCCAGCCCTCCTGCGCTCTGAGGTCTGCTGGTGCTGGGCAGGGGGCAGGAGACGTGCTCCTGCCTCGGGTTGGATCCTGCCGAGTGGGGTTTGTGCACGAAGAGATGGTGCCGGGGGCTCTGGGGGGGCTTTGGGCACGTCCCTGAGGGCTCACAACATCTCCTCGCCGCGGCCAAGCTGCCCCCTGACCTTCACATCCACTGCAGGGCCGGTGTCCCCAAAACAGGACCAGCCATGGGGTGCCCCCAGCACCCCACCGCTGCCCCCGTCACCCCCAGAACCCCCCCGGAGCCTGCCCCCAGCAGACAGCCACGCAGGGAGATGTCTGCTCGTCACACCGCAGCCTCGCGCAGACGGCAGCCGCCGCGCCACGAATTAAGGACAAGATCTCAGCCTCCGGGCATCGCGGCTGCACCGCTCACTGCTTGCACCCAGCACCTCCTCCTCCGGGTCTGTAGGGCTTGGCGGGGGGGCTTCGTGCCCCCTGCATGCCCGGTGGGGGTGGCAGCAAGCCCGGAGGAGCTCGGCGCTGGTGGCACGAAGAGGGTCGCGCGCGGCGCTTGCAGCAGGGCTCTGGGGAGATGGAGGTTGTGGCTCCGGCCCCTGCGGCCCCCTCCCAGGAAAAGCAGCGATTTTGCAAATTAAAAACCCTGGGCTTGGCTCAGCGAGATTCTGCTTTTCAGCAAACGGGTGTCAGATGAAGCAGCTTTCGTTTTAACAAGCCTCAGAGGCACGGGAGACTTTTAGCCATGTCCTTCTCCTTCCCCATGGTCCCCATACCCGGCTGCCCCCGGCCACCAGGAATATTTTGGGTTTGCACCGAGCGTTTCCTTCTCCAGGGTCTGGTGCTTTTATTTCATTGTCGTTGGGATGGGGCTAATTTCGGGGCTAATTTGGGGGCTAATCAGCCCCGTGTGCATCGTAGGAGCACGTGGAGGCTTCAGCTGCGTGGGGCTGCCGGGAGGATTTGGGCATCAAGGGAGGTGGACACGGGATGGGCAGGGGGCAGACAGGACATGGGTCTCCTGCTCCTCCCCAAAAAGCACCGGGATCCTGCTGGCATTGGGATGGAAAGACTGGGGGAATGGGAATCGAATTGGGATTGGATTGGGAAAACTGGGGGCTCGGACCCGCTGCAGGGGAAGCAAAAGTGCAGGGCCAGAGCGGCGCTGGGAAGGGAGAGGAGAAACGCCACCTCCAGCTCCTCTTTTCTTTTTTTTCTTTTTTTTTTTTATATATTTTTTTTTTTCCCCCGGTTATCAACTAAACCTCCTAATTGAATGATGAGTTGGCAAAGTCTGCGAGGCTGCCTTTATTCAAGGACAACTCCCAGGAGAGCCGGGGGTAACCGAGCGTTTCCTCCCCGCCCCGCCGCGCCTCCTGCCTGCTGCCGAGGCTCTCGGTGTCAGCGCCCTGGCGCTTTGCTTGGATCCTCGGGGTGCCGGTGCCCCTGCTCTGCTCCGGGCGGGGAGATCTCTACATTTCCAGCACCCCCCCTTGGGGACATCCCATGGGATTTGGGGGCTTCCCCCATCAACCAGGACGTGGCATCTCCGAGGCGCGCCGCGCTGGGAACTTGGCGCTTTCGGGATGGGGCCGGGCCACATTCCTGGGGCTCCTTGGAGTGCCGGATGCGTGCCCGCTCCGCAGCTGCTCCGTGGGCGTGCGACGCTGTTGGGATGGCACCGAGGAAACGTGTGCCCGCCGTGCAAACACCGCTCGGCGCGCCCAGCCGGAGCGGCGGCACTCGAGGCGTTTGCTGAGCAAACAGAGCGCACCGGGAAGCCCGGGGGTGCCACCTTTCCCCTCCCCTCCCACGCTCCTGCCAGCTGCCACCGCCGGGGCCCCCGCAGCATCCTGCAGCACCTGCCCATTAATATTCATGCTGTAATTAGCCACAGCCAAGCTCGGCTCCAAATGAACCCCCCCCTGGAGCTGTGCGGTGGCTCCGCGCTCCGTCTCGGTGCCGTGCTCGCGCTCAGGGCGCAGGGCACCCGATGTCCCCCCGGCCCCTAACGCCCACTCCGTGCCCTGCATTTCCACGTGAAATCCTTCGGTTTGGGGCTCGCTGCCTGCAGGAAACAGGCAATTTTCTGCCGCTGCTTTGGGGCCGGGCAGGATGAGCCACGGAGCGCCAGGGACCTCTCGCATCCACGGCAGGAGGGAATTCAGCTGCTGGGGGCTTGGGGACATGGGACAGGGCACGTGGGACATGGAAATGGGACAGAGGACATGGATATGGGACACGCTGTGCAGGGACGCACCCATTAGGACCACTCCCCCCCTCTCACCACCCCCAGCACCCTCCCCAGTGACCCCAGTTTGCTCCTGCGCCCCTCCACCCAGTGCCAAAGTCACCGCTGTCACCGGAGCCACCGCTGAGCTCGGTGGCAGGGGGACGAGGCTTCGCCTTGCAGGGGACACGTGCAGCCCTCCGGGCTTCCAGATCGCTGGAAGCTTGTGTGCTTGTGGGCCGCTAAGTGCTGTAATTACAGATGTGCCTTAATTAGCATAATTGCGTTTCTGCACAAATAAAACATTTGGCGGAGTGAGTCCTCGCCGGCAGCTCGCAGAGCGGAGCAGAGGGGAGCGGGGCCACCCCCGGTGCCACCAGGTTGGGGGGGGGGAGGCTGGCATGGGGAGCAGCTGGGGGCGGGGGGCTGGTGCCCGGACACCCCCTGGATTTGCTGGGATTTGGCACTGGGTTTGCTGGGATTTGTCACTGGGTTTGCTGGGGCACTCTACTGGGTTTGTTGGGACATGGCACTGGGTTTGTTGGGACGTGGCACTGGGTTTGCTGGGGCACTGTACTGGGTTTGCTGGGACACTACTGGGTTTGCTGGGACATGGCACTGGGTTTGCTGGGGTGCTGTACTGGGTTTGCTGGGGCATGGCACTGGGTTTGCTGGGATATGGCACTGGGTTTGTTGGGGCATGGTGCTGGGTTTGCTGGGACACTGTGCTGGGTTTGCTGGGACGTGGCACTGGGTTTGCTGGGGCACTGTACTGGGTGTGCTGGGACACTACTGGGTTTGCTGGGATAGGGCACTGGGTTTGTTGGGGCACTGTACTGTGTTTGCTGGGACGTGGCACTGGGTTTGCTGGGGCACTGTACTGGGTGTGCTGGGACACTACTGGGTTTGCTGGGACATGGCACTAGGTTTGCTGGGATAAGGCACTGGGTTTGCTGGGACATGGCACTGGGTTTGTTGGGACATGGCACTAGGTTTGTTGGGGCACTGTACTGGGTTTGCTGGGACGTGGCACTGGGTTTGCTGGGGCGCTGTACTGGGTTTGTTGGGGCACTGTACTGGGTTTGCTGGGATAGGGCACTGGTTTTGCTGGGTCATGGCACTGGGTTTGCTGGGACACAACACTGGCTTTGCTGGGAGGCAGTCCCAGTCTTACTGGGACACGGCACTGGTTTTACTGGGACATAGCACTGGGCTGGATGTGGCATGGCACCGGGTTTGTTGGGACACGGCACTGGGCTGGATGAGACACCGCACTGGGCATACTGGGACGTGACACTGGGTTTCCTGGGGCACTGTACTGGTTCTACTGGGACATAGCACTGGTTTTACTGGGACATAGCACTGGGTTTACTGGGTCGTGGCACTGGGTTTACTGGGTCATGGCACTGGTTTTACTGGGTCATAGCACCGGGTTTGCTCCTTTATCACCCTGGGGACCCCAAAAAAGATGCCCGAGGAGGTGGCAGTGGGAATCCAGCCCATCCCCAGGGGACATCCGTGTCCCCTGTCCCCCCCGTGGGCAGCGTCGCGGCCACCTCGGGACCGAGCCGAGGGGAAAGGAGCCCCGGCATCATCTGGCGAAGGGCTGGGAGAGCAGCTAATTACCGAAGGGTTGGGAAAACAGCTAATTACCGGCCGGCTGCAGGCTTCGCTAAGTGCCCTTTGCGTCGAAATAAAATAAAATAAAATAAAAAAAATAAAAAAAAAAAATAAAAAAAAAAAAAGGAAGAAAAAGAAAAATCCATTTTTCTCGAGCCGAAAATGAAAGCGATTATGTAACGAGCAATAAATTACTTAAAAAGAATGACTCATTAGAGCAAATAGAGAAAAGTCACTGCATATTTTTAGCCCGAACGCCCTGTACCTTTGCGGTAACCCCGTGGGGGTGCCGGGGGGCACCGGCTGCCCCCTCCCCTCGCCTGGGCCAGGGCTGTCGCTGCCCCCCCCCGGGGGGGGTTTGCCCCGTGGTGGCCGTGATGGGGCCGGGGGGACCCCGCTTTGTGCCCCCCCTTGAAGCCGTTCCCCCTGGGGCTGGTTGGGCACGAGCCCCTCGCCGAGCCCCGGTGCGCCGCTCCGTGCCCGGAGAGCCTGACGAATTAATTTGGAAATGGAAGCGACGAACGAATTAATTGGAGGATAAAAAAAAATTAAAAAGAGAGAGAGAGCGAGAAGCGATCCGGTTTTAATCCAGGTTAAATTGGCGTCGTTAACGAAGGAGAGATAACGAGGGGAATTGGAGCGGGCAGGTGCGAGGGTGGCAGCGGGCGCCCAGCTTGGGGACAGGGGACGCCAGCCGAGCGTGGCCCTTAGGGGGGATCCCTGGGGACACCGGGGTGGGAGACAGAGCCGGGGGTCACCCATGGAGAGGGGGGGGACCCCGAGAGTTGCCACCGCCCCTTTTCTGCCCCTTTGCTCACCTCCTCTGTCCCCTTGGGGGCCACCCCCGGCCCCACGAGGGTCTGGGTGGCACCGGGTGGCACAAATCCCCTCTTGCAGCCGCACGGCGCAGAGCGAGGCACAACTCATCCCGCTGCCCACGGATGTTGCTTATTACTCTTTTAATTAATCCAGCACCAAATGAACGTCCTTGGCACACGGGGTCTTTCCTTATTGCTGCCCGGCCACCTGCAGTGGCTGCTGGCGCAGTCATTAAGGCGCTAACGAGTTGTGGAAGTACCTCTGGATGGGCAGTGCCCGCCCGGCTCGGGTGCTTCGTTTGGTTTTTTTTTTTTCGCCTGTAATGGAGCAGAAGGGAAATTCACGGCGATAAAAAAACGGGGGAAAAGTCTCCCGATAAGGCAAAACCTTAACAAAGGTTTTTCTTAACAAAGCCCGAGGGGCTGCCCGCCGGTGCGCCCCCGACCCTGCAGTCCCCAAGAGGTGGGGATGTCCCAAAAGCGGGGATGTGGCCGTGGAGGTGAGGCCGAGGTTGGTTTGGAGACCTCCGGGGACCCCAGGCTTGGCACGCCCTCGGGGTGACAGCGTGGGGACACGCCGTGTCCCTGCGTGGGAGCGGGCTGGGGCGAGGACGGGGTGGCATCACAGAGCCACGGTCTTATTTGGGATGCCACGGGCACGTCACCTGCCCTGCTGTCACCGTGGGAGCCCTGGAGGGATGCGGTGGGGACGCTGTCCCCCGGCCGCGCGCTGTCCCCAGGCACGTGCCGTCCCCCGAGCGCCTGCTGTCCCCCAGCCACGTGCTGTCCCTTGAGGCACGCGCTGTCTCTCCGGATCCCTGCTCTCTCAGGCACACGCTGTCCCCAAAACACAAGCTGTCCCTTCGGACACCAGCTGCCCCTCGAGCCGTGCTGCGCCTTACGGCACCCGCTGTCCCCAGATGCGCCTTCCCCGCGGGCTCCTCCTGTCCCTCGGGATTCCTGCTGTCCCCCAGCGTGTCCCCCCCCAGGCACACGTTCCTCCAGATGCGTGCTGTCCCTCCGGGCACGCGCTGTCCCTCGCTGGTTGTCACCTGTCCCTCATCCCTTTGAGCCCGCAGCAGGCGCGTGCCCTGGTCCCTGCGCGCAGGACACGGCGCTTTGGGGCAGGGGGGGCTGCGGCGTCCCCCCCGCTGCCCGCGCCGCCGGCTCCCAGCGGTCTCCATAGAGATCCTGGCAGAGCTTCATCACTTATTCATCGCCGGGCCCTTCCTTTTCCAGCTAAGAGCACGGAGCCAGCAGAAACAGCAGCAACGGGGACAACAAACCCGGGCCTGCGCCCCCCCTGGACGTGCCACCGGAGTTTTGGGGGCATGGCAGCTCCTGCCACCGGCTCTGGCACAGGGACGTCCCCTCCTGGCTCTGGGTTTGTGCCCAGTGGGGCAGAAAATTGGGGAGCCCGGGGTCCTGTCCCATTTCAGCTGCCCCCATCCCCTGCTGGTGATGATGGAGGCAGCTGGAGGGGGGCAGCGCGGTGCTGAGCCCCCACGGGGCGGCACGGGTGCAGGCAGAGGGGTGCAGGGGTGCACGGGGGGGGCGCAAAGAGGAGGCTGTGCAGGGTGCACACCCAGACACACTCACTGCACACAAATATTCGCCCCCTCACCCTCCCACACGCACACATTCCTCCCCCTCCGTGCATGCGCGCCCCCGCGCATCAGTGCGCACGTGCCCCCCCCGAGCGCGCACGCCCCCCGGTGTGCACCCACACGGATGTGCAAGCCCACGGGTGGCACACAAGCTCACGGCTCGGCACGCACGCTTGTGCACACACGACACGGCCCTGCTCTTCCTCCCTGCCCTGCCGGGGGTCTTCCTCGCGCCTGCTCACGCGCTCCCCGCGGGCAGCCCTCCTGCACCCCACAGCCACGTAGCGGGGCCAAATTTGTCCTTTCTGACCCCAAAAAGCAGAGCAGAGCACCCCGGGGCAGCTGCTGCCGGGCTGCCAGGCACATTTATCAACACAGGCTGAGGAAGAGGAGCATAACCTCCTTCCTCCGCGAGCGGCTCTGATTTGTGACCGTGCCAAAACCCCGAGCAGGGGATGCGCCCATGGGGAGGGGCAGCAGGGCTGGGGTCTCCCCCACCCCCTGCCACACACCCGAGGGACTCAAGGAGGGCGTCCTGATCCTCGCTGCACCCCTCCTGCCTCCCCGAGGGCACCGCTCGCCCCTTGGCTCACCCCGGCCACGTGCGTGCTGTCCCCGTGCCCGCCGTGCCGCGGTGCCTGCCGCGTGCGTGCCCCCGGCGGGGCCCCCCCGGGTTAATGAGGCCGTGCTGAGGCTCGGCACCTCTGCAGGGTTAATGGGGTTGTGTTGATCCACCACGCTTCGCAGCCCCACCAGCTGGCCACGCTCCCCCTGCCCCAGCCCCGCGTGCGGCACCGTGGCACCCAGTGCCCCCCAGTGCGCCCAGTGGCAGCCGGGGGCGCAGCTCCTGGGGGGGTTTTGCCTAAATGCAACCTGCAAGAGGGGCTGGGTGTGGGGTGAAACGTGTTGTAGGGCTGCTCCCTGGGCTTGGTGTTGCCTCTTAGCCCTCAAAACTCACTCAGCTTTGGTGCCTGTGTGATGGAAGCACCCGGCCACGGGTCCCAAGCCCCAAGGGGTCCCCCCCGGGCAGGAGCAGCGCCTTGGTGCCCCGTAAGGGTTAATATTTCCCAGCCCAGCGAACTTTGCTCCCTCCCATGCAATTAAATACCCTCTGGCTGGAGCTGCCTGTCGATGCCTGGCGGGTTTCCAGCCCCGCAGAGTCCCTGAAGACGGCGGGGGCCCGGCTGATTGATCGGCTGGGAGCAGGGAAAAACACACCAAAATGCGCCGGCCACAGCCGGGGGGGGGGGGGGGAAGCACTCTGCCTGGATTTACTCCCCAAAGCTCCCTGGGACAGGGCCACGGTGCTGCCACATCCCCATCTGCCATCTCCCTCTGCAAGGCTGTGCGAGCTGCTGCTAATTGCACCGGGTCCTTAACGAGCCCACGTGGCATTAAGGCGCTGCTTCCCTGCAAGCGGCCCATGCGCACCTGCGGTCCCACAGCCCCGCTCCCCACGCTATGGGGTGGCCGGGGGGGCCGGGGCCAGCCCACACTGCGCCCTTGTGTGGCCCCAGCAGTGGTCCCTCTGTCCCCAGGGCAGCTGTGCCAGGCCCATGCCCTGCGTGAGCGACCGCGTGCCTTGCTTGGCACGGCCCCTGCCGTGCACCCGGCTCTTCCCGGGGACAATTGGGCCCCCGGCTGCTGGCCCCATGGGATATTTGCTGCGTGCATGGGGCACGGGACCTTAATCTGAGCGGGCAGGATGCGTCCAGGCTGAGCAGAGCCCGTGGGCTGAGAGGATGCTCGGTCCCCTCAGCGTGGTGTCCTCGGAGTTGGGGACCGCGGGGCTGCGCTGTGGGGACCTGGGGGTGCCGAGGGTCCCGTGGGGGCCTGGGGAGGTTGTGGGGCACATCGGCTGCCCCATGGGCTGGCTGTGGGGCAGAACGGAGTGGGGTGAGCATCCAGCCCCAGCGTCCCTGGTGCTTGGAGCTGGAAATAGCCCTCACCCCCCCCGCCGCCTCCCCCAGCCCCGCCGGGGTGCCGCGCCGTGGCTGTGCTGGTGCCCTGCTGCTGCCTGCTTCATTAAGGCCAGCAGCTGACGAATCTCCTCACTCCTCGCCTTGCTGGGATCTCTAATTATAGCACAGCCCTGGGGTGACTCACCAGGAGCAGCCCCCGGCCCCGGTTCTGTCCTTTCCCCCCAACCCCAGGGGTCCCGGAGCTAAGCCAGCAGCTCAGCATCCCACCACCCTTTTGCCCGGCAGGGTGAGCGGGGTTTTCAGCCCTGGGGTTGTTTTTTGGGTATTTTTCCACCCCTTTTACACGTGGATGTGCACAGCCTGGTGCTGGTTCTCGCCGCTTCCCAGCCCAAATACCCACAGCCAAACGCTTCTGCTGGGTCGGCCCCACTCGTGCAAAGAGAGCTGTGACAACGGGGACACGACAGGGCTGGTGCACACCCCTAGGTGCAAAACGTCCCATCCAGGTGCGTGCTGCACCCCCTCCAAAAACCCTTTGGGTTGGGACATTTCCTCCAGCATCAACCCTTAGGAACGAGGTGGAGCTGGGGGGGTCCCATCCTGCCCGGCGCAGGGGGTGCTCGCCCCCAGGTTCCAGAGCTGTCAGCAGCCACGTCTGCGTCTCCAGAGCTGTTTGCAGCGTCTGTCTCCAAGCAGGAGCTGGCATCTCGGCGGCACTTATCCCCATTGCCATAGAAACACACCCTCGCTGCGGGCTGCGAGCCACGGGGATCGAGCCCACAGCCTCCGGCACCGGGGCTGGGATGCTCCTGGCTGCTGGCGTGGGGAAACTGAGGCAGGAGGGGAGGATAAAACCTCCCCGAAGGGTTCCTCCGGAGGCTGGGAGAGCTGAGGAGCTCGCGAGCATCTGACCTCTCGCCCTCTTTCCTTTTCATCCGCCGGCAGCGGGAGGAGAACAAAAACCCGAAAATCCACAGCGGGGATTTGAGCAGATCTGAGGGTGCCAACGAGGCGTGGGGCGGGCTGTGGGGCGCGGGGGCGAGGCCGCCCGCTGCCCACAGGGCTTTGACGCGAGGCCAAGGCCCTGGAGAGAGGAAAATAAAAAAGCTCCTGGGGTCCCCGAGGGGGCGAGGAGCTGAGCCCAGACGGATAACATCGCTCGGGGTGAGGTGCCACCACCGTGTGCCACCACCGTGTGCCATCACCGTGTGCCATCACCGTGTAGGGTTTTATCCCCATGTGCCACCCCCAGGCAAGGTGCCAGCACCCTGTGCCACCCCCAGGTGAGGTGCCCATCACTCTGTGCCACCCCCAGGCGAGGTGCCACCACCCTGTGCCATCACCGTGTAGGGTTTTATCCCCGCGTGCCACCCCCAGGCGAGGTGCCCATCACCCTGTGCCACCCCCAGGTGAGGTGCCAGCACCCTGTGCCACCCCCAGGTGAGGTGCCAGCACCCTGTGCCATCACCGTGTAGGGTTTTATCCCCGCGTGCCACCCCCAGGTGAGGCACCCACCTCCCTGCACCCAGCACCCTGCGGCACCCCTCGCTCCCAGGGTGCTGCCAGATGAGCGCCGAGGTCTGGGAACCTGTGTCCCCCCCCCGGGCCAGGAGGGTCCCTGCCCGGACGCTTTGACCCCTGTGCGCCCTGGGGCCGGTGTGTGCGTCCTGCGGGCTCGCCCGGGTGGCTCTGGCCACTAGATGGCCCTGCGGCTCCGCCGGGTCCCCCCCCGGCACCACCCGGGGGCTGCGGGGTGCAAGGAGCTGGGAATGGGAGCAAGGAACTGGGACAGGGAGTGGGGAGCTGGGAATGGGGAGGTGGGAATGGGGGGCAGGGAATGGGGGGCAGGGAATGGGGGACAGGGAATGGGAGCAGGGAATGGGGAACTGGAAATTGGGGACAGGGAATGGGGAGCTGGGAATGGGAGCTGGGAATGGGAACTGGAAATGAGAAGCTGGAAATTGGGGACAGGGAGTGGGGAACTGGGAATGGGGAGCTGGGAATGGGGGCAGGGAATGGGGAGCTGGAAATGGGAGCAGGGAATGGGGAGCTGGGAATGGGGGGCAGGGAGTGGGAGCTGGGAATTGGGGACAGGGAATGGGGAGCTGGGAATTTGGGATGGGGAATTGGGAACTGGGAATGGGAGCTGGGAATGGGGAGATGGAAATTGGGGACAGGGAATGGGGAGCTGGGAATGGGGAGCTGGGAATTGGGGACAGGGAATGGGGAGCTGGGAATGGGGAGCTGGAAATTGGGGACAGGGAATGGGGAGCTGGAAATTGGGGACAGGGAATGGGGAGCTGGGAATGGGGAGCTGGGAATGGGGGCAGGGAATGGGGAGCTGGAAATGGGGGACAGGGAATGGGAGCAGGGAATTTGGGATGGGGAATTGGGAACTGGGAATGGGAGCTGGGAATGGGGAGATGGAAATTGGGGACAGGGAATGGGGAGCTGGGAATGGGAAGCTGGAAATTTGGGACAGGGAATGGGGAGCGGGGAATGGGAGCAGGGAATGTGGAACTGGGAATGGGAGCTGGGAATGGGGAGCTGGGAATGGGGAGCTGGGAATGGGGAGCAGGGAATGGGGGACAGGGAATGGGAGCTGGAAATTGGGGACAGGGAATGGGGAGCGGGGAATGGGAGCAGGGAATGTGGAACTGGGAATGGGAGCTGGGAATGGGGAGCTGGAAATTGGG
The DNA here is from genome assembly GCF_047663525.1 of Anas platyrhynchos. Lineage (NCBI taxonomy): Eukaryota > Metazoa > Chordata > Aves > Anseriformes > Anatidae > Anas > Anas platyrhynchos. The sequence goes on along the minus strand of NC_092587.1, from coordinate 206,358,479 downwards.
GACAGGGAATGGGGAGCTGGGAATGGGGAACTGGGAATGGGAGCAGGGAATGGGAGCAGGGAATGGGGAGCTGGGAATTGGGGACAGGGAATGGGGAGATGGAAAAGGGGAAGTGGGAATGGGGGGGCAGGGAATGGGGGGCAGATTGGAGAGTGCAGCATGAAGGGAGCAGGGTGCGGGGTGTGCGGCACAGGACGCAGCTCGTGGGGTGTGGGGTTTATTTTGTGGGGTGCAGGACGCATCATGTGGGGTGCAGGATGCAGTTTGTGGGGTGCAGGGCGCCCAAACATCCAGGAAACAGAGAGGGGAAGGGGAATTCCTCCGTAGGGGAATCTGGGAATTGTGATTGGAATTGGGGAATTTGGGATTTGGGAAACCCCCCAGCGCTATTTGGGTTGGGGTCTGTGTCGGGGAGCTGGGGAGGGCCGTGCCACCCCACAGCCCCTTCGCCAGAGGAGGATGAGGAGGGGGGGTGAAGCCCCCAGTGCCCCTTGAGGGCCGCAGGCAGGGGCTGGGGGATTTTTTTGGGGGGGCTTCTCCTCTTTCTTTGCCCTTTCCCCCTGCTTTCTGGGGTCTGGCACCGAGCAGTGCGGCCACCCAGCTCCAGGGGACTTTTTTTTGGGGGGGGGGGGCACATCCCTGCCCAGAACGGGAGTGGGCTTCTGGCTGGGATTTCAATGCCCCCCCAGGTGTGGGGGAACTTCCCACCAAGTGCACGGGGGGGCACACACCTCTTTTTTTGGGGGGGAGGTTGGGGGCGAGCAACCCCCGCACCCCTATGGGGGGGTCGTTTCCAGGAGCTGTGTGCCCCCTGTCTTTGGGGGGGGTGGCTCATCCAATATAGGGCTTTTAAAGGTGGCAATCCCCAAAATCCCCCAGGGACTGGGGTCTCCCCCAGCCCAAGGGGGGGGCGACAAACAGGGGGGTAGCAGCGCGCCCCCCCCAACCCCTCTCCAAGTGCCCAAACCCACCGTTGCGCACCCCACCTCGGGATCACCGCTTGCAGCCCACCCCCAATTTTGGGGTCCCCCACCTTGGGTGGGGGCAATGCCCCTTCCCCCCCCTTCCCCCCCCCGCCGTCCCCGCGTTTCCCGCAGCAGGTGCGGAGCGGAGCGGAGCAGGGCGCAGGGCGGAGCGGGGCGGGGAGCGCAGGGCGCGCACCCCCCTTGCCCGGGGGGGCGGGGAGCGCAGCGGCGGGGCCGTGCCGTGCCGAGCCGTGCCCGTGCCGAGCCGTGCTGCTCCAAACCGGACCGGGAGGAGGAAGAGGAGGAAGAGGAGGAGGAGGAGGAGGAGGAGGAAGAGGCATGGTGCTGGTGCTGCAGCATCTCCTCACCGCCCTCCTTCAATTTTTCAGACGGGGCCAGCAGGTTTTCCTGAAGGTGGAGGACGCCGTGCCCGGCTCCGAGGCGCTACAGGTAGGGACGGGGACAGCCCCCCCCCTTCTTTTACCCCCCCCCCCCCGGTGTCCCCTTGGGTCCCCAAAACTCCCCTCCCAACCGCGCCCCCCATCCCAGCCTCCCCACCCTTCCCATTCGGGACCCCCCGCCCCGTGCGCCCCCCCCTCCGTGTCCCCCCTCCCACCCGGGACCTCCCTTCCCGTGCCCCCCCGACCCGTTACCGGGGGTGTTCGGTGTTAAAAGCGGGCAGGGATTTTTGGGGGGGGGGATGAGGATTAATTGGGGGGGCGGTGGAGCCGCGGGTCCTGCTGGAAAAGCCGGGGCGGGACCATGCGGGGCCGGGACCCCCCCGTGCCGGGGCCGGGCCGGGGGCTTCCCCCCCCATCCCCAAACCCCCAGCGCCCCCAGCAGCTTCTGGAGTCCTGAACCGCTCCGGGGGGGGGACACAGGGGGTCGTGCCCGGTGGGGAAACTGAGGCACGGAGCTCGGGACCGGGCGGGGAGCAGCAAGGACCCCCCCATCCCCGACCCCCTCCCGGGCGCACAGGGTGGGGAGCGCGCCCCCGGGCAGGCACAGGGGCAGCGGTGCCCCCCCCAAAGGGGCTCGGGGACGCGCCGGGGCTGCGCGCACCCCCCCACTCTGCCCTTCCTGCGGGGAGGTGCGGATCCTGCCGGGCCGGAGGAAATGGGCTGGCTCCGGGGGGGGGCGGCCCCAGCCCCAGCCCCTGCCCCTACCCCGGCCCCGGTCCCGGTCCCGGCGGGCCCGCAGCGCCCTCCCGCAGCCGCGCCGGGAGCCGCCGCCACCGGGGCCGCGCCATGGGCACCCTCCAGGATTCTGTAAGGCCGGGGTCTGGGGGCTCTGCCCGGCCACCCCCCAGCCCGAAATGGGGGCTCCGGGGTTGGGGGAGAAGGGTGGGGAAGAATTTGGGGGGGTCCCGGGGGTCGCCGGGCTCCGGGATGGGTTTGGGGGGCAGGGGGTGGGGGGTGGGGGGCATCCCGTGCGTTTGCGGTGCCGCTTTGGGGTCTGGTGCGTCTTGGAGAGGCTGGGGGGGGGGTTGGGGTCCCCGGCTCTGCGCTCCCCCAGGCTGCTCGGTGCCCGGCTGGGGGCAGGCAGCGTGCCCACCGTGGGGCTGACACCGGGGTGGCTGTGCCAGGATGGAGCAGGGGGGCACCATCGGGCCCCCCCAGCAGCGCCGTGCCCCAAATCCTCCCTCGCACGCAGGTTTTGGGGGCAGGATGCGGCCTGGGTGAGGAGGATGGGAACACGCACCCAGATTTAGGGCAGCTCGGGGGGTTTTGCTCCAACCCTGAGCCCTCTGCCCCATTCCCAAGCGTCCAGGGCCGGGTTTCCTGACCCCAAAGCCCGGCACCTTGGTTTGGGTGCGGGCACCGGGGCCGTGGGCTCGGTGTCCCCTTGGCTGCTGCCGGAACGAGGACGGGAACAGAGGGCTTTGCCCTGCGAAAAGAGGGGCAGGAAACAAAACGCGCTGCGGGAAGCCACCAAAAGCTGCTGACGGAGAGAAAGGAACCGGGAGGGAAAGGCCAGCAGCACCGGCCAGCGGAGAGGGACCGGGGTCGGCACGGTTTTGAGGGGTTTTGAGCCTGGGGACATCAGAGCTGTCACCCAGCAGGGACAGGACGAGCGATTCCTCTCCATGTTTGGGGTGAAAGGATGTGGTGTGGGGTCTCCGGTGGTCCCAGACCCCCAGCACCCAACCTGTGCTGCCTGTGGCGCATCCGTCTCGTTTTTTTGGGGACACGGGACGGGCAGAGCTGCCTCCCTGGTGGGCGATGCTGCAGCAGCACGAGGTGAAGGGACCGGAGCGGGGCCACGGAGAGGTGCGTGGCGAGGGGGGGGACACCGCTCTGCTGCCCTACACGGGGACACCGCGTCCCTCTTAGGATCACCACGGTCACCAGCGGTGCCAGGCCGGTGGCGCTGGCTGCTTTGGGACCAGCAGCCCCAAGCTTGGAGCTGTGGGGCTGCGTCACCCTTGGGGTTTTTTTTTATCTTTGTATGTCCCCCCCACCCCACCCCGAGCACCCCGCAGTGGGGTGAGGCCGCTCTCTGCGTCTCCACCGCTGCCTCCTCTCCCTGCCTCCTCTCTCCCAGGCAGCGGCCCCAATGCAATTACCCGCTGACTGGCCCATGAATCAGAGCCTAATTGATACGTGTTCGCAGCCTGGCCGAGCAGGAAGCCAACCGAGGGGGGGGGGCTGCACTGACCCACCGCTGCTGCACCCGCGCTGGGGCTGGGGGGGCCACGGCGCAGCTCCAGGGCATGGGGCAGCCACGTCCCCGCGCCCCCCGGCCACCCCATCCCACTTTGGAGACACCAATCCTCAGGGCGCACGCCTCTCCTGCCTCAGTTTCCCCATCGGGATGGGTTCTGGGGGGGCACAGGCTGGGTTTGCGGGGCGGGGGGCCATGCGTGTGTGCGCGCGGCCGTTTGTCTCGGCGCGGCCGCCGTTTCCTCCCGCTGACACAAACACATCAGCAGGGTAATAAAGGGGAGGAAAGGGCCGCGGCGGCCGCGCCGCACAATGCAGGGGCGCTTCTTTCCATGACGTGCGACGGGGGACGGCTTCCTCCCCTCCCCTGCCCTGCTCACGGCCCCCACCCTGCCGTTTTGGGGGGGCACAGCGGGACCCCCAAACCGGAGCCGGGCTGGGCACCCCCTGGTTGTCCTTTATCCAGGGGGTCCCACATTTAAAAGCTCGTTCTGCGTGTGCAGGATCAGCCCGTGCCACCTCGGTGCCCGTCCCCGGTGCTGCTCGTTTGGGGTCGTGGCTCCCCAAAATCCCCCGTGTCCGTGGGGTGAGGTGCGTGAAGTCCCCGGGGATGTCACTGCCACCCTCTCGTCAGCTCCTGCGCCAACCCCGTGGGTCTCGGTTCTCCTGGGGACATCCCCTGGGCTCCCCGTCCTCCTGTGCCCACAGTCAGGGTTTTTGGGCACCTCCGGGTGGGTTTTGGGTTCAGGGGCTGGTTGGGGGGAGCCCAGAGCCTGGTTGGAGCTGCCCCAGGCGCACCGGGACGAGAGGAGGATTTGGGGCAGTGGCTTTGATTTTTGGTGTTTGCAGGAGGGGAGGAATTTCTCATGCTGGAGCCGGCACCAGCATCATCCTCACGGGCACAGCGACTGCTCCCTGCCCCCAAACCTTGTCCCTTTCGAGCTGAGCTGAGATATTTGGCACGGAGGCGACGGCACGGGGCCCTGCCCGCAGTGGTGACGACCCTGGGGGGCTCAGGAGCCCTTGGGGGGGCTCACAGGGCTGGATCCAGGTTTCACCTGAGCATCCCCAAAATGTGTTCTGGAGCTGGGGGGGGGCAGCAGCCTCCTCTCAGGGGTGGCTCTGAGCTGGTGGCATCCCCAACCCGGCTTCCCCACAGTGCTGGTGGCCAGTCCCCAGGAGGATGTGTGGGGTTTTTGGGGGTCACGGGGCTGCCTCCTGACACCCCCTGTCCCCTGTAGGAGCGGGTGAGCCCCAGAAGTAAAAGGGGAGCTGCATTGGGTTCGTGAGGGTGCCCAAGGTGGGCGTTTTCACCCCAAAAAGAGCCCTGCCAGGGAGCTCCGTGTCCCAGCCCGTGTGGATGGAGGGGGGCAGATTTGGGGCAAGGGGGAAGATTTGGGGCATGGGGGCAGATTTGGGGTGGGGGCTGCGATGCCACCCAGGCAGGCGCTGACCCGTTGAGCCCCAGCTCGCCGTAGGGTGGCCGGGACCCCTCCCGGGATTTCTCTCCCTCGCCTTCCCTTCGTGTCCCCCCCAATCCTTCCTCACTCCATCCTCCTCCTCCTCCTCCAGCTGGGCGCAGGGAGGGAGCCAGGCAGGGCTCGGCTGCTTTTCTGGGGCAGATCTGCGGGTTTTTGGCTGCGCGCTCCGCTCCCGGCCCTGGCCTGGATTTAAGGGGTGACTTTGGGCTTCGCCTCAGCTCCCCCCCCCCCCGAATAATGCAACTCCTGCGGTTCATGGGGCCAGACACCTCCAGGGTTGGACCCCGCAACCCAAACCCCTAAATATATGGAAAATAAAAGATTTTTTGGGAGGGAGGAGCAGTTTTTCCATGCACACGGAGCAACATCCCGAGGGTGGTGCCTGGTCCCCACCGAGCCGGGCAGCGCTGGCACAGCCCTGGCCCCCCCGCCCCCCCAAAGCCCATGCAGGTACTGCTTGGAGAGCTGCCCCAAATCGAATTCCTCCCTGGCTGCAGATGGCCAGCAATTAAATTTCCCCAGTTCAATCAGAGGCTGGTAAATGAGCTCCCTAATCACCGCGCAGATCCCATTAGTGCCGGCTGGGGACGTGCGAACATTTCCCCCCCCCCCCTCTTTTCCTGCACCGCTGCCCAAACCCCCTTTTGGGTCCCAATCCATGCCCGTGGGCTGCATCACCCCATGGGCTCCGTGCGCACCCCCAAGGTTTCCTTTTGGGGTCTGTCCCAACGCCCTCCCTGCTGGGCACCCTCATAGCCAAAAGCCCCGTTCCCGGTTGGGAACACGGGGGGGCCACCAGCTCCTCGCCATGGTGACCCCTCGGCGAGCCCAGCCACCAGCAGGGTGTCTTGGAGAGGCGCTCGGTGGCAGCCCGGGAGGCGCAGGCTGCTGGTGGGGACAGGAAAGGGACCGGGTGCCAAGGGGGAGCCTTCCAGGAACGCCGCGTCCCGAGGATGCGGCGCCGGCACCGTGCCCGGCTCTGCCACCCTACAAAGGGCTGGCACCAACGCGGGGGCGCACGGGTGTCTGCGTCTCCCCGGGGACAAGGATTTTGGGTGCCAGGGCTGCTGCTAATTAACGGGGTGGGGAGGTGGAGAGGGCTCCGTGCTCAGGGATGGAGCTTGTGCTCGCTGCGGGGTGCCGCGGGGAGGGCGCGTGGGGCTGGTGACACCCGTGGGGTGAGGTGCAGGAGGGTTTTAGGGACTGGTTTTGCTCTCCCTCTGCCCTGGAGGCTGCGAGGTGGGAGCCACAGCATCCCCCGGGTGCTGAGAGCCGGAGGGGGCAGTTGTAGGGCCAGCAGCACCAGGGCTGGACGTGTCCCCAACCCACCAGGCGCGCAGCTCCACCGTCTCGCCCCACAGCCGGCCCCGCTCCCCTTTCCCCCATCCTCCGGCACGTTATTTATGGCTGCAGCAGCCTTGTGGGGCCGGCAGCTCCTCGCCGTGCTGGGAACACAAGGGCAGGGGTCAAATCCCTTCCTGGGGACACCGGGGTGTCACGGCACCTCCTTCCACGGGGCCACCCTCTCGCTTCCATCCACGGTGCTCGCGCTCACCCCATTTACACCAGGAGCAACCCCCGGCTGCCCCCAGGAGCGGGTACGGGGGCAGGAGCCGTGGGGCTGTGCGGGGTTCATCGGTGCCCCCCAGGCTCCCAATTTATGCAGGGGAAACGCGGCCGAGCGCTTTCCTTAGGAAACGCATCGGGTTTGGGGCCATTCGGGGCTTTGCCGGCGCGCGGCACCGCGGCTCTCGCGGCGCGGGGCTCTGACAAGCCATTTATCTGCTCCTCACAATTTGTTTACCACCCGAATAACAACTTCCTTCCCTTCCCTTCCCTTCCCTGGCCGGGCTGCTGCTGCTGCGGGAGGAGAAATCCCGAGCCCCTTTCCAGCCCCGCTCTTATCAGCAGCTAATTAGCCACAAGGATTTTGGCCAGCCCTGCGGGGCTGTTGTTCCAAGAAGGCCGCGATGTTCTGGGTGACGGGAAATCCTTGAGGAGGACGACCGATGGCCGCGCTCCCCGGGCCCGTTTGTCCTGCCTGACAATGGTACATCAACAGGAAGCGGCCTTGACTCCAGCCCCTTTTTATCAGCGGGGCCGTCGCTGGCCCCTCGTGGGTGGAGGGATGCGGCCGCGGCCGGGCTGGCCACGACGCGGGGTGGCACGGGGATGGTTGGGGAGCACCCCGCTGTGCCCCACCACCCCCGTGTGCTCCCCAAAGAGACCGATTCCAGCTGGATCCGTCACAAAAAAAAAGGAAACTGGGGTGTAAAGGGCCCCGTGCGCACCGTTTGCGCAAACCGCCCCGTGCGCACTGCTCCGCGCGCACCCCTTGCCCAATCCACCCCGTGCGAGCCACCCTGTGCAAAACCCCTTGTGCGCACAGCCCCGTGCACGCTGCTGGTGCGAGCCTCCCCCTGCCCCATTCAGCCCCCCCAGTGCCCCCCTTCCCCGTGCACAAAGCCGTGGCTGTGAGCCTGGCTGCCCGCCCTGCGCCCTGCGCCCTGCGCCCTGCGCCACGCCACCGTGCCAGCTCCCAGCCGGGCTGAGCGGTGATTACCTCGCAGCCTCGTTAGCTGGGACTCGCTAATAGGGCAAGAGCACCCGAAATGCTTCTTAAAGTGTTATTTAAGGAGAAGCAAAGGGCTCGGGGTGGTGTTGTCAGCCAGCTCTTTGTGCCTGCTCGGTGGTGGGTACGGTGCTGGTTGGGCGCAGCGGGCTCAAATAGGAGCAGAGGGGCTCACCACGGCCCTATTATTCCTCCATCTGTGCCAAATCCCAGTATGATGCTGGTGGGGCAGGGCTGTGGGATGTGTAGGGGCTGTCTGATCCCACAGGGTGTGGGTACAAGCCCCAGGGAAGCGCCAGCTCCGTGCCCTTCGAGCACCCGCCAACGGTGCCGAGCTCCTCATCTATCTGCTGCGCCAGGACCCCGGGGCAAAATAACATCTGGGATAGAAGAGAGATCCCAGAAGTGTTTCCTTCCCGTTTACGCTCATTAGCCCGAGATAAAGGATGAGGTAATTAGGGGGCTACCTCGGCTTGCAGGTTGTTGCTGCCTGATTGGATTAAAGCAATGTAATTTGCCAGCGAAAGCACTGCAGGCACGGCTGGATGGACGGACAGAGGGCTGGATGGATGGACGGACAGACAGACGGACGGGCAGAGCTCCCCTCCCTTCATCTGCCCCTCCATGCGTCCGTTCCTCTGTCCTCCCACCCCTCCATCCCTGCCCCATTTCCCCCCCCCCCCCCCATGCCCTATTGATGCACGCTATGGGGCAGGGCAAGGATCCGACCCCAGAGGATCCTAAAACACAGCCGCGGAGGCCTCGTGGTGCCCCGCACCAACACCCGGGGCTAAATTTAACCTCACCCAGGGGGGGCAGCATGGCCTGGGGGGGGCTCAGCAGCCTGTAGGCGAGGGGGGGGCCGGGCGAGCTGCCTGCATCAGGAGGGCTCGGGGATATTTTTAACGCCGCCAGATTGCTCCGCGGATGCTTGGGGAGGGCGGCGCGCGCGCTGGCTGGCAGCCGGCAGCAAGGCTTGGCCGAGGGGGGTCCAGGGGGGGGTCTCGGCTGCTGGGGGGGGGCACACACGTGTCCCTGTGCGGTGACAGCCAGCTCGGTGCAAAGGGCTGTGCTGTTCGGGGATGCTTGGTGTGGTGCCGGAGGGTCCCAGAGGGGAGGAGACGCCCCCCGGGTACCCCTGGAGCCCTGCTTTGTGCCACCTTGTGCCCCCCCCAGCTCCTTGTGACCCCCCCCAGCCTGATTCCCCATGGTTTTCCCTCCTCCATGCCCACCCCCAACCCCTGTTTCCCCCCTTCCCAGGCTCCAGCCCTATAAAACACAACCCAAATCCAGCCAGCACCGTGCGTACCCCCCCCCCCTCGTGCAGCTCTCCAAAAACGCATGGCCCCCCCCCTGCTCCCACCCTACCAGCAGCCCCCCCAGCTCCCAGACTGGCTCCAGGAGCTGTTGTAGGGCTGGTGATGGGGGCACAAACCCACCCACGGCACCCAGCCCAATCTGGGGAGGTGGCGAGGGCTCGGCGGGGCCCTAATTCCATTTTGCCCCCCCCTTGGCTCGGGGAGCGGAGGTCGGCGGCTGCCCGCTCGCATCCCCGGGGCGATCGTTCAGGCGGGGGCTAATGAGCCTTGACTAATCCACTTACAAATTAATTGAGACCGCTTCCCTCGAGTCCCCAGGTGGACGCGTTCCCGGGCTTGAGGGGGGCAGGTGCCGGCACGGAGCTGGACTCAGAGCTCCGCCACCCGCTGCCGTCACCACGAGCCCAAACCTCAGGGAGCCATTTACCCGTGGTTTTTACCAAAAAAACTGGGCCGAAAATTCGGCTAGGAAATCCGGTGAGGGTGTGTGGCACCAGCACAGCACCAGGGACCAGGACCAAACGCCTCCTGCCTGCTGGTGGTGCCGGGTGGCATCCTTGTGCCAGGGGCGAACGGCCACCTGAGGGGTTGGGGACAATGGGGACGCTCTCCCTGCCCCTAAAAGTGGCACCCCTAAAAGAGGGTGGCCCCAAAAAATGAGATGGGGTGCTGGGAGGCCCCAAAGCACCCACGTCCTGCTGCATCCAGGTGGTTTTCTTCGTCCCCTTCTGGAGAGGAAGGTGGCCGGGATGGGATCGCGGCGCGCCGTGAACGTCCCCATAGGGCAGGAGGAGGCTGGAAATTTGGGTAGGATGGGGCGAGCAGGGTGCAGGGGTGGTCCCAAGGATCCCAACCAGCCCCTTCCGTGCGGGGAAGGGTGCTGGGTGCTGTGCCACCCCTTGGGGGGGTGGGGGGGACATCGGGTAAACGGGGGCAGGGCGCAGCGGTGCCTCTCCAAAACTGTTGAGTTGGCGTTGCCCAGTCACCACCAAATCCCCTACAAAAAAAAAAAGCAGGGAAAGGGCAGAAAAAGGGGGTTAAATACCTGCCTGGTGTCCCCCCCCGCCCCCCCCCGGGAGGAATGTGGGGTGCTGGCACTGGGTGCCGACGCCGAGCTCCTGCCCGGTAGCTGCACCCTGGCTTGTGTCGGGCGCCGACAGATTGCTTACCCTAACGAGATGAATGGCTTAATTAATCACCCCCCCGGCTCCGCCGAGAAACATTGGGGGGGGTAGGATACAGCTCTGGTGCTTCACCGCCCTGCTGGGGGGGGGGGTGTGATGGTCAAAAGGGAGCTGGGGCATGGGGTGGGCAGGGGGGCGCGGATCCCAAAGTTCCTGGTGACCCTAAAGGGGAGCTGATGGAGATTTAATTGCCCCTCGCTCTCTTGGGGTGTTGGTACCATTTGGGGGGGGTCCTTTCTAGCCAGGCTGGGCGAGCCGAGGGGGGGTTGCAGGGCCACGGGTGAGATCACCCCATTACCACGGGCACCCCGAGGTGCTGCCCGCAGCTCCATGTCCCCCCCCCGACACCCAGCCTGCCCCCACGGCCCCGTTCCTGCCACCCTGGCACTATTACAAAGGGTTTTTTTGGGGTGGGGGGGACACAGACACACGCCAGGACCCCAATGATTTCGTGGGCTCTTTGGGGAGGTGCGGCCGTGCCAGGCAGGCGGCTTCTCCTCCCCGCACAGCTGCTTGGGGGGGGGGCTGCGTCTCCAAAAATCGGTCCTTCCCCTCGCACCCCCCTGCAGGAGACATTCCCGGGGGGGGCTGCTCTGCTCGCAGCCCCCGGGGATGAGGGCACCAGGCCCTGCTCCGACAGCTGGGAATCGCGACCTCTCCACGCCCAGGCTTTCTATGGTGCCCCCCCTGGCTCCCCGGAGTTAATTAACCCCCCCAGGAAGCGTTGGTACTCGAGAGAGAAGAGTTTTTGGTCCCCAGCCCCGGTGTGCACGGGGGTGGGGTTGGGATTGAGCCCCCCCGGTGGGTCCCAGAGGTGCCACCGCCGGGCTGTCGGGCGTTGCGCTGCAGGAGGGCGCCGGGCTGTGCCAACACAGCCTCCTCCTGCCAGGCCCCGCAGCTTAATTAACCTCGTAATTAGCTCCCTGGCAGGGCTGCGTGCCTGGAGCCCGGGCTGGGAGCAGCATCGATGCAGCACGGGGGTGCTGCAGGCGGCGCAGGATGGGGCCAGGCCCCCCCTCGGGGCTCAGCCACTCCGTATCATCCCCCCGGTGTTTGGGGTGATTTATTCCACTCTTAGGGGATTTATTCACAAAAATCCCATCCCCATAATCAGGCAGGGGGGGTCCAATCACGGCACATGGTGCAGGATGCAGCTGGAGGGGGGGGACGAGCCCCCTCCCTCTCCGCATCCCCTCCATTTGGCACGGTGACCCCCAAATTCTCATCTCCTGCCCGGCCAACACGCATCACTGCACCCCCCCAGGAGGAGAAGGATTTATTTGGGGGGGGGGAATAGGGGTTAATCCCACCCCCCCACGGCCCCCTCCAGTTTTGTGCAGGGTGGGGTGGGGGGGGTCCAAGCCCTCGGCGCCCAGGAGGGTGCGTGCCGTGCTGCGCCGGCTCCCGAGCGCGGCAATTAAGCAAAGGCAATAAACAGAGCTGACAGCAGGGCCCCAGCGGGGCCGGGGGGGGGACAGTAGGGGGGGGGCCCAGCACCACAAGCACTATTTATGGCAAGAAATTCAACGCTGGCCCCACACGGGGCAGGGGCGCAGAGGGGTGCGGTGCGGCACCGGGGCGCATGGCGATGCCCCGGGCTTGGGAAGGGGAAAAAAAGCCCCCCCCCAGACCCCCCCTCATGCTGGGATGCCCAGCTGGCTCTCTGCTGGCTTTTGGGGTTTTTTTATAGCTCCCACAGCTTTTTTCCACCCCAGGATGGGGCTGAGGGGGGGGTGCGGGGGGCGGATTCCCGTCCCTTTTACAGCCCCCGCTTGCGTCCAGCTGCCACCTCGCCGTCACCCTGCTGGCGTGCCACCGCCGTGGCTTTCCTGGGAGGGGGACAAATGGCTTTGGACCCTCATCCCCCAGCCCCCCAGCCCCCCCCAGCACCCGTTCTGGTCCCGCTCGGGCTCTGCCTCGTCCCCCCCCTGGGGGGGGGCGCAGCCGGCACCAAAGCGAGGCCTGGCTGTATTCTACAGTGCATGTGTCTCCAGTGTTACTGAGCGGCTGGAGATGCAGCCCTGTTGGAATCACAGCCAGAGCCCAAATCTTCAGCTCCCACCGACGCCGGATCCCAGCACCCGGAGCCCCCCCCCCAAAAAAAAAAAAAGCCTGGAGACGCCCGGTGCAGCGGGGGAGCCGTGCGCAATTGTGCCAAGCGCACGTGCGCGCATCGGGGCTGCTCCGCGTGCCCCCTGTTCCCGCACGGGGTTGTTCCTGGGAGGAATCCGCCAGCTCTCGGCACGTCCGAGATTTTTGGTTCCCCTCCTCCCCGCTCTCTCCCCTTCCTCCCTCTTGGTTCATCTTCCCCAGGATGATTTATTGTCGCGTGAGCGAGGAGCAGCTGGAGTTCGCCGTCCTCGCGCTGCTCGCCCTCGTGCCCCCTGTGCCATTTTCAGCCCCGTTTCGTGCCCTGGGGACACGGTGTGGGGTCAATGGGTTCCCCTTTGGTGACACTTCTCCAAAAAGAGGGACACAGGGCTGGGTGTCCCTACCGAGGGGACAATTTTAACCCCCCTCCTCCCCAAACCTCACCACCGCAGCTCCATCCCCGCTCCATGCGCCCCATCCCAGCAGCTGCTTGGGGTGGGAGGAATTCAGGAGCCCCAAATTCGCACCGGCGGTGCCCAGGGCATGGCACGACCCCGCCTCGGGTTTGTGCCAAGTGCTGGGACATCGGGGACCCGGGGTGGCTGGAGGGTGGCCGTGCCCTCACCGTGCACTTCGGGGAGGTGGCCGGGGCGCAGCGCGTGGCTCTTGGGGATTTTGCCAGATTTCGGTGTCCACAAAAGCTGCTAAAAAATTAAAATTCCACAGCTGCGTCGGCTGTCGGGGCCGTGGAAGGCAGGAGCAGGCTCGGCTCGTTTTTATTCATGCAAAGAAATCGAAGGCGTAAATAAAACCGGCCGGGGTCAGCACGGGGGAGACCCGGCTCTGGATTTATCGGCACGCGGCCGCCCTGCTGCTGCTCCCAGCCGGTGCTGGGGTGGTGCTGGTGGCACTGGTGCAGGCACTGGTGTGGTACTGGTGGTGCTGGTTCGGTGCGAGCAGGCACCAGAGGGGCTCACACACGGCTCCCCGTGTCACCCTGCTGTGCCAGCCCCATGTCACACCACATCCTGGGGTGCTCGCCTGCCCAGTGCTCCCAGTATATCCCAGTACAGCAGGATGGCCGTTTGCACGGTCACGGGGGCACCCCAAAAAAGAGGTGGCCGCCCCCCCACCCTCCTGCAAGCCGCAGCCCCCAGCAGCCCTCTGCAGTGAGGTGGCACCGGGGTCCCGTCCCCGTCCCCGTCCCCATGGGGTACCCCCGGCACCGTGCGCCCCCTGGGCGGGCAGCATCACCTGAGGGGGATTTTGGGGCAAAGAGGGAAAAAAAAACAACACTGTGGTGACGTCGGTGACCACCTCAGCCCCCTCCCCGTCGTGTGTCCCCCCCCCGTGTCTGCTCTCTCCCCAGGACGCCCTCCTGAGCCTGGGGGCCGTGATCGATGTCTCCAGCCTGCGGGATGCCCTGCGCGATGCCGTCCTCTCCCTGCTGCCCAAAGTGGTAGGTGGGCACCCCGGGAGGTGCTGGGGGGGGTGGGGGGGGCACTGGGTGTTGCAGGGTATCCGTGAGCTCCCTGCAGGGGGGGGATTCTCCGCTGGCTGATATTGGGGCTGAGCCACACGTCAGCACCCCCCCCTTTGCCATTTTAAGCAGGATCTGTGCTAATGCCCCCCCCCCTGGACCCTTGCTGATAGCGGGGAGGGAGCGGTGCTGAGCCCCCCCCCGACCCAACAAGACCCCTGAGCTCCTTGTCCCCTCGCTGTCACCCACCCTGCCAGCAGCAGGTGACATTTGGCTGAGCCCCTGCGCTGTTTTTGGGATCAGACCGTGCTGCAGCAGGAGGGTGCCCGGTGACGGGGTGGGGGTGTCCCCAGGGTGCTGCTGTCCCCGGGGTGCTGCTGGCATCCTGGCACCACGCACACCGTCCCACCACCACGCCCCAGCCGAGCAAAACACCCCCCTGACCCCCAGCTCTGCCTCAGTTTCCCCCTTTGCCCCATCCCCGTGGGATCCCGCCGCTCTCCTCCCTGCGCATCCCCGGCGCACGCCTCCGGTGTTATTTCTGGGCACCGAACACGCAATTGCTGAAACCCTCGGCGCGGAAAGTTTGCTGAGCCCGGCCTTTGCCCGCCGCCGAGAGCTCCGGCACCTCGGTGCCATCAGCCAGGGAGCAGCTGGCACGGAACAGACCCGGAGCCACGGCCCCTGACGTGTCCGTGGCACCGCAGCATTAAATCACCCCGCTGCGCCGCCGTTGCGCACGTTATCTCCCCCGCTGGCAGCTGATAATGGGATTTCATCGCCCGGCGCTGCCATGAATTACTTTTCCCTCCCTCCCTTCACCCCTCCCCGGGGAGCTGGAGCGCGTCGGGGCCGCTCGGTGAGGTTCTGCTGCCTCCTTCTTCCCGGGCGCTGCGAGGTTTTGGGGGTCCCGTGCCAAACTTGGGGGGCTCTCGGCTTCGACCCTGCCTGCTGCGGGGTGGTGGAGCTCCTGGAAAAATGCTCCTGGGGAAACTGTGCCAATCCTGGGGGGCTTCTGGGGGGGGCTGAGAGGTTTGCAGAGCCGGGAGGGGGGCATAGGGAGGGCTGCAGGGGGAGCAGCCCCCAGCCCCACGCAGGGTGCGCGCTGAGGCTGCAGGGGGGGGGCTCACGGTGGTGCTGCCGCCCCCCCCCTCCAGGAGCACGTCTACATCTACCTGCTGGATGGGGACACCCGGCTGACCTGCGACGACCCCCCCCACGAGCTGCCCGCCGAGGGGAAGCTCAGGTGAGCCCCCCATGGACCCCTCCTTGGGGCGGGACCCCCAATGTGCCCCCCACTTGGAGCCTTTGGGCCCCCCCGAGCTGTGCTGTGCGCCCCCAGCCCCCCCTGTTCTGCTGCAAGCCCTGCTGGGCTGCGGGGCTGGGATGAGCCACACGCGTGCACACACCCTGTGCACGTGTGCACACCTTGCACACGCCTTGCACACACAGCCACGTGTGTGCACTGCTCGGCCAGGCATGCACAGACACACGGATACATGCAGTGTGCGTGCACACGCATGCACCCTGTGCTTGTGCACACCCCCTGCATGCCATGTGTGTGCACACTGTGCACGTGCAAGCACGCACGCATGAAGCGTGTGCATACACACACCCCGTGCACGTGCACACACACCCCATGCACGTGCATGCACACTCAGTGTGCACATGCATGATGCACATGCAGATGTAGATGCACGCACACTGTGCACACACACTCACTGTGCAAGTGCACACGCCATGCACACGCGTGCACACACCATGCACATGGATACACACTCACTGTGCACATGCACACATGCACAATGCACATGCAGATGTAGATGCACACACACTGTGCCCTGCACACCCTCACTATGCAGGTGCACACACACACACCATGCACACGCATGCACACCCAAGCACACGCACGCACACATCATGCGTATGCATGCACGCACACATGCATATGCATGCACACTCACCGTGCACACACAGGCACGCACCATGTGCATGCATGCACATGCACAATGCACATGCAGCACGCAGATGCACGCTCACTGTGTGCACACGCACTCCTTGTGCACATGCACACGCACCCTGTGCTCATGCATGCACACCCCATGCACACACACACCCCATGCACACCCAATGCACATGCATGAACAAACACCTGTGCACACGCACCCCCCCATGGACATGCACGCACACTCCCTGTGCACACCCCCCCCGTACCCCAATCCCTCCCCAACCACTTGCACACCCTTTTTCCTCCCCCCTTTTACCTCCTTCCCCAAATTTTTAGGCTGTCCCCACCCCCACAGCTGTCCTGCCCCATGGCTGGGGGTCCCCTGCTGTTGCCCCCCCCCAGCTCTCCCAGCCCCACCCTCACTGGGTCCATCCTGGGGGTCCCTTATTGGGGCCAGAGCAGGGGGACACATCCTGGGGGGGGGGTCCAACAGAGGCTGGGAGCAAAGCAGCCTCCAGGTGGGGGTCCCAGGGTGGAGCCCCCCCCCCCCGGCCTTGTGGGGGGGTGGCTCAGGGTGCCCCATGTCCCCCCCAGGGATGCGGTGCGGAAGCAGAAGCGGGTGGAGTGCGGGGGGCTGCCCCCCGCCGAGCTGCAGGGCCAGAAGCTGGGCCCCCTGGCTGCGCCCCTCGCCCCCGGCACGCAAGGTGGGGGCTGCACGGGGCAGGGTGGGGAGGGGGCAATGGGGAGGGGGTGGGAAATGGGTGGGAGGGGGAAGGGGGTGGGGGGGGGGTCAGGGGGTGGGGTGGAGGGAGTGAGGGAGGGGTGGATGGGTGGATGGGTGGGTGGGTGGAGGGATGGATGGAGGGATTTAGGGATGGATGGATGGATGGAGGGATGGAAAAAAGGATGGATGGAAGGAAGGAAGGAAGGAAGGAAGGAAGGAAGGAAGGAAGGAAGGAAGGAAGGAAGGATGAAAGGATGGAGGGATGGAGGGATGGATGGATGGATGGATGGATGGATGGATGGATGGATGGATGGATGGATGGATGGATGGATGGAAGGAAAAATGGATGGATGGAAAAAAGGATGGAGGGATTTAGGGATGGATGGAGGGATGAAGGGATGGGTGGAGGGATGGATGGGTGGATGGAAGGAAAAAAGGATGGAGGGATGGGTGGATGGAGGGATGGACGGACAGATGGAAGGAAAAAAGGATGGATAGAGGGATGGATGGATGGAAGAATAGATGGATGGAGGGATACAGGGATGGGTGGAGGGATGGATGGAAGGAAAAAAGGATGGATGGATGGATGGATGGATGGATGGATGGATGGATGGATGGATGGATGGATGGATGGGTGGGTGGGTGGATGGACGGACGGACGGAGGGATATAGGGATGGAAGGAAGGAAGGAAGGAAGGAAGGAAGGAAGGAAGGAAGGAAGGATGGATGGAAGGAAGGAAGGAAGGAAGGAAGGAAGGAAGGAAGGAAGGAAGGAAGGAAGGAAGGATGGACGGAGGGAGGGAGGGAGGGAGGGAGGGATGAAGGGATGGAGGGATATAGGGATGGGTGGAGGGATGGATGGATGGGTGGAAGGATGGGTGGGAGGATGGATGGATGGATGGATGGATGGATGGACGGACGGACGGACAGACGGACGGATGGATGGACTTGGTTACTTGGAGGACTTGTTAGTGTTAGGTTAGAGGTTGGACTCGATGATCTTGAGGTCTCTTCCAACCTAGAAATTCTGTGATTCTGTGATTCTGTACGGCTGGCTGGGTGGCTAGCAGGGTGTACAGGTGGACGGATGGGTGGAGGGAAGAAGGGAGGGAAGGAAGGAGGGATGAGGGTGCACGGGTGACTAGGTGGGTGGGTGGGTGGATTTATGGGTGGGGGTGGGTGGATAAGAGGGTGGGTGGGTGGGCAGGTGGGTCGGGGACAGATGGATGGGTGGGAGAAGGGATGGATGGATGGGTGGAGAAGACAGGAGGGGACAGCACGGAGTGGGTGGGTGGGCACCGGGGGGGCTGCACACACAGGGGGTATGAAGGGAAGGGGAGGAAGGGGGGGGACACACCCAATTTGAGGGGTCGGTGCCACCCCTCCGGCACCCCCCCGGGGCTGAGCCCGCTGTCTCCTTGCAGTGCTCATCATCCCGCTGGTGGACAAGGACAGCGGGGCCGTGGTGTGCGTCCTCCTGGTGAGCAGGGGGGGGGACACGGAGCTGGGGACACCCCCCCCAATCCCCTGGGGACACCCCCCCCAATCCCCTGGGGACACCCCTTGGGTGGGACCCGAGCCGCGCCCCAAAACGCATGGAAAACACCCCCAAAACCTCACTTCTCCTCCCCAAAATTGGGGGGTCTGGGGGTGCCCACACGCCCTCCCCCGGCCCCCAGCGTCCTCCCGCTGCCCCCCCCCAGGTTCACTGCAGCCCCCTGAGCGACTCGGACGAGCAGAACCTGCGCGCCCTGGAGCGCCACGTGAGTGACCCCAACCTCTCCACGGTGCCTCCCGTCCCCGGGACCACCTCGTCACCCCCCCCCCCACAGGACCCTGACGCCCCCCCCCCCCCCCTTGTCCCCGCAGACCCTGGTGGCGTACCGGCGCGTGCAGGCTCTGCAGAAGCTGCAGCCCTGGCCGCAGGTCAGCCTCTCCACCAGCTCCTCGCAGACCTCCTTGGCCAAGGCTGAGAAGGCTCCCGAGGGCAGCTACAGCGAGCTGGACTGCAAGATCCTACAGCTCTGCGGTGAGGGGGGGGGACGCACGGGGTGGGGGGCGCACGGGGGGCGCACGGGGGCATGCGGAGAGGGCAGGGTGCTGAGCCACCCCTCTTGCAGGCGAGCTGTACGACCTGGATGCCGCCTCGCTGCAGCTCAAGGTCATCAACTATGTGAGTAGCTGCCCCCCCCCCAGCTCCCCCAACCCCTGCCGTGCCCAAAAAACAGCCCCCAAATTGAAATCGACCCCCCCCTCCAAGATACGGTCATCAGTAGGGACCAGAGTGAACGGCCCCGGAGCTGTCACGAGTCTCCAAAGCTCACGGGGACACCCCAGGCATGAGGATGGGAAGGAAATGGCACGGGGGGGGGTCCTGCTCTCAGCTCTCCCCCCCCCCAGCCTTAATTAACTCCAGGGCGCACAGCCCTTGGGGTGCCATCAGTAGGCTCCAGGGTTAACGCGCCCAGCCCCAGCGGAGAGGTCCCAGGGGGGCACCCCGCTTTTTGGGGGGTACCGGGGTGCTCTGGGGACGGGTTAGGGGCCAGATCCTGCCCTCTGGGGGGGGGGGGGCTCGGGGCAGGTTGGAGCACCCACGGCTGCCCTCGTGTCCCCCCCCCACCCCAGCTGAAGCAGGAGACCCAGTCGCTGTGCTGCTGCCTGCTGCTGGTCTCGGAGGACAACCACCAGCTCTTCTGCCAGGTGGGTGCCCCCCAGATGGGCTCCCCCCATGTCCTGGACCCCCAAAATATCCCAGACCCCCCCCCAGAAGCTCAGCCCCGTGGCCCCATCTCTTTCAGGTGGTGGGCGACCGCGTCCTCGAGGAGGAGATCAGCTTCTCGGTGAGGGCACCCATGGGTGCCACCTTTGGGGATATGGTGCCCCAAGGGGGGGCCGATGCTGCTGTGTCCCCCCCCGCCCTATTTCAGCCCCCCCCCCCTCTGCCCACAGCTCACCTTCGGGCGCCTGGGGCAGGTGGTGGAGGACAAGAAATCCATCACCTTGAAGGACATCAGCGAGGTGGGCGCCCCCACGGAGCCGAGCCCCCCACAGGGCACCCTTGGGGGGCTGGGGGTGACCCCTGCCCACCCCTTTTTGCCCCCCCCTCCCCTCTTTTTTTTTTTTTTTTTTTTTTTTTTCCCCCCCTTGCAGGAGGAGCACAAGCAGCTCAACAGCATGCTGGGCACCGAGGTCACCTCCATGCTCTGCGTCCCCGTCATCAGCCGTGCCACCTCCCAGGTGGTGGCCCTGGCTTGCGCCTTCAACAAGCTGAGCGGAGAGAGGTGAGGGTGGGCTGGGGGTGGCCAGGATCCAGCCCTCGCCCCCCCCTCCACCCCCCCCATTTCCCTCTGGTGGGCACTGAGCTTCATCCCTGGGGGGGTCTCCGTCCTTCCAGTTACACGGAGAGGGACGAGCACAAGATCCAGCACTGCTTCTGCTACACCTCCACGGTGCTCACCAGCACGCTGGCCTTCCAGAAGGAGCAAAAGCTCAAGTGCGAGTGCCAGGTGAGCCCCCCCCACTCCCTCCCGGCTGCACAGCACCCATGGGTGCCCCCCTGATGCTGATGTCCCCTCTGTCCCCACCAGGCCCTGCTGCAGGTGGCGAAGAACCTCTTCACGCATTTGGGTAGGTGCCCGGGGAGCACCCCTGGGTGGTGCCGAGCCGGGTGACGGTGGCACCGGGGTTCCTTTTGGGGGGGGGGACGTGGTGCTGTGAGCCACCAGCCCTAACCCTGCTGGTCGCAGGAGGGCACCCCTGAGCATGCACAGCGCTGGCTGCTGGTGCACGCATGCACAGACCGCGTGCACGTAGCAGCGTGCGTGCACATTGCACTGCTGCGTGCACACAAAGCGTTACAAGCATGCATGCTGCTGGACGTGCAGCATTTCATGCACACAAACGGCTGCATGCACCTGTACTGCCAGGTGCCTGCACGCACTGCAGTGTGCACCTCTTGTGAGCATAGCAATGTCTGCATGCATGCACTCAAAACTGCACACAAGCGGTCTGCTGCATGCCCGCGCAGTGCTGCATGCATGCACGGCAGCATGCACAGACACCCTGCTGTGCACACCTGCAGGCTGCATGCAGTTCTGCATGCGTGTGTGCATCTGTGTGCACACGCTCATGCATGCATGCATTGTGCATGTGAGTTTCATGCATGCATGCACACACTGCTGCACAAACGCATGCACATGCGCCACATGCATGCACATGCACGCTTGTGCACAAGCACACACTGCTGCATGCGCATGTGCCACGTGCATGCATGCACCCGCTGCTGCACAAGCACATGCACACTGCTGCAGGTGCGCATGCCATGTGCGTGCTCACACACTGCTGCACAAGTGCGTGCACGCCGCTGTGTGCACACTGCTGAATAAGCGCATGCACACAGCTGCAAGTGCACATGCCGCATGCATGCACTCTGTTGCATAAGCGTGCACACAGAGGTGTGCGCCCTGCTGCATGCACATATGCCACATGCGTGCACACTGCTGCACAAGCATGCACACAGTGGCGCACCCCGCTGCATGCACGCCCTGCTGCAGGCACACACCCTGCTGCATGCACACCCCGCTGCATGCACACACCCCGCTGCATGCACACCCTGCTGCATGCACGCACCCCGCTGCATGCACAACGCTTGTTGCAGACAGAGCAGAGACCCCCCCTCATTACACACATGCATGGGGGCTTCCCGCTGGTCTGGGGGGCTCCCCGCCTGCAGCCCTGCATGGGGGGCACCCTCCCCACGCCCCCCCCTAACCCTTCCCCCCGCTGCAGACGACGTCTCCGTGTTGCTCCAGGAGATCATCACGGAAGCCCGAAACCTCAGCAACGCCGAGATGTGAGCGGGGACCCCACGGGGGGAGGGGGACACGGGGGGGACACGGGGGGGGGGTCCCATGGGTGCGAGTGCCGCGGTGGCCTCTTGCAGATGCTCCGTGTTCCTGCTGGACCGCCACAGCCACGAGCTGGTGGCCAAAGTGTTCGACGGCGGCGTGGTGGATGACGAGGTGAGGCGGGCTGCGGGGGGCAAGCGGCACGATTTTAGGGGGATTTTAGGAGGATTTTAGGCTCGGGGAGGGCCGTGCCAGCTGCCCCTGAGCCTCTCCGTGCCCACAGAGCTACGAGATCCGCATCCCCGCCGACCAGGGCATCGCGGGGCACGTGGCCACCACGGGCAAGATCCTGAACATCAAGGACGCCTACTCGCACCCCCTCTTCTACCGCGGCGTGGACGACAGCACCGGCTTCCGCACCAGGAACATCCTCTGCTTCCCCATCAAGAACGAGAGCCAGGGTGAGGGCAGTGGGACCTGCACAGGGGGTACAATCCCGTCCCAGGAATTAGGGAATTGCGTTGTCCCCAGTGCATGGACATGATGCTGTCCCCTGGACATGGGCACGATGCTGTCTGCAGTAAAGGGGCACGATCCTGTCCCCAAAACCTGGGCACAATCCTGTCCCCAGCGCATGGACATGATCCTGTCCCCAACAAAGGGGCACGATCCTGTCCCCAGAACAAGGACACAGTCTTGTCCCCAAAACCTGGGCACAATCCTGTCCCCAGCACATGGACACGAAACTGTCCCCAAAATATGGGCACAATCCTGTCCCCAGCACGAGGACATTGCATTTTCCTCAGCACACGAGCACAATCCTGTCCCCAAAACCTGGGCACGATCCAGTTCCCAAAACAAGGACACAGTCTTGTCCCCAAAACCTGGGCACAATCCTGTCCCCAGCACATGGACACGAAACTGTTCCCAGAACAAGGACACAGTCTTGTCCCCAAAATATGGGCACAATCCTGTCCCCAGCACGAGGACATTGCATTTTCCTCAGCACACGAGCACAATCCTGTCCCCAAAACCTGGGCACAATCTTGTCCCCAAAACCTGGGCACAATCCTGTCCCCAGAACATGGGCACGATCCTGTCCCCAAAACCTGGGCACAATCTTGTCCCCAGTGCATGGACACGATCCTGTCCCCAAAACATGGGCACAATCCTGTCCCCAGCGCATGGACACGATCCTGTCCCCAAAACCCAGGCACGATCCCGTTCCCAAAACAAGGACACAGTCTTGTCCCCAAAACCTGGGCACAATCCCGTCCCCAGCGCATCGCACAGTCCCCAAACCCACCCCCTGGGCACAGCACATGCTGACAGCCCCGTGCTGTGGGTGGGGGTCCCAACCCGCCCCCCCCCCGACCCCAATGTGTCCCCAGAGGTCATCGGGGTGGCCGAGCTGGTCAACAAGATCAACGGGCCCTGGTTCAGCAAATTCGACGAGGACCTGGCCACCGCCTTCTCCATCTACTGCGGCATCAGCATCGCCCACGTGAGTACCTGGGGGGGGTCCCCGGGGGTCCCCGGCTTGGGGAGGGGACACGTGGGGATCGGTGAGGTGTCCGGAGGGGGGGTGCTCGCCCTCATTGCACCCACGCCCCCCTTTTTGCCCCCCAGTCCCTGCTGTACAAGAAGGTGAACGAGGCGCAGTACCGCAGCCACCTGGCCAACGAGATGATGATGTACCACATGAAGGTGAGGGGTGTCCCCCCCCCGGGGGGGGCGATGCGCCCATGGGGAGGGGGTCTCCTGCTGGTTGGGGGTGGCAGTGAGATGTTGGGGTTCTTGGCATCGGTCCCAGGGGAATTTTGGGGACCCCCTGGGTGCTGTACCCGTGCCATGGTGGTGGTTGAGGTGTCCCAGGATAATTTGGGGACCCCCTGGGTGCTGAACCCATGCCATGGTGCTGGCTGGAGTGACCCAGGGGAATTTTGGGGACCCCTTGGGTGCTGAACCCATGCTGTGGTGCTGGCTGGAGTGACCCAGGGGACATCTGGGGACCCTCTGGGTGCTGAACCCATGCCATGGTGCTGGGTGGGGTGACCCAGGGGACATTTGGGGACCCCCTGGGTGCTGTACCCATGCCGTGGTGCTGGCTGGAGTGACCCAGGATAATTTGGGGACCCCTGGGCGCTGTACCCATGCCGTGGTGCCTGTTGGAGTGACCCAGGGGACATTTGGGGACCCCCTGGGTGCTGTGCCCATGCCGTGGTGCTTGTTGGAGTGACCCAGGGGACATTTGGGGACCCTCTGGGTGCTGAACCCATACCGTGGTGCTGGCTGAGGTGTCCCAGGGGATTTTTGGGGACCCCCTGGGCACTGTGCCCATGCCGTGGTGCTGCCTGAGGTGTCCCAGGATAATTCGGGGACCCCCCGGGCGCTGTGCCCGTGCCCCCCAGGTGTCGGACGACGAGTACACCAAGCTGCTGAGCGAGGGCATCCAGCCCGTGGCCACCATCGACCCCAATTTCGCCAGCTTCACCTACACGCCCCGCTCCCTGCCCGAGGACGACACCTCCATGGTGAGGGCTCGGGGGGGCAGGGGGACGATCCCCAAAACCCCCCCCCGCTTTGGGGTGAGCAGGGGGACCTTTGCCCACCCCCATCCCCTCCCCAGGCCATCCTGAGCATGCTGCAGGACATGAACTTCATCAACACCTACAAGATGGACCGCCAGACCCTCACCAGGTGGGGACGAATTTTGGGGTCTTTGGGGGGGCTGAGAAGCCCCCTCCTCACCCCCCCCGTTATCCTCCGCCCCCGCCCAGGTTCTGCCTGATGGTGAAAAAGGGTTACCGTGACCCCCCCTACCACAACTGGATGCACGCCTTCTCCGTCTCCCACTTCTGCTACCTGCTCTACAAGAACCTGGAGCTCGTCAACTACCTGGAGTACGGCCGGGACCCCCTCCCCTAAAAAAAAAAAGCCCCCCCCGGGGGTCTCCCCGCCCTCCCGCCTGCCTCAGTTTCCCTCCTCCTCCTCCCCTTCCCCAGAGACATCGAGATCTTCGCCCTGTTCATCTCCTGCATGTGCCACGACCTGGACCACCGGGGCACCAATAACTCCTTCCAGGTGGCCTCGGTGAGATTGGGTTTTGGGATGGGGGGAGAGGGGCACGGGGACACCGTGGGGACATGGGGGGGTCACCCAGCGGTGAATATGGGGGAATGGTCTGAGCTGGGATGGCCGCGGGTAGGGTTAGGGGCAGGGTTAGGGTTAGGATTAGGGTTAGGGGCAGGGGCAGGGGCAGGGGCAGGGTTATTATTAGGGTTAGGGTTAGGGTCAGGGTTAGGGTTAGGGGCAGGGGCAGGGTTAGGGTTAGGGTTAGGGTTAGAGTTAGGGGCAGGGGCAGGGGCAGGGACAGGGGCAGGGTTGGGGTTAGGGGTTAGGGTTATGGTTAGGGTTAGGGTCAGGGTTAGGGGTTAGGATTAGGGTTAGGGGTTAGGATTAGGGTTAGGGGCAGGGGCAGGGTTAGGGTTAGGGTTATTGTTAGGGTTATTCATAGGGTTAAGGTTAGGGTTAGGGTTAGGGTTAGGGTTAGGGTTAGGGTTAGGGGCAGGGGCAGGGGCAGGGGCAGGGGCAGGGGCAGGGTTGGGGTTAGGGGTTAGGGTTAGGGTCAGGGTTAGGGGTTAGGATTAGGGTTAGGTTTAGGGTTAGGGTTAGGGTTTAGGGTTAGGGGCAGGGGTTAGGGTTAGGGTTAGGGGCAGGGTTGGGGTTAGGGTTAGGGTTAGGGTCAGGGTTAGGGTCAGGGTTAGGGGTTAGGATTAGGGTTA
Source organism: Anas platyrhynchos (assembly GCF_047663525.1). Lineage (NCBI taxonomy): Eukaryota > Metazoa > Chordata > Aves > Anseriformes > Anatidae > Anas > Anas platyrhynchos. Next base: position 206,333,420 of record NC_092587.1, on the reverse strand, counting down.
GGGGTTAGGATTAGGGTTAGGGGCAGGGGCAGGGTTAGGGTTAGGGTTATTGTTAGGGTTATTCATAGGGTTAAGGTTAGGGTTAGGGTTAGGGGTTAGGATTCGGGTTAGGGTTAGGTGCAGGGGCAGCGGTAGGGTTAGGGTTTAGGGGCAGGGTTAGGGTCAGGGTTATGTTTAGGGTCAGGGTTATGTTTAGGGGTTAAGGTTAGGGGTTATGGTTATAGTTAGCGGTTAGGGTTAGGGTTAGGTTTAGGGGTTAGGGTTAGGCTTAGGCTTAGGGTTAGTTTTAGGGAATAGGGTTAGGATCAGGATCAGGTTTGGGTTTAAGATCGGTTTAGGGTTAGTATTAGATTATGGTTTAGGTTTAGGGTTGTGTTTAGGGTTAGGGTTAGGCTTGGTTTTGGGGTTAGGGTTGGTTTTGGGGTTAGGGTTAGGGTTGGGTTTGGGGTTAGGATTAGTTTTAGGGGATAGTGTTAGGGTCAGGGTCAGGTTTAGGATTCGGATCAGGGTCAGGAGCAGCATCAGATTTTGGTTTAGGTTTAGGGTCAGGGTTAGGGTTAGGGTTAGGTGTTATGTTTAGGGTTATGTTTAGGGTTAGGTTTAGGGTCAGGGTCAGGCTGACCCCAGCTGCCCCTCCTTGCAGAAATCCGTCCTGGCAGCTCTGTACAGCTCCGAGGGCTCAGTCATGGAGGTAAGACCCCCCCCCAACCCTACTCTTTGGGGTTTTTGGCACCGTCCGCCCCCTCCCCTGGCTCATGGGGTCCTTCTGACGCCCCCCCAAAACCCGTGCGCCCCAATCCCCGACCACGTCCCCGCTCCCCCCGCAGCGCCACCACTTCGCCCAGGCCATCGCCATCCTCAACAGCCAGGGCTGCAACATCTTCGACCACTTCTCCCGCAAGGTGAGCCCCCCCAAAACCCCCTTATCCCCCCCAAAACCCCCCCGTCGCCCCCCAGCTCCTGCTGGGGGTGCTGAGCCCCGTGACCCCATAGGATTACCAGCGCATGCTGGACCTGATGCGGGACATCATCCTGGCCACCGACCTGGCCCACCACTTGCGCATCTTCAAGGACCTCCAGAAGATGGCAGAAGGTGGGGAGGGGGCTGCCCGGACCCCCCCGGGGGGGTCCCGTTATCCCCCAAAGTTATGGGGTGGGGGCGCAGGGTGGGTTGGTTGCAGGGCACCGCGCTGCGTCCCCAAGGGGTGCCCAAGGGGCTCGTCCCGTTGAGGCTGGTGGGGGGTCTTGGATGTCCCCAGAACCTCCTCCTGGGGGCGCTGGGGGTCTGTGGTGACCCCCCCAGACCCAAATCTGCCCCCCCCGTCCTACCCGCAGTCGGCTACGACCCCAAAAACAAGCAGCACCACAGCCTGCTGCTCTGCCTGCTGATGACCTCCTGCGACCTCTCCGACCAGACCAAGGGCTGGAAGACCACCAGGAAGATCGCGGTGAGTGGGGACCCCCCCCAAAACCCCCCCAAAACCTCCCCAAATTGCCCCCAGGGTGTACCCCGTGCCGGGTGCCTGCACCAACAGGGGGGCACCAGCAGCTCCCCAAGGGGCGTCCCCTGCACCCAGAGCCACGTCCCCCAAATTCCGAAAAAAAGGGGGAGATGTTCCCCAAAAAGGGGAAATTGTTCCCCAAAAAGGGAAAATTGTTCCCCAAAAAGGGGGAATTGTTATCAAAAAAAGGGGAATTGTTCCCAAGAAAGAGGTGTTTTCCCCCAAAAAGGGGGAATTGTTATCAAAAAAGGGGAATTGTTCCCAAGAGAGAGGTGTTTTTCCCCAAAAAGGGGGAATTGTTCCTAAAAGTATGTTGTTGTTACCCAGAAAGGGGGAGTTTTTCCCCCAAACAGGGGAATTTTCCCAAAAAAAGGGGGGAAATTTCCCAAAACAAGGGAATATTTCCCCCAAATGGGGAGTTGTTTCCCAAAAGGGAGAATTGGTCCCAAATAAGGGGGAATCATTAACAAAAAGTGGGGAGTTGTACCCAAAAAGGGGGGATTTTTCCTTATAAAGGGGAATTGTTCCTCCAAAATGGGGAGATTTTCCCCAAAAGACGGGGAATTGTTCCCAAAAAAGGGGAGTTGTCCTCAAAAAACGGGGACTTGTTACCAAACAATGGGGTATTCTCAAAAAAAAAGGGGGGAATTTTCCCCAAAGGATGGGCATTGTTACCTAAAAAGGGAAAATTGTTCCCCAAAAAGGGGGAATTGTTATCAAAAAAGGGGAATTGTTCCCAAGAGAGAGGTGTTTTTCCCCAAAAAGGGGGAATTGTTCCTAAAAGTATGTTGTTACCTAGAAAGGGGCAGTTTTTCCCCCAAACAGGGGAAATTTCCCCAAAAAAGGGGGAAATTTCTCAAAACAGGGGAATATTTCCCCCAAATGGGGAGTTGTTTCCCAAAAGGGGGAATTGGTCCCAAATAAGGGGGAATCGTTAACCAAAAGTGGGGAGTTGTACCCAAAAAGGGGGGATTTTTCCTTATAAAGGGGAATTGCTCCTCCAAAATGGGGAGATTTTCCCCAAAAGACGGGGAATTGTTCCCAAAAAAGGGGAGTTGTCCTCAAAACATGGGGAATTGTTACCAAACAATGGGGTATTCTCAAAAAAAAAGGGGATTTTTCCCCAAAAGATGGGCATTGTTACCTAAAAAGGGGAAATTGTTCCCCAAAAAGGGGGAATTGTTATCAAAAAAGGGGAATTGTTCCCAAGAGAGAGGTGTTTTTCCCCAAAAAGGGGGAATTGTTCCTAAAAGTATGTTGTTGTTACCCAGAAAGGGGGAGTTTTTCCCCCAAACAGGGGAATTTTCCCAAAAAAAGGGGGGAAATTTCCCAAAACAAGGGAATATTTCCCCCAAATGGGGAGTTGTTTCCCAAAAGGGGGAATTGATCCCAAAAAAGGGGGAATCGTTAACAAAAAGTGGGGAGTTGTACCCAAAAAGAGGGGGATTTTTCCTTATAAAGGGGAATTGTTCCTCCAAAATGGGGAGATTTTCCCCAAAAGACGGGGAATTGTTCCCAAAAAAGGGGAGTTGTCCTCAAAACATGGGGAATTGTTACCAAACAATGGGGTATTCTAAAAAAAAAAAGGGGATTTTTCCCCAAAAGATGGGCATTGTTACCTAAAAAGGGGAAATCGTTCCCCAAAAGGGCGATTTTTTCCCCCAAACGCGGGAATTGTTCCGAAAAAAAGGGGGAACAGTTCCCAAAAATGGGGAAATTGTTCCCAAAAATGGGGAAATCGTTCCCAAAAACGGGGGAATTTTTAATAAAAAAAAGGAGAACTGATCCCCCAAAATGGGACTCGTTCCGAAAAAAAAAAAAAAAAAAGGAGGGGCCGTTCCCCAAAAGGGAAATTGTCCAAAATTGGGTGGGGGGCACCCTGGGGATGTGTCCCCCCCCCCCGTGGTGACATCCCTGTCCCTTGCAGGAGCTGATCTACAAGGAGTTCTTCTCCCAGGGAGACCTGGTAAGTGGGGAGGGGGCTGCGGCTCTCCAACCCTGGGGGGGGCTCGGATGAAACCTGGGGGGGGCTCAGTGGGGTTTTTTCTGACCCCCCCCTTGATGCTGCTGTAGGAAAAAGCCATGGGCAACCGCCCGCTGGAGATGATGGACCGGGAAAAAGCCTACATCCCCGAGCTGCAAATCAGCTTCATGGAGCACATCGCCATGCCCATCTACAAGTGAGCCCCATCCCCCTCACCAAAAAACCCTATTTTATTTTTTGGGGGGGGTGGAGATGCTCCCCTTTATCCCCTTTCCATCCCAATGTGGGATATGGGGCGCCGGGCGCAGCGCTCTGTAGGATTTTGGGGGGATTTTCCAAGCGGCGCCGGATTTTTGGCGCTTTTCCAATCAGCGTGGATTTTGGGGGGGTCCCACCCTAAAAAAAACAATTTTAAGGTTTTTTTCCCCCCCCCAGGTTGCTGCAGGATTTGTTCCCCAAAGCGTCGGAGCTGTACGAGCGGGTGGCCAGCAACCGGGAGCAGTGGACCAAGGTGTCCCATAAATTCACCATCCGGGGTTTGCCCAGCAACAACTCCCTGGATTTTCTGGACGAGGAGTACGACCCCCAAGAGCCCGACCCCCAAATGAACGGCTGCCTGGACGCCGAGGGGCACCCCGAATCGGGGGCCGAGTGAGAGAGCCTTGTGGGGTTAAAAAGGGGGGGGACAAGGGGAGGGGGGCGCCAGGGTCAAGGGGAGGCGGTGATGGAGAGGGGAGCCCCCCGACCCCGCAGCCCTGCGGTCCCTTCCTCCTGGTTTTGGGGGCGAAGGGGGGATTTTGGGGGGGATCCGCGGTGGCACCGTGTTGGTGGCGCTATGGGGTCGTGGTGCGCACCCCCCCCCCACCCCGTTCTGGGTGACCGGACCCCTTCTTTGGGGTGGCATTTGGGGACGGTGGCATTTGGGGACGCTGTGGGGTCAGGGTGGCTGCGCCTCCTGCTGCTGGTGCCACCCCGGTGTCCCCATGGGGCTGGTGGTGAGGATGTAGGGACGGCTGTGGGGAACCCCCCCGCCCCCCCAAGCACCTCCAGGCAGGCTGACCCCAAAAACGGGGCTGTGGGGGCCAGCAGGATGCCATGGGGTGGGTGAGGGGAGCACTTATGGGGTGGGGGAGATGGGGTGCTGGGGGGCTCTTGGCTATGGGGCTGGAGCCCCCCAGGGGGCCGGGCACCCCAAAGGGATGGGGACGGTGCCACAGTCCCTGTGTCCGAGTGACCCCAAAAGAGGAGAGCAGAGGGCACGACCGCTGCCCCCCCATTATGATGGGATGATTTGGGGACAAACCGTGGCTTTTGGAGAGTGAGGGGCTGGTGGCAGGAGGGTGGCACCGGGAGCGGGACGCACACGGGGTGCTCCCAAACCCCACTCCTCGCTCTGCCCACGCCCCCCCTGGACCCCCCAAATCCCCCCCCCCAGCGCCCTGCACCAGCACCTGGGGGCTGAGGGACCCCCGGCGCCGCCACCCCCAGGGATTGCCCTCTCCTGGTGGCCCCCCCAACCCTACAGACCACCAGGACCTCGTGGTGGCCCCCGGTGGTCCCTCTGATCCTATATGGCCCCCGCTGGCCCTGCACGGTCCCCCTGCTCCCTCAACCCACCCTGCATGGTCCCTGCTGGTCGGCAGCCCCCCCCCGGTCCCATCCACGCCCCCCCCCCCCAGCCTCCTGAGGTCCTCAAAATCCTACAGAGCATGGACTGATGTCCCCGGTGGTCCTAATGGCCCTACAGACCCACCGCGCATGGACCCCACTGATGTCCCGTGGACCCTCCAGTCCCATCGACTGCCGTGCATGGACCCCCCCCCTCATCCTTCTGCGCCCCCCTCGGTCCTACAAACTGCTGTCCCTAAACTGGGGTGGCCTCCCCAGGTCCTTCAGACCCTACAGAGCACTTGCATGGACTGTGGTGCCCCCCTGGGGTCCCTCTGGCCGTGCACGGACCCCACAGATCCCCCTTTGCTCCCTCCTGCCTGCAGCCCCCCCTACCCGGCCCCCACCGTCCCGGGGGGGCTCTGCCCTAATCCGACAGCCCAGCAAAGAGCCCTGGGGGGGGGTCCCACAGCCCCCCAGTTCCATGTTCCCAAGCCAGAGCCACCCCAAAAAGCTGTGGGGTCGAGCTGGGGTGGTGCAGAGCACTGGGGGGACCGGTGCGCCATGGGGTGGCCACGGGGTGCCATGGGGTGGCCATGGGGTGGCCATGGGGTGGTTATAGGATGGCCATGGGGTGGTGATGGGATGGTTATGGGATGGTCATAGGGTGGCTGTGGGGTGGTTTTGGGGTGGTTATGGGGTGGCCACGGGGCTGTTTTCTGCCCACCCCGGGTGCCCCCCTCGCCGTTTCTCCTCTAAGCAACGAGCCGACTGCTTCGGTGCGTGCGCGCATGGGGGAGCCCCGGGAGACCCCAAACCCGAAACGGCGGCGCCGGTCCCGACGAACTGCGTTCATTTTGCCTTACCTCCTCGGAGTTGCCTTCAGAGAGACGCTTTGGCCAGCCCCAAACCCCCGCAGGACCCCCGCCGCCCCTCTCCCCGCGGATGCTGGCCGATCGCTTCGCCTACGAGACCCCCAACCCCAAAACCTCCTGCCCCCCCTCTCCTTGTGCCGCCGCGGGGCAGGGAGCGACGAAACCAGCGGGAAGGAGCAGACCCCAAAAGGCAAAAAACAACCAAAAAATAGACAAACACCAACCAACCGAACCCAAACCCAAATAGGAGAAAGCCAGCGCGGTGCCAACCCCGCCGGCGGCACCGCGCCCGTCCCCGCTGGCAGCCGTGGCGCACCGCCGAGGCCCCGTGCCCACCAGGAGCCCCTCTTTTGGGGCGAGAAACCAGGTTTTGATGCAAAACGTCCACCCCGTGTGCACGCTGGGTGTGGATTTGGACGGATGGCCCCCGGTGCCAGCTCGGGCTGCGCGACGCCGGCACCGCCGTGCCACCGAGACGCCGGTGCCACCACCCTGGGGGTGCTCGGAGCCTCCTAAAACCACTCGTGGGTGGCCACCGGTGGGCACCACGACCCCGTGGCAGAGCTGGGGGTGTCCCACGGCCTCGTGTCCCCACGGTTTTGGGGTGGCCGGCACCACGGGCGCGGTCCCCAGTTGGTCCCCGGTGTGTGTGCGCGTGGCTCCTGCACCCTGCGCCCACCCTGCGGCACGGGCACCGCGCGTGCCCGGCTCACCGGCGGGTGTGCGCGGGGGGTGCGTGGGGGTGCAAAAACCTCCCCCAGCTTCTCGGTCCTCTCCTCTCGCCGTGCTGCTTGTGCTGGGCTCAGTGCCTCCTGCCCGGGCGCTGCGGACAGGGCCTGAGCAGGAGACGGTTCTTCTTCTTCTCCTCCTTCCTCCTCCTCCTCCTCCTCCTCCTCCTTCTCTGTCCTTCTCCTTTCTCCTTCTCCTTCTCCTAATCCTAATCCTAATCCTAATTATCCTTTTCCTAATCCTAATCCCTTCTCCTCCTTCCTCCTCTTCCTTTTCCTCCTCCTTCCTCTCCTTCTCCTCCTTTTTCTCCCTCTCCTTCTTCCTCTCCTTCTCCTCCTCCTTTCCTTCTCCTCCTCCTCCTCCTCTTCCTCTCCTTCTCCTTCTCCTCCTTCTCCTTCTCCCTCTCCTCCTCCTCTCCTTCTTCTCCTTCTCCTTCTCCTTCTCCCTCTCCCCTTCCTCCTTTCCTTCTCCTCCTCCTCTTCCTCTCTTTCTCCTCCTCCTCCTCCTCCTCCTCCTTCTCCTTCTCCTCCTTCTCCCTCTCCTCCTTCTCCTTCTCCTTCTCCTTCTCCTTCTCCTTCTCCTTCTCCTTCTCCTTCTCCTTCTCCTTCTCCTTCTCCTTCTCCTTCTCCTTCTCCTTCTCCTTCTCCTTCTCCTTCTCCTTCTCCTTCTCCTTCTCCTTCTCCTCCTCCTCCTTCTCCTCCTTCTCCTTCTCCTTCTCCTTCTCCTTCTCCTTCTCCTTCTCCTTCTCCTTCTCCTTCTCCTTCTCCTTCTCCTTCTCCTTCTCCTTCTCCTTCTCCTTCTCCTTCTCCTTCTCCTTCTCCTCCTCCTCCTCCTCCTCCTCCTCCTCCTCCTCCTCCTTCTCCTCTTTCTTCTTTGGTATTATTTTTTTGGTCGGTTTTGGTTTTCCTAATAAATTTCATACGTCGATCTCCCCGTGGCCTGGCGATGCTCTGTGGTTGGGGGGGGTCCCCTCGGGGTGCAGTGGCACCAGGACGGACACCACGTACGGGGGGCATGAGACCCCCTCTCCTGTGCCCCCGGGGGAAACTGAGGCAGGGAGCGGTGTGGGGTTCCCAGTGCACCCAGTGCATCCAGTGCCAGGATCCCAGTGCTCCCAGTGTGGCCAGTGCCAGGATGCCAGTGCATGCAGGGTACCCAGTGCCATGTTCCCAGTGCACCCAGTGCTGAACCAGCAGCACACCCACTGTACCCAGGGCTGGATTCCCAGTGCACCCAGTGCCAGGCTCCCAGTATGGCCAGTATGAACCATTGTACCCAGGGCTGGAGTCTCAGTGCACCCAGTTCTCCCAGTGCACTCAGTGCCCCCAGTGCCATGTTCCCAGTGCACCCAGTGCTGAACCAGCAGCACACCCACTGTACCCAGGGCTGGATTCCCAGTGCACCCAGTGCCAGGCTCCCAGTATGGCCAGTATGAACCACTGTACCCAGGGCTGGAGTCCCAGTACACCCAGTGCACCCAGTGCCAGGCTCCCAGTATGGCCAGTATGAGCCACTGTACCCAGGGCTGGATTCCCAGTGCACCCAGTGCCAGGCTCCCAGTATGGCCAGTATGAACCACTGTACCCAGGGCTGGAGTCCCAGTGCACCCAGTGCTCCCAGTGCACTCAGTGCTCCCAGTGCCAGGTTCCCAGCGTGGTCAGTGTCAGGCTCCCAGTGACCCCAGTGCCATGTTCCCAGTGCACCCAGTGCTGAACCAGCAGCACACCCACTGTAGCCAGGGCTGGATTCCCAGTGCACCCAGTGCCGAGCTCCCAGTATGGCCAGTGTCAGACTCCCAGTGCCCCCAGTATCAGGTTCCCAGTGCACCCCGTGCCAGGTTCCCAGCGTACCCAGTACACCCAGTGCCAACCTCCCAGTACTGTGCTCCCAGTATGCCCCGTGAGTGCCAGACTCCCAGTGCACCCTGTGCCCAGCTCCCAGTGCTCCCAGTGCTCCCAGTGCACTCAGTGCCCCCAGTGCCAGGTTCCCAGTGTGGTCAGTGTCAGGCTCCCAGTGCCCCCAGTGCCATGTTCCCAGTGCACTCAGTGCTGAACCAGCAGCACACCCACTGTACCCAGGGCTGGATTCCCAGTGCACCCAGTGCACCCAGTGCCAAGCTCCCACTATGGCCAGTGTCAGACTCCCAGTGCCCCCAGTGCCAGGTTCCCAGTGCACCCCATGCCAGGTTCCCAGTGTACCCAGTACACCCAGTGCCAAACTCCCAGTACTGTGCTCCCAGTATGCCCAGTGCCAGACTCCCAGTGCACCCTGTGCCCAGCTCCCAGTGCACCCAGTGCTCCCAGTGCACTCAGTGCTCCCAGTGCCAGGTTCCCAGCGTGGTCAGTGTCAGGCTCCCGGTGCCCCCAGTGCCATGTTCCCAGTGCACCCAGTGCTGAACCAGCAGCACACCCACTGTAGCCAGGGCTGGATTCCCAGTGCACCCAGTGCCGAGCTCCCAGTATGGCCAGTGTCAGACTCCCAGTGCCCCCAGTATCAGGTTCCCAGTGCACCCCGTGCCAGGTTCCCAGTGTATCCAGTACACCCAGTGCCAAACTCCCAGTACTGTGCTCCCAGTGCTCCCAGTGCTCCCAGTGAAATTTGGGAGGGGGTCCCCTGCCCCTGCCCAGCCCAGGGGTGCGCTGGGCCCACGTCCGTGCGTGTGCAAAGGGGTGTGCACGTGGAGGTGTAGGTGTGCAAGGGGGTGTGTGCACCCCTCCGTGTGTGTGTGCACAGGTGTGGGGTGGGTGTGCAAGGTGTAGTGCAGTTGCATTGGTGCATGTGCACAGGGGGGTGTGTGTGCACAAGTGTGTGTGCGTGCACAGGGGAGTGCACTGCATGCAGCAGTGTCTGCATGCACACCCCTCCCTGTGTGTGTGTGTGTGCACAGGAGTGTGTGCATGCACATGCTGTGCACACAGGGAGCTGCGTGCATGCATGCAGCTCTGTGTGCACAGCAGCATGTGCACACCTCTCCCTGTGTGTTTGTGCAAAGCAGTGTGTGCATGCATTCCCCTCCCTGTTTGTGTGTCCACAGCAGTGTGCAAACACACAGCTCCCTGTACGTGTGTGTGCATGCTCTGTGTGCACAGCAGCGTGTGCATGCATGCAGCTCCCTGTGTGTGCATGCATGCAGCCCTGCGTGTGCACAGTGGTATGTGCACACCTGTCCCTGTGTGCGCGTGTGCAAAGCAGTGTTTGCATGCACGCATCTCCATTTGTGTGCGTGCACAGCAGTGTGTGCATGCACACAGCTCCCTGTGTGTGTGCACAGTGGTGTGTGCATGCATGCTCTGTGTGCATAGCAGTGCGTGCACGCACGATGTGTGTGTGCACAGCAGTGTGTGCATGCACTGAGCTCCCTGTATGTGTGTGTGCACAGCGGTGTGTGCATGCACAATGTGTGTGTGCACAGCAGTGTGCATGCACGCAGCTCCCTGTGCGTGTGCAAAGCAGTGTGCACGCACGATGTGTGTGCGCACAGCAGCGTGCCCGTCCCCGCAACCCCCTCCGGGCACGCGTGCGCGCGTGTGCACGCCCCTCCCCGGCCCCGTGCGCGCGCACAGCACCGTGCCCATGCACGCCCCTCCCCGCGCACGCCCCTCCCCACGCGTGTGCGCGCCCTGCCCGCCGTGCACGCCCCTCCCCGTGCACGCCCCTCCCCGTGCACACCCACGCGTGCCCGCGCGGGGGCGCCCCCCCCTTCCCCGTCCCCCCCCCAGCCCGTTTTTCCCCCCCCCCCCCCCCCAACAAGCTCCGGGCCGGGCCGCGGCGTTGCAGCGGGCGCAGCGCGCTCGGGGCCGGGCCGGGCCGTGCTCAGCGCCCCCCCCCCTTCCCCAGTGACCCCCCCACCCCCAGGACCCCCCCCCCTCCCCGTGTCCCCCCCCCACACCGGGAATTTTCCGAGCTCCGCCGGCGCTGCGCGGCCGCGGCATCCGCGGGGCCATGGGAGACAAAGGCACCCGGTGAGTGCGGATTTGGGGAGGGGGGGCGCAAAGGGGGGGGCGCAAAGGGGGGGGGCACACGCGTGCAAACACGCGTGCACGCAGCGCGGTGACAGCCGGGGGGGGGCCGCGCCGGCGCCGTTCCCACGCCCCCCCCCCCCTTTCCATGCACCCCCCGCTCCGTGCGCCCTAGTTGCGGGGGGGGCTTTGACCCCCTTGGGGACCCCCCCCGTGGGTGTTTGGGGTTCCCCGGGGGGGTGTGCAGGCGCTGTGCCCCCCCCGCTGTGCTCCCGCATTGGGGCGGGGGGGGGGGGGCGCGGGCACACGCGTGGGTGCGCGCCCCCGGGAGCGCCCCCGGGAATTTGGGGGGTCCCTGGGGATGGGGATGAGGGGGGGGGGGCTCAGCATCGCCTCCTGTGCGCCCTCAACCCTGCTACTGGGGGGGCCCCGCTGCCCCCCCACCACCCCGCTGTGGCTGCCCCCATTTCCTTGCCTGTCCTTAATTATTTAGGGCCAGGTGCTGGGGGGTTTGGGGGGGGGGCTCAGGGCTGCCGCTCGCCCCCCAGGAGCGGTCGGGGACGGCCTCATCCTGCCCCCGGCCCCCCAGCCCCCGCGGTGAGGTTTTGGGGTCCCCTGAAATTGAGGGCACCCCCGTGCCCCCCCAGCAGCAGGGGAGGCTGGGGGGCTCGGGGGGGGGCTCGGCCCTGCTCTGGCAGAAGCTTCCAGAAACGCTGCAGCCATTTGGGGTGGCACTGGGGGGGGGGGGGGTTTTGGGGACCCCCCCCAAGCGCCGGGGGGAGGACGCGCCGCGGGGACCCCTGCTTTGGTTGGGGACGGCAGCCCCCGCGCCCCCCACCCTGGGGACGTGGCCGTGCCCCTGGGAGCGCGGTGATTTTATCCCAAACCCCCCCATTTCCATTTGGGGGGGTTTTGGGGAAGCCCCCCCTTTTCCCACGCAACGGGGACGGGGGCACCCAAGGGACCCCACGGCGAGCTCGGCTTCCCCGGGGCGCTTTTGGGCACGGGGTGGGTGCTGCTTTTGGGGCCTGGCGGGGGGGGCTTTTTGCATCCCACCACCCCAAAACCACAGCTCGGGGCCTTCAAATACCCAGGAGATGAGGGATTGGGATGACAAACCCCAAATCCCCCCCACACCCCAGCCCTAAACCCCAAAACCCTCATGCGCCGTGCGCGGCCGCTCGGGTTTCCCGGTGCGCTCCGGCGGTGGCCCCATTGTTATTCCCGAATCCCTGCGGGTTATTAAAAGGGTCGGGATGGAATTAGGAGCAGCTGGAGGGTGTGGGGAGCAGCCCTATAGGGCCGCCCTCCCTCTGAGTCATTCAGTGGGGTTTGGTGTTCCCCAGGGACCCCCTGTGGGGGGGGGTTATCACGGAGCTGGGGCCACTTCGCCACCAGGCTCCGGGGATGCCCCAAAAGACCCTTTCCACCCATCCCAATGTCTGCTTTGTGGGGTTGGGGGGGGGACACCCCGCTTTTAGCACGGTTCCCGCACCCCATATTGGTGTCGCCAGGTTTGGGGTGCGCCTGGGATGAGCCCCTGGTGCAGGAGCCGGCCCTGCACCCATGGGTGCTCCCCGGCACCAGCAGCCGCCTCCCGATGAGCCCCCCTAAATCCCTGCCCTACAAGGAGCCCGGGAAGGTCCTTGTAGGGTCAGCACCAGAGCCCTACAGCCGCTGGCACCACTGGGGCTGCCCTGACCCCATAAGCGGCCGAGCGTCGCCTGCTTCTTTGCAGCATCTCCAAAAACGCGTGCGTCCCCCAGCACCGGTGCCGTGGTGGTCGTTTGGGGGCAAAAACGGAGCTGGGAGGGGGCAAATATGGGATGGGGGTCCCCAAAACCCCACCCTGGACCCGTTCCTACAAAGGTGCCATCCTGGGACCACCCGCTGTGGGGGTTTTTGGGGTGCTGATACCAGGGGATGGCCCCTACCCATGGGGGGTGGGGACCATCAGTGGGGTCCTAACCCCAAACTGCGGCCCTAAACCCCGGAGAGCCTTTTGGGGTGCCCCCAGGGCCGGTTATGGGGTCAGGAGCCGGGCCGGGGACCTCGGCCACTCGACGGGTGCGGGAACGAGCCCTGGCCGCCGGCCCGGGAGGGGAGACTTTGGCTTCCTGGACTTTGTTTGGAGAACAAACTCCTAAATAACAGCGGGATCCAGACATCCCGGATCCCAGCGCGCTTCCGTGCCAAGGGACCCGAGCGATTTTGGGAGAGGATTTTGGGGCCGAAAACCCCCTTCCTTTATGGGGTCGGGGATCTTGGAGACGCGCAGGGGGTCCCGGTGGGCATCGGAGACCCCCCCCTGGAGCGGGTGGGTGGCAGCAGTTTGACCCCCACCCCTGGGGGGATTTATGGCATCGTTGGTGGATGCGGAGGAGCGGGGACCCCATTAATTAGCGGCCACCAAATGAAGAGGTTTGTTAGGGCTGAGCTCGTTAACGAGCTCGTTAAGGAACCCGATCGATGCGGACGATCCGGACACCCCGGGCGCAACCCCACAGCCCCATGGCAGGGTGCTGGGGTGGGGTGTGGGGGGGATATGGGGCTGCTAACCCCACAGCGGGGGTCCCTCAGCCCCCATGGAGGGGGAAATAGGGGATTTATAGGGCCAACGGCAGCTTCCTGCTCACGTCCCCAGCTCTCAGCACCAGGAAGGGCCGGGGGGGGAGGGAAGGCCTCGCGCTTCCTCTTCCCTCCCTCCCCAGCTCGGGGTGGGGTGGCAGCAGGCAAAGGGGGGGCCAAAATCCCACTGTGGGGTCTGGGGGAGCCCCCACCCTGTTCAGGGTGTCCCATGGGGTCAGGCACCCCATCCCCGGTGGTATTCCCTAAACAGGTCAGGGAGATCCCCCCCCAGCTTGGGGGGGCTGTATGGGGGTGTGTGGGGTGCTGCACCCCTAGGATGGGGCTTTGGGGTCCCTGCACCCACTCTGTGGGGCTATGGGGTTCCTGTACCCGCAGTGTGTGTTTATGGGGTCCCTGCACCCACTGCATGGGGCTGTGGGGTGCTGCACCCACAGTGTGGGGCTTTGGGGTCTCTGCACCTGCTGCATGGTTCTTTAGGGTCCCTGCACCCACTGCATGGGGTTATGGGGTCCCTGCACCCACACCACGGTGCTTTAGGGTCCCCGCACCCAAAGCACCGGGCTATGGGGTGCTGCACCCATATCATAGGCCTTTAGGGTCCCTACACCCAAAGCATTGATCTATGGGGTGCTGCACCCACACCATGGTGCTTTAGGGTCCCCGCACCCCCAGGGTGGGGCCACCCCATGTCCCCCCCACCCCCGGTGCCGGCCATGCCCCGGATCGGGGTGGCCCCGCAGCTGCGGGCGGGCGCCGTGAGTAATTATTTCCTGCTCTGCCGTGCGCCGGGGTTGTGGGATCGGGGCCACCAGGAGGCCGTGGGGACTTCCCGGCAGCGGGGCCGAGCCAACCCCATTGGGGAGAGGGCACCCGAGGGACCCCGATGCGCGGAGAGACCCCGGTGCCTTTATGGGGTCACCCTTGGGTGCCCGGAGACGGGCGGTGCCGGCGCTGCGGCGGCTCCGTTTGCACCCGGAAGGTGCCTCGCCCCGGTGGCCCTACACCCCCCCGGTTTTGCACGCCCGTAGCACACCCTTTTTGCTCGCCCTATAGGGCCGTGACGCTCTCTATAGGGCCGTGACACCCAGCCCGTAGCCGGGGTCCCACATCCACCCCGGTCCCGTGGGTGCTTTGCGCCCCAGAGCGCACCCGGGAGGTCCCTGGGGAGCCCCCAGGCTGTGGGTGCCCCTTTTGGGGGGGTTTCTCCGTGTCCCCAGTTTCCTGCTGCTCATATAGGGTCAAGGAGATGTCCCCCAGCCCCCGCACACCCTGCTCGCCATGGGGTGGCCTTGGCCATCGCCCTGGTGGCCCCGTGTCCCCGTGTCCCCATGTCACGGCACAGCGGGCACAGGGACATCGGGCACGGGGCCAGAGAGGCGCAGGGACATCGGGGCAGGGATGCAGGACCCAAAAACACTGGGACACGGCTGTAGGGACATGGGGACATTGGGACAGAGCCCCCAGGGGACAATTATAGGGACGCAGGGACACGGAGCCCTTGGGGACCGGGGATGCTGGCGCACGAGGCCACCAGGACGCTCGTGGTCCCCTGTGTCCCCACCCAGAGCCGTGGCCGGGCTCTATGGGGTCCCCCCGCACCCCAAAAAGTCCCCGGTGGCACAAGGGGACCTCAGCGGGGAGGTTTTGGGGGCGGAAACGCACTTTTGGTGTTTCCCCCTTCTGGAACCAAATGAATGAACGGCGTTTCCTGGCAAGAAAAAAAAATTAAAAAAAAATAAAAAAAACGGCGCCTTTTCGCCTGCCCCAAAAACGCGGGGTTTCGGCTCTTTTCTCCTTCCTTTCTCCCGCCGTGGGGGGAGCGCCCGGCGTTCGTTTTGGGATGGTTTCGGGCCCGCTGCTAATTTGCCAGGGCAGCTTTAATAGGATTTCACGGCCAGCGCGGATTATCCGGGGAGAGCCCATTACGGGGTGGCCGTGCGCCAGGGGGAGGCGGGGAGGGGCGCCCCCCCCCCCCCCACCTGCAAACCTTGCTTTTTTTTTGGGATATTTGGGAATCCTAAAATGCTGGGAAGGGCGAGGAGGGCTCTGGGCATCTGCCCCCTGCGCTTTGCTGCACAAGGGTTGCCCGGGGACCCCCCCAACCCCCCAAAAGGGACCCTGCCCCTCTCTGCCCCGCTGTTCCCAGCTTGCAGGGAGCCCGGCCGTGCGTGGCGTGGCTCCTTGCACAATTCCTTGCACAACTCCTTGCACAACTCCCTGGGCTGCACCTTGCACAATGCCGTGCGCTGCAGGGCCTCCGCGTGGCACCTTGCGTTGTGGCGGCGCTTTGCAGAGCACCTTGCACAGCAGGGCCTGTGCACGGCGCCTTGCACGGCACCTTGCACGGCTCTGGCACCTTGCACAGCCCCTTGCACAGCGCCTTGCACAGCAGGGCCTTTGCACGGCACTTTGCATGGCACCTTGCACAGCACTGGACCTTTGCACAGCACCTTGCACAGTGCTGGCATCTTGCAGACACCTTGCACAGCAGGGCCTTTGCACAACACCTTGCACAGCACTGGCACCTTGCACAGCGCCTTGCACAGCACTGACACTTTGCACAGCGCTGGCATCTTGCAAACACCTTGCACAGCCCCTTGCACAGCAGGGCCTTTGCACAACACCTTGCACAACAGCTTGCACAGCACTGGCACCTTGCACAGCACCTTGCACAACAGGGCCTTTGCACGGCACTTTGCATGGCACCTTGCACAGCACTGGCATCTTGCACAGCAGGGCCTTTGCACGGCACCTTGCACAGCACCTTGCACAGCACCGACACTTTGCACAGTGCTGGCATCTTGCAAACACCTTGCACAGCACCTTGCACAGCAGGGCCTTTGCGTGGCACTTGCACAACACCTTGCACACCACTGGCACCTTGCACAGCACCGACGCCTTTGCACGGCATTTTGCACAGCGGGCTCTTTGCACAGCACCTTGCACAACGCCCTGAACGGCGGGGCCATTGCTTGGTGCTCACCATAGCAGGGTGTTTGCACAACCCCTTGCACGAACCCTTGCACCAACCCTTGCACAACGCCTCGCACAGCACCAGCACCTTGCACTGCACCTCGCTCAGCTCAGGATGGGGCTGGGGGGGTGCTGTTGGAGCCCCCCAAAACCTCCCAGCACCAGGAGCAGCGCCGTGCCCAGCCCCGAGCGCTCGCTGCGGGCCAGCAGCTGTAAGGAGACACCGCCGGCGCGGCCGGATTTATAGGAAAAGCTTCCCTGGGGGGGAATTAAGTGGGAAAAACCTCCGGCTGCCAGCTGCGAGGCTGCCAGGAGCCAGCAGCGAGGGCCATGGCTGGATCCAGCCCTTTCCAGCCCAAAGGGGAAACTGAGGCAGGGGCTGGGAGCTCGGCACCGTGGCCCCCACCCCATCCCCGTGCCCCCCTAACGCCCCTTCCCCTTTGTTTTTTTTTTTGTAGGGTGTTCAAGAAGGCGAGTCCCAACGGGAAGGTAAGCGCCGCCTCGGGGGTCCCCCTGTCCCCAGAAGGGAAACTGAGGCACGGCAGGGTCTGGGGGGACGTGCCCATGCCCACGGTCAGGGCTTTAATTTGGGGCTGGGGGGGGGCTCCCCCGGGAGCCTTAATGGGATGAGGCTGGGGTCTAACGAGCTCCAGCTGGGGCGGCGCAAATCGGATTTGTGGTGAGGGCTGCGGGGACGGAGCCAGGCGGCGGCTGCCGGGAGCCCCTGGGGTTGCTTCTCCCTCCGGCGTCCCCTCTGTGATTTTGGGGGGGTCCCGAAATCTTTGGGTACCCCCGGTGTGATGCTCGGCAGCGTCCCAGGCTCGGCACCGCTCCCTCCTCGCAGCCTTTTGGGTGCGCGTGGCGAAAAAGGATTGGGGACAGCGGCGTCCCCATAAGGGCCAAACTGCCCCAAACCCGCACCCTGCAGCCCCCATCCTCACCGCAGAGCCTCTCCCAAATTGGGGGGGCACGGTCCCTGTGCCAGGGGGGCTGAAAAAGGTCCCCTGCAGTCCCCACTGTGGGGTCAGGAACGGTGCGTGCACTCGGGGACCTCCCCATTGCGCCCAAATTTCCTCCTCCAGCCCGGCTCCGGGTGATGCCCGTGCGCCCCGTGCCTCAGTTTCCCCCCCCCCCCCCAAAAAAAAAAAAAGCGAGGTGGGGACAGGGATTTGGGGCAGGGATTTGGGGCAGCCCTCACCCCGCTGTCCCTCTCGTGTCCCCGCAGCTCACGGTCTACCTGGGGAAGCGGGACTTCGTGGACCACATCGACGTGGTGGACCCCGTGGGTGAGTGGGGCCGGGGGTCCCCCTGCTCGCAGCGGTGCCGGTGGCCCCCAGGGTGGTGACAGGGGCGTGCCAGGGGTCCCTGCGTGTCCCCCCCCCTCCCACCCTGCTGGCACGTCCCCCCCACCCTGCTGCTCTTCCCTTGCAGACGGAGTGGTGCTGGTGGATCCCGAGTACCTGAAGGAGAGGAAAGGTAACCTCGGGGGGGGCCCTGACGCTTGGGGACAGGGGGGTGGCACCCACAGGGGACAACGTTCCCCCCCCCAGTGTGGTCCCACCGGGTTTTGGGGTTTGCAGGGTCCTTGGGTGAGGTTTTCCAGCCCCCCCCCCCCCGCTCTGCGGTGGCTGCCCTGAGGTCGCGCCCCCGTCCCCATCCCTGTGCCACGGGGACCCAACCGGTGCCACTTGTCCCCAGCTCCCTGTCACGGCAGCTCCTGGGTGCCACCGCTGCGTCCTGGTGCCACCTGGGTTGAAACTGGTGGGGCTGGGGTGAGCTGAGGTGTCACCATGCCATGGTGCCACCATGCCGTTTTGTCACCGTGCCATGGTGTCACCGTGTCTTGATTCCACCGTGCCATGGTGCCACCGTGCCATGATGCCACCATGCTGCAGTGCCATGCCACAGTGCCACGGTGCCATGGTGTCACCGTGCCTTGATTCCACCATGCCATGGTGCCACCGTGCCATGGTGTCACCATGCTGCAATGCCATGTCACCGTGCCATGGTGCCACCATGCTGTGATGCCACCATGCCGTGGTGCCAACATGCTGGGGTGCCACTGTACCACGGTGTCACCGTGCCTTGATTCCACCATGCCATGGTGCCACCATACTGGGGTACCGTTGTGCCACGATGCCCATGCCCATGGTGCCACCATGCTGTGATGCCACCGTGCCGTGGTGTCACCATGCCTTGATGCCACCATGCCATGGTGCCACCGTGCTGTGGTGCCATGCCACCGTGCCATAATGACACCGTGCCACGGTGCCACTGAGCCATGGTGCCACCATGCCATGGTGCCACCGTGCTGGGGTATCTCTGTGCCACGATGCCCATGCCCGTGGTGCCACCGTGCCATGGTGCCACCATGCCATTTTGTCACCGTGCCGTGGTGTCACCATGCCTTGATTCCACCATGCCGTGGTGCCACCATGCTGTGGTGCCATGCCACCGTGCCATAATCACACCATGCCCGTGGTGCCACCGTGCCGTGACGCCACCGCGTCCCCCAACTTTTCCCACCCCCCAGTCTTCGTGACGCTGACCTGCGCCTTCCGCTACGGCCGCGAGGACCTGGACGTGCTGGGGCTGACGTTCCGCAAGGACCTGTTCGTGGCCAACGTGCAGGCGTTTCCCCCGGTCCCCGAGGAGAAGAAGCCCCTGACGCGGCTGCAGGAGCGGCTGATCAAGAAGCTGGGCGAGCACGCCTACCCCTTCACCTTCGAGGTGGGGACCCCCTCCTCTTCCTCTCACCCCCCCCATATGGGGGGAGAAATCGGGGTGGTGCCGCTCCCCAGCGTGTCCCTGGGGCGCAAAATCGCCCGTGTGGGTGCTGGGTGCTGGGGCGCGGGGATTTTTGGGGTCCTGCGTGCGGGCACAGCATCCCTGGGGGATTTGGGGTGGCCAAAAGGGTGCTGGGGTGAGGACGTGGTGGCCTCTGCACGATGCAGCCAGTGGGGAAACTGAGGCAGGGGCCTGGTGGCGCAGGGGGTCCGTGGCCAGGCGGTGGCACAGCCCTGGGGGGCTCCCCCCTCCTGAGTGAAGCAGAGCCCCGGGGAGCCCCAAATCCGCGGGGAGCCGCAGGGGATCGGAGCCGTTCCTCCCCGCCACGCTTTAATTGCGGCGGTAATTAGCTGCGTTAATTCCAGCCTGGTCTGGGAGCCGGGGAGGAGCGGGAGGAAATTTCCATCGCAGAGCTCCCGAGCTGGCTGTGGGGAGCAAAATTTGGGGTTTTGACAGATAACGGGGGGCAAATTCCCCCCCTGTGGTGAGGGGGCACGGGCACCCTGAGCCCCCCGGGGGACCCCGGTGCCGTTTTCCAGGCTAAACCCCCCCGGGGATCAACGGGATCACAACCAGGCGCGAGCCCTTGCAAAACAACCTTAATTCCTCCAAATCCCCCGGATTAAACCGAAAAAAAAAAAAATAATAATAATAATTAAAAAAAAAAGCGCATTAGCACGGCTCGGAACTCCTCGGGGTTTGGGTCTCCGGGGTCTTTTCGGATTAACCCTGACGCCCCCCTGCCCGTCCCCTCCCCGATGCCCGGGATGCCACAGCCCCCTGGGGAGGGGGTTTTGGGGCAGGGGTCCTCACCCCCCTTTCTGTTTCAGATCCCCCCCAACCTGCCTTGCTCCGTCACGCTGCAGCCGGGCCCCGAGGACACGGGGAAGGTAAGGAGCACCTGGGGTCACCCTGCTGTGTCCCATGGGATTGTGACCCCCCCCTGGGCATCCCCCCCAGCCCTTCCCAGCAAAGCCCAGCTCTTGAATTGGGGTAAAACCACCCCAAGGAGCCCAAAAGGTGATGTCCCTGGGCTGGGGACACGTTTGGGGATGGGATGCCAGGGTGTCGTGCATGGGTTTTGGGGTGCAGAGGGGTTCATCGGCCTCCTCCTCTGCCCCCGTCTTGCTTTGCAGGCCTGCGGTGTGGACTATGAGGTCAAAGCTTTCTGCGCGGAGAACCTGGAGGAGAAAATCCACAAGAGGTGAGGGGGGAGGACATCGGCATGGGATGAGGGTGCCCGGCGGCAGCGGGGAGGGGGCTTCTGGTTCTGGCACCCCACAGTGAGTGGGATGGGGCTGGGATGGAAACATCTTTTGGGATGGAACAGGGTGGAGATGTCCTTTGGGATGGGGTGAGGATGGAGATGTCCTTTGGGATGGGGTGAGGGTAGAGGTGTCCTTTGGGATGGGGCAGGGATGGAGATATCCTTTGGGATGGGGTTGAGATGGAGATGTCTTTTGGGATGGGGAAAGGATGGAGATGTTCTTCGGGGTGGGACAGGGATGGAGATGTCCTTTGGGATGGGGTTTGGACAGAGATGTCCTTTGGGATGGGGCAGGAGTGGAGATGTTTTTTGGGATGGGGTGAGGATGCAGATATCCTTTGGGATGGAGCAGGGATGGAGATTTGGAGATGTCCTTTGGGATGGGGAAGGGATGGAGACATCCTTTGGAATGGGGTTGGGATGGAGATTTCCAATGGGATGGGGTGGGGATGGAGATGTGGAGATGTCCTTTGGGATGGGGTTTGGATGGAGGTGTCCTTTGGGATGGGGCAGGAGTGGAGATGTCCTTTGGGATGTGGTGAGGCTGGAGATGTCCTTTGGGATGTGGTGAGGATGAAGACGTCCTTTGGGATGGGGTTTGGATGGAGATGTCCTTTGGGATGGGGTTGGGATGGAGACGTCTTTTGGGATGGGGTTGGGATGGAGATGTCCTTTGGGATGGGACAGGGATGGAGATGTCCTTTGGGATGGGGCAGGAGTGGAGATGTCTTTTGGGATGGGGAAGGGACGGAGATGTCCTTTGGGATGGGGAAAGGATGGAGACATCCTTTGGGATGGGGTTGGAATGGAGATTTCCTATGGGATGTGGTGGGGATGGAGATGTGGAGATGTCCTTTGGGATGGGGTTTGGATGGAGATGTCCTTTGGGATGGGTTAGGGATGGAGATGTTCTTTGGGATGTGGTTGGGAAGGAGATGTCCTTTGGGATACAGTGAGGATGGCATGACTGTGGGGCTACTGGGCGAGCCCCTTGGTAGGGCCAACCTGGGCCTTGTGAAAAGAAGGATTTGACCCCAAACTTGCCCAAAACAACACGGGGAGAGCTGCCAGCAGCTGGACACCCGTGCCCTGCCCTCGTCCCCGCAGGAACTCGGTGCGCTTGGTCATCCGCAAGGTGCAGTACGCCCCGGAGCGACCCGGTCCCCAACCCATGGCAGAGACCACCCGGCAGTTCCTCATGTCCGACAAGCCCCTGCACCTCGAGGCGTCCCTGGACAAGGAGGTGGGTTTGGGGTCGGTGGTCCCGGGGGGTCAAAACCCCATTGGGGGGGCACAGGGAGTCCAAATCCCCCCCTCTCCGCAGATTTACTACCACGGGGAGCCCATCAGCGTCAACGTGCACGTCACCAACAACACCAACAAGACGGTGAAGAAGATCAAAATCTCAGGTGAGGTTTGGGGACGCCCCCGGGGTCTTCCTTATGGGTTGGGACCCCCCCCCATATACACCGTGACCCCCCCTCCCTTTGCTCTCCATCTCCCGCCCCAGTGCGCCAGTACGCCGACATCTGCCTCTTCAACACCGCCCAGTACAAGTGCCCCGTGGCCGTGGAGGATGCTGAGTGAGTGATGTGGGTTTTGGGGGTTTTGGGGGGCTTTTGGGGGACCCCGTGGGGTGCCCAGCTTTTGGGGGAGGTCTCCTGCCCGAACTCAATCATTTGGGGTCAGCGGGGGGATGGATCCGGTGTGCGCAGCCTGGTGGGACTGGTGGGGAGATGGAAACTGTTATTTTTTGGTTATTTTTTGATTTTTTTTGGCAAAATCTGGCCATTTTTGATGGCAAACTCCACCCCATGCAGGGTGCTCGTGGGGGGGGGGGACATGGTGCCGGCACACCGCGACCTCAATAAACAAAGCAGAGCCAAAACTGCAGCGTTTCACCCCATTTCCCAACCTGCCCCGACCCCATCAACCCCCAGCCCTTCCCCGGGGGGGTTTTGGGGCTGACCCCCCCGTCCCCATTGTCACCCCCCCAGTGACATGGTGGCCCCGAGCTCGACCTTCTGCAAGGTGTACACCCTGACCCCATTCCTCGCCAACAACCGGGAGAAGCGCGGGCTGGCGCTGGACGGGAAGCTGAAGCATGAGGACACCAACCTGGCCTCCAGCACGCTGTGAGACCCCCCCCTGTCCCCCCCCTCAGTGCCACCCCAATAGGGGCAGACCCGGCAGGACACCCCCATGCTGATGTCCCCCCCCCATCCCCTTCCCGCAGGCTGAGGGATGGAGCCAACAAGGAGATCCTGGGCATCATCGTGTCCTACAAGGTGAAGGTGAAGCTGGTGGTGTCGCGAGGAGGGTGAGTGTGGGGATGGGATTGGGATGGGATGGAGTTGAGATGGGGATGGGATTGTGATGGGGTGGGATGGGGATGGGATGAGGATGGGATGGGATTGGGATGGGGATGGGATGGGATTGGGATGAGATGGAGATGGGATTGGGATGGAGATGGGATGGGGATGGGATGGGGATGGGATGGGATTGGGATGGAGATGGGATGGGATTGGGATGGGAATGGGGATGGGGATGGGATGGGATGGGGATGAGATGGGGATGGGATGGGATGGGATGAGGTGGGATGTGATTGGGATGGGGATAGGATTGGGATGGGGATGGGGATGGGATGGGATTGGGATAGGATGGAGATAGGATGGGGATGGGATTGGGATGGGGATGGGATGGGGATGGGATGGGGATGGGGATGGGATGGGGATGGGATGGGGACATAGGATGGAGATGGGATCGGGATGTGGATATGGGACGGGGAGCGGTGACTAATTTCCCATCTCATTTAACCCTCCCCAGCCTGCTGGGAGACCTCGCCTCCAGGTAACGCCTGCGTGTGCCACCCCACTCACCCCACTGTGCCACCCCGTCCCCTCTGTCCCCTCCGTGCCCACCCCAACCCCCCCAGGACCACCCCCTGCACGCGGCAGCCCCTTCCCCACGGCACCCCGTTCCCTTGGGTTCGCTGTGGGTGGAAGAGGCAGAGCTTTGTCCTGCCCCATCTCAGCTGTCCCTATACCCATGGGGGTGCTCAGCACCCCCCAACCTCCCCTAAACCCACAGGATTTTAGCCCCAAATGCCAGTAAAATCTGCTAAAAGGCAGATTTTTGGCACTCACCTCCCTCCTGCCCCTTTGCGCGCGCGCCCACCCTCGGGGAGCCGCGCGTGGGGAGCTCCTGGGGGCGATCCCAAAGCAGAGGGAGCCTAAAACCACAGCCCCCCCGCTCTGCCCTACAACTCACCCCATCCTCGTCCCCCCCCCTCGCAGCGATGTAGCGGTGGAGCTCCCCTTCACGCTGATGCACCCCAAACCCAGGGAGGAGCCGGCGCACCGGGACGGTGAGTGTCCGCCCGGCCGGGGCGCACGGGGCAGCCCCCCCCCAGAGAGGGGTGGGGGGTCACAGGGCTCTGCTGCAGCCCATTGGTGTGAATCCCCCCGGGGGGGGGGGATTTGGGGACCCCGCAGTGCCCCGTTGGCAATCCTGGGGTGAAAATTTTGGGGAGGGGGGGGGTGAGTCCCCGAGGGGTGCTGCCGGCGATGCGCCCCCCCTGCCCGCGGTGCCTAACCCATGTGCCTGTGTTCAGTTCCAGAGAACGAAGCCCCCATAGACACAAACCTGATAGAGCTTGACACAAAGTAAGAAAAAAAAATTTGGGGGGGTTGGGGGGGGGCTATGGGGGGGACGCGTGTCCGTGCCATGCATGGCCCCATGTTGGCCCCGACCCCACTAACCCATGCGGCTGCCGCTAACCCCGTGCACGTCCCCCCTAACGCATGCCCTGCCTGTTTTTTTTCCTTTTTTTTCCTTTATTTTTAATTTATTTTTATTTATTTTTATTTTTTTCTGCCCCCCCCTCGCCCTCCTTGCCACCTCCCTGCATGTCTTTCCGAGCAGGACACTCACAGTAAGAAAGCGCCCGCCGGGACCGCGCGTCGCGGTGTGTCCCCGCCGTGTCCCCGCCGTGTCCCCCCCAAATCCCCAAGGGTGGCGATGCTGCACCCCCCGGGTTAACCCCCAGTTTTGTGCCCTGGGGGCTTCGGGGAGGGGGGGGCTTTGCTGCGGGTTTGCTGTCCCCGGGGAGCGAGCGAACCCCGGGGTCCCCCTGCGTGCCGCGCGCACCCCTAGGGATGCACCGAATTTTTTAGGGGGTGCTTGGAGAACCCAGGCTGGCTGCTGACGATGGGGGTGATTTAAGAGCCCCCCCCCAAATGCTGCTGCAAGCACCCGTGCCCCAAATAAACCCCCCCGGTCCCTTGTGTCTCCACCAGTGACGACGACATCGTCTTCGAAGACTTCGCCCGGCAGCGGCTCAAAGGCATGAAGGACGACAAGGAGGACGAGGAGGAGCGCACAAACTCCCCGCAGCTCAACGACAGATAAGCGGCCCCCCCCTTTGGACCCCGGTCCCCGTCCTCGAGCCACTCACCCCCCCTTTAAACCCCCCCCCCCCATCCCCGGCTGGGCCGGCGTGCGCCAGTAAGCCCCCCGTGCATTCGGCTTCTTCTCTTTTTGTATGATGATTTAATTTTGTTTTCTACCTGTACCGGGAGCCTATGGATCACCCGATCGCAATTATAACCTTCCAGCCCTGCCGTGTTGGTCACTCTTCATCCAGCTGCCTGTGGGCACATCCCCTGAGGGGGGGCGTGGGGGGGGTCTCAGCACCCCCAGCCCACCCTCTCCATGCCCAGCCCCTTCCCCGTGCGCCCCCCTGGAGCCCTTTCCGATGAGCTGCCTTCTTTTACGCATTTTTTATCGTCCGCTCTCAACGCCCGTTTGCTACGGGGAAGGATGGGGGGGGTGCAGCAGAAATTGGGGGGGGGGGCTTTTCTAAGCAGCCTGCTCATGGGAAAGGGCACCCCCTGCGCCTCCTCCATCCCCCCCCCAAAACTCCTGCCCACAGCCTGGCCCCGCTGCATGCGTGTCCCCCCCCACCCCGGGGTGCCCGAGCCTGGTTTGGACCCTCGGGTGCTGCCTGGCGCAGGGCTGGGGGGGGGCTGTAGGAGCGCTCCCCCCTGCTCCCCACCCCAAATCCTAAAGCGTCCAGCCCCGGGGATTTGGCTCTTAGGTGCCCCACGGAGCCGTGCCGGGGCTGGGGAAGGGACCTGCAGCTCCCGTGGGCTTCCCCCCCGGGGATGCTTTGCCCCCACATCGATGCTTCTCCCCCCTCTGTGTGCCTGCATGGGTTAAAGCACCTTTTTGGGGCTGGGGGGGGGGGGAAAGGGGGCACAGCATTCACTGCCCTAACCCGCGTTTCACCACATGCTTGTGCCTCCCGGGTTGGGGGTGCCAGTCCCGGGGCCCCCCCTTTCCCCTTTTACAGGACCCCGTGGGGTCCCCAGGACGGATTGTGCCCGGGGACCCGACCCGTGCCATGGTGTCCCCCCAAAAATGCTGGGGGCTCGGGTCTCCCACAGCTCCTGGGAGACCCTCGCCACCCTTTTTTCGTGCCAGTGGGGTCGGCGTTGGCACCGGAGAGCCCCAGGGTGTGTGGGGGGGGTGGGGGGCACAGAGCTGAGCCCCCTCCCCCCCTTGTTTTTGGGTAGAGCCGATGGGCAGCGTGGTACTTCTTTTTTGTAAAGTGGTTTCTTTGTACTGTTCATGGATACCTGCTTCTTTGGTTTCTCCACCGTATCTGTGATGTTTCTGTGTTCTGTCAAATAAATTATTCTAGTTTATTAAACTCAGAAAAAACAAAACAACAAAACAAAACAACAAAAAAAAAAGAAAGCCAAAAAAAAAAAAAAAACACAGTCCCAGCTCCTGGACGCTTCTCTTGGCTCAGGACAGGGGACCCAGCCCAGTCCTGGGGGGTCTTTTCCACCGTGGCACCCACTGGTGGTGCTGGGGGGGGGAACTGGGGGGCTCCCTGCGTGCACCAACACCCACAGAAACCTCCCGCATCCCATGCTCAGCCCCAGTGTTCCCAGTTCCCTGCCTCTACACCAGTACTGGGACGCTCTTCTGGCCCCCCACACTCAGCCTCTCCCTCCGCTGCCCCCCCCCAGCCAATTTTTTGGCTGTAGGGCTGACCTTCCCACAGGCACGTGGATGTCATGGTGGGACCCGTGCCAAGGGGGCTGGAGGTTTTGGAGCCAGCAGCGGGGACCAGGAGGGGATTTGGAAGCGAAGCACAAGGCCAGGCGGTGCCCTTGGAGCGCGGGGGGCTGCTGGAAAAAGGAGCTGGTGGTGCCCGCGGGCACCAAGAGCGAGCTGGGGACACTCCAGAACCACATCCCCAGGAGCAGGAGACGTTTCCCAGCCTCCAGCTGCTGGGGGGAAGCAGGAAAACCCCAGAAGCAGCTGTTAAACCCAGCCCAGGACAGCCCCTGCCCCGTCTTCTCCCCACAAACACAACCCCGGCGGGGTGAGGGAGCGGCGCAGAGCCACAAATCCCCAAACAAGCACACCCTAAAAACGCCCAGGCGCCCTCCAAAAGTGCTGCCAGCAGCAGTACTGCAAGCAGCAGCCCCGGTGTTGCACAAGACCCCAGCTGCACAGCCCCACACGTGACAATTCCGTGCGTGGCGCTGGGCAGGCGTGCTGCTGGGGGGGGCAGGAGGAAGCAGGACGGGGACACAAACCCGATAACCCCCCCTAAAACCCTCCCCTGCGCAGCCCCAGCTGTTAGCACTTGACATTTTTGGCCATCTCCAGGCCTCTGTCGGAGCTGGTTCAAGCTGGACGAGGAGGCTGAAGTTATTTTGGGGGTAAAAAAAAAGAAAAAAAAAAAGAGAGGAAGTTTAGATGAGTAAACCCTGCTGTTGCTTAAGCACCATTTCCCTAGAAAGCCAAATTTGCTTCCCTCTCTGCACCAGGGTGACGTGAAGCAGGCTGGGCTCTGCTGCTCCACGACCCCAAGGAGGAGACGGGGAGGAAGAGGAGGCAACAGGGAGGAAGAGGAGGCTCAGGTGAGCCCCTCCGACGGGTGCCTGGTGTTGCTGAAGACCCCCCAGGGGTGGAAAGGAGGACGGGGAATCCCTGCAGGAGCTCTCAGCTCCACCTGAGCCCTGCTGCTGGTGCTGAAACAGCCTCAGAGCTCCAGCAGGGAACATTTCGGGTGGCACCTGCCGGGAAAATGGGATGGGCTGAGCTGGGAAAGAGCCCTCTGTTTCCTCACCAACACGGGAACAAGCTTCGGCGTTAGCACCTGCAGGGAAAAAGCTGTTGCCAGGACACGGCGCAGGTCGGAACATCGCATCCCCAACCTCTCCTCGGCCCCGGCTCACCTCCCCGTCCCCACCTGCCTCGCCTGTCCTCAACCTTCCTCTCGCTGCTGCGGGGCAGAAGCCCTTTGCACCCTTCCTCTGAGGACGGGGAGCGGCAATTCCTGGAGAAATAACCAAAAATGGGGGTGTTTAGGGGCAAGAGGGGATGGCCAGCGCTGGGTGGAGGAGCAGAGGCAGAGCCGGTGCAAGATTTGTGTTGCCCACCCCAGCGTGAGCATCCCGCAGGCCTGGGGGGCTGTTTTCCAGGTGTGCACCCCCTGCCCACCTCAAAACATCCTGCCCTTGGTGTTCAGGCACCGCCTGGTAACACGCAGGGACTGTACAAATCACCACCCGGCCTCCTCAGGCCCAAAAAACCCACCCAAATTTAAACTTTTTGATGAAAAGCAAAGGCCCACAAGCTACAAAGGCCTTTTTCTAGGCCGGGTGCTCTCTGGTGACACAGGGGCAGGGCAAAACTCGCAGCGGGCCGGGGAGGAAAGGCTTTTCCTGTGCGCTGTCACCAGCGGGCTGCCTCCACGCTGCAGCTTCCTGTGGCAGAGGCCACGCACAAGTGCTGAAACACCAACACCCCGCGGGGCGTGCAGCCACCCCAGCGGTGCCTGGGGACGGAAACCGGGAGGTTAAACGTGCCCCCGAGCAGCCCGTTTCCTCAAATTGTACTCGCCCTTTTATTTTTTTTTGATATATCTTCCTCGTCTGAAGGGCACGGCGCAAACACGACGTGGGCGGGGGGATGAGCTGACAGCAGGATGTTCTCTGCTAGTGGACGCGGCGAGAACTACAGGCTGGTAAACAGGAGGACAAGTGACACAAGCAGAATTCTTGCTATTTTATATTAAAAAACGGTTCTTTATAGTTTTGTCCATTAGCTACAGCTGTCTCAGAACAGTGACTTCAAGCAAACAGATAACCTCGTAACCTCCCGGCCCACGCAGGCAGGCAGGAAACACCCAGCTCACCCAAAATGTGACCTACCCACAGCCCCCACAGGGCTGAACCCAGTCCCAAACGTGCAGGGAGCCATCGCTGGCTGCTGACAGCAAAGTTCTGGGTTTCTGCGGGTGCCACGTGTGCACCGTGACCCGGGGAGGGCCCTCGCTGCAATCCAGGCTGCCGAACGCGTGGCCTCTGTGGACGAAGAGCGGTTCTGCCTCCCGGCCAGAGCGGTCCCAGCGCCGCGTGTCGTACACCTGCACGGTGCCGTCAAAGCCTGGAATGAAAGGAGAGAGATGAGGGAGTCACCAGCTCAACCCCAGGCTCGCAGCTGCCTCCCCACGGGGCTGGAAGAGCCCGGAGTGACAGCAGAGCAGCAGGAGTTTGTCTGAAGTTAACAGCGGGCAGGGAAAACACGGCCAGATCCATGAGGACTGCACGTTCCTGAGTCTGGATTTGCCATGCTCAGGCCAGGAGACAGCCTGATGGATGCACACCCCGTGGTGGCCAGGCTGCCACTGCCACTAGCCGTGTTTTCTAAAGCTTAGGGCAGAATTTGCTAAGGGTTTGGGGTCTTTTTTTTGGAGAAAGGAAGCTGCGAGCCCCCCCAGAGCTGATCTGGCCTTTGGGGTCCTGCAGCAGCTAAAGGTGAGCCGTGGGGGCTATCAGCTCACCTCTCTGATGCTCTGAACAGCCACTCCCTAACCAGGGGGGGGTTAAAATACAGCTGGGCTTGATGCAAAGCTCAAAACTTCCAGAAAAGGAACGTCTCAGCCTAACAGCACCTACCTGAAACAGCCAGGCAGCCTTCCAGGGCAGGAGCCCAGGAGACGCACAGGAAATCTGCCCCGCAGCCAGGAGAGGGAACTCTGCACGTGGCCGAAGCCAAAGGCTCGGAGATTTTCCTCACGTCTGCTAGGACGAGGTGTCCTCCACTCGAGAGGAAAGCTACGGGCTGGGAGCTTAAATCAGAGCCGGGGGATCCGTGGCAGACCCCCACGCACCACCGCTCGCCACGAGGCGCCGAGGGGACGGCCGCAGCCTCCACGGGGCTCTGGGGGTGCCGCACGTCAGCCAGCCCCAGCTGCCCCCTCGTGCAGCACAGCAGCAAGGTGTTGCAGTCCAAAAACGCCACGCCGCTGAGCTCCTCGCTGCTTCTGGAAGCTAAAAAAAGACAAGATTGTGGATTTCCAGCTTCTGGAAGGATTTTGGGTGTCGTGAGAGCACTGGCACGCGGCTGAAGGCACCCCAGCTAAGGAAATGTTTGCCACCCGAGCAGTTATCCTCGCCTCACCCAAAATTCAGCTCTGCAAAGCCAGACACGCTCAGGCTTGGTTTGGATACCTGCCACGTAGACGTTTTTCTGCGATTCCACCTCCATGATGCGGACATCGTCGATTCTGGAGCCGTGAAGGACCCACGGGGCTTTGGTCGAAATCGTCGCAATTTTAGCCCAAGCCTGCCCGGTGCTATTTTCTGCAGGTATGGCACTTACAGGTTTGATAACATCTATTTCAAAAGAGAGATAAGCAGCTGTAAAACACGCCAGGAAGCGAGAAATCCGCAAGACCAAGTTGCTTCACAGAGACACCTTGCAACCTGCTACACCACCGAGAAATCAAATTACAACTTTGTCTCCAGAATTAAACCACGTTTTCCAACCCATCCAGCAAGGACCGCCACCAAACCCTGGGAAATCGAGGCAAACCCATAAAAAGCTGGGAATCAAGGTGTTTATTTTCAGCAGAAAAGAAATTTGAGTAGCACTTTGTACTTCCTTTTCTGGTGGTGTTTCACAAGAAGAGACAGAACAACGTCAATCCTCTCCTAGAAGCAGGCAGACGGAGGCGTGGAGAGCTGAGCTGGCTCACGGTGCCCCCCAAAAGGTGACGTGTGGGGCAAATTTATTTCTTACCCCCGCGTTATCAAGGGAATCTCGTGCTAAGCACACAAGTGGGATTTTTATTTACGTAGGAGCTCGCAGATAAGAGAAGGTGGAAAGCCACAGCGCCAGGCCAAAACCTCCTGACTCCCTTCTGAGGTTTGGGCTGTGGGGTGAACACCTTTCCATGCCGTCGTGCCGTTCCCAAACTCTGCCACAAAAGGACGCTCACTCACTGAGTGGGACGGGGATTTTTCTCCCCATTTTATCCCCGAGAAGCAGAGGAAGCTAGAGATGTTGACACGCCGAGAAACTACTCACATCAGAAGCTTGTTCCCTTACCCGAGTCCTCTCCTGACACCTGCCAGACGTGGAGGGAGCTGTCAGGCGGGCCGCTCGTCACCAGCAAGCTGCGGGAACAAAAAGAACCCCACAAGGCTCACTGGGGGCAGAGAAAAGCCTTCCTCCCCCTCCCAAACAGCCCGGTGAGGCCCAGCCTGGCTGTGCAGGAGCTGTCAGGGCTGCAGTTTCACAGCTCCTCACACCAGGGCGATCTGTGCAGCCCAGCCCCAGGCGATGGCATTTAATTAGCAGATTTCCCAAAAGCTCTAGACTAGGAACGAGGCAGAGAGCCCCGGAGCAGCACCGGGGGCTGGTGTAGGAGGTGAGACCTGAGGAACTGAAATGAATCAGCCAGAGGGAAGTGTGTTTGCTACAACCAGCACCAGCCAAAGCCTCCTGAACCTGCATCTGCAGGAGCAGAGGCAGCCACCACCTGCTCTGCCTGCTGGGCACCTCCAAATCCAGCAGGAAAGGATGGAAAAAGGCAGAGCAGGGCATCCACGCAGCCCTCCCCTGCTCACAAGTGAGGTAGGGAGGGATCCCTGGCGACCACCTCGATGTCAGCAGCTCCTGCTGCTCGCTTCTTGTAACCCAGCTCCAACATTCCAGCAGCCTGAGCCGACAGCTTCAGCTTCCCTGCTACAGGGAGTGCTCTAAAAGCACCCAGGAATGAAGAGGAGCAAACATTCGCCAATATTCCTCTTGGCAAAAGTCACCAGGCTCCTCTCCTCCACTTTTTTTTTCCTCTGCTAGGACCCCGTGGCCATACCTGGTGTCTGGCACGTGTTTCAGGCCGTACACCGGGCGGCTGGAAAACCCACCGCATTCCACCTTGAAGTCTCTCTCTGGACACAGGCCCTGGAAATCAAAGGAAAAATCCTTTTCTTCAAGTTAATGCAGCAAAACCCCTTACACAATTAACACAAAAAAAAAGATGGAGATATTCTGGCATGGTAGAGCTCTTGCCTGCCCACTAAACGCTTCTTCCAACAGGAGCTACAAAGCTGAAGGATCCTTGATGATAGGGGGAAAAATACAGATAAAGCTTGCGCCAAGCACTCTGCCTGGGTTTGCTGCTGGCTGTGCGTGCCTGCCCAAACACCACCTCTTCCTTTAGCTCAGACACCACCTAATCACGGGCCAATATCGCTGTTCAGCAGCACGGTTCCCCAGGCTCAGGCATCTCAGCCCGTCCCTTCTTTGTTTTCTTTGTCTCCTCACCTCTCCCCTTTCTCCAGGAAAAGCTTTCATTCACACATCTGGAGATGGAGCTTCCATGGCACGCGCTGTCCGCAGGGCAGCAGGAATTCACAACCAGACTGCCACCGAGCTGGACAGCAGCCGGGTGGTCTACACACTTCAGCTTCTGGTCAGAAACCGCTCCAGAGCTGGCCAAAACACGCTGGGTTTGGGATGCCACCCCAGCCGCAGCACCCACCTGGGTCTCCTTCGCCTGCAGCGTCGGCGGGGGCAGCAGCTGCAGGATCTCGTTCCTGTCGGAGCCCCCATACCCAGCCACACAGACACCTGTGGGGTGAGGAACCAGGGCCACAGTGAGCGATCCCCTCACCACACCCACCTTGGGCCAGGCCCCCGCATTGCAGCACGGCCCCAGGACGAACCCCGGTATGCCCCCAGCCCCTTGTCTCCCCCTTTTCTCCCCCCAGAACCCCAGTGCAGCCCCTCTCTCACTTCCCCAGCCTCCCAGCCTGGTGATACAACCCCCATGCTCCCCTCAGGACCCCAGCACAGCCTGGCCAGGCCTCCCTCAACCCCCAGAACCCCTGCCTGGCCCCCCAGAACCCCTACCCAGCCCCTCAGGACCCCTGCCCAGTCCCTCAGGCCCCCTGCCCGCCCCCCCCAGCCCCTCCCCTAAACACTCACGGTTCCCCAGGGCCCATTCGATGACGCGGGTGGGAGCCTGGAGCTCGAAGGTGTGGAGATCCTCGTACCTGCGGGGACAGGGGGCTGCTGAGGGGGGGGGGGGGAGGGGAGGCTGAGGCCTAGGGGGTGGGGGTAGGCCGGGGAGGGGGAAGAGGCCTGAGGGGGCAGG
Organism: Anas platyrhynchos; assembly: GCF_047663525.1. Lineage (NCBI taxonomy): Eukaryota > Metazoa > Chordata > Aves > Anseriformes > Anatidae > Anas > Anas platyrhynchos. The sequence continues at coordinate 206,300,675 of NC_092587.1, read as the reverse complement.
GAGAGGCTGGGGGGAGGAGGCTGAAGGCCCAGGGCCCGTCTCACAGGCGCAGGGAGCTCAGCAGCCATTCGTCTTCTTCTTCTTCTTCATCATCTTCTCCTTTTTCTTCTTCCTCCTCCTCTTCCTCCTCTTCACCACCGACCCCCGCCGCCTCCATAGCAACGCCCGCCCGTCGCGGCCCTGTGACGTCACAGCCCCGTCGCGCGGTAGTGACGTCACACCCCCGGGAGGCGGGAGGCGGGCGCGGGCGGTTGGCGCCGGCCGGGATGGGAGGGGCGGGGGTGGGGATGGGGGGGTGGGGGTCAATGGGCGCTGCTCACAAACATGGCGGGATCTGGAGTTTTGGGGGTTTTCACAGACACTGCAGTGTCCCCAGCTACGTGTCCTGGTCACAGATAGTGCAGTACCCACAGCTTTATGTCCCACCGTGCCCACTGCTATGTGTCCCTTCACAAACACCTCAATATTCCCTCTCACAAACACATCAATATTCTTCACAGACACCGCAGTGCTCACAGCTCTGTGTCCCTTCACAGACACAACCATGTCCGCTGCTTTGTGTCCCTTCACAAACACCTCAGTATTCCCCTCTTACAAATGCCACAATGCCCACAACTGTATGTCCTGTTCACAGACACCACAGTGCCCCCAGCTATGTGTCCCTTCACAAACACCTCAATATTCCCCCCTTAGAAACACCACAATGCCCCCAGCTATGTGTCCCTTCATAGACACCTCAATATTCCCCTTCACAGACACCACAGTACCCGTAGCTCTATGTCCCTTCACAGACACTGCCCTGCCCACTGTTAATGTCCCTTCACAAACACATCAATATTCTCCTCTTACAAACACCACAATACCCACAGCCTTCACAAACACAATAGTCACAGCTATGTGTCCCTTCACAAACACCACAGTACCCACAGCCATGTGTTCCTTCACAGATGGTGAAGACACTTCCTGCAGTGCCCCCAATATCTGTCCCTTCACAAACACTGCGATATTCCCCTCTTACAGACACCACAGTGCCCACAGCTCTGTGTCCCTTCACAAACACCGCAGTGCCCATAGCTGTACGTCCTGTTCATAGACACTGCAGTGCCAATGGCTATATGTCCCTTCACAAACACCTCAATATCCACAGCTACGTTATATGTCTGTCCCCTCTTTTAAACACAATACCCACAGCTATGCGTCCTTTCACAAACACCCCAGTGCCCACAGCTATGTCCTCTTCACTGACACCGCAGTGTCCTCTGCTATATGTCCCTTCACAAACACCTCAATATTTCCCTCTTACAAACACCACAATGCCCACAGCCGTCACAAACACAATACCCACAGCTCTGTGTCCCTTCACAAACACCGCAGTGCCCACAGCTATATGTCCTGTTCAGAGACACTGCAGTGCCCACGGCTCTACATGTATGTCCCTTCACAAACACCTCAATATCCACAGCTTTATGTCCCTTCACAAATACCGGGGTACCCACAGCTATACGTCCCCTCTTCACAACCACCACAGTGCCCACAGCTACACGTCCTTCTCACAAACACCTCAATATCCACAGCTGTATGTCCCCTCTTCACAAACACTACAGTGCCCATGGCCGTATGTCCTTCTCACAAATACCACGGTACCACAGAATCCCCAAATGGCTGAGGTTGGCAGGGACCTCCGAAGATCATCAAGATCCCGAGCAGGATCACCTAGAGCACCTTGCACAGGATAGCCCCAGGCGGGTTTTAAATATCTCCAGAGAAGGAGACTCCACAGCCTCTTTGTGCAACCTGTCCCAGTGCTCTGTCACCCTCCCAGTACAGAAGTGCCCCCTCATATTGAGCAGTAACCTCCTGTATTTCAGTTTTTGCCCATTGACTCTCATCCTGTCACTGGGCCCTACTGAAAAGAGACCAGCTCCATGCTCTTGCCACCTTGCCTCAGATATTTATACACATTAATTATGTCTCCCCTCAGTCTTCGCTTTTCCAGGCTAAGCAGGCCCAGTTCTCTCAGCCCGTCCTTCTACATCAAGTGCTCCAGTCCTCTCATCATCTTCATAGCCCTCCTCTGGACTCGATCCAGTAGCTCCATGTCCCTCTTTTACTGGGGACCCCAAAACTGGACATAGACTCCCCACCAGGGCTGAGTAGAGGGGCAGGATCACCTCCCTTGACCTGCTGGCAACACTTCTGAATGCAGCCCAAGATATTGTTGGCCTTCTTGGCCCAAAACAACTTGTGGTCAGCCTGCTGCCCACCAGGACTCCTAGGTCCCTCTCTGCAGAGCTGCCCCCAGCCCGTCCTGGTGCTCGGGGTTATTCCCCTCTAGGTGCAGGACCTTCTAGGTGAAGGTGGGGATAAATTCAGAAGCCTGCCAAGTCCTTATGAGCTGCAAACCCAGCGTAACCTCTGCCCTTTACACCAGTTCCTCTGTGTGTAATGTGAGGGTTATGCACTGGTTTCCAGCCAGCACTTCCTTACTGGTGTTGCTGTTTTTGTTTTTGACAAAGACGTCAGTCACCGTTAAGTACTTTGCTATTTTCCTGCCAGAAGTGCTGCGTGTTACCACAGGTTTTGGTGCCCGTGCCAAGAGGATGCTGTCCGAATGGAGACGGCCTCGCCGTGAGCTGACTGTGTCAGAAGATGGTCGATTTCTCCCCAAATAAATTCATTTATTCAAGCACAAGTTCCGATCAGATGCCAGGGGTTTGGAGCTTGCTTCCAGCTGTGGGCTCGCTGTCTGTAGCAGTGGTGCTTCAGGATCACTCGTGATAATTTGAAGCTGGAGTATACAGATTATTGTGCTTTTTCAGACTTCTGGCCAGGGTTTAGCTGGCAGTGGTGCCGTGAGGCAAGCAGTGCCTATTTTCTGTAACACTGCAAGGTGGCAGCCTACGGCTTCGGAGGTGGCTGTGCAGTAATCAGATAAACACTGCTTCTACACAAATCCATCCGAATGTGAACCTTTTAATCTGTACAGTGTCTCCTATATTATCTGATGTTCTGTCGCCATTTGTTTTCCCCTCGCTTTTCAGCACACCGTCAATGCCAGTCCTGCACCAGTTGTCAGAGGAAGAAGGATGATTTGGGTGATTTTCTGTCCTCGGAGAGGTGGCAGGACACCCTGAGTGACACGATCCCTTCAGTCTGGGTGAGATGTGCCGTCTGAACTCTGTGCTCAGGGCTAATTCAGGGCTGTCAGTACAGAATTGAGCAAGAAAGAAGCAACAAGAGCAGGTAGAAAGGCAGAAAAGCCATGAAAACAAGGACCGAAAGCCAGACCCCTGCCTTTGGCCAAAAGGCACTGCAAGCAGTGACTGGATCCCATCAACAATTCTCACCTGTGGTTACATTCCTGACATCTCCACTTTGTCACTTTGAGATACACTGGTATTTGTTATATTTTGTTTGGAGAAAGAGTGGCAAGAATTCTCATGTACAGAGGAAAATGTTGTTCATTCACATTATTTTTTGTAAAATATCCAAACAGTCTCAAATTCGCTAAGAACCTTGTCGTACCTATTCTTTCTACATGCTATGATTCAAGAATAAAAATTGGATGTAGCGTCTTGTGAAGAATCTGAAAGAGTACTCTGATTTTTTTTTATTTTATTTTATTTTTATATGAACCTGTTTAGATTAAATTTAAATTAAAGCTGTAATAATATCAGCTGCACTTGAGAATGCAAGAGGTGCGGCAGTCAGTGGGTTCAGAGCTCATCCCTTCATCACCTTGTCCCGTTAACTTTCTTCTCATTTGCATTTATTTATTTTTATATATTTATTTATTTATTTGTATTTGTATTTATTAGCTGCAGGACAGGAGCTTAGCCTGAGCTGGACAACTCACCCACGTCGGTGCACGGTGCAATTCCAGCAGGACGTGAAGGCAGAGAGGAGGAGAAATGGGAAAGGAAAAAAAGGTGAGAGCCTGGCAAAGTGAAGGAGACTCAGAGCACACACCAGCTTTATCTGCTTCTCCCTGCCCACAGACTCAGCACTGTTGCAGGGTTTGGGCAGCCTCGGAGACACGTAGGTTGGGGAAGAAAACTGTGAAAGGACCCGGGAATGGAAATGCTGAGCGTGAGACCTGACATACTCTCTAAATGAGATGAGATGGTATTTGCCTGCTGGATGTCGGAGCCATCTTCAGTCTGAATGGTGCACAGCAGTTATTCACAAGGATAAAAATACTATTTCCAGTTACTATTCCTATAGAAAAGCCACCCTCAGAAGCTTGAAAAGAGGCACAGAACATTATTTGGCCTTAATTCCTGGTAGCTTTTCCACACAAACAGGGATCTGTCCCCATGTGGACTGCACACATGTCCACACAGACCGCTGCTGGACCCCAAAAGTTGCTTAAATTGGAAGGAATTGTGAAGGAACAATGCTGCAGGGTAACACCTTTTGTATTAATGAAGTGTTGCCCACTTGTGTTCCAGTTTTGGCACGCCTGAAGCAAGGACCTTGGTGGCAGTGCCACCAGAGGAGTTCGAGTCTGCTGTGCAGATCCACAGATCAGCCCTTCCTCCGAAGTGGAACAGCACGGGGTGAAATCTTCAGCTTTCATGGCCAGGAAGAAACACTAACAAAGCCAAATGAGCAGCTCTTGAGGTCTGGGTATTTCTGGGAAAACTCTTCCAGAGCTCGAGAGAGCCCTGAGTCTGCAGGCACCGTGTGGGATTCTCTGCCATGAGCATTGCCCCAGATGGCGATGCATAAAACGACACGCATATGTGGAAAAAATCCTCCCATCAGTTAAACAAGGCTTTCCTGAGAATTGCTACTGTCATGCACAAGCGATATCTGTGGGCAGATACTCGTTTTTATCACAGTTTGAGTGCAGGGGGGGGAAGGAGCTTGGCAATCTGTCATCCACGTGCAGGATGCCAGCTGACCTCGAGGGCCAAACTCCGCTGCTGGGAGCTGAGCCTGGCTGCTGAGCCCCACAAAAAAAAAAGCTCAGCGAACCCCTCCTGAGGAGTCAAGTCCTTGGTTTTGTGAAATCTGGAGGCGCTGCTTTCAGCTCTGTTCTCTGAACTCAAATCCTCATCCTCATAAATCACCGTTGCTGATTTATGGCTGAAGCCACCCATAGGTGCCTCCTATTTGTGTTTTTTTATGACACGGTTGCTGTTGTTTTACTTGCTCCAACATCCTCTAGTAAGCAAAACCTGACTTTTTTATGCTTTTTTTTTTTTTTTTTGTATTTATCCAACAGTTAAAGATTTTTTTTTTTTCCTTTTTAGTACCCCAGGGACCTTATGAACATCCATGATTTGGTGAAGAAGTTCCTAAATGCACAGATTTCTTGGGTGCAGCAGAGGTGATGGCCAGAGGGGTACGATGAGGTACCTGCTGAAGCGAGCTGCTCCTCCATCTGCAGGTACTCAGCATCCTTTCATGCTCCTATGGGCTGCACACCAAGAGTCATCACCCCTCCTAGTCCTTTAGCAACCTTGCGTAGATGAATTATTGGGAAGTTTGGTCCACCTGCCTATTTGCAGGCTGGTTTTGAAATCAGGGTTTAGGAGCGAGGGCTCCTTCCTCAAAAAGGAACAGTATCTGAAGGATTTGGGAGAAAAAAAAGGCTGGAAATATAAAGGATGAGTTTGTAGGTGCTTGTATGCTTTGCTCAGGAACCCAGCCTGCAGTGGGGCTGCCTTTATGGGAAGCTCATCGGGATGCAAGACTGTAGTTGGTCTGATCTCCCATTGCCTTTTTGGAGACTGAAAGTCAGAACAGGAATTGCTGCCAGCAGTTTGTGTCGGCTCGCTCGTGTGGGTGAGGTGCAGGCACGATATTGCTTCCCCTTCTTTGTTCTCGTTCAGCTTTTGGACTCAGGAGACCTCGTGGACATCCCTATGGCCGCAGCCCACTGCAAGGCAGACCCACGCAAGGCAGCTGTGTGTTCAGGGGTGAGTATTTCAAAGAGAAATGCAATATTTTTTGTCTTCTTTTATGCCTATGGGGTCAAATAAATGGTTGTTTTCTCTCTCACCTTCTCCAGGTCAGGACCAGAGACGGCTGGACCAGAGCTGGAAACCTCTGAGATGCCTGGAGCCCAGCTCCTAGCAGATGAGGGATTGACCATCAACAGAAATCGGAAGGAAAACTGTTTATTTCAGTGGAGGTAATGTTATTTAAAGCGGAACAAAACCAAAACTAACGTGACAGGTTTGGGAAGCACGGCCAGTTCCCACAAAGCCAGCGCTACGTGGGGCTGCTTTCAGAGCCCTCTGGAGGCTGTTTCCATCCTTCTTTCGGGGGCTTGTGTCCTGCAAAGAGGCCCTGCTCTGGCTTAATCCGTAGGATTTCTGTCTGCCTCTGCCAGGCTGTCCTGAAAAATAAAACGTGAATGTCAGCGCAATTTACTCTACTTATTGGAGGTTATTTTGTTAACGAGCTGATGATACAGAGCCCAGTGTTTATATTTTAAGACGTATATAATGGAGCAGTTGTGTTTGTTGGAAAGACACGCTTCAGAAAGTGAACGAAGACATTTTTTTTGTGAATTTCACAGCCCTGGGATCCACGGGAGGAGGAGCAGGTTCAGAGTGGACACGTTTTGTGGAGGGTGGATCCAAAAAGACCTCTGAACGAAGCAAGCGGTGGCCATCGGCAGAGCTTCTTGGGATGAGGATCAGCTTTTAGTGGTGAGGCTTTCCCCAGGCTGTGCTCGATCTGAGCCAGTTCATTGCTGTGCTGCGTGTGTAACTCTTTATGTGAGAGGACATTTCTTGGGATATTGCATTCCTCAGAATATTATAGAATATCATCTGCCAGGCACCTCCTGTCTTCGTTTCTGTTCCCTGGGCTGCAGTTTCCAACCTCTTCCCTGGTGCCTCAGTGTTTCCCTGGTATTCTCCCGTGTTTAATGGCTTTTCTTTCTCATAGAGTGTGCAAAATTGCAACGCAATTCTTACACCGTGTGTCCTCAGCAGAATTTATATACATGCATTTTATCAAATCTGTCGCCTCTAGACTCCTGTGACATGTTTAGAGTCCACGTATGATGGATTAGCAACAAAGACAGCAGGCAGCATACCTTCCCTAGCCTCCCTTTTCTGCTCCCCTCTTGTTTTGTAGGTCATGCTCACACTCTGCTAAAATTTTGGTTAATCGTGTTTTCTATCCAGTCTCCTTTGCGCTATGTCCAGGGCTGGATTTCATCAGCATCTCGAGACAACGACTGCCAGACTTTAATTAACTATCGACAGAAAAAAAGTAAGTTTTCCCATCTGTGTCAAAGTTTGCTTGTTCTGTAAGATGCAGTGGACTCTTCAGTGCAATTTAAAAAGAAATTCAGCGTTTTTTTTTTTACTTTTTCCTACCCAAAATATCACGTGGCAGTTTAGTCACATCACTCCTTGTTCTGCCCACAATAAACCTAAAAAGTCAGGCCTGAATTGTGGTTGCCTTGGATGTAGGTGGGGGTTACTACCCGATATAATCCCCCTCAGTCACCTCTTCAAATGATAGGACCGGCATCTTCCATTTTTTTCCTGAAAACCAGGAATTTCTGACCCCGGGGCTCTTCTCAGCCTCCTGCACACGTGGCTGGAGTCGAGGCCATCATGATTTTTGTCGTTTCGGCAGAGATCTTGTATTCGCTCCGAGGTGGACATAATTCTTGTTTTCTGACAAGCCCTGGGATTTTGTTTGGGCTTTCTGCAGCTGTGTTGTGATGCTGATGTCAGCCCTTGAAGCAATCAGTCTGAACACGCTTCTATTTGGAGGAACTTGGTATTTTTACATTAAACTGCCTTTTGACCTGAACCAAAACAAATTTCTGCAGTTACGCTGCTGAGCATTTGAGCTCTGTTTTTGTCCTCCCTGGCACCTTTCAACTTGGACTGAGAGAAGAGGGGGAGCAACACTTACCTCTTTTGAAGAAGGAGTGGTAGCACGTCTTTTTTCCTGTCTTCTGAGCTGCCACCTATAAGGGAAAGTCAAATTTCTCAGGGAACAGAGCCATGGGCGGGGATTTCATGCAGAAAAAGGTTCAGGTACCTAATGAGAAACGCTGGCTGTTTTCCCAAAATCATGTTCTGTGGCATGGACACGTAAAATGACAAGAGAGGAGAAGTGTGAAGTTAAACCCCATCTCCTCCCCAAGACCTAGAGACACCACAGATCACCGGGGCAAGGGGGGAAGCGTTTCTTAGAGCTGCTCTGGGGACTCCAGCATGGGGTGGAGATACCCAAACTGGTTGTACTGGAGGGTGGCTGGGTGCTAGGCAGTCCCTCTGCCAAGAGCGGAACGAACTTCTGTCCATCCTGCTTCTTGGCACAATAAATCAGCCCGGCAAATCTGAAGCATGTGGATGTGCAGAGACCATCGAGGGGAATGCCAGCTTTCGTTTTCTGCTGTGGGATTTGGAACATTCTCCCCGCCTGTAGTCACATTCCCATATTCTTTCAGTTAAGCTTATAAAGCCATTTGACCTGGGAAAAATGTGCAAACCAGTAAGAGGATAAGACAGCATTTATCCTCTGCACACTATTTTAAAACCTTTCTCTTTTTTCAACGTTTGTTTGCCCTTTTTTTCTTTTATTTATTTATTTTTTTTCCCAAACCTCAAAGGAAAAAGTAAATGAATTGAACCATAAATTTCAAGAGAGAAAAAAGGAAGAGCCACTTAGAAAACAAAACAAACAGAACTATATGAAAAATTACCCTGAAGTTAGACAATGATTTTCATTTCAAAACTTCTATGGAAACCTTTTAAAAAATGCCAGAATGGATTAAAAAATGTTAAGCTCTTGCTGCCATTTCTGGATACGAGGCAGCTGTGACAAGGCTTTGTTCCCAGCCCGGAGCACTCCCGGTTGCATTCCTCTGCGTTGTCTTTGAAGCAAAAGAAACTTGGTTCTCAAGAGAGGTGGCCAGTATTGTGCAGGGAACAAAGAAATGCCGAGAACCTTGGTTAGAAATTGTTAATTTTTGGAGTGTCACCTACCTTCGGATGTAGTCCACAATTTCAGCCCTCTTGTACACCAAAATGCCCGAAACCAAGAAGAGTAAAACCAGTGTCCCAGTAGCTTTTCCCATATTCTTTACAGTTCCCCCTGATTGGAAAGGAAGACAGAAAGAGAGAACGTTACCCTCTGCGCACACCAGGCGTTTCTGGCACAAAAAGGGAAGAAATGGAGGAGAAAGGGCTCAGGTCTCCGAGGCACCTCCACCACTGCCTGCTTGGGAGCCACCAGCGTTTGCACCATTCTCAGAAACAATCAAAAGCCTTCAGGTACGCAGCACAAGGGGTAAAGTTACACTACATGGGCCTGGAAGCAAGGATTCTTTTTGGGACTGCGTGGTAAAGAGCTCGAGGATAACCAGTGAGGTTGGAAAAAAAATGGAAAGCTTCCTAGGTTGTTCCCTGAGAAGGGCGCACAGATGAGGAAATATCGAGATATAGCGGATAAGAAATTTGAGCTGAACATCTACTTCTGCTAATGGCTGAGGCTCCAGCCTGTAGCTAGTGTCTGGAGGAGAATGGGAAGGTGGAAAAGGTGGAAAAAAAGGTGGAAAAGGTGGAAAAGGTGGAAAAGGGTTCGCTCCTCCCAGCACGCCGGGGCAGCCACCAGGAAGACTCCGGCAGGATCCTAAAATTTGGCGCTGGCCTTTCTCCATGAATTGAGAGGAGCACGACGTTGCCACTTGGGCATCTTCACCGCCACGCCAGCAGGTGAAATATCACGACGGGTTGATGTTTCAGGAACAGCTGATTCAGCATAGAAGCTGTTAATTGCCCAGAAGAGCTTGATTTCTGTAGTGCCATTGGGCTCGAGCAACTTGCCATCAGCCCGGCCAAATAAGCAGCAGAAAAAATCTCATCATTCTTCATCAGCAGCAGAACTGATGAGCAAAGAGGGTCAGGGAAGAGCCTGAAAGCTGCCAGCAGTCGGGTTTTGGAGTGCTGCTGAGTGACTGTGGCGTTCTGCTCATCAGCAAGTTATTGCCCATAATATATAGGAAAGCAGAAGGGTAAATCTCAGGGGTACGTGCCAGGAAAATATTTATGCCCTGTTCTCCCAGGATTGAAGCTCGGCTGGAGATCTCTGTTAAGAGGAAAGGAAGATTCTCCTAAGAGGGTTCTGATGAGCTCAAAAGACACTCCTCATCAGCTGCCTTAATGAACTGTGGGCTGGCTCATTGGCCCCTGTGCTTAATGGAATCGATCTGCAGTTCCTCTGGGTGCCCTGAGAGTAGTCAGAGAGAGGCAGGCAAGGCAAGCACAACTGGAGGGGTAAAAAGAAGTGAGATAAGAGGAAAAAAAATAATAGAATATATTAGAATAGAATAAATTAGAATAGAAAAAATTGGAATAGAATAAATTAGAATAGAACAGAATAGTTCAGTTGGAAGGGATCTACAAAGACCAGCAAGCCCAAATCTGATGTATTTTAAAAGGAATGGAGAAAGAGATGCCTGAACCAAGCCTGGAATGATTTGGAAGTACAGGTGAGGAACTGCTGAGCTTATCCAAGAGCAAATAATGCCAAGAGAGGCAGTGTGATGTGCAGGGCTTACAGTAGTACGAAGGAGGTGGGCCGCTGTCGATGCTGCCTCCAAATCCTTCCTGCTTGCAGTCTGGAGGGGCCCACCCAAAATCGCAGTGGCAGTTTTTCTTGTTGTTGCACACCTAGAAGAAAATTAATAAATATTTTAGGGCACGAAAGAGAGAGAAACACCGTGTGGCAGCGAAGGGCAGGATGAGCTCCACAGCCTGGTTACTCGTGCCGTTTTGCCAGCTTGGTAGGAGTGCTTTTTGCAATCCTCAAGCTGTTTGCGCTGCAGATTTGGAAAGCACTTTCGTCGTCTTTATTAACTGCAGAGCTACCCTGCTCTTGCGAACGTCCCTATTTCTGTCATGAAAAGTCACAAACACATCCCAAGTGATTTTGTCACCTCCGTGTGACTCAGAAATCAGGGCTTTTGAGCCCTGAGTGAGCTTTTTTAGCTCTCTTTAGGTGCTGGCTGGCTGATTTTGCACGGTTTGCTGTTAGCCCAGGGTCGTGATGCTGTTTGGCTGTACAGACCCAGAGCTCTGCTGTCCCATCCCAAAATTGCTCGCTTTCCCAGGTAAAGGCACAAACACAGGGGCTGGGCTTCGAGTGACGTTTTGCTCCCCTTCCCTGCGGTGGCAGGGTGGAGGTTTGCTTTCTTCACTCCTTTTCTTTGCAGCCTGAGCCATACGGAGCAATAATTATTACATTTCGAGGGTGCTTAATTTGGAGAACTGCTTCCCGAGGAAAAACCATGTGTCTTTTGGGGTCATAAACCCTTTTTTCTCCAGGGACAGCAAAAAGACACGGTTAATCCAACTACCTTTTACCAAAAACGTAACTGAGAGTGGACCCAGATATCTGCAGCTCGTGGTAAGAGATGAAAAGGAGACAACAAATTCCTCCAGCTGTGGGTTTCCAGCGTGATTTTTCTTACAGATTCCCCCGGATATTACAGCTAAAGGCCCCACAACAGCAAATCTTCCCCAGACTTTCCCCAGACGCATCTCCTGCTCGCCTACAACTATCAGGAAAGAGGGACGGGTACCCTGAAAGTGACATCACAGAAAAAAAACTGACACGTGAAATAATTCTGCCAGTATCAGTGCCCGAAATGTAGGTTTTATGGAAGATGAAGTGCAGCCCGTGTCGTACAAAATCTGCCATTTCTCTGCGACTTGCGAGGAAAACAGCGTTGTATAACCGAGCGTGCATCTTTCAGAGGATCTCTCCAAGCCCAGCTAATTTAAATTCAGCAGCACTGACAGGTGCAATGAAGGATGAAGCGTTACGATGTAGAAGGCAGCTTTTACAACATCCGAGGGAACAAAGAAGACAAGAGGTAGAAGTAAGCGATGAACGCTGCTATCAAGGGCTGCGGACTGTCAGAGCACGATCTGGGAGGAAACCATGGGTGAAAAACAAAATATTTTGTGTGCTGCTGATCCGGAAACCTTTATGGGCTTCTACTGTTGATTTTGAGAGACAAATTTACATTTCATATATGCTGCTCTTTAAAGGATGCTTGGAGGTTTGCTACTTACCCCTTTGCCATTGCACTGTTTCTCTGTGCAATCGCTGTTGAGAAAAGCTGCACTGACACACGTCCTGTTTATACATATCTGCAGAAGGAGACAGATTTATTGCAGAAAGAAACAAATCTACGTCGGTGAAAAGGTAAAATGACAGATGCCAGGAAAGGGCACTGACTGCCGAATTGGGATAAAATTACTGAGAAACGGCCCAGCAAGTCTTCTCACTCATTTCATTTCGTTTCATCCGAGGCTTTTCATCCCCTCTCTCCAAACAAGCACCAGGGGAATATAAAATGAAGGTCTTGGCTTCCAGGGTCAAGACGAACCAAAGAGATGGAACAAAAGACAAACAAAAGGGAGGTGGAACAAACCCACCGAGGGCTACAAAAGGCACCGAAACCTCTTCTAGCTCAGGAGTAATTCAGAGCTGAAAAAAAACCTGACAGTTGTGCCAATTTTAGTAGGCTCCTGTCTCATCCTGTCCAGTCCCTAGGACATGAACGAGGCCTTGGAAGTACAGAAGGGGTTTTGTTTGCTCGCCTGGAGCATCCTCATATCTCCAGGAGGCACCCAAGTATCTCCTCGAGGCAGGAGGAGACCGGAGGAGTTACACTTTGGGCTTTTTGTCTTGCAAATTGGTTAGTTTGGGGAAAACTATTTGCATTTGGTGGGTGGTATGAGCCCCATCTCTCCTGAAAGGGGAACTCTGCTGAAGCCAGCACTGATGAGCTCCTTCCCTTTTGGTGGAACTCAGCACCTGGGATTTTCTTAGAGGTATTTTTGCTGCCATATAATAGCAAGAACCTGATCCTTTAGTCTGTCACCAGCTTGACAGGTCTTCAGCTTTCTGTGTGGGTCAAAGGGAAGGAGTGAGCCCTGTTCTTGGAAGAACATTTGAAATTCTTTTTTTTTTATGTGCAACAGATAAACTTTGACTTCGGTTAGTAGCTTCAAAAGAAGAGGAGAATCTTTCATGCCTGAGAAGACGAAGAAAAAAGCCAAGAACAAAAGCCAAAGTGACGTGCTGCGATTTTCCCCCCTCTAAAAGGAGCCTTTAACACTTTGGGGCTTATCTTGGAGATCACGAACATTTTCTTTAGGAACAAAAATCCTTCCATTTAACCTCCATCCTATTCCATCCCTGTATCCCCCTGGCTATCCATGGGTACCTTGTTCCTCCCGCACGACGTCCCGTCTTTCACCGAGCCTTCGTCAGGCGTGTCCAGGGGCAGGTGGAACTCCAGCCCCCAGCACAGCTCGTTGTTCACCGTGGTCTGCACCACGGTCTCGCCGTCTTGCCGGACTGGCACTCGTTTAATGTTGGCACACTGCACTCTTCCGCAGAGGATGTTCCTAAAACAGACAGACGGACAGACGGACAGACTGCTGCAAGGTTTGTGAAGACATCCGAGGATGTGCTGACCCGTGCTGCTGGCTGGCTGAGCACCCTGCTAATTTTTTGGCCTCTTCCAGCTCACACCCTTGGAGCAATTTGGGCATGGTCAGAGGTTACAACTGTCCAGGGCTGATCCCTGTAGGCAATTCCCATCCAACCAACCCTTTTTGGAGGTGTTTGACTAGCGCTGACACGGATCCTACGCTACCCAGTGGTGTCAGTGCCATGGGACATATGGGTGCAGCTCTTGGGTCTGTCTCTCCAGAAGCAGCAGGGACACATCTGTTTGTCTTTTTGAGCCTCAAATTTCACATTTTGCCATTTTTAAAAACACTGTATGAGAAATGCTGATATTTATGCCAGGTAGAGTTCCTCAGAAGCTCATCTCTGCGCTCGGAGATGGCAACAGTGAAGCTCAAGTTCTGCCTGTGCAGTGGGAAAATAAGAAATTAGCTCAAATTCTGAATTTGCACTCTAGTGTCTGCTCTGATGATGGCAATGTCCCAGTCCTGGGTGAACTGCCAAGTGCAAGCATGAGGAAAGGTCAGGAAAGAGGGGGCTTTGGAGATGCTGCGCATGGCAGCAACAAGACAAGAATTAAGGCTAAAAGGCTAAAAAAAAATGATTATCCAATGGAACAGGGTGCTGGGGCTGCACACCCCTTGCACGGGGCGATGTCCTGCTCCCGCTGAGCAGCCAGGTGCTGGTGGCACTCACTCCTCCTGGCACTTGGTGTAGTAGGTCCCGTTCCAGCCGCAGTTCCCGCAGCGGTCGCCTCGGATGTTCACTTCCCTGAAGCAGCTCAGCGGGGCACGTTGGGCGGCTGCAGGGACAAAAAAAACCAGAGATGTTCATGGCGAGGTGCACACCTGCACCCCTAACCCCTCCTGCTGCTCCGTGGGATCGTCCTGAAAGGACCTGTCGTGTTTTATGGATTTTTCAATTTATTTTTTCCCCAGATTGGTCAATGTGAGAATGAAGAGGCTGCATGAACAGATCTGCCACCAAGAGATCAACCAACAATCAAACCATGGTCATTTATCCAGAACAACCTGGAGCACAAGATGGGAATACAGACTGCAAATCTTTCCCAAATCTATTTTTTTTTTCCCTTTAATTTTAACTTGCCGTATAACACAGAGAAGGCTGAGATGGCCATATCAGCCCTTCACATGACAGTTCCCGTGTCAAGATGACGACAGAAATAATCTGCCTTATCAATATCCTTGCCATTTAGGGCACTGCAACCACTGCTGCCTGAGGAAACCTCTTTTTTGTTACCCTAAATATTAAAAAAATATATATTATACTATATTTATATACATATTGTTTCATCTGTACAGTTATGATATAAAATCACGGGGTATTTCAAAAGCATTCTGTAATATTTCATCCACTGGGGAGGTTTGGGTTGGATATTAGGAAGAATTTATTTACTGAAAGGGTTGTTGGGCATTGGGGTGGGCTGCCCAGGGTTCAGTCCCCATCCCTGGAGGTCTTTAAAAGACGTTTAGAGCTCAGTGATATGGGTTAGTGGAGGACTAGTTAGGGTTAGGTCAGAGGTTGGGCTCAGAGATCTTGGAGGGCTCTTCCAACCTAGAAATTCCGTGATTCTGTGATTTTTCTGTGCGTATTTTCATAGAAAAATTGCTTCCCCATCAGCAGCAATCATTGGGATTTGAGTTGTAGATCTGGTTAAGATCACTTATATTCTTAGGTAACCCCTCCAGACACCTAAGCCTGCCTAAATCACAAAGAGCAAACAATGAATTTTCAGGAACCGTGGAAAAAAAAAGAAAAAAAAGAAAAAAAAAGAAAAAAGAAAAAAAAAAAGGACTTTTTCAAAGCAGAGGGCAGGGAGAACGGGGGAGGCAGGGGCTACTTCTGGCTCGGGCGATGCGCTACCTTTGCCGAACAAAGCCTTGCACTGAGCCTCGTGGCTGTGGCACTGCCCCTCGTAGCAGCGGTCGTTGTCCCCGCAGGGCGTCCCGTCCTGCTTGAACACGTCCTCGGGGCAGGTGGCCGAGGAACCGTTGCAGAACTCCGGCAGGTCACACGTGCTCCTGTATTCCCTGCAGATTTTTCCTGCGGGCTGAAACTAGGAAAAAAAAAAAAAAAAAAAAAAAAAAAAAAAAAAAAGCACACAAAAGTTTGGAATTGATTTTTTTTTTTTTTTTTTTTTTTTTTTTTTTCCAGAATGGCCGGTCCAAATTATTCAAATCCACGTGGCAAAATCTTAAGGAATGCCTCAAAAGTGTAAGATGAAGGATGATTTAAATTTGCAAAATGTCAGACAGAGCAAGGAGTGGTTTTATTCACACATTTCGGGCTGAACAAGTCAGAGATGCCTCTAGAGGTACCCTGCTGCTAGATTTTCCCTAAAAACGCTCTTTTTGGCCACTCTTGTGGCCGTGGGATGTCTGCTCCAGGACTGCCAACGCCTGTGGCTGGCTGCTGGGTGCGGTGCTGTCCCTGCGCCCTGGTTTGCTGCTCCTGCTGAGGGTTTTCCTCGGCCATAATTTCACTGTTTCGGAACAATTTGTTCTCTGCGGGAGCACGGGCAGATTCCAATCATGTTTTCTGCATATTTTCAGACCAAATATACTGAGAAAGATGGGAAATAAACACGATAGCACCGAACAAACAGCCCTGACGAGCAGCTAAGGCATTAATTACCCTAATTTCTAGTAGCAGCAGGTCCTGCTGTAACTCACCTGGCACTTGTGACAACATTCGCCCCTGTAACAAGAAGCCCCCGGTGCGAGCGAGCAGGTGGAGGAGAAGCAGCATCCCGACTCCAGGCATGCCTGGGGGTGAGACACCAAAACATCCCGCTGTTACAGATGCTCCTCTCTAGCTTAAGAGACGTGAAATTGCAGGGAATTCAGGAAAATCTCTGCTGTTTTTCTGCTGCTCCTCGCTTGTGGAGCTCTGTGTCGCAGGGAACTGTTTTATTCAGGAATTTTAATTCCTTAAAAGTTCAGATTCCCGGCCCCGAAGCAGTCAAGGTGCTGATGGGCTTTGTCCCATAAAAAAAAATTAATTATTGAGTTTTTAAGGGTGCCTGGAACTTAGGGATATCTGCTTTGTTAGAAGAGCTGATCGATGGCTTTCTAGCATAATAACAATAAAAGGAGACGGGAGCAGCACTGAATTATCACACAGGCACACAAACCCCCCAAAAAAGGAGGTAACGGACAGAAAATAAGATTTTCTTTGGGCCTTCTGGGGAGACCAGGCTTGTAATGAGGTATTTGAGAGGGGAGGGAGGATGCTGTAAAAATTATTGTGGGGTATTTTAAGGGGATTGTGAGGATGTGCAAAAAGGGATGGCTGGGAGTGGGGGAAAGGGAGAGCCTAGGGTGGATTGGGGAGGAATAAATATGGGAAATAAAGAAAGAGGTTAAATGGGGTGATAAAAAGTGCATCTGCTCAGCACACCAGGCTGCAGAAGCTCTGTACAAAGAGCAACTTTACAAATTAAAAATGAGAGTTCTTGCTGGAAAACATAACTGTCCTGGTGAGCCACAGCTGCACCTCCTAGCATTACGGCAGTGGAGATACCAACACGCAAGTGCTCTTAAAAGCACTTTTAGAAAACTCTTCCACTGATTTTGGGGTAAATTTAATAGAAGAAAGAACAGGAAAACTCTGGTTTTATAGACAAGAAGAGGGCAAGTGGCAATAATTTGCCTATAGAGCTTGGTGGAGGCAAGGACATGCCCCTTTTTGGGCTTTGACTTCTGACTCAGGGAGTTTTTTTTGTCTGCAGACCCCCATTGTGAAGAACATTAGCACAACCAGAAGGCAAAAACCCTTCCAGGTGGACAAGGTTTGGAGTCATCTCCCTCCCAGCAGCTCCTGGCCAGCCCCTCGTAGCCAGAGCCCCCCTACGGCACGAGCTCGCCCTTAGCTCTGCACGGTCAGATGGGAAAGGTCCCTCCACACAGTTAGGAAAAAAAACATTAAATTACCTCTAAATACCTTCTGCATGTACAAAAATCCCGCATTTTCTGCACACAAATAAAGCCATGGTTGGGTAAACCCCCACTTCGAGGGTGTCCGTGGAAGTGGAAGCCAAGGGGCTCATTTGGACACGTAACCCTTCGGTGTTTGCTCCTTCCCAGGAGCTGGTGAGCATTTATAGTTGCAAAAAAACCACTTTATTAACCCCATTCTATCCCGTAGATTGCAACGAAATATTTAATTGCTGACCTCGTCACTGCCGCAGTCACATTCTTCGCCTTTTTCCAGGACGCCGTTGCCACAGAGCTCAAAAAGAAATGGTTTTAAGGATGGTATGTTGAACAGACAAGGCTTATTTTTTTTGATTACTTCGTCGTAATATTCTCTCATAGTGCAGTTACTGAATGCCAAGCAAGATCTGCAAGAAAAATATGGATTATATATATATATAAAACCATACCATGTACATAAAGTAATCGGTGGGGTCAAAGAATAACAGAGAGATTAAGTAACAATGAGGAATATGGGAAATTTTAGGGGAAACAAGGCTTTTTTTTCTTTTTTCTTCCTTTTTTTCTTGCATAAGGACATGGGAGACAGCAATAGGTGCCTGGAAGAGAGAAGGAAAAGGCTCAGGTAAATGACATCGAGTTGGTGAGCAATGCAGGAGCGTGGGCGTGAGGATTTCCAAAAGAGAAGCCAAATCATCTGGTGCAGAGGGTTTTATAGAGAAGCTAAACACAGTTTGTAATTTTTATCTTCGTTATGGCTATATAACGAGGGAGCAGGAAAGAGGAGCAGCTCCTGCCCCATGCAAGGCAACTTTTTTGGGAGATTTATTTTCAAAGGCAGCATCCCTACACAGGCAGTGCAAAAGGAGGGGTGCAGTAACCCCTGGGTCTGCAGGAGGCTTTCAACCCTGCCATGAAGAAGCCAACAGCAAGGAGTATTTGGAGAAAGCAGATGGAAAATTAATAAAAAATTATTATGTCACCAGTTGGATCAAGGAAGCCGAGTTTGCTTTGAATTTGTGGCTCAGGGTGAGCTGGAGTCCCTTGTCTCACCTAAAAACCTATTCTCACAACCTTAAGAACTTGATAAAGAATGGTAGAGTAATTTAAATTAGAAGGGATTTAAATTGGCAGTCCCTGGCCCTACAACCTGCACAAAGCAGGGCCAGCTTGGATGCCAGGTAGATGCTGAAAAAAAGGAATTAAAAGATATTGTGGAGGAATGGGGCAGATGCACTCCTCTAAAGAGACCCAGCAGCTGCTCGGAGCAGGGCAGAAAGAGGCAATGACCCGATTTTCACCCAAAATGATGTCGGGAGAACCGAGCCGTACTCACCCCGGGGACGATCGCATGATGCATCCTCTGTGGGTGCAGTTGCAGCTGCAGAATTGCTCGTAGAATTGCCTCGCGTCGTCGTGGTCGAAGCCCAGGCTGTGGCCGATCTCGTGCGCCAGGGTCATCACGTCGCTGATGGTGTCCTGGCCGGAAAACTGCAGCCGGGGAGAAAAAAATCTCAGGTCCACGCTTTCCTAAGCAGGGGATGTTGATGCGGACAAGTTCAGGTCCAGAATTCTTGAATTTTGCTCAGTAATTGTACGATTTGTGCTAGCTGGGGGCTTGCAGAGCAAATAACCAGTTAGGGAAACCAAAACCCCTAAAGAGAATTTTTTTCTGGGGAAACAGTGGGGATTTGTTCCACCTCTTCTTCAAGCAACAACAAAAACAAGACCAACATCACCTCCTTTAGATGCCCGGTTTAGACGTTATCTGCTGAAAAACCTGAACCCAGGAGTGATAAGGAATTAAATCCCAGGGTTCACTGTGAATATGGCAAGTTTACTTTTCCTCTTTTTTTTTTTTCTTTTTTTTTTCTTTTTTTTTTCTTTTTTTTTTTCTTTTTTTTTTTTTTCTTGCTGGAACTGTGTCTTTTTACATAATAACACTGAGCGGTGATCACCTTTGCTGTGTAAGTTATCTTGAGCCTTACACTGCATCTGTGTACACTGATAGGCATTAAAACAACCCTGAAATATCCATGTACCAGCTGCTAGATGGAAATCACCGAGCACCTTGAACGCCTGAACGTCTTCTTTGCACCCTAGGAGAGGTGTCTGCAATCTGCCCAGGTGTCCAGAGAGATCTACGTCCTCTGCTACAGCAAAATCTGGGCATAACTCAGGTTAATGCTGATTTCACGGGGAAATTTGTGAATGGAAGGTGCTCTCCTTTAGCCATGCAGCTGGAGCCTGCGAACACCGCTGGGTGTTGGGCTCAGGCTGCAGGATCCTGAGCTGGGGGACAGCATCCGAAGCAGCCTGGCACTTGTCGTGACTCAGATCCCCAAAAGCTGCTGGGATGTGGTGCTGGGACCATGCTCTGGGTGTCCCTGCTGGAGAAGGGTGGCTCCGGATGGACCCAGAGGTGCCCCAACCTCAAACCCTTCTGGGATTCTGGGGTTCGGTGACATTATAGCTGCTATGTGGGAGGATAAATTATGGGGGCAATGTTACAAACTATGAGGTCTCCTCTTACCGAGACGACACCGACGGAATTGGGCTGGCACATCATCCCCTTCCAGGTAAAGCCTCGCTCTGCGTAATATTGGCCGCTGCAGCAGAGAAGATGGGGTGTTAAAGGGAAGCGACAGCATCATCATAACAACAGGATACCCTGCGGGAATTACAGCTGGAAAATTATGGCTTCAGGCTGCAATAAACTCATTTCTTGAAGATCTATACCAATGGGGATCTCCTTCCTTGGAGGGATCAGTGGGGATCCCTTTGGCTGCCCTCTGAGCTCTGGGGCTGCTCAGCAAGGTTTCCCTGTGTGCAGTGACTGTGTTATAGAGTAAATGCATATTTATACACATTTATCGGAGATTTTAGCATGCAGAGGGTTTGTTTCCCATCAAAGGCAAGTAAAAGGAGCAGTCAAAACAGAAACAATGCACTAGGTGTTAAAAAGGGAATGAATGAAGCGCTTAAGTGAGTGCATCGATAGCGTGAGATCCAGCTTCCCCCTCCCAGCAAAACAATTTAATTCAAATATTGTGCTGTAAACCACACGCCGACAAATTAAGACGTCTAAAAATGAACGGCTGATCTATACAAAAGGGTTCACATTAAAAACGAGATTAAAATAATTTAGTTACAGACAACGGCATGAGAATTGGAAATGCGATGCGCGCTCCGCATGCCTGGGAAAATACAAAAGAGGACAAGGAAAGGGAAGGGCAAAGTGCTTAAAAACCTCCTTGTACCAATTTACATGACAAAGGGGCGCTGATTAAAACACGGACTGATTAAGCCAAAACATTTTCCTCCGTGAGATACCACCAGGAAAGAAACATGCAGGGTGTATGGGCGCAAAAAGTGGAAGGGGAATGGGGCTGGAGGTGCCCCTGCTCCTTCTTATCCCTTATCCCGCGGGCTCTTACAGCAGCAGCTCCACGTGGTCGTACTCGATGCGCACCGCGGCGTCTTTTTGGCACCAGCTGGTGAAGACCTGCAGCGTCTGCTCCAGGCTGTGGGTGGCCATCACCTGGTCCCCCTTGGTCCACATCTCCACGGCGCTGATGACGATCTGCAGCTTCATGCGCTTGTACACCTGGGGGTGCCCAGGGAGGTGGTGGGGTCCCCGTCTCCGGGGGTGCTCGCCGAAACAGCCGAGCATTTTCTTTATTTCCATGAATTATATCAATTTAATAGGGCTTTCCATGCAGCTCATTTTGGGATGGCTGAGCTGCGGGCTGATGCCCCGGCACCCTGCCCCTGTGCTCCTTCCTAGGGCTCAGAGCAGGGCGATGATGAAGTGGAGATCATAATGAGCCACCAGGAAGCACTTAGCACCGATAATGCATATTCCATCAAACAGCTTTAAAGGGATAATTTCGTAATAATTTTTACACTGGCTTCACTCACACCCGAAGGGATTTTTTAGGAGGGTGGGAGTTACATCACTTGGGAGCCCATCATTTCTCCATGAGGGGCTGAGCACCCGGCCCTTCCCAGGGCACCCACCACCGTCGGGACCGCGTGGGTGCTCACCGTGTTGAGGAGGTTGCTTATGGAAATGAAGAGGTGCAGCATCAGGGTTTCGTTGTAGCTGTTAGCTTTGAACTGAAAAGGGGGGAGAGGGGATGCGTTACAGCCTCGCGATGCCCGCGGGGGGAGCTCCCCTTGCACCTTCCACAGCCCAGCACCCGTAGCCCCCCGTGGGTCTGCACCAGCCCTTCCCCAGCTAAAATCCTAATTAACCACATCGGTCAGAATCACGGTGTGGGATTTCTCACCCCACTGGGGCTCTATTATTTCGAGAGGATGGCTCTTGGCACCGACAGGAGCCCACGGTCCCTGCTCATTCAAGAGGATGGTGCAGGGAGAGGCGTGCTCATTATCTGCCTTCATTAATCAAAAACCCAGTCCCACGGAGCAGAGCTGGTGCCTTGGGGTGGTGGGGAGGCTGAATCCCCACCTCTTTTGGGATTGGAGAGGGGGCACGGCTCCTGGGTTTTGCTGCCTTCCCAGGACATGTATCCCCATGGGACCATTTTGCACCATTTCATTCCATTCAAATCAACACCAGAGTAGCTTTCAAAACGCTCCAATTACCCCAGAAATGGCTGCTGGGGTCCGTCCCTGAGCGTGTTACGGCAGTCAGACCTCATCACTTATTTCAAAACCATTTCTCCTCCCGGCCTCAAATCACAGCAGCGCCCACACACGGGGTGAGCACCATCAACCCCTTCCCATGGCGAGAGGCACGGGAATGTGCTTTGGTTCCCTCAGGTGCTGAGAAGCAGCGCCCCTTCTCCTCTAAACACAGACATTGGAGCCCCCTGATTTCAGAAGTGGGGCTCAGAGCAAAGAAAAGCCACCAGCACGGAGCATCAGCTGTATCAAAGCCCCACGGCGCTGAGTTTTGGCACTTACCAGCTCCTGGTTGGCGACAAGAGCCAATTCCAGGTACCGGGTGGGCACGGGCAGGCTCTGGAGCCCGGGGACCTCCTGCAAAAGATCAAATGGCACAGGTCACACTCTGGGAGGTGCTTTTTTTTTTCACCACATTGCAAAAAAAACGAGGTGCTGTTACTCAACACAGTCCAGAATTTCCCTGGTACCCACAGGACGAGAACATAGCAAATATTTTGGAGAAGGAAAGGTTACTGCATTGGTATAGAGTCAAGGAATCACAAAATCATCTAGGTTGGGAAGGATCAGGGTCATCGAGTCCAGCCATCAGCCTCAGTGGTAGCAATGTCCCATCTCTGATGGCATCAGCGTACAGCCAAGATTTCACTGCAGCACGGGGACTTCCCAACCCCAGAATGGCATTTTGGGGTTCAAAAATTTTTGCTTTCAAGAAATTGAATTTATTCGTTGGCATGCCAGAATACTGCAAAAGCCTCTCTCACTGCACGGGGCTCTGGGGACCACCTGGATTTAGTAATTCCCTGAGAGTGAGAGGAGGAGGAAGAGGAGGACGAGGACAAGGAGGAAGAGGAGGAGGAAGAAGAAAAGGAGAAAAAGATTTTTGCTCTCAGAAATACAACCAGCTTGGCAGAGTCATGCATGGCTACAAAACTGCTCTTGCTTAAGACCCATTTAAGCGTGGGGACTCATCCCTCTCCTCCAATGAACAGACGCCACTTTATTATTATTATAAATTCTCCTCTCTCTGGCGGGTTCTCAGTAAATTCAGTGAAATTGTAGCAATTTAAAAAACTATATTTTTTATATAGCTGGTAAGTAATTCTTTCACCTAAGTGTTTCGTATTGTTATCAGAAGGCAGCATCTCCGAACGTCGCTCTATTTCTTTCACCCAATGCAATCGGAGCACGCTGGCATAAATAATAAATAATCCACACTGGTAGGTACAGAAATAACACTTTATCTCGGCTCTTTTGACAGCAGGGACAGCAACGACAAAAGTCCTCACAAGCCCTGGAAGCGTTGGTAAATCAAAGCAAATCATTTTTATTTTTTTAATAACCAGGGTGTTTCCGAAAACGAGCACATCAGTGAGGTCCCGTAACAAATGAAGCCAGAGCAAACTGATTTCCTCTGATAACGTGGAAACTGGGTTTCTGAACAGTGGATGGGGAGCTCTTACCTCGATAACCAGGATTTTCCTGCTCCCGTTTGCGATTTCTCCCCCTGTGCCCAGGTCCTGGTGCTCCCTGGGCACCCGGCAGAGCGGGGGCGAGCCTCCTGCCAGCGCCTTTCGGAAAATGAGGTGCTGGAAACTCGAGGAGTTCTCCACCGGCTGGATCTCGTACCTCAGGTCTCCGAACTGCAGCACTCCGCTGGTAAGAGACGCGAAGGAGACGGCTTCTTAAATTATTTAAGAAGTGCAAAAAAAAAGAACCAAAGTGATGGAGGTGCGGGGCAGCCCTCGGGAGCTTGTGCCATCAGCTGGGAGCCCCAGGAGCATCCTCGGGGGTTCGGGGCTCTTGGGACAAGCCAGCATTTTATGTGGTTTTGGAAACAGGGGATAGAAAAGGTTCCTTTTAGCTCTGCCAGACATGAAAATATCCCAAAAAATACCCCAAATGTGGGGTGCACCTGAGGAGGAAGGCGTCCCCAGCAGCGTTTGCTCACTATGCGCTTTTTGAGTGTCTCTGCAGTGTTTTGGCACGTAAATCCTGCCTACAGCCTGCCAGAGGTGTGCAAAGCACACTGCTTGGCCAAATATTTCATTAAAAACTGATTTTCTAACAGTTTTTTAACTCTCTCCCCAATTTTCTTCTATCTATGCATCTTTTTGACCCCTATGTTAAAATTTGCTCCTGAACTATCTCAGATTTGGGCACTACCCATGGGATGGAGCAGGAGGCAGGCAGAAGGGGGATCACCTGCTCTGAAAAAGGACAAAAAAAAACAGCCCCACAGCACCCTACCTGATCCCAAAGCACGTGCTGACGGAGACGATGGAGCCTGGGGAGCCCTCCACGAACCCCTGGTAGAAGCAGTCGTCCTGCAAGGGGCAAGCGGGGCCTCAGCCACGGGAAAAGCTCCTGAGACAGGGCTCAGAAAATGCACCCATAAAGGGAAAAATGAGAAAAGAACCTTAAAAAAAATATCTGTCCTTTCATTTGGGGCAGGATCCCCTTGGGTGAAAATAAAAGGTGTGGGAGGTGAGCAGGGAAAAAGCAGGAGGATGAGCGGGGTGGAGGAGGCTGAGGGAGTGTGGCAGGATCCTCCAGTGCTAATAGAAAAGGGATTATTTGGATAATGGTGATTTTGGGGTGATATTTTTTCAGATTCCTCAATTTTTCTTTTGGTGGAGTTAAATTGTTTTGTTGTTTTTTTTTTTTGTTTTTTGTTTTTTGTTTTTTGTTTTTTTTTTGTTTTTTAAAAAACAACAACAACAACAACAACAACAAAAAACACATTAAAAAATGGAAAGGAAACTCAAGTGTTCTAATCAATCTCTCTCTCTCTTTCTTTTTTTTTTTTTTTTTTTTTTTTTTCCAGGTTTTAGCAACTTTTTGTACAATTCCCTTCCTTTTTCAAACAAATAGTGAAAAAAAAAGGATGTTTTCAGAAACAGCATCCCCTCGGCGAGCAGCACTGCTTCTGTCCCCTGGGGCACCCCGGGCAGACCCCAACCCTCACCTGAACATACGGAAACTCGGTTATCAGCTCCCCCTCGGCCCCGTAAGTGAAAACCGGGAGGTCCTTGGCCACCAGATTTCTGGAAAGTGAAGCAGAATTTCTCAGGGTGGGGGTTGCTCACTGCCACGGAGATTTGCAGGAGGAAGGAGAACTGAGGAGCCTTACTTTGCCTGCGTCAGGTGGACGACGTGGTAATTTCCTTCTGCCTTGATTAAGTAAGCCTTGTCCTCCTGTAACGCAATGCGTGGTAAAATTTGGGGTATTTATTTGTTTTCCATGGTCCCTGCCTTCCCCAGGGAAGCCCAGTCTGTGGGCTGATTTTGGGATCCGGAGCCACCCCTCTCCCATATCTCCATCCCCTATGCAGCATCCCCCTGGGCAGAGGCAGGGTCAGGGCTGGGGGCACCCAGGGGCTAAAAAGTGTTTCCAAAATCATTTCCAAACCGGTGCCTGACCTCTGTGTCAGCCCCGTGCCTCAGCTCCAGCTGCCTCGGCACCGTCACTTCGGAGTAGATGATGCTCGATGCTTCAGCAAACCCTGGAAAGGTTTTGAGGTTAGGGAGCAGGGACGTGGCTCACACCAGGCTGGGAGGATTTCAGTGTAGAAGGAGGGTTTTAAGTGGGAAATTTTAAAAATTTGACGTGTAAAACTGCAGATTCTTCAACGAGAGGCATAAAAGAGTGGGTTGAGAAGTTCAATGCTAATGCCAACTTTTAAAGAAGTTTAGGTACAAGAAACTCTGGAGAACTCTTGAAAAGGGGAGAAATTAGATGATTTCCAGAATGTCAAGATTCAGAACCTAGTGCACATCCTCCTGCTCATGATCCCAGCCCATGCCTATGTCCCTTCATCCCCATTGCCCATCCCCATCCCAATCCCACATTCCGAACCCCATCCGCATCCCAATCCCCAATCCCATCCCATCCCCATCCCATCCCCATCCCCATCCCATCCCATCCCATCCCCATCCCCATCCCATCCCATCCCATCCCCATCCCATCCCCATCCCATCCCATCCCCATCCCATCCCCATCCCCATCCCCATCCCCATCCCCATCCCCATCCCCATCCCCATCCCATCCCATCCCATCCCCATCCCCATCCCCATCCCCATCCCCATCCCCATCCCCATCCCATCCCATCCCCATCCCCATCCCATCCCATCCCCATCCCCATCCCATCCCATCCCATCCCCATCCCCATCCCCATCCCCATCCCATCCCATCCCCATCCCCATCCCATCCCCATCCCCATCCCATCCCATCCCCATCCCATCCCATCCCATCCCATCCCACCCCTCTCCCTGCCTCCCTTCCTCTCACCTGGGCAGAGGAGCAGGATCAGTCCCGCGACCCCCGTGCCCCTCAGGGGTGGGCACAGCCCCGTCCCCATCCCTGTGCCCCTCACGGCCTGTGGGAACACAGCATCAACCAGGTCCCCTCCCCAGCTCCCCCAGCCCCTTGCTGGGCTCCCTGAGCTACCAGCAGAGCCCCAAACCCCCCCAGTTGCCCCCAAAGCCCCATTCCCAACCTCTCCCACCACCAGCCCTCGGTGGGGCCTCTCCGTGTCCCACCCCACAGGGACCCATCCTGCCCCCACCCCGCTGCCACCCAGCCCTGCCTCCAACTGCCACCTGGAGCCCCTCCACCTGCCACCCCAACCTGTCTCATCCCAAAATATCCCATCCCATCCCCCTCATTGCCATCGCCTTGGCCATGCCTTCTCCAACTGCCATCTGGGCCTGTTCCCCTCACCTCCAACTGCCACCATCCCTCCTCCACCCGCCACTTATCCCCGTTCCATCCCTTTCCCTCCAATACCACCCCCTCCCCATTTCCCTTCTCCTCTCTTTTCTCCTCCTCTCACCCTCCCCATCCCCATCCCCATCCCATCCCCATCCCCATCCCCATCCCCATCCCCATCCCCATCCCCATCCCCATCCCCATCCCCATCCCATCCCCATCCCCATCCCATCCCCATCCCCATTCCCATCCCATCCCATTAATTTCCATTTAGCCATTAATGCCCAAATTATGGTTGTTTGAACAGAAACTTCCCATTTTACGTTTCCACCCCCTGCTCTCATCCCTCCATCCTCCCAGGGGCACAGGTGCTGGGGGGCCCTGTCTAGATTTGGCACAGCCCACGGCAAGGACGAATTTTGGTAAATCTTCCCTTTTTATAATTTCCAGTGTGAGATATGAGCAGATTCACCCTGAAAACCCCCAGACAGCCCCCAGACAGCAGCTGCCAGAGCCCCAAACCCCATAAAAGCCCAACCTCATTGTCCTTTCCCTGAGTTCCCCCAGGTCCCAGCCCATCCATGATATTCCTCTCTGGGTCTGGTGGCTCCTTTATGAAGTCCTGCAGAGCCCAGCAACGTGCTGGGCCAACAAGGGTCTCAGTTTCCCTGTGCTTGGTGCAAAATGGGGCCATTTGGGGATGATTTTCAATGGTTTGGCTGTCCACCAACACCGACTTGCAAGGGCTGCTCCGTTGCATGGGGATGCAGGATTGGGGTTTTTGCAGACTTTGTGGGACTCAAGGGCAATGCCTGGCTCTCTTCCTTCTGATTTCCACCCCTGGTTTATAGGAGAATTTATTGTAACCCATGCTAGCTTTCTTATATATACAAATATATATATATTTTATGGATTTGGGGGATATTAAAAGACAGATGTTCCTTAACATCTGAAAAATTAAAAAAGTTGGTTTAAAATGAGCCACGGTCAGCAAATCTGATGTTCGCATGCTGAGGACTCCGGCGCTTTTCCTAGATCTTGTTTTAAATTCACCTTCATCCTCCTGCCTTGGCAATTAATTTGATAAATGCTGGCTGGTATAATTTTCACCCAAAAAGTGGCTCCTAGAGCCATAAGCAAGGCTATG
This sequence comes from Anas platyrhynchos, assembly GCF_047663525.1. Classification (NCBI taxonomy): domain Eukaryota; kingdom Metazoa; phylum Chordata; class Aves; order Anseriformes; family Anatidae; genus Anas; species Anas platyrhynchos. Next base: position 206,272,738 of record NC_092587.1, on the reverse strand, counting down.
AATGAGAAACCTGCGTCACCAACAACCGTGTCCCTGCATTTCCATCCCTCCGGCCTGTGGCTGAAGGGAAGATTGCATTTTAATTGCGGACCAAACCAGCACAAGCACGTCTATCAAGCAGAGGGCTGGCACTACCAACACATCCTAAATACACCCAAAAACAAAGTGGCACAGACAACCTGGTCACAGAGGAGTGGCTGAGAAGTGGCACAAAGACAGGGCGAGCTCACAAAGCTCAAAAACCCCAAGAAATTGGGATCTGGGTGGTTTTGCAGAGCAGCAATCCCCTGGCATGGACACCGTGCAGCAGGATGTCACCAAGCGACTCCCAGAGCAGCTACAGGAGGATGCTGCTACTTTTTCCTGATGTTACATTAAAAGATGCCCCAAGCCCCATCCTTTCCAACAGCAGACGTCCGAGGATCTGTTTTATGATGAGACCCCTTCCATGGAAGGAACGAGGAGCAAGCCCTGGGCACGGGGCGTCCCTGCTGCCACCAGCCTGGAAGGAATAATTTGCCAAGGCAAAGTAAAAATTATGAAAATTAAACTATGAAAAATGGCCTAAAACCATCAAGAAGAGTTCATTCTTGCTTACAGTGCTCTGGTTTCTTTGGAGGCTTTTGGGTGTCCCCTGGGGAAGGAGGAGCGGGTGGGCACCCTTGGGTGCTTTCTCCATGGAGCACCGTGGTGGGCATGGAGAGGTTTCACTGGGTGCCGTGTAAAAAGAAATAATCCAAAACAAATGTACAAAAAAAAATGTATTTGGAAGTTTTTGTGTTCAATGGTGAGTATAAAGGAAATGGGGAGAAACCATGGAAAAAGAACATCTTTTGGCTGGAGAATTGAGCCCACGTGAACCTCATGGTCAAGGGGCTGGAGCACCTCTCCTATGGAGAAAGGCTGAGAGAGCTGAGGGAGCTGGGGGTGTTCAGCCTGGAGAGGAGAAGGCTCCAGGGAGACCTCGTTGAGGGCTTTCAGTACTTAAAGGGGGCTTCTAAAAAGATGAAGAGTGGGTCTTTACTTGGGTAGATAACGATAGGACAAGGGGAAATGGTCTTAAACTGAAAGATAGATTTAGACTAGACATTAGGAGGAAATTCTTCACTCAGAGGGTGGTGAGGCACTGGCACAGGTTGCCCAGAGGAGCTGTGGGTGCCCCATCCCTGGAGGTCTTCAAAGTCAGGCTGGATGGGGCTTTGGCCAACCTGATCTAATGGGTGGCATCATTGCCCATGGCAGGGGGGTTGGATTTAAATGATCTTTCAGGCCCCTTCCAACCCAAAACATTCTATGACTCTATGATGATTCCATACACCTATAGGTTGTTTTGGGTGTGAAATTCGTCCAAAATGCGCATTATGTGGGTTTGGGTGATAACCAACCTATGGAAAAACATCTTCCTGCAGATCGTGTCTCCATGCTGCCCTTGGAGTGTAGCCCAAAATACAACCTCGCTCCATAGACCAAGTTGCCTTGAGCTTCTTAGCACGGCAGGGCTGCAAAACCTCCAAATTTCAGCATTTAAGCCCCTTGTGACCCCCAGAGCATCCCCAGGCACCCTGTGGCTCACCAGTCCCCATGCAATCTGAGGCTTGGGCACCCTGAGGCTTCACAGCACCCCAGCGCGGGTCACGCAAGCCCTGATTACACCAGCCCTGGGTATTAATTATGATGGAAAACATCAATAAAGCCCCCAGGAGCTGCTACCGCCGAGAGACTAATTTGTGCTGCTTTCATTGGCATTGCCACCCAAGCGTAAGAATTAAAGCTTCAAAACAAACACGTTTGGAAGTGCAACTTCCCCTGAATGCTAACGGGAGTATTTTTAACAAGGGCACCCAGGAGCTCTGCCCTCAGAGGCCCCACATCTCTTCAGATGGGATCAGAAATTCAAGTGGGAAATTGCTCCGGAAGATGTAATTTAGGAAATGTGTGGAAATGAGCGGAGTGGCTGCCTGCCCTGTGTGCAGGAACCCACAGGAGCCCAGTGGGACTCCTGGAGCCTGGGGGAGAAGGGGAAGGAGGGAGGGGAAGGAGAAAAGTCAATGAAAATTAAAGTCTTAAGGGCTGTAAGTAATAAACTGAGCATGGGGCTTGGCTCTTCCACCATCCCAGCACGGGGTCCTAGCCACGAAGGGCAGGAGCTCTCCAGTGAAGGGACATGGACTTCAAGGGATGCTGTGGTCTTTTTTGGGAAGCCTGGTTGGCTCCTGATGCCCCAGTATGGGGTGTGTGCCCACCCCACAGCAGGCCAGGTGTGCTCACACTCTGCTGAAGGTATAAATATTTGGGATAGAGGACACAAACTCCTTGTCCTCCTCCCACCATGGCCACCCAGCTGGGACAACCACTCCATGGTGGTGACAGCACCGTGGTCCTGGGGGCAGATGTCTGATACCACCAGATATTGGTGTGGTCAAGACCATACAACACCTAAATCTGCATCAGCTCTTAGCCCTGACTGTGTGGGTGCTTCCCAGAATTTGGGCAATTCAGTAAAATTGCCAACCTGGAGAAGGGATCATTGTCCCGTAACACGCTTTTCCACTGATTTGTTGAGAAAGAACAGAGCTTCGATAACCCCAGGATCATCTGTTCTGGGTATATCTGAAGCTTTTTGTAATTAAAACTCAAATTATTGTTGACGATATCACAACTTGAGTGATTTAACATCAGCACTGAGTTCCTCTCCGTGCCCTGACAGACACGTGGTTACCTGTTTTCCAATAAAAATATTGGGACTAGATTTCCGGATGACTAAATTGAGGGGAGATTTTTTCTTATCCATAATCAAAGCTCAGGGAGCCACAGTTCTGTGGGTTTGTCTGCTTGGAAATGTGCTCCCACAGGCTCCCAGCAGGGTCGGGCACTTTCCAAGCCCCCAGGGATGCTCTGCAGCCCCAACCTGCCCCCCTTCGAGGGTTCAGCCCCAGGGTAGCAGACCCAAAGAATTGGTCCCAAACCTGCATTTTGGCTTGTTTTCTCTTCCCAGGGAGCGTCCTGGGCAAAGTGGCCTGGAGGAAACCCCACCAGACCCCTCCACCAGCACAGCTCTCCAGCTCTTTCATGTATTAAAGACATGACCTCAATTGGGATGAACAAATGGGGCTGAGGAGGGCATGGTTTGTGTTTTGTGGAGTGTCTCTACATGCTCCTGGGGTGCAGGTGGGTGCATTATTCAAGATAAAAATGCAATCAAATCTTTATTTTTTTCTGCACGTCACCCAAGGATGCATCCTGCGCTGTAGGCACCTTAGAGCCTCAGATTTACACAGGATGGGAAGGATTTACCCCTTTCAGGTCGCCACCCAACAGCTTTCCCTTAGGGACATTTGTGTAGGTAGGTGGTCTGTAGGCTCCCTGCATGGTCAGTGCAGAGAAAAAGGCCACGAGGTGGCCAACAGACCCATCTGCAGCAAAATACCAGTGGTGCTTGGGTTTCTGCCAAGGGAAATTAGGAACCAGGGGCTGACCTGGGGGGTTGTGCAGGGGGGAGAGGGAGATGTCCCAATTCTGCGCCCTCCACAGCAGGTCCCAGGCATTGGGAAGGCAATGCCATCGAAAGGGCTGGTGCTGAACCAGAGCTGGGCAGGAAAGGCTGTTTCCATCAAGGGTCATGCCCCAAACCCACCTCCACCACGCCATGAATTTTGGGAGGCAAAACCTCCTGCTTTGTTGCTCCGAATTCCACAAAATTACACAAATCCGTCGTTGCTCCGGATTGCACAAAATTACACCAATTTGTCGTGCGTAATTCCCAACCTCTGCGAAGGGTGGCGAGCACCGGGGGGATTCAGATCTGCCCAGGGGGCTACCAGGAGAATAAACGTGGAGAACCAGATCTGTTAGGAGAAGAAACGTGGAGAATTGGGGCTACCAGGAGAATAAAAGCAAGAAAACATCCCCCAGAGCATCACTGGGGAGAGGGCTGGGAGCGGGGCAGTGCGCCTGGTGCCAGCGGATTTATTGCAGGGCTTGTCACTTGTCACTGAGGATGACATTAAGGAAGAGGCAGACCTTGTTATAGCTTCAAACTGCAAGTGAGTTATCGCTGATGTTACTCTGTTAACACGATAATATTTTTTTTTTCAGCCTAATTAAGTGTTTCGTGTTGATTTACTTTTTTTCTCGTGGAGCCCGGGATGGAAAAATATGATTGTAATATATGTCAACAGGCTGGGAAGAATGGGAATTTGATCTACAGTGTCTGAAAACAACTTCAAATCAATGCTAATTTTAAGGACATTACATGCTGGCAATTTTAATTCGAGGCAATATATTATGTAGCTTTTTTTTTTTTTTTTTTAATAGCACAGAATTGTTTGTACAAATTATATCCTCAGAGCTTACCAGTTTGGAAAAAAAAATAATGAGAAGGAGAAATGGAGATGGGTAGATTAGATGAGAGGAGAGAGTAAGCAAAATATCAATTGTATTTAAATCTCAATGGGGTAGAAAATCTATTTATTTGTAATATTAAATGGATCTCTTCTATATGGTTATGGAGATGACTTTCTGGGTGAAAGGTAAAACTATCTGAAAATTACCAGAGATTTAATAACGTTAGGAAATTGCTTGAGACCAGCCATCGCTCTCAACTACTTGAGGCTAAGCACCAAACATTTCCAAGAGAACTTTGTTTTTCCTTCTCTTAAATTGGGATAAAGAAACCAAAAAAAGGCACAAAAACTTAATTAAGCTTCATTTTCCTTTTTTTCTTTTTTTCTTTTTTTCTTTTCTTTTTTTCTTTTTTTTTTTTTTCAGTATAAACCTAATGAAAACAAGGATGTTTTTTATGTGTGGGGGTTTATTTAGTTATTTATTTTCTGAACATTATTTTGAGTTTGATTTTCCCGGTATTAGACAAAACAGATGCGTTATCAAGGAATTTGTGCCTATGAACGTGAAGCAGCAGTTTTGTGGCTCGAGCAGAAGACACCAGAAGTTTCCAAAATGCAGTTTTATTTTGCCACAGCAAACGAGCGTATTCCATAGGGCAGCATCGTCTTTTCTAATCTGCATTAAATCTTTATGAGCAACCAAGGAAGTGTTTCTGTTGAGAGGAAAAAAAGTCCTTGTAACTCAGAAACCTTAAAACACCTGTGAAATAAATGGAAAAATGTGGCACGCACCTCCTGGCCTTTCCTGGGAAAAGCCAGGAAGTGTCACCAGCTGATTTGAATAACGTAATTGTAGGGCTATATGATGTGAAATAAATATGTAAGGGCTGAAAGCTGTCACGTAGCATGGGCCAGGCCATCTGAGATGCAGGCACTGACTGATACTCGTTCCTAGCTTTTTATTAGTGTCTTCGAATTTATCTAGTCTCTAAAGTACTTCTTACTATAGTAAAAGACATGATGCTGACCTAGATCAGCCAAAAAAAAAAAAAAAAAAAAAAAAAGATTTGAAAATGTCCTTGGTTTTATATCCCAAGAAACAAAATCAAAATTTTGTTTTGATTTTGATTTTTTGATTTTGATTGTTTTGATTTTGATTTCCAAATCAAAATTTTGATTTGGATTTTTTTTCCAAAATTTTGATTTGGAAATCAAAAGAAATTCTGCATTTTTATGTGAATTTCAGCAACAGCAGCAGAAACCAACTACATGAGGAATGTGATGAGCTGCAAGCAGACAACCAGGGGTAGCAGAGGCGTGATGAGAGGTGGTGAGGGTGACTTTCGGTATCAAACCTTGCAGCATCCTAGCAAAAGAGGGGCAGGTGCTTTACTGCTCCATAACTAAGTCCCTGAATTCCCTTATGGGAGAAAAATGGGCATTTTCGTAACGGGGCTCATCTCCTCCTCAGCACAGAATGGGGCAGAGGAGCCGTGTCCCCAAAACATCCCCCATGGACCAAAAAGGGACCCCAGAGGAGCGGTGCAGAAGGAGACCACCCTCATCTGGCTGAGACAAGTCCTGCCCTTCATGTCCATGTTCTGCTGACTCGGACGTGACCATCATCATCAACGTATAATTCAAATCACCTTAATTGCAGGCGAGAGACCAGAGGGGCTGAGCTGTGTGCTCGGCTCTCCGTGATTTCCCCGGCGTGTGCTTTCCTTGCAGAACCTCTCAGAGCTCCTCAGAGAAATTTGATGTGTTCCTGATCCCTGTTTCCTTGCGTCCCCTTCGTCCTTGACCCAGCCCCACCATGGAGAGCTGCAGCAGCAACGCTTCCACTAAGGACTTTTTCCTGGTGGGCTTCCCGGCTCTCCAGGATTTCCAGACCCCCCTTTTTTTTGTCTTCTTGCTGTTCTACCTGCTGATCCTGGTCGGCAATGCCATAATTATCACCGTGGTGGTGGTTGACCGCACGCTCCACAAACCCATGTACTTTTTCCTGCTCAACCTCTCCGTGCTCGACGTGCTCTTCACAACCACCACCATCCCCAAGATGCTGGCCATGTTCCTGGCCAACGCTAAAACCATCTCAAGACTTTTTCAACGTGCACGTCCCACCTGCTCGTGGTGGGCACTTACTACTCCTCCATCGCCGTGGCGTACGTCTCCTACAGGGCGGACATCCCCGTTGACGTCCACGTCATGAGCAACGTTGTCTTCTGCATTTTGACCCCCTTGCTGAACCCCATCATCTACACCTTGCGGAACAAGGAAGTCAAATCTGCGGTTAGAAAGTGTATCTTTCCAAAACCGTCTTCCCTATCTAAAAAAAATAACTTATTTGCATAAAATTTACAGCTCTGCGGAAGCCTCATGCTAGTTTCTGTTTCATTCTGGTGGTTAATTAATATATCTTCACTTTTAGAGTCTGTTTGGGTCCCCTGAACTGTGGTATACCCTATGTTAATGTATTTCAGCCTACTTCTGTGAAGTTTTTAGTGTTCTTGCATGCAGGATTTATCATTTTTGTTTGGTTTATATCCTTCAGTGACTAAATCACCGATGCACTAAATAAAGCTGAACTGGAGTGGCACCACAGTTCCTTACACTTCCCCCTCTGCATTGCACCGCGGAGGCTTCATTAATTAAATTCCTCCGTTTACGAGTTCCAGGGGTGGTAGCTGTTATTTTCCCAGCACGTGGCAGAGGTGACCCTGGGATGTTATTCCGAAGTGAGAAAACTGGAAAATTACTTTACAGGACTGCAGAACTGGGGGAGAAGTTAAAGAGAAATTTCGAACACAGCTCGAGGAATCGGTGTCCGCGTGCAGCTCAGCGCTATCGACTGTTTTTTTTTATCAAACAGCCAGATTCACAGGTTCCTGTGCTATGAAAACTAAAGTGAAGCAACATCCAATATAGCACGATGGACCTCAAATTTAAGGTAGAGATGTCATTAAGAAGCGGTGAGTGTGTATGTTTATCTGGAATTTAATTGTTGTTTTTTTTTGTTTGTTTTTTGTTTTTTCTCCAGAGCAGGCGGACAGCCTGGTACAAATGAGCTTCTGACCTGAGCCATGCCTGACTTTTCCCAAGATTAACACACCAAAATACGTGTCTTTCCTACAGCATCCATTTAACAGACCCCTTCAAAACTCACCAATATACTGGGGTCTCCAACAGAGATTTGGGGAAGACCTGGGCTGTCTCCTCACTCACTCTTCCATTAAGATGTTGAACTCAAGACTTGATTTGACCCAGACTCAACCCATTGCTTTGATTGCCCGGGCAAGATAAGAGGGTTTTTTTCCAACAAACATCTTCCATGAACATATTAAGAAAAAGGTGGGGAATTCTTTGTCTCCACCAGGGATCTGGCAGACACACTGTGGAGCAGAAGTTCAGGTGCCTGAAGAGCTTTCCTGGCACCAGGAGGTCTCAAATCCATTTTTAAGACTTCCAGAATTAAAGAATTTAAGACTTCCCTCCTAAAAAATGCATGGCAGAGAGGAACCCTTCACAGCACCCAGTTAAATATTCTCTTTGTTTTCATTACCCTTAATGTTAAAAACCTGAGCCTTACTTAATGTTAAAAGCCTAAGCCTTACTTTGACGTTACTCATTTCCAGTCATGAGATGTATTTCTTTTTTCATTTATTTTTATTTATTTATTTATTTATTTTGTCTGGCACCAGCTCCCTGTTGGCCACGTAAATTCACGTACGAGATGATCAAACTCTTCCCTGTGAAACGAGTGCCTGGAGGCTCTCGCTGCAATCTCTATTTTCCGAACTTGTAACCGTTCTCACGACTCTTCTCCCGGCCCTCTCTGTTTTAAAATTCTTCAAGGATGATCATTAAAAAATGATATAGTCATCCTGTATTGGCTGCTCCATCATCAGACGCAGGGCTTATCTCTGCCTGATGCTGTGCCAGCATTCCCCTGCTGATATGCCCAGAAGCCAGTCCCACATCTCCCAGGTGTTGTTGGGGATTTGGGGCTAGAAAAGGGTCCAAAACCCATTGAAATCCAAAGGATGACCAAGCATGGTCTGAGAGGTTGTGGGTGACCTTGGCTGGTCAGTGGGAAAAGAAAAATTAAGCCATGGAGAAATGGTGCATTCGGTTTCCCCCATTGCCATGGGTAGGATGGTGCCAGCTGCCGTAATAATTTCATGGGGGTCTTGGGTAATAATCATGCTCATTATGATGAAGCATAGTGGAAAATCAGCCTGGTGCTGGAGAAAAAAACACCAGAGCTGGAGGGATGAGACGCTGAGACCCACCAGCAGCACCGCTCCTCCTCTTGGACCTCACATGGGGTGAAAATAAATAAAAATAAAAATAAAAATAAAAATAAAAATAAAAATAAAAATAAAAATAAAAATAAAAATAATAAAAATAAAAATAAAATAAAAATAAAAATAAAAATAAAAATAAAAATAAAAATAAAAATAAAAATAAAAATAAAAATAAAAATAGAATAGAGTAGAATAGAATAGAGTAGAATAGAATAGAATAGAGTAGGATAGAGTAGGATAGAATAGAATAGAATAGAATAGAATAGAATAGAATAGAATAGAATAGAATAGAATAGAATAGAATAGAATAGAATAAAAAAATAAATAAAATAAAATAAAATAAAAAATAAAATAAAATAAAATAAAATAAAATAAAATTAAAATAAAATAAAATAAAATAAAATAAAATAAAATACCCAGAAAGGATTTTCCTGAGCAATGCAAGAGGATGCTCAAGGGGAAGCAGAGACCGGGGTCAGCCCCAAAGGCTCCTTGCAGTCACCCGAGCACCTGCATTTAGGGGAAAGATTGCAGAGAGGCTTGCAAGCAGCATTGGGAATAACATTATGGAAAATAACTGCGAAGATAGGATGCTAAAGCCTTCTGCCCTTCCCTCATTCATCACATTTGACAATATAATCATTCTGCCTAACAGCTAGAAACCATTTCCAGCTAATATTATTTGTTATCTGCAGCAATAGCATTATAATAGTATCTAGAGGGTTATGCAGCTGCCTTTTACAAGACGTTGTATTCACATAATACGTTTTCTGCTCCAAACCTTCCACTGTTTTTTTTTTTTTAATAAAACAAAAATAAGAATTACGTCGAGCATAAGAAACCGCAGACTCTGAGCATCCCTTTTCCAGATGGACCTAAGGATTGCTGAGCCACGGGAAGAGATCTGCGAATGAAAATCAACCCAAATCCTCCCCAGACCATGCACCCAAGTTGTGTGCCAGCCAGAACAGCGCTGCACAGCACTTTGCTCCTCATCCAACTTCTCTTACCCAGTGCCCGGTACTGCCATTAAATGGCTCCAGGTCTCCACACCTCGCCCTTCTGCAGCCCCTCCAGGGGCTGGACTGCTCTCCTTCCTCTGCTACAGACTTGCAGGAAAACTTTTTTATTTTATTTTATTTTATTTTATTTTATTTTATTTTATTTTATTTTATTTTATTTTATTTTATTTTATTTTATTTTATTTTATTTTATTTTATTTTACTTTATTTATTTTATTTTATTTTATTTTATTTTATTTTATTTTATTTTATTTTATTTTATTTTATTATTTTACTTTATTTATTTTATTTTATTTTATTTTATTTATTTTATTTTATTTTATTTTATTTTATTTTATTTTATTTTATTTTATTTTATTTTATTTTATTTTTCTGTTTCTATGTTTCTACATTTTCTCTTTCTAATATTCCTTTCCTTTCCTTTCCTTTCCTTTCCTTTCCTTTCCTTTCCTTTCCTTAACAACAAAAAAAAAAAAAAAAAAAAAAAAAACAGAACACAGGCAAGAAGTGGAATCAAATCAATCAGAAGATCCCAGGTTTTGCATCCATACAAAAATATAGGCACCCCAAGGAGCCTACCAGAGCCCACTTTTATTTCCTGGTCTCCTCTCCCCCTTCACCTGCTGCTTCCTCCTGCCCAAGGCATCCTCCCAGTCAAGAGCTCGTCTCTCATGGAAATTTGGCTCACATGGAAACAAAGCAAAGGCTGGGTTGGTTCAAGTAATAACTGCAAAGGGCATAAGATTTTAAGTAACCTGTTGGAGAATCAGAATTCTTCTATTAATGTTCCTATAAAAATGGCCCTCCTCTGGACCTGCTTTAACAGCCCCACATCCTTCTGGTGCTGGGGACCCCATACTTCAGGAGGGACCTCAGGAGGGCAGAGCAGAGGGGCACGATCCCCTCCCTCCCCTGGTGATGCAGCATCTCTTTGGGTGCCATCCCTTCCAACTGCACCGCTCAGCTTGGTGTCATCTGCAGATTTGATGAGGGTGCACTCAATGTCATCGTCTATGTTATTGATGAGATATTGAAAAGCACCGATCCCAGGACAGACCTCTGAGGGACACCACTTGTCACCAGCCTCCACCTGGACATGGAGCCATTGAGCACCACTCTTTGGGTGCGATCTTCAAGCCAAATCCTTATTCACCAAGTGGTCCTCCCTTCAGATCTGCATCTTTCTAATTTGGATATTAGGATGCCATGTGGGACCGTGTCAAAAGCCATGCAGAAGTCCAGGTAGATGACATCAGTTGGTCTTCCCTTGTCAACTGATGCAGTCACTCCATCACAGAAGGCCACCAGATCAGTCAGGCACGATTTACCCTCAGTGAAACCATTCTGGCTCTCTCACATCACCTCTTTGTCTTGCGTTTGCCTCAACATTGCTTCCAGGAGGATTTTTTTTCCATGATGTTCCCAGGCACAGAGGTGAGGCTCACCAGCCTGTAGCTCCCCAGGTCCTCTTTTCTACCCTTTTTAAAAATGGGAGTGATGTTTCTCTTTCTCCAGTCACTGGGACTTCACCTGAATACCATGATTTTCCAAATACGATGGAAATTTGTCAGAGGCAATACACTCTCCTGAGTCTTTTGGGGACAATGTACCTGTAGAAAACCTTCTTGTTTTTCTTCTCATCCCTTGCCAAATTTAGTTCTCTCACTGCCTTGGCTTTCCTGATCCCATCCCTGCACATCAGGACAGCATTTCTGTACTCTTCCCAGGGCAAATGTCCCTGTTTCCACCATCTGTGAATCGCTTTCTGTTGCCTAGGTTTGACAAGCAAGACCTTATTCAACCATACCAGCTTCCTCCCTTCCCTGCTTGATTTATTGCATATGGGAATAGAGAGCTCCTGCGCTCTATCTGAGTTTGGAATAACAAACTCAACCTGCCCCATTTATTTAAGAGACCCCTGACCACACCACAGGCTTCAAATGTCAGAATTTCTGGGTGAGGAAATGCTCGTTTTGTTTCATGCACATGAAATGCTGGCCAGCTACTCAATTCCCCCCCGAGCATGCACAATCGATTCCTAATAAAGCAGCTTAATAAGGGGAGGTTAATAAAATTGAGGTCCTGGAGTCCCCGGCCAGTGATAATGCTGTGGTTAGGTGGGCTTAAATCAATGGAAACATGAAGACTGTTATGGGGGGTGATGTGAGGTGCTCCGAGGGGTCCCACAGATGCTGGGACCTCTGCTATGCCAGGAGGGGCCCCATGGCCAGCCTGCATCACTGGGACACCAAAACCCAGAGCAAAACCACTGCAGTGAGGTTCCAAGGGCTGTGAATCCACTTGGCACCTTGTGAAACCAGGTGCCCGTGGGGTGGGATGCGGTGGGGACCCCTCTCCATGTGCGGTGCTCACTGGTGCCAAGCTCTGCGCAGCTGTTGGGTCCCTCCTTTTGCCCAGCTCAGGTTTTCAGGTGATTTTTTTTAAAATTATAATTATTTATTTATTTTTTATTTCCTCCCTTCGCCCAGGGGTGCGCGCGGAAATTAAATTCATCCGGGGGTGCTCTGGAGAGCTGTGGCTGGAGGATGCTCGGGGCTTGGCTGGCTGCGCGCAGCGCAAGGCGCTTCGCCCTTCCCTGCTCTAACACTGCCACCTCGCTGCGCAGCTGGACACGGCTCCCAGCGCCTCCAGGACCTCTCCTCTTTGCTCACAGTGCAGGTTGTATGGCCATCCATCCTTCCATCCATCCATTTGTCCATCCATCCATCCTGAGCTGCAGTGGTCGCCACCAGCTGACTGCTCCATCACGGCTCCTTGCGCTCCCTCCACCTTTCCAGCAGGAAAACAGCCCCTAGGTACTTATTTTTTGGGGATGCATGGCCCAAGGGACTGGCAACCCCCTTGTCTCAGGTGGATTTATGACTTACAATGGGCTGAGACCCCATTTTTTTACCCTCTTAACACTCCCTAGTGCAGTGCTAGGAGACAAGAAATGATGTGGGAAGGAGCTGGGGATGAAGTCGTCACTGCTATGCCTGGGGAATGCACCTGGATGTTGGAAAACTCCACTTGTTTGGGTGAATCCCAGCCCTACAATGAGTTGTGGGCAGGTCAGGGCTCTGCAAACCCCACGTTCAATGCCCGAATTCATACCGTGACTCTGGGGACACCCAAAAAGGTGCCAGGAGATGCTGCAAAACAAAAAGAAGGGTCTGCATGTGGCACCCCTTCCCTCCAGGAAACTCCCTCCTGTGGGGTACTGTGAGTGCAGAAAAGGTGACACACATTCAAAGAAGGACTTGGGAGAGAAATCCTGGAGGGTTTTTTAATATCTGAAGCTAATCCTGACCCTGGGGAGCACTGAGATGTGGGTGGGTGTCCTCCCAGGGCTGCTGTGGGGCCACCTCATGGGCAAGGCAAGCTGCCCATCCCTTCAGGGATTTCACCCCTGAAAATCCCCCAGTTCTGTAAGCTTCAGCTTGGGTGCCCATAAAAATTTCCTCCACCTGGTCCCACACAGCAGCGTTCATTTTCCTCTCCCATCTCCTCCAGGCTTGCAGCCAAATTCCCCCCATGGTCTGAATCTCCAAATGAACCCTCACCTCCATGGTGGTACAGGAACATCACCTCTGTGCCATCACAGAGAGCAAAATCCCTGAGTTTTTTTCGTCACCTGAGGGTTTTCATATCTCGTTTGCTTCTGGAGCTGCTTGGTCCCACAGATTTTCAACTGAAATTATCCCAAATGGACTTTTCTGTTGTAATGTTAAAGTTATTTTTAAATCACCTTGCCCGAGCAGCGCACCTCTCCTTGCTGGCCCCCACAGCCTTGCCGTCCTTCCCAGTGACTTTTCCTTTATAGAAACCAACCGAAATTATTTCTCATCCCTTTAGGTTTGGGCTCAGGGGGATTACATTTCAATTGCGAGGCGATAGCAAACATCTTCAAAAAAAAAATTGAGGTAGGAAAGTGTGAGGATAGTGGTGAAAATGGGAAAAATATCAGAGCTATCCTAACATTTGGGTGCACAGCAATTTATTTAGCCTGCTCTAGTAAAGACAAAATGTATTATTATTATTCAGATAGCTCCGAGGGCTGATAAAGGAACAGCTCTGAGGGTTTTGGTATAAATCCATGTGAAGTCTCACTTCAATAACAGCTGCAAATTACAAAGGCTTCCAAGAAGCAGGAAGCCTTTCAATTATTAAGCACCCAGCGGTGCCCACGTCGGGCTCGGCTGCGCAATCTGGCTGGGTGACTAATTACTTTTCAGTAAGATCCTCCTCCTGAGGAGAAACTCTCCCCCCTCCGCGTCGAGTTGCTGTTGGTGTTCAGGTCATTAGAAGCAATTAAGACTAATTCTGGGATCTATGCTGGTGCTCACCCAGCTGACACCCTCCACGAAGTAAGACTTGCTCAGGCTCGTGTGATAAAATTCATGAAAGAAAAGAGAAAAACAGATATTTCTCTGTGCATACTTGGGTTTTAGCTACTTGCCTCTAGATCTTGACCTCAGGTCTCCTAATTAACACCTCGATTAACGTGGAAATCTGGACGGGATGGCGGAGGACCAATTTATTCTCCTGGGTGTCCCTGTATTCATTCACGAAAATTCAAATTTCGGTTGAATATAAGCCCTGAGATTTCCCTCCTCTGCTCCTACAGAAGAATTTCGGGATGGATGCAATCAATGAGGACATTTCTCCTTGCACTTGCACAGCCCACAAAATTCCTCCTTAGGACAGAAAGGAAAGTCCCTTGCTCAAGGGACAGGAACCACGAGCTCAGCCTCTGTTTTTCCTTTTGGTCCTCGCTTTGCTGAGCTCTGGGGGTGCTGCAATTCCAGGCTGTGAGCCCTTTGGAAAAGCCCAATTTCTTCATTTTTGGGCATCTGTAATCTCAGACGCATGACATTTTACAACCTCTTTGTACAAGATAAGGTCTGCGATCGTTTGGTGCTCACTGGTTTAATTGTTCCTCCACCACATCCTCCGGAGAGTTTAACACCATTGAACTGCCTGGAGGAGATTTTTCCTTTCTTTTTCTTCCAGCATTTCACATAGCCCTTACAGGTCTTATTTAATAAGAAATATTATATTAAAAAAAATAAAAAAATAAGATATATTAAGCTCCGCTTTCGGAAGGATTTATCCTTTTTGCTTCCATGCACTCATGACCTGCAAAGCAATGTGTGCCTGAATTTCTGGAGGCAGGAGGCATGAAGCTGAGGGAGCTGCAGGAAGGCTCCTGGTCGGAGAGCGGCAGCAGCAGGCAGGAGATGGCCCCGTGCTGCAGCCTCAGGGCTGGTGCACCTGCAGGGATGCTCCAGCTTCGAGGAACACTTTCTTTTTCTTTTTCTTTTTCTTTTTCTTTTTCTTTTTCTTTTTCTTTTTCTTTTTCTTTTTCTTTTTCTTTTTCTTTTTCTTTTTCTTTTTCTTTTTTTTTTCTTTTTCTTTTTCTTTTTTTTTCTTTTTCTTTTCCTTTTCCTTTTCCTTTTCCTTTTTCCTTTTCCTTTTCTTTTTCTTCTTCTTCTTCTTCCTTTCTTTCCTTTTCCTTTTCCTTTTCCTTTTCCTTTTCCTTTTCCTTTTCCTTTTCCTTTTCCTTTTCCTTTTCCTTTTCCTTTCCCTTTCCCTTTCCCTTTCCCTTTCCCTTTCCCTTTCCCTTTCCCTTTCCTTTCCCTTTCCCTTTCCCTTCCCCTTCCCCTTCCCCTTCCCCTTCCCCTTCCCCTTCCCCTTTCCCTTTCCCTTTCCCTTTCCCTTTCCCTTTCCCTTTCCCTTTCCCTTTCCCTTTCCCTTTCCCTTTCCCTTTCCCTTTCCCTTTCCCTTTCCCTTTCCCTTTCCCTTTCCCTTTCCCTTTCCCTTTCCCTTCCCTTTCCCTTTCCCTTTCCCTTTCCCTTTCCCTTTCCCTTTCCCTTCCCCTTCCCCTTCCCCTTCCCCTTCCCCTTCCCCTTCCCCTTCCCCTTCCCCTTCCCCTTCCCCTTCCCCTTCCCCTTCCCCTTCCCCTTCCCCTTCCCCTTCCCCTTCCCCTTTTTTTCTTTTTTTCTGCATCCCCTCCCTGCACAGCACAATGTGAATTTGCATCCCGAGATGTGAGCAGCAATTTGCAGCTGAGAGCACAGGCTCAGAGAAGCATCTCAGTGAAGCTGCATCATTTTTATCTGTGATTGCACTGGATGTGCTTCCTGCAAGCAGGAGCACACAGAAGTGTGCCATCACCTTATCTCCCCTATTGCTGGATTCCTTTCCCCATTTTCTCACAAAGGGGGCCATGCAACGAGCAGAGGGGTTCAGGATCAGACTGAGAGTTTGCAGCCAGCGGTGTTTGTTCCCTTAGAGCCAAATTTTGGCTCCCCACAGCTCAGCGCTCTGCTGGGGGCTGCTTGCACCCCATAAGGGCACCGTGCTGGGGACACGACGCACGTCTCCAGCTGGGGGTGTCCCATCAAATGGCCATGTTTTGGGGCAAAACAGAGCAAAATTTGCTGCATCTCACCCCAGCTAGAGCAAGAGGAATCAATAGATGGTGCTCTTCTTTCGTGCAATGCCGCAATCGTGGCTGCTGGCAGGGGTGTCCAGCTCCGGGCATGGGGTTGAGACCCCCGTGCTGATTTGGGTGTCTGCCAGCCCCAAATTAACCACATTTTGTGGGTCCTGGGGAGGGGCTGCCTGTGCCCTCTGCAAAGCTTCTCTGGAAAGATAGGATTTAGGCAGCTGTAAAATATTATTTTTTTTTATTATTATTATTTTTTTTTAGATCTAATAACTCCTTCCTGCGAGATCGCAGAGCCCACGAGAGCTGATAAAGTTTATTTTCTCCGCAGTGCATTATCTGCCTGATGCAGCCCTGCCTGGGAGGAGGACAGCTCAGGGTCACTCGGGCGAGGAGCATTTCTGAGCGCACCGATTCGGCCGTCTCCGACCGAGCAAAACGCATCTCTGCTGATAGGGCTAATGAGGCAGGCGTTTTAATTATTATTTAACGAGCTCGTGCACGGGCGGCGGATAATCTCTTGCTTTGGAAACATTGAGTCCCTGTGCCCTTTGCGCCCCGTTTCCAGCCTGTGGGACCCCAGAAGGAAATGCCAGGAGGGAAATGTGGTCGTGGGTCTCCTGGCTGCTGCTAAATCACAGCCATGGGCAGGGAAAAATCCACAATGGATTTTCCACCTCTTGGCTCTGGGACCTTGCTGAGGGGGCCGTGGGCACCCAGCAAAATGCTGGTGCAGCATTTTGGGCAAGCAGCAGGAGAAGGGCCAGGCTGGGACATCCAGGGCTCTGAAATCTTTAGAAACATATTTTTTTAGGGTCCGAGATAACTTGTCTGGTGTAAAGCCCCACCACCCGTGCAGTGCCTGATGCAGCAATTCAATCCAAAGGTGCACACAAATGACTTTTGTGAGGACTGTAAGGTGAACATGAAAAAAGTGCGTGCAGGATTAGGGTGCACAATCCACTGCTCGTGGTGTTTTGTGGCATTTAATCCTGAAAATGTCATCTCTGGAGACTGTGGGTTATCAGTATGACACCTTCGATATTAATTGCCCAGACCCAGCATCTCTCAGCAGCCTTGCTTTGCCTTCTCCATCCCATCTGAAGCTCAAAGAAGCCGGTGGCTGCGGCAGGGCTGCCAAACCAGGGCTCCCCTGGACCAAGAGCATCTCCGAGCCTCGGAGGATTTGCCATCACATCTCTGTCCCCAGCCCAGGGTGATGCCAAGGTGGCCAGAGAGGGAATAAACCCCGCAGTGACACCAAGGAGAGGGGATCCCTAATGCCCCCTCGCAGCCGTCCCCATCCCACAACCCAAAACGTGGACACCCCCAGGACAAATCCCCTTTTCTGGGGCTGCCTGTGCATTAATTCCTCGGTTCCTTATCTGAAAATGCAGATTAGTGCAAAAAAAAAAAACGGTGCCGAAAAGTAAATAGCACGGGGTTATAAAAGCTCCCGATCGCAAACCCCTGGGCAGCACCACAGCTTCAAAGGCAGAGGCTGGAATAAGAACATAAATGTAAAAAAAAAATAGAAAAAAAAAAAAAAAAAAAGCTTGCTAAGGATGGGACCCTTGAGAAAGGGGAAAAAAAAAAAAAGCAAACCCAGCTTGCACCATGACCGTGAAGAGTTTGCAAAGCCCTGCATCAGCAAACCACATCGGCGGCTCCGTAATCGCTCGGATTGCAGGAAAAGGAAAATAAAATCCTAGCGAAGGAGACGATTGCAAAAGTTTGGGTTAAAATGTGCTCTGGTTTTTGAGACGGAGCCCAAGCCCCACCTCCACACACCCATCCCCACCTCCGGGCTGGGAAGTAAAAGCACCCAATGGCCGGGGCAGCTGCTGCCAGAGGAAAACTTTTGCTCCCAACCCAGCGGGACGGGACACGGGGACACGGGGACACGGGGACGGGGCGAATCCTACAACTGTGAGTATGGCAGCGGTGGTCGGGCTCTTCTTGCGCCTGCCCCGCGCCTCGCAGGTTGGAGGCTGCGAAGTTCCTCACGCTGCTGCTTTCTTCGCTGCCTTCTTTCGCACGGCTCCTTGAACATGTTCGGTGTTCCTGGGCTGGGTTTGTCTAGTGGGATTAAAAAAAAAAAAAAGGAAAAAAAAAAAAGGAAAAGAAAAGGAAAGGAAAGGAAGGGAAAGAAAAGGAAAGGAAAGGAAGGGAAAGAAAAGAAAAGGAAAGGAAAGGAAGGGAAAGAAAAGGAAAGGAAAGGAAGGGAAAGAAAAGAAAAGAAAAGAAAAAAAGAAAAGAAAAGAAAAGAAAAGAAAAGAAAAGAAAAGAAAAGAAAAGAAAAGAAAAGAAAAGAAAAGAAAAGAAAAGAAAAGAAAAGAAAAGAAAAGAAAAGAAAAGAAAAGAAAAGAAAAGAAAAGAAAAGAAAAAGAGAGAAAGAGAGAGAGAAAGAGAGAGAGAGAAAAAAAGAGAGAGAGAGAGAGAGAAAGAAAGAAAAAAAGAAAGAAAGAAAGAAAGAAAGAAAGAAAGAAAGAAAGAAAGAAAGAAAGAAAGAAAGAAAGAAAGAAAGAAAGAAAGAAAGAAAGAAAGAAAGAAAGAAAGAAAGAAAGAAAGAAAGAAAGAAAGAAAGGAAGGAAGGAAGGAAGAAAGGAAGAAAGAAAGAGGAAAAAGGGGGAAAACAGGAGTGATTGCAAATGTTTTGCATTGCCAGCTCTCCAAGGGCTTTCCGCACATTTTTTTTTTGTTCCCTCTCCGCTCCCACTTATTCAAGCCTCTTTTTCCAGTAAAGCAGCTCCACTTTGCACTTTCTTTGTCCCTAAGGCTTCCCCTTATTTCTTCTCACTTTCCAGGGATTTTCCCTGTCCCCTGTGCTGCCAGGGCTCCTTTCTCTTGCAGCTTTTGCTCCGGTGTTTATGGGAACCCCTCCTCTCACCCCCTATCCTGGCTGAATTTTGGGGAGCACTGCCGGGCAGCCCTGGATCCACGAGAGCTGGTGACAGTGGCGGTGGCACTTGGGGACCTTGCCCAGCCTGGAGCTTCTCCGGTTGGGCATTTTTTGGGAGAGGAACCGCTCTGCACCAATTCAAGGCATGGGTGCCTGCAGACGGGGCACTGGCTGCATCCCTGCTGCTCGTGATGGGCAATTTTGGCTCGTGAGAGGTGCCTGGGGGAAGCCCTGTGGGTCCTGGCTGGATCCCTGCTAAATTTCTATGGGGTAAAACATGTTTTTGGGGTGAAACGTGCTTCTTTGTGGGCTTGCAAGCCGTGGAGGTGGTTTGTGCGGTCCCTTAAAGCCTCGGAGCATCCTTGTTCCCAGCTCCAGCACCAGCCCATCCTCCTTGAAAACCCAAAATGCTGGAAGAAGGCATGGTGCTTCGTTTTGGGGTGCTTCCTTTTGGGGTGTTTCTGCTTCTTTTCCAACCCGGGAAGGCTTCAAGCCTTGTGCTGCTGCTCTTAGTGCTCCGGGTCCGTGGTGAGAAGGGAAATCGCAATCAAGGACGTTGGAGTAAATCAAAGGACAAGGAGAAATAGGACAGAGAGAGATGCTCAGGGCTGGTTGCGAGCAGCTGGGCAGCACCCAGGCTACCCAGCAATACAAAGAGGCCAGGGCTGAGCTGTTTCGGGAGCTTATCAGAATCCAGGTCTATATTTCATCCCACCAGCCGCGTGTGATAACCTCCCGGAGCATCCATCCGAGGCAGCGCCACGCAGCTGGTACCTCTCCAGCAGGCGATGGAGCATCCTTTATCCGAGCTCCCATCAGGATATGATTTCTCACCCCTGGTCCAAGCCGTATCGATCTGCTCCCGAGGGCTTTTTATCAGCTGTCTGCAGAAATTTCATGCCCACGTGTTTTTTATTATTTTTTTTTTCCCCACTCTCTGCCCTGCTCTGATCTATGGAGTCCTGTGCTCGGGTGGAAGACATCAGAAAGGTGAAAAAGCAGGAGAAGAAACATCTTCCCCTGCTGTGCCTACACTTTGGGTCCACTTGTGGCATCCTCCTGCTTTGCTGCTCCCCAAAACACATCCGTGCAGCCCTGTTTGCAGAGGCACACACAAAACCCTGCTCTGCTTTGGACAGTTTGCTCCAAAAGTTGGTGAAGGGCTGAAAGGGAAACCGCTGGCACTGAGCTGGTTGTGGAAGCCCTCCTGTTTCCCATCCTCCTGGCTTTATTGGGTGTGATTTAGTTGTTTCACAACGTGCTCTAATTTTTCCTGTTTCCCATTTTTTTCTGTTCTTCCATTTTTCTTGCTTTTGGTTCCCTGGCTCTGAAACACCTCGTCCTGGCTCCCCTTAGCGCTCCTGACCCAGCCGTGCTGGGATGTGGGGTGTGCTGCCTCTTCTGCATCATCCAGGGATCTCTTGGGTCCTGCTTGGGCCAAAACCGGAGCCCAAATTCCCTGCTTTGGTCCCAGTGCTGCACCAGGGTCTGCACTGTGCAATTTGGCAGCCCGTCCTGGTTGCATCCTGCACCTGCTGCATGTGCCACATCCTGAGCCATCCCCAAATTCTTGTTTTCCTTCAAATCAAATTCTTGCTTTCCTGAGCCATTAACTCGCTAAATGTAGACTTGAGGGGTGGCTGGGGAGCCTCGGGACCCACCTCGGGACCTGTCGTTAACCTCCGGGCTTAATTTTGCCAATTTTGAGAATGAAATCATAGAATTTTAAGCAGCACCGGTGCCAATACTGACCCCAGAGGAACGCCACTCGTTGCCGATCTCCACCTGGACATTGAGCTGCTGACCACAACTCTTCAAGAACAACCATCAGCTTATGTAGACGTGGTGTTAGAGTGCTGCAGAGCAGGGGATTTCTGGCTTGAATCGTGATTCGGACACTGCAGCCCTACCTGTGATGGTGCTTGGCTCCTGACCAGCCATGAACGACCCACAGAGGAGAAGAATTTGAGCTGAAAATCTGTGTCCTGGAGGCAGCCAAGCTGAGATGTGGTCTCAAGCTGTTGCAGAGGGTGTTCTGGTGTGAGGAGCCCTCTCGGACCCTTTGGGTACATCCAGGCACTCGAATTCAGGCTGAGATTTTTTCTCTTGGGCAATGCTCCCAGCACTTATGGAACCATGGAATCAAATTTGGAAAGACCTCCAAGGTCACCAAGCCCAACCACCAAGCTGACCCGTGGAGTCCCATCACCAAATTGTGTCCCTCAGGGCCACATCCTCGTATCTCTGAAATGCCCCTGGGGTTGGGGACACCACCACCACCACCCCCCTGCTCCTGTGCTCCACCACCCTCTCCACGAAGAAATTCTCCCAAATGCTCAGTCCAAACCTCTTTTTGCACCACCTGAGACCAGAGGAGCTCTGCTGCCTGAGTTTGCCCAAAATATTTTTTTTTTTCCCCTTTCCCAGACTGGTTTGCCCCAAATTTTATTTATTTATTTATTTTTTCCCTTCCCTGGCTGGTTCTAGCACTCAGTTGCTGCACCAGGCTGGGGCTGCCCTCGCCACCAACCCTGCCTCGCTCCAACCCTTGCTCCTTGTCCCATCGTTGCCCCGTGATATCACCAGTTCTCCCCACCCACGGTGTTTCCTCCTGGGTATTTATAAGCAGCTCCTCTCAGCCTTGTCTTTTGCTGGCTAAGGACATTTCTCACTTCTCCTAAGCTCCACTCTCACTTCCCTGTTCTTCTTCTAGCAGCATTTCCCTGCGCCTACCCCCTGGTGAATCCCTTTGGCACCACTCTTACTGCAATCTCCCCCAAAATCTGGGTTTGTTTTGGTGGCTAACCCATGAAGAATGGGACCACGTGGAAATAAAAAGGAGTTTTTCTTGAACATGCTAAGTCAGGGGGTAGGAAGCAAGTGAGCTGGTGTGCAGGTGCTCCTCGTGCATTGAGCTTCAAATCCACATCCAACGATGGACAATTTGGGGTCACTTTTAGGAATTATAGACAATAAAAAAGGCAACATCTGGATTGCTCGTGGAGGACTGCTCCAGGGAACCTCTGCTCGTGCTCATGAGGTGTGAGGTTTTGCAGCATCTCCAGCTTTTTTCTTCTGCAGCAGCTTCCCCTTTGCAAAGCCGAGTTTTCTCATCGGAACACGTCTGCATCTGGCAGATCCAGAGCCCCTCTGGATGCCGGCTTTTTTTTTTTTTTCGTTTTCACGCATTTCCTCCAGATGCTGCTCGCAAATAGAAATACTCAGCTCTTCAGAAGTAAACGCTCAGCAAAACTTCATCCTTTTTCTCAGTCTTTCCTCCTGCCCAAGCCTCAGCGAAGCACGGGGGAAATAACAAACAGAAATATAGAAATGGCTTAAAAAGCCCAAATTTGGAAAACTCTGGCTTGGGATCACCTTCCTCCAGCCTGCTGTTGTGTTGGCAGGTTCGGGCGCTGTGTTTGCAGGAGGAAAGGCAGCTCCCGGGTGGGAAAGGCTTTTCACACCTCCCTCCTTGTCTTTCCTCCTACCCTGGGGTCTCCAGCTGCTTGGCCCCCCCGTCTGTTTGTCTCCCTGCAAGGGATTGCAAAGCACCTTTGGTGTCTGGCACGATCCAGAGGAGAGCATCGATTATCCAACATGCTGCCTAAAAATTTCCAGGGTACAAGTTAACCATGCAAAGCCTGGTGTGGTGATTGCGTTGAGTGTCCTTGAGCTGAACTGCCCTCACCCCAGTAAAACTGCCAGCACAAACAAATGCAGAGTTCACGTGGCTGGCGGTTGCAAGAAGCAAGGGCAGGAGCTGCGGCGAGGCTCGGCGAGGCTTTGGTTTTTGCACCGAGCAGATCTCGGGAAGCAGCAGGAGCGTGGTGGCAGCAGGGGAGCTGCAGGGTCCTGACCCAGAGCCTCCAGATCCCTTGAAAATGAACCCCTGCGAGGGATGGTTCTGACTGCACGTGGCCTCGTTGCTGATGTGATTTGCTGAGATTGGAGATCTGATTTGCTGAGATTGGAGACCTGGGGACCCCCTGTGCACATCAGAAGGGGCTGGGGCTCAAGAGCCCGCCTGGTCCCTCAGCACCCCTGGTCCCATCTCAGCTTTCAGCATGGATTTTCTGTTTGTTCTTCTAAATCCTGCGCTTCTTAGCAACACATTTCCTTTTCCTTTGCTTCTCGGGTGCTCCCTGCCATGTGTCATCCCTGACACATCCCATTACAAAGAATCCCTGGGCCGGGCTGATCTCATTTTCACTTTCTTTTAGCTCGGTGGTGCAAGATGGATGCAGCTTTGGGGCGCAGCCACGCATCTGTTTCCTCCCTCGCTCTTGTTCCAAGGAGGGGATGATGTGTACACAACGCCTTTTCCTTCTGCTCTGTTGTAAAGCATCTTCCCACCCACATTTTCTAAACTATCTCCTCTCCGACATGGGCACACTCACAAGCACGCTGACTCCGTTCCTGTTTTACCGCTGCTGAATGTAAATCGTGTAGAAATTCAGCAGGAAGAAGACAAATAACGGGATATTTGCTGGCATTTGGTCTCCCCGCTGGGCTTTAATTTGCTGTGTTACATTTGCCATTATTTATTGAAGCTCTGTGCTTGCTGTCCCTCGTTCAGCTAACAAGAGCTGTGCTGCTATGAATAAAGGCATGGGGATGGGGTTATGTCCTCGGGAGCAGGACGTGACCGGGGTGTCACAGACCTTGTCCCCTGCTATCACAGCCGTTGTGCAATTCCTAGAGAAATCGGTCGTGTTTGGGATGTTTGGGGGTACTTCTGCTGCCCTGGTGTCAAAAAAAAGGATAGTTTGGGGATAGAGGGAACATCTTAAGCTCTGTTTCAGAGGTCTACGAGATAATCTAAGGAAGCTTGGTACAGATGGAGCTTATTCCCCAAATCACAGCCCCTGCTCTAACCCAGGAGCCCAGTGCTTGAGGTTGGAGGCTCCTCTGGCTCCATCTGGTCCAACGCCCTTCTCGAGAAGGGACACCCAGAGCCACGCTGGCTTTTGAAGATCTCCATCAGGGAGACTCCAGCAGATCTCTGGGCAGGCTCCACAACCCCTCTGCAGGTTTCTGGGGCTGCTGATGAGGTGTTGGGCAAGCAAGGCTGTAATGAATGGCAATTTTGTGGGTTCTGAGCACAAACCCTTCACCCAAAGCTGGACGAGTATCAGCCGATGGATCTGCCCATCAGACCTGCTCACACTTGCACCTCGCTGGGCTCCTGAGCCCTGCTGCTGAGCACGGAAAGTCCCCGCATGCTTTATGGAAGGAGCAAATTGCTTGCGAGTCTACTTGCAGGCGTATGAGGAAGCAATTTTCTGCTTCGTCAGGGCACAGCGCTGGCTGGAAGGTCTTCGTGCACCCGGGGTCCTTGCAGTGGTTTAATCTCCCTGGAAAATGAGTTGCACACTCTTGTGATTTGGGGAAAAAAAGGGGAAATGTGCCACTGAGAGCTCCAACGGAGCAATAAATATCTCGCTGGGCTGAGACAGCAGCTCTACAGTGTGCTGGGGGTGCAAACGTGTGCAGGGGCTGCAGGAACAGGCACAGCTCCTTCGGACAGCCTCCAGACAGCATCCCCAGCTCGCCAACAGCGTTACGTGACACTCCTTAAGCTCGCCACATAAACACGGCTTGTTGTGCAAGCACAGCCCGATTGCTCCGGGATAACTAACTGGGAGAGGTGGGATGGCTGTTTTTGTAAATGGTGTTGCTGTTCTGCATGCACAGCATCTGCCAGAGCCTCCTCCAGCAGACCCGGGGCTGTTTCCTTCATTGCAAGGCTGCGGACACGGCACGGGTGCTTGCAAAAAAGGCCTTGCAAAATGCTTTTCTGGGAAGGCTCTTACTCACTCCCCAAAGCCATCCCTGCTCCCATCACCACCAAAACCAAGCACAGAGGCTGCAGGCAAGCTGGGGACCCAAAGCACTGTGCGGAGGCAGCTGGTATCGGTTCCCTGGCTTGTTCTTGGGGAAACTGAGGCTTGCAGATTGGAGCAGCTCGCTGGGAGCTGGTCCCCGTCCTGTGTCACGGCTGCTCTGGGACAGCCTTTGAGTCAGCCCCTGCAAAATCACGGGGTGGCACTCTGGGATTTGCTTTTTCTCACCATTTCCCATCGTGTTGCCCACGCATGCTCCCATGCAGAACCCCATGGTTATATGAGTAGGGCTACCTGGAGCAGGGCAGAAATAACAATTCCTGGCTGTGCATCCTCTTCCCGACCCCTGGAGCATGCTTGGAACCCGCTGGGTTTTGCCCTTTCTGCTTTCCCCTCTCCTCGCTCTGACGTGGGTTTGTCTTCTGCTGTTTGCTGTCCCTCCCCTGCCACCCCCACCTGCAGGATCACAGCACGCTGCTATCAGCAGTTTGGCTTTCGGTTGTCTTATCTGCTTTCGTCTTTGGACTGGTTGTTGCCCTTTGGAGATAAAAGTTTTTTTTTTCTGTTTCACTTTATTCTTAGAGAGTCGTTATTGGCAAACAGTTTCTAAATGAAATTGCTTTTTCTCATTTTGAATGGCTTGTAAACTTTGCAGCATTTCAGACCTCCTTCCCCTTGGGGGTCTCAGTGGCTCACCGTGTTTAATAGGCACACGCTGCAAGGGAATAGGGAAATGCTAGCAGGACACCTTGCTGAAGGTGAGATGAAGGTGTGCACGGTGGGATGGAGTCAGACCTGGCTGTGCATCTGCCAAAATACTTCTACAGACCACAGGATCCCCTCTTTGCAGGTAGATCGGAGTGGATCTTTGGTGATGTGGACTTGCAAAAGCATGGAGGTAGCCAGGGAATTCGTGCCCATTGCTGGAAATCTGGGCTCATCTTTGCCACCCTGGCACCCCGTTTCATCCTGCCGTGTCGCCCTTGAGCTTTCGGGAGGTTCCAGCAGCAAATTCAGAGGCTCTAAATAATTCATCACCGTGCTGCTCCGTCAGACAGGCAATATCGGACGCCGTGGTCCGGAGACAGGCGGGTGCTTTTGCTCCTGCACTGCTTAACTCCCCAGGGGTTCGGGGGAGCTTTTCACGGATGCTTTAATTTATGATCAGATTTACTTTATTGATCCCATCCTGTATTTCGCTGTAGCAATATCTCGTCTCTTGAGAGGGGGCTGAGGGCAGAGATTGCTTTTTGCAGAGGATGCCAAGGAGCTTGTAAGTCAGTGGCATGCAGGTCCCGCTCTTGGATTTACCTCTCCTGTGCAGTGCATTTGAGGGCTGTATAAGCACTACAATTAAGACAGCTTCTCCTTGCTCGAATTTACATCGACCAGTACATTTGTTAATTTGTTTGAGGTTACGATGCCTGCTCCTTTGCTTCTCATGTCGGGGAAAATAGAATTACACAAAAATAATAATAATGTAAAGCCTTTCACCCCATTTGCTGCAGAGCTTGCAGATGCCACTCTCGCTGAGATGGAAACATCTATTAGGGTGTACTGAACAACAAGGCCAAGCCTAATGGGTTTAACATGCCTGCAAACAATGCAGCTTCCTGAGCAGGAAGTCTGGGTACTAAAAAACCCCCGCAAAGACATCAGCCTCCGGCACATCACTCACTCCAGTGAGTGGGGAGGGTCTAGGAACTGGTCCGAAGGGAGGGAGGTCAGCGGCGTAGGGAGAGGGAGATGGATTCCCATGGATTTGTGTTGCTTCGAGCAGTTAGATTTGGGTGGTTGTGCAGCCAGAAAGCGAGTGTGGGAAGGATGCTCCCAGCTGTGATGCAAAAACACTGGGTGAAAATGAGATTGAGGAGAGGAAAGGTTTAATCCAGCTGAGAGCCACCAAATGGAGGACGGAGCTGCCTGTGCCTCCTGCCTCTAAGCCCATAGGGGGGCCCCCAAAACCACCCTTTTAGGCAGAAAAACGACTGTCTGTAGCTTGCTGTTGGGAAGGCAGTTCTGCAAAGCGTTGACTCCAAAGCCCTTTGGGCTCTCGCACACCCCTCGGTGCACCTCACCTGCTGCAGGCAGAGGGAGATGAAACCAGTTTGAGGCCAGGAGGACGCTTGGCAGTACATCAGTGCTGTGCTGCAACCGGTGAGCCTGGTCTTGCCTTGCTGTGACAGTCGTGTCCAGGCAGGTCCCTCACGCTTGGCCAAGCTCTGCTCCGGCACCATTCAGGAGCTGAGACAAGGCTCACCCATATTCTTCCTTTCCTTTCCTTTCCTTTCCTTTCCTTTCCTTTCCTTTCCTTTCCTTTCCTTTCCTTTCCTTTCCTTTCCTTTCCTTTCCTTTCCTTTCCTTTCCTTTCCTTTCCTTTCCTTTCCTTTCCTTTCCTTTCCTTTCCTTTCCTTTCCTTTCCTTTCCTTTCCTTTCCTTTCCTTTCCTTTCCTTTCCTTTCCTTTCCTTTCCTTTCCTTTCCTTTCCTTTCCTTTCCTTTCCTTTCCTTTCCTTTCCTTTCCTTTCCTTTCCTTTCCTTTCCTTTCCTTTCCTTTCCTTTCCTTTCCTTTCCTTTCCTTTCCTTTCCTTTCCTTTCCTTTCCTTTCCTTTCCTTTCCTTTCCTTTCCTTTCCTTTCCTTTCCTTTCCTTTCCTTTCCTTTCCTTTCCTTTCCTTTCCTTTCCTTTCCTTTCCTTTCCTTTCCTTTCCTTTCCTTTCCCTTCCCTTCCCTTCCCTTCCCTTCCCTTCCCTTCCCTTCCCTTCCCTTCCCTTCCCTTCCCTTCCCTTCCCTTCCCTTCCCTTCCCTTCCCTTCCCTTCCCTTCCCTTCCCTTCCCTTCCCTTCCCTTCCCTTCCCTTTCCCTTCCCTTCCCTTCCCTTCCCTTCCCTTTCCTTTCCTCTCCTCTCCTCTCCTCTCCTCTCCAGGGGAGGTCTGGAGATTCAGTTACTAATTGGGATCGTTGATCAGGGTGTGTGGTGATGCCAGAAGAAAATTGAGGATATCCTGCAGAGGACAAATAACGCACAGAAAAGATTCCACAACCATAGGGTTGTAAAGTAGGTGTACTTGATTGGGGTGCACTGGGAATAGCTTCCCTCAAAAAGTGCGTACCTGCCTGGTCATCTCTCACAATTTTATGAATACTGTTATATATGACATGAGCTCTAGCTCATTAATTTCCCCGAAAAGGCGGACCTCTTCCAAGTACTCATTTCCATACTCCCTGCCCTTCGTTCCTCCCGGCTCCACCTCCCCGATGTAGCCTGGTGGTCGTGGACAAGGGTTTTTCAGGATGAAGGCAATGAGGAAGAGGAGGTTAAACGTTTTACCTTTCTGGACTTCGACCTTCTGTTGGACAGTATTTAGGCCTTTTTTTTGCTTATCTTTGCCTTGTTTCCTGCCAACAAGTTGTTCGTTCTTCCCTAACGAGTTGTTCGTTCTTCCCTCATCCGTTGGCCTTGAGCGATTTCTTTTTACATCTGCTTCTCCCAGGGTTCTCATCTACACCCCTATAATTGGGATATTTTTAGGTTCTCATCCACATCCCCGATAATTAGGATATTTTACCATATATGTAGCTAAATAGTAATTTGGATAAGTTTTAGCATCTTCCCCATCTCACAAATATCTTAAGTGTGGAAGACAGAGGGATTTGGCCACCCTCTTTTCAGTGGTTTGTGGGGACAGGACAAGGGGCAATGGCCACAAAACGGAGCCCAGGCAGTCCCGCACTTCTCCCCCACTTTTGTGTCACTTGTAAACGTGCTGAGGGCTCCCTCTGCCCCTTCACCCAGGTCACTGATAATGATGTTAATCAGTACTGGCCTGGATAATGGTTAAACAGCGCAAACCCCAGTTGCCCTCTGGTACCACTGGGATTCACGAGTACCAGGATCCTGGCCCAGCTCTCGTTGCTCAAGCTGTTTGTGCTTTGTTGCTTTGAAGTGCAACAATTGATAATTCTGAACCTCCAGCACGCCCGTGGGATTCGCCTGCTTGTGTTTTGCACGCCGCTCCGCTGCTTTGCAGAAGTGAAGCGCGGAAAGAAACGAAAAACAGGAATAATTAATAACTGCTTCCCATGACCCGTGTGCCTGTTCCGTGGGTGTTTGCAAAGCACGACAGGATTTTGCTGTGCTGAGCAAGGCGGATTCGGCCGGAGCACTTAGCATTGTGCTGCGTGATTTATTTTGGCAGGCCGATAAAGCAGCCCTGACGGAATGACGAGCACCGCTACAAAGAGCAGCTACCCGGATCGGCCCAGGAAAGCACTCTGCAGGAACCCATTTCTCAGTATCAAGGTAAATACCTCCTGCTTTCTGTAATCCCCTTTGTGTTGCTGGCTGGGAAAAAAAAAGGAGGTTAGGTTCCTGCAGAAGGCATTGAGAGGATTTCCGCTTATCAAATGCTTGTGAAAAGCACTGGGGGTGCTCCCTGCAGTGCACGTGCTGTTGGAGGAGCAGCCCTCTCTGCCCTAAAGCTCGTGGTGGGATGCACGTTTAGCTTTGAGGTCCTGCAGTGTTTTTGTCCCAGCACTGGAACTCCCCGTGCCCACAGCAGGCCTCCAGGAGAAACAATTCCCACAGCTACGAGCCTGTCTTAATGAAAATAACTTTTTTTTGGTGATATCCATTTGGTGATGCTTAAGCCCTGCTGCTGTCTGCATTTATTCCTAAGGAAGAGGTGTTTCCTCCACACCTTCACCAAGAGCAATGCTGGGGCACAAAGCAGGCAGCCAGCTGTGTAGCATTTCCTAAACCCTTTGGAGAAGCTCCAAAATTTAGGTGTCTGGTAGCAAGGTGTCCTCTACCCTGGAGCACCCAAAGGGCTGAGCCACTGGGAAGCCTGGTGGAAGGTGCCTTCCTCTCTCCTTCTCAAAGCTGGAAAGAGTGTGAGGTTGCAGAAGCCGAAATTTGGCAACGGGGCCCTGTCACCCATGGCTCTGTCAGCATCTTCTCGGCTCCTATTTGTGAAGGTGCTTGCAGCTGTTTGCACAAGGAGGAGCGGTGATCCTTGGCTCACGGAGGTGGTGGGGAATCCTCTACTTTGAGTGGTGCTCATGGCATCTTTAAAAAATCCCATGGTGTTATCATACCACTTGTGCAACTGGTTAGAGAAGATCCTGTTGGAGAAGACAGTGCAAAAACACTCTAAAGAGAAAAAAAAAAAAAAAAAAAAAACATAAATGTTTAGAGAAGACAAGCATCTGCAAAATGGAAGCAATAATCATCACAGACCACTGTGATGCAGGAAAAAGTGAGATCATATCTCTATCTCCTTTTCTGCAAAAAGGACATGTTGGAGGTTTTGTGCTCTTTTCTCATGTCAAAAGAGGCAGAGAACTAAAACCAAGAGAGCGGTTTGCCCAGCTGGATGGCAATTTCTGTGTTCGGTGGAGTGCATCATTGGGCTGGTGAAGATCAACTTCCAAGACGCTCTTGTTTAGACAGAGATGACAGGTACGGAGACTTTTTGCTAGGGGAATAGACAACTACAAAATGGGCACGTGAGACACAGAGGCCTGGGGGAGCTGAAGTTGGTGCAGCATGGCAGCAGATGGAAATCTCTGGCTGAATAATCGCACCTTATTCTGGCTGAATAATTGCACCTTACTAATTATTCTGGCTGAATAATTGCAATAGTGATGGTGTCATTGCCAATTTAAGGCTACACACAGCGTAGCTGGACGTCAGTTACCATTAGAGTCTCATCGGGCTGTAGAGCAAAAGGCAGCAGCCAGTGCTGAAGGCTTAAGATCTCTCTGTCTTTTTTGTGGGGAAGGTTTGTTTAGCTTTGTGGGTTTCTTTTTTTTTTTCTTTTCATAAATGTGGGTGAATTTAACCCTGCTCCTCCCTTGTGGAAGAGGCAAAATGAGCTCAGAGTGCAGTGGGTTACCAGAAATGCATGGGCTGGAGGCGCAGAGGAGGGGAGCGCTGCTTGCTCAGTGCCACGCAGCCCTGAGGTTTCTCTCCCAGCCTCTTCTGAGTCCCTGCAGTTTTATTTCTTACATGCCAGCAAGAACGTCTTCAAAAATAAAGTCCCATTGATTTTTTTTTTTCCCTGCGAAGGTATTTTAAAGTGGTTGGAAATGGCAAAGATTAAAGGCACCGAGGTGCAACGTCAGCACGGGTCTGTGAGCAGCGTCCACATCTATTTTGCTGAGTGAGATGTCTGTGAAGGCAGACGGACAGGAGGCTCTGGGATCATTGCAAATTAAAACCTGGCCAGCTCTCAAATTGGCGATGTTTGCTAAAATATTCCTGGAGGGTGCCTGGAGCCCACCCAGAGAAGGGCAGAAAGTGAGGGATTTGGGTGGAAATGGGTGGAGGAGACCACTTCTGCTCCTCGTGGACACCGTGAGGATGGTTTTCTGCTTGGAAAGATCATCAGGGAAACCCTGATAGGGGTCTGAACAGGTCTGAACAGCACCGCAGGAGGCTGCAGGGATGAACACAGATGCAATCACGGGACCAACCTCGACAAAGTCCCAGCCAGGCACTGCCCTGGCTGCAGCCTACAGCAAAGCCTCTTCCAATTTTATGCTCCGCACTGAGCTGCTGAAGGACTTCTTCTAACCCCCCTGGCAGAGCTGACCTGACCACGCATGTCACCAAGTACACAATTGTACTTAGCACAGGATGTTTTCCTCAGACCTCTCTCTGTTTTTTTTTGTTTTGTTTAGTTTTTTTTTTGGCTTTCAAGAAGTTAAGTCACCCTGTCCGGTTTCTAAATGAATAGATGACTTCCTTAGAACAGATAACTTCAAGACCAGGGCTTGAATGGTTCTTGCAGAAACACAAAACAATTGCACAATGTGCTTTATGCATTTGAAGTGGCTGAGGAATGCCTTTTCTAGATGTAATATAGATCCTGGGGCATGAAAACTAATTGCCACGTGTCAAAATGCAACTGAGAGGCATTAACTCAAACTGTCCTCCCGGGGAATGCTCCCTGGGCTGATGAGCTATGAGCCTTTAAAGCTATCTGACACTAATTCCTGCAGTCCGTCAGAACAGATAATGTCAGGTCTGCTGCCGCTTCCATCGAAGTCCAGCGTCTTGCCTGGGCTCCGAGCAGCGTTTTGCACCTAATGCCAAATGCTCAAGTCGGGGAAGAGCCACTCAGCTGAAAAGCTGCTTCCCTGCAGGGCAGCACACAATGGAGAGAAGCACATTGGGATCCTCTGAAAGGCTTCTTGGAAAGGCTGCTTGGATGTATTTGAAAGGCTACTCGGACAACTGGAAGGCTACTTGGATATTTGGAGGCTGGGGGTGCTGATGTGGTCCCTGCTCGGGGGTCTCACCCTGCCCAGGAGGTGTGTGTGTCCCCAGGCATCGTGCCCGTGGTGGTGCTGAGAAACCCCAGGGAAGGTGAGCAGCTCCTTGGGGATGGCATGGTCCCACAGCCACGTTTTTTCCCTCACCACACCTTCCTTGTGGCCATTCTGTGCAGTGGTGGAGCCCTGCACCCACTTACACGCCACTGGTTGTGATTAAACTGGAATGAGCTGATTCCTCCCCGTCCCATTTCCTCCTCTCTGCAAGGTCAGATTATCCCACTGGTCCCAAATCCAGGCATGGAGGGACCCAAGCCTCAAAGAAGTCCTCGAGAAAAATAACTAGATGGCACAGAAGGAGGGTGAGGAGCAAAGCTGAGAAAGCTGTAGGGTGTCATCTGGGTCCTCACTTGTCCAGCTCTGATGGGTTTTTGCACCAAAAAAACCATGAGACCCCAGAGGAGGGGGTGCATAGCCCACCAGCATCACCATGGCTCCGAGGAAGCAAACTGGGAACCAGACGCTGGCAATTACCAGCTCTGTTTATCATTCAAATGTTCCCCAGCCTAAAAGTGCCCCATGGACAGGGTGGGTGCCCACAACGGCTCCCTGAGGAGCAAGAAGGAGACTTGGCTTTGCAGAGCTTTATTTGCACGGCCTCCCACTTTGCTGCTGAAGAAAAGTAAATCCCCATGGTGGAGAAATGGGAAGCACAGAAATTCTTGCTGATTATGCAAAAAGCCAAGTTTTTCTGGAACTTTTTTTTTTTTTTTTTTTTTTTTTTCCCAGAACAATTTGACTTAAAATTGCTGCAAAAGTTGGAGAAATTGCAGACCACGGTCCTCACATTCCTCACATTCCTGCTTGATTTTTCCTTCTCAACCATTTCCACCTTGATTTTGACTTTCTGAATGTTTTGGGCAGCACCTAGAGCCATTGCAATCGGGTATCCAGGTTTCTGTAAACCTCTTTACTTCAGCACATGGGAACAGTACAGAAATGTTAGACGTGAGCACCTCTCATGTCCTTGTTAGCAATCACGTTAAAATAGGCAGGCGTTGAAGAAAAGAGGTTGAAATGTTTAATTAAAGACCAAAGGAGCCCTTCTGCTATCGATTCCTCCATCTCAGGAAGCTCTGCTGGGAAGCCCGCAGGGATTTCCTTCCCTTGGCTTCATCCTGCTGGCTCATACCGGGGGGGTCACCTTTGTAGCTCTTCGACGGCTCCTGCTCCCTCTGAGGGGCCTGAGGCTTGCTTTGGGCCCTCCACCAGCTCCCACTGGGTCCCTTAAGCTGCTGAAACCCCCTCAGGATGTTCCTACCCTTGCACAGAGCCAGAACCTGCAGTACTGCATTTCTCCTGCAGAAAACAGAAGGAGAAGCCTAGAAAAATGCACTGTGGATTGCAGTGAAGGAGCTCTGGGCACTCCAAATCTGGCTCTCTGTCCCTCGTGGAGGACATCCCCAAGCCTGAGCAGACCATGGGGACACACGTAGGGTTTGGTCTGTGGGCTGCAGAAATAGCAGGATACCTGAAAATTGGTGTTTTCCCAATGTTGGCAGCAGAGAATGGCCCCCAGCCTGTTTTATTTGCAAGTACAGACTTCGCCTTTGGGATGGGACCAAACTCAGGCTTGCAGCTGGATTGGAGGAGACACAAGGGCTCGGCATCACACCCCTCATTCCAGCCTGTGTTAGGCTGGTAACGAGCTCAGGAATCAGGGGCTGTTTTCTCAGAGGTGTGAAGGGATGGGCTAGGGCAAGATGTTTGTTTGCTGCGAGCTCGTAAACAGAAAGAATTGAATTTAATGCCATTGCCTTCCTCCTTAAGAGCACTGCTCTCTGCAGCTTCTTGCTGCTTCTGCTGGCAGTATGAAGGCTCAGCCTCTGCTGGCAGGGGAGGATTTAGTTGCAAGCAGGCTTTGTCTGCAGGGTTATCCCTGCTGAGATCTCCTGTGACAGGAGAAATGCATGTCAGCCTGCCTGTGCAGATGGCCCCTGGAAACTGGAGCTGCTGCAGGCATTGATGCTCAGGCTGTGGAGCAGAGCTGAGCTGATGCTCTGCAGCTGGTAGTGCTCGGGGAGATCTCTCCCTTACAAGGGTCACGCTGCAGTCTCTCCTTCCAGGCGTGAAGAGCATCTTTCCAGACCATACAATTTAGAGAGCCAGATGTCTTCATCGGATAGAGAAGTGTAAACAAGCGGCTGTTGCTGCAGGACGAAACGCAGCAGGGATGTGTCCCTCCAGCAGATCTGATGTCCACGAGCCCGTTCCTTCTCCTCCTGGCAGATCACCAGCTGTGCTGTGATCTGGTGGCTAACAGCAAAAGTCCCCAGGGCCAGCAGCACTGGAGTCTGTGCCCAGTGCTGTCACCAAGCCACTGCGAGTCCTGTGCAGGCTGCTTTTATTTTTATTTGATTTTCTGTGCTTTACTTTGCCCATCTTCAGATAGGAGGTGATAAAATACCAGGTTCCCAGCCACTTTGCCCTCCTGGATTGAAGATGTGGGGTTTTGCTGAGGGGCTGCTGAGCAGGGAGCTGATGTCAGCCGTGCTGTGAAGATCCTGGATTCGGACACCCGCTGGGCTGTGTGCTGGAAACAAAGAATTTGGCCTCAATATTCTTAGCTGAGCTCACGAATGCAGAAAACAGTGCCTGGACACAGATGGCAAGGCTTGTAGGAGTTTTAGCGAAGCTGTCTCTGGGAAAGTTTTCCTTTGGCTGGGTGACATTTTTGAGCCCCAGCACGGTCGTGGTTTGCACCCTGCTTGTAGGATGATAACACATCACTGAAGGTGGTGGTACCCATACCCTGGTGCTCTGGTTCCCAGAAAGCCAACAGGGCCTGAAAATCTTCCTTTTCCCTTTTTGCACTGCAAATGTCAGCCATGGTTCATGGAGCAATCCAAATTGGCAGAGGCCCCGCTTCAGCCCTGGATCAGATCGAGACACAGCAGAAACCCAGGCCAGGCTGAGCAGCTCCTCCGCTGAAACTCCTGCCTGGTGGGAGCTGGCTGCAAAGCTGTCAGAGCCAGAGCAATGCACAGCTGGGAAAACGTCTGCCAAAAGCAGTACCCTGTGGCATTGCACAGTGTCCAAGGCCAGGGCAGCGGGTCTGGAAGGATCAGGGACACTCAGGCTGTCCTGCAGAGGGATGAGCAATCCGTCTCCTCGGGGCATTGCAACAGTGAAGGATGCCTGTGGTGAGCCATGTGGCAGCAGGGAAAGAACGCTTGTCATCTCCCTTCCCTTGCTGAGAACTTTGCAGAGATGTGGATGAAGGGCAGGGGGTCTCCGTTCCTCCTGGGCCAGCTCATTCGGTGCTTGAGAAATGCTTCTGCACGAGGAGCAGGACGATGGGTGCTGCCCTCAGGCTGTGTGGCTCGAGCCGCACATTAATTTGGGCATGCACAAATGTGTCCCTAACAATGGAGGAGATGAGGTCAGTGGTTTTTTTTTTAATTATTATTATTTATTTATTTATTTATTTTATTTTTCTGGGAGCTGACAGTCTTTGATAAATTTTCCTTCTGGAAGTGAAGAGCTCTCACAGTTTCCAGTACAAGATAACATCCTTGCTTCCAGATCTTTGCAAAAGCTAATGAAAAAAAAAAAAAAAAAAAAGAGAGAGAGAGAAAAGGAAACAGAAATCTGATTTTTTCTCCCTGACCTTCTCTTGACTTTCTCTGGAGATGCTGTTTGTTGCTGTGTTTGGAAGAAGGGCTCGTTCCTATCCCAGCAGATCTGCCAGCGCAGGGCGGCTTCGGTCGGGCTGGACGGGAGCGGGGAGGTTGTGCAACCTTCCACTGCTGCTGCTGGATGTCAGATCGAAGCCAACACAAACTAGCAGCAAAGTGAAACGATTTGTTTATCCAACTGTTTTCTGCTGAAGGAACTACACTCTCCTTACAAGCACCAAGCCCATTGTCACTTTTGGCAGAAAGCTACTTAATGGTGTGACCTAATTTCAGATGACCACCACTGGCAGGAGCGTGGCTAGTATTTAAAGTTTGTATCCCATAACCATGCTTTTGTGTAAGGGATCATAGAATCCTAGAATCATAGTGTCATTAGGGTTGGAAAAGCCCTCCAGGATCACCTGCTCCAACCACCAATGTCACCCCCAAGCCCTGTCCCCAAGCACCACGTCCAACCTCTCCTTGAACACCCCCAGGGACGGGGACTCCCCCACCTCCCTGGGCAACCCGTCCCAAGGCCTGACCGCTCTTGCTGAGCAGAAATGTCTCCTCATTGCCAACCTGAGCCTCCCCTGGCACAACTCGAGGCCGTTCCCTCTGCTCCTGGCCCTGGTTCCCTGTGAGCAGAGGCCGCCCCCCAGCTCCCCACCCCTTCCTTTCAGGCAGTTGCAGAGAGCAATAAGCTCTGCCCTGAGCCTCCTCTTCTCCAGACCAAACCCCCCCAGGTCCCTCAGCCGCTCCTCACAGGACTTGTGTCCCAGGCCCTTCCCCAGCTTCGGAGCCCTTCTCTGGCCACGCTCCAGGGCCTCAATGTCCTTCTGGGAGTGAGGGGCCCAAAGCTGAACCCAGCACTCGAGGGGCGGCCTCACCAGGGGGACGAGCACCTTCCTGGCCCTGCTGGCCCACTGCTCCTGACACAACCAGGATGTTGTTGGCCTTCTTGAATGGAAATGTATTTGTGGGGTAAAACCCCCACAGGTGGTGTTGCAGCTTGCAGTAACCATGCTGGGTGCTCTCTTTTTGTCTTGGCAGTTCTTTGTTTTCTGCCATGGGCTCCTGCAGCTCTCCCAGCTCCTGGTCTCTGGCTACCTGAAGAGCTCCATCTCCACCATCGAGAGACGATACGGCCTCTCCAGCCAGACATCAGGGCTGCTCGCATCCTTCAACGAGGTGAAAACCTGCTTGTTCCCCTCGTCCACCCAGCAAACGCTCTCCCCACGCTCCTGTCATTCCCTCGCCTGGCATTTCTGAGGTCTGTGTCCCTGAAACCAGAAATATTCTGAGCCTTTCTGGTTTTGTGTCCCGCTGCAGGTTGGGAACACGCTGCTGATCGTCTTCATCAGCTACTTCGGGAGCCGGGTGCACAGGCCTCGCTTCATCGGCTGCGGCGCCATCCTGGTCTCCTTGGCCGGCTTCCTCATGTCGCTCCCTCACTTCATCACAGGGCCCTACGAGTACGACCAGTCCATTGCCAGTAGGTACTCTAGGAACTGAATTTATGCTTTTGGGGACAGAACCTCTGGTCCCCCTTGTCTTCTGTGCCTCCGTGCTGCAGGCAAGCTCCAGGTGGCAGGATGGTTTTCCCGAGCCATCAGGGCTTTCATTTCCCACAACCCGTGCCAAGCCAACCTCACTCACGTCAGCTTCTTCCTTATTTTCATTCCCATGACCTCAGTAAGGTGTGGTGAACATTACCAGCCGAAACCTTTTGCAGGAAGGAATAAGAAGAGGTGTGCAAGGAGCCCCGTTTGACCCAGTGGGGCAGCGGAGGGGCACCCCTCCTGCTTTGGGGCATCTCCCCTGGCTGCCCTGTGCACCTGAGATCTCCTTGAGCTTTGAAGTTTTAGACCCTATCCAAAAATCAGCCCCTCGTGGGAGACACACAGGTGGATATTGCTCATGGAGAACAGGAGCAGGGTGGATCTGGGATGTTCTTCCTGAAAGGTGAAGAGATAAGAAGGAAAGAAAGAAGGGAGAAAACATCTCTCATGTTACTCCCCAAATCCTGCCACAAACCTCCAGCAAATCTTTTAGAAGCCTCCAACAAATGGCTTTTCTCTGGCTCATCAGAGAAAGCGCAGCTGCTTTGCTCAGCTACGGCCAACAAAGGAAGACTTAATAGGTGAATAATTCTCAGATACAAATGGGGCCAGATGCTAACGACAGTTTGGAAACAATTAGCCATGTATTTTAGGAGTGGCTGGTGCTGGTGGCCGTGTGTCAAGCGCTCAGAGTTACAAGTGATTTGGGGTATAACCATGGAAATCCTGCTATAAACACTTCCCCTCTGTTATGTAAGGGAGATCGGGATGCTACATGATCCCTAATCAGCGCTATCTCTCGGGCAGTTTTGTAATACATTTCTGGGTAAAATGCAGTCTCATTTCCTGAGCAGTGAGTTACAAAACCTGTAGTTTTTCTCACTTTATTGTGAGAAACTGGAAGCGATCTCAGCTCTGCTTTTTCCGTGGAGGTAGCTTGCCATGGCACGCACATCTGTCTCGCTGCGATCATCTGCAGAGTAACCTTTGCGTTGGTGCCATTTCATTGTGACCCTATCCAATTCCCCATCCATAAGCATCTATTGGGTTTGGGATTTCCTTTCACCAACATTTCCCACCCGAAATCTGTTGCGTGCACATCCACGTGCTTGCTGCTGTCTCCAAAAAACTTGCTCTCTCCTTACCAAGCCCCTCAGACCCTCTCCTCTTGTCCCCGCAGGCATGTTCAGCAACACCACCGACCTGTGCCAGCCCGAGGGGCTGGAGTCCCAGGGGAACCTCAGCGACACCGTCTGTGCCCCCCACACTGCCAGGGAGAACCACGAGGTGCTCCTCGTCATGTTCATCGCCCAGGCGCTGCTGGGCATCGGCGGCGTCCCCATCCAGCCCTTTGGGATCTCCTATATCGATGACTTCGCCAGCGAGCAGAACTCTCCCCTCTATTTGGGTAAGGCGGGGGACGTTGAGAAAAGAGGGGAAACCAGAATTAGCTCTCTAGAGCAAGGCAGGATAGTGTTCGTTTGCACTAATGAGAGCTTGTTCTAGCCCTTCTGCTCTTCCCAGCACCGGGAAGGTTTCTCCAAATTAGTGGATCTGCTTCAAGCTTGGACAGACTACAGACACCAGTGCTGGGAAATATGATTTAGGGGAGAGTTTGGGATTACTGGGATTTTTGGCCTGTGAGTGAAAGCCAGAGAGAGACACAAAAAAAAGTTTCAACAAGGAGAAATGAAATAATTTCCCTCTGTTCACAGGAGGCAGCTGTGGGCTTAAGATGCAGAAATTAAAACTTTGTTTAGGTATAGGGTAAATGGTAGGAAGCTAAAGAGGGAGGATCAATCATCTGGGAGGTGGACAAGCATCCTTCAGCATACGGGGTGCTGGAGAACAGCTTGGGCAGCCTGCAAGGGATGTCACAGAGAGGTGGGATAGATGAGAAGGCTCTTGCAGGTCCTTTGAGCCCTTTTCCAGCTGCTATCTGTGACAGCCTTTTGAACTGGATGGGCCAGCAAGGGTGGCTCAAAAGCATGTCATTACCATCAAGAAACTGGAAGTACCACATCAATTTTTGCTCCAGCATGCACTAGAGACCTGTTCAGCATATTTAAACAGATCATCTGTCAGATAGGAGTGGAATCCTCAACGTGTTTGATGTCTTCATCAGTAATTCACAGAGGAGAGTTTGCTGATAACTTTTATCTCCGTTACCCTGTAATGGAGAGTCAGTAAACTGTGATACCAAAGAAAGTGATTCAGACAGCGTGATGAGTTCCTTGAGCAACTTTGTGTTTCCCAGATTTCTTATGTCAAGGGGCACATCTTGTTTCTGGGTGTATTTCAGCTTTTTTAAGGCGCTGGAGGAAAGTAGCAGGAAAGATTTGAGTTTTGCAAAACCTTTCCTGCAAAGGGAGCCTGGGAAGCACAGGGTTGTTATCCCCATAGATAGGATAGATCCCCATAGGAGGCAGATCAGAAAGCTGTTTGGGAAACAGCCTGCACTGGGGGAAAGTGTTGTGGACCATGGTCCTGCCCTGAGCCACTTTGTGTCCCCAATGGTCTCTTTGTGTGTGGCTGAGCCCCTCTCTGCTCTCATCTCTGCAGGCATCTTGTTCTCCGTGACCGTCATCGGGCCGGGGGTGGCCTTCATGCTGGGCTCTGCCATGCTGCGTTTTTACGTCGACATCGACAAAATCACTGAAGGTGAGTGAAGGCACCCCTGGAAAGCCACCCATCACCCTCCCTGCTGCGTCCCAGTGACTGAGCCAGCAGTAGTCCAGCCCCTCACTGGGCATCCCGACCCCCAAGGGCTGAGGGTGCAACCCATGGGGCATACTCTGGCTCCCTTTGCTTGTTGTCTCACCTGGGAAGTCACTTCCAGCACCATGGGATGCTCTGGAACTGGTCTCATCAAATCTGGGGTGGATGCCCCAGATTTTTGTGTCCTTCCCATCCGACTTGGGTTGCTGGAATCCCATATTCAATCATCTCATTCTCCTTCAGACCTGGAGGTCTTAAATCATAGAATATCCCGAGCTGGAAGGAACCCAAAAGGATCTCTCAGCCCTGGGCTGCTGCCAGGTCTGGTTAGGGGGATGCTCATCTGCATTGTGATACTAGAACAGACCTCGTTTTCACTCTTCTACAATTTTTATGCCATATGCCAGAAAGAAAAGTGGGAGCATCTTGCCTCTAGCCAGCACTGGAGTGGAGAATGGGTTACCAGGACTCAGATGGGAAAAAGCAGAGGGAAAGGTAGGATGGGAGGAAAGTGAAAACAAGTAGAAGAGAAAAGCCAGGTAGTGCAGGAGAGGAGCATGAAAGGGATTTCCTTTACAACTTTTGTCTCTCCCTGAGCCATGTTACCAAAATCTTTTGTAGTCATCTCTTTTTTGGCTGCTTTTGAATCCTGGAGCACAAGTGGATCTTCCCCAGCTATTATCAGAGCAAACTCACATTATACAGCATATCCTCATGTGAGGAAAGGGACAACTGACTCCTTTGGGTGGTGACCAGAGCACCAGCGCAGGGGGTGGATGGGCAGTGGGTGCTGGTGCTGCAGGTGAAGCTTTGGCTCCTTCTTGGAGCCCCAGGCTCACTCCTGCTCACAGATTTCACCAGAGACTTTTTTTTGCCTGGACTTTGTCACTGTATATTTTATGATGTTATGTTTTTACGATGTTTACAAAGTAAGAACATGGTTTACAATGCCTCCTCCTATCAGACAACCTCCAAGCTCATTACTGCAGCAATCAATCCTCCTCACTGGCTCGTGAACCTCAGAGATGTCTCTGGAGTCCAGACAGGTGAAGACTCCCGACCATGAACCCCAGATGCACTAAGGAAATCTGTGCTAGGGAAAACAAACTTACTATAAGTCATTATCTTTCACTTATCCCTTGCCACCCTTACAAAGGTGCCTGGGCCTGTGCCATGCTCTTCGCTGCAAGCTCACCACCACAGCTGCATGCTCCATCTCTGCAGAGGTGATGGATGAGCTCTCCCCAGGCCACGTGCAGCAGCAGGGAGTGGGATTCCTTCTGCTGTTGAGCTGAGACCAGGAAGCCAGGATGGACTTCATCTAGATCCTCTGGAATCACCTAGATCAGCCTCTGAAGGGTGAAGAAGGGGGAAGCTCTAGGACATCCTTATCCCAGTCACTCCCATCTGAAGGGCTGAGTGAGGTTTTAGAGACCCTGGTGACACTGAAAAATGATCTGAGATATAGCAGCATGCCCCAAAACTGATAGTCCTCAAGCTGGGAGCCACGGCTATGGAGCACACTGGTGTCTCGGGTGCCTGGGGCCACCCAGCACCATCCCTTTGGGGTCCCTCTGGTCACCTTTGACTAAATGCTGTTCTATCTGTGTTGCAGACGAGGTCCAGCTCACGAACAAGGACCCGCGGTGGGTCGGCGCCTGGTGGCTTGGCTTCCTGGTGGCAGC
This sequence comes from Anas platyrhynchos, assembly GCF_047663525.1. Lineage (NCBI taxonomy): Eukaryota > Metazoa > Chordata > Aves > Anseriformes > Anatidae > Anas > Anas platyrhynchos. The sequence continues at coordinate 206,230,955 of NC_092587.1, read as the reverse complement.
CAGTCTGGTGGCCGTGTCTGCGGTGCCCTACTTCTTCTTCCCACGGGAAATGCCAAAAGAGGTAGGAGAGGTGCTGCGGGTTGCCCCGGTGGCATTGCGCTCAAACACGCCATTCCTTAAAGCCTGCTGCGAGCTGTGCTTTGGTCTCATCTCTGGGATGTGATAATTGCATGGTGGGACACCAAAATAGCACAGAACTGTAGGAATATTCAGCACCAGGCAAGCCCAATGCAGACGGACGTCCTGCCTTCTCCTGGCCCACGTGGAGCTGGGACTTCCCACTTCTCTGGGGAGGCGATGGTCCTGCTCTTCTGCCTTGTCTCGTTTGGGAGCTGGTGGCAGCTGTTGCACTGCTGGCCCTCGTTTCCCTTCAGGAGGATCACATGTGCTTGAGGATCAGCCCCATTTCGTAGGAAATATGAATAGTGCATCACCGGCCCTTCCTTAGAAGTGGGTTGTGCCTGGGGGCGTTTGAAATACTGGGGCTGGTGGGCAGTTTGTTTTGTTCCCATTACAAAAAACAAAACAAACCACAACCCTTTTCAACGCTCACTTGTCCATGGGGCTCCACCATCCAGCTTTGCCCATCACCTCTGCGTTTTCTACCAGGGTCTCGATCCCTTTGGAGCCCTGCTGAGTGTGTTAGGGCCGGTGCCAGCACGTGAAATGGCTCGTGAGCTTCCCAAGCGCTTTGCTGGCTGCAGGTCCTGGCTTTCTGGCAAACGGCGTGTTGTGGGGAATAATTCAAAACAAATTGTTGTTCTAGAGAAGAAGCTTCCCCTTTGTGGGAAGGCTTTGGATGCTGTTGGTTGCTGGAGTTCCTTGGATGCGCTTAGTTGGTGAATTTGTGTTCCTCTCCATGCCTTGGCCATGCTCCAGCCTGTCTAATCGCCTTTCACATATATTTTATTTTGAAACACTCTCAAGCTTTCTTGTCTAAACAAGTACGTGCACTGCCTGGTGCGCAATAATTCCTCATTTCTCTGAAATTTCTGCGGTGATGAGCGATTCTTATAAAGGTTTAAGGTTCACCTGCTTTGTACAATGCAACCTGTTGTGCCGTTTGCACTTCAGGGGAATCCGGTGATCCACCCCTGGGTTTTACACGCTGTCAGGTTCCCCTAACAGCTGCAGTCCGGTGAGGTTACAGGGTGGAAAATCATCCTTCACGGGATGAGGGTGACACTGAATGCAATGGGCTCGATTTGTCCTTTTGAAGCTTGGTTCACTTTCAAATCATTACGGATGATCTGTATTAGCAGAACCTGCTCGGTGTGCGATGGGGGCGCGCTCCTTATCGGCAGAAAGCTTCTTTATTAGGGCTGATGAGAACATTAATCTCGTGGATGGCTCTTGAGGGAAAATAACGTGCTTCATACTAAACCAACTGTACTTTTACGAGGGCTGCACTCTGATCAGCGTGATCAGTTTACAGAGTTTTACAGACTGGCTGGATAATGATATAAAAAACAAACAAACAAACGGGAGTTTTTTTCTGTAGTTATTGCAGGAAACAAAAAAAAAAAAAAAAAGTTAATATTGTTTTCACTTGCTTGCCCCTGCAGTAAATCAGTGTTCAGCTAAAGGTAAAACACGAACACTTTTCGGTCGCAAAGGGCAGCCACCTTTCCTCTCCAGTGAGCTGGAGGCAGCGACGTTTCTGAAGCCACCCAATTAGTGCACCCACCATTGAGCTCATTAGAGAAAAACTTCCCCTACAAAAGAGCATCAGCTGGGGAAGTACCGCAAAACCCTGCAGGAAGGATGGGCAGAGCTGGGAAGAAATGCGGCGCAGGAAGGAAATGTGTGTCTGCAGGCAAAGCTTGATGCTAATAAAGCATTGACCCCAAGTTTGCCTTTGTCTACCCCAACCGGAGCACGTTGCTGTAGATGTTGAAGCTGCCTGGGAACAATTTGTTGGGACCTTTCCCCGTGGCAGAGCCCACCAAGCAAGATCACCGTAGCAAAAGCTGTCCCATGGCTCTGTCCTTCTCACTTCTGAAAGTGCTAATTCTCTTCTCTGATTCCCACCCCACCTTCATTTTCTCTTCTCCCTCCTGGCTCACTCGTTGTATCCCAGCTCAGCTCTTGGTGGTCTCCCCAAACCAAGGTCTCCGTCCTCCTCAGTGGGCATCATCCAGCAAACTGGACACCAATTCCTTTGGAGATTTATTTTTCTCTTCCCATCAGCCAAGACAGATCTGTATTATTTATTCTACAGCCACATTTCGGCTTTGCCTTTACCTTCCAGCTTCTTCCTTTGAAGTTTCTGCAATGACTTTTGCGCTTCACATGAACACGTTTTGCACTTAATGTGAACAGAGTTCAGTCTTTTTGATCTTTTCTCTCATAAATCAACCACTCCTTACCCCTCTTTTGATCTTTTCTCATAAATCGATCACTCCAGACCCCTCTTTTGACCTTTCCTCACAAATCAATCACTCCTGACTCCAAACATTTTTGTTCCTCTGCTTTGAAACCCGTCAGCAAGTTTCTAGCACCGAAATATCCTGAATAACACGACTTGAGGACAAGCACAGCAAAGCTATAAAGTTGTCAGGATCTCGGGTGGAGGATGAGGGGAACAGGCTTTTATTGGGCAAACTGCTTCCAGTCAAAACCAGTTTTTCCCTAATAATTCCAGTTTAAAGCTGTTTCCATGAGCCTGAACCATTTCTCAGGGTTTTGTCCTGGACTGTGGGGAACTACAGCCTTTGAATATTTTCCTGTGTAGCCAGTTTGCTCTGTGCTCTATCATCTATACCTGGGTTTGATGAGGGAAAAGTGCCATCTGGAGCACCTTAAACAAAAGCAGAGGCATTGCCCTTGTTCAGAACCTCTGGCGTGTTGTGTCCATGCCCTGGAAATTCTGGTTTACTGTCACTCAGCCCCCTTCAGATAATGGTCCATTACATCAGCCCTCTAGTTGCCTAGGTTTTCCTGCTTGGTTTACCAGCCCCTCCTGCATGCACAATTCCCATCTTCCCTCTCTGAAGATGAATTCTTCTTACTGTGCTAAGGGGATTGCTGAAAATAGCTGGGGATTCTGCACCGAACCACTAAGGAAGCCACTGGCACCTCACAGCAGCCCAGTCCATCCCTCTGGGATGCTCTGTTCTCTTCTTCTATTTAGCAATGTCATGTTTAGTCTCCTAGTTTTCACATTTTCCAGTTTAACTCTTGTTTTCCCCTATGGTGCTGCACGTAGAGACCAGACTTACTGGGTTCCTTTATTTATTTAAACACTGGTGCTGTTGAAGGGGGACAACAGGCTGCTGAGATCCACCCACCCCAACCCAAGGTTGCCCATCCAGCTGGGGACACGGGGATGCAAACCAGAAGAGATGAATGGGATGGTGCCTCTTTCGTGTTGGGTCCTTCTTCATCTCAAGGCTTCACGTGTGGTGCTTTGGCTTGGAGAAGTGCAAAAACAAGGCTGAAAGGAAGCACAAACATGAAAAGAACCACGTCACCACGTCACAGGAAAGCCACCAAAGGGAACCTCACGGTACAGCTGAAGACCACTCACTGCACATCTGTGGAAACTCCATCTAGATCAGCAAATCCAGTGCATTTATGAGCTGCTCAGCTCCACAGCCAGCTGTGTAGCACTGTGCTCCCTGGTTTCTGCTCAGGACCCACCGCTTGTGTTCTCCTGCTAGAGATGGATGGAGCCACCGTCCTGCTGCCAGCAGGTTTATCCCCCGTAAGACAGGATGGAAATGGCCAATGGACGAAATCCTTTGCAGAATGGAGCATTTTGGGGGGCATGTAGGATGGGGGAGAACGGATGTGAAATGTAGGAGTGCTCAGGGCATGCAGCAACACAATGGGCTTTGTGGTGACCCCAAAGTGCTTCTGCTGGGATTTCGACTCTGTCTCTAGGGCAGATGAGTCCCCTGTTGTTCATCTCTCCAGGTTTTGCTTTTAATTCCCCCCAGATAGTTTGAGGAGATGCTTGGGGACAGAAGAGAGCACCAAGATGGACTTGCAGCCACAATCTGAGCAGGGGGTTAGGAAGTCACCCCCATCTCCCATGGATAAACCCATCCATCTAGCACCTCACACCACGGGGGACAGAGCTGGCAAACCCAGGACAGCAGCCCGCAGACTGCATCAACTTGTTTCATCCCCAAAAAGCACCTGCTGCATGGTGGCAAAAGCAGGGGGTGCATGGAGAAACCCTGAAAATGTGTCTTGGCTACAGATGCCTCCAAGAGCTTGGGGTGGCATTGCTTGGTGAGGTTTGGGAATGTCTGGCCCTTGAGTCCTGAAGCAGAAGGTCCGTGATAAGATGTTCCCACAGGTAGAACATTGCCCTGAAGATGCCCCATGGGCACTGGTGCTGCTCTGAGCCATGCCAGGGGATTGTACCCTTGAGTTCAAACCTTCAAGGAGCTGACAGCCTCGTGTCCTGCAGGCTGGGAGCTCCCCAGCCCTCCGAGGGTACCTGCAGGGTGCAGACAGCCAACAGCTCTGCCTGGCGGTGGCCTCGGGCTCCGTGTGAACTTCCCAGGTCCCGTGGTGGCAGTCACTCATCCCTTCTGTGCAGCAGGGACATTGTGCAACAGCTCCAGGGGAGGGGAAGTGAAAATAACTTCTCCAGCTTCTGGCTTGGGACAAATTGTCCTCGTTTATTCGGACCCTCCCACGTTGACCCAGCAGCGACCTGGCGTGCTCCCAGGGCGCACGGAAAGCCAAAAGGAAAATATCCCACAGGGAACTCTTAGAAGTTTGCTCCTCTTTGTGTTGCTGCCCGTTGGAGAACGGTGAAAGAAGCTGGGGTGGGGAAATCAAAGGGTTTGTCAGAAAACTTTGTCCCCAGAGCCACGGGGCTGTGCTGCTCTGAGGCTTCCCTTTAATAGGGAAGCCCCCAAAAGCACCAGCAAAAAGCAGCTTGGAAAGACAATCTGGGGAGCATCCGGAGGCCAAGTAGCACTGGCATGCAGGTGCCTGCCTTCCTGGAACAGGTCGGGCTCAATGGTCGGATTTTCCCCAGGGAGCTTTAAAGACAGGCACAAATAAATGGCAGCTAAAAACAGCCAGTTTTGCCCGAGCGAGGCTGTGGGCTGGCTATTTTAACACACTAGGTCCTGGCGGGACCCACACGTGCTGGGAGAGGCATAAAGGAGCGTTTGTAGGGAGCACAACCTTGTCGGGAGGAAAATCAGGTTTTTTTCCGTCTACGAGGTTTTACATTTTGTTTGTTTAACGCAAAAATGGGTTCACTGACCTTGTTTTTTTTCACTGAGCCTGGAGCACGAGGCTCTGCACAGCCGGAGGGGAACTCTGCAGAATCCCCAAATTAAGCAAAGAATATTTCTCTATCACAGAGCAGACCTTTTATCCCTTCTGCCCGTGGTGTACATGAATTAAACCAGGCTCCCCTTGTCGCAGGTGCCATATCCAGGAGCCCGGCTCGCAGCAGAGCCACCTTCATCCGCCTTTCCTGCAAAGCAGGTCCTGCTCCTCCCCTGGCTCCCAGCCCTGCTCCATTGTAGCTGATTTATTCAAGTCTGTGCTTGGAAGTGGAGGATTTCCCCCCCGCTCAAGGTCAGGCTGGGGATGCTCTTCCTAATGCAAAGCCCCCGGTGCTTGAGGAGCTGCAGGAGGGGATCTGCTCTGGGAGGCTCTGCTTGAGCACGGGGCTTCCAGATGATCCCCAGAGGTGTCTCCAATGTCAAAAGTGATCCAGATGTGATCACAGACCCACAGCCTGGCACCTCGGGGCCCTGCTGGGCTCTCACCACCAATTCCAGACCTCTCTGGCCCCAGGAGCACCCCAGGGGGGCAGGATCCTCTCCATGCCCCTGTGGGCGCTGCTTTGCCCCGTGCACAAACATCAGCTTTGTCTGGTGCTTCCTTAGGGTCCCAATTAAAGCCTCCCCGAACCCAGTGTGCCTCCTCCACCTCCCTAAATGTATCCAAAGAGCCTTAGATAAAAAAGGCTTGCAAAAACCAGGAATGCAGTGCGGGCCCCTTCACTGAACCCTCCGAGGAACAATGCTGAAAAATCCAAGCGCGGGGGCGTTTTGCAAGGCGCTTCCCACACTCATTTGTTTTTTTTTTGACAAGACGCTGCCGCAGACGGCCAGGAAGCCACGCACAACCAACCCAGTGCTGCTATTTCACCTGCCGACTCCGGTGTGCCAAACCACCAGCACAGAGCAATGCCAAAATCCCCAGCTGCAGGAGCGCAGCGTGCCGGTGCCCGGCGAGCGGGCAGGATTTACCCCGTTCCCTCCTCCGCTTGCTTTCCCAGCATCCAAACGTGCCTGCTTCACCCTGCAGGAATGCATTTCCCGATCCATTCAGGCAGCAGAAGCGGGGCCAAGCCTCTGTGGGGAGAGGATTTTGCCTTCTCCTCGAGGGCTTTGCTTTGCGTTGCGGGGAGCAGCTGCTGCTCGGTGCTAAGGCAGCAGATGCGCACGGAGATGTCCTCCTCGTGCCGAGGCACCCCGAGCTGGAGGGTTTTGTCCTGGGGATTTGGGTTTTGTCCTGCATGTGCCGGCAGTGCCCAGCAGGCTGTCACCCCTCCGAAATGCCAGCAGCTGGCATCCGAGGAAGCCACAGTCAGTAAGAGCTTGAATGCGTTTTTGGAAAGCTCTGCAGTTTTAGCACCTGCGTTTCTGGTCCTATGAGACACCCTCGTGGAAAACCAAAAGGATTTTGTCTTTGCCTTTGAAAAAAAATAAAATATGAATCTCCAAGCTCCACCAATGACAACCAGGAAAGGAGCTATAAAAATCCCACCGCTGCCTTGCAGAGTCTCTTGAGAAGAGATTGTGGTATTCACAGCACGGGACATTTTGACCTCTCCAGTGTTTAATAATCATTCTCATTTTCGGAGAACTAGAGCTCATTTTAGCTGATGAGCTGTCCAGTTCTTTGGGGGAATGAAGAACATCTAGTTTCTATTGAATTAACTCATTCATCTGACTCACGTTAAGTTTGTGTCAGGAGCTGCAGCTGAGCAGTGGCTGAGCTGATGTGGGATGTCAGACAGGGCTCTGCTGGCTCAGGGCTTCTGGCTAAAATTGCACTGTGGGTTTTTTTTTTCTTTTTTTCTTTTTTTCTTTTTTCTTTTTTCTTTTTTCTTTTTTCTTTTTTTCTTTTTTTCTTTTTTTCTTTTTTTCTTTTTTTCTTTTTTTTTTTTTCCCATGAAAACTACACTACCCTTGAGCACTGTATGCAATTATAGTCGTGTAATATCACTTCTCATCTACTTAGCACCCTCCGACCAGTGAGTCCCCTAAAAGCCTTCAGAACAGGGGATCATGCATCCAAAAAACCTCCCCTCCTGGCCTCCCACTTGCTGGTGCTGGAAGGTTGGAAGCTCCCCTTCCAAACGTCCTTTTTCTGGTGTCTCTGTGTCAGCATCTCCATCCCAGACCCTGCACCTTTTTTCCTTGTAATTGCAGGCTGCTCTCCTTGCTGATACCAGGGGCAAAGGCATTTGCACAGCTCGGTAAGCACCGAGACTCGGGGGAAATGCTCATCCTCCATCCAAAACCGCAGTGTCCTTCACCTGCTTTAGGTGGACCTTCTCCCGCGCTCCAGGTGCATCTCTCCTGGAGTTTCTGCGTCCGTGGGTATTTCTGAAATGTGATTCAGTGCTGTGTGGGAAGGGGAGAAAGTTGCCTTTTACCCCTGTAACCCAGACGTCTGTGTGGATGCTCTCATCCTGATGGCAGGACAGGAGGGAGGACGTCTGCCTGGCTTCTCCCAGCAGCCACAGATGCTGCTGGCAGAGCCCAGGACATTTTAAGCTCCATCGACAAGAAGTGTGGGCTGCTGCCCGTCCCTCTGCCTTCAGCAGAGAGCCAGGCCATGATTCAGGAGGGGGATTTTCCCTTCTTTCAGCAATGCAGCTGCGGAAGAAGCGAGTTCAGTGGGAAGGCTGGCAGTGACAAACTCTCTTCTGTCCCCAGGTGACGAGTGGGAAGGAGAGTGGCAGCAAGAAGAGCGAGGATCTGCTCAGCCAGCTCAGGTCAAAGTCTGAACAAGTGCAAAACCTCTCTCTAGCCAAGTTCATCAAACGTAAGTCTGTGCATCCTCCTGCTTCGCTGGGATTTTGTTTAACATTTTGGTAATGATCTGGGTGAGGGAACTGAGTGCACCCCCAGTAAGTAAGGTCAAGCACTGGGACGAGCTGCCTGGGGATGTGGTGCAGTCCCCATCCCTGGAGGTATCTAAGAAATGTCTGGATGTGGCACTGAGGGACATGGTTTAGTGGTAGGACTCGGTAGGTCAGGTTGTTTGATGGTCTTGATAATCTCAAAGGCCTTTTCCAACTGAAATTATTCTGATTTCTCTGCTCGCACACCCATCCATCCTGGCAATGGTCAGGTTGCAATGCCAGCCTCTTCCTATACAAGCCCTCGGGACCACCCCGTGCTGATCACAGCATCCTTCCAGGGGAGCTCAGCACCATCTCCCCACCTGGGAGCAGTGCCTCATGTGGGCAGTGGGAAATGGGAACAAAAACTTAAACCAGAACCCAAAGCCAGGCAGGAAAGTGGGACCCAAGCAGGGAGCCATGGGAAGGGAAAGAGAGAGAATCTCTGATAGAATCACGGAGTGATTCATGTTAGAAGGGACCCTAAAACCCCCTCAACCCCCCTGCCATGGTCAGGACACCCTGTCCCCAGCCCAGGCTGCCCCCAGCCCCATCCAGCCTGGTCTTGGGCACTGCCAGGGCTGGGGCACCCCCAGCTCCTTGGGTTAGCGTGGGACAGTGATGATCCTGTTCCAGATACACAACTAGAGCAGGGTTTGCAGCTTGGGTTCAATGAGATACTATTTCTCATCTTCCAGGCAATCACAATCCCACCCCAGGTAGCTCTTAGTCCCAAAAAAAGTCTCCCCAGGTCCCATCCTTCAAGGCTGGTGACAATACGACAGTGCTGCCTGGAGCCAGGGTCAGAGCAACTAAAATCAGCTGCATCTTTGTGTAGAGCGGTGTTAATCCAGTACAATGAGCTTGTCTGGAAATCAGGGGGCTGAGGAAGCCTCTTACAGCTGAAAGGAATCAGCTGGGCTTTGGTTTGTGTAGGCTACGGCTAAGGGTCACATTTGTTTGAAAGAAATACTTGGATCTCTGGCAATTACTTAAGGCAAGGAGCCCTACAAAGCCAACCCATGTCGGCTTCCTCCATATTCCCTTCCATTTATTAGGAACTCCTTGTTTTAGTAAGGTCAGTGGAGGGCAGGCACAGCCAGACGAGCGTGGGCAGGTTTCGATCCTGCTCTTTGAGCCCTTTGCTCATCGTAGCCTGATGCTGAGTTCAAGGAGCAAGCCAGGGGGGCTGCTCCCCCGCCGAGCTTGCACCATCATTTAGCAAACCAGTGATTTTCACACCAACACTCTCTGCCACTGAAAAAAAAAAAAAAAAAAGAATAAAAATGAGCTCTCCGTGCCTGGGTGCAGAGAAGGAAATACCTGTGCTTAGGGTTTGCATCCGGGCTGTGCTAATAAATTTGTTATTTCTGAGAATTTATCCCCTAAATCCCAGTCCGGAAAATGATGATGTGGCTGCAATTTTGGCCAGGAGAGCAACCTTGCTGAAATCCCTGAGGTTTTCTAATAGCAGCAATGACAAATCTCGGGGCTGGGACTCACCGAGACATGGACAGAGGCATAAAGGAGCAAATGTTTGTCCCAGGGCTCTTGAGGGCTGCTAGCATTTGTCATGGCAGGGCTCAGACTTTGTGCCCACCAGAGTGGACTGCAGAAAGGAGCTTTTTGACCCAGGATTTCTTCACGACCCAAGGCTGAGGAAGCTCCAGGTGAGGCAGCCGCTGCCTGTTCAGGCTGTGATTCAGCAGGGCACTTAAAGCTCCTCCTGGAGCAGTGAAAGGATGAGGAATGCCTTTTCGACTTCATCACTTTCTTAAGGCTTGGCAGAGGCAAGCACTGAGTAACTAAGTTGGCCTGGAGGAGAAAGATGTTCAGAAATGCTGTTGAGTCACTTCGTTCGGCTTAAATGATGCAAAATGGAGCACGATTGTGAAGAAGGAAATGCATTTTGTCATTTGTTCTGTTGCTTCAGTGCACAGGGAGATAACAGAGCAAAATAAGGCTTCAAGGATTTTTTGCCACTTATATTATTGGGAACAAAGCGAGGATGGGTTAGAGCCCATCCCGGGGGGTGCTTCGTGTTCTCCGTTTCTCTGCAAGCCACTGGGCTTTAAATCTTTCTGGGACGAGGTGTGATGAGCAGCAGGAGTACTCTGCAAAGCCCTGGGAACTGTGCTTCAAGGACAGGAAGAGCTTTTCCCCTCCACAACCAGCAATAACAGGATGGAGCTGTGCACAGGATAAACACTCAGGCAAAGCACTGGGGACCTTTCCTAACAATGAGGTCGATTACCCGAGGAGTGAGCAGGCTCCGCTTGCTGGAGTGATTCAAAACTAGGAAAGTTAGAGCACCGTGGGGAATGGGCTTGGCTCCTGCACAGATGCGCCGGGTGACATTGGGTTGCACCCTGCTCCTCGCACTCACAACGTGCTCCTTCTGCAGCCCTGCTCACAGCAATCAGGAAAGTGGGATTTAGCTAGCTAGAAGTCATTTCCATTGCTAATTTTCGGGCTTCTGTTGAAAACACCTGGGAGGATGTTCAGCTTCTGTTGCACACACTGGGAATTAATCCATTAAAGGTGATCTTCAAAGCAATTAAAACCCGGGGCTTGTGACTTGTTTGTTTCTCTAGGATGCCTAAAGAAGGTTTCAAGGATTTTTTGTTCATTATTTTAAAGTTTTTTAGAACTTTTTTTCCACTTGTTTTTAGTATCTGGCCAGCTTCTTCCCTGGAGCTATAATGCAGACCAAATTTGTAAGGAGAGGGTGACGGCAAAGGGCAGCAACCTTGCTGCCTCCAAACTTGCCATGGGAGACCTGCCGGCTGTCCCAGCCTTACAGCTCTGCCCTGGTGACCACAGGGTAAAGACTGGAGAACTTTAGGTAAAAATAAATCCTTTTGTAGACGATTCTTCCGCAAAGAAAGCTGAATTAGCTCTTGGAGATCTTTCAGCAAGAAAGTGGTCTCATATTTGCAACAGATTTTCCAAGTAAGTTAATTTTTCAACTAAGATTTTCCAGTATGCAAACTAGGCAGAAATATGCTTCAAAAAACAAAGACTTCATTGATACTTCAGAGCAAAATCACCTCCCTTTGTTGAGGTCCACATCAGTCCAGCACTGGGATATTGTCACAACCCCTCCCTCCCTGGCTGACAGCAGAGCCCCCAGCTCTCCAACATCTCGGTGTTTCAGGGTCCTTGGCTCTTGGACCTTGCACCCTTGGAGCCCTCGGTTTGTTGCTCCCCAATGCCTCGAGCTGTTTGCCTAACCCTGAGCACAGAGAGCCGAGCTGGGGACACAATGTCCCTGCAAACACGAGCTTTGCCTTTGCCTGCGGGTCACTTCTTGCAGCCACCAATGGGTCTCTGCTCTACGTGTGACTTTTTGGGGACGAAAAGAGCTAAAACAAACACGCAGCTTGGGGCAGTTCCCAGGCAAGCCCCAGATGGTTCTCCCTGCCGCAGCCTCTGCTGGAGCAGCTAGAAAGATCGTCCTGATTGTTTGTGAGCTGCGGAGAATTAACGCCATTAATTTACGGCAGGCCCTCGCATTAATCCTCCCCGTTAATTCCTTATCTCTGCTCCAGCATATTGGCTTCCAGAGCCCTCATCTGGGAAGCTCATCCGCTGTTTGTCTGGAAGTTGCCTTTACGCGTGCCCTTTGCTTGCGTGCTGCAAAGCCAAAGGAAGAGCACGGAGGAGGCACAGAACGAGGGGGAGCAGAGGCACGAGCAAAAAGGGGGCTCAGGCTCTGCACGAGGGAGAAATCTCTCCAGGCTGGAGAGCTGCAGCTGGCGGGTGTCAGAGCTCAGCAGCCTTCATCCCACGGGGTGGATGCCTTTGAGCAAAGAGGTCTTTGCTTAAGCAGTGAGGGTTCAGCCACAGGGGAATCTGCTGGTGTTTGTCTTGCCTGTAATCCCAAAAATGCATCTTTGCCACTGAAACTGAAAGGACATTAAAACTGCAACCGCAGCAAAGAAATAAATTAACTCCTAATGACCTCCCAGCTCCTTTTCATACTTTTTTTTTTTTTAAAAAAAGAAGCCATGCCAGAAAGTTTCCAGCCCAGGACTGCCCATCCTTTGGAGGCAGGAGATGAGCACAGAGGTTCAGCTGAGGCTGAAAAGCTACCCCAGAGCCACTTGGTTTCCTCCTAAGGCATCCCAGGTCCCTGGCAGCTCTAAATAAGAGCCCAGCAGGAGGTGTTGCTGCAGATTTGTCCTCTGCATTAGCAGCTGCTCAGGGTTGCTCGAGCACATTGCCCAGGTGTCGAGGTCAGCTATCAGTTTTCTTGGGTCAAGATGCTTCACTCAGAGCTTGCTGACGCCTCCAGGACTTTTCCACAAGACACGTCTTGTTAGATGGCTGCTGATTACTAGAAGCAGCCAAAAATGCTCTGATGGGAAGAGTTTTCCCTTAGAAACGGCTCATTTGTTTACCCCAAAATGCCGTGCGGGACAGGATTTATTTTATCAACATTTTCAAGCAGATAATGTCCACATTTGTTGTTTTGCAGTGCTTGGGCGTTCGGTTTCTGTAATGTCCTGATACTTTATCCTGACTTCTTCACGTCCACTTTGTCACATAAGCCTGAAATAGCAAATCCTGAAAGCACACATTCTGACTTTTATGAGTAAAATCTTTGGAAGAGCTCACTCCTCCCAAGTAGTTAATTCTGCACAAAAATAGGAATAGGAATAGGAATAGGAATAGGAATAGGAATAGGAATAGGAATAGGAATAGGAATAGGAATAGGAATAGGAATAGGAATAATAATAATAATAATAATAATAATAATAAAATAAATAAAAATTGGGGAAATTTGATGCCTTACCACGAGTAATACTTTGCCATTCGCCTCTCCTGGATGCAGCAGATTTCTCCTTTTCCTTTTTCAGACTTTCCTGTGGTCCTGCTGAGGAACCTCCGCCACCCCGTCTTCCTGCTGGTGGTGCTGGCTCAGGTCAACCTCTCAGCCATGGTCGCTGGTTTGGCAACGTTCATGGGGAAGTTCCTGGAGAGACAGTTCTCCCTCACGGCCTCCTTTGCCAACATGATCATCGGTAAGCGTTGCTGTCACGCTCAGGGGCTTGCCAGCTTCTGAGCTCCTCTTTGAAAATCATCTGGAGATGATTGAAGGAGCAACTCTCCCTCCGGAGCTGCCAGTCTCCTTCCATCACCTCCAGAGGGACACAGCACAAAGTCCCTGCCCGTTTCACTTCTCAGGCACTAGCTACCTTCCTTCCTTCACCTCCCACCTGGCCTTGCTCAAATAAAACCCATTAAGACCTGGGAAATGCTTATCAAAAGCAGCTCCCTATATTCAAGGAGAGGAGACGAATTCATTGCATTAAAGGAGCAAAGAAACATCGTGTGTGAATTGTGCACATTTCTATGGAAGGGATTACTTTGCATTAATCATTAGTTATGGTTCTTTTCAAAAGTAGAGAGCAAATAAAATGTAAAAGAGCAAAAATCCACGCTTGCATTCCGGAGACACCTTGCAGCAAGAGACCAGCCTGGTTGGTGTGCTAATCCTCTCTAAGCTCTTCAAAATGTTTACTATTGTTGGACTAATTGCTCATAAAAGTTGGGCTAATTTCTTGCTGTTGGCATTGTTACGAAGGAAAGGGAGAAGTTGTAAGCAGGATATGCTCTCCTGAGACCAGACTGCTTTAACTTGCATTGCAATACCCAGAATGTTCGGACCTGCCTGTGCAAGCTTGTTGTGGTAACACAAATATGAAGCTTGCAATCCGCTGGAGCATTCTGAGGTCTAGACAACAGACAAAGAAATATTTTAAATGTATTTTTAAACAATGCATGCTCAGAGTAAGTATCTCCTAAAGTCTCTAACAAATAAATCCGAAGAATGTAAGCAGATTGGAAGATTACATGCTGAAGCAGTGGTTCCCAGGCTTCATTTACCCTTTAAAGGGTGTTACTTGTTAAAGATGTGCACAGAATTTCTCATATGGATCTACCCAGTAGCTCTCCCAGCTACTGCTTCATCATTCTCTGTTATACAAAAAGCTTTCTGTAGCTGGAAATCCTTTCCTTCTGTGGGTATTTATGGGCTGCAGGCAACCTCCCTATTGATTTTGTGATGAATTAAACACGTATCCCAATATAAGGTGGGGTTTTCAAAACTCCAAGTCCATCATGGAAACGTTCACAGTCTTGTAATGATGACAACAGAAGCAGCCACATTATTATATCAATGGTTTCATTATGCAGAAATTAAATATCCTCTCTGGGTTTACTTGTTATTTCCTCCTGTCTGAAAAAAAAAATCACGTTTGCTGGATTAATCACAGTTTTACACTAGCTCCTCCATCTCCTCCATGCACCGATACAGAGCCTGTTTGCTGCAGGAGCCAACTGTCCTTGCAAAGCTGCTTTCTGACCTTAGCATTATTCCAGCAGTCTCTCTGCAAAACCCTTGGTCCCCTCCAGATCAGTGATGCTGAAAAAATAGAAATCCCACGATAAACCCTCTGGGACTGAGAGGGCTCGGAGGATGGACACCAAGGATCTGTCTTTTCCCAGGTGCTGTGAACATCCCTGGGGCGATGGTGGGCATCGTGGTGGGTGGTGCCATCCTGAAGAGGTTCCAGGTGTCCCTGAAGCAGTGCAGTGCCATGTGCGTCCTGGGCATGCTGCTCTGCCTGCTCGTGGCCTTCCCCCTTCTCTTCCTCGGCTGCCCCACGCAGAAGGTCGCCGGTGTCACCTACGGTGAAAGGTACTGATGGCACCAATGGGGCTGGGGTGGGTGGCTGCTGGTGGCGGGGGCATCACTATTGGGGCACCATGCTTGGGGGCTGAGATGGGAGTTAGGGGTTATATATACCCAGGGCTGGGGTTATTCCCTCTGAAAAATGCTTAACAAGCTAGGAAATTTACAATTTTGTGAATAAAGCCTGCATCTGCTGTGTCCTTACTTGTTCTAGCTTCATTGATGGGTTGTGAAACCCGAGCGAATGCTTTCTTTGGCACAAATAGTGCAGGATCCAAATTTCATCCTGGAAAGCCTGGCGTGCTACTCATGAGGCCAGTAACGTGGCCAGAGGCCAGCTTCAGGAGCGTGCCCTCAGAGCCAGGGCTTCTTCCCTGCCCTCTCAGAAGGATTGATTTGGGTTTCTACGAGCTGATCCGTGCACATCCCATAGTGAGAGCTGGCTCGAGCCCTGTGCTCTCCACCTCCCACAGCCAGGCATCGCAGCCCTACACCCTGCATTTAGGGCTGGGAATGCAGAATGAAGGAAGTGGGCGACTCCCACGACTATTGGTGGTCAGGATGTTTTTCCTGGGCATTGAGCAAAGGCTCTGTGGCTTATAGTGGAATTTCTATGCATCCTTTTTTTATGGGGGAGCATTAAACAATCAACGTTTCTTTACTAATCCCCAAGTAATACCTCCAAGTAATAATCCCCCAAAATATCTCCCATATAAGATGCGTGTTAATGATGCTCAGTACCACGCATTAATACGTTCTTTCTGTTGTAGCTCTGACTTTGGGCTCCACACCTTGGAGTGCAGCTTCCATTGTAACTGCCCCGAGAAAGCTTACAACCCCATCTGCGGCTCTGACGGTATCGAGTACATCTCGCCCTGCCACGCTGGCTGTGAGGTCGTGAATATCGACAACAATTCAGTCCTGGTGAGTTATTCCCACCGAGCCAAGGCAACAGGCAGAGAGCTTCCAGATATTCAGCCTCTGAGGACATCGAGGTGTCCTTCCCCACCCAGTGCTTCACCCCAACTTGGGTTCTGCACCAGGGACCCAGCTGCAAAATCTCCCTTGTTATCCAGGAGCTTGAGTGGACTTCTTGCACAATTGACACAAGGACCTTCTGCTTTCCCTTCGCCCTAAATTGTGACCAACAAGGTCACCTCCTTTAGCTGCGTGTCCTGCACTGGGCGAAGGGCTGAGCACTTTGGTCACCCAGTGTGACACCTCTCGTACTCAAGGGACACTTTCTTCATGGGGTCAGCTGCCCCCCCTCCACCAGGCTCCTGCTGTGAATTGGCTAATCCGTGTTCCTTGAGTAGGGACTTATGGAAACCAGGCTCCTAATTCAGGCATCAAGTTCTCTGAAACAGGTTGAGGTCTGCGTGCTTGCATTTTTGCAAGGTGTGAAGGCAAAATAGCAACGCAGGTGGCACAATTTCCTGTAGCTCTGCTTTCCTGCAGCAGGCATCACCCAAACTGCTCACCCAATACTGTTTTCTTTGGCTAGACACAAAATGATGCTCAAAGATGAATGAGTTTTCAAATAATCTGTCTAGCTCTGTTTCTTCTCCTCATGCTGTCAGCAACTGTGCAGCACACCCGTGCAACTGCCCCCCTGAAGTGTAGGGGTGAAATATTAGCCCAAAACACACAGCTGAAACCTACAGTGGGGAAAAATGACCCAAGTGTTTTTATCATATAGCTTATTTTAGTGGTGCTGCATGCCATACCATACATCAGGCGTCTGTAGATTGTGTATAGGGATGAAGAGAGAAGAGGTAAATCTTATTTTTGGGTACTCTTTTTACCAATTCTGTAGGCTCTGGGCAGGCCAAACCTAGAGGGACCGTTGCTCCAGCTCACATAGCATTGACATTTAGCGTGATTTCTCTCCCATTTTCAGGCCAGGAAGACTTGTCCCAGGGCTGGGCTTTCACTGAGCCCTTTGCCTGTTGGGTCTCCAGGCAATACGGCTCAGCGAATGCATAATAAGGAAATCTCTGCCAGTTCAAAAACCTAGCTGAAAACTGTTAGCAATGCATACAGGGTAAATGGGTTTCCGCCGTGTTCTTGGCACAGGATATATTAGCAGCGTGGGACCGCCTGGGCACTTTTTAGCTGCATTTTGTTAATTAACAACACTTCATTTTAATAACATTTACATTTTCTGCCAGAGCTTAGTCCCCAGTGTGCTTTTATGCACTCCCGTGCCTGCCTTTTGTACAGCAGATCCTTTTCAACCGCTTCTTCCTTGGGAAAGACATCTCCAGCCCTTTGACATCCCCTGCTCCTGGACATTGCCCAGTCCTCTGGTCATTTTAGGTATTGTTGCATACAACCACAACAAAAGAAGGGCTCCCTTTACGGTGCCATGCAAACACTTTTTTTTTGGAAAACCAGCAATATTCCTTCCTTTAGCACTTAGCCCATTTGCCAACCAGAGCAAACCTCAGTCCTGGGCACCTGTAGTCTCCCACAGGGCGCATCCTGCCCTGCCATCCAGGTCGTTCATGAATGATACCCAGGACTGAGGGTACCTCTGTGCCATGGGGTTTGTCTCTCAGAAAGCCCTTTTGAACCCCATCACGAATGGCCGTGGGTGGCAGCAGGGACATCCCTCTGCTGGCAGCTGGTCTGTGGACATCCCAAAATGTGAATGGCCACAGGGTCTGAGCTGGGGATAAAGAAAAGCGAAGAGAAATTCATGCACAGTTGGATGGGAGCCTCTCTGCCTCTTAAGAAAACAATTGTCCAATGTTTTTTTTGGGCACACTACTCTGACAAACCCGGGCCTGGCCGCCTGCCATCCAGCAGCCCCTTCCTGCCCAGATTCACCACCCCGTTGTGGGGATGCTCTCGGTTTTCCTCCTCATCCCACTGCTCCGGTGGTTGTCCCAGCAGACAGAGCATCCTCGTGGCACCACGTCCCAGACGATGACTCTCATGGGGACGGGCCACCCATGGCTTTGTGGTTTCTCCCCCCTGCTCGGAGGGTTTTGCAACTGGGCTCATGCTCCCTGCTCTGAAATCCTCCAAGAGTTCAGATGAGAGAAGCAGAGAATGGCTTTCAGGCTCCACTCCAGGCATCTACAGCCCTTTTTCTCCATTTATATTTATGCAACTGCCCTAAATGTTGTGACTGATTCTCTGGAAAAGGTGGTGATCACACAGATCAACAGAGCTTTAATTTATCTAATTGCTTTTCTTTTTTTTTTAACGGCTTTGGCCCAAACTCATCTGGGCACTTATCTATGGAGGGGTTGGATCATCCTCTTGAGACCCACATCTCCTTCGATGACTGCAGAAGGAGCCTGGTTTGGTTTAGCTCGCTTCCGATGTCTGGAAGAGATAAATCCCAGTCTTAATTTGAAATATTAAATCCTCTTTCCTGGAGGTGGGAGGAGGGGCTGCGTCCCCTTTTATCCCAAATCTTCCCCCTGCTCTCAGCAAGGAGCAGATCCTTGCGGATCCCTTGTACAAGAATCAGTCACGCTGTTTCCCTTGGCAGTGATGGGGAACGGGGAAGTCTGTCCCCCTCAGGGAACTCCAAGATCACACCCTCTTTATTTAAAGGTCTCTTCCAAATAATGAGTTTTTCAGGGAAAATAAACAAGTAAATAAAAAAAAAAAAAAAAAGAACGAGAATTATAACTAAAAGCTGGAGAAATAGAAGAAAATCTCATGCCTTGCCCGGGGCATCCTTCCTTTGCAAACAGAGTGCCGCTTATTTATGACCCTCTCTCAAAGGTGAGGTTTTGCATTTTCTCCCAGGAGCTGTTTCCTGGTTTAACACCCTGGTTAAAGCTCCCAGGTGCTGCAGGGGGGCTGCTCCTCTGCCCGTTTTGGCTGCCAGCCCTGCCCAGCATCACCCTGGGGTGCAGGATCTCGCAGCCAAACCCCCCTGCAGGAGACAAGCTGGGGATGCAGGATGGTGCCCGGCTGCTCCCCTGGAGATTTCTGCCCCAAAAATATAACGCAAGCCAGCGAGCTCATGTCAGGTTCGAGTGTTTTATCAGCTGCTGGTGAGACTGTTCCGTGCCAAGAATCCAGATTTACTCACGACGCCGGAGCATTCAGCTGACAAATGATGGCATTAAATAAACCTGTGCCCAAGCATCCTCGGTGCACAGCAGGCGGGGATCAAAAGGACTGGGAGCACGAGCCCAGAAGGATGGCTGCAGGGGTAGGGAGGCATTGCCGGGGCTCATGTGGACAAGACAAGGATGTGTCTGGGTTGGGAGCACGTCCAAGTGTCTCTGGAAGCACAGACATGGAACTAAAACCCCACCGTGGGCCCAGCTCTGCTTCCCCATCAGCCAAATGAGCTCACACGTGCAACATCCTAGTGATGCCCATGGGATCTGGTGGGACTGGACCTCCTTCCAGAGGGGACAGCGTGTTGGGAGCTGGACGTGGGGATGGAAAAATGTGTTTCCTCATCCGCTCAGCCTGCTACCCTCTGTCAGATTCATTATTTCTTTTTATTTCCCAGCTCCCAGTAGTGTTGAGTGCTAATTACCGCTAATTATTTACAGACAAAACCCAAACACCCGCCCTCCCTCTGACAGCTGGCAGCGATCCCTGGCATCCCCACTGCCGTGATCGAATGAGCAGCCTCTGGTTTTCCTCTCCCCTTTGCAGAATTACACCAACTGCAGCTGCATCTCCAAAAACGGGCTGGGGGGCTTCGCCAAGCCCGGGACCTGCGGCACCGACTGCTCCCACCTCCTCCTGCCCTTCGTGGTGCTCTCCTGCGTGGCCGGGATCCTCGCCAGCACATCCCACACGCCGTCCTTCATGCTCATCCTCAGGTGGGGACACCGGGGTGGCACGGGGCTGGGTGAAACCCCTGGGTGCTCCTCTGGGGGCACGGAGAAATTGGGGAAACCGAGGAGCGGGGAGGAAGGGTCTCTGGGGGACTGGAGGGTTGAATCACCCCCATGCTGAGCCTCGTGCCCAGTTCCTCCTGCTGTTTTTATGGGGTTTTAGCACAGGGGGCTTCCCTGCTCCTCTCCTCTCTCCGTGCACGTGGCAGTCCATCTTCCCCCTTTGGTCCCGCAGCCCTCCTGCTCCTTCTCCCCACCCACGGCTGATACCTCAGTAACGAGCCATGCCATTAATTAATCACTTTTTAATGCAGCTCTGTGTTAAGCTAGGAGGTTTAATTGCACATCCTATATAAATGATACCTTCAAGCCCATTTCCATGGTTAATGCACTCAGAACAGTTGCTTTTCAGGGAGGAGCTGTGGTCAAAGCCTATTTTTACCTCGACCCCCAGGCAATATTAAATCACTATTTATGCTACAAGTGAACTCCGCAAATGCCAGAGAGAAAGGAAAAGGTGTGCTGCTGCTTGGGGTCCTCTTGGTGTGACCCCAGCAGGAACCACAGCCCAAAATGGGCTGAAAAACCCTGGGGTGCCACCAAAATATACCCTGGGACAACACATCACAAAAAAAAGTCACATCCTCGACGGGTAAATAACTTGTTCAGTTAGAGAAAGCCGTCCTTGTTCGGCAGAGCCAGCGGCTATAATGTTTGGGTTTTACTCATACAGACTCTTTAAATTAAAAGCAAAAATACTTGGCTGAGCTCCTCCCTGTTTCCTGCGGGGCCGGGTAGGTTTTCCAGGCCAAGAAAAGACTGCGGTGAGCTTCCAGCCCTAGTGAATGAACCGACCTCCTTTCGGCTGACCTCAGTGGGAACTGCCCCGGGTTCCTGGTGGTTGAGCTGGAGGGTGACTTTCTGGGTGGGGGTGCGATGCCAGGGAGGGAAATATCCATCCTTGCATAAGAGCAGCAGGGCATGCTTTCAATTTTATTTATTTTATTTATTTTATTTATTTTTTTTCAGGAGCATCCAGCCCGAAGACAAATCGTTTGCCGTTGGGATACAGTTCATGCTGCTGAGAATTTTAGGTAAATTAAAATCCGTTGAAATGCCACGCTAGAAAATCATGGCAGCTCTTTGGAATTTATGTGGATTTCATCCCCGAGCTGTCCCAGGGCTGCAGAAATGTTTTCTGTGCAGGGTTTCACACTGTTGTAAGCCTCCCAGGCTGTGCGTGGTGGGGAGGAGAAGAGGCATCTCCGTCGGGGTGCATCCGTGTGGCTAAGTGAAGGAGGGCAGGGAGTGAGTTTGGGTCCAGGAGGACAGCCTCTGGCTGGGTACCAACACTCCCACGTTTGCCCTGGCAAATTGGGGTGGCTGCAAATCACATCCCCTGATCCCACAGGATATTTTTCACGTGGTGGGAATTCCTTTTCACCCAGAACTGCAGCCAGATGGATCTGGGTCTGTCCCAAACAGACGTTCCCGTGCCATAACAAAGCCCCCTCTGCTTGCAGCGTGGATGCCAGGACCCGTTCTGTACGGCAGCGCCATCGACACCACCTGCATCCTCTGGGAGAAGAAGTGTGACAGGAATGCAGCCTGCAGATATTACGACAACAACCTCTTCAGGCACAGGTAGGGCTGGTGGTGGGGGCGAGGGATGGGGGGAACGTGGCCCTTTATGCCATGGGATTGCCTTTAATAACGTGCTCTTATGGTCAGCCCTGAAGTGGTCAAGCAGTTGGACTTCTCATGGTCTTTGTAGGTCCTCTGCTAATTCACAGTGGTGTCCAGGAAAGGCTTGGAGGGAAATCATTGGCAAGAGCTAAAATTATGCCAAGGACCGTGCCTGTCCCAACCCCTTCGCCACCACTCAGCGCTGCATCACCCCCCAACGCTACCCGCAAGCTGGTGCGGGATCCCTGTAGGATGCTTTGCACCCTAGGGTCTGTCTTCCCACAGGGAGACACACAGAGGACACCAAAACTGATTCGTGCACCCTGGAGGGGCTGGAAGGTTGCTGTAGGTGTTTTTACATTCCCACTGCAAATTCATCCTTGCTAAACGAGTCCCTGCCCGGTAGCTGCAGCAAGTCCTGTTCACCCTTAACCCCAAGACATATTTTTATCTGCCTCCTTTTTACCAGGAGATGTGATCTGTTAACGCAATACCAAAGAGAAGGGTTTGATGGCTATTCCTTTTCTTTTTGCCATCCTCCTTAGGAGCCCAGCTTGCAGCTGAGTGGGGCCAGCTCTGCCCGAGCAGCCCATCCCCATGCTCAGAGTCTTCTGGGTGCCTGGGGATGTCAGGTTTTGGTGCTTGGTTCACACAGCAAAGCCCTTCCTGCCCTGATTGATTGTGTTTCCACACCACAGGTATCTTGGCCTCCAGTTTTTCTTTGAGGTGGGCGCTTTCCTGTGCTTCGTGACCGTGTACATGATCCTCAGGAGGCAGGAGATGGAAGCCAGGAACGCACCAGAGACAAAGACAGACCCGGAGAAGAAGAAACTGGCAGAAAGCACCACAAAGGGCCCAGAATCCAAAGTCTGATGCCAAAAAATGTGAATTGTCATCCATGCCCAGGGAGGCGAAGCTGTGTGAATCACCCTGGACTCGAGCCGTGAAGGATGGATGCTCAGAGTGATGGACAATGGGGCTGCTTCCCACTTTTCCTCTGCAGTGCCTCAGGAGCCCGTCCACGCATGGGTGGTGCAGGTGGCACCTTCACGGGGGGTAGTCCACGCACATTAACCTTTGGACATTCCAATTTTCTGGATTTTTATCCTCCAAAGTGTTTGTTCCTGCTGACAGTCTCAGCGACACCAGCAGCGACCATAAACCAGAGACCTGAGAGTTGTTGACTTTTTTTTTTTTTTAATAAATGGTTTTTACAAAAAAAAGTGTCTTGTAGTGAACCCTTGAATGATGATCTGTCCTTGCTCCCCCAAAATACTAATTATTCTTGTTCCTCCTGCTCTTGTAAGATGTTCTCTGTCCTTGAAGACCACCCAGCTGCAGGCTTGTAGCACCTTGGCAGCATAGCCACATTTTGCAGTAATAACAATAACAACTTATTTTTGCCTTGTCTTGCCACAGTACCTCATTGAAGTACATAACATTAAGGTTCCTTCCCATATTTTTGTTTGGGAAAAGCAAAACTTTTCCCAGGGGTGCAGGACCAGAAGGGGAGCCCAGCCCTTTTGCAGACTGAGCAGAGCTTGTGGTTTATGGGTTTGACCACGGAGCAGGCAGCCTCACTGTGCTCCTTGAAGGGGTTGCTGTCAGAGGCAGCCGTAATTATGAGGCAAAGGTCGAGCCTGGTATTATTTTGGTGCAGCTTCCCCTGTTTTCTGCATTCTTTCCATCTCAGGGCTCTTTTCCACCCGAGTGTAGATTGTGTTGGTGGCCTTGTCCCACCAGCGTGCCATCACGGACCATTGGTACCTTGTAATTTTTGGCTCCAGAGTGGAATTCAGTAGCAAAACCAAAACTTCTAAGTTCACCCCAAATATGCAGAGGAAAAAAAAATAAAATAAAATAAAATAAAATACACCATGGAGAAAATCCATTAACTCCTCCCAGCCTGGCAGCTGGTCCTACAATAAGGTTTGGGGCTTAGCCCCCGCTTTCCTGCCTGGTTTTGGGCTCTGGTGAGGTTTTGTTCCCCTTTCCCACTGCCCACGTGAACCACTCCATGACCCTGTGACTCTGACCACGAGCATCAAAAAGCCAAATTTGGGGACTCTGCACCGTTCTCAGTTTCCAAGTCGTGACCAGGTAAAATAAGCTTCCAAACCAAAACTGTTGGCAGGTGTGGAATAGGAATGAGTTGTTTTTTTTTGGACAGGAGGAGGGAAGGGGCAGACCACTACGTACCCTCCCTGCACCCAGCAGAGAAGGGTCTTTCCTGGCTAAGCACAAGTCCTCAGCTTGCAGGCGGTTTCCTGCCTCGTTCAGCCCAACCTCAAGCTGCTCCAGGGTACTTTCCAAACCAGAGCAAGCTAACGACAACACCATTTGTTTCATACAGCACCAAAAGCTGAGGGCTGCGGTGTGCTGAGCCAGGATTACCCCTGGACTGGGGCAGGCAGAAGGCACCCACACGATGGCCATATCCATATTTATCCATATCCATATTTATCCATATCCATCATATCCATATTTTCACATCCTACAGAGATTTTTTTCTCCAGCAATGCACAGTACAGCGCAAATTCTGACTTTCTTCATAACCCCTTTATCAGATGAGAGCTCTCCATGAGTGAGCAGCCAAGGCAATTGCAAACAGCAGCTCTTAATTTTGTGATCAGCTATAAGTCTATTATTAGTTTGTGTTTGTTTTTGGTTTTTTTTTGGTTGTTTGTTTTCTTTTTTCCTGCTGCAATTTCCATTAATTAGGGCTGGAGGTTCTATCAAGAGAAATGAAAGCACTTCTCCCCTTCTTCTCTTCTTTTAAGAAACATGTTGGAAGTGGCTCTCCAGATTGTCCCCATCCCTCTTGAATTGGGAGCCCCAGAACTAAAATAAACCCAAAATGGGTTTATTTTAGCCCAGGTAATGAACTTTATACCAATTTCTGGCTTGATTGCATACTTGTCCGTGAGATGAGGCTGACCAGCCTGCTCAAATCTCTGTTGCAAAATTAACACACTTCCTCCTGCCCTTCCCTGGGGGACACAGGGGAAAACCTGGTTGTTCTCTTGACAACAACTTTATTTTTATTTATCTATCACCCTTTGGCCTTCCCCTTTTTTTTTTTTTTGGAGTCAGCAAGCCCAACAGATCCAACTTCTCGCTCCAGCTTGTGTTTCCTGAACCTTAATAAATTAATTTAAAAAATTAATAAAACCTTAAAAAATTAATAAATCCACCACTGCCACCTCGGGGCTCCCTCTGGTTCCTTCATGTGCAGCACCCAGCTGGGCACAGCTTCGCCTCCAAGCCCCCAACACCACAGAAACTCAGTAATCATTCCAATTTGACCCAATTTCACCGTGATTAAAGCCTTTGCTTGTGGCAGAGGAGCCCACACCCCAAAACCTCCACCTCCATGAGGGTTTCCAACAAGTTGCATGCTGTGGACAGCAGCACTGGTGCACTAGGCACGATGCTCATTCTTCTGGAAAAGAGCAAAGTCGGAGCTTTTAAATAATAAATAATAGCTTTTAATTTTTTTTTTAAATAAAATAATGGTTTTCTCCCCACGGTGCTCCTGGCCACCTCCCCGCGGCAATCAGAGCCCCCCAGGGGATTTCTCCTGCTCGCCTGCTGCTGTTAGAGGAGGGGGTTTTCCATCACGGGGGATACAGAAGGTCCCAAATCACATCAAACTTGAGAAAATCACATCAAACATTTAATTTCTCACCTCGCAGCTGGCCCACCTGGGGAAATATCTCGACTTCAGCAAGGATTTTGACCCTACCCCCAAAATATTCTCATAATTACCAGCCATGCAGAGAGGGGGAAAAGAGCAGGCATAATTGGGAAGGTTCCCTTCCAGTCTCCTGCCTACCCAAAGGGCAGGAATCTCACAAGGGTCCGTCCTGTCTCTGGCACTGATCAATAGTTTAATTAACGACTTGGATAATGAGGCAACGAGGAGCTAATAAAACTCCTGCCTGAGGTCACCGGCGCTGCAGACGGCAGGATCAGCATTCAAATCATTCGTGGCGAATTGGAGAAACCTCCCGAAATCGATGGGCTGGGATTCAGCGCGGAGAGCAAACGGGGAAGGAACTTGATTGTAACCCCCCCCTTGAACATGTCCATGGGGGGGGTTACAGACCCTGCGGTCCTACTGAATCCCACCTATTTGGATGATCTGGTGCTGCTTCCCAGGTCTTGGGTTGAGGTCTTATAAAGAAATATTGCGAAGAAGGGGTCACCTTCCTTTCCTTGGGAAGGGTCTGAGCTGCTCCTGCTGCGCCAACCCCAAATCTGTGCTTTCTACAGAGTCTCTAAAGATCTCCATCTTCCCAAGGGAAAATTCCATCAATTAATTTAACGTCGATTAAATTAAATTGGCATTCACCAGAATTCACTTGCTGGGCTCTGCGGAGAGAAAAAAAAAATCCCTTGCACCTTGGGACAGAAAACTTTGTCCCAGTATTGCCAAATTGAGTGCGTTTCCCTATTTATTTCTGAGTGCCCTCCCTTCTTTTTTTTTTTTTTCCAGCTTTGCTTACTTGAAGGTCCAAGACAAACAGAGCAGAATAAATCAGGAAGCCTCCTCTGTGTTCGGAGACAGGTTGAGTAATGATTACTCTTGAAATATGAAATTCATCTTTTGGGGCTCAATGCACTCATAACAAACTCGTGCGGGAGCTTCGTGTCGAAGGCTTTGAAATCACTGCGGCGAGAGAACAACATCCCTTATCCCCCAGATCTGATAAGGGCTGACACTGCGTCATTGAGAATATTCCCAGCTTCGTCCTAATCTGTTGCTTTCGGGGCGCTGAAGGACACGAGTGCTTTCAGATGGCGCCGATAAAGGCTTGTCATAACATTTTTAATCCCTCTCACCTCACTTTTCTAGTTAAAATGTCGTTTGCTAAGGAGGGTGGAACCTGAGATGGTTCCGAGCTCTGCACACCGTTATAATTTTCCAAGCAAACCTCAGGGGGAAATAATAAAATAAAATAAAATAAAATAAAATAAAATAAAATAAATAAAATAAAATAAAATAAAATAAAATAAAATAAAATAAAATAAAATAAAATAAAGTAAAATAAAGTAAAATAAAATAAAATAAAATAAAATAAAATAAAATAAAATAAAATAAAATAAAGTAAAATAAAATAAAATAAAGTAAAATAAAATAAAAATAAAATAAAATAAAATAAAGTAAAATAAAGTAAAATAAAATAAAAATAAAATAATAAAATAAAATAAAATAAAATAAAATAAAATAAAATAAAATAAAATAAAATAATAAAATAAAATAAAATAAAATAAAATAAAATAAAATAAAATAAAATAAAATAAAATAAAATTCCCCAGCTCAACTTGACTTTGAAATCTTCAGGCTGTTGTACGAGCTGTTAAATAAAGGTTTCCCTCCTCTCCATCCCCATCTCCTGCTTCTCCCAGCACCACGACCTCATTGCACGTTGGGACTGGCCGTATCCAAACGGCACCCAGGTGGAGAAAAAACTGCAAAGATTTGCAGAGATTTTCTACGATTGCAGAAGATATTCTGGGAACAGAGGGCCCAGAGCTGAGGAGCAGCTCAGAGAGCAGCAGTCAGCAGTGATTTGAGCTCGGTGCTGGCTGCAGAGAGCAGGCAGCCAGGCCAAAATTTGTCCCCACGGCACCCGGCTCCTCTGCGGTCCCCAGTGCCCCGTTCCCAGCCCCACCAGTTTGAAGCCACGAGCATCTTTACTGGAGCTGGGAGGTGATTCAGCTTGTCCAACAAATCCCCTAGAGATGCCCAAAAAAAGTCTTCTGGTGGGAGGTGTCCCTGCCCATGGGATGATTTTGAGGTCCCTTCCAACCTTTCCATGCTTCCATGGCTCCGTGTGCTCCATTTTTGTTCTTTTTAAAGTCAATTTTGCTGTTTGAACGTCGATGTGCAGTGTCAATTAAGACTTAATTAAGGTCTGAAATTTGTTCCATCCACCAAGGGCATCCCATGGGGACAGACACGAGCAGCTCAGGGGAAGACACCGAAGGACCAGGATGGTTTCTGTCCATTTTTCCCTCTGGAAAAGGGAAAAGGGAAGGCTAAAAAGGGTTAACGTGGAGCTGCCCTGCCTCCTTCCACCAAAAAAAAATCATGTTTATTTTCCTCCAGAATCCTATAATCATAATAAGGATTGTCTGGGTACCTGGGGGGAAGCCGCTCCTTCCGCTTGTTGATGGGCTGGGCAGCGAGAAAATTGCGCAGGCGATGGGAAAGGCAGGGGAAGGGGATGTTCTCCAGCACATCCCTTTCCGACCAGGAACATGTCCCACTGCAGGGTGCCCCGAGCCCATAAATTGGAAAAAAAATTCATTATTCTTCTGCGTGACTCCTCCAGGAAGAGCAGCCAGCACGCGGTCCCCCGCCCGTAAATACCCCGAGGAGCACAAAGGCTCTGCAGGCAGTGGGATTGAACCCTTCCAAAGACAACAGCACTGAAACGCTGCTTGTGGACAAAGCAGCCAAGTCCCAAAAAGCACGGTTTGGGAAAAATCGTCAGATCCTGAGCGCCCTTCAGGTCACAGCACGCCAGGGGTGCTGGGGAGAAGTTTTGGGGCTGATCCCAGCCCTGGAAGGCAATGGGGGGCTTTCAGGCTCAGCTCTGATCCCTTCGGGTCCATGCAGAGCTGCAGCTTTAATTTAAAAACCCTCAATTTAAAAATGTAATTTATTATTATTATTATTATTATTATTATTATTATTATTATTATTATTATTATTATTATTATTATTATTATTATTAAATTACAAGTATTTAAATAATTATAATTATTCAAATAACACAATTATTATAATTCCATTATATAATTTTTAATTTATTTATTATTTATTTAATCGCAATTATTTATTTATAATTATTAATTTAATTATATAATTATTTAATCATATAACCATAATTATTTAAATAATTAAGTTAATGTATTTGTTATTAAATTAATAATAATTATAATTAATTTATTAATAATTAAAATTAATGATTATTATTTTTAATTTAATAATAACAACAATATCGACAACAACAAAACAACAACAACAACAACAACAACAACAACAACAACAATAATAATAATAATAATAATAATAATAATAATAATAATAATAATAATAATAATAAATTTTTTTAATTAAGGGTTTTTAAATTAAAGCTGCAGCTCTGCATGGACCAGAAGGGATCAGAGCTGAGCCTGAAAGCCCCCCATTGCCCTCCAGAGCTATAAATAATAAGTAAATAAATAAATAAATGTATTAATAAATTAATATAAATAATAATAATAATAATAATAATAATAATAACTTTTAAACCAGTGCCCTTCCCATTGCCTTGGTGCACTTAAATAATAGAGAAGGGGGAAGAAATGAAGCAGAAAATGTCAATGTTAATAATAAATACAGGATCAAAAAGGATCAGGTGGAAGGGGAAGGGGAAGGGACCCAGCCAGGTGTGGAGGAGACGGCTCCAGCTCCTCCTCACCTTCATCTTCACAAGCAGTGGCGTTTTTGGCCCCATTTGGGGCACTTTATCCCATGGGGACCCCTTGCATGGGTCCATTAATAACCTCCACGTGCTGCTGGCTGACTGAGCATGAACATCCCTGCAAGGCAGAGATCAGAAATCTCTGTTTTACAAAAAACAGGCAGAAATGGAAGTTATCAGAGTCCCAATGTGCCTGCATCAGGATTTCTGATGGAATTTCATGGAATCTTTGATTCCGTGACTGGGGCTCTCTGCATTAAAAAATAAATAAAATAATGAAATGAAATGAAATGAAATGAAATGAAATGAAATAAAATAAAATAAAAATAAATAATAAAATAAAATAAAATAAAATAAAATAAAATAAAATAAAATAAAATAATAAAATAAAATAAAATAAAATAATAAAATTAAATTAAAATAAAATAACAAAATAAAATAAAATAAAATAAAATAAAATAAAATAAAATAAAATAAAATAAAATAAAATAAAATAAAATAAAATAAAATAAAATAAAATAAAATAAAATAAATAAAATAAAAAAGCCACAGTGCTTTAGTGGGGTAGCAGAGTTACTGATAACGTGATAACCCCTACCACAGGACAACCCATGGGTATGAAAAAGCCTGGCCCCAGGACACCAGCACTGTATAGAGTGAAGGGATTTGGCTTGGACATCTTGGAGAGGGAAAGGTTGGGAAGAGAAACGCAGATGGCCAGGACCCTATGAGCCATCGTGCCCCATTCCCTGGGATGGAGACTTGGAGATCTGCTGAGTTTGCGCCCAGAGAACAACAGCAAAGTCACCGCCAGGAAAAAAAAATAAAAAATAAAATTAAAAAAATAATAAAAAAAACGCCAACCTGTGCCACAGGAGGAGCCTGACTTTCCTGTGCTGTGTGAAGCTTCAGCTATGTTAAATATTCAAAAAAAAAAAAAAAAAAAAAAAAAAAAGCTCTCAGGATTCAGCTTGGATCTTCCCAGACATCTCTGGGAAGCTCTTTTTTTGGTAAACTCTTTTTTTTTTGCAGGGGACGCTCTGCACTTTGCTTACCACCTGAATCCACCTGCATTGCTGTGGCCAGTCAGAGCCTCTGTGGCCAGGGCAAAAAGTCTCTTTATTTACTGCTTTCATCATATTCAGACTTTTTAATGAATAAATTCTCAGGGAAGTGATGACAATGGCTCTGCAATCATGGTATGGGTTGGGGGAGAGGATTTGCAGGGCTGGAGGCACTCACGGGCAGTAGCTTGCAATTTCCTCCCTTCCCCAAATTTCAGCTGTAGCCAACCCTAACCCTAAGTGCAGGGAATTTCTGAAGTGCTGTGGCTGCACAGAGCTCGGTGCTGTGGTTTATGCACGTGTGTGCGTGAAAAGCTTGGTGTAAATGCTGACCAGCCTGCTCCGGGGTGAATCCTCTGGCCAAAAGTGACAGCATCACTGCAGCTAGCCCAGCCTGGCTCCTGGGACACGGAGTGATCCTCCTCGCTGGGAAATCCATCCTGAGAGAGGTTTTTTTTTTTCTTCTTGCAACCCCTTTTGAAGTAGGAGCTGTGCTGGGACAGGGACACACGCGCCATGAGTCTGATGCTCCTGGGCATTAAGGATGGAGAGAGAATCTGAAGATGCATTTTAATGCACACTCGAGTGCATAAAGCTGTCCTGCTGGAAAATTTCCAGCCTGCTAGCACAGGTTTTGGGGTCATTTTGCTTTGGGTCATTTTCACTGCAATACACTTCTCTGCTTGGGAACATCTGAACCAAATTGCACAGCAAAGGGTTTAATCTGCAGCAAAACCCCGGTGCGAGTGCCCTGACTCGCTGCTAAAGGCTGTGTCTCCGTCAATAAATAATGAGGGCGAGAGGCACAGCCTGGTGCTGGTAGCAGGGGTGAAGCTCTGGCCGTGCTGTCCTCCCAGCCACAAGCATGGTGCAGAAAAAAACAGAGAAGCAAAAAGGCAATAATTTATAATAATTTATATCACTGGCAAAGCCCTGGCTAGCTGCTAGGGCAGGGAGAGCTGCGAGGCTTTGGCTTTGAGAAGGCAAATTTCACTTCCACATTTGCCTGCCATAAAGGGGAAGAAGCTTAGATCAAGAAAAAATATATCTTTCTTTTGTACCATGGAAACACTGTGAGTTTTCTCGTCTTCTGGGATGCCAGGTCTGTTCCTCTGGGAATCACCTCCTTCCCCAAAGTAAGCTCCAGTCTCCCTCCAAATCAAGCAAAACCGGGTCTTTGGCCAAAAACCAAATCTTCAGGACTCCCAGCTGATGGCTCAAGCTCCAGACAGCCCTCGCTGATCTTTAGGACTGCTATTATCGGTTTTTTTTTATTCTTTTGTTATTATTTTTTCTCTATTTTGAAACGGGGACATGAAAACCCCCCAGGAAAGACGTCCTCTTTCTCACTCAGATTCTCCTCATTTATCCTAGGGAGTGCAGGGAGGGCTTCCCAGCAAGCTGCTGACTCTCTGCTGCTTGTCTGCTCACAAAAGCACTAAAATATAATATAAAATATAATATAAAATATAATATAAAATATAATAATTTAATCTGGGATAAAGCTGTCAGCTGGCACATCCACAGGGATAACTTTTTGGGGCTGCTGGAGAGGGGGATGCCACTCACTGGGGTGCTCTCCCTCTGTGCTCCGATCCTCCTTGCTTAATTCCTCTCAGATTTCCTCAGGCACTGAAATAATAGGTGGATTCACAGTCCCGAAGCCAGGAGTAAACCGTGACATGGGGTGACATCTGTAATTGAGGGCTTTTTAATTGCTGTGCTTGATTAAAGAGAGCTGTTGGCTTTATACATAAAAGTTAGGAACTCCAGAAACCCGGGGGAGGAAGAAAAGAGGATGAGTTGATGGGACCAGAAAAAAAAATAAAGATAAAAATAAAATTAAAAAAAAAAAAAAGGATAAGAAAAAAAAACATCACAAGATCAAGGAGGAAAAAGACACAAGAGAAATCTTGTTTAAGCACTAGAGATAAGAGGGAGACAGAAAAAAGAACGAGTGCTTTCGCTTGTGACTCCCTCTGCCCCTTTGGGGCAGAAATACGGGGATTTGTGCTCTCCTGGAGTGAAGCAGCAGCTCTTTAACACCACAAAGCAGCAAAGATGAAGACAGCATATCAAAAAGAGCTAAAACTGACTGGGAAATCACTTTCCTATTGGGATAAAGACTCTCAGGAAAACCTTTTGCTAGAATTGTATGGCTGCAAGGCTTCTTGTTCAAACCCAGGGGGGAAAAAATCTCTTAGGGTGCCCCGTGTGAGTCCCAAGGGTGTCCCCTGGCCCCAAAGCTCTGTCCTGAAGGGGTCCATGGGTGGCTGAGGGAACCAAAGTGCCACCAGTTGTGGTGCTGGGGCCCTACTGGGATGGAGCTGGGACGTCTCACACCAGCCAGTCCTTGGGATGGTGGCGAGGGCTGGGAATAAAAAAGAGTAGGAGCAATGGGGAAAAAAAATCATAAATAAATCCCATTTTGCGGGAGGTGGAAGAAATCTGTGTCCTTCACTCCCTGGGACCGTGTTATCCACCCATGTCGAGGCACGATGCTCTCTGCCAGCACACAGCTGCTTGCCAACCCCAAAATGAAATGATGGGAAAAAGAATTTTTTTGGTGTCCAACCTTAAGAAATGGATGGTTGCCACAAGAGATGAGACCAACCTGGGTGGAATTTGGATGCTTTTTGACACGACAAGAGGAAAAGTGCTCTGTCTCCTTCCACATTGGAGCCAACGTCAGCTATCACATTGGGGATTTCCAGAAATAAAAGTGCAGCGAGACCTAGAAACAAACCCAGCACACGAGTGAAGGAAAATTATGGAGAAAAACAGCACTCAGTGACCCCTCAGATGGTTTTATTTTGTATCTGATGACACCGGGACCTTTAACATATAGCAAATGCACCAAAAAGAGCTTAGTTTGGGTGTAAACATTGACCCTTAGAAATATTTGTCTCAAGCAAAACCAGACTGAAGACTTTAAAATTTGGGGTGGTTTGTAAATACTTGTGGGGTTTTTGCTTTGTTTTTCTTTTTTTTTTTTTTTTTGTGGCTTTGGTTTTTTTTTGTTTTTTTTTTTATTTTGTTTGGTTTTGTTTGTTCTGTTTTTTTTTTGTTTTGCTTTGGTTTGGTTTGGTTTTTTGTAGTTGTTTTATTTTGTTTTGTGTTTTCTCCATTAGAATACTCCAGATATGAGACGGGGTTATCATGACAAATAGTGCGCCCTTCCCCACTCATCACTCTCCTCCGGCAGTCGCTCATAAAACTCCCAGATTCATTAGTTCCTTCCATCATCACCAGCAAAAAACTTCGGTTCAGTGATTCCTAATGGCTTCCCCCCGCGAACAGAGAATTGAATCTGACCTGCATCATTTGTACAACTCTCAATCGCTTCTCACAGATGTTTTTTCCCCTCCAGGTCAGCGCTGCCTGATTCTCTTTAAGCTTTGATAAATGCCAGGGCTTTTGGCACAGACGAATGGCACCTCCCGCTCTCAGATAGCTCAGGAGCATCTTAATTGCCTTCCTTCCAGTCCCAGTAATTTCGGGACTGTCACCACAGCTCCCCGAGCGAAACTCGGTCCGGGAGACCCAAAAGCATTTATCTCACAGCACCCAGCCTTGCTGGGAAGCCTGGTGGGTGCAGTCCCAAAAGCAAGATCCCCTTGCAAGCATTTGGAGCCTCACCCCCGGCATCCCCCAGGCCACTTTTTGGGGCTGGCACAGCGAGGAGGTGACGACAAAAGTGGCACTTTGCCCCTTCTCCGCTCACAGCCCGCTGGTTTCGACATCTCCCTTCAAGGACAACCCGAAGAGCGCTGGTGTGACAGCAGCAAGAAGAATCAGAGGCTGGGCAAACACGAGCTGCTGGGTGTCATTTAGTCCGGAAAAAGGGCGGCTGCCAGGAGACACAAGAGCGGTCTTCAATTATTCAAAAGGTCACTGCGAAGAGGGGGAAAATAGAGAGCTCCTCCAGCGACAGGGCAGAAGTCGGGGACTGAAATTACAGCAGGGAAGAGCCAGGCTAAGGCAGATTTATTTTATTTTTTTCTGGAGGGAGAGGGAGGAAGGGTCTGTTGGTGGAGGTTTGTAGCCAAGCGTCATCCAGGAATGGTTTTGTTGCTTTCTTTGGGGCAGCACACATCTAGCTGAGCTCTCACCATCCCTCCCAGTCCTGATTTCTCCTAATCAGGAGGTGATGGGTCTGTTCCTGCACCCAGGGTCCAAAAAGGTTTAGAAATAAATGGGAGAGACTTCAGGGAAGGGGTACAAGGATGATTCAGGAGCTGGAAAAGCCTTTGCTACGGCAGGAGATAAAACGAGCCCTGGCTACGGAGATAATTATGGCAAAGGTTAAGAGGCTGTTAAATTGCTGCCCGTGCTTACCAAAAAAGATAGAGAAGGGTTGATACGAGGGAAGATTCCCTCTGGCCAGCTAGGGCCAGCAGACAGCCAGGGCCAGACGCTGCAGGCTAACGCCAGCAACGTCCAAGCTGCAAGAAGGCACACGGAGCAATTAGCACGGAGAGCAATTAGCCCCTCGAGCGGATCACTGGAGGAGGTGGAGATTTTCCATCGCTTCGTTGCTCTCAGAAAGCCACAATCGGTCTCCTTGTGACCCGTGCACAGCAGCAGGTCACACACCGATGGTTCGTCGTGGGCTGGAGGAAATATCCGAGCTCGTGAGCGGGGCTGGAAGCTCCGGGTGGAAGAAGGGAATCGTGCTAAACCCCGTGGGGTGGCAGCATCACATGGAGGTGTCCACGCTGCTGAACCTCCTCCATGCCCAGACCTGAAGGATTCACCCACTTTTTTTCACAGGGAACAGCCCTGTGCCACCCTACTCCATGTCCTGGAGTTATTTGGAGAAGATCTGGCTGGCACAGGCTGGGGGAGAGCCAGCAATTAAGCAGGGCAGTTAATTGCAGGTTGCATTCCTGAGAGGTCCGTGCAGAAAATGCTTCTTCCATCCACGTGTGTGAGCACTCACTAAGCCTGAAGGAGTCGGGTATTTCAGCTGCAGACCTACACAAGCCCTCCCTGCAGCCCCAAGGATCCTTCTCAGGCGTCTTTTTGGCAAGCACAGATATTGGAAGCTGTGAGCGATGGAAATCCCCCGTGGAGGAGAAGGGGGGATCTGCTTCTGCAGGGAAAACCAAGGGCCAAGAGGCAAAGGGGCAGGGGACAGGGACAGGAAACGGCGTGTCTCTGAGAGCATTTTGGGACAGCATCACTGTGTGCTTGTCCTCTTTTTCTGTAGGATGTTGCTTTTTGGACACTGGGCTGGGGAGAAATTTGGTCCCAACCATGCTGGTATGTTGGTGGGGCAGGGAAGAAGAGAAGAGCCTGGGGATGTGCTGGGATGAAAAAATAGCTTGGGTGGAGAGCCAGGGAAGAAGAAAGGGGCCTGGGGATGTGCTGGGGTGAAAAAGGGGCTCAGATGGACAGGACAGACAAGCTGGGCAGCTGATATCTCGGTTTTGAGTCACCCCAGCCACCTCTTTCCTCCGCATCCAAAGCCAAAGAGGATGGCCCGGCAGCAGAAGAGAGAACACAACTTTGCTCGCACCTTCCTCACCAGGTTTTGCCTGTGCCCATCATTAATTAAAACGGAGATGAGACCCGCCAAAAAAGTCATTAGCAGTTTAGCAGAGGGTCAGAAAACAGGGCATTGACTTGCTTTATCACGGCTCTGAAATTCTCCTAAGAATAGAGCACTTTAGATTAATTGGGGGGAAAATGGATTGGAAAGTTGCAATTAAGTTGATGTCATAATTCTGCAAAAATCAGGTGCTCTGCTACAGCTGTAGCTCTCCTCCCCCTGACTTTAATTGGTGTTCCAGTCCCAATTGGCTGTATTGATAAAATGCTGCCCATAAGAAAAGTATAATTAGCATCGGTTTAAGAGGCACAAACTTTTTAAAGGAAAAATGATTAAGGACTAGACTAGCAGCAACACTTCTTCTTCCTTTTTTTTTTTTTTTCACTTTCTAGAAGCTTTGGGTAACGTAGCCGTTCTGGGCAAGAGCGAGGTCAGAAAAAAAATGGGGAAAAGAGCAAAAGGACACAGGAACAGTTTGGCACTGACCTCTCGGCTACGTGGGCTTGCACCAAGGAGCTCATTAGCTCCTCTGAGCTGCCCCATTCCAGCAATGTCACCGCTCTGGGTGACACCGCCTGTACCTTTCAAAGCACTTTGCGCAGCTGTCAGAGTCTCCTTGGCCATCACTCACTCGAGCTTTACATATTTAACTCTTTTAATCTCCCATTGATAAATCGCTTCCTTCGAGCCCTCAATCACTTTCAACGCCGTCCTCGAAACGCCTCGCAGCGAGATGACACTCGTCAGGCACCGAGTTAATTAAGAGATGACAGATAGATGGAAAATGGTTTGAAAAGTGCAAAGGAAAGAGGTGGTGAGGTTTTAATGTTTGATGGGGCAGCCACACCTGCCTCGAGATGGAAAGGTGAGGAAGAGGAGAAGGCTGTGCTCATCCACCCATGAAGGTGGATGACACGTGGGGGCTCAATTTCCTGCAATAGCCCATCTTTGGCATAATTCCCCTTCTCCCACCTCTGCTTTCTTTAGAAAAAAAAAGCTCAAAGCAGGGCTTGACAGCGTGGCAGAGGAATAAGCGGGTGTCACATCTCCGTGCAAGGCTAGGAATGGGGTAAGGACACCGGCATGCCTATGGCTCACAGGAAGATTTATTAACCTCTTGCTTCCTTTTTTTTTTTTTCAGAGCTCTCAAAGTCACCTATGTTCTTCTGTATCACTTCCAAAAAAAAAATTTGCAGGTGCTGATAACATCTGACATCCCTCTGATTTAGCCACAAACTGCTGGGGAAAGAAAGCAGAGATAAAGGCAGCCAATTCATCCAGATACCCTGGAGGCTCTACAGAGCCTCGTGCCCCCCGGTGTAAATCATCCCAGCAGCCCGTCCTGCGTCACAGCCTTTGGGCACAGCTCTGGTACGGAGCCCGTGGCTGCGAGGAAAGCCCCTGTGCCCTAATTCAGCCCCTCCATTCCCTTCCTTAGGGCGCACCTGGGCAAAGAGGGTCTCCTGCCACCCCATGGGGCTTGCAGCATGGGGTGGGAGGCTGCAGATGGGCTCGTTCCTCGTGTTTGTGCCACATGGTTGTCTGCAGTGATCTGAAATCCATGGATCTGGCCTCAAATTGATCAGTATCTGAAGGAATCTGCCAGGAACTGAGAGCACCTCTCACGGCAGCAGAAACAAAAGGATCCAGGTTGAGAGAAACTCAGCCTCACTCCAAATGACCAAATGCTGCCGAGGACTGGCTGTCCTTGAGCCCCTCGGTGGACACTGCCCACCCTTCGGACACGTCCAGGGCAGAAACACGCACACCTTCCTCCTCTCCAGACAATATTTAACCAGGACAAACCCTCCCTGGCTTCTGTCACGGATGACACCAGCAGGTCCACATGCGCTCAGCTGTTTGCCTTTGACCAATATTTGCAAACGTCTCCGTGACATCTCACATCTTTAACCGGTGACCTTTCCCAATCGGGGCTGTGTCTCCTGATGGTTTAGGTGCAGGGCTACGGCTTGTGCAGGGGCAAGACGAGAGGCAGAGGAAGGCAGAGATGGTGATTTTGTGCCAGCCTCCCTGGTTATGACACCTCAGAGTGGTCCAACCTCTGGTCCAACCTCTGCTCAAGCAAGGACACCAAGAGTTGTCCAGGTCCGTGTCCAGACAGCAAACAACACCCAAACCTCCCTGAAACCTCTTGCACTTGGGTGCCCACCCTTGGTTTGTATTACCTCTTATTCCAGCTCCTGGAGGCAGCAGAGGAGGATGCTGAAAGCCTCTGCAGCACTCACCCTGCCCCGGGCATGCAACACCCCTGCCTTGCTGAGCGCAACGCCACGCTCCCAAGCAGGTCGCTTAATCCTTATCAGCAGCGGCGGATTTCATCAAACAAGCAGCAGAAGCGAAATGGAAATGCAAGGATACATAATTCATGACGGAGCGGACACGATTTAATTGGCCGGGCAGAGGCGGCGTGCTCGCAGGCTCGCCACCTTGTTCTCCACGCTGAGGATGATGTCAGGTCGCCACGGGATTAGCCAGATGAGGTTTTCGGCAGCCTTTTGTTCTCCCAAACCCTCCCTGCACACCCAAGTCCTCTGCAGGCGTGCAGGGAGAGCTCTGCGCTTGGGGTTACTTTGCAGGACCTGCTCGGTGTCGGAGAGAAAAGGGCTTATTTACACATAAATGAGAAAGGCAAATCTGCACAGGACGCAAAGGAGCAGGGCGTTATTGGCAGTTTCTTTCCTTT
The DNA here is from genome assembly GCF_047663525.1 of Anas platyrhynchos. Classification (NCBI taxonomy): domain Eukaryota; kingdom Metazoa; phylum Chordata; class Aves; order Anseriformes; family Anatidae; genus Anas; species Anas platyrhynchos. The sequence goes on along the minus strand of NC_092587.1, from coordinate 206,192,827 downwards.
GCAAAGGCAGCAATAACCCTGGGCTTCTGCTGGGACAGGGATGGCAAAGCAAAGCACCTAATTCCTATCCAGGCTTCCAAATTCCCCCTTCCTGAGCCCCTACACAGCCTTCATCAGCCAAGCAGACCCAGCAGATGTCTCCTTGTCCTCCTCACATGGATGGGATGCGAAGAACCAGGCTCACAAGCCCATGGAAATGTGAGTCCCAGGGGAGCTAGCCCTCCCAAATCCTGCTTGGAAACCCACCACTGCTGCTTTGGGGCATTTTTTCTGCATTTGGGGAAGCAATCACAGCTTTTTAGCCAGTGGGGAACATGAGAAGCAAAGTGATTGCCCAGGGTGACCCAGGAGGGCGTTGACTCCAGCTCTTGGACCATCCATCAATTGCTCCCTGCCCCTTCTGCTCAGCCTCATCCCATTTTCCCATGGCAGGGCTCTGCTGCAAGCAGTTTTCTGCAGGGAAAAGAGGCAGCAGGATAAAAAAAAATGGGATGAAGGGAAACTCCAGCAGTGCCCAACAACCCCCCCAGTGTAAAAAACCCGGTCTGGTATCCCCCTGACTCCCACTCAAAATACCACAAAAACCATCCAGGTTCTTCCCAACCCTGCCTGAGGGAGGGGGGGGGGGGTTCCTTCCGTTGCTCCGATTTGAGCCAAAAAAGAGATTATTTCGCATTCCTGCGAGGAGGGATGGTGGGATGGGAAGGGGAGGATCCAGCAGGGTCCTATCCCACCAGAGCATCCAGACAAGCGCTCTGCACAAGAGAGAGGAGCTGGCAGGGCTTTTTCTTCCTCTTTTATTTTCCCCCCCTTTATTATGGAAAGCTTTAGAAAAAAAAAATAACCAGGTGGAAATGGACTCAGCAAGGAAACCTGGTCGTACTTAATCACACTGCACCTTTCTGGCAGCAACAGGGACAGCATTTCACCGGGGACTGTCTTCCTCCCCAGCAGAAGTAAATTCCTATTAGCACCGTTGCTATTTCAAGCCGCTGATTCATTGCAGCGGCCCAAATGAGTTTCACAGAGTGGCCAAGCGCACATTTAGCATCCTTCCAGCTGCCTGTCTGGGATTGCTGAGGGCTCGAGAGCCCTCTGCTGTCCGCCCATCTGGCCCCCTAGGCTTGTAGCATGTGGCACTGGGTGCACACCGCTTTCCATCGGCTCTGGTCACCTCTCCAGACCCTGAAAGTGAAGGTCTAGGTGGAGAACGGGGTGCTAGGAGAGGTTTATCAGCTCCTCGAGAGCACTGCTTTAAAAATGGGTTCGGTACCTCTGAGATTGGCCAGGATTTGGTAAGCCAGGGGTGGAAGGACAGTGATGGGGCTTTCTGGTGTCCGATGCAAAACCCCCAAAAGCCACAGAGGTCCAGGCAGGTCGTTCCCCATCATGCTCCCTTGTACCCAGACAGTTTCCATCACCGGTCATCTGCAGGAGCTCTGCTCCAGCCATGCAGGATGCCCTACAACAAAGAGCACATGAGCCTTTCTGGGCCATTAAGCTCATCCTGGGCAATGCATTTCCCCTTCAACGTGGAGAAGGCTCCCTCCATAAAGCAAAAGTGCTTCTGGGCTCCCCACTGAGCCCCAGCCACCAAGGCTTTCGTGTCTGGGAGTCTGCCTCTAATGTCAAGACTCAGCTGGAGTACTCCCCATTTTGCCTCATGCTAGATAATCTCAGAAATGATGGGGACATTTAATGTAATAATATCTGTAGCATAGCATACGTGTGCAAAATGCAGGTGTTGCATGCGGGGTGCTGTGAAATTTGGATTATCTGGACAATTACCGGCACAAAGCTCATCATTTCATTATAGTTATTATTTTAGCTTATCTATACAAATATACAGAAACCCTTTGAGGGTGATATTGCTGGGGTTGTACTGGTGTTACTACATGTCTTCAGCAGCAGAGCTCGTGGATAGCAGGGCAGGTTTGACTGGATTCAATAATTCATATCTATATAAAACTGGCCTAAATGGTGGGAGGGAGGATTAAACACAAAGTCGTCCCCAGAGCCAAAATTATTTGCTCGTGCTGGCTGTGTTACCTTAGACAGCTATGAGACTTTTACTGGTTGTTTTATTAGTAGTCCATAAAAGCCTCATTATACAAGTCCACTGGTAATACATTATTTAGATGTGACACCTCCTCATTTGGAGTGATCAGCTCCCTTTTCTGCCCTGTTTCAGGTGTGTGAGGTCTCTGTCCCTCTGGGCTATGGGGTTGGGACGTGCTCCTCTATTCCCAGAGACTTGCAGCAGGACACAAAGGCTCCAGCCTCATGGCAGGATGGAGTGAGAATCCTTGCAATGAAGCTTGGGGAATGGAAAATATCCATATTCACATATGAATAGCAGGATTATTTGCAGTTGTTTCCTGCTAGCCATGGAGAAGTCCTTCATTTTTATTAGGATTTTTTTGAGGGGGGGATAGCAACAAACTGGACCCCACAGCTGGTGTCATGCAAACAAACAGGAAGCCCACAGGTAGAGACTTTCCAAAATTCTCCCTTTCCTTTGCTTGTCCCTCAAACTCTGGTTTTGGTACAATGCCTCCCCTCAACATCATTTTTCCATTTGGGTCAGTGATGGGAGCAGGAAGGCTTTCCCTACCATGGGAGCAGTGATATTCTGACCTCTGGGCATCCACCTAAAGCACCAGCTGGCTTGTGTTCCCATTGGAAACTGGGGTGGGAGAATGGAGCTACGTGGAGCAGGAGAAGAGGCCACGAAGCTCAGCACCCCTGAGCTTCATGTTTGCATAAAAATCCATCTCCGATAGCAATTTTCCTGACCAAATTGAGCTTTTCCTAACAAATCATGGACACCCTGCCCATCCCACCTGGGCCATGTGCTGGGCCACCATTTCTGAGGCTCTGGACTCAGCAAAACCAGGCCGAATAGAGGGGAATTTTGCCTCTCCTGCCTCTTGCCCTGACACTGATGCCCAGCACTAACCAGTAAGGTCCCAGTGAGCCCAGTTAGAGCCACTGTTCCAGCCTTACACCAAATCCAAGCTCTGGCCTTCATTTGTAGGCACAACCTGGCCCATGGTGTGCAATCCTCCCTCTTGAACCCTCCTGGAGGTCTGTTCCCACCCTCTGCCTTCTCCTTCTCCTCCTCCTTTCCCTGCCCCTGCTCTCCATCACCCACTGCCTATGGCTACCAACCAAATTTAGAGCAGTGACCCACAACCACACCACCTTACACCCCAAGCAGCACAACGGGGTTTGGCACCTCATCGTCTGACCATTCCTGATGATGCATTTAATGCTGTTAATAAGAGCTGGGACTAGGGATGTGTAAATGAACAAGAGATTCCCCCTCAGCTGAGGGTGCTTTACTCCAGGAAAAATGAAACACGTTGCAAAACAGTCACGGTTTTGGGCTCAGATGCCCCCACAGAAGCTGCCACCAGGCAAGAAGCAGGTCCCCCGTGCCCAGAGCCTGACCCTGGCTTTGCTCAGGCTGCAGAGAGGAGGGGAGATAAAAGAGGGGCTGGGGGAGAGGAAAAGGGGTGAGCAGCTGTGGTTTGCCTCGTCTGAGCCTCGCTGATTAACGTTCACAATCTAATGAGACTGGAACGAGGATCTGTTCTTGTTTGTGTACCGTAATGGATGATGATGCCGAGGTGGTTGGATTCTGGCTGTGGAAATGGAGGGTTGTGGTAATGTGACAAGAATTAATGAAATGTAACCAGGCTTTCATATAATTAAAAAGAGGAATTGCTGGAAAGATGGCTCATGCAAAACAGTGGGCTGGGGGTGGGCAGGGCTGATTAAAACTGGTGACTGGCTACAAATGATTAGATTAAAATCAATTAACTGTAGAATTGCTGTCTGGCATATGGAAGGATAATTCAGTTACATAACTGGCAACAGGATTTGCACTTTGCAAATGTTGTTTCAGTAAATCAGACTGAGCTTAGACAACATGGCCATTTAACAGGACGCGCTGCTGATCTCTGATTTTGGGGAGGGGGATTTGGGAAGGCAATGCAAGGAAGAACCCGCAGCCCAGAGCAGCAGGGAACAAAGAGTGAGAAAATCCGAAGACGGCTACAAAACTCCACGATACCCTAGTTATTTGTAAACAGGGGCTGTTTTCATTACACTTTTAAAGACCGGTCGGATTAAGGAAGCATTAGGGGAGCTCAGCGCGGGTCGGCTCCATGTCCTCCCTCCTCTGAGAGCCTGCTGCTGGTGGTGCCCATTAGCGCTAATGCAAGCGCATTAGCACATTGAAAGGATTCCTGTGTTACCACGTCCCTGATGACTTCATTTCTTCTTCCTCCTTTAAACACCAGCAGAAGTAGGGGGTTGAAAGCCTGGAGGAGGAAAGCAAATAGCTGCGAGTAGTGGCGGGGTGAGTCTGGGCCACCAGGCCTCGTCTGGGCCACCAGGCCTCGTCTCCTGCCTGGACACCCTCCCAGTTTGGGATTGCGGGCTTACAATATCTTCTGGGCCCAAGGAGGCATAAGAAAGGCTTAGACTTGTTAGAGCACAACAGATGGAGGCCACAAGGATGCAGCTCTGCTGTGGGGCCAGGCTGAGAGAGGTGGAAAAGAGAAGGCCCCAGGGAGAGCTGCCAGGGCCTGCAGGGGGGGCAGGAAAGCTGGGGAGGGACTCTTGGTCAGGGCTGGGGGGCCAGGACGAGGGGCAGAGGCTGGAGCCTGGCAGGGGGAGGCTTCGGGAAGAAATTGGGAAGAAATTCTGCCCTCTGAGGGCGCTGAGGGCCTGGGCCAGGCTGCCCAGAGGAGCTGGGGGTGCCCCAGCCCTGGCAGCGCCCAAGGCCAGGCTGGGGGGGACTGAGGCCAGCCTGGTGTAATGGGAGGTGTCCCTAATCACGGCATGTTGGAATTAAGTGGGTTTTAAGGTCCATTCCAGCCCACGCCATTCAGGGCTTTTGTGATTCTGTCATTCTGTGATTATACACAGGTGACCTCGGGTGCTGTCCCACCACCAAGGCTCCTCATGGGCCTGTGGATGAGCAACCAGCACTGGAAACATCCCTTGGAGGTACACACCCAACAGGCAGTGCTTGCAGAAGGGAAACATCGTGTTTTAAATCAGTTTTAGAAGTTCCTGTGAGATCATGGATTTGTTCATATGGGATCCAGCTGCACTGAGGCTGGGATTCACCTTCTGCATACGCCTTACTTCTAAGCAGCCCCTTTGCCAGTTTCTGGTCTGAGTTTCTCCTGTCAAGCAAAGGCACTGTCACATCATGACACCTCTGTCATTGACACTGCTACAGAAGTGGACACACAGGGACAAAGCTTCAGTTCGGGTATTTCTGGCAAGCAGGGTTCCAGGTTCATTTTGTCCCCAGAGCCTTGGGCTGCACCCTGCAAATAGCCACCAAAACACCTGAGCAGTGCAAGAAGATGTTCCAGTGGTGTAATAAGTCTGGCCCAGTTGTGCTCACGTCCTCAAGATGCAGCCTGAACTCCAGGATGGGTCATTGTCCCTCCAGGGATAGGGGATGGGCTTTGTCCCCTCCTTTTCCAGAAGAATTGTCCTGGAAGACCTCTGAAGATCTCCCACACCATCCAAAATATACGTGCTTCCCGTAGAAGAGGCTAGGGTAGATTTAGGTCAAAAATTGCTATGTATAGAGCAGAGAAACATCTCCTGAGCCATCTGCCATGCACCAAAGCCAAACTCTGCTTAGAGCCTGCTGAGGCTTTTAAAAAAAAAAAAAAAGCAGGTTGACTGGCTTTCATTCAGAGCATTCAAACCACTTCTGCTCTTTATAAGGCTGTTTAAACATGGCTCCACTAAGCTGCTGTCCATCATAAATAAGCTCTTGGTTCTTGCTGTCAAGAAGAAAATTAACCCTGCTTCTACCTCTTTTCTGCACAAAGGCTGTGTCCACTCCTAGACTGGAGTCCTCACGTTTAGCAGCTCTACCAGGTGAGTGAGCACATCTCCCAGCCTCTGCTGCGCTTCCAACAGGGTCTGGCAGGAAAACCTTTGCAAAAGATGCACATTTTATTTAATTGGTTTTGTTAATCTCCATGCAGGGACTGTTTTCTGTCCTTTGTTTATCCCTTTGTTTGGTTATTACGCATTGGTGCAAAATCCCTCTTTCTGCAGCTCTTCCTCTGGGAACAACACGCTTCCACTTTCTCCATGCCTCATCGATATCCCATCTGAATCTCAGCTGAGGTTCTTCTTATTGCTCATCTTGCTTTCCCATGGCCAGAAGCATCATCACCACCCAAATCCCTCTTGCAAATTACCAACACTGCAGGCTTCAGAATAAAATCTTCCCCATTAAAGAGAGGATAATCATTTCCCTCCCTGAGTGAGATGCAGCAAATTTATTGGCCTGACTCAGCCAGCAAGTTTATGCGAAGGAAGTAAGGTCAAGACTGAGTTTATAAACCCTGTCAATATTCCTGCTCTAGGAGGTTTTCTTCTCTCTGACAAAGTAGTTCAGCAAGGCTGGTTCCTTGCTTGATGCCTTTAATAAAACCAGAAGGACGCAGATGTCTTGAGATAATTCACTCTTCAGCACTGAATTGGAAAGTGATCCACACCGTGGAAATGTCTGTGTGTTGTCGTGGCTGGTGCCAGAAAATTGCTCCATTCTCCCCAGCACACAGTCAGACAGAACCCCAGACCTGGACAAAAATTATTTCCTTTCTCTTCTGCAGTTCTGTATGTCTGTAGTTTTTCCTGTCCAGAAACATTTTCGAAAATTTGTCAGGCAGCCAAATGATCTTGTTCTGCTTTTGATTTAGAGAGGACAATAAGCTGTTCTGGTTTGGGACTTTTTTTGTATTTTTTTATTTATTTTTTTTGTTATAACATACTTAAATTAAAACCCCCAAAAGCAGTTCCAAAAGGGAAAATAAGCCTGTTCTATTTCAGCTTTGTAAGAAGATTCCACTCTGGGGACTTTTCCTGAAACAGCGATTTGCTGAAACTAAACATATCTGTAAAGCGTTGCTCATTGAATGAGCCCAAATTCCCCTAAAGGCACAAGATCCTTATGAACATTGCTGATTAGCTCTTTCAAATTGCTGTATTTAGATGTAGTTTGCATTATCATGGAAATAATAATTGGAATGTTTCCTACCAGAGATGCAAAGGTCCAGCGGGTCACCTTGTCCCCATCTCCACCTTTTGGGACCTCGTCCTCCTGCACAGAGGCAATGTGGGGACATTTGCATTCTGCAGTCTCTTGGTCACCTCCAAGTGGACAAACTTACAGAATAGCTTTTTCCCAACTGGAAGGTGTCTTATAGAGGATATCTTTACTCTGGCCAGGACTTTGGCAGGGCAAAGACCTTTTCTAAAGCTACCTGGCCTTGAACAGGTCAGCGGGATTCATCCCAGGTGGACAGCCACAGAGGGTTTTTCTGGCTCAATGATACCCTAAGATAGATGTTTTGTAGGGGCTCTGCGGGTTTTTATTTCCAAGCCAAGCTGAAGCCCAAAGAGAGGAGCCCCATCCTCTTCCCGTTCCACCCCAGGATTGCCCAGGGACCTGCACCACAGAGCTGTGGCTGAAAGCACCCACTGGGAACAAAAGCAATTTCTGGCCAAATCGGGTCCTGCAACCAAACCACCCCCTGCGCTGCACCAGGGACAGGGTGAGCAGCACGGTGAGGATGTTCTTGGCGAGATTTTCCAATGCCAGAATCCGTAGCTCACCATTAGCTCAAGCTGACTGTGAAACCTCACCTGGAAAGAAAGGGCTTGTTGCAAGAGTAATCACGAAGAGAGAGAGGATGCCCCATCCCTGGAGGTGTGCAAGGCCAGGTTGGACAAGATCTTTGGCAACCTGATCTGGTGGGTGGCATTCCTGCCATGGCATGGGATTGGAACTGGATGATCTTTAAGGTCCCTTCCAACCCAAGACATTTTATGGTTCTATTATTCTGTGACTGTCTTTAGGCCAGGCTCTCAGCTTTAGTCCTGGTTTATGAGACCCACCACCATGGACATCTTCACTGCTTTTGCTCCCAGGCCACTTAGGAGCACGCTTCTTCCTATTTATAGACATCCCACAACAGCTTGTGGGGAAATAAACACCTGACACATCCCAGCTTCTGATGTTTGCTAATGATACCCTGGCAGCTCGGTGCCAAACAGCTCCGCCAAGGAGAAGCACACCTCTCTCCAGATGGCGAGAGCTGCTGTCAGCTCAGCTCGGGAAATCGCAGCTGAAATGAAGATGCAAACTGGCGTGCGGCAAGGTAGGCATCAGAATTATTTGTGATCTGTGAGGTCTGTCACTACCTATGAGCAGCAGCCCGGTGATTACCTGTCATAAACCGGCCCCTGCTGAACTTAATTGCTAACCTGATCTAACATGTTTTGAACAAGGCTGCTGGCAGGAACAAGGAGACAGGCGGGCGTGCAGAAGTGCCAGCAAGCTCTCCAGGATGAGGGGACATCAGGTTGCTGAGGACTGCAGAAGGCTCCATGGAAGATGTCATTTCCAGGTCCTGGGCAAACGCAGGGCTTGAGCCCGTGCTGGTGGCTTTCAGGTTGGTGCAAGCTCTGCAGGAATATTTCAAACCCTTGGAATATTTCTTCTTGCCTTTTTCCATCCAGAAAGGCTGAGAAGAAGAAATGAGGCAAAGCTTGCTTCTACTTTTACTCTGGGATATCTCTATCATGTTTAATATATACCTGGGACACTGGGTGAAGCACAGAGCTCTGATTTCCCAGCATGATCCCAGGGATGGCCTGTGACGTTCAAGAAAATCCTAAGCCCTTCTGACCACCTAATGTGCTGTGCTACCACTTTCTGCCTTCTCCTGCAGGTGCTTGATTCCATACCCAGTCCAAACCTTTGGCATTAATGCACTGCTGTGAACGCTCCTGGAGGACTTGGAAATTTGAAAGAAATTGCAAGTGCAATGAAAATGATGTGGGATAAGGTTGCAGTGATGGGGTAAGGTGGGCCGAGACACTTTCTTACCTCCTGCCCCAGACAAGTGCTTGCAGAGGAGAGGACACCCATGGGGAGGAGCAGAGCTCCAGCCAGGGAGCTCAGCACACATCTGAGATGCGACTGTGCTCTGTGTGTAGAACACAATCAACGTCCATCATTTCAGCCTTGCTGGATAGCTCTGTATTTAAAAGAACAGGATGAAAAAAAGACCAAGTCTTTTATTTATTTACTTATTTTGCTACCATTGCGATCTCCCTGCAGGAGTTCAAGCCATATGCAGAGCCCATCGTGCGGCCGCGGGCTTGCAGGAGGGAAGGCGCAGGAGGCTTGCAGCCCAGAAGGACTCACAGAAAGTGTCAGCCAGCTCCAATCCCTCTCTTTTAAGAGAGAATAGGTACTTTTCTGGCTGCAGAGCAGCTCCCTGATATGGTGACTCACCAGCCCTTATGTTACACTTCTTATTTACACCCCCCGGTGCTAACGTTGTCACACTTAACAGCTCACAAGGTACTATTTCATCTCCTAAATATACACCCCCATTGTGCTGCCTGAACTCCCTTCGTTATATCACGGGCTGACTGCGGGCATCAATCACGGCTCTGATAAACAGAAACTGCCCTAATATCATTGCCCAGGCTGCGAGCAGCCAGATCGCAGCTGCGCTGGAGCCAGATGGAAGAGGGAGCGTGGAATAGACTTGTTCTCTGTTAAATATACGTGACATTTAATTATGATTGCAATAGTTTGTCTCTCATCTAGGGTAACTGGAGACTGGATTCTGCAAATAACAGGAAAAACCTCGATAATACAAGCCCTGCTGCTTTCCAGGCCCTGCCTGGTGCATTCTGCAGCATGCTGTGTTCCCAGGGGATTTATCATCTCAGGTGCTGCATCATGCAAAATCAGGGAGCTGCAGGGTTTAGCCCCACCAGGATGAGCTGCCATGGACCAGAGAGGACCATGGACCTGTGCTAGAGTTACTTCTGCTGTTGCAGTGCTGGAGAGGTGTTGTGCACATACTGGATGGAAAAGCAGCACTGGTTGCAGGGACGATGTCCCAGATGGACAAAGGTGGCATCTGCAGCCAGATGGAGGCAGGTTTGGTCAGCGGTGGGAGCTCTGCTCCTGCATCCTTGAACCCAGCTGCTGTCAGGACTTCAGGAGACATCATGGGTTGGGATTCCTACGAGGGGGGGTTCAGAAGAGACCAAGGAAGTGTCTGCACTGTGGTTTTTGCAGAAAAGTGAGGGAAAATATAGAAGAAACCCCAAAGTCTGTTCTCCAGAAACTCAGCCATGCCCACCAGCTCCCAGGTCAAGCTGAGACAGGCTGGAAAAGCACTGGTGCTGGGAAAATGCATCACGCAGCTAGAAGTCTTGCTGGCAGGTTTATATTTTGTACCGATATTCTTTGTTAAATCAAGGTCTTTTGTGCCAGGTGAAAAGCATGCATATCAGCAAACAGAAGCCCACTTAATACCAGCCTTTGAGGAACGGATGAGCCTGCATCCAGCCCTTAAATTCCGATAATGATCTCCTCCCTGAAGCCCTGCTTTCAAAAAAAAATCCTAAAGCTCTTTTCTCCAACAGTGTGGAGCTTTCAGGCAGCAAATGATGGCTTTATGGGTGGAGGGGACATAAATAGGACCGATTTGTTTCGTGCCTGGGGGTTTATTTCTTTTCTGCCAAACAAGCATCAGGGAAGCACCGCAAGCAAGCGCAGCTTTCCTGCATGTGGGCTGCTTCCCTTCCCACCTGCCTTTGTTAGGAACAGCTGCACCTCATAAATACTAACAGCCCAGTCCACTTTTGGGGCAGGGACGACATGGTGTTTATGGGAAAATGGAGACAGAAAGGATTTCCTGAAGGCACAAGGCAGTGCCCTGCAGAGATGTCCTGGAGGAGCTATTTTTGAGCAGGAGACCATTAAAACCAGCCTGTTCCCACAAATGTCCATGCCCTGGGTAGGGACATGAATATCAGATGAATTTCCTCTGTTTCTGGGGTAGCAGGACTGCGGATGAGGAGGGGACAGGAGGGTTGCTTGCCACCCATGAGCACAACACCTTGAAAGGCTGGGACTTTGCAAAGGAGCTGCTAAAACTGAGCGTGGTGGGGAGCAACTGAGGCTGCCCGTGCTGAATCCCCATCTCAACGAGGAAAAGCTTCCACCAGCACCTGAGCAGCGCGTGCCGGCGGATCCGAACAATACCCGAAGTCAGAAATAAAAGGGCTGAATAATTTAGCGCGCTCCGGAACATGGGAATGGCACAGCGCATCGCCAGAAATAGGAAATCGCCGCTAATAAAGGCAAGCGACGGTGGAAAATTCATTAAACATGTCTCAGATGAGAACATTTTGCCACTCAGGGGGAAAAAAAAAAAAATTAAACTAGAAACGAGGGAAAATTTGTTCTACAGATTTCTTTTTTTTGATAGGAACTACATAAAAAGCTGAAGCAACATTTGATTAAAGATTGGGAGGGAAAAAAAAAAAAAGATGTAAAAATGAGAACAGCCTGCAACCTTAATTTCAATTTTCTGAGGCCAAGATCCATCCATTTGGGTCTTGCCTGCGTAAACAAGTTTGGGATGGGTGGTTTTTGGGGTGGAAAGGGTTCCTGGCCCTGAAGGCAGCTGCCATGTGGGGCTTGTTGCTTGCAGGCTGGGCACCCTGCGGGGACCCTTCCCCACTCCATCTCGCACCCTCGCCTTGCCCCCGTTACCTGCACATCCCAAAGTGCTCTTCCACCTCATTTATTAAGACCAAGCCCCTCGTGGTGCAGCACCTTGGGCTGATAAACCCAACGTCAGGCAGCGCCACGAGCCCCACCAGCGCTCCCGCTGCCATGCAGCACTGCCGGGATTTGGGGCAGCCAAATTTTGTAGTATCATTTAGTAGGGACTAAAGATTTACATTTTTAGAGGCAATGAGGTTTATTGGTGGAAACCCAGGAGCTACTGGTGCTTGTGACTGATGACCAAGGTCAGTGCTGGTGGTATATGTGAGGGACCTGCTCCTCCTTCTCCCTGGTGGCAAAGCCTTTCAAGAAGCCACCCAAAACCTCCCTCATCCAGCAGCCCCCTGCACCCCAGTGCCACCCCAGAAGGGAATTGTGCTGGTAAAATCCCCGTGTTTTTGTCTGTCTCTCCCCCAGGAGAGGTTCCTTCTCCCAGTGGGACCAGCTAAACCTTTCTCACTCCCCAGCTGCCCCGAGGGACCCCAGGTCCCTCACCCTGGGCACAGCAAATCCCAAATGAAGTCTAAGGGAATTCAAGGCACAGCAGCAATTCCCCCGAGACTTTTCGCAGTAGGAATATGAATTTTAAATGGAAAAAAAAAATAAAAATAAAAAATAAAAAAATAAATAAATAAGAGAGAGAATTTAAAACACTGCAGCCCCCACCCCTGGTTGCTCCCAGAGGTCCTTCCCCAGCCTCACCCCGTGCAAACCAAACCCCAGAAGGGGCTGAAATCTCCTGCTGGCATCTCACGAGGGGACAGCTTGCACAATTTGTCCCTGGATCTGGTGGCGGATGGTGAGGGCACCCATCTGCTTGCTTTGCAGAGAAGGATGGGTTTGAAACCAGGACTGCCTGACAGGGTGACAGCGCTGACAGCCGTCCCTTGCTTCCAACCTGCTCGCTCGTGCCCTGATGCTAACGCAGCGTATGGTCCCCATCCATCTCTCCAACAGCCCCAGACCCAGCTGGCTGCCTCGCCAGCCCCTCTCCATCTGTGAGCAGCCTCGGTGGGCTCCGGGTGGTGGGGTCAGATCCAGCCCCTTCCTCCCACACTCATTTTTCAGCCACACGCTGCTGCTCTGGGATGGCACAGCCCCAAAATAATGACAGATCTTTGCTGGGACACGGCTCCATCCCTGCAAGAGTTATTTTTGGCTTTTATTCCCCAGAGGATGACCCTGATAGAAGATATCCACCCATAATAACCCCCCCCCCGGTGCTTCGGTCCTGAGAGGGGTCCCAGGTTTAACTGCAGAGGTGGTGCTTGTGCAGAGATGCTCTGCTGGCAGGATTCGGATAAAAAGATGCCTCTGAGAAATTGGTTTCCGAGGCAGGGCCTCACAACCCCTTTTTCATGAATTATTTCCCCATTTGGATGTGCCTCTTTTTGTCAGTAGCTCACCAAACTCTCCTGTAAGCTCCATCCCATTGGGGACACCCCAGCACCAAGGGGCACGAAGCAATAGCAGGACCCTCACCACCTGCATGGGTGCTTCTCTGTTCCATCATCAACTTTTCCTCCGTGTTTGCAAAACGCCGCTGATTTCTTCTGACGTTTAAGAAAATAAATAAAGAAACCAGACAAAAAAGCTTCTGTTGTGTGCAAGAATCGTGATTACAAGGGACTCCCTGTGACCAAAATATGCATGAATAATCCTAAAGGTTTGCTGGCAGCCTTTTAGAGAAAGAAACGGTACAACTAGACCAGGTAAATGCAAAAAAAAATGGAGTAATATCACCAAAAGGCAGGAAAATGGGTCCCCTGGGAGCAATATATTCTGCTTTTGTGGTGGGAGGACAGAGGAGTTCATCTCAGCTGTGGCCGTGAACTTCCAGGAGGTTGTGGTTTGTGGAAGGGGACAAGTGGGAGGTTTAATTGGCTGCAGATTTATTATTTGGGCTGACCTGAGGGAAAATGAGACTTTCCACCCCTCGGGAAATCCCGACACCCACCTTCATCCCTGATGGAGATGCCAAAATAGCGGAACTCTCCATGAAAGAGGAGGGCAAAGAGAAAATATTAAGCAATATCAGAAAGTTTGTTGTTTGCTTCTCCAGTCCAGGACGAAGTGCATCTGCCTGCTCCAGCAAGTCACAGGAATGGAAACTCAGGGGTTTTACAACTATTTTGGGCTTGTCTCTGCTTTCAGAGACAAGTCCCACATCCTTCTGGTGCTGGGGGTCCCAAACCTGGATGCAGGACTCCAGGTGGGGCCTCACGAGGGCAAATTTTGTCCACCAAAGACACCCTAAATAGGTCGCATCCCCCGTGGAGCATCATTAATGTGCACAAGGAACCCAGCTCGAAAGCAGCCCCCTCCTGGCCCCATCCCATCCCATCCCATCCCATCCCCATCCCATCCCTCTGTTGTGTCCCCAGATTTGGGGACACCCCTTCCCCTCCTCCAGTATCCCAGGGCCCCCTCTCTCCACCCCACCTCCTGGTGGAGCATCTCACCTTTTTGAACTTTTTTTTTTGAGGAAAACTGATCTCATGATACATTGATAAGGGGACTGAAGGAATTGAGGGCTTCTCTCAGCTCTGCTGCTGGCAGTGGTGGAGCAGGGAGAGCTCTCCTGTGCCTCCTGGTATTGGGGCAGCTCCACTTCCAGCCCTCTGCAGATGGCAATGACTCAAAAACCATCCAATCTAACAAAGGTGCCTTTTATTTATTTATTTTTATTTCATTTTTATTTTATTTTAAATAAAAAGGGAGCTCTATATCCTGGATGTACCCATGAAATTGCCTTCTGGGCAAGCAGGAGTCCAGGCTTGTGGCCACCCCATCCCTGGAGACGTTCAGACCTGGGCAGGACAAGGTCCTGAGCAAGCTGGCAGCTGGCCCTACTTTATCCCAGCCTCACTTATTTGTGGATATTGTGGATATTTGTGGATATTTCCACCAGGATGCCTGCCCCCTTGCCCGCTGATGGTGGTGCCAAAAGCAGGATGCTGCAGCCCCAGCCATCAGAGGGGACCTCTGTGGGTTTCCCTCGGAGGAGACAAGCAGAGGGAAGACCAAACCAAGCTCCTGTGAGCTGGGAGGAAAGTTATTTCTGCTTTCCATCACCTCCTGGCAAGGCTGTGAGTTTATTTCTCTCCCTGGTGTTGGAGGAACCACAGTGGGGTTTTTTCTTCCACCTTCAAATACTTCACTGAACCCAGGAGCTGGCACTGCCCCTTTCAGGTGAAGTATTCAATGTCCCTCCCTGAGCCAGCTCCCCTTGTGGATAGCTATTTGCACACCGATGGAGGTGGAAATTAGAGCTCTCCATCAGCAGCTCCTAATTCCTGAGCAAGGCTGCTGCCGTGGGTGGCATTACCTGGCCGTGTTCCCATCGTGGGGCTGCTCCCACCCATCCCAAACCAGTTTATCCCACAGAAGAAGACTGAGGGGTACTGGGAGCACACGAAGGGATGTGCTGGCTTTATTTGGGGCTGGTGGCTCCCATCTGTATGGATGCTGCCACCATGCCCACCAGCCTTTACAGATAACGAGGATTTCCTCTCCAGGTTCTCAATAACTCTAAATAGCTCCTGAAGAGATCCCCTCGTGCTGCCTCAGAGCACGCCAGGCTTGCTCAGCACCAGGAACAATGCAGGGTTACTTCCAAGGACCAAATGTGGGTTGGATGCTTCAGCGACCTCTTCCTTTGTCAGCAGCGTCCCCAGGTCTGGATGATGGTGGGAGCCTCAGGATGAGGCGTGGGAAGGAAATTTGGCCTCATCCAGACACAGTTCTCACTGGGAAGTGCAAAGCGAACTGGTGGGACTGGTCAGCAGAGGACCAAGGGATGTCCAGCCTGGAGGAGGCAGAGTGGGATGCAGCACCAGGAAGGATGCTGCCTTCACCAAGATGTGCAAAGCAAAGCGTAGATGGAGGATGGTGACCCCCATCTCCTTGCTCCCCTTGTGCCACCACCACTATCAGCTCCTGGGAGGCCTCTGGATGTACAAGATCTTCCCCAGAATTTCACAAGGGCAAAAAGAGTCCCTGCTCCACAAAATATCCAAGCCACCTCTTCTTCTTTTTGTCTTTCCCTAGCCCAATCAACGATGTGCCATTTTCTCCTCTCCCTCCTGTTTCAGAATTGCAAGAGTTTTTTTTAATTATTTTTTTTTAATTATTTTTTTTTTTTAATTCAGGTGATGGTCTGCAGCAGAGCAAAGAAGAGGCCCTGCTCTGGGCTTCCTGCAGCTGAAGGACTCAAAATAAACCTTGAAATGAAACGAGAAACAACACCAGGAACAGATCAATGGTGAACGCCAGGTTGAAATTTGCTTTATTTTCAATTTTTACAAGCAGCCACCCCAAATCCTGACCTTTCTACCCAGGACAGAACCCCCCCATCCAGCCCCAGAGCTTTTAACCCCTACGTGTCCAGCTGAAACATGCACTTGGCTCTTTGGCTTTGCTAGGACTTTCTCGCCTACCTGCTAGGGGAGAAGCACAGCCAGAAACGGCGACGAGAACTTTCCACAGCAGGTACATTGAAATGCAATCTTCCTGGCCATAAATCACGGTTTAATCTGACACAAGAGTACACCTCAAGTCCTCATCAATTTGCCTTCCTGAGCTGCACGTGAACGTGAATATAAAGGGCTCCTTGATTTATCCAGCCCGGAGGAGCTGCGCGGTGTTTCTTTTAATAGCTGATGCTTTATCTATCAATTCCCCACTCCCCCGTGTCTACTCCTGAGCAGGTGATTAGAATTTGTTCGAGATCTATACTTCACCACAAAGCAGACCCACTTCCCATTTACAGTTCTAATGCACTAGCTTTTATCAGGGGAGAATGCAAATATTTATCAGCCCCCGGATTTATAGGCACCAGAAAAAAAAAAAAATAAGACATTACCATTTTAAAGCTCCTTTTCATTGCTTTTTTCATGCCATCTTTCAGCATTGCTCACGTGCCTGTGCTGCTGCAGAGCAGGGGAAGGGCTGATCCCACCCAGACCCAAGCACAGGTCCCTGAGGTTTTATCCAGAGAGGTTTTAATTTCAAGGGGCCCTTTTGCAATATGCAAAGCCAATTAACTGATTAGCCGAGCCACCTGCTCACAGAGAGTCCCCTTCAGAGGCTGAGCTCAGGGTAGAGGTGCAAAAGTTGTTTTGGGGGGATTTAGCCTGGATTTCCACCTTTAGCTGTGAAAATACTCACCCACAGCTCCTCCAAAGCCCAGCATCTTCCTCTCTGAGATTTGTATTTAACCCCAGAAGGGCATCCCTGGGCAGATCTTTAGTGATTTTTGGACATTTCTGGGTCGCTCCCCATCAGGGCACCTGCCAGAAAAAAATAGGATTGCTGGGGACTCCCCTGTGCCCCATCCATGCGTCGAGGTACATGGTGTTCAGCTGTTATTTCTATTACCCAGCATTTAAGTCCCTCATTAAGAGGTGTTAACTCTCATTTAATTCCCTCTCAGGATGGCAAGTGTTCATGTTTAATGAACTTTCTGCAGAGCCATCTGGGGAGATTTAAAACCACCCCTCCGGCAGCTGGTCGGGGTGTGATTAATGACGGCTGCGGACTCGAGCAGAGCAGAACCAAGGGGACGAGGCTCCTGCAAAGAGGTGCGAGCTCAGACCGTGGTGAGCATCCCTTGTTCCTCCCCAAAAACAGCACAGCTCACGGCAAGGGGTCCCATCAGCCTTTTGCTTGGAGGAGAGGTCGAAGTCTTGCGACAAATTATTTGGGGACTGTGTACGTGAGCACTTCCAAGCGATGGAGATGGGCAGATCCATGCCAAAGACACTTTCAAGCCTCCTTCTGTTTTGCTGCCCTGTTAATCTTTGCATCCTGCCCAAAATCCTTAAACAGCCCCCAGTGCATCGGTCTCAGGAATGAAACTGCACAGAAATAAAAAAATAATAATGATTGCTGTGTTTTTTGCTCAGGTCCATAATCAGCAATCCCCTCTGCTCCGTGGCTGGCCCTTCTGTATCCCCCTCCTGGCAATTAACCAGGGAGGAACCAGGGTTCGCTGAGAGCATCTTCCAACCTTGCCATCATTTGCAAAGCTCTGACAGAGCCATCAACAGAACAAGAAATAATTTGGCAATAATCCCATGTCACAAGCAAAGATGACAAAGCTGCAGCCAGCTCCCCTGCACTTCCCTGACAGATAATGTAGGGAAATTCATTGAGCAGCTCAAGGCTGCTTACAAATAACTTCCCTAGGACCGGGGGCACGCTCTGAATCTCTCCACATGCACACGAGGCATTTATCAATTTTATTCTTTTTTTTTTTCCAGGTTGAAGCACTCTTCTCAGCTGTTCCTTGCTGCACCACGTTGTCTGTAGAGCAGCAGACCGTGGCCACGCAGCCCTGCTGCTCTTCTCCAGCCACAGCCTGCAGGGGCTCGCAGCGCTCAGCCGGCGGCACCGGGCATTCCTGGGGACACGGGACATTTCTTTTTTCAATACGTTGTGGTCTGCGTTAGGTTTTCTGCTGCCTGGGTGAAGCCCCTTAAATCTTGCTCCAAGTGACAGCTATACGACCGCCCCTTGCTTTCCGGAGAGGTCGTTCGATTTTAGCAGCAGTGGCATTCACCCAGCGTTTTGCCAGGGGAATACTGAAGGTCCAGCGTGTCACGGCGTTATGTAAGGCTGTAAAAATATGGCTTTCCCCGGCGTAAATCACATTTCTGTGTCAGCAGCCAGCGAGCAGGAAGGGAATTTGTTTAACCCTGCCGTGCCTGGCAGCTGGGTCACCTTCCCACAACGCAGCCACGAACCCAAGTGGAATCATCCCTGCCTTTTCCCTTGTGGTCCCAAAGAGTTTGCCCCCCGTCCTTGTGCAGGAGCTGTAAATCCTTGCAATCCACTTATCTGCTTCTTCCTCCCCTTCGTTATTCCTGCCTCGTGCACATCCAGGCGTGCCCCTGGCATCGCATCCATCCATCACCCGTGGCACTTCTGGCTCTCCTCCCCTGAGACCCATCACCACCACACTTTGCGCCTCTCCTTCGGTCCACAAACCCTCTCCTCACCCTCATTGTCTGTTGTCAGAGTCCTCACAAAGAGCAGCAATCACCGAGGAGGTGGCCAGCACAAAGCAGGGGTGGGATGGATGGGGATAATTCAGCCAAAGACAGCAGGAGATGGACCACAACCAAGCCTAACTCAATGCCACAAAATTCGCAGTGCTGTACTTTTATACAGGGATCTCAGCACAAAAGGTGACCCTTGGGTATCTCTCGAATGCAGCTGTGTCCTCCTGGTGCTCCTCTTGCACTGCGCATGCTGTAGGGAACACGATGAATGAGGCTCTCATACGACACCAACCCCAAGGACTATTCCAGGCTATGCAAGACAGCTGAGAAATGACAGCAGAATTATTCCCATTTTAGAGGTTAGGAACTGGGTCCAGACTCTGACCAGCCCACTGACAGAGCTGGGAATGGAAATTGTACCTCCTGAGCCTCCAAGCAGAGCTTTATTTGCAACTACCTTCCCTCTGTGTCTGAATATTTGTTTTACATCCATCCCTTGAGCTCATTCAATTCTTGGCTCAGGGTGGCTTGCCAACGATTTTGCTCCAAACTGGTGGAGGAGTCAGGACTAGAATTACACTTTGTGCCTACTCATGGGTGCACCCAAAGGAAATTTGGCATTAAGGGGGTGCTGGAACAGCTGGGTACCACTTCACGTGCAGTCTGGAGCACAGAAATGGAGCTCGAAATCAAGCAGAAATTCCAGGCTGGGACGTGCACAACCTCCCCCCATGGCACCAGGGCATCCTTTCTGCAAGGGGTTCCCTACGGTGAATTGCTGCCTCCTTCCTCGTCCCTCTTTGAGGCCTTTTTCATTTCCCCTCTGTTGCTTATTCAGACCTTAATGGCACTTTGGTTTTCAATGGGCTCTCGCAGCCCTCGCCTGTGCCTCCTCTGCAATGCTATCAGGCTTCTCAGCGCTCCTCTGCTCTTTAAACAACCTTTTCTGCATTTCCTGCAGAGACATCTAACTGCGCCGGGGTTACACAGCTTCTGTCGGCGTCCCCATCCAGCAACAAAGCCTTTGAAAAATATAAAAATTAAGATCCGAGTCCCTCGAGCTCTTTGTGTCGGCTGCACCGAGGAGGGAAATTGGGCTTGGGTGCTTATCAAGCACTGGTGCTGAGCTCCCATCGGCTTCAGCCGGCCTGAAATTGCTTTTCCCCTTCCGAGGTGAAGCTCAACACCGTTTAATTTTACAGGGCACCGGTATGAGAAGCAGTGAGGGGAGTGAGGTGGGTGCTGGTCCCTGCTGGCCTGCAGGGAGCTGCAGCACCTCTGCTCTCCTCCCACCTGCATAAACTGAACCCAAATTTAACAATTTCTCACCAGGGGGGTGAGAAACGAGCCCTGTGTCCGCCCTTGCACGTGCCCACGGATGTTGTTGGTTTTCGGTGGGGCTGACGGGAGGGGTGGAAGGAGAGGGAGATCCTGCAGGGACGGCTGAGAGACCCGTCTAGATTAATGCGACCTTAAAGCTTACTCCTTGAGGTTGTTTTTCAGTGCCCGCAGCACAAATATTTTAACTTGCTCCTTAATTTGCTCTTAAGGCAGTTAGCAAAATTCCTGTTATCAATCAGCCCGTGGCAGGCTATCCGAGAGGCACGGCCAGGAACTGCGCATTAATTGTGGATGCTTTGCTGAATTTACTGCATGGCAGGACCGAATTTTTCACTCCGGGATGAAGCATGGGTGCGCCGCTTGACACAATCAATACTTTTCTAGATTGCCAGGAAATTATTGGGGCTGCAGGACCCACGTGTGGAGCGTTATCACCTCTCTTGGGCAACGCGCAGAGATATATCAACTCCTTCCCTGGAGCGGAGCATCCGTGGATCAGCATGGGAAATAGGCTGGGGATAAAAGGTGACACCGTGACACCTCCCTGCCTGCAAAAACACCTCTGTGTTTGCCGTTCCAGACCCAATGAGACCCTCACCCCTCCCAAAATTGTGCTGTGTTGCTCCAGCACAGCTCCCTGCCACCCCATCGCGACGACCCAGCTGGATTCCCAACCTGCAAACCCAACCAAATCCTCTCGTTTTTCCCCAATTCTCCCAATAAGTTTAAGTTTTATGTCCGGTGTAACACTGGACCAGCCCTCAATGACCATTAAAACCCACATGAGGTGAGAATCTGAGCAGTGGTTTAGTAACTTTTTGGGGAGTTTATCTCGAAAATAAAATTTTGATAAATCCATGGGAGATGTGGCTCCTGGGAGCATCCCAAGCGAGAGGCAGAGAGTCAGAGAACCTGCTTGGCCACATAACGAGGATCATTTCCACCTTGCTTGGATCCAAGGAAGATGTGCAGAGGCACCTTGTAGAGCTTAAAATGTTTTTTAGGTGAGGGAGAAGCTGGGCTTTGCCTTCCTGCAGCTCTGAACCCAATTTTTTTGCAGAAGCTCCCACTTGCAGATTTTCTCTCTGAACAGATTAACTCCTTGTCAGGCCTCTTTGTGACAGCCTTTTCTTTTAAATTAAAAAATCTTTAATTTAAGATTTTAAATTAAAAATTTTCCATCTTTTTCCTTCTCAGATTTACTCACCGCTTTCCTGCAGTTTCCATCCAAGGACCAAATGCAAATGGATTTTCTGTGGTCTCTATTTGCTTGTGCTATGGAAAATTCCCCGATTCAGGCAAATTTTTTTTCAAAAAAAATTAGATTGCAGATATCGAATATAGAAAAGAAAAAATAAATGGGGAAGAGGAAAGAAAGAAGGGTATGGACAGGTGGAAAATCCCATTATATCATAGTATGGGTAATTAGTGCAGGGATATAATAGGCTCAGTACTACAAACTGATAACCAGCATCCTCCCAAAAACCTGCAGCTAAAGGGACCTCAGCTCTGCCATGGCTGCCCCTGGTGCTGCTGGAGGACCAAACCTTGGGGTCTCTAAAATTCATTGATTTGTGTTATGGGGAGCAGGTTTTTACTGCAGGTCATTGTCCCGAGCTGGTGGCCCCAACACCAGGAGATGCACAGAAAAATGGGCTTGGTGCTGGGCCACCAGATGGGTAGGAGACAGGCTAAATGCACAGACAAGTCCCTGCTATTTGGTGTGTAGATTAAAAAATAAAATAAAATAAAATTAAATTAAATTAAATTAAATAATAAAATAAAATAAAATAAAATAAAATAAAATAAAATAAAATAAAATAAAATAAAATAAAATAAAATAAAATAAAATAAAATAAAATAAAATAAAATAAAATAATAAAACAACGATCAAGCTCCACTCTGCCCTGGGGAAAAACCCACATGGGAGCAAGAGGGGAGGAAGGATGGGGATTTTATTTTATTTTATTTTATTTTATTTTATTTTATTTTATTTTATTTTATTTCATTTTATTATTTTAATTTATATTTTATTTTTGTAGAAGAACGGGTATTTTCCCTTCTTGCACAAGCTGAGACAAAAGGGAGAAGCTTCAGCAATCCCTTTGCCCATGTTGCAAACACGCTGGCTCTTCTTGGACAAACAACCAAACTGGTCTTCCTACAGACTTTGGGGAAGAATTGGTGTTTTTCAGTGAAATGCTGCCTTTATTTATTTATTTATTTTATTAATTTTATTATTTATTTAGGGTAGAGGTTGCAGAAGCTCTGTGGATTAGGATAGTTGGGTTCTCGCAGGTTTCCCAAAGCAACCACAAAATTATTTGTGGTCCTATTGCAGGTCCTCACAGGTCTGCATGACCCAAACCCAAAACCTCCTGCTCTTCCCCCAAAATTTTGGGTGTCACAGCCTGTGGAGTTTCCAGAAAACAGAGCCCTGATCCAGGCTTTGAAATAATTTCTTGCAGCCTCCTAACTCGCACCAGGTTAAATTTAAGCCCTTAATTTAATGGTTGATCTGGGGAGCAGGAAGTAAGCTGGGCCTGCCAATTAGGAGCCATCTGTTTTCTCCTCATCCTTTGCAGGCTCCAGACCAGCAAAAAGCGACCACCACGGTGGGACCATCGCTGGGAGACGACCCCCCAGCTCCCCGTGAGACTTGCTCAGCACCAAGCGGCTCCTTCCAGCCCTGGGGACCACGGCGAGGTCCCATGGGGATGGTTTGGATCCCCGAGGACCACGATGGGCAGCGCTGGAGGGGGTTGGAGCCTTGAGATGATGGAGGTTGCTGTTTTGGGGAGTACCTTGAGCCCTGATGAAGAAAAACCTTCGGAGGGTGGGTGGATGGAGAAATTATTGTCACGGAGGGGTGGGCAGATCCTTCTCGTGGAAATACCCATTTCCCAAATCCTTCCATCCCCATTCCTTCCACCCCCAACATCCCATGGAGGAGATACCAAGGAGCACCTTTCCTCACCAGGGTTGGCACGGGGACCTTCCCCTCCCTTATTCCCCCCCATGCAGCCCCCAAATGAGGCCAGATCCTGGAAACCAGACCTGGCTCTGCTCCCGAGCCAGCCAGTCCCATGCCCTTGGTGCATCACCAAGATAATAATAACTCTGGATGCGATCGCATCAGCCTTGCTCATCTCCAACATTGCGCAGCAGGACTTTTTTGGACCTCTATTATAAAGTATTTAAGGGATGCTGAGAGTTATCTGCCCTCCGATACGGGGACCCCGTGGAGATGACATCTCCCACGCCATGGGCAGAGCCCCCCTTGGGGACGTGACCCAGAAAAAATATTTTTTAAGTCAGAATTTGGGGGCTCCCCCCCACGCAGCAGCCTGAGAGCAGCCCTTGCTCTAATTGTCGGAAGGTTTCGCCGCAACCTTGATGAAGCTTGGGTGTTTTTGTTTTTTTTTTTATACGCCAACCATTAAACAAAAATAAAACAGCAATAACAGAGGGATCGTTTGCCAGATGTGATTGCCACCCTCGTCTGCATTTTCTCCTGCAAAAAAAAAAAAACCTTCTGGCTGCAGTGTTTCGCTCAGGCATCGCATCCTGGGGGGTGATTTCCCTGTGCCCCCACCCCAGATGCCCCCAAAAAGCTGGGGGCTGCTTGCTCCCCGTGCCCCCCACAGCCTCCCCATCTCCTGCTCACGCTGGGGGGAACCAGCCCAGGGGCTGCCCCAGCCCTGGCAGGGGAAGCTCTTTGGGGGGGGAGGCTGCTTTGTGGGTTGTTTGTGGCTTTGATTCATGGTGCTGGAGATGCTCCTGCGGGAAATATCCCGCTGCTGAGTCACTCCCTGGCTTTTGACAGCCATCCCTCCCTGCAAACACCTTCCCAGCCCAGCAGGAGGATGGATCAGTGCCGGGGGGGACCTGGTTTTGGTGGCCAAACCCAGGGCCCTCGGCTCTCCGTGTGTCCATCCTCTCTTTGGCACAGTCAGGGGTGCACCAGGCTCCATCCAACACAACCTCCTGACACCCTGCTCACCCCTAGACCTCACAAATGGGATTTCTCAGTGCAGCCCGGGATAAATCCTAAAGTTTTTGGCCAAGGACAGTGCAGAAATGTCAAGGAAGGACTCGAAGGTGCCTTGGAGAAGGTACCGGGGATGGATAGATGTAAGCGTGGCTCCACGAGACCTTCCCATGCTGGGCTGCCGAGGCAGGTCGCCCACCCAGAGCTCTGTGCAACCACTTGGTGACCCCCCCAGACCACCAAGCACCCCTCTGGGGCAGGATTGATCCCCCCAGAGAGTTTGCATTGCTGGGCTGACCCCTGCCCATGACCATGCAAGTGCAACACCTCCTTTTTCCACCCGCACACTGCACCTTTATCCCGAGTGGTCCATGGGGAGAAGCTCCTGGAAAGCATCCCCAAAACACCTTGATCCCCTTCTGACATTGCCTTCACCCTTTTTCCCTGGGTGGGAGGCAGGGGCAGGTCTGTCCTTGTTGGCTTTGTTCTGTGAGTCCCCTAGGACGCATTTCAAGCTGGCAGATCCCTGCGGTTCGTAAAAGGAAACGGGATTCGTTTTTCTCCCTTTTTTTTTTTTTTTTTTTTTTTTTGCTGGGCTTTCAGTCCGCAGTGCCCAGCCAAAGCCCTCGATGTTTTACAGCTCTCACTAATGCAGCAGCGCTTCCCAAAGCAAACTGTTTATGAACGTGCCACGGAAAGGAAGGGGGAAGGTTCCCCAGGGCGAGTTATTTATAATCCCGCTTTTCCCCCGAGCACCTCGTTCGGAGGCTGGAGGCAGGAGTTTCCAAGCACACAGTTGGCTCCGTTGTCCCTTCTTGCTCAGAAATCACCACCGAATCTCCCCCAGGAAGAATTCACCATAAACGTTTTCTGCGGAGCTCGGGTTCATCGCAGGCGAGCCACTATATAGCTATTATTCATCCCAAATTCAAAGCAGCCTCAAATAGCCCCAAAATCCTGTTGTGCACAGGAGAAGAGGAAAAAATCACGGCCCAACTTCTCAGCTATCCCTTAGGGTCTCTGGGGACCGCAGGACACTCAGGTCTTGTGCTCCCTCTCCATTGTGGACAGGGACACCAAATTTGGATGCCCACCACCAAGCACTCTGGGGAAGCCCAGCTGGGACTACACATCTCCATCCCCACCCGTGCTGATCCCCAGCCCCATGGCACAACAGAAGAGGTTCAGACAGGGATGGGGACCTCCCTGTGTCCCCACCTCTCTCTGTCCTCCCCATTTTGTTTTTTAATTTCTCACAGCAGGAAGGAAATGGATTTGCAACAGCTTCCTGCCCATCTGCACCCAGTGCTGAGTGCTGATTTCAATGCCTCTCTGCTTCTGATGTGCCTGTCCATCATCACCATCCCCACTATCACCATCACCATCACCACCATCACCACCACCATCACCATCATCTTCACCACCACTACCATCACTACCATCGCCAACACCACCACCATCACCATTACCACCACCACCATCATCACCATCATCATCACCACCACCACCACGAATATCACCACCACCATCATCACCATCACCACAACCACTGTCACCACCACCAGCACCACCACCACCACCATCAGCAACACCACCACCACTAGCACCACCACCATCACCACCACCATCATCATCACCACCAATACCATCAGTACCATCGCCAACACCAACACCATCACCATCACCACCACAAATATCACCACAACCACCATCACCATCACCACCACCACCACCATCACCACCATCACCACCACCATCACCACCATCACCACCACCATCACCATCATCATTACCACCACTACCATCAATACCATTGCCAACACCAACACCATCACCATTACCACCACCATCACCATCATCACCATCACCACCACGAATATCACCACAACCATCATCACCATCACCACCACCACCATCATCACCATCATCATCACCACCACCAGCAACACCACCACCACCACTAACACCACCACCATCACCACCGCCATCACCACCATGAACATCACCAGCACCATCATCACTGCCATCACCACCACCATCATCACCACCACCACCATCAAAACCACCACCACCAGCAGCACCAGCAGCACCATCACCAGCACCACCAACACCATCACCTTTACCACCACCAACACCATCACCATCACCATCACCACCACCACCACAGCATGGGCAGCCTCCTCCACACCACCCCCCAGCCTACAGAGATGGAGAGGAAAGCCCCCAGGAGCAGATGGCACCAAGCAGATGTCCCCATAGCACTGTCCCAAGCTGCCAGCCCCATCCCCAAGGATCCCCATCCCTCCCCCTGCCCTCACCACATGCACAGGAGGAGCTCCAAGTTTCCCCCTGCTATCGGACATCAAAACCAGGACTCCCCAGCTCCATGCCCAGAAGCCGCAGACCCAAGCTTTAATTAAACATTCTCAAGGTGCCGCACGCTGCCATGGGCGAGAGTGTAATTTGTCATGTCTCTGTTATTAATTGTCGGCGCCGATATGGGTAATTTCAGCCCCCCGGTCCCAGGCTCAGGAAAATTTATGGCTTTTTTTTTTTTTTTTATGGATGCTGCTCACCCCCCTCCTCCAGCCCACGTCATTAACGCGCTTTCCAACCCAACTCTGGAAATGGATTGGACACCCTGAAAAGCATGAAATAATGTATTTTTTTTTCCTGCAGTGGTGCAAAAAGATAAACAGGCCCTGGGGGTGTTTCTGCAGCAAGGAGAGGCACGAGGCCACTCGGAGCCCTTTGCCTAATTACCCATCCCACGGCATCGGGCAGATAATTCTCCTCTGTGGACAACCTCCAATAAAATTGACTTAAATATTAAAACCTGGAAGGGAAATCAGCTTTTCTCGCCCTTTTTGTTACCTATTTTGTGTATATGCTAATGGCCCGTGCCACTTTATTATACATGGGCCTTCCTGGTGATACAGATCAGCACGGGCTTGGTGACGGGTGGAAGAGCTCCAGCAGATCGAGTGAACATGAAAATTCACGAGGAGGTTCCCATCCCTGGTTTTGGGCAGCTTGAACACACAAGCAGGAGCCATTAGGGTGCTCCATGGCTCAGAGGAGAGAAGGAAAGGAAAGGAAAGGAAAGGAAAGGAAAGGAAAGGAAAGGAAAGGAAAGGAAAGGAAAGGAAAGGAAAGGAAAGGAAAGGAAAGGAAAGGAAAGGAAAGGAAAGGAAAGGAAAGGAAAGGAAAGGAAAGGAAAGGAAAGGAAAGGAAAGGAAAGGAAAGGAAAGGAAAGGAAAGGAAAGGAAAGGAAAGGAAAGGAAAGGAAAGGAAAGGAAAGGAAAGGAAAGGAAAGGAAAGGAAAGGAAAGGAAAGGAAAGGAAAGGAAAGGAAAGGAAAGGAAAGGAAAGGAAAGGAAAGGAAAGGAAAGGAAAGGAAAGGAAAGGAAAGGAAAGGAAAGGAAAGGAAAGGAAAGGAAAGGAAAGGAAAGGAAAGGAAAGGAAAGGAAAGGAAAGGAAAGGAAAGGAAAGGAAAGGAAAGGAAAGGAAAGGAAAGGAAAGGAAAGGAAAGGAAAGGAAAGGAAAGGAAAGAAAAGAAAAGAAAAGAAAAGAAAAGAAAAGAAAAGAAAAGAAAAGAAAAGAAAAGAAAAGAAAAGAAAAGAAAAGAAAAGAAAAGAAAAGAAAAGAAAAGAAAAGAAAAGAAAAGAAAAGAAAAGAAAAGAAAAGAAAAGAAAAGAAAAGAAAAGAAAAGAAAAGAAAAGAAAAAAGAAAAGAAAAGAAAAGGAGTTCAGTTGGAAAGGACCTTCAAAGACCATCCAGTCCAACCACCCAACCACCTCAGGGCAAAAAGGTCCACCCAGACCCCACCACATGCCCATGTTCCCACTGAACACATCCGTCTTTGCATCTCCCATCCCCTTGGTGTCCATCACCAAGTTGTCATCTACACAACCCCATCCTCCCATCCATGTCCCACCTGGGTGTCTCCACTCTGTCCTGGGGGTGTCCAGCACCAGCAGAGCCCCGTTGGCTTTTCTTTAGGATCACACCGCTCCTTTTGGTGCAGGGCAAGCCCCTGATGTGCAGACTCGGTCTGGAGGGCTCTGATCAACCCCAGCCCACAATTATCCTGTAACCTCAGTAATAGGGTCCCCCTCTCTCCATGAATGATCCCCTGCAGCACCATAATGAAACCATCTCTTCCCTCTTAGCCCTACAAGTGGGTGTCCCCTCTGTGCCCAGCTCGCCCCATCCACCCCATCCATCTCTTGGACCATCCCCATTCGACCCCATCCCTGTAGGGCCACATCCCCACAGTGCTGGGGCCACCCTGGAGCCGTGGGGTGGGTGACGTGTGACAGATTCCCACTGCCCCCGTGCCCAAGGGGGATAAAACCTCCCAAATCTCACATCTCCTGCGACGGAGGGCACGACGGAGAGGACTCCGACTCCTTGGGAGGGTCAGCAGGGAAAAACGCTGACGCAAGTAAACCCAGCTCACCGTTGGGAGGAAGACTGTGCCCTCCGGACTATTTTTGGCTTGTTTTTCTTAACGATGGAGCCACTGATCTATGATATTGTCGCTGCTGTGACTAAGGGCTCTGCAGTCGGAATCGCATCAAACGGGAGTTGGAAAGAGGGCAGCGCGGGTTCCCGGGGGACCGGTAATGGGAGAGAGCCCTTCACCTCCTGTTTACACTTTAATGCCCATGCAGGTAATTCATTATTTATTGCTAATGTATTTATAGAGCATTACTAGCACGCACGGTGCTTTGCAGACATCTGGGGGAAAGGTTCCCCCCTCCCTCGGCTCTCGCGGTTAAACAAAGCCCCGGCTCTGCTGACCCGTTGCCTTTGTACCAAAGCCCTGGTGCTTTCTCCCCGAGCCGGAGGAGCCTCCTCTCCCTCCTGGGCTCTGTGACATTTCCAGAGGTGCCTTTTTTTTGCTGCTGGCTCGCTGCAGTGTTTGCTGCGTGCATGCGATGAGCAGGGCAGGCACCAAAGCCAAGCTTGGCCGCGGGTACCCAAAGCGCCTGCTCCTGGCACCTTCCAAGCTTCAGCCTTGCTTTCAAAGCATCAAACATCATG
Organism: Anas platyrhynchos; assembly: GCF_047663525.1. Lineage (NCBI taxonomy): Eukaryota > Metazoa > Chordata > Aves > Anseriformes > Anatidae > Anas > Anas platyrhynchos. Next base: position 206,163,790 of record NC_092587.1, on the reverse strand, counting down.
GGTAGGACCAAGATTTCATTTATTTGGCATGAAAAGCCACGGTGGTGCTCCCAGGGCTCGCACCCAGCTGCTCCATGCAGTTTGCAGGTCCCAAGTTGCTCCCATGCCTCTGCCCCTGGCACCTCTCCATCTGCAAACAGATTGCGCACGACTGCCCCAGCCCACCTGCCTGCAAGTGGCTCTGCAAGTCAGAAAAAAATCGTGCAAAATCTTTGATTTGCATCCTAAAATATGCACCCCTTAGCACAACGCATCCAAAAACATCTTTAAACCCAGTGGCCAAGGGATGTGGGTGCTGCCAGTGATGCAAAGAGGTCCCAGGTCATTGCTGTGCCTGGGATGAGCTCGTGCCAGCAGAAATAAGCAGAACTCAGCCACCGGGACGTGCTGGCCGCATGTTTTGTCTCCCCATCCCCACTGCCTTTTATTCCACATTTCTTATCTGCACCCACCAAGCCAGGGGAAGGCTCCTCAGGGACATCCCTTGGCCATGGGCAAAGCACAAAACCTCAAAACCTTCCCCCGGGTTCTTCTCCTGCCTCCCGAGCTGGGCTAAAAGCAGAATTTTACAAAAGTTTTTTTTTTTTGTGATCCAAGCAAGAAAGGAAGGGAAGTCACCTAGGATGAAGCCAAAGCTGAAATAAAATTTTAATTTCAGTGCCAGCCCTGTGCAAACACAGGTGGAAGGGGTTTTTTCAAAGTGAAAGACGAGTTGTTAGCAGCGGCTTCACCTGGAAAGGTCACAGCACAACACCCCTCATTTTCCAGCATTTTTCTAAGGAGCCTTCTGCAGGGAAAGGAGCAATTCCAGTGGCACGGGGGTGGATTTCAGCGGCATTAAAATGTCCCAGCTCACACCGCTATCGTGACTGTCTCCATCCCCAAAGCCCTGCATGAACCTCTGCACCTTTCCCCGTGCAAAAACTCCCTCTTTGCACTCATGGAGCAAGACTTGAAAATGTGCCCAGGAGCGGCACAAAGGCCATAAGATGATTTTTTTTTATTAATTAAAAAAAATAATAATAATCACCTTTTATGCTTTTGGATCTTCCCCTGTAAGAGACAAGGGGCAACGTCTGTTGCTGATCGCCCGTTTAAGGCTGGCCAGCGCTGAAAGTGTTTCTACGACACCTCAGGTCATAGAAACCTCAGCCCAAAAACACTGCCCACAAACCACGAGGAAAAAGCAAGAAAACCCCATGGAGAGTTAGAGTTGGGATGTGTGGGGAGGAGGAGGAGAGCCTTCGGCCTCGTTTGGCAGCAGCAGCAGGCAGGGAAAGAGGGGGACACCAAACCTCCTGTGGACATGCTGTGAGCATGAGCCAAAGCCCTGGCTGCCCTTTTATTCCAGCCCTTGCTAAAAAGCCAAAAAAAGCAACAGTGGTGGCAAAAAATGGGCCTCAGAGGGTTCCAGGGCTGGACCCACATCCTTGGGATGCAGCCCCCAAAATACCATGGGCATCATCGAAGTGAGGAAGGGGAGGCAATGCCGCAGAGCCGGCGGCTACGTGCTGGTGGCACGAGCCTTCGGTGCTCTTCGGAAGCCTTGGGAAGAAAATGTGATGGTCCAGATTGATTTATTGGGAGCAAATTGTAGCAATCCCAACCTAAATCTCATCGCAAGGACACGGGGATGCTGTGAAAGAGGACACAACGGTGCGCACCGATCATCCACCCCAAAGCGCCCCATCCCTTGGGGGATGGAGAGAGACGGGGGTGTCCTTGGGGTGCTGGGGGCTCAGCTTTGGGTTTTGCACCTCGGGAAAGCTTCAGCCCAGCTGGAGGGAGGCCAGGGAACAGCGGCTGCAAAAGGAAAGAGGGGAAAGGGTGAATTCCACACCCGCAGCTGGGTCCCGAGCTGGTTTGGGGCTGGGACATTCAGGCTGCACATATCGGGCTCCCCGTCCTTCGGTGCCAGAGCAGACACAGCCTCGTGCTTAAATAATTCACGGCATAAAATTTGATGTGTTCCTGAACCTATTCCTCCCCTGCCACCCTTCCCTGGCTTTCTCTGGCTGCCGTCGTTCGCTGTCATTTTAAATATGGGATTTGTCCTTCCTGACAGCCCGATGTAGGGTGGCCGGGAGCAGGCGCAAGGCACCCGCTCACACCGGCATCCAAAGCGCACCCGGTCCCCGCAGAATCCTGGGGACGTTCAGGGAGATGGAATCCTGATGGGGAAAAAAAAAAAAATCCTTTGGGGAAAAAGGATTTTAAAAAGTGGGGTGTGAGATCAGGGGAGGGAAGAGCAGAAAAGCCAAAAAAAAGAGCAGAAAAGCCAAGAAAAATGGAAATCTGCCCAGGCTGGGGGTTATTATTGCACCCCAACTCAGGTCCCTGGAGGTTTGTAGGTACCCCAAGGGGTCCAGCACCCACACCCTGATCCCTGGGCTGCTCGGCTGCCTCTGCACCCCAAAAAATTGGTGTAGATCCCAGAGCCGTGCCCCATGGCCAGGAGCTCGCATCCCCCCCTCCCCGTCCACAGCAGCCCCCCGGCCCTGGCAGGACAGAGGCAGGCTTTGCAGGCAGGAGCTCTGGTTAGAGCAGCTGATACAAAAAGGAAGGTGGAAAATAAAATAAAATAAATAATAAAATAAAATAAATAATAAAATAAAATAAAATATAAAATATAAAAAAAAATAAAAAATAAAATAAATTAAAATAAAATAAATTAAAATAAAATAAAATAAAATAAAATAAAATAAAATAAAATAAAATAAAATAAAATAAAATAAAATAAAATAAAATAAAATAAAATAAAAAGCCGGGAGGAGATAACGGAGCCTGATGCCAGATTTTTTATTCTGAGTGCCCGGTGGCAGCCGCCGCTCTCCGGGCTGCGGAGCTCGGGGATGCTGCGGGGACCTGGGGACACCCCCGGGACGGAGGGGACCGGGGTGGCCCCGAACCTCTCCCCCCGGCTTGGAGGGGGCCGGGACAGCCCCCGGCAATTCCCTGGGCTGCGAAAACCGGGACAGCCCCAACCCTGCCCGCGGTGGGAAGGGACCGGGACAGCCCCGGGACGATCCCCGGGCTGGGAGGGATCCGAGCAGCCCCGAGCCGAGCCGGGCTGAACCGAGCCGGGCTTAGCCGAGAAAAGCTGAACCGAGCCAGGCTGAGCCGAACCGGGTTGAACCGAGCCGGGATGAACCGAGCTGGGCTGAGCCGAGACACGTTGAAACGAGCCGGGTTGAACCAAGCCGGGCTTAACCAAGCCGGGCTGAACCGAGCCGGGCTGAACCGAGCCGGGCTTAGCCGAGAAAAGCTGAACCGAGCCGGGCTGAGCCGAACCGGGTTGAACCGAGCCGGGATGAACCGAGCTGGGCTGAGCCGAGACACGTTGAAACGAGCCGGGTTGAACCAAGCCGGGCTTAACCAAGCCGGGCTGAACCGAGCCGGGCTGAACCGAGCCGGGTTGAGCCGAGAAAAGCTGAACCGAGCCGGGCTGAGCCGAACCGGGTTGAACTGAGCCGGGCTGAGCCGAGACACGTTGAACCGAGCCGGGCGGAACCAAGCCGGGCTTAACCGAGCCGGGCTGAACTGAGCCAGGCTGAACCGAGCCGGGATGAACCGAGCTGGGCTGAACGGAACCGGGCTGAACCGAGCCGGGCTGAACCGAGCCGGGCTGAACGGAACCGGGCTGAGCCGAGCCAGGCTCAACCAAGCCGGGCTGAGCCGAGCCGAGCCGAACCGGGCAGCAGCAGCAGCACCGCACCCCCGACGGCAGCCGCCCGCCGCTCTCCTCCGCCCAGCCCGCAACCCCCCCGTCCTCCCCCCACTCCTCCTCCTCCTCCTCCTCTCCTCCCCCTCTCCTTCCTCCCCTCCTCCTCCTCCTCCTCCTCCCGCCCCCAGCCCGATTTGGGCAGCGGCGCGCCCGGCGCTTCCAGCAGAGCCTCCGGCTGCGCGCAGCGAGCTGCGGAGCCTGCTCGGCCCCGGGGGGGCAGGAAGGGAGGCAGCTCGGCTCCCCCCCCGGCCCTGCCCTGCCCGACATCCCCCCCTGCATGCCCGGGTGCCGAGCATGGCCCGCAAGCAGGCGCGGGCGGCGGGCGGGCGCTGGTTGCCCTGGCTGGGGCTCGCCTTGCTGCCCCTGGCCGTGCCCCCCGCCGCCGCCCCCGGGGGCTGCCCGTCCCCCTGCTACTGCGTGGCCACCCCCGAGCTGGTGCAGTGCCGCTACGAGCGGCTGGACGAGCCGCCCAGGGAGCTGCCGGCCTCCGTGCACAACCTGAGCATCGCCGGCAGCAACCTGAGCGTGCTGCGCAAAGCCGCCTTCACCACCAGCCGCCCGCTGCCCGACCTCCGCCTGCTCCGCCTGCGCCACGACAACATCCAGGCCATCGAGGACATGGCCCTGCAGGGGCTGCCGGCCTTGAGGACCCTCGACCTGAGCCAAAACCCTTTGATTTCGGTGGCTCCGGGCGCTTTCTCCGGCGCCCCGCTGCTGCGCACGCTGCAGCTCAACCAGGCGCTGCTGGCCGCCCCGCTGGAGGAGCAGCTCGCCTTGGCGCTGCGCAACCTCAGCCTGCGGCGCCTGGAGCTGGCGGGCAACAGGCTGCAGGAGCTGCCCTTCGCCCTCCTGCCCGCCGGCTTGGAGGAGCTGGACCTCCGCAACAACTCCCTGCAGCAGCTGGCGGCCGCCGAGCTGCGGAGCTTGGAGGCGCCGGGCTTGCGGGGGCTTCGGGTGTCCCTAGGAGCCAACCCGTTGCGTTGCGATTGCGCCCTGCGCCCGTTGCTGGTTTGGCTACGCTCCTCGGCCACCCGCGTGCTCGACGCTCGAAGCCTGCGCTGCTCCGGGCCTCCTCCGTTACGCGGCACCGCGCTGCTGCGCCTGCGGCCCGAAGGGTTGGGCTGCGGGACCTCGGAGGGTGGAGAGGCCGGGAGGCTGGAGACGGCCTCCTACGTCTTTTTCGGCATCGTGCTGGCCCTCATCGGCATCGTCTTCCTCATGGTGCTCTACCTGAACCGCCGCGGCATCAAGCGCTGGCTGCACAACCTGCGGGAGGCTTGCCGTGACCAGATGGAGGGCTACCACTACCGCTACGAGCAGGACGCCGATCCACGCTGTGCCAGCACCGCCGGCACCCCCGGCCTCTGACAGTACCCCCAAAATCCGCCCAACGCTGCCCCTCGACGCCTCCATCCCCGGCATCCTCCTCGATCCCATCCCGGTGCCGCGGCGCCGCTCCGGAGGCAGAGCCACCCCTGGGGGTGCTGCGCGTGCCCGCGTTGGGGTGCGTCCGAGTGGGCAGCATCCCCCTTTGGAGGGCTCCAAACTGGCTCATCCTGCGCCCTGCTCCATCCCATCCCACTGGAACAGATCCTCTCCCCCGTCCCCGTGCACGTGTGGGCGAAGCGAGGGCCGGGACAGAGCCGTGGTGGCCCCGTGGATTTGGAGGCGCTCCCCACGCCGGTCCCCGTGTCGGACTCGCAGCGCACACGTGAGTTTTGGGCACATCCCGGGGAGCTGCGGGCCGTACCTGAAACTGTCCTGGACGTTCCCAGAGCCCGGACTCGACTTTGACCATGTACAGCTCTTTCCTATTAGATTTGTATTTGACTAAGGCAAAACTTCGCTTGGTTGCTCTTTTTTTTTTCTTTCCCCTTTTTGTTTCTCGCTCCGCACCTGGAGGAAAAAGCACGGGCCGGCTTCTCTCCCCGAGTAACAACGTGCTTTTCCGAGCCCATTGACCGCTTTTCCTTTCTTTGGCACCAAATTCCATCTCTTCCCAGGCACAAAACGATGCAGCCGTGTGGGAATCTCCTCCGCGGGCTGCGTGCATGTTCCCCGGGGCACGCGGGGGCAGCTCATTTCGGACCCTAACCCAGCTCCTAGACTAGGCTGCCTCAGCACTTCGTAAATTCAAACGAGCGAAGCAAAAGCTCCGGCTCTAGCGCACCTGCCCGTGTTTGCTTTAGAACCGTGCCTGTTATTATATCCTACAGCAAATATATCGAAAGCTGCATCCTTTGTATCGTCTGTTCTCTCTCAAGCTTCTTGCAGGGGGTCCCGGATACCCGCTGGTTTTTGCGCTTGGTTCTCCAGAGGCAGGCAGCAGCCGCGGGCTCCCTGGAAGCACTGAGTTTTGCTGGCGCTCCCAAACTTCTTCTCCTGGGCTGCCTGGGGGAGGCAGGGCGCTTTGGTGGGGTTTGTGCACGGAGCCAGCCTTGGTTAGGGAGGCAGGGGCTTGGTAAATCATCCGGAGAGCAGCTTTCCGAAGCGATTTTGCGCTCTGGAGTATTTGTTCCATAATTCATGAGCACCTAGAGCTGCAGGGAGAAGCAGCGCGGGGCTGCGACTCGCAGGGTTTCCAAATGAAGCCGGAGCTCGTGGAAAGTGGCTCCTTAAAATGCCGTGCCCGGAGGCTCAGCATCCTCGGAGGGCTGGGGACATCCTCGGTGCGCCCTCGGTGCCCGTATCGCCGGCTGCTTGGGGATGCCGGGCAGCACTGCTGGTTTTGCAGGGTTTTTGCAGGTGTCGGGCTTAAAAATAAGGAAAAAAAAAGCAGCTGGGGTGTTTTGGGGGCTTTCTGCCCCCCCTGGGGGTGCAGTGTGTGTGCGTGCACTCAGCTCCTGTTCATCCAGCAGCTCTCTGCCAAGGGGCAGCGCAATTCTTTCCGTGCCCAGAGCCCCGGGAAGGACGGGACCCGGCGCAGGGTGCTTTGCGTTTCCTCCCTTTGCATTTTCTCCCTTTTTATTTTCCCCCTTTTGCAAGCCCGGTGCCGAGGCAGGTGAGCCGGCAGGGACAGGAGAGGTGGTGCAGAGAGGGTGGGTGCGTGCCGAGCCGGGGAAAAGGCTGCGAGTTAAACCATCCCACCACCCCGCGCGATGAATTACCGGGGAGATTCGGAGAGGAGAAACCCCAGCCTTCATTCTTTATCCACTTTCCCACCTCATCCCATTTTCCCACCCCTGCAAACCCCCCTTGCAACCAAACCACGGTGCTTGAGCAATAAAAGGGGCAGGAGGGTGGATTTGGACACCTGGCCACAAACCCTGCAGGGCAGCAACGACCTGGTCCCCCCCCGATTTTGCACGGGGTGCGAGCAGTTGTGTAATTAAGCAGCTGGAGGAGCGTAATTCTCGTGTCTCGTTACCATGAACGTAATTCTGCACAGCTCATAGCCCCCGGGTGACAATCCAGGAGGATTATCCCATGGCCGGGGCCTGCTGGCAGATCTCTGGATCAGGGAGATGGAGACTTGTTGGCCAAACGAGGCTCAAAACGTGCTTTTTGGTTGCATAAACCCAGAGGTGCGCTGATTGCTGCAATTTTTCCGCACGGACCCTTTCTGCCACGGGCTCTGCGAGGCTGATAAATTTGGGGTGCTCTCAGCACCCCCAAACCTCCACCCCCAGCTGCCCCAAAACCCAGCACAAGCTCCCAAATTTGGTTTTCCTCCCTTTTTTCCCCCAACCCCATGTGTTTTCTGGCTCGGGGCTGCATGTTTTGGCACGGATCTGTTTGGGTTGTAGGCAGGGTCAGCAGTTGTCCCTTGCTTGCTGCAAGGCAGGGCCACGAAATGGGGCAAAAAACGGTGCTTTTGGAGCTGTCTGTGCGGATCCAGGATGGGACCTAGGGGGGCTGTGCAGGACAGGACAGATCGGGGCTGTCACCGTGTGCCCAAGGCCAGCACAGCAAGGAAAAGCACCGCGGGGCCGGAAAAAGAGGAATGGTGATAAACGGGATGAAAACTGCTCCCCTTGCTCCAGAGGGTCATTAATTCTTTAATAGCCCCATTCCTGGGGCTAATTTTGGTGAGCTAGGGGGAGGATGGAGGCCAGAGCAGGGAACAGAGGGGTTTCAGCCTTGGGAAGCAGGAAAAAAAAGGAACAATTCCTGGGCAGACTTCTCCAGGATGAGGTCTGCAGCCGTTCCTAAAGGGATGCAGGAACCCTCCTGGGTGTGATGCTGTGCCCCTATACCAACCTTCACGGCTTTAAAGAAGCCTTAAAATACCGAATTTGTACAAATTTGTGTTTGCGCATCATGTAGTTGTAGCCTGCAGGCTCACAAACAGCCTCACCCTCCCCTCGCCAGCTCCCTGCTGGGAGGTTAAGGTTCCTACAACAAACTCACCCCAAAACATCAGCTTCTTAATTGCCCTATGGCCCCAAACGTCCTCCTAAGCCTGCACCTGATCAATTTGCATCTTTCTTAGAACGTGGTCCCCTCGATCTCCTTTTTGTGCCATATATCCCAACCTTTCTCTCCTGCATTTATGAAGACAGTGTCTTAGGTTATCCCGAGGAATCAGGAGCTGCAGACATGGGGCGCTGTTCCTTCCTCTGATTCCTGCCTAAAAAAAAGAAGGAAAAAACCGTGGTTCACGGATCCTACACCATCAGGAGGGGAAATCTCCCACCAGCTTTAGGCAACGCTGCTGTCCGTGAGGTTTGGGGTGGCAGGGACCCACCTGCAGCTGGGTAGGAGGATTTGAGGATTTCCCACCAATATACGGCACAAATCAAGTCCTCCAGGTGGCACACGGTCCGTGTTCCTAGTCCAAGGTGGGGACAGTTACCTGGCAGCTGTTTTGGGGGCAATTCCCTTTGAATAAATAAAGAAAAACACACAGGAAACAGGAAGGATTGCTACTACGAAGAGAATATTTTATTACCTGTAACACTTCATTCAGCTAAATCCACGTAGCAATACACACAGAAATACTTCAGAAAAGTGCAAATTCTCACTCTATTCATAATATGCCCTAGTTTTACAGGAGAACAGACACTGGGTAAACGAGAGCACAGATCCAGAACCCGCCAGGACTCGAGGCAAGGAAGGGAACAATGCGACTTTGGATACTTCAACCACCTGGTACAAAGCTACTACCGAGCACGCAAAGGGTGGGGAAAGAGAGCAAGCGTCCTGTGCACCAGGGGTCTGGTGGCAAGACGGATTTTAATCATCCAAGTGTCACCATGCAAACAACCCTCCTTGTTTAAGTGGGGAGAACAGAGGGGAAAAGATGAAATAATGACAATAATAGTGTTAAGATTAAAGAGAACGGCCACTTAAGTCTTTAACTTTATTCACCAGGGCTCACCGGTCCCGGGAAATATCTCATTTCTGCACTGAGCCCAGCGAAGCCTGGTTCTGAGGTGTCCTGAAACCACACCAAATTATTTGCAAAGGGTTTCATCTGTTTCTCATACACAGGAGCCCCCGTTTAAAGCCTCAGTGCAGAGCTCAGCATCACTGCGGTGTTTAAAACAGAAACCAACCTCCCTAATGCCTCAGGAGCCGAAGAGGAGACACCGAGTGCTACCTGAGTGCTGCTACACCAGGGAGCAAGATTTCAGCTTATCTTTAGTTGGAGGATACCTGCAACAGAGCTTGAGATCGGTCAACAACTGCCCAAGGTGGGTAAAAGGCCTCCAGGCAGCGGGCACTGCGTGTTGTAAGTCACCTCTATGTCTGAAACAGAAAGCCAATAAGTTTTAATTCTTATTTGCATCACTTGCAGTGTAAATTAAGTATTTCCCCTCTTTAGAAAAAAAGGTAGGCATTTAAAATTTAGGATATTAGGGGACTGACTCAGGCAAGATGCCAATTCCCTTTCAGCCTAAGGAAAGCAGTCCTGGCTGCAGGGAGGGCAAGCAAAGCAGACTGCCCCCACCCCATTTAAGCAGGACCCTGCGTCAACAGCAAATGCAAAACGGGGGCTACACAACCTCCAGCTTTATGTGGACCTTCCAGTCGAACTCCCCAGGGTTAAACACGCTCCTTCCTTCTTTTCTACACAAGCCTGTTTGACTCGTGCTATGGAAGCATCCTTTAGAGTTGCAGAAGAGACATGAGAATCACTTGAAGCTATCCAAGCCACGGACTGCACACTATATCACAACTAGAATAAAAAAAGTTGGCTAGAAGCTCACAGACATCCACGTTCCCTGTTCTTATAAAGCTCCTCTCCTAGGCCCTTACAAATACAATTTTACCCTATAACTGAGTGAGACAGGGATTAAGCCTGTCTCATCAAAAAGAGAAAACACAAAAACAATCCCCCCCAAACGCTAAAAAAACAATCAGCAGGATGATTGGAGTTTAAGCTGATGACTTGTTGTAGACCAACTTCTGAAGAGCTGCATTTTAACTGGAAGCACCTAGTGAACCACAGCCAGAACGCATTTGATCTCTCACCTGCTTCCTACTCAAGTTTGAAAAGCTTTGTTCTTGCCCGAAAAGAAAGGACAGCCAGCAACTGAAGAAGATTGTGCACAAGCCCAACAAACTCTGACACGCTGTACAAGGAAGTTACAGGACACTGAAATAAGAGAATTACAGTCCTTCACAGTAAAAGTAAGGGAAACAAGGCAAAAGGGAGGAGATAAGGGAAATAGTTCCTCAAATGGAACAGTATAAATATATCAAACGGTTCAAATACGGGAGGAGAACGAGGGTAGCAGCAGTTTAAGATCAGCAATAGTTACTATACCCTTAAAATACATTCAATATCTTTGTGCCTGGCGCTGTCATTCCAAGAGCACTACTACATCTATAACTTACTGCTCAAACCTATCGACGAGGAGAAACCTAGATCCTTAACTCCCTGTGTTCATCTTTTTACTAGAGATATTTAGTAAAGATATTTATCTTTGCTACAGGCTCATGAACAGTAGCCAACTTCTAAGAGCAACGATTTGAAAATATACTCACAGTTCTCTTCCACACTGCATTTATAACTCTTGCCTACTGATAAAGCAGACCTCTGGGACTCTGCAGATTCCTGCACGTTGTAGGAACACAATTATTAACTCACAAAACAACTCCTAACGCTAACTGCTACAACACACACACAGCTGGCCTCATCTCACACGTTATGCTTTTTACAGTTCTAACCTTTACTCATGTTCCAAGCGACTTGTTCTCTTTGAACTGCTAGTAGGGTATTTAACAGCAAAATCCAAACCATCCAAGGTTTTGATTCTGCTGCCAGGCGAAGAAATGGCAAGACCTCCTTCAAATTCAGTGCAGTCAGAGCAGGAGCCAGGTTCGAACCTTTTTGTGAAAGCTGAAGGCAAAGCATCAAAGTCATGCCGTCACGCCTCCTGATACCTCCCCAGAGCTGTACAATACAAGGAGTTATACTCTAAGTGTAAATGCTTTCACCCATTTTCCTCATCGCGTCAGTCACACGTACAATCAGGAAAAAAAATACAGAGGTTTTTGGCATTAGATACATTTCACTCCATTGCAGAACATTTTGGAAACGTTTCCTCTTAAAATAAAAAATAAATAAATATCGGTGGTAAATAAGAATTTGTGCAACACAGACTTTCTGCGGTACATGTACATTCACATACAGCAAAAATACTTCTCCACGGTTATAGTGCAAAGCTTCTATCAGCATGAAATACCCGATACCCGCACAGACAGAGAAACCTCGGTGCTCTTTTAAAGCCGTCTAGGTGCAACACATACAAAAACCACTCTGCACGGTCCTACGGCGTCAAGCTGCAAGGGACAAGGAGATGGAGGACAAGTTTAGATATTTAACAGGGGCAAAGCAATGGCTTTAACTTAAGTGCATCTTGGGTTCTTCTCACGTAACCTTCAGTTCAGTTTTTAATCTATTTCTTTTCTTTAATTACTGTAAAGAGAGCAGACAGATGTCCACAAGATCACTGAGCTTACTTTGAAGGCTGTCAGCAATTTAGTAGCCAATGTTAATGAATATTATTCTCCGTTAATCAATATCCAGTTTTTCCTCAGTGTTGTTTCACTTAAAGCATCTTCAAGAGCTTTCCTATGCCAAAACATGGCTTTTGTATTTTGAATTGGTAGACACCTACATGTTTCTGTATCAGTATTATGTTTCTTTTTAGAAAAAAAGTGATTTAAGAGGATCACTTTCTGCTCAAGCAAAGATAGAAAATAGTGAGAAGTAAAAATTGTACTTAAAAGAATACAGAAGGTAGTTAATAAGGTGTGACAGTAAGATTTAGTAAAAAAAAAAAAGTCTGACCTCCATTCTCCCCCCTCCTTTTGTTTCTTTAAATACACAGGCATTATGACTTCAAGCCATCAAAACCAAAAAAAGTTCCTACCTGGAATTTTCATACAAAGTTACTGAATTTCTGAAACCTTTAATAAAAATAACAATCAAGTCCCTTCAAAGATATGGGACTGGAAAAAAAAAACAACAGCTATAAAGCCTGTAGTAGCTACAGCAGGCAATTTAACCAAGAAATGAACAAGTTTCTACTCCTCTGGAAGCCTTGGAAAGGCACCACGGAACTCAAAGAACAGCCTGCAAGTGGAACTGCATGTGTTGCCACTGTCGTTTCACTCTCTGGTAAATATTTTAAGATACACACAGGAAAGAAACACCACACCAAGAGCACCTTTGACAACAGAAGGATACTTGAGTAGCTGAAAAACGTTGTATCGGAACAACTTGTCTAAACAAGATATGCTAAGCACTGGATTCTACTTCAACACAGTCGGAAATTAAGACCTGTAAGAACACCACCAACATTCACTCAGAACAGCTAGGAAGAAGCAGGCTCTTTTTGTCAGCTTGGGGTGAGCGCTTCCTTCAAACACCGCGACTATTCCATTTTAAAGCCTTTTCACACGAGAGGTGCTGGATACCTGAATTTAGTTTAAGACGAGACCCCAACAACTACAGAGAACTGTTTTAAAGCTGCTGTGGCAGTTCATCTGCATTGGTGCAGGTCAATTAGTCTTTTGGTCAAAAAACAGGAAAGTCTAAGTAATAAATCCCATCCCTCTCTTTTATATTCTCTATTTATCCTAGTTTGCTAGCCCAGAGTTCTGACAAAAGAATGCTTCTTCATTACAGAATAAAAATGTAGCTGCTTGTTTAAACACACACACGCACACATATTCAGTCAAGTCCTGTTCTTGGTTCCTTTGTTTGACGTAACGCAGTGCAAGCAGTCACTTCTTTAACCAGGGGATCTAAGCGGAGCGCCAGATCAGTCCGTTCTTATCAGGTTCCAGAAAATTCTCGATCAAAGCCCCAATAAGCTTCTGAAGTTCTTCTTCCAGCACGGCTCTGTCACTAGAAAGGGAATAAGATGGCAGAGGTTAACACCAAGCATCTATTTAAAATATAAATTAAAAAAATAACAAGATCTGTTGGTGATGGAGTATCTTTATTATGCTTCCTACATGGAAAGGCTCCAACCTGCTTGCTTTAACAAGCTCCTTTCCAGTAGCTCAGTAAATCTGGTGGATTTCTGGCTATTGCCACTAGAGGGTGATAATTTTCCCAGCCAAGAGAGCACAGGAGCAAACTGCAGCAAAGCCCAAGCAGAACTGCTAAGACACTGATTATTCATTGATTTAAAAGTCAGAAAGAAATACTAATAGAAGGGGGAGGTGCCCTATACTCTTCTCTACACGGAGTTCAGCTGCCCTTCAAGGTTATGTGATTGTATTTTGACTGAAATTTAAATTCAGGGGATAGAGTAATCAGGTGAAGTGTCACTGCTCACAATACAACATCCTAACACACTGGTCCTTTCCCAATTTAAAGCTGTGTACTCCCTTTCCTACCCTGAAAATCTCATAGGAGGAAAGGGAACTCAGCTTCTTCCTAGAGAGGCAAAACAGGCTTTTTATTGACACGTGCTTTGCTCATGTACGGAACTTGCAACGCATTGGTGCCCTTCAGGTCACCACCTCCTTTTAGAAATGCACCCCAAAAATGCTGCAACAGAACTGACATTCCTGATGCTCAGCTTTTAAGAATAATCAATGAACTCTGAAATATTTGCAAAGCAATTACAGAGAGAAGTATGTTTTGAAGCACTAATGCCTTGAACCAGGGAAGCTTGAAAGCTTTTCAATTTCACATTCCAGATTGTGATTGCTATTAACCAGCAGCATTATTGAAATTAAAGGTCATTGTATTTTGCTGACGTATCAGAACAAACAGCAAAAGCCCAACAGATGCAAAGCATCACCAGTACTGTTTCCCTATCCACTTCCCCTACTTGTCCAGCCCTCTGTTAGGTTAGGGGCCATATCGTCAGCATTTGTTTCTTCCTTGTTGGTGCAGCTGTTTGCCTCAACCATACCTTATCTTTTCTTCAGCAACTGACATCAGATGGTAGCTTGCCCACTTCCAAGTTTACAGAAGCACGTTCCAACTGAATTGAGAGTCTCCCTACTCAAAGTGCATTCCTAGAGCAGACAGTCAGCAAGCTCTCTTACCAGAAGCTTGCATTTATTTGCTACGAGCTGTCATTCAGGAAACTTCTACCACTTCTGCTGTTATTCCACACTCAATTCAAAAAGCTGATTCAGAAGATGGGCTCTAGCTGTGTTGGACACTTCAAGCAGAAATTAATAGTGTTTTAAAGAGTAATTCAGCATTCTCTGGAAATTTGTCTAGGCACAAACTTGTGCATCCACACACAAGCACATTTCACAAGCAAAGTTAAACTTCAATTATCTGCCTATAACTGCATGTTTTGGTCAGAGACAAAAATATGTTCATCCTGAATTCCTGCCCATAAGTAGAAACAAATACGGCATCAGAGGCTCCTTCATGCTATTTTCAAGTCATCTACTCTATCTCAGCTAGACTGAGAACTAAAGATACTCATCTGCATCTGTTTACAGCATTTAAAAAAAGTGTAATTTCAAAAATATTTTTTTTTTTAATAGAAGAAGCTAAAAAGCCATGTGGTTATCAAAAGACGACAGACCTCTAATTACTATCCAGTACCTTGGAGCAACACAGCAGATTCCCAAATGCAACAGGAATCCAACAGGAGTTTAAGTATACTTGTCAGCAGCAGCACAACTTCATTACATTTTAATTCCAAGAGAATGATCAATTGGGTTAATAAATGAAGTCTCCTACAGTAGCAGATGCTTAAAATTCAATTTTTTTGGCTTATCCACTATAGAGGGGATGTCTTATGAACAGGAACGTGCATCACTCAGGCCAGTTAACAGGCTGGAACAGCCAGCTGAGACCTCTAAGGAAGCAGCAGAGGAATCCCTCTCCACGCAGGAATTGATGCCCGAGTGCTGTCCTTTCAGCCCAAAGGCACCTAGAAACACATTTATTCAGTCCTGCTACTGACCTCTGTTCGGGCAGCGCACACATCTCTGCGTAGTACTTGATCTTTGGTTCTGTTCCACTTGTCCGAAGGGTGGCAACACAACCATTTTGAAATGTAAAAGTGATCATCTGACTGCTTTTGCTCACCGGCAGCACCTACACAAACAACACAACTGTATTACTTCGGGTGTATTTAACTTCCAATCTCTTCAAAAACAGAACCTCTCCTGCAAAAATTCTTTGTAACTCACCGATTTCTTATTCGGCTGGCTGCTATCATAGCCAGTGGTAACATCTCGCACGTGTAATATGTTGTAAATACCACAAAACTTTGGGTAAGACTGAGGGGCATCAAAGTTCCGAAGCTTCTCAAATATCCTCTTGATAGTAGGAGGATCATAGCACAAGAAATAGGAAGTCTTTGATATGTGATATCCATACCTACAAGAAAAGATGATTTTTTTCAGTTAAAAGATTCAGGAGTTTCCTGCACATTTGGTATCTAAAGTCAGTCCCTGTTTGGAAAAACAACAGAAAAAGAATTCAGCTCTCACAGCTGTGGGAACACAGATATTTATAGGGAAATATTTGGCCTCTGAAGCAGATTTTTTGCATTACTCTGAACATCTCAAGGTATTTTTGAATTCCAGTACAGGCTTCAGTTACAAAGAAATAAAAGCCAATGGGTTAGAAGAGACTCGAGGGTCCCTTTCAACTGAACTAAGAACATCAAGTCCAAGTGCCTGACCACTTCAGGACTAACCATAAGTTAAAGAATATTACGAAGGGCATTATCCAAATCATCCTCTTGAACAATGACAAGCATGGGGCATCAACCACTTCCACCAGGAAGCCAATTCCACTGTTTGAGCATCATCACAATAAAGAATTTTTCCTGGTGTATCTGAACCTCCCCTCATGCTGCTTTGTCCAAAAGAGCTAAAGAAATATTAATGAAAATCGCAACTTACGTTTCATATACCTCAATGAGCTTCTGTGCCAGCGACAGGTTCTTGCTTTCCAGGTAGGCTGCCATTTCGGCTATGACCACAGCTGCGCTTACACCGTCTTTATCCAACACTGATGTGCCACACATGAAGCCTAGAAACAAAAACCTGATTGTGGAAAACTAAGTTGACATACTATTACACTGATTTACCGAGTGAAATTTTAACCCTGTTTCACATAAATGAAAATTGGCCAATATATGTAAGCTTTTTATTACTGCATATTGTTCCCCTCTACAAAATCTAGTTAACTTCAGGGTTAAAGGGATAGAAAGATATGTACTGTAATCAATTGAATCCAGACTGATAATATCTGTTGTCTGAGGGGATCTCTCAGAGTACTCTGCTAGACATATCGATTTCCTTGTTCTGTGCAAGCACGACAATATTGCAAAGTCTTGCCAGTAATGTAAACCAAAGGAATCCTATTGATAGATTTGGTAACCTAAAAAAAACAGCGCTCCACAGTACTGCCAGTCTGCCTTCTTTCTGAAGGGATTCACGAGTAAGATCTTAATTCTGTATTGTTAAAACTCCAGAAGCTTTTATGACTATGGGAGAAAACTGATATGGAATACACGCTCTCTTCAGGAAAGGCTTTATTTTTAAATGACTTATTGTATGTGAATACGCTATCCTAAAAAGCTGCCATTCATCCTAAGAATGGAAGAATCCCTACAGCTGAAATGTTCACGGTACAGTTCTGTACTGAGGAGTGGTGATAAGCTTACCAAGGCAAACAGAGCACTCATGGTAAGGTCAGCAGGAATATTCACACAGCTCCATAAGGCAGCTAACGCCGTGACTGCCTGTGGCTAGATTTCCTACCGGCTGTTTCTGAAGTGGGAAATAAATTAACCTCGGCTAAAATGCTACAAAGCAGCAGTATTTTGGCTCTTGGGATCTTTATTAGAACAGGTTTGGGTCAGAGAACTGCACAAGAACAGTATCAGGACCAGAGATCTGATGGGATCATAAGTATTTAAAAGCACTTACTACAATAGTTGTCAAGTTGATTTGATGAAAGCAAAATACCAGTACTAGTAACAAGAAGAATAGAGAACAAACAGTACTTGTGTGTTTGTTTTCACAACTAAGACCACTCCTTTTTAGTTACAGTTCTGCTGCACAGCCCTTGACATTTTAAAGTGATAGTCATATACATACCGATAGACTCTTCAAAGGCAAAGAGAACTTCTTTTCCATTATCTAGGAGATCTTTTACTCTACTTCCAATCCACTTAAAACCAGGGAGTGTTTCCTGAAACAGAGGGGAAAAAAAAAGAATGCTCTATATACAAACTCTCTACTTAGTTTCAAGTCAAACAAAAGTGTAACCACTGGTCCCTTCACCTCCAGGATACTTCCTCGAATTGCAATCTTTCATGTCAGCCTTGGAGGTTCAGAGAAGAGGGAAAAACACTGGATGCATTCAGGATTTTAAGGTCAAAGGGAAAGTCTGCTGAGTCAACACGCTAAAGCTAAAGGGCATTTTTCCTACTTTCATGGAATAGCTTTCCTGAATTTAAACCTCATTAACTGATCAACAGAATAGGGACAGTAGACAAGTCAGACCTTCAATTTAGCTTATAAATCTAAGGCAAAGTGACACCAGATAATATACTAGTAAATACTCAGCTGGGACCTGAATATTAAGTTAAGGAATAAGCGTGCTTGAGAGACTGCTGTTATCTCTGAGATCTCTGATAAGTGCTACAGGAAGATCTTATAATATGAGAGAATCGTGTAAAGGAAAATTTACAGCAGTTTGGGGGTGGTGGAAGGGAAAAGCACTTATGTTCTACAAATCATGCAAAAGCAGTGAAAATTTTAGAAACTGATCACAAAGAAAAGGAAAGTACAGAGAGAGGAGGCTCTCAGAGGACACCAAGGGGTTCTTTAAATTCCCAGCTGTTTTCCAGTCAAATGTGCTCCTTGCTAGAAAAATAGTATGAACGTTATTTAGTGAGATAATGAAATCCTCTACAAGGCAACGATACTTATCCGGATTAATCGTATTTGGAAAGTCAAACAAAATAGCTTTCAGCATCGCTTCAATTTCACTTTTTAATTCCTCATTGTTTGGCGGAACATTTTTCCCAACAGGTTTAATTTCAACATGTGCACGAAACAAGACCTGAATCTTAGTATGTTTGTGGTAAGCTTTAGAGTATTTGCATCTCTTGTGGCTAACATCCAACAGCCTCAGTAATCAGAACTACTTACTTTGAATGCAGGAACTAAAGTAATAACTGTTAGTCCACAGGGGCAGCACACATTTTCTTTTTTTTAAGCTTGAGTCAGAAAGAGTGCAGCCAGCAGGGCCAGGAAGGTGCTCGTCCCCCTGGGCTCTGCTCTGCTGAGGCCGCCCCTTGAGTGCTCGGTTCAGCTTTGGGCCCCTCACTCCCAGAAGGACATCGAGGCCCTGGAGCCTCTGCTCACAGGGAACCAGGGCCAGGAGCAGAGGGAACGGCCTCGAGTTGTGCCAGGGGAGGCTCAGGTTGGCAATGAGGAGACATTTCTGCTCAGCAAGAGCGCTCAGGCCTTGGGACGGGTTGCCCAGGGAGGTGGGGGAGTCCTCGTCCCTGGGGGTGTTCAAGGAGAGGTTGGACGTGGTGCTTGGGGACAGGGCTTGGTGGGGACATTGGTGGTAGGGGGTGGTTGGACCAGGTGATCCTGCAGGGCTTTTCCAACCCCAATGATTCTGGGATTCTATGAATCAGTGCAAGGTGATTAGGTCTGGATACATCCAGCTGTATAGGACAAGAACCTATAGAAAAACATGTCAGTATATGTAATTAAAGTTTTGAGTTGCCTACTTTACAGATTTGCAGAGGTTGATACCATAGCTTGCATTCACTGAAAGGTGCACTGAGAAATGAGCTGCAGATGCTCGTCTACCTGATACTGAAATCAGGCTTCTCTAGGTTAAAAGAGCATTCTCTGCATATTGGGATGCAGAAACAGTCCCAGCCAAGAGGCTGGAAGTTATTTTTCTATTTTTCATTTCATAAAATTGTAAGTGAAGGGCTGAGAGAGAGAAAAGAAAGAATACTGCAATCAGATTTTTACTCTGCAAGATGGCATGATTAAAACCCACACGTACTTCAAAGTGAAATCCTTCTTTAAGTGCAATTGCCCTCAAAATTTTTGAGGAAACTGTGGTCGCTAACATGTAAACATTCTTCACATCAGCATCTTTGGAGCAGTTTTCCTTCCAGCACGAAAACATCCACCACCCAAACAAAGCTGCTAGCTCGTTGCCAGTGAACACTTTCCAGCAGCCACTGTAAACAAAACAGAAAATAGAAAATTTAAGTGTTCTTTCAAGTTTCCTGGGAGCATGAAGATGTTTTTCTGCAGTCACTGGATCAGTCAGGATCTGAGCACACTACTGACGAGCTGCTCTACACAAAGCCATACTAAACAGGACTCCACATTCATCACATTTCAATGATTTACAAGCACAGAACATTCTATTTCCAAGCAAGAGGTATCAATTAAGTTATCTTACTATCAACTTGCAAACACCTTGTAATTTATTGGACGGAAGAATAGCAATCTATACAATCTATGCACTGCAGTCAGGCAATGCCTGCAGAGCTGTGCACTACAGTTACTACTTACACAATTATTGGCATTTTGGCCTGCTAGTGGAAGAAAAATAATTTATATTCAATATAAAGAAGCCAGGAAAAAAACAACTAACTGTCCCAAGATAACATTTATTTGCCTGCTAGAAGTGAAAAAGCAGAAACTGCTTTTCCTACTTAAGATCTATCTTTAGCAACCACTGAACTTTTCACTTAAGTTTTACTTGGCCTTTTACTGTAGCTCTAGTATTTCAGCAATTATTTTTTTCCTGTATTAACTGATTTTATTTAAAACACATCATGGGAGGTAGAGTTATACTAGAACATGAAGCTAGCATGAAAAATACCCACACAGCTAAGGCGCAACCAGAAAGGGTGGATTTAAGGTGTGTGTCTACCACTTTGGGTCATTCTGCAGCATTCACTACCTGTTCCTCATTAAGAGAAATAAAAGGTCCCATTACTTACTTCTCCTGCTGTTCTGCCACTGCTAGTCTATCTGCATCTGGATCGGTGGCCACGACGACTTTAGCACTTTCTTTCTCTGCAAGCCTCAGTGACAACTCCTAGAGGGAGATAGGTGTGGGGCAGGAAAAGAAATAAATGCAGTCTTAGTTAATTTACACACAACACATAGAAAAGAAAATCATGCAGATTGCCCAGTGAGTAAACACAACTGAAAGCCAGGTACTCCCTGTTCCTTCCCCAATTGGTTTTTCATCAAAGTATTGCATCTAAATGAAATCAAATCCCCAGAAACACATAAATCTGACGAAGTAGAAACTAAAATACCAGCACAGATTCTCCTTCCTCAGGATTTGGGCATTTGACAGTAGAGAAGTCTGGATCTGGATCTTTTTGTTCAGGTACTGGAATGGGGGGCTGAAAGCCAAAGGCCTTAAAAGCCAATTGCACGTAGTCATGTCCAACTCCATGAAATGAGGTATGAACAAACTTCAAATTTGTTTGCATGTTTATTTCCCTAGTAAGGAAAGGAAAGAAGAAATTCAGTAAGATTGCACTTATTTTACAAGACCACTTTCATGTCAGAAAGCAAGAGCAAAAGAACGATACAACTACATTTTATCCTAATTCCACTGATTTCTGCATTAATTTTAAAGAAAAAGTAAAAGAGTGCTCATTTGGACCGTCTCTAAAAATTGTTGGCTTAAAGCTCCCCACCTCCTGGAAAGTTAGATATTTACCTACCGTTGAGCTGGCTGAAAATCTCCTACAGCCGAACCATTCATTTCTACATCAAACTCAAATCCTTTCACCATCCTGAAAATCTTATTCCCACTCTACTTCACCGAAGTTACTCATCCTCCTCCTTTTACTCATGTTCTGTCTAACCTTCAAACTTAATCATTTTATTCCATTTCACACACGTACACTTCTTTACTCTAAATTACTGTGTTTTCTTCAGCGTTCTTTGAGCATTAAATAAAATGGCTCACACGAAAAATTATCGTAGCCTAGTGTTCAAAGGCAGGGACCGGACTCGAGTCTGAAGCTAGCTGCTTTACCTGGTTCTGTTCTGATCACAGCCACCTAATTTAGTGACACATTGGAAAAGGGACTGGGTGAGACAGAATGGGGAGATAACTGAAAATTCTTTCCACCATGAAAAGCACAGGACAACGGCCTCAAGCAGGCAGTGATGTCTGTGGCAGAGTGGAGCACCCAACTTCTGTTAACCATAAAGGCAGAAATCAGGTACTGATCGAGGACAATAACAATTGCTACTTCCAAGTCCAAAACCATTAAAATTCTGGAAGACAATCCATGCCCTCCACATCTCCCCAGCAAAAAGGTTTATTGTATGGCAGCAGCCCGTGCTATATCATTAAGCATGAATCGTACCTGTCAGCACTCAATTTTCCACACTGTAATCCAGAGCTTACTTAAAAACATAATTTAAGTACATTTTATTTTTATACAATACCTATGATAACAGATCTTTTTCAGATCTTCCATGTAACAGTCACAAATTTTCTTCAGAGGATCCTGTCTAAGAGGACTGGTATCCACTAGATTGTCATTCCAAGAGCCGTTCCATGGTTCAACGCACTCTTCTATACATTTTATGATTTCCTTGTCATGAGGAGATGTGATCTGTGCTCCATTTTCCCAATAAACCTGGTAAAGGTTTAAAGAAAACAAGACAGTTTGTTTACAAATATTATTAACTTCATGAGTTCTCTTATCTACAGCATTCCACATGTTTTCTGCATCTTAATCACGGATAAAAGTGTAGAATCAGATTCATCCAATTCTCAAGTAATTTTGGATCACACAGTTTATGGCTGCATTTATGTAACACCAGTTTCTAAGCAAGCGACCTATTTTCAAAAAAAGTTATTCAGCTATTATGACTGAAGTCATCAGGACATGAAAAAACAAAACTGGGAAGCCTACATTTAACATTGTTGTGCTCAGGGGAACAGAAATAAAACGTTATCTTCTGCATAGCCTGGCATTCCTTTTGAAAAAACAGCTTGTTTTCAACCTAAAAACAGATAAGCACTGTGTCAAGGTACTTGTTCTTCCCATAACTGAGCAACTGTAATCTTTCCAGCTGGAAACACTACCAAACCATGAGCTAAAGGAAAGTTTCTGTCAAAGAATTATATAGATAACTGTTTTCTTGCAGTTTTTCCAACATCGTGGTTGGATTCACTGTGTAGACTTTCTATTCAGACCAATCAGTCTCTTTTCTTGGTCACTGGCTTTCATGAAGCACATAGGTCCTCAGCATCAAAACTACTGTTTTATCAAGTTTGGTTAAAATTGTCCAAAACCTTTAGAAGCTGCTTGAATTGACAGGAGAAACATTGGGAGGGAAAAAAAGTGAGAGACTAGAAAAAACACTGTGCTGAAAAAAGTGAAGTATTTGGGTATCGGAAGACAAAAACAATAGTTTTTTGACATCCTAAGCACTTGGAAAACTGATGGGGCTTATTTTCTTATTCAGAGGTAGGACTAAGCACACGTAAAGGCTGAAGTACTTTGCAGCTTGTCCCACAGAGGACAAATGCAGTACAATCACCTGCAAGAGTCACCTCTGTGCACAGTGACGCTGGTTTTGCTATCATTGTCATTACTCACTGAGCTGCTACTGAGCTCCCAGGCAGCTGATCTTAAAGTTTAGTTTCTTATAAAGTTATGAAAGGAAATAACATGTTACAACACTGTATAAGCAGAATTCCTATTATGATTGTTATGCTGCTCCAAGCTTTCAAAAACAAAGCCATCTGTCTCACTGCCCAGTAAAACAAATCTTACACAGAGAGCGCAAACTACTACAGTGTTATTAATCAAATATTAAACGGTCACCAACTTCAGCATTGTTACCTACTGCATTAACTAATTAATTCACTTAAGTTCCAGCTCAGTTTTAAGTTCATTTTTAAACCTGAGACGCGAACTGATGAGTTGTTCAGGCATTCTCTCAGCTGCTGGCTTGACTCTACACAATGCCACAACACACTTGTGCTCAAGACACAAAAGCAGTGTGGTCTTTGGCTCTAGTCTCAGAAGAAAATGCACATAGTTTGGAAGGATATAGAATGATGTGTTACTTGAAATTGCTTTTTCTTTTAATGCACAAGCACGCGTGCTTCAGAAGAAGCCAAAAATGCCTCCCAGTGCACCTAAGGCACACAGGTACTACTGGAAAGCAGCTCACTGATGCGTTACAAACCTCAGAGTTAAGCTTTACCTTATATCCATTGTCCTCCTTACGGTTGTGGGATGCTGTGATCATCACACCAGCAACAGCTTTCAGCTGCTGAACAGCATAGGGCTGAAAAAGACACCCAGAAATGTTGATTTACCCAAGAATTCCGCAGCTGGCACAAAAACATTATATTGTTAGGAGAGTTATGCAAAAGGATGCTACAGAAATAGCTCTTCATGTTTCACCGGCTTATTTGAAAAGTAGATAAACAAATGCTCACCATTCTGTTCTCTGTAGCTAGCAACAGAGAGATTGTTCAGAATATTTCTGTGCTGTTGCACAACAACATGATTCTATTTCCCAATTCCATAAACACAGTTGTTAACCAGCCAACTGAAGAAAGCCTACACTTAGATTACATTAGCATTGCGAAAGAGGAAAAAGGTTGAAATAGAATGAAGGAATTCACCAAAAACTTGCTGAAAAACAAGTATTTGGAGCTAGAAACTAGATCAGCAGCATCCATAGCAGACTAGAAGAGCTTGCAAAATAGAAAAAGGTTTAGAGCTCTGTAAGAATAAACTTCTGACTAGAAGAGAAAGCTTTGTGTGAGATACTAGAAGTGAATGCAGTCCATTTCTTCTCCTCTAAGCAGTGGAAGTCGCATTTTTAAACATACTATGTATGTGTATATAGTCACACACACACAAATATTATGTTTGATCCCTAACCACGCTCAGATATTTAAGCACAGAGCATGAGAACAGCAGAATGCTTCACCTACAGCAGCCTAGGGTGAGATGTGACTGTGACTATCTGCGCTCAGAGTTCAGCAACTTTTTTTTTTTTTTTTTTTACAGTCTCCCTGAAGAGCCAAGTGTACCAAGCATCCTCTATTTTTCCATTTGAATGCTGGAATTTGAGCAGATAATTGCTAGTTCACGTTTTCAGTAAACTTAAATACTCCCTTAACTGCAGGGTTCAACGAGATGAAGGAGATGACTCACCACAAAAGGCGTAGGGACGTATGTCGAGAAGAAGTAGACAGGTACATCTTTAGCCAGTAGGACAGCTGCAGTGAGCTTTGCAAGTCTACCAACACAAAAATAAGACAGTCAGGCAACCCAAGTCCCCATGACAACCAATAGCTACAGGGCATTATTGTATTTTTCATTCCACTTGTTTCTTAAATCCCTCTGTTTGTCCTTTGCTTACATAAATAGCTGCATCCTACAGTTTGTACAATCAATGTCATACAGCTTTCAGGTTGCAGAACCCAAGAGAGCACTTTTATTTATTGCCTGAAGAGTGCCAGGCACTCCTGTCAACAATGTAAATAAAACATTGATATCCCGTCCAAAAAAAGTACAGAGCCTGCTGGAGGAGTGACACTTTTCCTTAATTCAAGGATTGAACCAATCTCCCAGAAATACCAAAGTGCCAAATGTCAGCAACAGCAAATTCTGAAGAACAGAACTCAGGAACCCACCCAGTAAAGCTTGTTCAGCAGTTTCAGGTTATTTCCTGAAACTAGATATATTCCTAAAACATAATTCTGCAAACCAGCGTGCTTTTAACTCTAGAAAGTTAGAAAGTAACCGTGTTTTTAAGCTTTGCCTTTATACTAAACTTTTCCTTTCGAAAAGCAGGGAAACTCATTCTCTTTTACGAAGCAGAGTTTGATATGAAGCTGTTCTTTTCAAGGCAGGTACACACAGCTCAACAATTAATAGTGGGAAGTCCTGCTCCAAGTCAAATCCAATGAGAAGTTAATAAAATGTTTTCTTTGCTCACTTATTTTAATGAACAAGCACTAACACTTGTTTATCTTCCCATTAGGGGTATATTGCAAGTCTGTTTTAAGAATTCCGTACTCAGAATTCCACTGATAATAACCTGATACCACTTAGGAGTTTGAGAGCTAAGCATGCAGTTCAAGCCCCTGAACTCTTGCTCCTGTAACACAATAAAGTCCATCAGCTTAATTACAAGATACCATCAGAACTCCTGCCATCCCCCTCTACACTGGAACTGATGCAAAGGAAGGTGCGCTACTGCTCACACAGAGACAGATGAGCGTGTTGATTGGGCTGAAAACACCCTTTTGGGGAGGCTTAATTTGATTTTAAAATGATTGGAACTATGAGACAGTTCAAGGGGACAAAGGCAACATAATTGAGAATTGATTTGCTGCTTTGACACATGAACCATTAAGACTGTGCTGCCACCAAATCCAAATTCAGAGCTTCGTGTGGCTGAAAAGGGATGTTTTCCTAACACTTCCACATTTTTAAATTGTGTACAACAGAGGCAAATTGGGAAACAGCCTTGCAAATACAATGTAAGGGGTAAATTCAAAACCCTAATGCCAATGCCTGGAGGATAATGTGCTGCACATCTCCATGGCAGACAGAAAGGTGTGGAGATGCAGGCTTCATGGAAACGGAAAAGCTCTTAAAAGATAGTTGCTTCTTTGAAGAGTCACTAGTTTCTGTGCCCTGTAATACCAAGAACTTTTACATTCCTACAACGTTAAATGTGGACAGAAATAATAGTTAAAACAATTAACCACAGTAGCCACATGAACTACAATAATAAACTGTAACTAAATAATAATTAACTACAGCATTGTTTTCTTTCATAAATCACACCACTACAAGCTTTGTTGCCCTAATGACAAGGAACTACGATTCCTCATCAAATTTAGAAAGCAGTTTTTAGGCATCATCCCTCCCCTTTCCCTGCAAACAGCTCAATTTGACATCACGAGAAGTTTATATTTAATCATCCCGTGTAAGACAGTCCCGGTGTGGAAATATTGAGATTACAGAGCAGCAAAAGGGCATCAAAATAGAGGGTTACAGTAGGCTGAAGGCAGAACTCTTCTCCCCCAAGCAAGTTTAAATCAGATGTGTAATGTGAAAGACAATGTTAACAACAGTGCATTAATATTTAGTGACTTCAAGCTAGAGGTGTTAGTACCCTGAATTTACCTTCACATTTAAATTTCTCTCCAGGCTTAGCAACTTCTTAACGTCTGCCTAATGTTCTTGTGCATTTAGGCTGTAAATTCTTTGGTGAGGCGACTAGCCTGACATCCCACACGTGCACAGCAAGTGGTATTACAAAGGCTTTAATCCATGCCTCTCTTCCTTACTATTTACGATTTAGGGGAGGGGAAGTGTGCACAGTTCACGACATTAAAATGTTCTGATAGAAGGGAACGCATTCAAAGCCACATTTTAATTTCTAGTCTTGCAAATGTAATCAATACTCATACTTCTTACTGCTGCAGTTGCTGGTCACCTGACCTCGTGTGTCATATCCAACAACAAAGCCTCTCTGCTTAAAGTCTGAGAAACTCCTCTCCAGATACTTGTAGATCCCCTGAAAAGAAAAAAAGAGAAGGGAAGGATTAGCTCCAGTGTAGTGTACACAAACATTAAAGATGACCTTTCACATACAATATTTTGTCAGTAGTCAGAACATGCCTCAGCAAAAACTGAGGTCACCAAAGCAGCATATTTCTAACCCCCAAAAAAGTATTCACACAAAGAAAGCAACCAAACAGTTGTGGGAAATAAAAGCAGCACAGTAAGTGACCAATCCTCGGAAATAGCCAGTAAAATCCTCAAGCAGCAAACGCTTGTTTTCACTCTGTAGCATGCTTTTTTTTTTTTTTTTTTGAATCAAACTATCTTTTTAAAGACACAATAGAAAAAAAAAAATCCAGTTTTTGAAAATCCATCCCCTCAGACAACACAAGGACAGCGTTAGTCAGTGCTTGCCTTTATCCTTTTGTTCACAACACAAGTCACATCTTTCAGCGCTGATTCTAGAGTGTACATTCTAAATTTGCATTAAACTCATGTTTCATCCTTACCCACGGTTTCAAAAGGAAGTTTTTGGCTTCTGACCTGCTCCACTAGATTAAAGTCACCCATTTATATGCGGATAGTGCAGCACAAATACAAGCTGTCTTGTCTCCTGTACATCACAGCGGAACATTTCCAATGGCAAGACATCAGAGAAGACCCCAGTGTGGGGAGAAGAATGGGGAAGAGATGAAGGAAGCAAGTTGGTTTGTTTTAACCTGAAGGTGTTGAAGATTTTTCAAGTTTTTAAAATTGGTGGTGAGGAGAAATATGCCCTGGAACAGACACAGGAGGGAAAAAAAAAACAAGAACAGCCTCTCAGCCAGCAGCTCCTTCTCAAAAAAAAGGTTGGGGTGCTTTCTGAAATAGTTTGTTGCAGTGTTCCAGCTTCACCTTCCACGGGGCCTTCACATTCATTCCCTTCCCACCTTGAATCTCCACCACAGAAACAAGGATGGAGCAGCAGCTTTAGACAAGAAGATGGAAACCCTGTTGTCAGCAGAAGTTTCATAGAACCATTAGGGTTGGAAAAGCCCTCCAGGATCACCTGCTCCAACCACCCCCCTACCACCAATGTCACCCCCAAGCCCTGTCCCCAAGCACCACGTCCAACCTCTCCTTGAACACCCCCAGGGACGGGGACTCCCCCACCTCCCTGGGCAACCCGTCCCAAGGCCTGAGCGCTCTTGCTGAGCAGAAATGGCTCCTCATTGCCAACCTGAACCTCCCCTGGCACAACTCGAGGCTGTTCCCTCTTCTCCTATCACTGGTTATCTGCGAGAATTGCCATGTGCTACAGCTCATTACCACCATTACAATTCACTAAAACAAACACATCGCCGTGAGCATATCTTGGCCAAGTTTATCTTGACAGAGCCACCTCTTACTAGGACAAACTCCCTCTGCATGGGGGAGGAAGGTGAGATGTCAAGCTAGACTCAAAAGGATTTTTCCCCACTGCAAAGTGCAGTTCTTTGCTACGTCCTTACCTGGATCTGACTCCTTATCACCACGGAGCAAGCTCTTGATGGGAAAGCCAGACTCCTACCTGTGAAACTCAGCTTGGCTGAACTCTTTAAATAAAAAGATGAATGAATTTGCAGCAAGGAACACAGGTTTCTCTTCAGAGAACCATTTCAGCCACAGCTGCAGTGTTACTATAAAGGGATTAATGGAGAGAGAGAAACACTTGGATCAATTCTTGGCATGCCACTGGAGCCAGAAGCTGGCTGATGGCACGGTCACCAGCTGAAGTCACCTTCACAGCAGGCCGATGTGTTGATCCACAAACACGTTCGCACTGCCCCGATAACTTCAGGAGCTTTCACTCCCAGTTGTAAGCAGATATGAGACAGAGGAATGGGAAAAACTTGTTCACAACGTGAGCAGATTGAGTAACATTTAGGGAGATGAATGGCAGGTTTCTGACCGAGACATCCTCGTGCAGGCTAGCGGAATCTAGCCTGAGGTCAGGGCACACCGCAGGGTTTATTCTGAACTGGTTCCTCAAGCACCAGGAAGTTGCACAACGAAGCCAGGATTTACAAACGAAGCAGCAGCACGTTGGACAAAGCGGTGCTGGTTAGGAACAGGAAGCAAACAGGGCATGGAAACTTCTCCTTCAAGGTACGTTCCAACAGAACAACCACTACTCTTCTGCGCATGGGAAAGGCATCAAGCTACAAAGCACTCTTTACAGACGTAAAACCATCTCATAGCATTTCTGTTTCATCCTTACCCCACAGCAGCTTTCCCTCTCCCTCCTCCACCCCTGAACCTTCTCTTCTGGCAGTTCTAGGACCCCACACATCAAGTTTCTCCTTCCAAGTGACAAACACCATAAATGTATTTGCTTTTTGAGTACACAGCAGCCCCTAATGCCAGCACCGCTGCTCGTCTCCCTACTGTATATCCTCAAACAGAGAAGCTGATTTATTTTTATTGCAGAGCAAGGGCCTGTATTGATCTTTTAGAGGTTAGATCTTCTGCTCTTTCTCCCCCGTGCCTCAGGCCAGCTATTTCTGCCTGAGCATTTCTGGTAGCTCTTGGTGCCACCGGCAATCTCAATAACACCCCTCTCAGGGGGTGAGGCGGAATATTTCCTAGAACAACCTCTTAAACCAGCTTTTTTTTAAAACAGTTTTGATAGAGATCAATGACACCAAGAATTCTAAGAGGGACACTAGGGCTTTATGGGAGTCCCCTTTGACCACAGCACCAGCAATCACAAATGAGAGCCCACCTCCCCGTACCTCCCAGCACGCCGCGGCTCCTTACCAGTTATTATACTGGGCAGTCAGCTGTCCTGCTGGAAACTCTCGCTCTCTACCCAACTTCACACCTATTTTCTTCCAGGTCTGATTCTCCCTTCCTCAGAGAGAATCAATAAATCCAACACTTCTTGGGATAAGCCCTTTCATTAAAAAAATCCCAATTTAAAGAACTTCTCTCTCCTTTTTACAAGACTCAGGTTTTGATGGCGCCCTCATCTAACTCCTCCTGGGATTTCTGAGTAGCTGCTGCCAAATTAAAGACATCCGAGTCAACACCTTGCTGTTACACACCTGGTGATAATTAAGAACTCATTAGCAAGCATCAGCATAGGAGTGTATAACCTTCCCTGTGGACCTGAAAAATTCTCTTTGGATGCACTGAAATATCGCAAATGTTTCCACAGCTACACAGTTCAGGTGATTCCCTTTTATAAATATGGGTCCGGTCTGCTTCCACTGCCATGCTTTAAGTAATCCTCTTGCTTGTCCAGTTCTCTTTGATCAATTTCAGGAAAAGTGAGGGAAAAGCGATGGTATCAAGAACAGGAAGGAAAAAACTTTGGCTGATGATTCAAGAGATAGTAACAGCTTTATGAAGTCTGCTATTTAAGTCTTTCAACTCCTATATTTAGCTTTTCTTACACAGCAGGAGGAAACTCAGAACAATGATGCAAAGGTGACACTATTTTTGTCCCTCTAGAGGTCAGTGAGAGTGAGTAATAAAAGCAACTGGTCACAATATTTGAGCAGGAAAAATGTAGGCTTTCTGCACAAGTTACGTACCAATGACCTTCAGAAGAGTCTAAAGAAACTCCTGGATATCCGTGCCCTTCTGTAGCTGAATTTTGATGATACCAATAGAATCAGTAAATGAAATTGTGAATTAATTGCACGCTGAGGTCTCCTTTGAACAGCCCGTAGCACGTAAGAACAGATTTACAGAAACAGAGCTGCCCGTTTCAGGTGAGGTTCAGCAAACCTCTGTCAACAGCAGTAGCTTTTGGAACAAGACCACTGGAAGTACTCGAACACATTAAACACAGTGAAACTTACTTCAGAAATAAGTTTTGATCTGATTCTCAGGATGTTTTTTTTTTAAATTCGATATGTGGCTTTGATAAATAACCATAAATAGAAGCTGAGCAGAGGGAGCAAGTGACGACTGGCCAGTTTCTTAGCTTCAGAAATGCGTAAGGCTCATAAAACTGAACTCACCAAGAGACTCCCCGCTGACCAAAACAAAACTTTCCACTTTCTGCCAACAACGTGCATCAGCCAGCCGACCCGAGCTTAATCACGCTTTCACGAGGCTCAAAACACAAAGGCAGCATGCAATCCTCAGGCACCTGGAGCATGACCGACTCCAAATCCAACACACGGCGCTGGCCAAGAGGTAAGGTGACTTTTATTAACTTCCTCTGCACTATCTAGGTGTTTACCCTGCTTCAAAAAAAAGGGGATTGTTTAAACAGCTTAAGTAGTCTTAACATTTTCATCCCTGACAGCATGTTATTAGGTTTTGAGCTACTGTTTTCTTCACCTCTTCAGCTCATTCCCACCATACAGCTCTGCTCGTCCAGTTACAGCACTTACAGCTCACCACTTGGGCACCCAGGAGGCCAGACCTGAAGGAAGCACCATCCTCAGACGTATCCTATTTTGAGCTCAGAAACCTAAAGCAAGCTTTCTAAGCCTAAAACGAAACTGAAAAAATGAAACTGAAAAGGAAAAACGATCAGAGATAAGGCCAGGCTCCAAGCCCTACAGATAAGCTCCAAGATGCTACTTCTCTGCTTTTAAAAGCCCATCTGATGAGCCATTAGAATTTGTTTTCCCTACAAAAGTTTGGGCTCCAGCTGGACAAGTGGGACATCAGCAGTATGTTTAAGCAAGCCCAAGTTGTTCCAAGCTCTAAGCGCTTCCACTTTGCCCTGAGCCAGACAAAGTGGTTTCAGTCGTGTCTGCTGAGGGACGGGTTTCTGAGAATTAGCTTGCAAAGAGAGGAATACTTTAAAAAGTTCAAGTACACGGTATTAAGAGAGAATTTAGTAACCCTTTGTAAATCAGGTATTAAAATACCTTTTATCTTAAAGCTGAAGCACCTTTTACCAAAAGTAGTCAAAGCAGACAAGTTTCAGCAGGCTCCTCCTAACAAAAGCTTGTTATTGGTGTTCTGAGAACAACAAATGGTGACAAACCCATCAGTTCTTTTCACATTCAATACTCAAGAGTAAAAGGCAGGGACAGCTAAGACATTTAAGTATATTTAATACACAAAGTCCAAACCTTTTTGTATTTTGTATTTTCATAAGGAGAGGAAATACAGACCAGTGTTCAGACTTGTCTTATACAAGATCAGCACAATGGCAGATCAATTTGAAATGTGTTCTCAATTAATTTACGTAGCTTAGTTGTAAAGATTAAATATTTTGGAGGAAAAACTTGACAGAGGAACACTTCAGCTGAGAATGGTCCTGGTGCTGGACAATGAGCACATTTAAGAACAAAGTCACTCTGAGACAGCAATATGGAAAAGGAGCACAGCACTTGTGATCAATAACTAAAACATCAGCTGTTCCTTCCAGGAGACAGACAACAGGGGAACAAGTTCTTTGGGAAATATTTAATCTGTTCTTGGACAAAACAGGGCAGCAAGGAATGGCAGAGATGGTTACACCTTACACTAATCAATAGGTTGATATTTGGATAAATTACATAACTTGAACATTGCTTGAAAGAGTAGCAGTGATGGAAACGAGGAGGCTGATCATTTTCCATCCCTCTTCTGGAATGCGAGACCAAAATCAACATATAAAAAAATGGTGTAAGACATTGAAGGAACAAGTCTAGAAGTCATACACGTGTACTTTTGCTAGTCAAAACAACCTAGAAATCGGCTCAAGGACGAGATGCATTAGAAGTGAGGAGCCTGCCACCAGTCCTGACCACCACACAGCACTCCTATCATCCACGGCAGCCTCTAAGCAGCTCAACTCCACCCAACAGCTTCTGCGCCCCTTCTAAACATACTCCCAGCACCATCACAGAGCCTAAATCTCTAGCAGAGGAACAGGAAATTAGGACTAAAGCCTCCATGGCCAAATCTTTACTCCACGTACATGGGAACACACATCCTATAAGACCCTTTCCAACAGCACTGCATTCCTTGAACCCACTACACATCTATCAACGTGGCAATCAAGTTCCAAGATCTCCCCGTCCCTGACATTCGTATCAGGAAGTCCACCCCAACACACTCCGCTCCAAACTTCCAACACCTGCTTTTTTACGATGTTTCCTTAGCAAGTAATTCTATAGCAATAAATCTAACCCAAATATGCAAGCACTAAATCATAGATAAACCATGAAACATCAGCTTCCTTGAAGCAGTATGTAACGTAAAATTCGCAATTTGAGGTCCAGTTCATTCTCTGATTCAAATTAATTTCCTACTTTCCCATTTTAAAGTTTTCCAAGAGCTGCAGGAACGCAGGTGCACTTCACCACCATACTCCCCTACAACTACTTGAGCCCACTGTGAGTAACACTCCCAACCACTGCTAAGGGAAGGTTACCCAGAAGCAACATACACCACAGATGTTCTTCAGTCAGCCTACGTTTGCTTTTTCAGCTTACTCCTTACTCATTTCTCTAGCAAAGCCTGTTGGTTTTGCATACTTAATCACAAATTCAGCTAAAAATAGAAGAAAAGGGTTGTTTGGTTGGGGGTGGTTATGCTTTTGGGGTTGTTTTTTTTCCTGTTTTTTGTGTGCTGGGGTATTTTCTACAGAAGGTTCTTATGACAGCTAATGATTTCCACCTTCAGAGCAGTGTAACAGACTTTAGCTACTGGCCAAATTCCAGCCAGAGCGATTATGCTCTGCCTACTAGGATGTCCAGTTAAACCTGTTCCAACTATTTTATTTCCTTCCAGCCCTAAAACATTCCACACTATCACTATGGCTGCTGTGTTTCGCCTCCAGCTTGTGTTTCAGGGCAACATTCCCCGACCCAAAAGCTTCCCGTGAGCTTGCTCGGTTCTCTGGTACACAACTCCCCCACGTACCTGCGTTGACTGGATCACCGTTAGGTCATTGATGTAGCAGAAACCAGCTCCCATGGCAGAGCGGAGCCCGGCAGTCCCAAAGGTCAACCTGCAGCAGAGACGATCCCGTAACTCCTTGTGCTTCCCGTTCTGTAACAAGTTCTCGATCTGCTCTTTTGTTTTTTGGTTCTGCAAAAGAAGATTCAAGGTCTTCGTTTAGTACTTGAAATCAGGACTGAAACTATACGCATTTTGTTTTTAATGAATTCTTAGACAAGTCCTTCCTACCCTATAAAAATCTCCATCTACATGAACTAGCTGACATTGTAATTCACATTTCCATCAGATTTTTTCCTGTTTCATCCTTATTTACGAAGCATGCAGCCATCGATGTGACAATGTTCAGTTACCCACACACCTTCCAGCTACATCAAGCCCCTAAGTGAGGCACACAGACTTTAGAGCATGTTTTTCCAAGGCAGGTAGCACCAGTTAACTCGCAATCCATGCTGCTGGAAGGCAGACAGAAATCTTAATTTCAAAGCCCTGTTTCCTTCCTCCCCACCTGCGGGAAAGGTCTGCAAACAAGCCCAGCAGAATAAAGCTGACACTGTAAAATAAAGCTTGTCTTCCACAATAGAGCTTCTCTTCTCAATTACATTAACACTCAGCGAGGTGGGCAGGAGAGAGTCAAAGCCTTCATTTGTCACAAATTCTTACAGAAGTTGTGCATTTGTCCTGCCAGAAAAGCCCAGTCATATTCAGTGGGGCTGAGGAAGGATGAGTGCTGCTCCACCAGAAGGTAAACGCCCCATGCATCGCTGTAACAGCGACTTTTGTTACTCCACAAATTTCATTTTTCAAGTACATTTAGGAAGGTCTGGATTTTTCCAGTTAAATACACAGAGTTAAAGCAACTCCAAAACTTCTACAATTACTGAAAAACTCAGAAAAAAAAACACATCTAACACACAGTACATGATACAGCCACTATGCAGGGAACTCACTGGGTTTAAGAGCTGGCATCTTTCTGAAGAAAAACCAATTTAACTCCCCAAAGCAGCAGTCCTATCAGTGAAAAGTAACCTTTTTTCAATCTTAGAGAACAGGGAGATTTATTTCTTATGGCAGGAGTTCTTGACCTGCAAAGAGTGCTTCTTGTACCAACAAAAGGGATATAAACACCACCCAAGTCAGGACTGGACACCAGGAAAGTCGTCATCCCGTGCCTTCAGCATCTAAAACCCAAGACTAACAGGGACGGGCACCTGAGAAGGAAAGAGGTTGGCCGAATAAACCAGTAGGAAGCAATTCTGATCTGACACCTACTCATTGTTCAACATTTATTGCCTTTACGAAGAATGACAGCTTTTGTTCCCTTCATGTATAAAGAGAACATTTACTACCGCTCAGAGTCCAGCTGAGGGAGCGATCAGATATTTCTCCAAAAGGCTGCCTTCAAATATTTACCTTCAGGCCCGCACGGAAGGGAAAGCTACCCTACAACCCTACAAACGCTTTGAA